>NC_139014.1:56763458-58095997 GCF_964374135.1 Grampus griseus
GGTCACCTAGAGCTGCGGGTGAGGGCTTAGAGGCAAATGGGAGCGAGGGGCTGTGGGATGCCAGTGTTAAGAGCACATCCCTGGAGCTAGGCCACCTGGACTTAATCCCAGCCACTCTTCCGTCCACCAGCTGTGAGACAGCAAGCTATTTGATGGCTCAGTTGTGCCTCAGTTTCCTCCCTTCTAAAATGAGCAGAGGGACTTCCCTGGTGGAGCAGTGGTTAACAATCCTCCTGCCATTTCAGGGTACACGGGTTTGAGCCCTGGTCTGGGAAGATCCCACATGCCGTGGAGCAGCTAAGCCCGTGCGCCACAACTACTGAGCCTGCGCTCTAGAGCCCGTGTGCCACAACTACTGAGCCTGCGTGCCACAACTACTGAGCCCACACGCCATAACTACTGAAGCCCACACGCCTAGAGCCTGTGCTCCGCAACGAGGGAAGCCACCACAATGAGAAGCCCGCGCACCGCAACGAAGAGTAGCCCCTGCTGGCCACAACTAGAGAAAGCCCGCGTGCAGCAACGGAGACGCAACGCAGCCCAAAATAAATAAATAAATTTATAAAATGAGCAGAACTGTCCCTATGTCACTGGGAGATGCAGTGAGTGAATACATGCCAAGTTGTCAGAGCAGCGCTGTCACTGGGGTTTCGGATTCAGGGCTGGCCCTCGCTAAAGCGGGGGCAGGAGGCACTCTGCTTTGTGTTTGCCAGGTAATGTCGCCCTGGGGGATCCGCTGCCCCTGCTGGACTGGTTTTCCTCCTGTGGGAGTCGTGGGAGTCCATGATCAAGGGCAGTGATAGTCTCCTCCCTCCCCACCCAGACTCCCTTCAGGTTCTCCCAGATACATCCCAGGTCTGCGGCTCAAGGGGACTTCTAGCTCCGCCCCCTGGGAGGACTGAGTTCCCAGGACCCTGGCAGGAGGGGCTCTGGGTCTGGGTGGGGCTGGGATGCTCCCTGAGGGTGGGGGTCTCTGTCAGCTCAGCTGGGACAGGGAGGGGCTGGGTCAGACTGGGGCAAGTCACCACCTTGGGATAATTAAAAGCACACTTCACATGGAAACTATTCTGGGCAGCACTTGAAGAAAGAACACTGGTCGATGCTAACTGACTGCAGCAAGGCAGCCGGGTGCCCTGTCACACCGCTTCCAGCTTCTCCCCAGTACCAGCCTCCTTCCTCCTTGCTCAGTCTGACTTGCTGACTTTCCAAGTTTCCAGGATGGACAATGCAGGAGAAGACCCCGTGGGCAGGGAGGGGCTGGGAAGCAGGGAGAGGTGTGTGGCGACATTTTTTCCTGACACAAGATCAGGACAGGTCCCCCTCCTACCCTCTCCATCCTAGTCTGAAGGTGTCTTCTCACAAGGCAGGCTGCTCAGTAAGCGAGGGGCTTCTGCGTTCTCAGAGGCCTCAGAGGAGGGGCGCTCAGCCACCTGAATGATTTGGGAGAGGCAGGGAACGATGGCCACAGGGAAGAGGGAGGCTGAGGAATTATGCACGGCCAGAGGTGATGGTAAACAACCCTGGACGGCTCTGATGAGCCGACAGTGGGCAGCAAGGCGGAGCAGGACGCTGAGTCACAGCAAAGGGTGTGTTAGTCTGTCAGCCGTACCCATCTCTGGGGGCGGTGAGGTATGGGGTCTGAGTCACATTCTGCAGAGGGAGAGAGAGGAACGTGGACCCCGAAAGGACCAGGGAGGGAGCACATGTTCCCGATGAGCCATGCTGTTCAGGGATCCCTCCTCACCTCCCACCTGCAGGCTCAGTTCCCCTCCGCTACCCCCACCCCCGCCCTGGCAGCTACCAGCCCTGCTGGACCAGCCAGATCTCAGCCAGGAGAGATTGGGACTTTTCTCTCCTCAGCCAGAAGGGGATGCAAATAGTCTTCTGTTGCCTCCTGTGTGTCTGACGTGTCTCATGGACAACCTTGAAGCCCGGCCTGGGAATCCTGGAGCTGCGCCTGAAGTCAGGAGCGGGACTGATGGACAGCACATCACAGAGCATAAAAGCCATGGAACCCCGAAATGCAGGGAAGCCAAGACCCCACAGAGAGCCTGAACCAAGGGTCAGTCTAAGCGGGCCTGGCAGGGAGATGTAAACGGAGATAAGACAGCAACCGCAGGCACCAAGATGGATGGGTGGATGGATGGATGGATGGATGGATGGATGGATGGATGGATGGGTGGATGGGTGGATGGATTCATTCATTCATTCATTCATTGGCACAAGCTTATTGAGCACTACTATGTACCAGGCAATCCTCCCTATGTGTTGGGAATGCAGGGGTCACCAAGATGCTTCAGATACCTGTTCTCATGGAACGATCTGGTGGGGACAAAAAATGCAAGTAAGCAATGAACACACGAGGAGATTTCAGATAATGATACGTGCTTAGAAGAAGCTAGAATGGGAATGGTGTGATTGTCTGGGAAAAGGCCTACATAAGATATGGTGGTGTGAGAAGATGACCTAGCGTAGGAGACCTTGGAGCTGGTACTTGGACACGGGAACCTGGGGGACAGGGCACAGGAAGGGCCTGACGCAGGGAAGAGCTCACACATTCAGAATACTGGGAAGGCTGCTGTGGCTTGAATAAAGAGGAAGGAAAAGGTGGGGTGGGAGCAAGAAGGGGTCAGATCATGTAGGGCATGGTGCAAAAGAGACTGGATTTCCCGTGCTGTGCAAAGCTGTGGATGATTTCCCATAGGGTGGAACTTTTTGTCTGTGAGGGTAAATCCCAGGAAAGTGGCTGCCTTGGATACGTTTGTCACTCTGCTTTGGGATTCAGGCGTGGCCCTCGCTAAAAGCTGGAGGCACGATGCTTTGTCACTGACAGGCGGTACTCACTTACCCAGAGCCTGCAGACTAGCCTCCACGTTGCAGGAACATCAAAACACTTGAAGACAAAGAATAAAAGGAACATTTACAAAGCGCTGTTTGTATGTTGCAGATTCACAAACACGGTCCCTTTTATTATTTATAAAAATTCTCATCACAGTTGAGATAAACAGAATTCAGAGTTAAAAAACAAGTCTACCTAGGAAGTGGCAGGATTTGATCTCTGGACCCAGAGCCCACAGTTGTAAGTGTTTGTCTCCACTTGAAAAAACTGGAGGGCATAGTCTTCATTTGAACTTGAGCATCTGACCTGCGAGGAAGAGGCTAGGCCATGATGATATAGCTGGACGGTGGTTGAGCAGAGCCAGGACCAAGCAGAGGCCTTCTGACTTGAGGTGTGGGACCCTCGATAAAAAAAAATGACTGCCCTCCTCTCCCCTGACCTATGCCAAGCTCTAGGTACAGCCAGTCTTTGAACTCCAGGAGGGCAGCGATCACATGTTTGAGCCAATATGTACCATATTCCCCCGCACCTAACAGCACTAGTCCCATAGTACATTCTCAGTAAATATTTGTTGAGTAAATGAAAATGGAATAGGACGCTAAGGCTCTGAGGATAGCTGGACTTTCAATTATTACTATTATTATTACAAATAGAAATTGCGCTGAGAGACAACACAGGTCTCCAGAATACTGTTGGCTAATTTCTCCTGGGTCACCAGCCCACGGCTCTCTCACCACAAGTATTTTTCATAACCACATACATAAGTGCATAAAAAGTACGTGGTTCTTTTGGCAATAGTGGCTCGACGTGAAAGACATCCCAAAAGACAGAGAAAAGGACAAAGGATGAGAGAACGTCTTGAGTATGATTTAGGCTGCCCCCTCCCAGCAGAATTCTCAGCTCACAGACAGGGTATTTTGTGTCTCCTTTACTTAACAAGCACTCACTCACTGAGGCCTTTAGGGAGCTGTCCTGGGTTAGTCACTTTCTTGCTTTTCCCCCCAGGTCCTCTTCCTGCCCTGGCCCTGCCCTCCCCGATCCCCAGCTGTGCACAGAGAAGATGCTTAATGAATGAGGCTGAATTTCAACTCTTGGCTGCCACGTTTCATTCCAGACAAAGAAACCTGGCCTACAGGAAAATGATTAACTGCAGGAATTTTTCTTTTTTAGAGAATAATCCCCTAGAAAGGGCAAAGGGTGGTTCAATCTCAGTTTTTATAACACCACTCAATGGAAGTCTTTTAATTCCAGTAAACAGCAACGAAATCCTATTGATTATCACCAAAAAAGAAAAAGGGAGAAAATGTATAAATTAGGAAAATTGTGAGTTTTTTTAAGAAAAGAGAGGGGCATTTCATATCAGACATATTTAAAATAAAAAATAAAAATAGGGGCTTCCCTGGTGGCACAGTGGTTGAGAATCTGCCTGCCAATGCAGGGGACACAGGTTCGAGCCCTGGTCCAGGAAGATCCCACATGCCGTGGAGCAACTAAGCCAGTGAGCCACAGCTACTGAGCCTGCGCGTCTGGAGCCTGCGCGTCTGGAGCCTGTGCTCCGCAACAAGAGAGGCCACGATAGTGAGAGGTCCGCGCGCCGCGATGAAGAGTGGCCCCCGCTCGCCGCAACTAGAGAAAGCCCTCGCACAGAAAAGAAGACCCAACGCAGCCAAAAATAAATAAATAATAAAGGAGTTCCCTTAAAAAAATAAAAATAAAGAATAAAAAGTTGGCCTAAATAAGCAGCAGGAACATTTGCTTCAAAGGACATGGGACCAAGATCCCAAAGACTTTGATTCAAGTTCTCTCCTTGGTACTTACTGGCTGTGTTGTCTTTATGTCTTTGTACCCCTGTCTTCATCAGTAAAATGAGACTAAAGTTACAATCTTCCCTAACTCACAGGGTCATGATGAGAGGGAAATAAAGCAGGAGACGTACCCACTCCACTCCTTGAGAAGTTGTGCACAGCGGGAGGGGGTGGCAGTGTCCTGCACATGGAATCTCCCACCTGGGAGGGCCCTCGGGACATTGCCACTGTGGGTGCCTAGGACACCTGTCACTTCATATCCGACATGTGGTTAAGAAACAAGACTTTGGCGATCCTTTTCAAACCTGGACATCTGCAACCAACCAAATGTTTTAAAACTAAACCTAGTAAACAACGATAAGAATCCTAATAGCGCAGTAATTGATATTTTTGAACTCCCTATCCATTTACCAGGGACCAGCGCTTGACTGCACTATTTCAATGCTTTTTACAGCTCTACGAGGGGAGTAATTATTATCCCCATGTTATAAATGAGGATAGTGAATCACAGGGAAGTTAAGTAAGGTGTCCAAGTTCTCACAGCTCAACAAATGGTAAAGCACCTTTTCTAATAAATATTCCGTTTTCTTAACTATCCTGTCTTAAAGTCCCTATATCTTCATTCATTCAACAATTGTTTGTTGATCACTTACTGTATGACCATTACTGTGCTAGGCACAGGGAACACTGTGGGGGAGGGGTGTGTGAAACACGCAGTCTCCACCGGAGCAGAGCTCATGGTCCAGCTGTCACTGAACTTGGATTTTGAACCAGGTCTGCTTCTCACACTCAGTTGGGTGGGCAAGGAGAAGGGCAGTCCAGTTCAGCCCCACAGATAAATTGTGGCATCCAAAGGCCATGTGAAATTCAAGGACTTTTGCAGAATTGACTGTCTATGCACCTAGCTGAGAACCGTAGCTTCCCTGGAAATATTCCTGTTATCCAGTAGTCCACGTGTTGAGGTTGGGATCTGAGTTTCACATCAAATTTATGCTACTTTTGCTTTCCTGATCTAGGGAGCTAAGCTCTACATTATTTCTCAGCTCACAAAAGTCCAAGAATATGTGCTTTGCCACAGTAAATGGTAAAGCATATTTAAATAGCTAATAGCTGCTAGGGAGGCCAAGGGCGTTTATTGCTTATTTTTACTCCTTTCCCCCATCTTCTTGTATGGTGTCCCGCATCTGAATACTAATAAAATTCTGATGAATGAATGAACAAATGACTGAATGAAACAAGTGGGCCAATTGACTTGGCTCCATACAAAGACTGCAGACTCTGCTTCTGATTGTGTCCAAACATTTAATACATAACTAGACTTGTACACAGGAAGAATCAGATAGAGGATTATGTAGTTGTTTCACTGCATTGGGGGGGATTAAGTCAGAGCAAATAGATCAATAGCCTCCCAAAGTACAGAAAGATTCCAAACCCTTCCCTCTCACAGATTGTCCCTGGACAGTCCCCTCCATTGCCCTGTCTTAAGAACCATCACTCCTGCACAGATGAGCCCCGAATCTGTTCTAACCCTATGACCTTTCTTCTCAGCCCCAGTGCACATGTCAACTTGCCTCCTGGCCATCTCCCCATGAACAGGCCACAAGCACCGTAGACTCCGTAAGAACCAGCCTCAACACTTAAGACAGCACCCCACCCCCAACCAGCATCTCTTTCTGCATTCCCTGCCATAGTAGATAGACCATTAGTTCTGCAGAACAAAGAATGAGAAACAGAACAGGGCTTCCCTGGTGGCACAGTGGTTGGGAGCCCACCTGCCGATGCAGGGGACATGGGTTCGTGGCCCGGTCCGGGAAGATCCCATGTGCCGCGGAGCGGCTGGGCCCGTGAGCCATGGCCACTGAGCTTGTGCGTCCGGAGCCTGTGTTCCGCAGCGGGAGAGGCCACAACAGTGAGAGGCCCGCGTACCGCAAAAAAAAAAACAAACAAAAAGCAGAACAAAGTTCACATGTATTTAGCACTTGTGTTCCATGCTCTATCTTACAACAATCAAAGGTCTTTTTTACAGATGAGAAAACTGAAGTAACTCACCCCCAGTCACAACACTAGTAAGTGCAGGAGTTAGGATTCAAGTCAGTGCAGTCCAGCTCCAGAGCCCAATGGGTAACCACTGGACTATCCCTCTGCCCAGGCACGACGCTGGGCATTCTTTGTCTGCAACCCCACGCAGGTCATTTCTCTGCCTTCTTCTGCTCTGCTCTGGGCATCAGGAGGCTGACCTCTAGGTACCATGCCATCTGGGCTCCCCTGCCCTCTGGCTGAAGGTTGGGCATGGCAAGGGGAGATAAAAAGGTTGGAAGGAAGAACAGTCGGGATATTTGCCCCCTCGTCCTACCTGCTTCCTCCCAGCCTCGCTCTGTACTGGCAGGGGCTGAATTCTAAGGTGACAACTCCTCCATGGGTCTGGGGGCACCATGTCCTCGCCTTGCTCCTGAGGCCCAGGGGTAGTAATAACTCCCTACTGGGCTTTGTCCCTGGGAGGCTTCTCCAGAGTTGCTGCTTCCCTTCCCCGCTGCTCACACCTCTGCAAAGTCCTTGCCTTCTCCTTCCCACTGGTATCCATTCAGATTCCAAACCTCGATGTCACCTACGGCCTCTCCCTCCCATCCCGCCCCCTCTCCCAGCGTTACGAAGGCCTGTGAGTTCCACCCTTGGAGTGTCTCCAGTATTTGGTTCGTCCTCTCTATTCCTACTGATCTTAGACTATCCCATTATCTTCCTGCCTGGCCTCCCTGCATTCAGGCTCTTATGTCTTCAGTGTACCTTCCACAACAGTGAGAGCCCTCCGCACAGAGCCCAGATTCACTCTCCTAGTCGCCTCTTCAAAGCCCTTCAATGGTTCCCTAAAGCCCAAAGAATAAAACCCAATTCCTAAGCGTAGAGCAGGTCTTGTTCAGTTTTGTATTTCTCTGGGGGCCTTGCCTCTATTCGATACATGTTGTGTTGAGTGAAGAGAGTGTGATCATTACTTGTGTAGCTGCAAAAGGGGTAATAGCCCAGGAACACAGGGCTGTGGTGAGAGCAACTTCAAAGATTTTATCACCTCCACCCGTGTTGCAATCCCAGGATGAGCTGCTTCAAAAACTCTTCCCGCCCTATCTATTTTACCCCTGTTCCCAACTTAAGAGCTTCATCACACAGGGTAGGGTTTCGGGTCACTCCTTCCACACAGGGAGGCCGGACTGTGGATGGTTAGGAAGATGGGCTGGAGCCAGGCTCCCTATGCCCAGCTCCTGCTCTCTGTTTGTACTTAAGCAAGTTACTGAATCTTTTGAAGTCTATTTTCTTCTCTGTAAAACAGGGATAACAGTAGTACCTACTGCACAGGATTCTGAAGGGCTTAAATGTCATGATACTTACAAAGTACGAAGCATGGTACTAAGAACAAAGTAAGCCTTCAAAAATGTAAGCAGGTACTAACATCCACCCCATTACAAAACAGGCTCATTCTATTACATGTTAGTCTGTCTACTGTACAAACTATGTACGTAGAGCAGTGTTGGACGTAGAATATTTTATTTAAGCACCCACCCCCAATGCTGAGTTGTATTATTAGCCCTGTACTGCAAAGGAGGAATGAAACATGTAGAGAAGTTATGTGTCTTGCTTGAGGTTACACAGCAAGCAAGTGCTGGAGTCAAGGCTGGAATTCATATTCTGATTAAAAAATGCACTGTTTTGTGTACTATGTTCTAGGTACTATGATGTCCAATCAAAGGTCAGATCATTTTTCAAACCCTAGCTCAAATTATCCATCCTCCACGAACTCTTCCTTAATTCCTTGGGAAGGATTCACCCATCTTTTTCTACAGTCCAGAAGCTCCCCCATTACGGACCTATTCAGGTTGACCGAATTTAGTTTTGTGTTATCCTGGGAAGTTCACACTTGTGGCTCCTTTGCTGAACTCTGCATGCCTTGAGGACATGCGTGCTGTCATATTCATCTGTGCAATCTCAGTGACCATCTCAGTACCTGGCATAAGGTAGAGAGGAAAACAGGAAGGCAATACATGTGCAGTAGGATTTATCAGTCAGGATAAACCAGTTATGTTTCAGTAATAAACAATCCCCCACATCTTAGCGGCTCTTTCAAAAACAGAGGTTTACTTCTTACTCATTTAATTTTCTCCTTGCGGGTTAATTGGACCTCTGTTCCATGTCACCTTTACTTCGGGAACCTGGCTGAAGGAGTGGCCCCTGGCTCCGTTATTGACAGTCTCATGGAAGATAGATGAAGAGAAGATGGCAGAAGACACACCAGCCTTTGAAGCTTCAGCTTGGAAGTGATACACATGCTTCCAGACACATCTCAGTGGTCAAGGCAAGTCCCGTGGCCGCTCCTGATGTCAGGGGCAGGAATGTAACTGTCTTCCAGAGAGGGGCTTTGATGATGGAGGAACAGAAGTCTGACTTATCAGACGGAGCAAACAGTGAATCTGGAAACCAGCTCCATTTAGAAGGGAACAAATAGCTAGTTACTGAAGACCTGCTATGAGGCTGGAAGCATCTTGTATGTTCAACATGGAATCCTCATTCACATGCACACACACCAATATATCCCTGGGGATGCAGATCAACACTTCAGTTTACAGATGAAGAATCCAAGACTCTAAGAAGTTAAGAAAATACATTAAGTTCATGCAGACAGTAAAGCAGTTGGACCCAGATTTGACTTGAGTCTAAGTAACCCCAGAGCTCACATTCTCTTAACTAACACTGTTCTCTTTGGTTTTTGAGGTTTCTAATTAGAAAATATCACTCTTTCTACAAGAAATGGAGTAAATTCTTACTACTTGAGGTATCCTCCCTGAAACAGCAGTATTGGTATCATCGGCTAGACACGCAGACTCTCAGGCTCCCCCAGATCTTCTGAACCAGAATCTGCATTTGAACAGGATCTCAGGTGATCTGAAGGCATATTCATATTTGAAAAGCACTGATGAAGTTACCAAAGGAAAATGAAGGCATTTTTTTCTGACTCTACTGGAATCAGGGAGCAGGGGAGAGCTGTCCCTCAAGCCTCCTAGTCACAAGTGGCCGGTGCTACACAGCAGTGAGAGCCTCATCATGTTAATTTTGTAGAAACAGGAGAAAAGACACAGAATCTGCTACCTTGTACCCACGCGGAAGCAGTGTTAACAGGCACTGCTGAAAGCCCATGACCTTCTGTGAACCTTCCGACACTTTTCTCACCACTCACTCGTTCGTTAACTAAGGGAACATTCTTTTGTGTGCCTGCTACACACCAGGTACTATGACAAGCACTGGCACGTGACAAGGGTCCTTACCCTCCGTTGGCTTATTGTTTAGTGGAGGGGGACAGACATGCACATAGATACTTATGGTACAGCGAAACTGGGGTTCACCCAAGTGTAAGCAGTGTGCTTTGAGATCGCAGAAGAAGGCACTATGGAATGTCTTGGGGGGGTCAAGGAAGGCTTCGTGGAGAAGGCAGTCATTAAGGTGTGAATAGGCACTTACTATGCAAGGGCTCCAGAGAGCCAGGTAGCTTTCACGCAGTGACCAGCAGTTTGGAGACTACGGAGGCAGCAAAGAAATACTCGGTGTGGCTGGGGCTTGGGGTTGGAAGGAAGCGGGGTGAGGTCTTCACTGTTCCCAGGCAGAACTTCTCAAAGGCCCAAGTGTCAGAGCCTGAAGGGATAGGCAGCCAGCGGATTTTGAGGAATAGGCTCTGGGTAGGAATGAAGTACCGGGTCAGCCTCCTCTGGACCTCTTGGGTTTGACCACCTGCAGGCTTAGATCTCACCTTGTTTCTGAGCTAATCTAGAGTAGGGCACATAGCATTTTCGGTGGGACATATACGTCAATTATTTTAATATAGGTCACTTTAACAGACAGATTAGTTTAATGTCATGTAATTTTATTTTCAACTTTTTTTATTGTAGCCAGGTCATGGAAGCAACCTAAATGCCCATTGACAAAAGGATGGATAAAGAAGATGTGGTACATATATATACAATGGAAAATTACTCAGCCATAAAAAGGAATGAAATTGGGTTACTTATAGAGATGTGGATGGACCTCGAAACTGTCATACAGAGTGAAGTAAGTCAGAAAGGGAAAAACAAATATCGTATATTAATGCATATATGTGGAATCTAGAAAAATGGTACAGATGAACCAGTTTGCAAGGCAGAAATAGAGACACAGCCATAGAGAACAAATGTATGGACATCAAGGGGGGAAAGGGGTGGTGGGATGAATTGGGAGATTGGTATTAACATATATACACTAATATGTATAAAACAGATAACTAATGAGAACCTGCTGTATAGCACAGGGAACTCCACTTGGTTGTACAGTAGAAACCAACACAACATTGTAAAACAACTATACGCCAATTAAAAAAGAAAGAAAGAAAAACCAAAAAAATTTTTTATTAAAGTATAGTTGATTTACAGTGTTGTGTTAGGTATACAGCAAAGTGATTCAGATATATATATATTATATATATATATATATATATATATATATCCTTTTTCAGATTCTTGTCCCTTATAGGTTATTACAAAATATTGAACATAATATAATGTAATTTTAGTTTAATATTAATATAGATATGCAGATAAATAAAATGAAAAAACTGTTGGGAGGTCAGGGAAAGATTGCAGGAAGATGTGATAAGTGAGTTGAATCCTAAAGGAATAAGAGTTAACTGGATAAAGAAGAGAAAGGGGATTGAAAAAGTGGGAGTGGAGATCAAGGTAGAGGGCAGGTCAGGTAGGGCACAGTGAGGGCAAAGGCCCCTCAAAGCAAGTGTGATGGCTGCAAACTCACATGGCAAGAATATGAAGTTGGAGGTCCTGCCTCTTGCATGGTCCCTTTGCATCATAAGATTCCATGATTTCCTCAGCTCAAGCCATGAAATCCATTTCCCTTCTAACCCTCCCCCGCCCATCCTGTAGACCCATTAGGGCTCCAGGCCCTGGGATTCCCAGAGGCAAGGACAAAAAGAGCATTGCTGGCCACACAGAGCATCAGGACTGCGTGGACCAGAAGGGGACAGAGCTGTTGAAGTGTGATGCTGGGGGCGGGAGTGGGGGGCAGAGAGGCAGGACGTGGATGAGACAGCTCTGGAGGCACCGAGGGGTCAGAGGACCTAGTCATCTGTCCTCAAGCCTCCTAGTCACAAGTGGCAATGTAGGTGCCCCTGGATAAGAAGACAATTAAAGTACAATTAACCTCCCTGAACTGCGGTTCTGAGCGCATGTCAGATAGACATTTGGAGATCATTAAATATGGGGGTGGTTGAGTGGAAGGGGCTGCAGGGTGAGGGCAGAGGGAGAAGATCATTTCTCTGAAGCCCTCACTATCTTTGGGGGTTCTCTGTCACAACCAGTCCCCAGTGTGGATGGGGTAGGAGACCACTGCATGAGGGAAGCAGAGGGACACAGAGGGTTTTCTTTCCCCTCCCTCAACCCCTCCTCCCCAAGCCTGGCCTCAGGAATAAATGCAGCAGCTGCAAATTCATGTTGCTGAGTACAAACGCTTCCTGAGTGGAGAGGGGATTGGAGAGAACCTACTCTTGACAGCTGCCTGCTAGGAACTCACTCAGTTTATTCAATTAGCAGGTTCCTCTCTTGCGGCGAGGGCACCAGAGAATGAAACACCAGCTGGATCAGTTGCATGGAATCTGAGACTGATAAACTTTCAGAGCCGGAAGGCTCCTTGGAGAGCATCTGGTTCAAGCCCCCTCATGTTTCAGATGAGGAACCTGCAGCCCAGAGATAGGCAATAACTTCCCTAAAGTCACAGTTGCTACTTGAAGCTCAAAACTAAGAAGCACCAAATGGTGGAAGGGGAATTCTCTCCATAATTTATCTCTTCTGCATGTTTAGTGTTACACTGAATTTACTTTTGATAAGGAGTACCTGCAATCTCAGAGGTAATTTACCGTGAAAGATAATTCTTAAGATTTCCCATCATTATTAACACTGACTTGAATGATGTTGCATTTTATATTGGAACATGGGTTTAATTTAACCCACGGCAAACAAATCTCTTAGTTAAAAAAAAAAAAATCTCCTTTCCACAATGAGAAGGCAGCGTGGCTGCTTACAGAGATAATACTACGTGAGTTGAAATTCCTTGCCTACATCTGCCTTTTCAATCAGATTTTCACACCTGTCTTTAAAATCTTCATTACTGCCCATTGTTAGGCTGGGCACCTCGGAACAGGTAATCGGTCGTCACTGCAGCACAGATGTGACAAGCCCAACAGATGAGAGAAGAATTAGCTAGACTCAACCTGAGTTCATGAACATCAGTTGATGGGCTCCATGTTAAACCCTGAGGATGCAAAGGTCAGAGTCAGACCATTAGGACTCACGCCACCAGGAGCTCACCCCCTCACCAGCACCGGCCGCCTTAATGCAAATCAGAAAAGGGGGATGGAGAAGGGCAATGTCTCCCAAACAAATGTAACTTTCTCCCAGCATTTGCCTAGAGCCGGACTCACCCCAGGGTGTGGCCACCTCCCATGACCCCAGTATGGAGCTCACATTTCTTCTTCTAAAGGTGCACTGTCCAATATGGTGGACACTAGCCACAAGTGGCTGTTTAAGTTTAAATTAATTAATATTTAAAAATAAAATTCAGTTTCTCACTCTCGCTAGCTACATTTCAAGTTTCCAATGGCCACCTGTGGCTGGTGGCTACCATATTGGACAGTGCAGGTTTAGAACATTTCCATTATTGCAAAGAGTTCTATTGGACACTGCTGGCCAAAAGGCTGGCTTTGTTTGGGTAGTTCTCTCTTCTCCAGGGAGAGATCATTCTGCCTAAGAGATGTAAGAAAGAGGTCAGGAGGTCATTAGATATAGGCATTAGAACGGCTTCTGCTGGGAACAGGGTAGGCAAGGGTAGCTCTCCATTTGCTGACCCCAGGGCCTGGTATAACTCGAACCGACACCCATTCTGACTGTATTTCTCCAAATGATATTGGGGTAAACACTCAAACTGTGTATGTCATCTGCATTTCCTCAAAAGCCTTACCAAAGTCTTCTATTGCAGCTGAATTCTATCCAATACCTAGGATGTGAGATAATGGTGTTAACCAACATTCATCATGTGCTTACCATATGCTACCATGGTGCTAAGCACTTTCAAAGCCACCCTCCACTTGCTCCTCAAGAATCCCGTGCTTACAGTACGCAGGTGAGGAAGTGGAGGCCCAGTAAAGACCCTGCCCATGTTCACCCGCCAATGAGGGGAGAGCCAGGAACTGGACCCAGGTAGTCTGCTCCAGACCCTGAGTCTGAACCACCATCTGTGCTGTTTTCTACAAGTTGGCCCTAGCCCTGGCCCTACCCCTTGCTGAGTATTTCCTGGAGGAAAGACACTTAAACACTTCAGTTCTCATTTAGCCCACCCATCCAACGGGGGAACCTACTTTCCACTCTTTACAAGAACTCTCTGAGGGTCAGATGAAAGGGTTTGGTGGGGAAAGGGCTTTGTGAACTTTCAATACCCATCTGAGTCTCAGGGACCATAGTAAAAAAAACAATAACAAAAACAAAAACTGATTGTTGATACTGTCCTTCAGGTCTGTACTATTTGGGCTGAAGAATCAGCTGGGAAGCTTGTTAGATATGCAGCCTCTTTGGTCCCATCCCAAGCAACTCAGACTGTGTGTAGGTGCGGGGTACAGGGGTCTTCATTTGTATCAGTGCCTCAGGGAATCCTCGGGCTTCTCTGCAAAATGCTGATTTTAGGTGTCCAGCTTTGGGGCCCCAATGATCCATATATACGTGGGCTAGAGCAAAACAGAAACTTTTTAACGGAGAACCTCTGTCCTGCTTCGTGGAGAGGTGGGGTGGCGGGCTCTCCAGATGCCCTAATAATCCTTAATTTTCAAAGGCAGGTGCCCATCTTATCCTGTGCTGGGCTGAACAGACAGGACTGCTCCCAGTGGGCACCAGAGGGCATCCCCTGGCACTTTCAGAGGGAAAGGCCAGTCTGCTCTCCTTATCATTCAAGTCTTCCCGGGAACTCACTTGGGAGAAACAGAAGACTGTCGAAAACATACATCGTCTTTCCATTTCTATTTCCCCTCAGCCTTATTGAGGTAGAATTGGCATATAATACTGTATAAGTTTAAGGTATGCAATGTGATGCTTTGATATGCATGTATATTGTGAAATGACTACGATAAGGTTAGTTAACACCCCATCACTTCACATAATTACTTGTGTGTGTGTGTGGGGGGGGGTGAGAACATTTAACTCCTTAGCAACTTTCAAATATATAATACAGTATTGTTAACCGTAGTTACCATACTGTTCATTAGATCCCAGAACTTATTCATCTTACAACTAGATTTTGTACACTTGGACCAAAATCTCCCCCATTTCCACCAACCCCCAATCCCTGGCAACCACCATTCCTCTCTCTGTTTCTAGGAATTTAGCTTTTTCTAGATTTCACACATAAGCCTCTGTGTGATTTAGTTCACTTAGCATAATGCCCTCAAGGTCTATCCATGCTGTTGCAAACGGCAGGATTATCTTTGTGGTTGAATATATATATAAATACATATATATAATTTTCTCTCTTCATTCATATTATCAATGGACACTTGGTTGCATCCATGTTTTGGATATTTGAAGAATTTAATAGAGAGCTTCAACAGCAAACTCAGTCAAGTAGAAGAAAACAATTAGCGAACCAGAAGGCAGGTCATCTGCAATTATCCATTCAGAAGAGAAAAAAAAAAAAAGAAAAACAATGAAAAAGAGTGAAGAAAGCCTTTGTGATTTATGAGGCACCATTAAGAGAAGTAATCTATGCATTACTGGAGTCCCAGAAGAAGAGAGGGATAAAGGGAGAGAAAGCTTATTTAAAGAAGTAATGGCTGAGAACTTTCCAAATCTGGGGAGAGATTTGGATATCTGAGTTCATGAAGCTCATAGATCCTCCTGAAATTTTCACCCCAAATGATATTCTATGAGACATATTATAATAAAACTGTCTAAGATCAAAGACAAAGAAAGAATTTTTGAAGCAGCAAGAGGAAAAAAATTCCTCACATACAAGGCAACCCTCACGAAGCTATCAGTGGATTTCTCAGCAGAAACCTTGCGCACTAGGACAGAGTGGGGTGACATATTCAAAGTGCTGAAAGAAAAAATCTGCCAAACAAGACTACTTTACCCAGCAAGTTGTCCTCCAGATGTGGAGAGATAAAGCCTTTCTCAAACGAACAAAAGCTGAGGGAGTTCATTACCACTAGCCCTGCCTTATGAGAAATATTGCACAGAGTTCTTCAAGCTGAATTGAAATGATGCTTGTTAATAACATGAAAATATAAAACACATAGGTAAAAGTAAGTTTATAGTCAAATCCAGAATACTCTAATACTGTAATACAGTGGTGTATTAACTACATAACTCTAGTATAAGGGTTAAAGGACAAAAGTATTAAAAATAACTATAACTATAATAATTTGTTAATGGATATATACTATAAAAAGGTAAATTTGACATCAAAAACATAAAACGTGGTGGGAGTATAAAAGGGTAGAATTTCTGCACACAATTGAAGTTGTTATCAACTTAAAATAGGCTGTTATATCTGTAAGATGCATTATGTAAGCCTCATGGTAACCACAAAGCAAAAACCTACAGTAGATGCACAAAAGACAAAGAGAGGATAATCAAAGCACACCACTATGGAAAATCATCAATTCACAAATGAAGACAGCAAGAGAGGAAGAAGGCAATAAGAGAACCAAAAAATAGTCAAAAAATTATAAAATGGCATTAGTATGCCCTTACCTATCAACTTTTACTCTAGATATAAATGGATTAAATTCTTCAATCAAAAGGCATAGCATGGCTGAAGGTATTAAAAAAACAAGACCCACCTATATGCTAACTACAAGAGAGTCACTTCAGCTTTAAGGACACATATAGGCTCAGAGTGAAGGGATGAAAGAAGATATTCAGTGGAAATAAAAACCAAAAGAGAGCAGGGGTGTCTATACTTATATCAGACAAAGTGGAATTTATATAAAAAACTACAACAAGAGACAAAGGTCATTATATAATGACAAAGGGGTCAACTCATCAAGAAGATATAACAACTGTAAATACATACGCATCCAACAATGGAGCACCTAAATATATTCCATTCTCTGAGATGTTCTCTATCTCATTCTGGTCAGCCCATCAGAGGTGAGCTTAAATGGCATAGTTTTGACTGCTTGTTGAAAGGTTTTTCCTAAGTTGCACCTTGGCATTGAGTCTTTGGCCTGCTATAAGAAAAGATGCTATAGAGAAACTCTCTCTTGAATATACTTAAGGGATGCTACTGAGTACACTATACCATAACATTTTTCCCCTTCTGAGGACCAACGGGGGAAATTCCTCTCAGGTTTCAGGTCCAGGAAAACCTGAGCTTCTCTTGAGCAACGGCCTTGAGTTTATTTCATAGACACTGAGGTTTAAAAGCTATCAAATTCCATTTTCCCCTCTTGTTTCAGCTATTATGAAGCAAAAACCAAATTTGCTACCCACCTCCAGAAAGATGTTAAGGCCTATGAAACCCATACAACTAACCCCACTCCTGCCTCGGTGGGTTTTTATTTACTTGCTTATTTATTTTAATGAGCTGTGAAGACTTAACTAAAGAATTCAAGGGGGAGGGTGAAGAAGGGTGCTCACAGTGCACATCGTACAACAAAACAAACCACAACTTCTCTATTAGGCATTTCTCTGTTCTCTCATCCCTCTCTCCCTGGAGCTATTAAGTGGCGATTTAATTTCTCTGCTTTTATTTTTCTTTTGCTTTGACATCTTCATATACCATTTTGCCTTCTTATATTGCATGCAATTTTGTAATCTGCTTCAAAACAAGTTTCTTTTAATGAGCCATGCAATTTCATGAATCTTTGCCTAGAATAGTTATTAATTGTCCATTGGGTGCCTGGAATTGTTCTAGGTTTGGGGGCAACAGTAGTGAATAAACTAGACAAGTTTCTTGTAACAGCGTGCGCATTGTACTTGCCATTGGGGAAACAGAAATGAACCAGGAAATAAATAAATAAATAATGTAACTTCACGGAGTGGCCAGCTTTGTAAAGGAAAGCAGAAAAGGTGATATGATAGCAAAAGACTAGAAAGAAGAAACATGAGGTAGGGTGGGAGATAAGGCCTTTCAAGGAGATCATATTTGAACTGAAGTCTAAATGTGGAGGTACCTGCCACTCAGAGATCTGGGATGAATATTCTAGGCAGAGCAACCAGCTAGTGCAAAGGACCTGAGGCAGTGATGAGCACGTTGGAAGAATGTTTGTGTCCACGTGGTAACCTCTAATCAGCTTTTTAAACCCTTCTCACTACTATCGCCTTTCTCATTTAAGTAATCTCCATCACACTCTGCATTATTCAAAGACAAGGTCAACCATTCTATGGCTATACTACTATACCTGTGCAATCCACACTGAATTGTACCTGTCTACGTACAAGCATGCCTTCTCCACCAGATATGAGCGCCTGAGGTGTCCTTGGGTAGGAAGGAAGAAGTATCTTCCTTCTCTCCAGCACAGTCCTGGCACATAGAAAGCACATAGTTTTTATTTTGCAAGATAAGCCTTTGCTAAGTTGACAAGGCAGGCAAAGCTCACACTCGAGCCAAATCTACAGGTGCTGCTCTAAGGTACATCTCTCCCATTTGCAGAGCCACAAGCTGCTTGTGCTCTGCTTATGACCTGAAGAGATGGACAGCAGAGAACCAGCTGCCTCAGTGGCACAGCCAGCCTCTGGGAGGAGGGAGCCCGCTGCTTCCTTCCTCTGAAGAGCTCCCTCTGGGAAAGGAATGACGCTTACAGCTGTACTGGATTTCCCTGCAAGATTTATGACCCAATTGAAAGTTACGGGGCTTTTATTAATTATAATAAACACCAATTTCATTACACTTCAACTTCCAAAGAAATTACATCCTGTAGAAAGGAAATAAAATGTTAGTTTTGTGCTAACGCCAGGCACACGTTAACTGGCTAGGTACTGTGTTCATCATGGCTGCTCAGCTGGAAGGGGCATTTTGGAAGGGAGAGCCTAAGGGCCTGTTTCCAGAACTTAAATCCATTTGGCCAAAAGCAATGGAAATGAGCTGTGCTTCCACACATGGCTTGCAGGATCTCTTCCTTTACGAGGGTCTGTGTTGGGTAATGTACTTTGGGCCCTAAGCCCTGAGTTGTGACCTGTCTGTGTCTTACTTGTTGTGTGATCTTAAGTAGTGATACTGCTTCTC
This sequence comes from Grampus griseus, assembly GCF_964374135.1. Taxonomy (NCBI): domain Eukaryota; kingdom Metazoa; phylum Chordata; class Mammalia; order Artiodactyla; family Delphinidae; genus Grampus; species Grampus griseus. Next base: position 56,782,392 of record NC_139014.1, read on the forward strand.
TCTGAGGCTTGATAGCCTCATCTTAAAAATAAAGACTGGAGGGCTTCCCTGGTGTCGCAGTGGTTGAAAGTCCGCCTGCCGATGCAGGGGACGCGGGTTCGTGCCCCGGTCCGGGAAGATCCCACATGCCGCGGAGCGGCTGGGCCCATGAGCCATGGCCGCTGAGCCTGCACGTCCGGAGCCTGTGCTCTGCAATGGGAGAGGCCACAACAGTGAGAGGCCCGCGTACCGCCAAATGAATAAATAAATAAATAAAGACTGGACCTAGGTCAGGTACGGCAAGTAGAGTTTATCTCCTGTGGCAATTCCAGAGTATACAATACGGTCACCTAAAAAGCTATTTTGAGAAGGATTCTGAAATTTCATCCAGGATTTCTGGGAAAGGGCAGTATGATCAATTAACAATATCAGTCAGGGGCAAAATCCAGGAGGGTAGCCAGACACAGCCTGGCTATTCACTATTTTACGGGATAGCTGATGATCTCGAAGTCCATTCTAGACTTCCATATTTTAATTTAAGCCTGTGAAGCCAGTTAGTAGCAGACCCAGGATAAAAATCTCAGAATTCTGGATTCTTAGTCTGGAATTCTTATCTACAAAATAGGTAAAATGGGCCAGACTTTACGGTGCTGTAAGGATTCGGTGACGCTACATTTTGCAGTAGAAGACACTCAATAAATCTTTTTCCCATTCCCATCCTACCCTGAGCTCATAAAACCATGCCGACTGGTGGCCCTCTCCATTTGGTGTGGGTTTTGGAGAGCTTCCTCTCCCAAAGCCTCACCTTAGTCAATGTCACGTATGTGGGTTTTGTCAGCTACATCCCCTTTGAGCAAAACTTACAGCCCCATTTATTCCTTAAGGAATATTTTATTTTAAAGCTGCTTGATTTTAGGTTTTTATTGTTATGGACTTTCCAACTCTTTGCTACTTTTGTTTTTGCTGGGAAATGGAAACTGTTTTGACACTTCTGGGATGATGGGGTTTGATGAGCCCCCTAAGGGGGTGGAGGATTCAGCAACTTTGTGCAATTGCTTCCTGCAGATGTGAAATTAAGCTTCTGGGTACAAACCCAGAGTACATTTGGATAATGGGTGGGAGAGTCTGCTGGGGCTCTGGAAGCAGAGAAGGGAGGGAGACCAAGAGAAGCCGTGTGTGTGTGTGCGCGTACGTGTGTGCTCGCACGTGTGCGTGTGTATGCACATGCACATGCATGCACACTGGACCTCATGATGTCCATCATTACATATTTCTGAGGACAGAACAGATACCAGCAGAGCGAGTTGTGCCCTCCTGGCTGCTCTCACCTCTCACCTGGTGCCACCATTAGGAGAGTCACACTGACATCACCACGTGGTTAAGAGGCCACATTTGGAGTTATTCAGACCTGAGTTTGAATCCACGCTTCAACACTCACTAGCTGTGTGAACTTGGGCAAGTCCCTTAATTTCAATGGTCCTCAGTTTTCTCATCTGTAACATGGGGTTAATCTTAGTGGAGTGAATAATCAATTGATGTTTGTCACGTGAGTGGATGAGAAATGCTATATTCAAGACATCTTGGCTATTGACTTAGGGTCAGCTGAGTGCCAAGTCACTGCATGACAACGGACAAGACACTGGCCCTTGTTGGGCTTCAGTCTCCCCGGCAGTTCACAAGGGAGGGGGACTGGTAAACGCCCAGGTCCTTCCAGTTCTGAGTGTTGGCATGAATGGTAAACATCGTCTGAACTCCTGGAATGCACAGAGCACTGTGATAATGCTTTCTGCTACCCATCCTGTAATTCTGTCCCGTATCGGAAAAGGTCAGACTCTGGTATTGGACTCCTGGGTTTTATGTCCGAGCTCTGGGCTTTCTAAATGCATGGCTTTGAGCAAGAAGTTGAGACCCTCCACTCCTCTACTTCCCCAGATGAGTAAGTGGGGTTAGTGGCAATGTTATGGCAGAGGACTGAATGTTTCCTCCAAGCCATGTGCTTACCCCTTGCCTGGCCACCGGTGAGTACTGAAGCAGTGGGTACCACTTGCAGGAAAGACCCCTGTTCATGGGAGACTGGGCTTCTTTTAAAAAAGGATGGAGCCAAAACTGGCCCTTAGGAGGCTGCCTAGTTTAGTGAGGGCCAACAGGCAAAGAGTTCTTTGAATGCCTTCATAATTCAGGCATGGTTGAAACCTGGATATCTTCCTAGGCTGAGTTTGTCCCGGTGGGGAATCTTCTCTGATTACCCTCCATGATGCTGTGGACCAGTGTCTATCCCACATGCCCTGAAATATTGGTATTCTTTTAAAATCGTGTCATAAGAGGCAGAAGAGTGGTAAGGCAAGAACACGGATTTCAGACCCTGAAAAACCTGAATTCAAAATCTGAATCCACCTCTTGCTAGGTGCATGACTTTGCAGCAAAGACACTTAACTTCTCTGAGCCTCAGTTTCTTCATCTGTAAAATGGAGACAACGGTAGCTGCCCTGGCAGGGTCGTTATGAGGATTGAATGAAATAAAAAATGCAAAGTACTTAGCCTATAGAAGGTACTCAATGAGGAACAATATTTTTCAAATGTGAATATGTTGCTGTATTTATATAGTTATCTTACCTACCTCTAATTGCCTCTAGGCAAGGGGGCTATTGGTTTGTACTCTTTCTGATTTCTCTTTCTGCCTGAGGGTAGAGGGTAGAAGGCAAATGAATGGGTGAGCAGGAGCTCTACTTAACCTGTCTTTGGGCCAAGACTGTGTTTCTCTCCTTGGTCCAAAGGTTTCTTCCCCTAGGACGGCATCTTGCAAGCCAGTGCAGAAATGGGACTCATTTCCGCAATATTCCTCCTGTTTCCCATCACCAGCTTTATTTTTCCCACCCGTTCAACCCACTTTATCAGATGTTTTCTGTGGGGGAATCTTCCCTCCCGGTCAGGCCAAGTTAAGTTCTGATTCTGCATATGCAGAAAGTCAAGTGACTCTGGCACAGCCAGGGGATGGCTCTTCCTCGTTACTCCTCAGCTGTGCAGTGGACACAAAATACTGACAGAGGAGGATAGGCAGGGTCTACACACTTGGCCCACAGGGGCTCAGAGCTCCCAGAGGATGCATTAGCCCAATGGTCCAGTTCCTGTCAGGGGCTCTCTGTGGCTTGGTGGGTACTGTAAGTTCCTCTCTGGCTTCAGAAGTGGCTCCAACCTCACTGCGACAGAATCTCGGCTCTCTGGGCATCTCACCAATCTGAATCCTCTCTGGGCTAATGGGTACCATTTATGATATGGGAAACAGTTTACCTCCTAGATTACAATCCACACTGTCACTTGTGACCCTGGTCTACTAGATCTCAGCATAGGAGTCAATGCTCGTGTTGTTTTCCGAGGGGCTGGCGCCCCCTGGGGTTGTACGTGGTGGCCCTGGCCCTCCCTATTGTTCACCCTGTGCTGCTCTCTGCAAGCTCCCAGAGCAATGCACACCCTCTCGTTAAAGGGTGATTGGAGGGCATCCAATCCTGAAATAAATCAGATGCTAATAAAGGGTGGCTCTTTTGTCCTACCGAATTGGGATCTTGGGATGGATGGGTGGAGGCCCTGGGATTATGAAGTTTGACTGAAGCTCCCCAGATGATGCTGATGGGCAGGCCCATTGGAGAGCCAGTGTCATACCATGTTAAAGGGATATTATCACTTAGCGGGTTACCTGCACGTGTGGCCAGGAGAAGGACGTTGAAAAGGAGGAACTTTGGAGAGAAACGTGAGCTGTTATTCTGAGTATTGAGTGTCAAGATGAGACACACTCAGAGACGATCTCCTCCTTCCAATGTCATTGATATTCCGTGCAGCATCTATCAAATGCCCTTTTGTTGCTCCAGGGAAAAAGGTGATTTTGCCCAAGAGCCTCTCTCCCTCTCTCCCTACCTGCCTTTTCACATTAAACTTCATATTGTGGCAACTCATCCCACCATACTTTGTGCTGCTCAAGGACAGACAGCATCTCTTCACCAGCTTTGTGCTACCATGACGTAGTACAGCATCTGCTCATGGCGGTATGATGGGTTTGAATTGAATAAAACGTGTCTTTATCCAGCTCTTTTAATTGGCTTAAACTGGAAATCAAGTTTGAAGCCATTTACAACACACAGAAGTCATGGCTATAAAGTAGGAAAACTGCTTTTGCAGTAAGTGCACCCATAACGTGTTAAAGCATGTTGCATTTCAAAACTACCTCCCTGGAAAGCTACACGCTACGTTCAACAATATTGCTTTCACTCAAATGCATCTGAAATTCTAGTTTCATGGCTATTGTCTGGTAGCTGAAGGGCTGGGCTGGGGTCTGACTGGGCTGGAGCCTATGGATGGGGGAGCCCACCAGTGGCTAGAACCCAGCCCCGTAAATGCAATTGTGGGAAGGCTTCTGGGAGGAAAGGGGTCTGTTGAATGGATAATCATGGCAACCAGGAAAACAAGTCTGAGAGTGAGGATGGGCAGTGCAAGTGTACTGACACCAGGGATGCCATGGTAGAAAGTGACAACGGATGATGAATGTAGGTTATTGGAACAGATACGGTCATGCAGACTAGTTATCCTCAAGCCGGAGGAGTCAGTGACAGCAAAATGCTCTGAGTTCACGAAACGGGGACATATTTTCCCTGCAACTGTATGACCTACTGGCAAGCAAAGGGATTTCAAGTAGGATGACATTTCATTTTATTCCCAGGTGGGGTGCCCTGCCCACATTTCTTTATTTTTTTAACTTTTTATTTGAAATATTTTTAGGCTTACAGAGAAGCCACAAAACTAGTATAGCGTTCATCTATACCCTTTACCCAGCTTCCCCTGATGTTAAAAACATACAGAACCACAGTACAATGATCAAAACCAGGAAATTAACATTGGTACAGTACTATTCCCTAAGTGCTAGACATCATTTGAGTTTTATCAGTGTTTCCCTAGCATCCTCTTTCTGCCTCGGGAGCCAATCTAAGATCCCACTTTACATTTAGTTGTCATATCTCTTTAGTTTCTTCCAATCTGTAACCACTCCTCATTCTTTCATGATCTCGGAAATTGTGATGAGTATTGGACAGTTATTTTGGAGAATGTCTCTCAATTTTTGTCTTCATTCTAAATGGAGAAAATACATAACCGTTGACAGGTCACAGGGCATACAAAAATACTAGTTTCCATTTTTATAGTCACATCTTACTTTGATTGACTCAACTTACCCCCTTTCTCCAATGACTTTTGTCTGTTTCCCAAATTTATATTCATTCCCCAAAGATGAAGATTCTCAAGTGTGAAGACACAACAGAAGGCTGACTCCAAGCGCTAAAAAAACTTCCCAAAGAGAAGACACAGAAAAGTTTTCAGCTGAGGCAGCACCATCCAAGCATCTACCTCTGCATCTTAGCTCAGTCACATAATGGGGCGAGACCGCTGCCAGCTGTCAGCACCAAGGTAGGAGTAATGAAGCTGAAATTTGGGGTGGACCCCCAGAGTGAGCATCAGGAAGACGTGAGAACCAAGCTAGTGTGGCCGAAGCCAGAGGATGGCCAGACTCTGACATGGACAAAGCAGAAGGGGAGGCACTACATCTGAGCAATGCACGCGGGAAAATCAGAGCCAACAGAAAGGAGCCGAAAGTAAGTAGGATGAGGCTGGAGATGTGATTCCGTGCATTACCTCTGGAGAAAGTCCAAGTCTCTCCTCTACAAGAGGGCCTGGGAGACCCAGCATCAGACACATAAGATGGCTGTCTTATTTATTTAGTTATTGCTTGCTGCGCACGGGCTTTCTCTAGTTGCATCGAGCGGGGCCTACTCTTTGTTGCAGCGTGCCGGCTTCTCATTGCGGAGCACGGGCTCTAGGCACACCGGCTTCGGTAGTTGTGGCTCGCGGGCTCTAGAGCACAGGCTCAGTAGTTGTGGCACACAGGCTTAGTTGCTCTGCAGCATGTGGGATCTTCCCGGACAAGGGATTGAACCCGTGTCCCCTGCATTGGCAGGCGGATTCTTAACCACTGCGCCACCAGGGAAGTCCCTGACTGTCTCACTTAAATTTCAAACCCTGAAACTTGTGCTCAAAATTCAATCATAATGATATTCTATAATATGTACTTCATATACAGATATCTTCATGCTATAATATAAAGTTGTATATTCCCGCTTCCCTACTCCCAGCACTTAAGATATTTCATACAACTGTGCAGGTGTAAACCTCAAATTTCAGCGTTGTCTACAAGAATTGAGCCCTTTAGAATTGTGCAGTGCACAACCTGTACAACTGTACAAGGCAGTGTTCACAGGTGATTGAATGTGTAAATGGTGTAATCCTTTACAGCGGAGGGGAGAGTACCCTACCTTAATTTCTGGGAGTCTAATCATTGATCACATGAGCGTGGAAACTCCTTTTCCCCCAGGGTATTATGCATTTTAAAAAGTTAACGTAGGTAACACATGGTACTCAGCACATAGTAGACATTAGCAAAGCTAGTTTCTTTCCTCTGCACACCACCCTAACCACACAGTAATAATATCCATGTGCATTCTGCAGGCACAGGAGGGGAACGGAGCCAGTGTGTGCTCACCAACCAGTCAAGCCTGGGGAGGAAGGCAGCCATGACCATCCCCCAAATGACAGCCTAAATACTAACTGTATTATTTTGACTTATGACAGGTAAAAAAAAAAAATCCCTATTAGGTTATTCATCAGCCTAGTGAAAAGTACTTAACCTCAGAACAGCAATGCTTTGTCAATTTCCATACAATTTCCTTACCAAAGCACAATAAAGATTCACTAATAGACAGTTTTATCCATACCCAGTGAGGTGTAAGGCAGCCCATGAGATGTTGGAGAAGGTTGTGGAGGGAGGAATCTAGGGGGTGAGCTGCCCCTGGAGCCCTTTAACTGTCTTGTGGGCTGTGCTGTGAGCCGCAGCAGACTCCCATGCAGAAGGCTACAAATTTCCCCCTGTGAGCACAGCTCCCCCTTTAACCAGGCTGGGCTACAGACCACAGGAGGTGATACAAAGCAAGCTGAGAGACAGGGAGATGGGCTCACGGCCTCCTGGTTCCTGGTCCCAGGCACTGGCTCTTTACATTTAGGTGCCTCCTTCATGCATCAGACTTCAACAAACCCAGAAATGATCCAGCTGAGAGTGACAGCCCTTCGCAGGGGTGCCACCAGCACCAAGCCCTCTCTTTTGCTCCTCTGATCTGCTTCCCCTTTTCCTCTTCTCTCTGGATTCCAGAGTTCCTGGTTTTGTATTTCAGTCTCTGCATCTTTTAGGGGCAAAAGCGAGGCTCTCTTTTTCACAGTAAATGCCTCCCTCTGGCTCATTCATGCCTCTTCCTAGCCTCACTCCCTCCTAACTTGGCGTACTTCTGGGACTGTGGCAGCAGTGGTAGCCACAGAAGACTCCGGAAAAAAGACATCCCTTCAGCAGCCTCATCACTGTGGCTATTTCTCCTGACCCTGACCTCCCACCTTGGGGAGGGAAGATGCCATGCAGAGACAAGGTGTCTGGGCTTTTACCTGGCTCCTTCCCAAAGGCAATGGGCCAGTCCCCAGACAGGTGAATTCTCCGATATGGGTCTCAGCTTCTTTCTTTCATTGCCCCCCTCTTCCTCCCTTCTTTGATTAGTAGCACCCACCATGCACCTGGAATCAAGCTCAGCACTGGGGATCAAAAGATGACTAAGACACAGTTCCCACAAACCCCCATTTTAGCTGGGAAGACAGGTCTGAAAATGAAGCCTTAGCAAACTGCGTGATAAGCTCTACGAAATGAGAGGTCGGAACAGGCTCATCCCCAGAGTCCCGCGAAATTCCAGAATTCTAATGAGGCAGCATTTTGACGGTGTAACAATGCCGTGATATTGGTAAACAGAGGTGTAGTGATATTGACCTGGTTCCCCGGACTTTGCGAAACTGTCTTGGAAGCTTTGCTCCCATCAGCGGTATTGCATTTCCAATCAGTAGTAGGATGTTTGCCTCGTGGTTATAATCGGTCTCATCAATCGTTTAATGATAATGATATTGTGACTACGCTCTCACTCCAGTGATGGGTACAGGAGATTTGCTCACTCAGCAACTGTTCTGACTTCCCTTCTGTGTGTCTTTCGGTACTGCAGAAACCATGAAAGTTAAACATGACATCTCCCAGACTCTTTTGTGCCTAGCGATCTGACTGTGATCCAGGTTCTCTCAATCAGATGCACTTGTACAAGACCTAAGGTGGAATCTGAGTTTTGGGGGGAGAGGCAGGAAAGATCTACTGCAGCAGGAGGTCTGATTCTGAGGGCTGGGAATCATTGCTGAGAGGCTATCCCATTCCTTCAGCCCTACCAATTATTGTGTAAGCCACCTAAGACCTCGCAATAAATCCCCTTCCCTTCAATTACCCAGAGTTGTTTCTACTGAGTGCAAGTAAGCCTTAACCCACACAGCACCTGGAAGGAAAATAAATCCAGCATAACAGCATGGAATCCAGTTGACACTAAAGTAAACTTGGCGCCTCCTGAAATGTACACCTTCCCATTTACCTAACACCAGAGGCTCCTAATTCTGAAGTTGTCTCTGTTCTAAAGTAGGTATCAAAATTCCAAAGTGGAAAGTCCACTTCAGCAACGTAGCGGGCAGGGGTGATGTGCCGGTAACCTGACTTCACGGCTCTGTGTCCAGCAGGTGTGGCTGGGCCCAGACGGGAACATCCGTGCTGGGCTGGGGCAGGTACCAGCATCGTCCAGCCCCAGTCTAGGGAGTAAGCAGGGCTTCAACAGTCAACACAAGATAACCACCCTCTGGGCTTTCTATCTGTGGGTAACAGGTTCCCAACCACTGGACAGAATTCCCTAGGAGCCCATGTTTTGGGGAAAAAAATTAAGACCCTAATTCTTCAAGGAGCAGAATATAAGTGCAGAAATTCAGCCAGAGCTGTTAAGATGCTGCATTTCCCCCAAATTCATTAATTTCCAGCAGTTTAACGTCAAACCCATATGAAGAAACAAACATCACAGCAAGCATCCTGCCGTATTCTACACAGGATGTCTGCCCATGTACAGCAGGCTGCCCTGCTTGCATTGTCCCCACCACAAGTCCAGGAATCTTTTCTATTTCAGAAATAACAAATAGGAAAAGAGAAAATTATGTCCTCAACAGAGCAGTATCCCTTCCCTTGGCCCATCTCCCGAGACACCTTTGACTTTGCAAGAATATTTTAGCTTCAACCTTTCTCCTCAGTGCCATAAACACGGAAGCAACAATTTATTCCTTTCCAGCAGCCATAAAAATTATCCCCCTTATTTCCCAAAATCACAGAAAATTAGCACCTTTGACCATCTTTTTCTCAGGCCCTGTTTTCCTCTCATGGTTGCAGACACATGAACAATTTATGATGGTCCATGGCGGGCTCTCCTTTCTTGCATGCTCGTAGAAAATTCCAACTAGCCATCTCCATACTAATCTATCCCTATACTTTTCTCGAGTCTGTAGAAAACACTTTAAAGTAGCATTTTCCAAAATGGGTTTTATGGCTCTCCAGGTCTACGAAATGTTATTAAGTGTCCCCCAAACAAAGAATTTTGTAGTAAAATAAATTTGGGAAGCGCTATTTGCTTAGATTTCAGAACACGTGTGCATATTGAAGGCTCTGATAAATCCCATGGTAAAGAAAATTATGCAAATTTCAAATTTGGTTTGCCCAGATTTTCCCAGTTTATTTAAACCCGCAAGAGGTTTATATTTGTTTCCCAGCTATTACAATTCTATGCCACAGTGTTCTATGGGTACCAGATTGGGTAAATGATGGCATCTGGGAATAGAGTTGAATTTTATAACTGGGGGTTGAACATGAGGTGAGATTCCAACTTCCAAAACACCTGCTGCTGATGGGTGAGACTCAAGGGGCTGGACCCTGAGCTCAGGAGCGGGGCTCGGGCTAGGTAGGTTTCTCCTGCTCAGGGCTGGTCCCGAGAAAGAAGTACAGGGCTGAATCTGCGGCTAGAGTTCCAATAATTAGGGCTATGATGATGCGGAAGGCTGCAGAGCTTGCTACTCAAGTGTGCTCCCAGATCAGTATCGCTAGAAGTACAGGGTCTCAGGCCTCACCCCAGACCTACCAAAGCAGGATCTGCAATTTAACAAGATCCCCAAGTGATCCGTATGCACATCACAATTTGAGAGGCACTGGTGTCAAGCTGTGGTTTTCCATCCTGCCTGCGCTTTAGAATCATCTGGGGAGCTTTAAAATATAGATCCCTGGGATCCATCCCCAGAGACTCTGATTCAAATGTTCTGAGGTAGAGCTAGGGCATCAGCGTTTGCTAAATCTCCTGACCGTGCAGCCTGAGTTGAGAACTGCTGTTCTAACCCGGTCCTAGGATGCTTGCTGTGATGTTTGTTTCTTCATATGGGTTTGATGTTAAACTGCTGGAAATTAATGAATTTGGGGGAAATGCAGCATCTTAACAGCTCTGGCTGAATTTCTGCACTTATATTCTGCTCCTTGAAGAATTAGGGTCTTAATTTTTTTCCCCAAAACATGGGCTCCTAGGGAATTCTGTCCAGTGGTTGGGAACCTGTTACCCACAGATAGAAAGCCCAGAGGGTGGTTATCTTGTGTTGACTGTTGAAGCCCTGCTTACTCCCTAGACTGGGGCTGGACGATGCTGGTACCTGCCCCAGAAGTAACAGGAGTAAGTTTAGGGGTCCTAGGAAACACCATAAGGACCACCACATTCGGCCTTTTCCGCATGCCGTCTCGTTGGGATGGGTGAGTGGTGCTTTGGGGACCTGGGGCGTGGTTCCTCGTGATGAATTAGAACCACCTGAAGAACATTCCACAGCCTTCGGGAAGGCCTCGGCACAGATGCTGTCAGATGCAAAAGCCGCACTACCCTTCCAGGCTCACTTCCCGTGGTGCGTTCCTCCCAAAGCATTCTAGGGGCTGTGCCATTGCATCTTCTCTGGGTCACGGCCCTTCATTAGAACAACGTCCCTGCAGGCAGAAACGCACATGAAGTAGAAGGCAAGTGGCCATCTCTACAGCATGTTCTTCTCCTGTGAGCTGGCTGCAGACATCTTGAGTTCTTCAACTGGTTAGAGAATCTTGGGTTGGATAGAGAACTTCAGAAAGAGGAATCACCCCAAATGTGCACAGGCTTAGAGTCCCATCACTGGACACAGATGTTTCTCATGGGGAGAAAAACAGTTACATATATTAAGCACTAATACCACGCACCAGGCAACTTGCTTGAGCTATCTACTTAAAGACAGTGTTTTGCACCAGGAGGTAACTATTAGCGCTCCTCTCTTTGAGAGGGGAAACCAAGAATTCTGGAAGGTAAATGTTTTCCTAACAATTAAGTGGTACAGCTTGGGACTGGAACTCATTCAGGGCTGACTCTAAAGGCCCTGCTCTTTCTACTACACCACCGACCAGGGCATTCAGAAAACGCTGTTCCTAACAGACACTCAGACCAGTCCTGGTTCAGACCCAAGGCAGCCATGACTGATTCCACATTGCACTGGAAGTTCTGATATTGGACATGTAGAAAATTCTCATTCATCGGAGGCTAGAGTTACCCATCAACCCGTGCGATGTTCTCTCCTGCATCACAGCTCATCCTCTGCTCCTGGCTTCAGAGATGTGTGCTGACACAGATAAGGAGTGTTCAGTGCATGTACTTCAGCAGAGTGATGTGGGAGGATAGATATGTAAAGTAGGGCGCTGGAGAGGGTGGCATTCGTGTGGGGTTTGAGATTGTAAATACAGGATTCAGCCAACCATTCATCACCTGTGATGGCAAATGGGAGAAAGGTGGTTGTCAGTGACATGTCCTGGAGCCAGTCCCCACCCTGCTGGGGCAGGGAAAGAAGCTGGTCTGCCATCAGACAAAGGGGGAAATGATCCAGGACAGGTCTGAGGTGGTGGACGTGGGCTGATGCTCTTAAAAGAGGCTGACACTTGGCTGACATCTGCTCCCTCGCCAGGTGTCTGGGATGCCTTCCCAACCAGGAGACCTGTGGTGCCCTGCAAAGTTCACCCAGTAAACTTGGGTCCTCCCATCCATGCTGATCAAATATTTCCCCCTTAACATTCTGGGCAACCTAGTGGAGGTACTGCCATGATGGAAATCCATCTGTTCTGAGGTTGAATATGTGTCCTTCTCCACTTGCGTGAAACCTGTTAGTATTTAAATAGGTTCAAGGTGGAGCTGCCCTCTCACCGCATGTTCTATAAATACCTGGGAGTATATTAGATCATGCTGTTGGCAAAACAGTACACTGCCCAATCCCTCCTGAGACTACTGGTTTCATTCACCCTCTCCTATGGGACTGCTGGAATGGAAGTGTCTCACAGGACACTCTATATTTCTCTAGAATTTTGCATCATTTAGATGAAAACAAATCTGTAACCAGCTCTGTGGCCTTGGCTTCAAGGTTTGTTTGTATCTTAACGGGGAGGCTGCTGGGGACGGGAAGGTCATTTGGCACTGAGTGGGGCTGTAGATAGAGTGACTGCCTGACCAGCAGGCCCTGCCTTCCAAATTGCAGAGTCCATGAGATATGCCTAAGTTGGGGGACCACTGGCCTGATGGATGTTCAGGGGTGTCTGATCTCTGGGGTAGGGTCTCTCCAATCAGATGGAAGATGCTCTCTTGGTTTTAGGTTCTATATAGGATGTAGTCAGCTCCCACCGAGAGTTGGGTACATGGAGCTAAGATTTGATCTTTCGGAGAGGGGGCTGCCTTAGATGAGCAGGGAATCAGGTTCTCGACCCAACAGGCTAGGAATCAGGGCAATGGGGATGGGGAACCCCAGAAGCAGAGGCCACAGAAAGGCTGACGTGATGAGGTCTAAGGCTCAGCGGGCCCGGGGATACTGGGACTGACCGCAGCCCCCTCCTCCTGATGGGAGCGGGGCTTCTCAGGCTCTGGTTTCCTTTGACACAGGGACTGGGCAGGATTAGCCCCTGCAGCTAAGCAGAGTTGGGGAAGGCAGGGGCTGGCAGCTTCACTTGCCAGGTGCCTTCAAGGACCCCTCGCTCCTCCCATCTGATCATCTCGGCCTGCCTCTCAGTGGTCTCTGAACATAACCGTTTTTGTCCCACTTTGCTTCCCACTGTGACCTGTCACTCATTCTTTCCCTCGGCCCCTCCTGCCATCCCTGCCTCCTGTGAGCACACCAGGCTCATCCCAGCACTGCTCAAAGTCCTCATTCGTACTGTTTCTTTGTCTTGAATTATTTTCTTTCTTCTGGATGCCTCCCCAGGTTGTATATCTCCAAGGCAACATGGAGATCTGCCTCTTCCATAAACGCTCGGCCACCTGCTGCAGCCGACTGGCCACTTCCTCGTACCCCTGAATGACCACGGTATCTTCAAAGTGTGCCCTAAGATTTAGAGTTTCATTCCACACTGTCTTTCATTTCACCATAGGGTCCTGTTTAACGTTAGCCTTCTCATTTGGTTCAACTCAACGAGCATGTATTGATCATCAACAATCAACCCGACACACCGGAGACTTGAGGACAAGACGGAGTCCTTGCAAACATGAAAATACCATCTACTTAGTGCAGGACACTATGTTGATACCCTAGGTGTGCACTGGCCTTGTCCCTCACAATGAATTTTTAAGCATCTTTTGCAGTAGGTTTTGCTAGCAAGCACTGAACGCTGAGCTCTCATAGGCTCTGCTGAGGAATTTTCCATCATCCGGTTTACTCGTTACAGTGGCCCAGCGTGCAGAGCTGTCTTCCATCACTCTCTGTCCTGACACCTCTTCTTAGAAAGTCTGCCCACACTCCCTTCTCATAGCTGCTGACTTCATGGCCACATTGACGGGACAGTAGGCTACACGGTCTGTCCAATGCCCTGACCAAACCTGGGCCAACCAGATCCTCTTTCTTTGTTATTTGTAATTTGGACTTAAAAATTTCAGTGACTGTTGGACTTGTGATGACATAGACCCAGAGGCCCAGAGTACCATGTCGGAGTATCTATTTTCTGCTGTGTATAAAGAGAAGGAGAGAGAGAGACAGAGACAGAGACAAAGAAAGAGAGATATGAATTAAGCAAATACATGGAGAAAAGCAGAGAGAGAGAGAGAGAGAGAGAGAGAGAAGGTGAGAGAGAGATGGAGAGACAGAGAGAGAAATGGAGAGACTGAGAAAGACTAGCAAACTCCATTCCTAATAGTGTCTCAGTTCCTGATTCCAAACCCCGTGAGACTAGCAGTACTTCCTGCCCTGTGTTCCTTGAGACACATACCACTGTATACTTACAACAGTTTTTGACTTAATGAAGCTGACTTAAATGGGTTATTACTACTTGGAACCATACATACTGGCTAAGATGCACTATGAGAAATGTTATTATTCCATTTCACAGATTAAATAACTGAGTCTCAGACAATCCCATTGTCTTCAGTCAATGGTTGGAACGGGACATTCAAAGCAGCTCTCTGGATTCTAATATACTGTCCTATGTCCAAAACCTAACCCAGAGCTAAACACCTAGTAGGATCTCAATTAATACTTATTAATGTATTGGGTGGTGAAATTCTCTAGTGAAATGGTCTTGGTCATTCTAGCCCTAGCCCTCTCTTCCTTCCATACTTCTCCCCAGTGCTTACCCAATGTTCCCTATCTGTCCCCTTAGTTATTTTCTCAGTTCAGGATCAGCTCTGAGTCACACAAAGAGCACACAGATCAGCTGCTGACCGGGGTGCCTGGAGATCACGTCCCCATTTGACAGTGCCATTGGGGGTTGCCAATCGTTTGTCTCCAGCAATTTCTCCCCTTACATAATTGGGTAATTGGGAGAAGCAGCTAAAGGCAGATGTATCCCCACACCTCAGAAAACATTAATCAAGAGAACAGCAGTGCTGTCTGCACTCTCAGCAGTTTATTACAATTTCTGTAACAAGAGGAGCTGTGGGCATGTAAAGCATTATCTTCTCCCGTCATGTCTAACAAAATATCCCAGAACAGCAGGCTCACAAGGACAAGGTAAGGCCATTCTCCATTCTAAATAGCATATACTTTTTTGAAAATAAAAGAAGCAATTTAAGCATTTTGGCTTCCTAGAGTGAGTTGGCAGGCACACTTCTCATCTCGCAGATGCCTTCGGGTGAAGGTGTTTTAATAAGAGAGAAAGTGGGAAGAAGACAGCAGAATTCACCAGAGACCAAGAGGAACCACAGAGCATGGGGTGTGGAGCCCACAGACTGGAAAGAGGTGGGTGGGGGGGAGGTGCGGGCATATGAGCTTGGGGAGAGATGTCTTGCTTCTGCTCAGACACACATGCCATGTCACCCAAAGCCCCCAGCAGAGTCCCATTACTGACAGCCAACCAACAGGTGAAGAATTTAATTCTATTTGTTTCACTTCTTCATTTACCACAGTTAATAAGAGAATGTAGAAGTGAGTATTATATAATTTGGGAGGGAATGCATTTCCCAAATTAGTATATCTTTTGAGAGCCTCCACCCTAATAAGGACATGGGCCAAGGGAGGCTGCATTTCTTTGAAATGATGGATAGATTTCTTTCATCCATTGCAGAATCAACCCGATGTAGCGGTTCTGGAGCCAGGCTGCTTGGGATTGAACCTTAGTTCCCTCATGTGCCACTCATGTGACCCTGAGCAAATTATGTGATCTCTCTGGGTCTCAGTTTCTTCATCAGTAATCTAGGGGTGACAGTGGCATCAGCCTCACAGAATTGTTATGAATGTTGAATGAGTTAATGCCCATGAAGTGCTAAGAACAGGGCTTGGCATGTAGGAGAGTCCAGTAAACGTTAACTATTATTATTCACATGATTTTTCGGTATGTCAGCTACATAGCCACTGCCCGGGATGCAAAAAGGAATAAGGAGAAGAATCTGCCCTCAGAGCATCCATGTTCTAGATGGCTAACAGACACTCAAAAGTAACAAGAGACCACAATTATTGTGTATTCGCTGTGTGCCAGGCACGGTGCATTGGACTTAATGGGACAGGTGCTATTACCTATCAGGCTTAGAGAGGTTAAACAACTGGCCCAAGGTCACGCAGCTAAGAAGAAGTGGTGCAGCCAGGGTGCACACCCAAACCCGCCTGGTACCACCACCTGGCCTCTTAACTGCTGATTCTTAGCATGACTACCACTTCATCTGAGAGAATTTGCATTATTCTTCCGTTAAGATGATGCAAATGTCCCACCTCCAAGCTGGCTCTTCTTCCTCACAGAATCCCACTCTCTTTTCCTTCAGAAAACTGATCACAATTTTTAACTGCATTTTTATTGGTTGTCTTTCCCCCAGACTGTAAACTCCATGAGGGCAGGGAACAGATCATCTGTTATGTTCATCATTGCCTATCTAGCAACTAGCGCACGGCCTGGCGGGCAGCAGGCTCTCCATAAATGCCACTGCATAATCAACTGTGATAGACTGCCTCTCTGAAAGTAAACAGAAGGCTGTACTATCTCCCTAAGTGCTGTAACAAAGATATGAAGAAAACACACGGGGTGTTACTTCAGGGCATTAGGGAAGGCTTCTCTGAGGAGGTGACGCATAGACAGGATCTAGAAGGATGAGGAGAAATGGGTCAAGTAGAGAGGGGGTGAAGGCTGCCTCGAGCGTGTGCAAAAGCACGTCCATGGGCAAAACCACAAAAAGCGGAGAAAGCCCAGCTGAGGGAAGAGAAAACGCCAACAATGTCTTGGCAACTGTGCTTATCGGGCCACTAGCATCCAGAATGAGTGCCTGTTGGCAAGGTTATAATGCGTTCCCCGCGTGAGGCGGAGTTTCCATAACACAAAAAAAGCCCTTTGAGGAGACGTTTGAGGGAGAGTGAAAAAAGGAACATGCCTTCCTTACCATCCAAAGAGAGAGAGGAAAACGCTTTGATCAGGAGCCGTGGTTTCATCTACAAATGAGCATACCAGTTAGAACTCAGTTGGCTGAAAGGAGGAACCCCCACACTTATGGGTGTTGAAACAGGACGGACACTGGCTCCCTCCTGTCCAAAGTCAGGGGTAGGTAACACTGGGCCATCAAGTCCCCAGGGACCAGGCACCGACCTGGTCCTCATAGTCTAGGATGTGCTTTGGTCATTGCTCCACTGTTCCAAGAAGTGGGGTGAAGAGGGTGGGGAAAGAAGACAGTTTCTGGAACCTTTCTGCTTACATCCCATTGGCCAGACCTAGGCATCTGGCCATACCCGTCTACAAAAGGGGGCTGAGAAATGTGGTCTTAATGTGTGCAAGAGAGCGTGTGCCCAGCTAGAAACCAAGGGCCTTAGAGAGAACTAGAACAGAGACTAGGGTGGACCACTGGCCTCAGTCTCTGCCCAAAGCAGATCCAGCTCATTGCATGATTTCGCCTTGCCCTTGGCCTGTGCAGTGCAGTCACTACCTGGACCAGGGGTTAATGTACTCTCAGGCTAGCTAACATATATACTTATCAGTAGAAGCCCATGCCGTGCCCGTCATTTCAAATATTGAAAGCTGTGGAACCCTGTGTTCCAATGCAAGTTTATATGGAATTCCATGATGCTAACTGCTTGAAGACATATTTCTCTACTGAAATCAGAGGCAGGAGGGCTAGAACGTCATCTAACATCCCCATCCCTTGACAGTGGTCCCTACTTCAGGGCCCTGGAATCACTGTGTGGAAACCGCAGGCTTAAGGCAACTGTCAGAGAAACTACAGACTCTCATCGGTATTTTAAAATTACATCTCATTGCTCTACCGTTTCAGCAGTACGTCTAGATTATCACTTTTTTAATCAGAAGCAAAAGCACCACCCCCCCACCCCCCCATTTTTGCCAATTCTCACAGATTTGTGAGCTTCTTTATGGGGACTTGTGGAGAGCCAAGACGACTTGGCACCTGAACGGTTTTAGAGAGATGAAATGAGATAGTATAAAGAGCTCAGCACAGCTCCTGGCGTGTAGTAAGTTTTCCCCAAAATGTTAACTATTATTATCATTTCTCACAATTTATTCTGCTTAGGTAACAATGCAACTTTTAACATATATTTTAACCAAAATGGCTTAATGATGAAATGGTTGTGCCTATCCCATGTCAAGTCCCATTTTATGACTAATAAAGTACACCTTTGTTTTTTTGTTTTCTTTTTTTCCAGCTTTATTGAGATATAATTGACAGAGAACATTGTGTGAGTTTAAGGTATAGAATGTGATGATTTGATACACATGTATATTGCAAAATATTTTCCGCAATAAGATGGTAACACATCCCTCACCTCACATATTTACCATTTTGCTGCTGCTGCTGTTACGGTGAGAACATTAAAGCTCTACTCTCATAGTAACTTTAAAACATACAGTACAGTATTGTTAACTACAGTCGCCATGCTGTACATTACATCCCCAGAACTTATTCATCTTATAACTGAAAGTTTGTACCCTTTGACCAACATCTCTCCATTTTCCCTACCCCTCAGCCCCTGGCGACCACCATTCTACTCTGTTTCTATGGGTTCAATGGTTTCATAGTCCACATATAAGTGAGATTATACACTACTTGTATTTCTCTGTCTGACTTAATTCACTCAGCATAATGCCCTCAAGGTCCATCCATGTCGTCACAAGTGGCAGGACTTCCTTCTTTTTTATGGCTGAATTATACACACACACACACACACACACACATCACATTTTCTTCATCCATTCATCCATCTGTGAACACTTCCATTTCTTCCATGTCTTGGCTATTGTGGATAATGCTGCAACAAACACGGGAGTGCAGATAGCTCTTAAACATATCAATCTCATTTTCTTTGGATCTATGCCTGAAGGAGCACTGCTGGATCGTATGGTAGTTCTATTCTTAATTTTTTTGAGGAACCTCCATACTGTTTTCCATAGTGGCTGCACCAGTTTACATTCCCACTAACAGTGTACAAGGATTCTCTTTTCTCAACATCCTCCGCCATGTTTGTTATCGCTTGTCTGTTTGACAATAGCCATTCTAACAGGCGTGAGGTGATATCTCTTCGTGGTTTTGATTTACCTTTGCCTGATTATGAGTAATGTTGAGCACTTTTTCATGTACCCGTTGGTGATTTGGATGTCGTCTTTGGAAAAAGTCAATTCAGGCGTCCTTTGCCCATTTTTCAGTTAGACCATTTGTGCTTTTTTGCTATTGATTTGTATGAGTTTCTTATATACTTAGGGTGTTAAGCTTGCATCAGATATATGATTTACAAACATTTTATCCCATTTCGTAGGTTGCCTTTTCATTTTGTCGATTGTTTCTTGCTGTGCAGAAACACCTTTGTTTTTAGATTAAATTCTTCACCAAGGGACTTTTCTTCTTTCTTAACTTCTGCTGTTCTGTTTATTACGGCATCAAAAGGGGAAAATATTTCCCTTTTAACCCAGTGTGATTCTCCTGAATCTCTTTCTATGATAAACTGAATTCTAGGACATTAATACCATCAGCCTAAACTACCAAATTCTATCTCTATAACAAATCTAAAACAGTATCTCCTTCCTTCTTAATCATTAGACAAGATTCCCAAATAAGCTTCATGTAGATTCCTCTTCATATTTGTCATAAAAATCACACTTAGTTTTCTTCCCCACGCTTAAGATGTTCTTGGTGCCAACAGTGATATAAATAAAATGATTAAATGTTAGGCAGAGATCAGACACCCCCAAAAATGGCAATTCTCATCATCATGTTGTAACTGCCGATAATGGTACTTTTCATACTTCTTGAGTACCTGCAATGTGCCTCTCTAGGCTTGGTGTTTAATACGCATGATGTCATTTAATCCTGCCAACAACCCCGCCAGACAGATATCATTAGCTTGATTTTATAAAAAAAGGAAACTAAAGCTCAAAGATGGGATTGGGTTTCCTAGAAAACAGAGCCCGAGGCAAACTTTCTTGCTAACACTGTACTGAGTGGGAAGCACAAGCCCAGGGAAGCATGGATGAGGGGGAAGGGAAGTGGGGAGGGTAGGAAAGGAGGCAGGTCCAAGGTGGTACATAACTGAGCTGCCAACACATCACAAGGAAGCACAGCTGCTTGCTCCACCACACAAGGGGTCCCGGAGAAGCTGTATATGACCTCTGCACGTGGGCAGGACAGCAGGCGGTTTACCGTCTGGCTTCTTTTGGTCTCCTGTCTCCTATTGCTCAAAGCCGACCCCATGGGGTGTTAACTCCTCCATCCTCCCTCATTATGTTATCCAGCCTCTCTAGGCAGCCAGTGGGAGGCTAGAGCCTCTGTGGGTCCAATTAAGTTGGACCTGGAAGCTGTATGTCTGTGGCCTCCTCCATGTCAGGTACAAT
This sequence comes from Grampus griseus, assembly GCF_964374135.1. Classification (NCBI taxonomy): domain Eukaryota; kingdom Metazoa; phylum Chordata; class Mammalia; order Artiodactyla; family Delphinidae; genus Grampus; species Grampus griseus. The sequence goes on from NC_139014.1 coordinate 56,802,673, forward strand.
AAAGACTCCGACAAAGCCCAACTCTCGGTCCCGGGGGAGCATCAGTCAATCTGTGGTATTTGGAAATCAGGAGATGGTGATGGAGACCACATCATTGGGCTAAGTGGTTGGCAGGGTCCTTCTAATAGAGAAGCAAAAAAAAAAAACGACAGAGAACAAGGACATCTGGGGCCAAATGGTATGGGGTGGCACACAAGTGGCACCCCGTACATCCAGAGAGCTGAAGTAGCTTGCCCAAGGATACACAGCCATGCAGCCAGCATTCAAACCCAGGCCAGCCTGACTACAAAAACACTTGAATTTTTCCATGACATCCAGATGTCTTGCTCTGATGAGATTTTGAGAAGCTAAAGAGGGACCCATGATTTTCTGAGCTGTCTGGTTCATGGCCATGAGAAGATAAATATTTATCAAGCAGTCATGGGTGATCTGTCAACAAGAATGCCTATAGGCTCGTGTCGTCCTTTTCTGTATCCTGGGAACACACACTTCCGGAGGGCATGAGCTACCGTGATTATAATGCTTCATGTGATCTGCTGTGGCTGCCTTAACTTAACCCAAAAGGTTAGCACCAAACCAAACACTGGGTGCGGCAGGTAGCATACGAGTGGCCAGTGCTCTGCCCTCACCTCTGCCTGTCGGATGTCAAGGGCATCGGAGATGAAATCAAGTGGGGAAATTTCCCCGAAGTGGGAGCAGCAGTGCCATATGTTTCACAGGAAACAGCTTGAGTGAATGTTCAGTGACAAGACCAGTAATTTGAGAAGTGAGGCTCAGCAGCTGCGCAAAGGCTTCTGTTCCAGGAGATGTTGGCTCTCATAGGTGTGCCCTGTGTTAGGAACGCCCATCGCTCACCATAAGCTTGCCTGTGTTCTTCTGTATTCCACCCCTGACCCCCTGCTCAGAAGCATGAATGGGCCCCTGTCTTCTCTGCTCTCCCTCCCATCCCGTCCTGCCTTTTCCTGGGAGCCTAACTCCTTCCGTTGCAGTCCTGGCAGCTCTCACACCTTCGATGTCTTTCTCTCCACGTTGGGGTCTTTCTTCTACAAACATGATCAGACTTATCCATACCCAAGGTGACATTTCCCCATTTCTCCTCCATCGGTAGCCCATTTTTCTGCTTCTCAAATGAACATCTATTGGATCTTAACCTCACACTAAATTCTTTTTTTAAGTCAATTTTTAAAAATTGAAGTATAGTTTATTTACAAAGTTCTGCTGTACAGCAAAGTGATTCAGTTACACATCTATCTATACATTCTTTTCTTTAATATTCTTTTCCATTATGGTTTATCATAGGATATTAATATAGTTCTCTGTGCTATACAATAGGACCTCGTTGTTTATCCATTCTCTACATAAAAGCTCACATCTGCTAACCCCAACCTCCCACTCCATCCCTCCCCCAACCCCCGCCCCTTGGGCAGCCACCAGTCTGTTCTCTATGTCCGTGATTCTGTTTCTGTTTCATAGATAGGTTCATTTGTGACACTCAGTTCTTAACTGTTTCAATGCTGGTTTTCCTCTCGCCACTCTGCTGAAATGCTTTCTCCAAAGGTTGCTGTAATGAATGTCTATTGTTTTTGCCACCCTCCATAGCACTGGCTCTCCCTCCTTCCCCATCTCTCCATCATACCCCAATTCTCCCCCTAGAGAATCACTTCCTTTCCTCCTCTCAACCTATGAGATTTGCCCGGGCTGCACATGTAACTCAAGGGTGGAGGATATGACCTCTGCCTATGTCAATTAGTGATTTGCTTGGGGATGGGCACGTAGACTTTTTCTGGGGGTGCTGAGGGGCATATGCTTCCTCTTTGATGTTGTATTTAAGCCTGAGAGAGTGAAGGCCCTGAGCTACTTACAACGACTCATCACCACAAGGGAATGGAGCCAACGTAGAGGAGATGGAGCTGAAGGACGGAGGGATGAATAATCTGATTCTGGTGACATGACATGCATCCTTGAATCATGTCACTCCTGATGGCATCCCTATCTGCTGACCCCTTCAGTTACCTGAGCCTTTTTGCATAAGCCAGTCTACTGGGGTTTATGTTACTTGCAGCAGAAAGAGCCCCAACGGATACAGAAATCTAGTGCAGTCATCAGTGACCTCTGAAGCACCAAAATCAACTTTCAGCTGTGCTTTCCCCACTACATCCTGGGTACCATCCTCTTGGTATTTCAATGAGGCCCAAGCCTCAGCTCTCACAGACACTACCTCTTCTGCAGAGCCCTCAATTCCAAACTTGCTTCTCCTCTTGACTTTCACTCTTCTGCTAATGGCACCTTTTTCCTCTCAGTCCTTGAGGCTTAAAATCTTGAAGCCATTGCAACTTCTTCCCGCCCTTTGCTCCAAAATCCATTTCCAAGTCCTATCACCCTCTCAGACTATACTACAAAGCAACAGTCATCAAGACAGTACGGTACGGGCACAAAAGCACAAAAATAGATCAATGGAACAGGATAGAAAGCCCAGAGATAAACTCACATAGCTAGGGTCACCTAATCTGTGACAAAGGAGGCAAAAATATACAATGGAGAAATGACAGCCTCTTCAATAAGTGGTGCTGGGAAAACTGGACAGCTACATGTAAAAGAATGAAATTAGAACGCTCTCTAACACCATACACAAAAATAAGCTCAAAATGGATTAAAGACCTAAATGTAAGGCCAGACACTTTCAAACTCTTAGAGGAAAACATAGGCAGGACACTCTTTGACATAAATCACAGCAACATCTTTTTTGACCCACCTCCTAGAGTAATGGAAATAAAAACAAAAATAAACAAATGAGACCTAATGAAACTTAAATGCTTTTGCACAGCAAAGGAAACGATAAACAAGACAAAAAGACAACCCTCAGAATGGGAGAAAATATTTGCAAATGAAGCAACTGACAAAGGATTAATCTACAAAATATACAAGCAGTTCATACAGCTCAATATCAAAAAACAAACAACCCAATCAAAAAATAGGTGGAAGACCTAAACAGACATTTCTCCAAAGAAGACATACAGATGGCCAACAAACACATGAAAAGATGATCACATCACTAATTATTGGAGAAATGCAAATCAAAACTACAGTGAGGTATCACCTCACACCGGTCAGAATGGCCATCATCAATAAATCTACAAACAATAAATGCTGGAGAGGGTGTGGAGAAAAGGGAACCCTACTGCACTGCTGGTGGGAATGTAAATTGATACAGCCACTATGGAAAACAGTACAGAGGTTCCTTAAAAAAACTAAAAATAGAACTACCATATGACCCAGCAATCCCACTACTGGGCATATACCCAGAGAAAACCATAATTCACAAAAACACATGCTCCCCAATGTTCACAGAGGCACTATTTACAATAGCCAGAACATGGAAGCAACCTAAATGTCCATCAACAGAGGAATGGATAAAGAAGATGTGGTACATCTTCTTTATATATACATGTACATCTTCATGTATATATACAATGGAATATTACTCAACCATAAAAAGGAATGAAATTGAGTCATTTGTAGAGACGTGGATGGACCCAGAGAATGTCATACAGAATGAAGTAAGTCAGAAAGAGAAAAGCAAATATTGTATAATAACGCATATATGTGGAATCTAGAAAAATGGTATAGGTGATCCTATTCACAAAGCAGAAATAGAGACACAGACGTAGAGAACAAATGTATGGATACCAAGGGGAAAAGGGGTGGGGTGGGAGGAACTGGGAGACTGGGATTGACACATATACACTATTGATACTATGTATAAAATAGACAACTGATGGGAACATACTGTATAGCACAGGGAACTCTACCTAATGCACTGTGGTAACCTAAATGGGACGGAAGTCCAAAAGGAAGGGGATATCTGTGTGTGTGTGGCTGATTCATCTTGTTGTGCAGTGGAGGCTAACACAATATCGTAAAGCAACCATACTCCAATAAAAATTAATTTTAAAAAAAGTCCCATCACCCTCAATCCTCAAAAAACTGCCATGACTGCCCATTGCCTTTTTTTGTTTTTGTCTTTTTTTGCAGTACGCGGGCCTCTCACTGTTGTGGCCTCTCCCGTTGCGGAGCACAGGCTCCGGACGCGCAGGCTCAGTGGCCATGGCTCACGGGCCCAGCCGCTCCGCGGCATGTGGGATCTTCCCAGACCGGGGCACGAACCCGTGTCTCCTGCATCGGCAGGCGGACTCTCAACCACTGTGCCACCAGGGAAGCCCCGCCCATTGCCTTTTGAATGCAGTAAGCATAATTCCACAAACATTAACTACAGCCTCTCCTCTGTGTCAGGCACTGCGCTAGGCATTGTGAGGAAGACCGATTAGGATGGATATAGTCCCTGACCCTCCAGGGCCTTAAGATCTAGTGGTTTAGGTGACTAGACCACAAAGCCTCATGCGCGTACACACACACACACACACACACACACACAGGGTACTGAATAATGTGCGCTTTCCTCATTCATTCCCAACCCGCCTCCCCAGTTTTAATTTTCTCTTTTGTACCTTCTGCTTAAGCCAGGTTGAACTACCCACGCTTCCATGTTCTTCCACTTCCTTGACTTCGCTTATGCTGTTTCCTTCCCTGGAATATCCTTCCCTCCGACTCTGCGTGGCCAAACCTGGTTTATACTTTAAAGCCTTTCTCAAATGACACATTACCATAAGTCTTTTGCTGATTACCCTAGTCAGTTGTCATCTTTTTCTCCTCTCAGTTCCCAAAGCACCCGCTATGAAGCTCCACCCTGCATTTTCCATGTTTGAAAAATAATGTAATTATGTAAGTAACTTATCTGCCCGATTACATGACATATTCATTAAGGGTAGAAACTTTGTTTTTTTATATCTTTGAGTCCCGACCAACTAGGAAAGTTAATGCTAAGAATGCGTTTACCGATACAAAGCACATGCATCATTCAGAACCAGCTCTTTTTACACTGAAGAATTCTTTACCTAAAATAAAATTTGTAAAGATTTCCCACAGGCTTTTGAAAATAAACATTCAGATTCATTTGAACTATTAGCCTGGAGGAGAACTGTAGCTTGGGAGAAATCAAACAAACAAACAAAAAAGTAAACTTATTAGAAACCGCTGCCCATTAATGATTTCCTAGAAAGCAGAAGAGAGTAGATCTTCACTGACTATGGGAACTGTTTAGAAAATAGGATTCTGTTTTCAGAAATGGGATTAAAGCATAGATCTACTTTTCAAAACCTGTATTGGAAGTAAGAGCTTGATTTGGAGAAGCTGGCATTATGGGAGAACACTCAGAAAGATGTTATTACACACACGAGTCATACTGGAGGGGACTTTGTTCTTCCTGGAGTTCCTGGAATCCTGGGACGTTGGCTGGGAGTTAGCCTGGGGTTCTGGCTACCAACAAGGGCCAGTCCGGGGACCTGATGGACAGTCTGCCCCTACTGTTTTGTGATGACACGAAGTGGAGTGGAGGTGGGCCATAATCACTGTTAGCGCCACCAGAATTCCTGAGCAGGGCTGGGGCTGGGGGTTGGGTCCCTGGGCAACATGAGTACAGAAGGTGGACGAGAAAGGAATCGCAGGCCATTTCACACCTTCAGCCAAGACCTGGGTTCCTCCCAGGGCTACAAACAAGGTGCAGACTTGGATGCAGGTGGTCTTGGAAAGGTGTCAGCTGGCCTATGATCTTCCCAGGATCAGGACTCCTGCCTGGACCCAGCTCCCAAAAGCTGGGATGGTTAGGGGGATGGGGCAATGTACAAGGAAGGCCGAATCAGTGGTACAGACTATATGTGCTCACGGAGTTTCCAGGCAAGAGGAGCTGGGTGGCATGGAAGGCAGGTGAGGCTTCCTGCAGAGCTGGGTGTGGGCAAGACTGGGACAGCAGAGGAGGAGAGGTGCATGCAGAGAATTCCAAGCAAAGGACCTGGAGCTGTGGCTCATTTGGGAAACGCTTTTGTATTTCAGGAGGAAGGATGATAGAGTTGCTTTTAATTATCTTAAAGACCCTGTGCAAAATGGGCTTTGGAGTTTGGATGGGGAATTACTGCCACAGCATGATCAGTTCTGATGGCCAGGCATAAATCTCTGACAAAATGGGGAGTCTGCAAGATAAATGGCTCAAAGCAAGCTCATTACAGTGACCTTTCAAGGGAGAGAGGGAGATGTGAGTGCTGTCAGCCGGGCTCTGCGTCCATGCCGCCTAAAGCGGCCCCTCTCTGCCTCTCACCACGCAAGAGCAATGCTGAAAATGACAAAGTGCAACTGGTGCTCAGGGTTAGCTCAGAGTTGCTGATGCGTCTGGAAGCATTCTCAGGCACCCGCCTCTCATCGGTGATTAATGGAGCTCCCTAAGGCTGGAGGGGGACAGGCCTTCACTCCATCATCTAACTCCTGAGCACTGTCCAAGATGCTCATGTCACAGGTGGGGAAACTGAGGCCAGATTGGCCAATGTCACACAGCAAGGTGTTAATGAACCTGTTAACTTCTACAGCTTCCATATTGCTTGGTGATGAAGACTAGTATTAAACTCTTGCTCTGCTATTTGCTAATGGTGAGGTCTTGGACAAGTTCAATAAACTCTCTGAGGCTTGGTTTTCTCATTTGTAAAGTGGGGATTTCCTTCCTTCTTCCCTCCCTCCCTCCTCCCTTCTCCGTTTTTGTTTATTTTTGTAGGGTGACCAACACATCCTGTTCACCCAGGACTTGCCTGGTTTCAGCACCAAAAGCCCAGCAATCTAGGAAATCACTCCATCTCTGGCAAACCGTATTTCTTTGTTCAGCGATATTGCCTGACTCGGTTCCAGGTGCTGGGACAGCAGATACTCAGAGCAGATACCTGTTCTCCAGGAGTTAACATCTAATTCCATCAGGGGAAGACATACATGGATATATTGATAGGATTACAAAATAATACACATCCTGCACATATGAAACTATGTGTCAGGCTGTCTACTACATATTTTATAAATATTATATCATTGTAAACTTAATAGTGGGAAGTAAATATCCATATACCCCCTCCCTAATTATCAGATGAGAAAATGGACACTTTGCTTTATTAACTAACTTTCCTAAAATCATACTTAGAGTGAAAAGTAAAGCCAGCATTTAAACCCTGGAGTTCCAGTGCTTGTGGGCCAGCCCTGACACCCCTTGAATGCAAATACAGGATTTAGACTGAGTGAGGCCACAGAGGGAGCCCCCTTCTTACACAGGCTGTTGATTAGCTTCTAAGAAGATTGCATTTGCTTTCCCCTCCCAGCTGGTTTGGGATCTGCGGTCCTATCCACCAGGCTGTGTGGGAGATGCAGAGAAGGTTACCCCTCAGATGCGTCTGCTCCAGCTCCGAGCACCCAGCAGGCCTGGGAGCCCTTTCTCACAGTTCTATCTCCACCTTAGAAAAACCAAGGGGGAGAGATCCCGACCACCAGGCAACTGACCCAGCAAGCAGGGAAGCACGAGGCTGCAGAGCCTGCAGGATTCCTGGAGTGTGGGAGTCCTTTGGCTTTGAGGACTTTGGGGCCAGGAGCATCTACCAGCAGCAGGTGGAAAGCAGGCGATGTCCCCACGCCAGCCAGAGCTCTGTGCGAAGAAAGAAACTGGAACCCATTTCTCTCGGACCTTCGAGTCCCCTGGCAGATGACAGGCTGATGAACGAGGACCATGCCTGAGGCACATTTCAAGTTTCCGAGGCTGACTGTTCTATCCATCTACCCAAGCACATTTATAGGAAATGTACAGATTGGTGCTCTCGGAAGGAACCTTATCCATCACCCGGTCCAAGGGCCTCATTTTGGAGATGAGGAAATCGAGGCCAAGCTTGGAGAAAATGACTTCTCAAGGTGGCACAGGATACGACGGGAAGAGACGAGTCTTAGCCCCGAATCACCTGACTCCAAATGCACACTTCTACAAAAATGCACAGCTCCTCCAAGTGGCTGGGCTCTAAAATTATCTATAGGGGACATAACTCCCCTTGCTACACTTGCCATCTTTATAAAGGAGGCTTTAGGGTGGAGGAGTGGGGCTCAAAGTCTATGGGTCTCTGGCGAGCATCAGTTGGAAAGGGAAATCCAGGATTCCCTGGATTCTTGCGAGATGTGGTCCAAACAGGTCTAAAAATGTTCTTGACATTTGAGGTCAAGATGTCAACATAAGATGTGTGGTGGGGAGAAAGAAAGCGGGAGGAAGAGGGAAGGGAGAGGCAAAAGGAGGAGGATAAAGGGAGGAACAGAGGGAGACTGTCAGTGTGTTGAGAGCCCAGGTTGGACCAGAGTGAGTTTTAGAACAACCTCAGCAGCATCTCCTCCCATACCTTATGCCCACCCAGCACGTATATGGCAGAAGCCGTGGGGAAGCTTCCAGGATTCACAGGTAGAGTCAGCTCCCAGCTTCACTACCCACTGTGATGTGACCTTGAGCAGGTCTGAACGCCCTCCGCTTCCCCTCCCCCCACCGCCGCCCTTGATTTGTTTCTTCCTCTGTTAGAAAGCTCAACAGAGAGTGTGTTTATAAAATGCTCATCACAGGGCCTGGCCTAGAAAGCCCTTAATAAATGGCAGTTGTCACCACTTTGTCACCAAATGTTGGTGGGAACACTTTGATACCTGCCTCCCGGCAGCCAGATGGGGGTGCTCATCAATTTCCCGCAGCTCCGGGGTCAGGCTTGCAGGGTGGCCACGCTCTGGTCCCTTTCGCTCTGCTGGCTGAAGCGGGAGCCACGCCTGCTGCCCATCAGTTCAGGTTGGCATTTGGAACAGAGCATTTACAGTCCTCCTGGTGTAGCTGGAAGTACGCTGACAATATCTCAGCATCTCAAAGTGGAGAAATCAGAGGGCGGAGGAAATGCAGTCTTGCTACAGAAGAATTTACCAAATACTGCCTTTCATTGGGAGCCTCTCCAGAGCACTTAAAGTCCAATTTCCTTTTGCCAAAATTCTGTTTCCCTGTAGATGGCTAGGAACATGCCTAGTGTGAACAGGAGGAGTGTGGAGACTGGTGTGATCTTTCCCGCCAACCCCTTCTCTTGCCTTTTTAGAAGGGTCTTTGATTTGGTCCAGGATACTGACCTGCAGGAAGCAGGGAGGGGACACAAGTGCCAGTCGCACATCTGTGTTTGACAGAGCTGCCCACCATCTGGGGCTGTTCAGTTTACTGCTGCCGCTGCCTTGGGCCAGCGAGCACCCTGTTATTCTAAGTGATTCTCACCCAGATCTCAGACCCTGCGGGGGAGATAGGGGACAGTGAAGGAAGAAAGGGCCGGCCTGTGACAATCACGCAGACACATGCCACAGCAGTCACTCATTCAGTGTCCCCTGACTTCTGACATATCAGCGCAGTCAGCGGCCCCTGGGCCCATCACCCCAGCCTCCCAGCTCTCTGCTCTCTGCCCTCAGTTGGGGAGAGGAATGTAGAGCCAGTGCACCCCAGGGCTGGGCTTACTCTGCCTTCCCTGCTCTTCCGGTCACCTGCTGCTGGATTGATACCTCAGACCTTTCCAGAAACCACGCTCAGTGTAGCAGCAGAGGAAGGGTTTGGAAGCAGCAGACTGGGATTCAAGCCCAGCTGTTGATCTTTGCCTGGTCCCTTAACCCTTCCAAAGCCCATGTCTTCATCTGCAAAAGGGTGGTGGTCATGCCACCAGGCAATCTGCATGGAGCACGGCTCAAGGGAAAGGATGGAAGCATCTAACGCAGCACAGGGACTCCACGTAGGACAATTCTCTTCCTCTCTTCCAGGGAAGGCAGGTGGTACCCCAGACATCACTGGACCACCACATCCAAGTAATACTTGAGTCCCTACTTCTGGTGTATAGAACAAAGGAGACGTCCACGGGGTCTTTCTGTCTCCAACACTGCAGGACAGGAATTGGGCCCCTCAGGGGAGCCTGGGGCTGGTGATAGTAGGCCTCCTCTCCCCAGAGCTGGGGCCACTTGGCCTCGTCTGCAGCCCAGCCTGACCCTGGTCTCCGAGGCTCACCCTCACCTTACACAGGTTGGCTTCAGGAGCCCCAGCTCCAAGTGCTGGGGCTAGCACCACGTCACTCTTGTGACTGGTACAGCTCTGATCCTACGGCCCAGCTTCGACCCATCTGTGCTTCCTCCAAATCCAGGGAACTGGCCTGATGCCCAGGTGCTCCTGGGCTGGAGCTCTGGTTTAACCTGCCTTGGTTCATCTTGGACTCCTGGCATGGACGCCATAATCCATTGACGACACTCCCCTTCCTGTTTCTCCCACCCTCACCCCACCTGAAGCTGCGTGGGTGCCCTTCTGGATTTCAGAATACTGCCCTGGCCAGTGCAAGATTTGACTTATTTCTACATTTAAAAGCTCCTAAGATGTCTCAAAATATTTGTGTGCCCCCAAAGGAAGAGATTATTTAGGTGCAAAAGGCTCAAATTCCAATGAATTCTTATCCAAATATGGAGAAAAATAAATTCTGATATTGGTTGATCTCTTGCAATGATGTTTTGGGGGCCCCACAGATGATATTCTCAGTAACAAGCTCTCAAACTTGTTTAGGTGATTGAGTATCCGAAAGTTGTTTTCCTCTTTCCAGAAGCAAAAATACTGTTATTTAATTCAATTGAGAGTTGTAAAAATACTAATGTAAGTCACTCCTTATTATGATTTAAGCACTGTGCTGAGTGCTTTACATGGAATCGCTTACGCAATCCTCACAAAAACGCTGGAGGAAGTACTACTACTATTTATTGCCATTTCATTGATGAGTAAACTGAGGCTCAGAGAGGAGAGGACACTTGTCCAATGTCACCCCACAAGTTGGGAAACAGTGAATCAATCCAGAAAGTTCCATCAGTTCCATAGCCATTATTCCTGCCCTCCCACCCCATCCCTGAGACTCAAGAGACTACGTCATCAGTTAGATGTGATTATGTTATGTGTAAGGCACATCCAATTACAGCCATTAACACAGGGGCGGATTCACACACCAGCATGATAAGAAATCCAAGCATGAGTTATCAGCTGTTTGATAATATTTGCCTACTAATTTTGCTAATTGTGCGTCCATTTGTCATCCGCTAGTGAGTGACAGCAAGCACCAAAAGTTTAAGAAAAACATAGGGGAGAAAAGCTTCCCTGGGAGGCATTTCGATGTCTTAACCTATGTCTTTTCCTCCTGCCAACTGGAAAAAGCCACAATTATTGTGTATCAGAGGCTGAACAACCTAGCCTGGTTCGTGGAAACCTGTGTTCATTTAGAGATGTCCATCTCTGCCTGTCCACTGGTGACCCTTCCTAGGTCCTCTCCTGGTGTTCTAACCCAACATTCTGAGGGGTACACCCCTTCTCACCAGCACCAGTGGCCCAGGGCCACAGGGATTCTCAGCGAGGGTGGGGACACTTCCATGGGGCAGAAGCTGACCAGAAGCCGGGTGGTGGAAGGACAGTGCGATTTTGATGTACTTCTCACCCTTGTGGGATGGAGGTTCCAAGGTGACCCTTGCTTCTCTCCATATATTATATACCTATGCCCTATAGGACCGGGCCACCCATCCAGTCCCCTCTCTGACTGGATGAAGTTAGGTACCCAGCCCGAGTGCAGACAAACAATACACTGACCAAAAACAAGGGCTTTGAGCCTCACTCCAAAGGATGAGCTCCACCACCAGATCCAACTCTTGGAAACGGAGAGCAACAGGCTTCAGGCTCCAGAAGGGGAGCCCTGAGGGGTGCTCGGGATGCTGGAAGACGGCTGCAACGGGCCACAGTTACAGAGATGCAGGAACTAGGGTCAGAACAGGGAGTCAGCTGATGCAAGCAGAAAAATGGAGCAGACTCCCAGAGAGAGGAGGGGGCTCCAGGAGAGAGATGAGACCCTAAAGGACCACCTCCTGGGGTCTGCGAGATGTGGCTGCTGGCTCTTGGATTCCCATGAAATCCTTCTTTGCTTCCTTATCATCACCCACCCACTCCCATGCTTTTACCCCAGTCATCCTGAGTGAACCTTCGTTCTTTGCAACCAAAGAGCACTGCCTTAAATGAAGTCCAGGAGAACAGCGCTCCGGTTCCTGGGACCTGAACTGTATCCCTGCCTCTCCCCAGACCCTTCACTGGGCTATCAGAAACCTCAGAAACTGCAGGAGCGGGTTCACTGCTTCCCTCATTAGCGCTTTCACATCCCAGCCCTTGCTCCTCTGTGAGCTGTTTACGAGGCTTTGTACATTTGCTTCCCGCTCACTCCCAAGCTTCCGGCCTCCTACTTGACTCCACCTCCCACAGTGATCCCTGACCTGGCTCCCGCTGAGCTGGGGCTCATTTACATTTCACTCACCAACCCATTTAGTTAATTTTCTACAGTTAATTCAATTTTCATGGAGTAGCCCTGGATTGCATTTGCATTCATCACTTCCGGGGCTCTGAAGGGGATCAGAGCGGTGGCCTCCCTTCAGAGACCCTCACTTAAGCAAAGGACAACACAGCTTGCAGGCTGGGGGCAGAAGATCCCGCTGCAGGGTCAGCTCAGCAGCTTCTTCTGGGAGCAGCCCTGGGGGTCAAGCCTCTGGAGGGCAGTCAGTGCCCTCTGCCCAGGCTGCTCAGCCCAGGAAGGCAGCACCAGACTGAGCCTTCCTGCCTGCTAATGATTCATTGTGCATCCAACTCTAGGTTTACTGCCCGCTGTGCAAAGCATTTCCTTTACCTTAGCCTAAAACAGCTTAAGCTTCAGGGGTGTTGCCTAGTGCCTATCTTATTACAAGGTTTGGGAAGGAAAAATTAAAATAAAATGAAATGAAATGAAGTAAAATAATAATACTTCACAAAATCACAATGGAAAAGGTGTGGTGGCTTTTGGACACAGCCAAAGAGAAACCTTGGGTCATAATGAGCTAAAGGCAGCACAGCTATTTCATCTCCATCCTCATCTCCATCTCCATCTCTGTCTCTGTCCTCGTCTCATCTCCATCTCCATCTCCATCTCCGTCTCTGTCTCTGTTCTCGTCTCATCTCCATCTCCATCTCCATCTCCGTCTCAGTCCTCATCTCCATCTCCATCTCCATCTCTGAGTAGCTAGCTCTAGAAGCTTCACGGTGGCATGACTCAGACCATCCTATCGGACGCCACTGTCAATGGGTGCTACATGTAACTAACTTTTTGTTTCAGGCCTTCTGCTGCTCTTCAAGCTAGTTAAGGAAAGCTTGCAGCAAGGAATAGTTATTGGAGTCTGCAATTCTGTTAAGTAGCAGAGGTTGCAAATTTGCCAGTAATCCCTTCTTCATCCCGAAAGCAGTGACGACTGGATTCTATCACTTACAAATTTCCCCTGCATCTGTCATATCTCAGGACTTATTGGGAAGGAATTGTCTGGCCCGGTTCCTTCCGTGTTTCATTTGGGCTTCAAGGGCTATACGCAGAAAGGATGCTACTGCATAAGGCCAGCTTTCCAGAAATAGTTCCAAAATTCCACCTGTAGCTTGTCAATCAGGCCTTCCTTTGACACCCCTGATTCAGTTTGCTTCAGAATTTAGATCTGGTATCCCAGTGGGCTGAGATGCGGATCCCCTAGGACCTCGGGGTAGTAGGACAGGGGCTGGAACCAGAGGACTGATCCACCACCTCTGCCTGTGAGCGTGCAGAATGCTGTAAGCCGCATAGTCCAGTTTACTTGGTACAAAAGCATCATTCTCCCTGTGGGCAGGGGGGCAGAGGTGCTGAGAAGCACTGCCTGTCCCTTCTTTCGCTACCCACACTGCCCGAGTCCGAGCCCTAGCTGGCTCTTCTGCAGCTCCTGTTTATTTCAGCTGCCCTCTCCAGTTCGCTTAGCATCCCTTCCTCTGGCCTGATGCAGGGGAGGGCTGGTTCAACTCTTAGGAGCCCCTGTCGGCAAAGCAGAGGACCTCTCCGCCCCAGTAAGCACTCCTGGGGAGCTGACGCCAGCTGATCAGGGTCTTTTTCTGTGTGTTGTCAACTGGGAGGGTCCTTCAGTTCCTCCACGCCACCAGCCAGCCAGCAGGGGCAGTTTGGGAAAAGGAACACTGGGATGGACTGTTCTTTCATTTGTTTGTTTTTTACATCTTTATTGGAGTATGACTGCTCTACAATGGTATGTTAGTTTCTGCTTTCTAACAAAGTGAATCAGTTATACATATACATATGTTCCCATATCTCTTCCCTCTTGCGTCTCCCTCCCTCCCACCCTCCCTATCCCACCCCTCTAGGTGGTCACAAAGCACCGAGCTGATCTCCCCGTGCTATGCGGCTGCTTCCCACTAGCTATCTATTTTACGTTTGGTAGTGTATATATGTCCATGCCACTCTCTCACTTCGTCACAGCTTACCCTTCCCCCTCCCGTGTCCTCAAGTCCATGCTCTAGTAGGTCTGTGTCTTTATGAGGGACCCCTGAAGGTGGGCCGGTTTCCATCAGCTTCGGAGGGAAAGGCCGTGGAGAGGACCTACAGCAGACGACACAGGAACACGGCATTCTCCACGTCCCCTTTAAGAAGTGATGTTGGTGCTGATTCCAGTAGACCTTTAAACAGGCACTTTATTAAAGTCTCAGAACTGATTAGACACAAGTCATGCTGGGTCTGTCAGGCTCCATTTATATCCTCTCTGCTTCCCCAAAAGGAGCTGAGCCAGGCAGACAGGTTTCCCCGGAACAGGCAAGGATCAATTCCAAGGCCACCTTCCCTGGGTGACCCAGAACGGGCTCCTCCCCTCCCTCCCTCCACCCAGGTCCCCCCCGCCAGACACCTGGGGTGTCAGAGCTCCATGTGAAACTCACTGTCTGACACAGGAGCCGCTGGCCACATGTGGCTTTTGAGCACGTCAAATGTGGTTGGTCTGAACTGAGACGTGCTTAGTGTGAAAGAAAAGGTGAAGCAACCCTTTCCTATTTTTATATGGACTGCATGTTGAAATGATAATATCTGGGATATATGGGATCTAACAGAATATAGTACGAAAATTATTTTCACCTGTTTTGTTTTACTTTTTAAACACGGCTACTAGAAAATTTTAAAGTGCATTTGTGGCTTGCGTTCTATTCCTATTGGACAGTGCTGTTCTAGAAACATTTCAGACTGGAGGGGTCATCAGAGGCTCTCTGTGGATAGAAGGAGAAGGAAAGATCGACCAGCCTGCGATCCTGCCACTTCTCCGCTCAAAACTCTCTAAAAACTCTTCCTAACACCCTCCCCAAGGCGGTGCACGAGCTGGCTGGTGTCCTCCGCACCCACCTCACCTCCTTCAGCTGTTGCCCTCCCTGCTCTCTCCGCTGCAGCCAACGCGGCCAACCATGCCTCAGGCTGTTCTCTCTGCCTAGAACGTTCTTCCCCAGACCTTCGCCCACTCCCTCCCTCTCTTTATTCAGGCCTCAACTGGAAAGTCACCTCTTCAGAGAGGCCACCCCGATTCACATCCCCAGTCTCACCATCCCTTGACTCTGTTTCCCTTTGCACCAAAGCTCTTATTACCGCCTGCCTTGAAATTGCACGTTTACTTTTTTTTTATTGGAGTATAATGACTTTACAGTGTTGTGTTAGTTTCTGCTGTACAACGAAGTGAATCAGCTATATGTATACATATATCCCCTCCTTCTTGGACCTCCCTCCCATACCCCCATCCCCCATCCCGCCCATCTAGGTCATCGCAGAGCACCAAGGCGTGCTATACCGCAGGTTACCACTAGCTACCTATTTTACACACGGTAGTGCATTTACGTCAAACCTAATCTCCCAATTCATCCCACCCTCCCCTGCCCCCACTGTGTCCACACGTCCGTTCTCTACATCTGCATCTCTATTTCTGCCCTGGAAATAGGTTCATCTGTACTATTTTTCTAGATTCCACATATATGCATTAATATATGATATTTGTTTTTCTCTTTCTGACTTACTTCACTCTGTATGACAGACTCTAGGTCCATGCACATCCCTACAAATGACCCAATTTCGTTCCTTTTTACGGCTGAGTAATATTCCATTGTATATATGCGCCACGTCTTCTTTATCCATTGATCTGTCGATGGACACTTAGGTGAAACTGCACATTTCCTTTCTGTCCCCTCCAAACAGGGGCCTTCTGTCTCTTGTCTACTACAGTGCTCGGCACATACTAGCCACCCAGTGAATGTTTGTTCAATGAACACAAAACAAGAGCCCCCCCGCCCAAGGTCGGTGAGATCAGGCTGTTTTCAGATGAGTCAATTCACACTTGGAGCGAGGTGAGTACAAGACAGAGCAGGAACTGGGTTCGCTAACTGCACCGGGCTTTGAAGGGATAGTAGTTTGGTGACTTGGAAAGTCACCTTCTCCGGGGTCCCACGTACCAGGAATCTGCCCCAGTCCAGGAAGCTAGAGCCAACTTATTATGGGAATAAAACAGAAAAAAAACAGCAAGATCACCCTGAGGCGCTCTGGAGAGTTCCTCTGGGAAACAGATGCAGAGTTAAAAGGAAAGAAGGAGTCTGAGGTCCCACCTGCTGGTCCGGATACGTTATGGCTTCACAGTAGCCTTTGAGAAGGCACTTGAGGGCAAGCTTCACAGACTATTAATAATAAAGGCCCTTCGGGATGCTAGAAGCAAACCCAAGAGCCTTAGGGCTGCCTCTGCTGTCCCATCTCCTGGATAGCACCCCACTCTGCTTGGGCACATCTGGAGAGCGGGAGCTCATCACTCCCACGGCAGTTGAGCTGATCATTTCTGTATTTGTTTTAATTAACAGAAAACACTTGATGGTTTCAGGTCAATAGCTGCTTCCTTGTAGTTCATGTTTCTCAGACCCTTGTTCTATCTAGTTCATTCCTCTGCAGCCGTCCTGAGCGAGACTAATTCCTATTCTCCAGAACAGCCCTTCTGAGATGGGAGGTCACTGTGGCTTGAGAAGCCGACCTTCCCTGGAAGCATACTCTTGGCAGGGCTGTGATCTGACCCTGTGATCTGACACCCAGGCCAGGGCTCAGCAAACAAGCATTAGTGCTCCCTGGTGACTCATTCCTAGGGGCTGATTCTCTGAGGCTACAGCCTCCTCCTCGCTCACCCAGAATAACCCCAGCTCGCCTTGGCCAGTCTGACTTCTAACTTCTAGACTCAAACGTGCTTTTTCTCCTTACTTTAGCAGTATCTATTCAAGTGCCTGCGTGCTCCAGGCCCCATGCTACACCCTGGGGATAGAACGATGGAGAAGACACAGCCCCTGGTTTAACGGAAAGGCTGCAAGTCCACAGGACATCAAAACCCAGAGGATCCGGGCTGTGATGGAGGCAAGTGCCCAGGGCCTGGGCCACGGGCGCAGAGGACCTGACCCATCCTGGGGATGCCGAGAGGCCATCCTGCAGGAGTGGATGTTAATGCTGCCAATTTCCAATTTCCTACTGGGAAATTCAGCCTGTAAGTCCCACAGATGCTTCTAGAAGAACCCAATCCTCAGTCTTCCTAAGCAAGAACATTCGAAATGTCCATCTCACGTGTTCTTTCCACTTCAGCCTACACCCCATACACACACACACACACACACACACACACACACACACACACACACACACACAGAGATCATTTCTGTTTCTTTGCTCTTTCTCAAGCTTTTCCCTTCCTCTCATTTTCTCAGGCAGTCCCTGCCCTTCAGTCTCTCTGCTGCTCCACCTGCAACAGTAATAGAAGGGTCTTAGCAGGTACCAGCCCACAGATGAAAATGCATCCTTATCGCCTAAAGGCCAGACCCCGCCAGCAGCCTGTTCTGTAAAGCTTATCATAATCTGGCTTCAACCAGCCATCCAGCCTGGTCCCTGTGAATCCTCACCTACAAACCCCGCGCTCCAGCCACACAGGCCTGCTTGCTCTTCTCCAAACCCTTGTGTTCCACTGACACCCACTCTGTACTCCTTTACATACACTGTCCCCTTCCCTTTCTTCTCAGCCCCACAAACTCCTATTCATCCTTTAAAACCCACTCAAATGTCACCTCCTCTGTCTAACCTCCACTGGAGCTGTCAGTTGTTCTTACCAAGAAAAGAACATTATTTGGTTTTAGTGGTTCTATTCTATTACAGTGATCTAACAACTTGCTGGGTGTTTCTCCCAAACTCTGGGTCAGGGTTCTCAGAGTGCAAGGGTAGCACGGTGCAATTCATCTTCCATCCCAGAATGTGATATAGAAGCCAGTAATAGCATGGATAACTAATGCTATTATTTATTAATAACGAACTTAACCAGTAACAGTAATGAAAGACAATAGTAATGAATAATAATGAAGGCAAGCAGCAGCACGATGCCAAAACAGCCATTTACTTTGCCAAGCCTGCACTAGACACTCGATAAGCAAGATCTCATTTCATCTCCCAGCATCCTATCAAATCTTCCTCTTACTTTGCAAATCAGGGGACTGCAGTATAGAGAGTATAAGTACCTTTCTTGAGGTCACACATATTGTAAGTGGCAGAGGGGGGATTTGAAGCCATGGCTGTCCAACCCCACACCCGTGCTCTGAACCACCATACTACTCTGGGACCAGTAAAGACAATGAGTCAATTAATTCACAAGTGTCAGAGAACCGGCCTCTAAGTGCCCCTTACTTGCCATGCTTCCTGGGACCTCTTAATATAAACTCAAAATCTTTAGCTGTGTCCTGTGTCCAGGGAAGTAGCACAACAGACCAGCTATGTAAGACCAGGCTCAGTGAGACCAGGCTCTGCCAATCTCAGGTGTGTGGTCCTGAGCCTCAGTCTTCCCATCTGTAAAATGGGGGCATGACAGTCCCTAACCCAAAGGGTCACTGTGGGGTGGCAGGAGATAATACACGCAGAGCACTTAGAACAGTCAAAAAGCTCATCATAAATGTTCCTGACATGTTACCTACTGACATCACTGCCAATATCCTAGCACTCCTGGCCTTAAGGAAACTGAAGAATGCTTCCGCCCTGAGTAAACTCTCCTTCGTAGGTGACAATACTGAATGAAAGCTCTGAGTAAGAGGCTGGGGTGGAGTGGGGTGCTGGGGGCAGCAGCAGGAGAGAAGGGTGGCCAGGCTGCAAGTAGGGTCTCTCCACAGGGTGTCGAAGAAGCTCACCCACGCCCAGGCAGGGACAAAGCCCACGGAGAAGCAGGTCCCGGTGCACCCTGGGAAGCACAGGCTGAGTCGGGGAGCGGGAGTGGCAGCGCAGGGGTCTGTGATCCAACCGGCCAAAGGACAAGTCAAGGGGTTAGGGAGCCAGCGGTCAGCAGCTGGCTTACAGAGCCCCATCTCAGGTGGCAGTGCCCCGAAAAGTCTGGCCTCCTGGGTGTCAAGCTAAAGAGAGAGCAGATGGAGGGAGGCTGACCTCACCCTCAACCTGTGCTGGGGATGTTCTCCCCCCACCCTTTTGTTAACTGCTTTCTAAGGCCACCCCTGATCTCAGGACAGGGGCCTCCGCAGTGTTGGCCAGGGCTTTCGTAGGAGTGGCCCCTGCAAGTAAGTGGTCACCAGGCAGGGCCTGAGGTCGCCCACCCGAGGCCGTGCTGGAGGCAAGAGAGAATGTTTCCAGAGGGTCTGGGGGAGAGCCAGACTTAAGCTGGGCAGGCCAGAGGGAAGCTACCAGGCACTGAGGCTGGGAGGACAGAGGAGGAGTCCAAGAGTCACGTGATGAGCCGAATTCCCACAGAACACCAGGTTCCTGCTGGGTGATTTTGAAAAATGTTCTGACCCTCTCTGGGCCTCATTTCCTCCACTCTAGGATGAGGCCGTGAACTCCAAGATCACTTCACTATCAATCACCATCATTCTATAAAGCTGCGAGGAGACAGGCATTATCACATCCCTCTGAGCCTCTGTTTTCTCATTTGCACGTGACGGAACTCAGCAGGGCTGTGCATTAAGGTTACTGTGTATGCAGGAACAGGGCACGTGAACTGCCTAGCCTAGGAGCTGGCACACAGTAGGTGCTCAAATAACGCCCACCCCTTTCCACCAAGCTTGAGTGGGCATAACTGGGGGCCTCCCATCTGGCCCTCTCCCTCCCTCAGTGACTCTGGGAGGCTGGGTCCTTGACCCTCTTCATCGGGTGGCAACCTGGCCATTGGACCATCCCTGCTGCGGGCAAACACCTCTTTTCAACCAGAGCTTGTGTTTTAGTTTTGTTTTCATCAGAATGCGACACATACTTAGGACAGAGAATTTGAAGCAAATTGACAAAAGAGAAGAAAAATAAATCACTGGTGATTCTCTAGTTCAAAAACATCTCGGGCACTTCCTTGCCTTCTTTCTATGCAAAGGATCTTCAAATCGAGGTTCCTGCTGTCTCCTGCTTACTGTTACAACAAAACTTCCCATCTGGTGTCAACACTGTTTTAATGGTGATGTTGTGATTTACCTAAACAACCCCATCCCACTGTCAGGGATTCATGATGTTTCCAAACATCCACTCTTCTAAATCAATGAGCCATGGATTTTTTTTTTTTTTTTTTTTTTTGCGGTACCCGGGCCTCTCACTACTGTGGCCTCTCCCGTCGCGGAGCACAGGCTCCGGACGCGCAGGCTCAGCGGCCATGGCTCACGGGCCCAGCCTCTCCGCGGCATGTGGGATCTTCCCGGACCAGGGCACGAACCCGTGTACCCTGCATCGGCAGGCGGACTCTCAACCACAGCGCCACCAGGGAAGCCCGGATATTTTTCTTTTTACTGAAGTCTAGTTGATTTACAATATTGTGTTAATTTCTGCTATACAGCAGAGTGATTCAGTTATACATGTATATATTCTTTTTCATATTCTTTTCCATTATGGTTTATCACAGGATATTGAATATAGTTCCCTGTGCTATACAGTAGAACCTTGTTGTTTATCCATTCTATATGTAACAGTTGGCATCTGCTAATCCCAAACTCCCCATCCATCCCTCCCCCAAGCCATGTATATTCAATTCATAAAGGACTTTAAAAAAAAACTGCCTTTAGGATTTTCTTTAAAAGATTACCAGAAGCAAGCTTCCTGGGACAGAGCAGATGCTGACATTTAGGGCTCCCTCCCTTGCTGGTGATTTGGGGTGTCTGAGAGTCAAGTTTCAGAAAGAAAAGCGTTTCTTAGGGAACCGGCCTCAGTCTTGGCCCAAATCTCTGAGGAAACGTCACCTAGAGCCTTTACATTTTTTTTTTCTCCTTTTCTGTCCTAGTTTGAATAGACCCCCAGGGCAGATGAGTTTCCGGAGCTACCTGAATTTGAAATATCTGCCTGGGGCTTCCCTGCTGAATCCTATAAATATTTTCCTTCTCCTGCTACTGCCCAGTCGTGGGAGTTTGGAAGGTTTCCCTAAAAGAGGAGAAAAAGGACTTTGCTTGGTGCTGCAGGGGCCGGAGGCCAGGAGGAGGGAGCTGGTGTCCTGACCAGGACCTGGATAAGTTGGGGACAGAGTCTTTGCCTTCTTTAGCTGGACCACTCCCCTTGTCGGCCTTCTGGCTCACTCCCCCCTCCCCCCACCCTCGTGCCCCTATGGCTGTTGCCACCACGTGGGGGCCTGGAGATCATCCACTTCGCTGGTAAGGGTCCTGAACCCCGCCCAGCTCCTACCAGCTCTCCGCAACCCCTTCTGGAAAGGGTGTCTTGCTCCCTATACTATAATCACTGAGATTTATAAAGTATTCTCGTGTCCTTAATATGGTGATAACCTTGTCTTGCATCATCTCTGGGTACCCTCACAACTTCCCCTCTGATTAACCCCATTTTGCCAATGGAGAAATGAAAGCCTTGAAGATGGAGAAAGTTTACGACGGCTGCACGGTTAACGAAGGGTGAACCCAGATTCTGGTCTATACTCCCTCCCCACCGTCTGGGGTCAACCACCACCCGGAGAAGAGATGCACTTATCACGACCTCTGTGGGCATCACCAGGGGATACCTCACTCCCCCGCCCAGGTCATTTCAGGAGCTCACTGGACACACACGCTCTGTCATCCCTGCCGGCCCATTGTTGGGTCCTCAGCCCTCCTTACTGTCTCAATACAGCATGGGACATAATTTTTTGCTGTCCTCTAGACCCACTGTCACAAGATGGTAGAACGAGAAAGTTCCTTAAATACAGCAAGGATGCCTTCTCTCCTGAGTGTCGAATATCTCACAATTAATACACAGCCATCCCATGATTGCCTCGTTCATCCTCCCAATGGTCCTGTGCATCAGAAGAAGGACTCAGAGAGGTCCAGTAACCTTCTCCAGGCTACACAGTCATTGGTAACTGAATAGGACTAGAAGCGGCATCACTTGGCTCTAGGCCCAGTGACTTTGCCTTTTTTCAGTCTCTTGGTTTTTAGATGAGACAGTGGAAGTCCAGAGACGTGGAGAGGCTATTTAAGGTCACATGGCATGTCAGCTGAGCGAGGCGGGGACCAGCACCGAACCCTCCTATTCCCTGGCGCCCCTCCATAAAAAGCAAACAGAGCGCGAAGGAGTCAAGAGAATGCCCGTGCCGGCGTGTGGGCCCCTCTGGATTCTGGAGACGAAATGGCTCTGACTGCTGGATTCTTACATAGTTGGGTGAATTCCACAGAGCTGGGAAGACCCACTAGCAAGGCCAGGGCTGGAATGAAGACCAAAGGGATGGTGAGTGGGCAGTGGGAGCAGAGCACTGTGGTTTAAAGAGATGTCCACCCGCCACGGCCCAGAGCAGGGGGCGTGGTCAGTGGTGCCCCCCTCTGACCCTGACTCAAGAAACAAATGGGCTCCGTCCTCTGCCCTTCACCGATGCGCTGTAAATGGGGATGGAGGAGTGGCTGGAAGTGCCGGTCGCCACTGGGGAAGCCAGGGACCTCATCTGTCCAAAAGAAGGCCAAGGTATCAATCTTCCAGTCAAGGTGAGCCTTAGGACCTGATGTAAGTGACACCAGGGATGAAAGGGAGAGGGGAGGGAAGGTGTCTACCCCGGCATTAAGGCCTCCTCTCACTGAATTCCTCTCTCTGCCCTAGGAGACAGATGTTGTCCTCGGTAAGTCCTTGTCCAAGGTCACACAGCAGCAACCATGCCGGACTCCAAGGACCACGAGGTTTCCACTCAACTACACGTCCCCTCCCAGTCAGCAAGATGCGCTGAGGAGTGTCAGCCAGAGAGGGCTTCAGGCTGGATGACTCCACGATAGGTGGGCACCTCTAACGTATTCTGGCCTCCGCCTACCAGCCGGCCGGCCAACCTGTACCATCACGCGGCTGCAATGGCAGCCACCCAAGAGGTCGCCCTGAAGCACCTCTGCCTTCTAGAGGCTCTTCTCCTTGAGCAAGGCTAAGTTTTAGGAGTGGAGACTCCAAGTCAATGTGCAAAGGCAGAGCATGGATCCATCGTGGCTGGGATCTCCAACAAGATCCCCACAGAGATGAACTGTGTATCCAGTATCGCCCTGACTCAGTGGTCACCTTGGACCCAGCCAGCCCCTCCCCTCCTCCTATCAATCTTTGGCTGGCACAAAGCCGGGCACGGCGGCTACAGAGATGAGCAATACACAGTCCCCACCCTTCCCCCCTCCCTCCCGCCTTCCCTCCTTCTCCCTCCTTCTCCCTCCTTTTCCCTCCTTCTCCCTCCAGCCCCCCTTCCTTCCTTCCAACAAACTGTAAACTGAACACAGCAACGCACTGTGGTAGGTACAGTGCTGGGAGTAAAACAGTCCACAAGAATACAGTTCCTGCCGTCACAAAGCTTAGGGTCTTAGTGGGAGATGTAGTTATTCCTCAAGTAATCACAATACAAAACGTTGCAAATGGATAGGACTGTGAAGGCAAAGTTCAGGGTATTTTTTTTTTAACATCTTTATGGGAGTGTAATTGCTTTACAATGGTGTGTTAGTTTCTGCCTTATAACAAAGTGACTCAGATACACATATACATATATCCCCAAATCTCCTCCCTCTTGCGTCTCCCTCCCACCCTCCCTATCCCACCCCTCTAGGTGGTCACAAAGCACCCAGCTGATCTCCCTGTGCTATGCGGCTGCTTCCCACTAGCTATCTATTTTACATTTGGTAGTGTATATATGTCCATGCCACTCTCTCACTTCGTCCCAGCTTACCCTTCCCCCTCCCCATGTCCTCAACTCCATTCTCTACATCTGTGTCTTTATTCCTGTCCTACCCCTAGGTTCTTCAGAACCTTTTTTTTTTTTTAGATTCCATATATTTGTGTTAGCATATGGTATTTGTTCTTCTCTTTCTGACTTACTTGACTCTGTATGACAGACTCTAGGTTCATCCACCTCACTACAAATAACTCAATTTCGTTTCTTTTTAACTGAAAATAGAACTACCATATGACCCAGTAATCCCACTACTGGGCATATACCCTGAGAAAACCATAATTCAAAAAGAGACATGTACCACAATGTTCACTGCAGCACTATTTACAATAGTCAGGAGATGGAAGCCACCTAAGTGTCCATCACAGATGAATGGCTAAAGATGTGGCACATATATACAATGGACTGTTACTCAGACATAAGCTCAGGGTATTTTAAAGAAACACAACAGGGGGCATGATCTAGGCTGGTGGGGGGTGGTCAAGGAAAGCTTGCTGTTTGACTTGCGATCTAATGATGACAGGGTTTTGGGGGAGTGCGCAGCAGGGCATGTGTGAAGGCCCAGAGGCCTTCTCCCCAGAAAATCAGAAGAAAGCCAGGGCAGCCAGAGTCCAGAGAAAACAGCGGTCGGGGGGGCTGGGGAGGTGTGTGCGATAAGGCTGGAGAGAGAGGGGACGGGAGGATCTTGCAGGGTCTTGTAAGTCAGGTTGAGGTGTTCGTTTGCAATTCATTCTCAGTGCAATGAAGAGCCTTTGAAATTCGCAGCCAGGGAGGGGCAGCGTCAGATGAGCAGATGAAATGCATCCACTCTGGGTGGAGAGGAGATCAGATCGGAGGGCAGAGGGAAGAAAAGATGTAGGGAGCGAACTGCAGTAATTCAGGTGAACCCAAATGGCAGGACCCCCCGAAATGGGCCAGAAGAGCCTCAGGCCCTGCAGGGAGCCCCAGGAAGCAGCTTGGGGGATGAAGTAGAAGGACCTTTGCAGCCAACTCAGAGAGGAGGTTCTTCCGCTCACTCCTCTACCAGATCCTCTTGGAAGAAAAGCAATGGATCTGCCCCAGCCCAGATGGCAGCCCTACGGGATCTGCCCGGAGCAGAGGCACAAAGAGTTATTGAAGGGAGGCAGCCCTAGTACACCACAGGGGCTGAACGGGAGTCCCACTCTATCCATAGTAGCTCCCCGGAGCCAGGTAACTCATCCCAAATGGGACTCCACAAGAAAGGTCAGCAGAAACCCCTGTGCTCTCAGCCCTGGACTTAGAGATGCAGCTACTTCCAGGATACTGGATTGGGGTGGAGTTGGGGGTCTCTGGCCCAGTGTCCTCCCCACAGGGGGCAAAGAAACTGGGGCAGCAGTCGTGGCCCAAAGAGACGCCAACCTTCATAGCTGCGGTTGTTTCTATGGATATGTTGATTCAGAGTAGAGAAAAGGAGCAAAAGGAATGAAAAGGAAGCAGAAGCAAGTCCTGGAGGGGAGCAGCGTCTGCGCTTACGCCTGGGGCAGAAGCGAGAGGCTGTAGCCTGACTGGAGGGCCTTCCAGAGATCTGAAAGCGCTCACACCAGGACACTGCAGCTACGATCATGTAGGTTTTGCCTTCTGCCAAAGATAGGCCATTTTGTTGCTGTCCCTGTGACCATGGTGCAACCCAGGTTGCGAATGGGCATGCGGCCGGGGAAATATACAGACACAACATTCCCATAGGGCATCACCAAGGCTGTACTATAGATGACTCAGGACCAGACAAAAGAGGTTTCCACAGGGACTGGGCTGGCAGGAGAGGGGTTGAAGAAGGCTGCACAAGGAGACCAAAGCTGGACTAAGTTTTCGAAGCTGGATGGGAGGTCACCAGTGGGGGAGGGGGAAGAACAGGAAAAGTACCAGAGGTGGGAGGAACACCTGAGCAAAGGAAGGAATTATGCAGAGCATGCAGAACAGTGTCGCTGCGTGGCTCCAGTAGAGGCGGAGCCTTGGGAGGGCTGCGATGCGAAGGATGTTGGGCCCAGTTTGGCAGGCATGATCCTGAAAAGAGCAGCGTTGTTTCTGCACCCATCCTGCTTGCTGTGAAGGAGGAGCTCAACTTCCCCTTAACTGAGCAGGGACCTGCCTTCAATCCTACAACGTCTCAGAACTTCTGGAGGTCACCTAAGGATGGCACGCTCATTTCACAGATGAGGAAACTGAGGTACAGGGTCTCCCTCAAGGTCCCACAGCAGCCAGTGGAAAAGCCAAGGTAGCAACCCAGGTCACCTGCCTCTTAGTTCCTTTTCCGCTTTACCACGTCTGTCCTTTTTCTGATTGGGTGATGAAAATGTGTGCAAAAGGCAGGAATTGGATGGGGGACGTGAAGCCACAGATGAGTGAATGGCAGGTCATCCCTCAGTGACGATCACTATGGAAACAAGAGGCAGAGACAGATGGGGGCCCCGAACTCAAGGGTCAGGCTTTTTTTATTCCCAGATTCACACTGGCCAGAGGAAGATGCTGTGTGTGCTAAGATGTAATTCAGGGTGGACAGCTCTGGAGGCAGGGACTATCTGCTTCATCAGCAGAGCAGTGGAGGCCAGCTGCCACCGCAGTTTTAGAAGCCATGCCTCGTGTCACAGGGCTGACCTCAAAGCACCACGGAGGGCCTCACACTTGCTGTTTCCAGACCTGGGCTCTCCGCAGTTAATGATTGGACCTTGCCATTCCCGAAGCATTTTACTCTCCCAAGGTCTCAGGATGTTAACTTAGCACGAGATCATAGAAAGTATACGTTCCAACCCTTTTATCTTCCAAACAAAGTCCCATTGAATTCTCACACCCTTGTATTATACACAGGAAAACTAAGGTTGAGAAAGGGGAATGAGCTAAGTTCGCACAATGAGGAAAAGACAGAAGGGAGTCTCAAAGCCAGAACTCTGAACTCCAAACCACTCTTTCATTCCTGTATCACCCAGAGTGGTAACAATGAAAGGTATTGATCTGTCTGCTCCTGTCCCAAGGGAGGGAAAAGCCCAGGGAAGAAGGTTGGCATCGTAACGTAGAAACCACAGAATGAAGCCAGAAATCACCACTTCCTCATGCGCCCTCATGTCCCCAGTTCATCTCTGACACCCCACCCCCCAACATGTCCAGGACAGAAACATAACGGGGGTGCAGACAGAAGAAATGAGTAAACATAGGTGGAGCACTGGATAGTTTGCAAAATGCATTCACAGCCCTCTCCGGTTCATCCTCAACCCTGCACAGTAAGAGAATGTGAAAACACCACCGCCCTGATTGACAGATGAGGTTACTGACCCCGGGGGTGAAGGGACTTGGATTCAGATCTGAACCTCCTGACACCACATCCTGTGAGTTTCTGTTTACATCGCCTTTCTTTTGGCTATATTGGGGGGGAAAGCCAGCATTCGTTGAATGATGATATTAGACAAACAGATGGAGAAAATAACACAGCTGTCACCTCTCTCTGAGCACCCTTCTCACACACCAGGCCCCCTGCTACAGCAAACTGCCCACATTTGCTCATTTCCTCTGCACACTGCCTGAGTGAGGCAGGGGTTATGATCCCATTTTACAGGCGGGGAAAATGAGGTCCAGGAAGTCAAGTCCTTGCAGTGGCTTCCTCTGATTTGCTCTCAGGGTGTCTTGGTTCCTGGTAATTTAGTTATTTTTTACCTGTTGGGTGTTCATTTTCTTAGAATGTTGTTTGTGGGAACTGTTTGCATCCTAGAACAAAGGAGGGTTCTAGATAAGCTCTGTGTTCACTACTGACAAGCCGTGTTTACTCTAAATGGAATTCTTGTCTTGAGGTTTTCAGATCACCCAGGCGGTCTAAATTCAATCTGAAAACCTATATAAAAACATGCTGATGGTTCTAAATTTTCATCAGCAATTTATTGACCCCTTACGCTCAGCGCCTCTGTTTAAGATTGTTTATTTGCCTGCACTTCCCATGGGGGCATAATACCTGATTCATCCTTACCCTGCGGGTGTGGCCCTCTGGGGTCTGAGCTTTATGGGGGAGAGGAAAGCCTATTAGGCCACCCAGCCCTGGGCTCAGCACAGTGACCGTGACGGTGGCCATCAGAGAAGGAAAGAGCAACAGCTCAGCAAGCACTTTCATCTTCACAGCCCACTAGACGCAAGGAGAAGCCTGATGAAGAGGAACACGCTGAAATACCCATTTTACAGAGAGGGCACTGATGCTCAGAGAAAGAGGCAGACAGAGCAGAGCTCTGGGAGTGGATGAGGAGGGAAGGCCGTGACAGAGGCTATAGGGCTGGATCGGAGAGGAGAGCTTGCGGGGCAGAGGAAGGAACACCGAGAGAACCAGGCTCCAGCAGGTGTTGACCACGGGCGCCCCCTTCTCTCTGAGCCGCACTTCCTTTATGTGCCAGTTGGCAACGTTTCTGCCCTGCCTGCTTTCCAGGGTTGCCTGCAGGAGACACGCCCTGAGAGTGAGATAATCTAACAGTGGTGAAAGTCCTTTGCACACTAGAAAGTGCTCTTCAGACCCAAGGCTATGGTCATGGTTACCGCTGTCCTTCTTGGCCGCAATCCATTCCTCCAGGGCAAAGTGACGATGCAGATCTGATGAAGATCTCCACCACCCATAAGATGGACTGGCTGGAAGGCCATCCTTCTACATCCCCAGCTCCACCCTGCATCTCTCCCGAAGATGGCCATTTGGGTTCCCCAACAGAACGAGACCACTGCCCTGTCAAGGGTGGCCAAGGGTCCATTTGAACCTCCAAGCCAGCTCTCAAGGGCTGGGCACATCCCTACTCTTTGAAGCATCTGTGGTTACTGCTGCCTGAGACAAGGCAACTCTGTAGAAGACAGAAGCCAACCCTGGAGGCAGGAGTTTGACCTTGAAGCTCGCGTGTGCTGTTTACCCACCTGGGGTCTTGATATCAAGTCACTTAATCTCCCAGAGCCTCCTGGCATCATGATCTCTCTTTCACAGAATCGCTGGAAGCATGAAATGGGTAACAGATTCACAGACTAGCTCAGCACAGGTGGGAGGGCTTACCATCGTTCCTGGTGGTCCTGGGACTGGTGGGCTCGCTGGCACAGGGCAACGCTGGGGGAGTGAACTGGGAGGGCTGTTGACTCGGGGCAGCCAGAGGTCCCATGGAGGTGTAATCGTTTTGGCAGAAGACAAGTTCAGCGCCAGGAAAATGGAATTAGAGCATAAATGCACAGGGCAAGAGAAAACGAAAATGGGAGAAAGGGCGGCAAAGTTGCCAACTAAGAAGGCCCAAACAAGCAGGGTCAGGCGTGGTGAACAGATGCTAAGAGAGCAACGTGGAGCAAAGAGGGAGGATGCCGCCCCAGCCCTGAGCGTCCTCGCTAGGCCACATGTGGCTAGTATGACAGGGAAGCCACGGTAGCCTCAGTGAATCCCTTGAAGCTTCTCCAGGCCTGTTTAGGTCTCCCTGGAAGTTTAGCAACAAGAAGCTCTCTGATCCGACTCAGCTCCCTGTTGAAAAACAAACTGATCCGCCATCCAACGATCTGCTCGCTTTCAGAGTCAGCCTCTGGCCTGAACAGCAAGCAGGCAGGGGACCCCTAAAGCGCGCCCTGAAGAGTAGAATTCATGCCCCATTGGCTGCAAGTCTCAAAGAGGACAACACAATGAGATTCGAGCATAGAGATACATAATTAGATTCTGACAGGGAAATCCCACTCCTGCTGCTCGGGAGGCATCCCCCAGCGGTGAAGATGAAAGTCAGAGATCATCAGACCCTAGCATACGACATGCCACGGGGCATGGGAATCATTAACTGTGATTACGGTGCTACACACCTTCTAAGTGGTGAGTGGGAGGAAGGGACCAGATCCTATTAGCGGTTCCCTTGATCTCTGTGTGCCACAGCCAGGTGGATGCTCCAGCCCAAGCTCGCCGCGCACACAGGCCTGCACGATTACATGGACTCTCGTAGAGATAGTCAGAGGGCGGCTGACATTGCCATCTGTCTGTCTTTTGAGAGAATCTTCCCTCCCGCCTCACCATGGGTGTGAGATGATGGGACAGGGGAATCCAAGGCTGGAGGGAGGTCACGGGTTGTCAGAAGTTCAAGGTGCTCCCTGCCATAGTAGAGATGCTAGTATTTCTTTGAATTCTAACAGGAAGTGGAAACTGATTCACCTGGTCTTGCATCAGACCTCTTCTCAACAGATCTAGACTTACTATAAGCGTGGTCATCAAGACATAATATTCATTTAACCATCAGTATATCTGCTATGTGCCAGGCACAGTGTTCAATGCTATGAGGTCATGACACATGCACTGACCTTTAGGAACCCACAGTCTAGTGGGGTCAACAGCTCCCTAGCTAGGGAGTGGATGAGAAGAGGTGGAGAAGGATCTCCCATCCAGGGAATGTAAATTAAGAATCAACATGAAGGCAAACCTTACTAAAAACAGACAGCTCCCCATGGGACCATGGGGAAGGCTGAGAGGGGGGACCAGTTACAGGGATGCAGCTGGCAGAGATGGACCTACACACAGGAGAGGGTGGCAGAGAGAGGACCAAGTAAACAGACATGAACTAAGATTGGAGAGAACGTGGAAGGATGGAGTGTATAAGTGTAGCATCTGGGGGGAAGAGGAAGAGATGGGACATATGCGCCCTCTTCACCCATCACTACGCCCAGAGACCCACCTTCCCCTGCACCTGCACCCCAGAGATTACGATGTAAAGTTCTGACTTCCACTGAGTGAAGGAGGAAAACTGGAAGTTTCAGATATCTGATAAGACATGAAACATGAGAGGACATGAAATCCAGTGTGTAGGCTGGAAAGCAATTCACAGTTCTAGCTGCCCTACAGCAGTGTAAACAGCACATATTTTTAATCAAGATGGAAAGCAAACTCAAAGGAAAACTATGAGAACTATTTCATGGGGAGACCTATAATATCATTGCCACTTCCCCTCTGTGCCTCCCTCCCCTCTGGCATGAGTACTGAGAGCACTGCCTGTCTGTGCAGGTACAGGCCGATTCTCCGGGAAAAAGGCACTGCTCCACTGGTCTTTTATTCTGATTACTGCTCTGAGTGTGCCTCTACTCAGACCTTAAAAGTTCCAACATCAACAGTGAACCGAATTACAGGCGACTAAATGCTCTAATAAGGCTTATGTACACAGTGTTGTAGCAGATGCAAGAGGAACTGATGAGGGTATAAAGGAAACCTTCACATAAGTGGTTATGTTTGAGCTGGGTTTTGAAGGATGAATAGGAGTTCATGAAACAGGGCAAAAGTGATGGGTCTGTCAGACACAGGGACATTCATATGCCAAAGTCACACAGAATGAAGGTGTATCCTAGATCTGGGGGTGGTTAGTAGATCAATTGCTCAGAGTCCGTTGAAACTAGAGATGCATGAATTTTTCACCCACCCTTCAAAGAGATGAATTTTGAAAATATTTAGAGGGCCTTAAACACAAAGATAAGCTGTTGTGTAAGATTTTATTTTCTAGTCAAAAGGACCACTGAGGGCATACATATATATATATATATAGTTATATATATATAGTTATATATAGTTATATAGTTATATAGTTATATGGTTATATATAGTTATACAGTTTGTTTGGATGGGGTTTTGTTGGATGGAGTTTTTAAAGTTACATGCTGTGTTTTTACCACTCAAATATTTTTAGTTTCCCATTGTTTTAAGTGTGAACTAAGGTTATACTTAATATTTACAGGACGTTGCCACATGCTAGGTGATGATTTATTCCATTTCACCTTTTCGACCCTAAGTGGTAAGTACTGTTATTATTTCCATTTTGGAGAACAGGACATGGATGCTGAGTGAACTGAGGTCCCTTGCCCCAATCTCACACTCTCTAAGTGGCAGAATCAGGATTTGAATCTGGGTCCATCTGACTCCAAAACCCATGCCCGTTCCACCATCCCATGCTGGGTAGGCATTGAAGGCTGGGCTCTGATGGGGCCACAGGGGACATTCTGCATGGCGGGGAAGAACAGAGGTGAACGGTAACCTTTATGCTGATCTCAACCTCTGCTCTGTCCAGGTCGCTTTACTTCAGTCTGGAGAAAACAGATTCAACACTCTGTGAGTCCCAGCGCTTGGAACTACAGAGAGTCAGGCTGGAGCACGGCGAGGAAGGCCTCATCCAGAGCCTCGTCTTGTTGCTAGAGCCTTTGGAGACGGTATGTGGCCTGGGCCTCTGCGGCCCTGGCCAGAAACCACACAGCCATGGCTCAGAGAGTTGAAAGGGACCTTAAAGGTCACCTCATCCTCCAGGTGGAAGGCTCTTACCCTGTGATGGCCGCCCCCATCAGGATCACAGGCTCACACCTCAAACGCCAGCTGGCCTCTTGACCATGTGGTGCTGTGGCCTCACACACACTGTGTGTGCCACACAGACAAGATGTGCGGGGCAGCCCTGGCTTTAGAAAACCTGGAGTCCCGGGTCTGGGCGGCTGCCCTGCTTTCTAACTGTGTACTTGGGCAAGTGACTTATCCTCTTAGAGCCTCAGTTTGGGCATCCGAAAAGAGGGATTGCTAATGTCTCACTTCCACGGAAACTGGGAGGAGTAGACAAAGAAATAAAGGGGAGACAGTACAAATTGTATATTTAAATAAATAAATATAAATATATATATATATGTATGTATGTATGTATACACGTATGTACACCAAGGTAAAGGACCACCGTGAAGATGACGACTTACAGCAGAGGTCAAGAAACTGTATCTGTAAAGGGCCCAAGAACAAATATTTTAAGTCTGTGGGCCAAAAGGTTTCTGTCACCACCACTCGCAGCCACTGATAGCATGTAAATAAATAAGTGTGGCCCGTGTGCCAATACGTCTGTATTAAAGGACACTTAAAAGTGGATTTCATCGAATTTTCAGGCAACACAAAATATTCTTCTTCTTTTGATTTTTTTTCAATGATTTTAAACTGTAAGAACCATTCTTAGCTTCTGGGCTGTGCAAAACCAGACAGTGGTCAGATTGTTTGACCTTCCCTGACCTGTGGGTGAGTCTGCTTCAGCACTGTAGGAATCCCTGCTGGGGGTGGAGTAGTTGTGCTATAATAGTGCAAACATCCTCGTGCTGCCTACTCTGGGAGAATCTCCTTGGTGCTTCTCCCTGGCTCCAATGGGCTGGTCACTCCTCTGTGGACCCCAGTCAGCACAGATGTCACAATGCACGGGGGCTATTTGCTGGACATAGGCCAGGAGCTCGCCCAGGACCACTTGTCCGTTTCATATCTGCAGAGCCTGGCATCGTGCCGGACACAGGAGACACTCAGCCAGTGCTTCTGTAGTGAATGTATGCTTTTATTACTTTCTAAATTTCATTTTCAAAAACATTAAAGATACTATACACCCTTCCTATGCTGCCTCAGATGCCTATGATTTTGTTTTCAATCCAAGAGACCCAAAGGATGAATGAGGTTATTTCAAAGTACACATTAGTTCAATTTTCACGAAACACGCATCATCTCTTCCTTTCGATTTCTTAGGTCTCCTCTCCAGCCTTACTTGACATAAGTGCAAAGTTATGGGCAGATAAGAGCCTCAGCTTCCTCATCTATAAATGAGGGGTCGTATTTGTACCAACACTAACTATTGCGTGAACTGGAAGAGATAGTCATATAAAATACTTAGCATGGTTCCTGGTACTTAGTGAAGGCTCATTGAGAATTAGTTGTTATTTTATAACCCTCCAAGATAGAAATTACTGTCCACATTTCCTATGGGAAATGGAGGCTCAGAGAGGCTAGGAATGTGCCTCGAAATCAGAGCTTCAGTGTCTGAACCCTGCTGTAGTCAACCCCAGGCTCTGCTCCTTTGTCAGTGGCTAAATGCAGACTTAAGCCAGGCCTCACTCTTCCTCCTGCCAGGAGCCTGGGTCTCAGAGAACAACAGCCCCAAGGATGCCAGGGGCGACTGCTCAAAGAGGCTGAAACCCAGCAGGAAGCAGCTACCCCCGAGAGCACATCAGGGAGAACTGCAGGGCCATCTTTCTTATTCAGGCGCTCTGGCTGCGTGCCTTCCAAGGAACTGCAGTTTCCCTCTCGGCCCAACTAACCCTGGAGTTGATGACAAGGTAGGGTCTCCCCGCTGCCAGTGCCGAGCTGGGGGTGCTGGGAAACTCGGCCCATTCCTCCAGCTGAAATTGACCTCCAGGAGGACCAACCTCCTCCTCCATACATGAAAAGAGGTGACACCGAAATGAAATCAGACTATAATAAATGCAGACCACGTTCTCCCTGCCAATATCGATACAAAATCTATTCTGCTGCTGTTACTTGAAAAGTAATAAAGTAATAGTGGAGTAAGTTATACAAAAACCAAACAGCAAACCCCCCTCCTGAACGCTGAAGGGAGGGTGGGGTGGGGAGCTGGGCAGCGACGAGCAGGACCTGGAGTCCAGCTGGCAGAAGCCAGCGGGGTCCTCAGCCATCACCCCTGCCGTCACTTCCCACCCTCACTGCTGTCACCACATAGGGCTGGAGCCCAGAAAGGGGAGGGGAAGGACAAAGACACAGGATAGGAGAGGAACCGAGTTCTGATGAGACCCAGTGCCCCTCCTCTGGGGCCAGTGCTTTCTGGGGTGTCTGCAAGGGCTGGGGCACAGGATGGCCCTGAGGGAGGCTTAGGTGTTCAGCACCATCCCTGCTGCCTTTTGCACTTTCTTGTTGGGAAGAAGTGCTGACCTGCTGGCACCAGCTCGCTGGCCCCTTAGCAATCACATCTCCTATTAGAAAACTGTCAGTTAACAAATTGATCTTCTGAGGTATGACTGAGTCTCTCATTTGTCCGGGCCTAATCAATTCATGGGTAGGCAACAAGTTTAGACTCAGAAAAACCCAACTGTGAATCCTGGCTCTGTCGCTTATTAGTTAAGTGTCATAGAGTCCTTTTTCTCTCTGGGCATCCGTTTTCTCAGCTGTAAAATGGGAATAGCAGTAACGCCTATCTGGCAAGATTATTATTAGTACAATAATAATATTATTATTAATAATGTGTCCCAAGTACATGCTATGAATGGGGTACCATGATAAGTGATATAGATAGATAGATAGATAGATAGATAGATAGATAGATAGATAAAACCTCCTTTCATCTTCACAGCAATCTCAAGAGGTGGATGCCATTATTATACCCATTGTACAGATGCGGAAACTGAGACTTAGTGAGGATAAGATTCTTGCTTAAGATCACACAGCAAGTTAGAAGTAGAGGTGAGATTCCAATCTAAGTCTCTCTGACTACAGACTCTGTGCTGAACTGGAAGCTATTGCTTCTTTGCTGTATATTATTATGGCCTGAAGTCCTTTACACTATGTGACAAGTCTGTTTCTCCAGGCTAAGGGAGAAAGCAGGGCCCTAGGATGATGTGGCAGACCCTGTGAGTGCCTATCCTACACCCTCCTCACCAGAAGATCTTCTATTTTATTCAGTATCACCCTCAATATGTTTCAGGGGAGGGGAGCATTAGTCGCATAGATATCATCAATTTGTGGAATTTCTTCAAACTGTGCATACATGAGAAGTGCACTTTTTGCACATATATCATATTTCGATTTAAGAAGTTTAAAAAAGAGAGGCACAGAATCAAGATGTCTTCAAATTGCTTTCAACTAGAAGAGAGAGAGAGGGAAAGAAAGCAAATGTGGCAAACGGTTAACAATTCATGATCGAGGTGAAGGGAATACAGGTGTTCATTGTACTACTATTTCAAATTTTCTGTGGCCTTGAAATTTATCAAATCAAAAAGGTGGAGCGGAGACACAAGGAAGAGCTGCTCACCTGCCTCTGTGGAGGTGGGACGCAGCAGTGGTCCATGAAAGGCGGTGCAGGACTGTCCCCCGGCCCAGAGATGGGGAGGGGGGAAAGGGTTGTGCCCTCAGTGCCCTGTGTGAAGTCCACAAGCACATGGGACCAGGGCCTCAGTCTCACCACCCAGAGTGTGCAAGACTGTACATGTGGGAGCCTTTCCACCTTTGTCTGCTGCTCCAAGGCAGCTTCTGCGTCTAAGCTCCCAGTCTCACCCAGGGGCATCCCAGGAATCTTACCCCGAAGCAGTGTGCAGAGCTCCAAGGAGCAGAAACATCTCTGTTAAAGCGAAACGTCATTAAGATGAGAAGAGGCAACATCTCTAACGCCCACAGGGTGCCACTGGAGCTGTAAAATGTGCCTCCAAATTCGATGTGGGGAAGAGCTTCACCAGCTCTGGCTGTTCATCCCCAAGGACAAGGGCAGCCTGATTCCCTCTGACTTCCCACCCCCAACTCTGCCACAAAGCTGCGAGTGTTTTGTCTGAATCTATTTGAGGTGTCTTATGCAACAGAACCTCATCTCTGAGGAGAGACGGTTTGCTTTATGGCATACAACGTTCTCATTGTCAGGGAAGTTTCCCTGACATGAAGTCTAGTTTGTGCCTTTCTTGCTTATAAGGACCTTGAAGGCTCCAAGGGACATGTGCTTTAAGAAGATGTTCAAAGCCCTAAATAGACTGAAACTTTCTTCTGCAGGGACGTATTTATTGAGCATTAATTCACTACATTGTACTTGAAAGTCGTCTCGAGGTGCAAGGTCTTTCCACATACTGTATGACAATGATTTCCCTCCTCCCATCAAGGGTAGGTAGGCCAAAGGTTATTTTCCCACTTTACAGATGAGAAAACGGAGGCTCAGAGATATTGCTGACTTGATCAATAAGTCACAGCACCATTAAGTGGTAAATCTGGGTCCGCTGACTCCAAATCCAGTGTCTTTCCAATACCACCTTCTAACCAGCCCTGCTCTAGGCACCATGAGGACCACGGTCAATGAGAAATCATGGGTCTCGCACGTGCCAGTTATTAAGTTACCGTCTCTTAGTTTCAAACCCGCCCTTCTCTGTGCTACTTAGTCTTGTTAGGGCTGCAGATTCTATTTCTGCTTTGTCAGCTGGGTCCAGGTGAGGTTCTGCCAATAGGGGGCACTAGAGGAAGGTTGCAAGGCTGGAGGAGAAGGGACTTCTTCCAGCTGTTTCCCAGTGGCTTCCTGCTTACCTCTGTTCCTGTAAGCATTGCCCCAGCAGCGCCTCTTCATCCTGGAAGAGGTGGTTCCTTCCTAAAGCTGCAGCTGAACCCAGTGTGCAGTCTTCCCAATACTTGGAGAACAAGTTGCAGGTACTCCCCTCTGACCAGCGGACACGACACCAGCACCAGCCTGCAGGCTCCGCCTCCTCAGTGGTCTGGGTCCAGCCCCACCACGTCTCAGCTTGGTGACACCTGTACTAGCCAAGCAGCACCTCCCCCCAGAGATCTGAGGCTGAGCCTCACTGCAGCCCACCTCCAAGTTTCTGCATTTTAGTGATTCCAACGATTTCCCTTTCTTCCCTCAGTCCAAGAGCTGGTGGCTGCTTCCTGAAATGGCTATCTCCCTTATACCTTAGTGTTCTACCTTACTCTTTCACTTATCTGTTTGACAATTTTATTTCTAGTTAAATTTTCTTCTATTAAATTCTCTCTGTTCAAAATGACAGATGTGGTTTCTAACTCCCGAGTAGCCACTGAGCCAAACGCTGTACTTGAAGGGTTGTCATTAGCTTATAATGAGCAATGGGCCCACAAAACTAGGTAGAAACAAATCACAGGTAGAGAGCCCGGCACATAGTAGGGCCTCAAGAAATAGCTCTGGAATGAAAAAAGCAAAAAACAAAAGAATAAAGGAAGGCCCTGGTGTGGAAAGAATGCTTGGGCAGTGCCTTTTCCAAGCAGGAAAGGCAATCAGAGAAGTAGTTTTAGGAAACGGATCTTGCAGAAGAGTTTCAGCCATTTGGAAGACGAGGATTAAATGTGAGCAGGGAGTAACATCCCAGGAGTTGCCCCAGGAAGGCTGGCACAGAGCCAGGCTGGCTTGTGCGCAACTCTTAGCCTCTTCACTGGTCGGAAGCACCCAAGATTCTCAAGTATTGACATCACACAGCCCTTGACCTCCTCCCCAGCCAGGAGAGCTGCTCATCTTGGTCCTGATGGCTACACCTCATGCATCCTGTGGTTTGAGAGGCGACTGCCAGGGGATGGTTGCCTGCCCCTGCAAGTAGAGAGGCTTCCAGAGAGAGGGAGGGGTCACCTGCACCCATGGCCACTTTGCCATGGACCTGGCAGCTGCCGCCCTGACTGCTTCCTTCGGTCTCACAACCAGGATAATGGGAATTTGCTGTTCCCCTCTCCACCAATCCCGAAGAGAAAGAATGAGCATCTGAAGAAGTCAGGAAAATACCCTGAAGCTAGCTTGGATTCTGGAATGACCTCCTGGGAATCCAGCCACTCTCCCACAAACTCTCCCACATCCCTGCTCACACATCCATCTGTCCCTACACATCTACAGCTCTGAATTTGATCCATCTGGATGCTAAGAGTGTCTCTTCTGATCCAGGGGCATCCTGGCCAGGCAACCTCAAGCACAAAGGCTTAGAGACCCCTCAGAGGTCCATGGAAAATGGAATCTAGCCTGGCTGGAGTTGAAGGTTTATGTTGAGGATTGATGAGAAACAGTTTCACTGCAGTGCACTCCGGCTGTTCTTGTGTGCCCAGCATCCATTCCTCATCTTCCTAATGATGGACCCAATGTTTCCTTTGGGGAAACACCACTCTTCTCCTTTTGGTCCATAGGTTCTGCCTGGGCAAATCTACAGCCTGGTATATGACCCAGCCTGATCCATCAGCTGTTTCACCCCCTGGCTCCAGTCTTTTTTTTTTTTTTTTTTTTTTTTTTTGCGGTACGCGGGGCCTCTCACTGTTGTGGCCTCTCCCGTTGCGGAGCACAGGCTCCGGACGCGCAGGCTCAGCGGCCACGGCTCACGGGCCCAGCCGCTCTGCGGCATGTGGGATCTTCCCAGACCGGGGCACGAACCCACGTCCCCTGCATCGGCAGGCGGACTCTCAACCACTGCGCCACCAGCGAAGCCCCTGGCTCCAGTCTTTAGTTCAGGAATGAACAATTAACATAAGTGGGATGGATTCAGAGCCGAATCCTACGGCTCTTAATGAAATTCCTGGGAAAGGTCACTCTCTTTCTGCTGTGGAAACTAAGGCAGTGCAGTGTTCGCCTGCAGCTGCTGGCAGCCGTCTTTGCCACTTCATGATGAGGGTCTGAGAATGGAGCCAACACAGAGGACATCAGAACCAAGAGATGGAGGACACTTGAGCACCTAGATCCAGCCCTGCCTGAAGGCTTCAATCCTTGAGTTAATACATTTCCTTTTTTCTCAAACCATTTTGAGTTGGGTTTTCATCACTTGAGACTGAGAGAGTCCTCACCAATATACACAGTGGTGCGAATGAGATACTTTCTTAAATGCTTAACTGGGGATTGATTCTAGATCACTAGACCCATGGAGAGACGCTGTCACTGATAAAGCCCTTCTCATCTGTTCTCAGGATAAAACCCAATTCCTTAACTGTAGTTTCAGAGCCTTCAATGATGAGGCCCTTGTTGAGGTTTCTGGCCCCATCACACACCACTTCTCCTCCCAGCCTCTATCTCCTGGCTGCACCGCACTTCAAGGCTCTGGAACGAGTCAAGGTCTCTTGCCTTGGGCTTCCATACACGTAGCCCTCTTCCCTGAACAGGTTTCACCTGCCTACCTCCTACGAATCCTTCAAATATCCACTCAAACCCACACCTCAGGGAGGCATTCATTGGTCCCTGGGGGGCTGCCTCCCCACTTTTAGGGCCTCCCAAGGCCATTCTTTCTTCTAATACTCTGCACACTTGGGATCACTTGTCCCACCCTAGAATGTAACTTCCCCGAGAGTCAGACCCACTCCCTCACCAGGGCCAGAACAGATGCCCGATAAGTGCTACTTGCCAGATATTTGAATGAGGTCAGTGATGCAGGCAGCCGTGAGTACACGCAAGTGCAGGACCTCAAAACCAGGGCTGCAGAGAGGTGACCAAAGCCAGGCCAAGGTAGGGACCCCAGTAAGAGAAAGGACAGGGGAAGGGAAAGGAAGGAAAGACTACGAGAAAAGTGGTAATGGAAGTGCCAGAAGAATTTGACCAGCTTCAATGACAGCTGGAAAAGAATCTTTAAAGAGACACCCAGACCATGGGCCATGTGGGCGAGGGGAACGTGTAGCCATTGGCAAGGGGTGGGGTCGCTGCCGAGAGGGGACACTGTCATGCTGCTACGTGGAGGGGTAGACAGAGCCTCAGCACTACGCAGGACCCGGCAGAGACGGCAAGGGCAGAGGGCAGTTCCCCTGGTGTGCAGATGCAGCGATCAGACAGTGGCAGAGACCAGAAGAGAGCAGGGAGCTCATGGGCTTGTGTCCCTGGGAAAGGGGGGAGCAGGATGGGAAATTCCTCCTTCTGACCCCACCTGGCTGAGGCTGAGCTGCACCGTAATGCAATCTCTGCAAACAAGGTGCCTGCAACATCCTCGGCCTTGCAGAGGCGGCCAAATGGGTGTTTATACTGTTTGCGTTTCTCCTCTGGAGCAGGCTTGCTGTTCTGAAAAGATCACTGGGTGGTTTGCATAATTGCCTGCTCAAGTGATGATTGCTCAGACCTTAGCAGAATTTCACAAAGCCCACCCTCCGGATCCTGTGGGATAGTATAAGGGACATATCTGGGAGGGAGGACAAACCTCAATCAAAGGGAGCTGGGTAGCCCCCTGGTGCCCCTTCATATAGGAAGGAGTCATGGAACCTCAAACCCAAAGCCTCTCCCCACAACTGCTTTCCAGCCTCCACGTCTGGGAAGTGGTCAGAATCAGCCAGGGAGAAGACAATTTGGGAAACTGTCCAGTTCTGTGGGCCTTTCAAACACCTATTAAGCTCCTACCATTTGTTAGTGAAAGAGATCAAGGAGCCCACAGTCAAATGAGAAAGCAGGGACAGAAACAGAGCATGCAAGATATGTAACAAACAGGGGGCACTTTGGGGGAATATAGGGGAGGGGCTTTGAGCCTAGCAGAGATGTGGGTAGATATCAAGGAAGGCTGCCTGGAGGAGGTGACATCCAAGTAGCGTCTTGAAGGTGGGAGGGTAGTGCCTAGTACACAGTAGATGCTCAAATATCAATGAATGAATGACCAAATGGAAGGATGGATGGGGAGGAGGAATATGTTCCAGGCAGAGAAAGGAGCTGGCTCAGTCTGTTCGTGATCTCAGAGTCTCAGTGAATTCTGTAGCTTTCCTAATGCCTTGTAAATGGCACAACATTTTGCAGGGTGTGTAGAACATGGGGTGTATCCTCCACCATCATTTTTGGGTCAGGAATAAAGCGCTCATGTCAGCTTATATTGGGGGCTACTGAGAGAGAAAGACCGAGACACAGCTGCCATACCCTCAACCCAACAGGATGCTCTTGAAATATGCAAGAGACTCACCGAGGCACTGCCAGCCCTGTCTGGCTTTCTTCAAAGTGTATGAAAAATGTGCTTAATATTCATGCTCCCTTCCAAAGAGGCAGAGATGGGGGCTAAAGAGGAGAGAATAATTTGGGGGAAAAAATGACTAGTGTCATTTCCCATCTCCCAGCCCAAACTAATATATTCCTTGAGGCTGACTTTAAGCCATCCCCTACAGGAAGCCTTCCTCAACTACAAACCCCCTTCCCCCCTTCCTCCCAAGCATCTTTCCACTTCCCTCGTTGCCACATCTGGACCTGGAGTGCCAGACATTACACCGCTCACTGAGCCTGAACGTTTGTGCCCTCTCCACCCTCCCAGGTCCCCTTCAGCACCTGTAAGAAGAGCTCAGTTTTATGGGTAAGAAAGCTGAGGCCTAGAGAGGGGGCAGGGGTCCATGACTACTGGCCCAAGGTTGCACAGCTAGTAAGTGGGGGGGTGTCAAGACTGTATTGAGGCCAAACCTCTGCTCCCCACCACGCTTCTACCAGCCCTCTTCCATGCCTCACTGCCTCCCCATCTCATTTCTTGTCCATCTCTCTGCGTTACAGCATTGCTTTCTAGGGCCATTTGGGTCACACTGTCTGGTTCAGCGCTTTCAGTGCAAAGAGCCAAGGACTCACATACTGGTCTCTGTCCTGTGCCATTTCCCCATTTCTGGGCACAGAGTAGGCGCTGACGATATGAAACACAGAGAGGAAAATGTCAGCCTGGAGAGGAAGCATCTGTTCTTGTGCTTTCATCACTCAGATGAGAAAACTGAAGCCCAGAGAGGGAAAGTGACTTAAATATGCATCGTGTGGAATTGAGCAGGAGGCAGGCTAGCCCTTCCACTGTACTTACCACATAATAGGTGCTAAATTATGTTACTGTTATATTGTGTGTACTACATGTTATAAATACGTATAGTATATAACTATATATTAATATAATATCATGTGTAATATATATTATATCACCAGCATCATCATTTTTCAGTGTCTAAATGAAAACATTAATGCAACACATCTTGGTAATGGGGAGTTCTGAGGATTTCACAAATGGGGGTCTCTGGAGCCAATCAGGAAGACTGCAGATGACCGACTTTCAGGCAAACAGAGGCCAACAGAGAAAGACAATAAGACATTATGACATTTGTGAAGGGTTTTGTAATTGACAGCTTTCTTAATGGAAACATCACTGACTTTGGCACTGGAAAATCTGGGACTTGGCCTGTCTCTGTCACTCAATAACTGGGTGATTTTGACTAAATCATTTGTTTTCTTTGAGCTACAGTCTCCTTCCTTGCAAAATGAAGCAGTGAGATAAACTCGGAAGAGAAAATTACACAGCACACAGGCCCCAACTCCCCATTACTGTGCCCATGGCAGCCATGACTAATCGATCACCGCAATATGCATGCTGCACTCAGCTGAAGCCTTGGAACACTGCCTGTGGCAGCCACCACCCCTTGGCTGGAGTGAACTTGTCAGATGAAACCAATTAGCCATGTTGGAGTAGATGTTTCTTGAACTCAATCCAGCTCTGACCTTCTGATTCCATAAGTCTATTCACTGATAGAGCAACCTGGTGAGGTCAGCAGAGCAGGTATTGCCCTTCCCCACACTGCACAGTGAGCAATCAGAGGTCAGAAAAGTTCAAGTTGAGACACTTGGTGAGTGGTGGTGGGATCAGACACTTGACCTCTCTGAATCGGCCTGGTGGGAACCTTCCACAGTCTTGTGTCGTCCCCAGTTGCAAA
This sequence comes from Grampus griseus, assembly GCF_964374135.1. Lineage (NCBI taxonomy): Eukaryota > Metazoa > Chordata > Mammalia > Artiodactyla > Delphinidae > Grampus > Grampus griseus. The sequence goes on from NC_139014.1 coordinate 56,845,766, forward strand.
GGGCTCCCAAGACCTGGGTCAGTGACCAGGGTCAGATGAGGCAAAAACTAGAACATCATTCTCCAAAGATGGCCGAGTGAGACCCTCTTCTCTCAAGTGGGACCACTCTGCAAAACCAGGAAGTGGGTGATTTCTGATTCCTTTCACTTCCACCTTCCCTCTTTAAGAGCCCAGCTCCCTTGACCGTGTTTATCAGCCACCGCGCTCTCTCCTGCCTCACACACTCCTCGGACCATTTCCAGAACCTTATTTCATTTGAAAGGGGAACATATTGATAGCGGCTTAGAGTGAGATCCCATCCATTCCAGGCAGACACCTGGGAAGGTGGGAAGAGGATTAAGGCTGGAATCAGGACACGGGCTTCCTGTCCTGCTGCTGTGGCCTCAGGGGAAATTCTGTCCCTCTCTTGGCCTGAGTCTTCCTTCCAGCTTAATCTTCTATGACCAGCTGCTTATGATTTCCAAGAGAGAAATTCTGATTCCTTGACTAAAGGGACGAAGTACTGATGGATCTCATCCCTGTGCTGGTGGTTAGGTGGGTACTGAGGGAACAAAGTTTCCCGGAGCCTCTGAATTCCACCTCCACAGTCCACTTAAAATGCATTTAGTGATCAACATGCTCTGGGGAAGTGAAAAATGAGAAAGAGCAAAGGAAGGCAAGTGGCTTTCACTGAATGCCTATCATGTGTCCAACGCTATTTCAGACACGCCCATATGCTAGCTCATGGAGAAAGGGCCGGTGCACCACTTCATAGATGAGAGAACCAAGATTCAGAGAGGTTAAGCAATTTGCCTCAGATCAAACAGCTGGTGAACGGCAGAGCTGGGAGCCATACTGAACAAATACTTCTGCCTCTAAAGCTCACGCCTTTACACTCCACTATGGAGCTTTTCGCACCTGATGAAACGTGGAGATAAATGAGGCACCACATCATCCCTGCGTCACACAGCTCCCAGACCATCAGGGAAACAAGCCAGCCACCCAGATAACTGTGCTCAAAGCCAAGAACAAAAGGATGGGGGCAATCCAAGAGGCATAGATCAGGACAGACTTCATGGAAGAAGTGACCTCTTTTCAGGATGGTCAGGCCTCCCTGACACTAACAAATGGTAATAATGATCAACGTTTACTTGTGCTGATTCACTTACCTATGAGATTAGGTACCATTCTTATTCCCATTTTAAAGATGAGGATACCAAGGCACAGAGAGGCTAAGTAACATCTCCAAGGTCACACAGCTTGGAAGTGACAGAGCCTGGATGAATTCCCAGGCAGGCTGGCTGCAGACTTCACACTCTTAACCAGCTCACTCTGTCACTTCTCACAGCATTTCCTCTCATTGACTGTCACCTGAGGAAGTGGCAGGAGACCTGGGGAATCACATGAAAGCATCTGGGTCACCTTCCTCTCTTAATGGGAAAGTGACTAGCCCAGGAGGAATGGATAGTCTGGAGGAACAGAGTTCAACTCTCCTCCTCCCAGCTCAGGCCACTCGCCGCTGCCCCCTCCTCCCATGATGCTGGTGAGATGCTGACCCTGCCAGTCCTTCATGGGGCAGGCTTTGCATAGAGGAAAAGAACCTCAGCCCCGTGAGTGGCCCATTGTTCGAGGCGCTTTGGTGACATGGGGATAGCAAATTACCTACGATGAATGATTCTGTAGAACAAGGTGTTCACTGCTTGATCTCTGTACCTGTGCAGATGGTATTGTTAGCAGGTGGGCTGGAGAAGAGCCAAGCTTTGGAGGGTGAGATCTTGCAGGTTTTTCGTCCTGTCTGTCCTGCTCCCGCTAAGTAATGAAGATAGTGTGAGCTTTGGAATGAGGCAGCCCTGGATTGGAGTCCCACCACGCCACCTGGTAGCTGTGTGACCTTGGGTAAATACCTAATGTCTCTGAGCATCCCATTCATAAAGTGAGATACCAACTGTCCCTGCAGGTTGCTGTGAGGATTAGAGAGAGTGTTTGTAAAGATTGTATAACACCAAAATCACTCTGAAAACGAACATATCTTGACCATCATAAAGATCAGTAATACAGTAGAATGGAGTTCCCTACAAGATCCAAGAATCAGAAGTTAAGGGAAGGGGACTAAATTGTGTTGCTCATGAACACTTATCCAGTATCATGAAAAATGGTTTACAGGCATTCTCATTTTACCTTTTCAACAATGAACAATATTGTACTCATTTTACAGATGCAGAAACTAAGGATCATAGAAGCTCAGGCTCTTCCCCTACAGGAACGGCGCATTCTCGACTCCTCCCCCTTTCCTTAGATCAGTTCAAAGCTCCCAGATGCACTCGCTAATTCTGTCCAGAGTTGACTTCCGGTTCTATTGTAGCCCTAATCCCTGCACTCGGGAAACGTGTTCTGCACTGAGCATTTCATCTATTCTGGCACATCGGCCACTTCCACGTGGGTCTCCACGAGCACCTCCTACCCCACCCCGCCACCGAGTCTTCATCCCAGCAGTAATCTGAACCCTGTTCCCATTTCCAAAGGCCTGTGTTTTTTTGTTTGGGTTTTTTTTTTTTTTTTACTTTTTTTTAAATTGGAGTATAGTTGATTTACAATGTTGTGTTAGCTTCAGGTGTACAGCAAAGTGAATCAGTAATACACATACATCTATCCACTCTTTTTTAGATTCTTTTCCCGTGTAGGACATTACAGAGTATTGAGTAGAGTTCCCTGTGATAAACAGTAGGTCCTTATTCGTTATCTGCTTTATATATACCCCACCCCTAAATCTCCTTTTTCTGGTTGCCTGTTTTTGTAACCTCCCCCCGATCATCCAGCAGCGATGTCTTGGGCGTCTCTAATTCTTTTCTCTCCCTAGACATGCCTCCGTTCCATTCCCCACACGATGCTCTGGTTGGAACTCTCCAACACACTTTGAAGATGGCCCAACTGCCTACTGCAGCTCCCTGCTGTTACCCAAAAGCCTCAGCGCTGGAGCTTGCCACTGGAAGCTTATAAAGTCCGATCCCAACTTATTTATTCCTCCCTATGTGTGTCACAGCAAAATGGATAAGTTACGGCTCCCACAAAATATCTTATGCGTAATTAGCAGTAGTAATAAACACCGTCTGTGCCATAAGCACTTTACATACATTGTCTTATTAATTCCTGTATAGTTGCACAGGGCCCTGGGCTCAGAAGGGTCCCCTGCCTTGTTCAATGCTCTGCTATCTCTGTGTTGAAATTTTTAATGATTTTTTTTTTGTTTTTTTGCGGTACGCGGGCCTCTCACTGTTGTGGCCTCTCCCGTTGCGGAGCACAGGCTCCGGACGCACAGGCTCAGCGACCGTGGCTCACGGGCCTAGCCGCTCCGCAGCATGTGGGATCTTCCCGGACCGGGGCATGAACCCGTGTCCCCTGCATCGGCAGGCGGACTCTCAACCACTGCGCCACCAGGGAAGCCCTTTTAATGATTTTTGAATAGGGGGCCTCACCTTTTCATCGTGCCCTGAGCCCTGGAAACTGTGGAGTTTGTTCTGAAAGCGGGTACTGTTCTAGCTCCATTTTACAGATGTGAAAAACAAGGTCGCGCAGCCAGTAAGCCCAGGAACTCTTGCCAACGGCCATATTATATTGAGGACCTACTATGTGACTGATCCACACTAAGTGCTTTTCATGGGCTATGCATTCAAGTCCTCTCCCTTCATCCTCACTCCCACCTTGCAGAAGTGAGTGGCACTTCCTGGCTTTCCCACAACCACAAAGCGTGTAAGTGGCAGAGCCAGGACTGCGCTCGAGGTCTGCCTGACTTTAAGCCCTTCCTGCTATGCCGTTCAGACTAAAAACGGTGGCCCTACCATTCCAGAGCCGGTTCTAGCAACTGGCAAGCACTGAACAGGGGGCAGAGGCTCTGAGGAGACCTCTAAAAATAAAGCCCGACTGCAATGCGTTCTGAGCCCTGCGGAAGCCTCCTTCCTCGTCTTGAAAGCTGTTCCCGTCTCCAAAAGCAGCCTCTCACCACGGGCTCTGGCTGCTGTCCCTCATGCACTGCAAGGGAGAAACAGAACAGATTGCTAGAGCAATTAAACATCACATGGGAAGCCCAGAGAGACCGGGGAAGGGGAGGAGAGGCCGTTGCTTAATGGCCTGCCTCTATATTTAGCCTGAAAAACCTCCATCTCTAACCCTTTCAGGGGGCAGGCAGAGGCGAGAGCAGAGTTGGGGGTCTTCAGGGCCGTTGGACTTCTATGCCAGAAAGCGCCTGTCTGCCAGGGAGCAGCCCCCATCAGCTCCGTGCCTTACAGGGGCTTACCATACGGCAGGACAGGAAGCCCCGACCAGAAAACAAGCCGTGCAAACCACAGACCGCCTGTCTAGGTGAAATTTGGCAAGAGGATTCTGCAGGGATGGGGAGCTGGTCTGTCACGCTGGGTGTCAACCTCGCTCAGGGGTGAAGGGGAGGCATGATGGGTGACGATGTGTGGTCAGCCTTGGGCTTCAGTCCCAATTACGGAAGGCAACTCTTTCCTCTCACTTTCTTCATCCTGCAGTCATTGCCCCCAAGTCAGGCAGTGCGTGGGGTATGCAGACTCCTCGCTCTGTGTGCACATGCACTTTAAAAAGGGCTTTTACAAATACAGAAGCCAGGGCCGTATTCCTAGAGACAGTCATGCATTCTGGAGTGGGGCTCCGACATCTTTGTTTATGTAAAGCTCTCCAGGTAATTCTGAGCACAGACAGCTGAAAAACAACTGGCAGGTATAACGGGCATGAAATGCATTGAGGAGTTCTGGCTTTATGTTCTAGTCTAATTTGCATCCTTTACTTTTTGAGGGACTTTGAACTAGTGCATGTGTCTCTGGAGCCTCGGTTTCCCCATCTATAAATGGGTATGAAATCCTCAGTTCCTGGCACATAATCAGTGCCCAATAAATATGGGCTGACGATGGATGGATGGATGGATGGATGGATGGATGGATGGATGGATGGATGGCGTAAGGAGACAGGTAAGAACATCAGCTAGCAGCAGGGTTTCTTCCTGTAGGCACACAGAGATTGCTGCTTATCTGAGATTGGGCTGCCCCCAGAAACAAATTCTGACACAGGAGTGAAGTAGCCTGCTTTGTGAGGCGGTTCCCAAGAAGCATCAGCAGAGGAGTTGGGAGGTGAGAACAGGAAGAGAAGGAAGCAGCAGAGGATGCATTAATGAGCCCATTACCACCATGGACCATTGAGGCTCAGTCCCTCTGGGAAACAGTGCAGAACATGCTGGGGTATTTATCCCCCAACTCTCATCATCAATGGCTGGGGGCTGCTCCCAGGGACATAAGCTCCAGTGCACTTCCTCCCTGCCCTGCTTGCAGGCTCAGAGAAAGCCCTCAGCAGAGAGCCACGTGTGTCTGCTGCAGGATGTCCTCAGCAGCTGGTGCAATGTGGGTGCCAAGGGGATGTGTCTGAGGCACCAAAAGCATCTGCCCCACTGCGAAGCATCTTCCTGCACTCAGCTGGGGAGGGGAGGGAAGCAGGGAGGGAAAGACACACTGGTGACTAGTGGTCCCAGCTCCCTCGCACCACACAGAGGTCAGCACCACGAGGGTCTAGCAATGCCAAATCCTGTTTATCTCAACCTTGCCTGTTTCCTCAGCAGTTCTAAGGCTAGATCAGTGTTTCTCAACTTTGGCACTGTTGACATTTGGGCCTGGTTAATTCCTTGTGGGAGGCTGTTCTGTGGATCATGGGAAATTTAACAGTATCCCTTGTCTCTACCCCCTAGATGACAGTAGCATCTCCCGTTATGACAACAAAACTTGTCTGCAGACATTGTCAAATGTCCCCTGGCTGGCACAGCTGCCCCCAGTTGAGAACCACCAGGGTAGATGGATGCCTTTCCTCCTCCCCTAGGACGTGGTAATTCCCCACTAGGACTTTCTGAGGTCTGGTTTCATCCTGACCAGCCCCTGGCTCTGCTTAGTCTGTTCAGATGCATGCTGTGCTGCGAACACATCTCAGAGACAGGTGGAGCCAGAACCCAGCTGTGAAACATGCTGCCCCCTGCTGAGCTGAGCCCTGAGCCCAAGGTAGGGAAATTCAGCAGCGGTGCTGGCAGCAGCATCACAGCTGGGCTGCAAAGACCACACAAGGCAGGGAAGGTGGGCAGCTTCCGGCTGAGCAGCCCACACAGCAGCTGGTCCCAGAGGCTGAGGGCGTTACATCATCGGACCAACCTGAAGACAGTCCCCGGGAAACATAAGGCTGACCCGAGCGGGAGTATTGATGAAGAGTTCTACGTGCTCAGTGAGGCTGTGCAATTCTCTTAAAGTTATACAGGGAACAGGTGCAGAGCCAGCCAGGAAAGGAGCCCAGGCAGGCTGACTCCAAATTGCTCACTCTTTCCATTATACCAGGTAGCATCCTGGGTAGAGGGGAGGGTCTGAGACCCCCCCTCCCCCAACAGGCCAGGAGTGATGCTCAGAATAAACCCAGGTATCCTAAGTCACTCCGGCCGACCGCTGGCTCGCTGCCCCCCCGCCCCCCCTGCCCCCCGTCCTCAAAGGACGCAGTCAGCCTCCCCCTGGTTCATTTATTGTCCATCAAATCTAAGCCAAGCTTGGGCGTGGAGGGTTTACTTTCTCCCCCGATCTGCCTGCTTCACTTCCTTTCCTTTATGCTTTCCACCAGGATGCCCGTGCAATGTGCATGCCACTCAAAGGGCACACACTGGCACCCAGTCCTCTGGCAGAAATGGTTCACAGCTAAACCCAGAAGCCTGCTGAGCACAAAATCCAAAGATGGGCAGTGGGGCTCCAAGCCGGCTGTGCTTATCAGCACCCCACTCCCCCTGCCTTTCTCTCCTGGGTTGTCCATGCAGCAGTCTGCCTGGTCCAAACAAGATGCAGGAGCAGGGTAACCTCTGTCCCTGGACCTGGCCCCTGCTGCAATCTTCAGGAGGCCCGAGCAGGGATGCTTGGTAGCTGGGGAAGAGCTCTGGCAAGTCCAAGGGCTGCAAGGAGTACATTTCACACGCATGTGCTTGTGCACACACTCATCACATACACATGCACACATACTCACACTAACTCCGGAAGGTGGCCATTTTGTGCACCCCTGGCCCTGGCCTGCCATTCACGTGCATAATTAAAATTCCCCTGGGAGATAAAAGATATGAGGAGAAAGCAAGGGACCACAATGGCTGCAGTTAACTGTCTAGGAATGCAAGCCTGTGTCAAGACATGCCTATAGGGATGTAAGAACACACAAGCAGAAATAGAGAATTCAAAAGTTGTCTATCCATGAATCTACCTATCTCATCTGCGTTAATGAAAAAAAATCATATTCTAAAGAGATTAAGGGGTTTTGACAGCACAACACAGCCCTGGAGCTCAAATGCGGGTCTTCAGACACAGACCTTGCTATGGATTAGAACAATCTGCACCCGTGGTTTAATCAGGAAACGGGGAAGGGACGGGAATTCTCGGCCTGCCTTCATGAAAATGGGAGCTGTGATCTCACTGACGTTTGTAATAATTCTGATCCAAGGGCTTCCCTGGTGGCGCAGTGGTTGAGAGTCCGCCTGCCGATGCAGGGGACACGGGTTCGTGGCCCGGTCCGGGAGGATCCCACATGCCGCGGAGCGGCTGGGCCCGCGAGCCTTGGCCGCTGAGCCTGCGCGTCCGGAGCCTGTGCTCCGCAACGGGAGAGGCCACAACAGTGAGAGGCCCGCGTACCGCAAAAATAAATAAATAAATAAAATAATAATAATAATTCTGATCCAAGACTGAGAAAAACAACAGAGGTGGTAATAATCGCCAGGCTGGTGGCACTTAAGAGTTCCCAGATGCTCTCACCTCCCTCTTCTCACACGACCCTCATAACAACACGGGCAGGGTACAGATGAGGAAACTGGGGCAGTCATGCCACAAACTATAAACTTCCAACCACAGATTTACAAACGTCCCTATTGCAATCACCACTATACCCTCTATTTATCACCCATGCTACGAGATCTCTTAAGGGCAGAGAGTCGTGCCTTATCCATGTGTGAATCCCACACAGGTCCCGAACAACAACTTGACATATAGGAGATCAATACACATTTGATGATGGGCGCATTTACACAGTAGAAACCCAGCAGGAGGGAGGGAAAATATTCCTATCCAGTACTTTTATGGGCTCTAAACGCGAAAAGAGTAGTTACTTATTTTTTAAAAACAAAATAAAACAAGTCAGCTGATACTGCAAGAGGCCCAGTGATCTCCAGGCTCAGAATAATATCCTCGAAGTCCTTTACATAGGACTGGTCCAGGCCCTGTGGTTCCCTACTAGCCAGCATGATTTCATGAGCACCAGAAAGCATTCCCTTGCTGGGAAGAAAAAAAAAAAAAAAAAAAAATCTCTTTTTTTTTTTTTTTGCAGTACACGGGCCTCTCACTGTTGTGGCCTCTCCCGTTGCGGAGCACAGGCTCTGGACGCTCAGGCTCAGCGGCCATGGCGCACAGGCCCAGCCGCTCCGCGGCATGTGGGATCTTCCCGGACCGGGGCACGAACCCGTGTCCCCTGCATCGGCAGGCGGACTCTCAACCACTGCGCCACCAGGGAAGCCCAAAAATCTCCTTTACAGTCTGAAATTTGCACCTTACACTCCACCAGGCAAAGGCGGTGGAAATTTCCATTCGATGTCTGTGATCGGTGCACCACACTTTACCAAGGATTAGTTTACAAGACTAGCTCCTGCCTCACAGCTGATTCTAAAGAAGAGAACACAGCTCCGTTCTGATAGGGGTAAGCGTGTTAACAGTGGAAAGCTTTAGGTGTTGTATCATTCTGTGGGGGACTGGGGCCCTGGACGGCTAGAGTGGAAGGAAAGGAGAACGCAGACAACCCTTGCGAAGCTTCTTACCTCTCACAGCCACAATTTCCTTCTGCACAGATTAGGAGTTGAGCTTGGTGAGGGATGGTCCCGCAGAACCTAACCAGCTCAAGTGGCTAGCATCAGAGTTATGCCTGAGGCCAGCCCTGGACACGGCTCAGCCAGAGACAGCGGGCCTCTCAGCCCGAAGGAAGGATGCTCTGAAGCTCTGCATCCCCTCTCTGGCTTGGCCAGTGGAGTTTCTGGGCTTAAAGCTGGAGCAGAGACCTTCCCAGCAGAGACGGAGGGAGAACACAGAGCTCAGCGATGAGTTGGAGCTCAAGTCCCAGAAGCTTCTAAAGGAGGACCAGAGGTGGTTAAATGGAAGGGGTCAGGCACAGACACTCAGTGCCAAGGATCCAGGGCCCAGGGAAAAGGCGAGCGCCAGACAGGCAAGTCATCAATTCGGGTGCTCTGGTCCCAGGATTTCAAGCTGCCGCAGTGTGGGCGGGGAGAGTGGCTAGCTGTACTTAAAGAGCCCTGCAGAATGGCCAAGCCACTGCACTCACTGTAGGAGCAGGACCAGACCTGGAGCCGTCAGGTGCTTTTCTGTGCTGCTCGGCAAAGCAGGGATGCAAATTCTAGAGTAAAGATGGGGCAGGCGGGAGGGCTCTCATTTTCAATTACTGTGCTCACACCAAGTGGAGCTCTGCACCTCTCCCTCCACTCCGGCGTGTATTTGACTTTGCATCACACGACCTCCTAAACATATAGACACAGAGCAACGGCTCAGCCCTGCTCACTCATCTGACCAGGCCGCCATGGGGCGTGAGCCGCAGCCCAGCGTTTACACACAGGCTTATTTTAAACAAATAGGATTTGGCCTCAACGGCAAACAGGCCCTCCTTTGGGTAAGCGCATTTGCTGTGATTGTGGGGGCATTTCCTACAGAGCACGTGCCACCAAAACAGGGCCCTTTTGGCTGCACTGAACTTCAGAGATAGCTTGCCAGGTCCTGGTCCCCAGAGATCTGTAAATATTTGCTTCAGACAAGGAAAATTTTCCGTGTCTCATCCTGCCACCTGGTCCGGGGAAGGAAAGTTCTCATTTTCCCCATAATCTCCTGCAGAGCCTGGTACTGCCTTTTACTGAGATCTACCCCCTGCTCTCTCAATCTTCTTCCTGGCTTCAGTTTCCCGATCTGAAAAATGGGCAGATTCCATGGGATGCTTTCGAAGGCTCCTTCCACCTTCTTACTTGTTCCCTGGGAAGTATTGGGAAATGGGGAGCATTCTGGGTTGGGAGTCAGGAGCCCTGCAGTCCAGTCCCAAACTTCCCCTTTCCTCGGTGAGTGACCTTGAATAGTTCCTTCCCAATTCCTGAGTCTCAGTATCTCCAGCAGCAAAGCCAGGGGGCAAATTCAATGATCTCTGAGCTTTCTTGTCTCTCATGCTTTTCTGTGTGTGTGTGTGTGAAGTTAGCAACCTCAGCTGTGGTTGCCTGCCTGCACTCCCCTCTGCACATGCCTGGGTCTCCCCTTGGGGACCCAGCTCCTGTGACATGGCATCTTGGTGGAAGTATCCATCCGCGTGCTTTCTGACAGGTGTGCAGGAGGCTCGGGCAAGCCTAGCCAGCTTCTCTTTTCCTAGAAGCTGACTTGAACTGAGTGCTCCGAGGATAGAAAGACTGGAACCCATCCATCCACAGGGCCCAGCCCTGAAGAGTCTGCCCATGAATTCTTCCCTCCTGGATACTCGGAGGTTCCTGATTTCTCTCCTTCCTGAGGCCACCTTTTTTAGCCTTAGTTCTGACTTCGTGAGTTGCCTCATATCCACCCCTTCCTTTGTGTGCCCAAGTCCCACAAGTTCTGCTCAGATGTTACCTTCTCAGTGAATCCTTCCTTGGCCTCCCTATTTCTAATTTCAGGCCCTCCAGCGTTTCCTGTCCTCTGTCTGGCTTCATTTTTCCTCCATTGGACTTTATCTCCTTTTTTAATTGTACTGTCTAATTTACTTCTATATGTTGTACATTGGTCATCTCTCTTCTCTAGAGCCTGAGCTCTGTGAGGGCAGGCACCTGCGTCTGCTTTGCTCGTTGCTACATTCTCAGTGCTCTGAACTGTGCCTGGCACAAGGCAGGTGCCCCCTAAACACTGACTCAGTGAATGAGTGTATGACTTGATGCCTGAAAGTTAACCAAATCTGGTTTTGATTCTAACTCTAAGATTGTCTCCTGTTTCCCCCTCTGGATCCTCAGCCCCTCCCTGCCTAGAAAGCCCTCTGCTGATAGGGGAGCACGAAGCTTGAACCAAATCATCAACCACAGTCCCTATGCAGGCAGGGTGGTTCTTGGGAAGACCTCTTCCAGGCAGTGTAGCTCACTCTTCTCCCCTTCAGCTTTCTCATCTCCCCCTTTAACCCCGTGTCCTGGACCAGGCTCTGGAATCTGAACCACTTTCATTCAGAATGCCTCAAAGTCCTGACCTGTTTGCCAAGAAAGTCAGAGCCAGAGAAGAAAAGAGAAGAGGAAAAAACTGCAGACAGGTCTCTGTGGGCCAGAACTCGAAAATCAATTCGATACACCAATTTTTTGGATTTAATAACTCATGCTCCTGTGGAATCAAGGTTATAAATAGTAAAGAGAGTTTCAGACAAGCCCACTAAAATCCATTTGACTCAGCTGGAGACCTTGATCCCAGCTCTCTGCTCTGGTCCCATCAATCATTTCCTCTACCACGTGTTCCATCTCTTTGGCTCGGGCCCCACATCCCTGCCTTCTCAAGCCATCTCTACATCTCTGACTCTCCCTTCTCAGTATCCCTCCTCTGACTCTCGGTCTTACATCCCTCGAGGCCCTGTCCTTAGACCTCTGGGCTTCACACGCCACATTTCATCTTCAGGGATTCCATCAGCTCCCTTGACGTTAAGTTGAAGATTTCCCCAAATCTCTACCTAGCTGAAGGCCACCTCTACTTGAAATCCCTTTGGCCTCCTACCAATCTAGACTCCTCCCTCTTCCTTAACCTCTCTGAACCCCAAGCCGGATGGTCCCTCCTGAGTCATCTGTAAAGCGGGGTATTCATCCCTTTCTCAAATAACTCTTCAGTGAGTCTAACAATCTAATTCAGCTAAGGTGTCTTGTCAAAGATACCAGTGTTACTTGGTCTAATTCAGTCTCAGGCTGTGAAATGTCTGTGAAATGCCTGCAAAATGCCTGGAGTTTATTTCCACAACCTCATACAGTGGGTCCAGCCGCACACTCAGAATCACACCTGTGGGTCGCCATCCCCGCAACAGCTTTTCCAGGTCGGGGCCCCATGATCCAACCCTTGGTTTTCATCCTGCATGGACTCCTGGTACCAGCCCAACCTGCTTTCCCCCCTCATCTGTGCAGCATCTTCCCACTGCTCCCTTCTGATGGAAGAGCCCAGGGTGGGCCCAAGGAGGATGGCGGGGACAGAGGAAGGTGAGCGGCATGGCTGAACCCTGCACCCGGTGATACCCAAGCGTGAGCCGGTCCAATCCCCAGCAGTTCCAGGAGGAAGGTGTCATTATCCTCCATCACAGACAGATGAGCAAAGGGAGGCTCCAAGGTCAGTGACATGGCCAAGGTCACTGCCTCATCAGGAGACTGCTTTGCTTTCCCTCCATCAGGCTGCCTGAGGAGAAGGGTAAGACAGACACTGGCAGTCCCCACGGCATCTTGCTCTCGCTACGATATTCTTCAAAACCAAACGGTGAGATTAGGCGGTTCTGGGGGCAGAAGTGGGCAGGAGAGGGAGACGCGTCTGTGCCAAAGGACGGTGGAGGGAGGAGGGTGCCCGTGCTCGGTCATGCTAATTTTGACATTTTCCTGTGCGTCTGCTTGTCATCATCAACTTATAATTTAACCTCGTTGTGGCGATGCCTCTGGAATGTCAACAAGCCTTGCTGGAATTTCATTACAGCCTGGCAGCTGGCCCTGGTATTTCGGATACAAATGATGCGCAGCTGCACTCGGGCCCTGCTGTCTTTATCCCCCATCTAGCAAACGGCGGCATTAGGCACACTTAATTCGGAGAGATATTCCGCACACCGAGAAGAGGGCTTGCGGGTGCCACCAGGGGCATTTCCTATGGACTCTCTGCCTGAGCCAATTAACCCAGAGTCACTGCTGAAAAGCATTAGCTATTGACGATGGATCCGGGGGGCTGACCCCAGGGGTGGCTGGAGAGAAAGTGGCGAATGATGAAGCTTCCCTGTATCTGCCGCTTTCAAAGCACCTCTGCCTGCATCGTCTCAATGGGCTGGTGACATAGGCTGGGGAGCTGGTGGTGTGCCCATTTCATAAAATGAGAGTTAAACCCCAGAGAGGGAAATGATTTCAAGTTCACCAGAATAAAGAAGCACACAGGCACACACTCCGTGTCCAGATTTTGCACTCATTTATTTGTTCAGCCAACAAATATTTATTGAGCACCTACTACGAACCAGGCATTGTGCTTGGTGAGGATACGGTTTCTCTACCCCTTATATGTGAGGCATTTGTCTACAGAATCTTCCCCTTTGGAGTCCTCTCTGAAGGGACATCCTTCCTCAATTCCCTACATCCCATACCCATTTACTCCCCTTTGCCCCTCGGGCCACATCAGAATCTGTGCTCAGGGGTGGCTGTGATGTCCCTCAATTATACCTGAGTGTACCTAGGTTTCCTCATCTGCCCTATCCCAACAATAGCCTCGTGACACTGATCCTTCCCAGGAAAAGGGAGCCCCATCCTGTTACAGGATTCCTGCATCTCCCTGAGCAGGATGGAGAGCTATTGGGGGCAGGAGACCTTTTGGCCCTGGAGGCATAGTATCAGCAGCTGCCTGCCTGGCCTGCGGCTTCAACCAGCTTTGCCAGCCCTTTGCAACACCGCGCGCTGTGGAAATCCTGGCCACGATCCTGGCATATCTGTGAGTCTGTGGGACGCAGGGTCCTGGCACCCTGTATCCTGGCACCAGCCCCTGAGATACTGAACTGGGGAAGGGCCAGGTAGGCACAGGAGTGAGTTCATGGCTGAGGCCTCACTGAGCCCAGATCTTTCCCAGATTGGATGGTTGAATCTGCCAGTGGCCAGGGCTGGGTGGCTTCCATGCTGGACGTGGCCACTCCGTACGGCTTGGGCTACAGCTTCTAGAAGCCTCGACTGCCTGAGTTCTGCCCCAATGTTACCAAGCTTCTCAGGAAAATGTTCATTCTATTGAGGTCAGGTTTCTGGCTGGCTTGAGAGGGGAAGAATTCCTGGAGAACTTTCTAGAATACGGTATGACCTGGAAACCTCTTTCCCCCCAGCTTCTTTTATTTTAACCATGAAAGTTCCCAAAAAAAGCAGGGCTCTTTTTAAAGCTGCAAGTAGCTGGGAGCGATAACAAGATTTCAAAAGAGGTGAGAGTGACAGGAAGGCAGAGGGACTGGTGAAGAGACAGCAGGGCCAACATGGCAGGGAAGGCAGACACATGGACACATGGACACACAGACAAGACCCTCGGAGACAGACGGACAAAGAAGCACACACACTGCCAGCCAAACACAGGCATAAAGGCAGAGAGAGGGGCTCTCGCTGAGTCAGAGAAATGGGAACCCAGGGCCAGATGAGGGTGCACAGAGCAGACGGCCTGGAGCTGCTCACCGCACAGTCAGGTCCATCCAGGGCAGTTGCCAGGGCCGGCCTGCCCCTTACTGGCTGTGTGACCAGGACGCCCTCCCTGTCTCTAGACTTCAGTTTCCTCGGCTTTGCAGTAAGGACAGTGGCTGCCTCTGACTCACACGCTCACTGTGATGATGAGATGGACTCCTTTCCTTCTTTCTTTTTTTTGGCCTCACTGTGTGGCTTGAGGGATCTTAGTTCCCTGACCAGGGATCAAACCCGTGTCCCTGCAGTGGAAGCGCAGCGTCCTAATCACTGGACACCCCCAGGGAAGTCCCTGGACTCCCTTGTTACAAAATGCTTGGAACCCTGCCTGCCAGAGTCCATGTTCACAGCAAGCTACAGGGATGGGGCGGGGCGGGGTGGGATGGTGGGGCGAGTCCTATTTCATGGCTTTACTTCTCTGACAGCATCTGTGACAAGTACCCATGGTCGCAGCGTGCTGGGAGAGCGAGGCCGCCCCAGGGTGACTCTGGTGCCACTGCTGGGCTGGCTCCTCTCAGATGCCAGAAAGCCTGCCTTGGGGAGAGCTGAGGTATGGGGCATCACAGGGAGGGACGGGGATTTGATGGGAAAGAGCAGGAAGGGTTCTGACCCCACCGGTGAATTCTGGTGTGTGTTGCCGGGGGAGGTAACACACATGAGAGGTTCCCATGTGCCTCCCCACTTGCAGGACTTCTAGACATGGGTCACACATAAAACCAAATAGAAAAAACACACTCAGCTGGTACTGTGGCCTTGATCTCCTCCAGCGGCGACTTCCCCATATCCATGGGTGACCAAGTGTGACCAGCGTGGACAGCAGGTGGCATGAACGCAAGAGCCCCTCTAACGCTCGGGGCCCAGGCCTCCCACCAGTCCATCAGAGGGGACCCCGGGCTGGTGCTTTCTTAGGAACACAAAAGTGACCATTGCTGCCGGCCCGCCTCTGCCCTTCCTTCTCTCCCGCATAAGGCCTGTTGCAGCTGCTGCTGTGCCTGGCAGTGGGTCATGGAGACACTGTTCTCAAGAGCTCACAGCTTCCCTGTGGCAGCTGATCACCAGAGGCCATCAGAGACCCCGCCTTCCTCACCTCTACCCAGCCGAGCTCCAGCAAGCCCAGGGGCGCTCTCTGACCTGGGCATCCTCTCCATACACAGAGTCCCTTGGGGAGCTCAGGACAGTCATCACAGCCCGAGGACACCATGCCGAGTGGGAGCCAGCACCAGCCCTCCCTGCCACGATCCCCTCAGGTACCAGCTTGGGCCCTACCTGGTCTCCTTGGTGTAAGAGGCGACAGAAAGGCCCCACGGTCAGAAAAAGATGCAAAAACCCACCCCTCCTACAAAAACTCCCCCACCTGTTCCTCCTAACAGCACTTCTGCAGCGCAAGGGCTAGTCACGTTGGCTAATAGGAGACTGGAAGCTCAGGGATGCCAAGGTCATTTCTCAAGGTGACATAACATATAGCCCAAGCCTCTTAGTACACCTGGGACTCAGAGCTGAGTCCCAGCCTCGGTGAGCCTTGCAGATTCTCAGACAGCAGCAGCAAGAGGTAAGGGCTCAAAGCCAAGCCAGATAACAAGAAAATAATAAGAAGAAGAATAAAAAATAGAGACACAAAACACAAGGACACTGGGACAGGCACTGGAGGTTAGATCCACAGATGCAGAGGCAGATAGGTACCAGAACGGTGACGGAAAGACACACCTCCACCCACAGCCAGGTATGTTCAGGACAAGAGCTCCAGGACAGACAGAGCTCGAGCAAAGCTCTGAGTTGGGGAAGAGGGAAGTCAGCTGAGGGCGAGGGCTGGTCTTCATCTGCTTTCCTGCCCCTTGGCCAAGGTCAGCTTTTACAAAGCAGAGAAGTTTCCCAGCGGAGACTAGAATGTCCAGAAATGACTCAGTGGCTCAGAAGAAAAGGGGAGCCGAGAAGGGAGCAGAAGAATGAGCCTTAAAACTATGGAGACGGGGATGGCAGGGGGAAGGGGGGAAGGAACTCAGGTTTGGGAGGTGCTTTTCTGAGAGTCTGGGTAGGTGAGGCAGCACATTGTGGGGATGCAGTGATGCACTTCCCAGGTCCCTCTTCAGGAAGGAGGTGCTTACTCCCAGCTGCTGGGGTCACTGACTACAGAAAGCTCTCAGATGCCAGCTCCCGACGGGGCTCACCTCAGCTGCAGAGAGCTGCTTTGTCCAAGATCTTGCCCCTCCACAAGAGCAGTCCATATCCAGTGCAAGACAGATGGGGAGGTATTGAGACCTGCACCCCTCGTCTCAGACTGGGACAATTCAGAAGGCTCATTCCATATTCAAACCTCCTTTTATAGCATCGGCTAAGGTGTCACTGAGACTGTACTGCATCTCAGCTTCTCCCTCTGCCCATCCTGCTTTCTCTCCGTCCCTTCCTTAAGCGTTTTCTTAAGAGAGCTCCCTAATAAGCCTACTGCAAGACAGTCTCCTTTCAGAGTCTCTCCTTCCTGGGGGACCCAACCTGGGACATGGGGTTAAACTCTGAGCAGGAAAATATCTTGTTGCCTGGCTGCAGTTTACAAAGAACATTCAGGGCTGCGACCTCACTTGATCTTTACAGTAACTTGGCGAAGAGGTGTTACTGTTCCCACCTAACAGATGAGAAAACTGAGGTCCAGAGAAGTTAATTAACTGTTCAAAGGCCAAAACAGCAAGTAATGGGTGCAGCCAGGACTCAAACCCAGGTCGGTTGTGCTCCAAAATGCATGTCCTTCCTCTCTTACACAACTGCCTTAGGAAGGAAAGGAGAGAGGGAGGAGAGAGAGAGGTAAAGAAGGAAAGGAGGAACTTCCCTGGCGATCCAGTGGTTAAGACCCCACGCTTCCACTGCAGGGGACACGGGTTTGATCCCTGGTCAGCGATCAAAGAGATCTCGCACATGCCGAGTGGCATGGCCAAAAAAAACAAACAAGAAAGAAGGAAAGGAAGGGAAAGAAGGAAAAGAGGAAGGATTACTTAACATGTAGCACTTATTCTGGGCCAGGTAACATGCTCAACATTTTACATGCATTATCTCATTTAATCCTCCCAAGTTCATGATATATATTATTTTTATCTACCTGTTACAGATGAAGAATTTGGCTCAGAGAGGTGCAACCAATTGTCCACAGTCACACAGCCAGTAAGTGGCAGAATTGGATACAAACCCAATTCTGTCTGATTCCATGCCTGAACATCTTAACCACTACTAATAGGGAGAGTTAGCGCCAACCAGAAGGCTGAGGGACCCCGAGATGCAAGTGTGGGTTAGAGTACTGGGGAGTCCAGGGCAGCCAATCAAGGCCCTGGGCACCTGAGTAAGGGGAAGCTTGGATAGATCAGCACCCTGGTTCTCCTGGGAGCAGACAGGGCCTGCAATGAGGGCTGACCCAGTTCAGGCCTGGAGCCATTGCTTAGAAACTGCACCAAGCCAATCCCCAGCCGTAATTACCACCATGCTCACAGCATTGGGCTGAGAGCTGGAAATAGCTCCGTATTTATTTACCCTGCAATTACATGCTACATTAAATGCTCTGCAAGAACATGGCGATCACCCTGCAATTAACTGGTCCCTGCTTCCTGGGCAAGAGAAGGCTGGTGACAAGTTACTGGTTGAAATCAAGTGCTGCCTGGTTTCTTAATGGGCCTGGGGGTCACCTTGTAACTTGTGCTGTTGGGCCGGGCTGGAGGTGGGGGGTGGGGGTTGGGGGGGCGGTCCAAGTGGGAACTGTCCAGGGTCCTGAGGGAAGGAGCCCACATCCTGGTCAGACACGAGCCAGATTTTGCCGTGAGTTGTGTGAGGGGCCTGGCATTTAAGACCCTCATTGAGCTAAGCCCTGCCCTGCTTGTCTCCTGAAGCTCCTCTCAAAGCACCCAGCAGTCTCCCTGTACTTCATTTTTGGAATTCCTAAATCATCATCCCACCAGCCTTTGGATGAGCTATTTGCTGCCATGTTTACCCAGTAAATTCCTACTTACCTCTCAAGATTCAGCTCGAATATCACCTCCTTTGGGAAGTATTCTTTGAAATAAGGTTGTATAGGGTCGTGAAAATCAGACAGATCTGGATCAAATACCACTTATATTACTTAATAGCTATGTGACTTTTGGCAAGTTACTTGACTTCTCTGAACCCCATTATATGCGTGGGTACATGTACGTGTGTATGCACGGAACTCCCCCAACATCACATGCACGAGCACTGTGTCTATATGTACAGGAACTCAATGTCTTATAGTTAAGGACAGATTTTAGCAGGATGGAAATAGCATGGTGTCTGACACACAATAGGTATACACTAAATCTTTGTTGACTCAAGGAACCAATGAGTTAATCGACCAACCGACCAAAAGTCAATCAGGACCTGAGAATATGTGTGCGCCCATGTTTATCTTTGTGGCTCTCCACTTAACTTCCTACACACAAACATGTATACACGTTATACAAAAACATAATATGCAAACATGATGGTAATTGGTTTCTAGTTGCCTGGAGATTCCAGAGAACTAGTTTCTCAGGCTGCGCAGCTAGATCAAGAGTGCCAGCAAAAGGCATTAAGAGATGAGTTAATTATATATTTACTACCTCTGTCATTTTCTCCTAATTATGTCTTGGCAAGCACAGTCTCCTGGATGAGTCTTAAATCTCAGCATCTTTAAAAATATAATAATAAATAAATGTGAAATGGAACGTTCCCAACAGCCAAGAATGCCCAGGTAAGTTTTCAATCAGCGAGAGTCCCAGTGAGCCAGGCTGGCACTCGTTCTGTGTTTGGGCTTTAGAGACCAGATACGGGACCAAAAAAGCAGCAGGAGAGCAGGGCAGTGTCTGAGCCCTGCCACCGAGGCCACCTCTGAGTCTGATGAGGGTCACCTGGAGTTCCTGTGGGTATCACTTGCTACCAATTTCCCATGAGGCAACAGGAGGAGGAGGCTAGGCGTGAAAATTGGTAAACACTTCTTGTGGCATTTTGCTTGGTTTCTGGATTGAGAAGGCAGGGACCATTTGCTGAGCACCCTCTATGTCAGTGGTTCCCGACTGGGGGTGAACTCGCTCTAGGGGACATTTGGCGAGGTCTGGAGACCTCTGGGTTGTTGCAACTTGTGATTGGTGCTACTGGTATCTAGTGGGTAGAGGCCAGGGATGCTGCTAAACATCACACAATGCACAGGACAGAACCCCACAACCAAATATGATCTAGCCCCAGATGTCAACAGTGCTTAGGGCTGGGTGTTTCCATACCGTCTATTACAGAGTGCTGTCACTCAGTTTTCAGACCTCTTTATGTACTTGCCTTTCTATTTTGGTTTCTAATGAACAGGAACACCCAGGCACACACACGCTCAGAACAAATACACAGGCTTCCTTCACTGTAACCCCCGAGACTCTTTGGTCACGATCACATTAGTCGAAATTTAGCTGGCCTGCACAGTGGAGGGGACACTCTGATGGCCCACGGGCACCTGCAGGTGCTGGCTCTTTCTCTCCTCTTGGGGAAGAGACCATGCTTCTCTCACTGGTCCCAGTACACACAGCAAGGACAGCAAGGCTTGCTGGGGAGCTCGTTGGTGTCCATCAAACTGACCTAGGCAGGAGGTCCAATGCATCGCCTGTCAATGAGATGACCAGGAATCAGTGTTTCTTAGCAGGTGCCACCACTGTGCCCAGCAATTTCACTCTATTCCATCCCAATCCATCAAACACACCTCCATCATCCACGCAATTGTTAGCCTACAGCTTCTATGATTTGAGTCTCTTGTCTAGGATCCAAAGGTCCCTAGTACACAAAAGGCCCAAGAGGGATTTTCCTAACTTGTTCTCACATAGTCTTTACAACCACTCTAGAGGGCTGATACCTGTACAGCCCTTTCACAGCTGGGGGAAAGAGGCTTCAAGGACCTAAATGACTCGCTTAAGGTAACACAACTAGGAAATGAGGAAACTGACATGCAAACACCAGTCCATTCAACCCCAAGGCACCTGTTCTTGCCACTGCAGCTGGTTGCTGAACAGGAAAAACAAAAGCGACACAAAGAACAGAAAGGGATGTTTTGGAGTTTTACAAGCGTGGAGGAAACAGGAAAAGGCAAGGGTCACCTCTCTGGCCCTGACCTCCGCCATAAGCACCGACCTAGCCCCTAACATCTGCATGTCTTCCTACAGAGTGTCAGGAACTCTGGACACTGAGAAGAGGCACATTCTAAGAGGCAGAAGGAACAAGTCGTTTGGGGGCCGGCAATAGGCAGTATGAACCTAGATGTGGCTGGTAAACATATGGGGCTCACTACTCCAAGAGGAGGTCGAGGCTTCTTCTGAGCAGGTGTCATCAAGATTTTAATAAAGGCCTCGAGTCATGATGAGTTAGTAAAGGCATGTAGGGATGTGAGGAAGACACTGCAGCTCAGTCAGCTCCAGGAACACCTGGAGAGTCCACACTGCAAGTGGATACTCTGGAAACAATCTAGAAAGTGCTATAGACTTCACTTTATCCCTTTCACTATTTCTCTCTAATGCAGCTTTTCTCAACGTATGTCGCATAGAGCAGCACGTTGGGACTTCAACACTCATAGGAATTTACCGTGCCAACTGATGGTCTGGGGAGGGGGCCGCCACTCTGTATTTCTAACAAGCTCCCAGAGGATGCTGTTGCTTCTGGTCCACGGGCCACACTTCGAATAGAAAGGCTTTAGGACACTGGTTAAGCAAGATGTTAACAGGTCTTTAGGGGAAACTAAAAGATTCCAGCAGTGAACCGTTGGGGGAAACACTATATTAAGTTTAACAAATATCTGAAACTCCAAGGGAAGGGGGTGGGGTATAATAGGTATAAAGATGTTAAAAGGCTTTATTGGAAACAAAAGAGGTTCCATTGTCAAATATTGGGTTAGGTTCAAGGAGTCTCTCTACTGCAGGACTTCTCAGTGCCTTTATGCTGTATAAGTCAGATGATGTCACTCCCCCATCTGAAGCTGGTGGTGTTGAAGCCCTTACAGTGGCCGACCAGACCCCCAGGACTTTATTTCTTCCTTTTCCCCACCTTCAGGATCTCCAGGCACGCAAGTTTTCTCTGGGAACAGAGAGGCACACTCAGCCTCAGGGTCTTTACCTCAGGGTCTTTCCTCCAACAGCCAATTGACAAATTCCCTTGCCTCCTCCTTTGCTCAAATGCCACCTTCAAGATGAGGCTTCCCTGGACTTCCCTGGTGGCGCAGTGGTTAAGAATCTGTCTGCCAGCGCAGGGGACACGGGTCAAGCCCTGGTCCAGGAAGATCCCACATGCCGCGGAGCAACTAAGCCCGTGTGCCACAACTACTGAGCTCGCGTGCTACAACTACTGAAGCCCGTGCGCCTAGGGCCCGTGCTCCACAACAAGAGAAGTCACCACAATAAGAAGCCTGCGTACCACAATGAAGAGTAGCCCTGGCACGCCGCAACTAGAGAAAGCCCTCATGCAGCAATGAAGACCCAACACAGCCAAAAATAAGTAAATACATACATAAATTTGTGAAAAAAAAAAAAAAAAAAGGTGAGGCTTCCCTGACTACCCTATGGAATATCACAACCTCCTACTCCCAGCATTTGCAATCCCCCTTAACCTGTTTGATCTTTTCTTCAGTGCATTTTCACCTTCAAACACACCATGTAATTTCATCATTTACTAAGTCTATTTGCTTATAGTTTATCTTCCTCACTGGATTATAAGCTACACAAGGGCAAGAATCATTGTTTTTTCATTGCTGTATTACGAGTGCCTAGAACGGTGCCTTGGCATACAGGAGGCTCTCTAAATATCTGCTGAATCAGCAACTGAACAAATATGAATGTGAAAATCCTAGTAGAAGTGGAATATGGGAAGCACAATTCCACAAAGGTTTCTAACCACAGAAGCTATTTTTTTCTCTTTTCCTACAGAGCATCTCAGCATGACCACGATTCCTAAATGCACGTTTCCTAGGAAATGCTGCTGTCATAATTCACAGAGGGTCCAGCCTTCATCCATTCTCCTAAATTCTTCTGGGCCTATTCATATTCATCCCCTGCCAGGTCCCAGGGTGACGAGTTCCATAAGTTTATTACCCACAGTATAAATTTATCTTTAAATCAACAAGAACAATGTCCCGGGAGAGACCTCACTGCTCAACTCTCCTTTAAAGCCCCTGGGCACTGCTGGTGGGGAAGAGGCCCCAGGTTTCACACCAGGCCTTTTAAGCAATAGGTGTTTCAGAAATACATAGTTAACCCTCGAGGTCATCCTCAAAGGTCAGTCTTAATCCCCCATTATACAAATAAGAATGGGAGACTCAGAGAGATTAAGCGGCTGTGGAAGTGGGATTCAGATCTGGGTCTGCCTTACCTTAAAGTTCATTCACTCTCCACCACACCCCAGTGGCAAGCCTCACACTGCAGGGTCAGGCAAATGGCAAACGGCAGAACGAGAGATGAGGGAGCTGTGTGTGTCCAGAGCGCCCTCCTAATTAGCAAAAGCAGCAGCAGCAGCCACAGCTAATGCTCCTTGAGGTTTAACTACAATATATGCTGATTATTATTCGTCTAAGCACTTTACCTGTATTAAGCCTTTTAATTCCTACATCCTATGGACCTCACTTTAAAGATCAGACAATCGAGAAGTTATATAGCATATTCACTTGCCCAAGGTCACAGAGCTATGGAGTAGCAGAGCCACTTGTGCCAGAATCAGGGCAAAAGAAGAGCCAGGCAAGACACAGTGCAGAACCAAGCCGTTGCCCCCGTGAGCACCACACCCTGCTCTGGTGCTCTGAGGGCCAACTGTAGCTCATCCTTTCCTCTTCCTTAAGTCCCTCCAGTGCTCTATCCCCAGCAGAAGGACTCTCCTATGATGGGAGTGCAATGTATAACCTTCTATCTCTGCAACCCCCAGCATCCCTCTCCCAAACGGCCTTCCCAGATGATCCCTGCTGGGAGCGAGGGCCTGGCACCAGGAAGGCCCTTCAAACACATCCTTTGACATTAGGGGAACCTGAGTCCCAGAGAAGCTGCTGACTTGCCTACAAGCACACGCAGTCAGCAATAAACCTGGACTAGGATGCAGGCCTGGGAATCCCATTGCAGCGTCCTCTCATCCATTCACCAACCAACCAGAAAGCATTTACTCGGCACCTGCTACCTACAAGTGCCAAGAAGCGACCCGGGGGATTCTGCTCCACCTTCAACGGGCTTATCATTCGTGTTCACTCATACTTTCATTAATCTCTTCATTCATTACATCGTTAGGCTCCAGAAATCAAACGAGGAAAAGGCAATCACTTTAACTGAGATTTGTTTTTAATTAATCAATTTATTTTCCCAGTTTCATTGCGATAAACTTATTGAAAACTTCCTGGAGGAAGTGGCATCTGAAGTGAGATTTAAGAACTAGTAATTGTGTATTAAGCAAGAAGGCAATGGAAAGGGAGAGGGTTTGTGAAGGAAGGGCCTGTGGCAGAAGGAATACGGCACGTTTTGGACTATAACATGATCGTACGGTAAGGTGTGGAATATACGTATAACATAAAGCAGAAGCCTCTTTCAAGGAAAGCAATGCACATTTATTGAGTGACTGCTATGCGTCAGGCACTCTATCCTGCCACAGAGTAGGTATCAACCCCATCATACAGCTGGAGAAACTGAGACTCTGAAGGATTAAGACACCTGCAAACCAGGAATGCCAGCCCGAGCAGACACTGTCGAAGCTCCCCCCAAGTTACCCAGACTCCTCTACCATTTCTGTGTGCCTTTCCTCCAGCTATTGTGGGGGGTTTTTTTGTTTTGTTTTTGTTTTTGCTTCTAATGACCTGCTCCTACTATACCCTCACAGAGGCCCATTTTGGGGCTACGAGATCCACTTTGCCATTGCTCGCAGAGACCTATAGGGGCCTGGGAGTTCAATGTCCCCAGAGTGATGCTTAGACAACGATGGCTGGAGCGTGAAGGCCCAGCAACCTTGCCTATGGCACGGACAAGCTCTGAGGTGTAATCTACACTCCAGGGCTCCCCTGCAGGATCAGGGTGCGCTGGGGCTTAGCCCCAAATTATTCCCTTGCCTCGCTTCTCCCCTTCTTCCGTCCTGTCTTCCACATATCCTTACGATTTCTCCTGGCATCCCTTCTTAATCCATCATTCAGAAAAGAATTCTCACCTCAGAGACTGTTCCTAGGGAACCCCACCTAAAACATCATCCACGTCCGTCTGAATGTGAAGCCCTTTCTCTTGCTTAGTAAGACATGATGATTAAACAGGGCAACTCCAGTTAAGGGCAAATGAGTAGTAATGATAAGAAGTTCAAGAGCAGGGAGAGGTTTCTTTGAGCTTAAGCTTAGGGAGGAAGGGGAAAGTCTCAGACAGAGAAATACCAGTTAAGCATCAAAGGATGTGTAGGTTATAAGCCCAGTGGGAAAAGCTGGCATCCAGGGTGAGGGGGATAGGATGTCACAAAGAATGACATTACAAGGGTGACAAAGGTGCTTACAGAAGAGAGGGAATTGTGCCATCTGGGTGGAAGCATGGAAAATAGAGTAGGAAAGGAGACAAGGGCCCAACTGGGAAGGGTTTCTTCAGTATCAGGCTAAGGAGGGGTAGACACACACCTAGGTTCTATACCCACCACTTCTTATTTGGACCTGAAACAGGTAATTCAGTTCACTCAGCATTGAAATGAACGGACCTACTTCAGATGTTTATTCTGAAACTTAAATAAGAACAGCACAAGGCAAATCCCTGGCCCATTACTAGAGATTCAAATGATGCTTTTTTTTTTTTTTTTTTAGCATTCTGGGAGTTTGGGCTCAATTCTGTAAGAGGAGTCACGGCAAAGACTTTGATCAAGAAAGTGAAATATTCAAAATAACATTTTAGAGAAACTTGCATCATAGTGGAGAGCAGGACAAACTAAAGAGACAGGTGGGTGATCTGGAGACCAATGAGGAGATGTCTGCTGGAGACCTTCGGGTTTGCTGATTCAACCCAACCTAGGGAAGTGGAAGTGGACATCAGAGGAAAGAGGCTCTCCAGAGATACAGGCAAGGACCACTAGTGAGCAGTTGACTTGAAGGAGGAAAGGAAAGCCAGGAGCCCAAACTGTCTTGGAGGGTTTGACCTAGTGTCTGAATGAACATGGATGAGAGAAGAGGCACTGGTTTGCAGGTGAAGGTGGGGAGTTTGATTTGATGTCTCTTGAGCTTGAAGTTACATCTGGACATCCAAAAAGTGACAGCCTATGGTCAAAAGAGCCAGACAGACCTGGGTTCAAATCCCAGCTCTGCCACTTACTAGCTGTGTGACTAGCTCCGAGGACCTCTCTGAGCCTCTGTTTCCTTATCTGCAAAAAAAGAGAAAATGAATGCAGGTTGCTCTAAGGGTTGAGGCATAGGAAATTGTCTGGCAACTGACAAATTGATAGATGCTCATCAAATGTTAGGATTTTTTTTAATGTTTATCAAGTAATCAGGATTGGGTCTTCGGGTTGGCCTCAGAGCTGATATTACAGATTCGGAAAGCTTTGGACTAGAAGAGATGGCTGAAGCATACGAACAGTTGAGATCAATTACCTTTCGGAGGAAGATGTCCTATCGAAGACCAACAAGCACTGAAGACAAATTTTAAGTTAGTTGGTTACTTCTGTTTTCCCATAAGGAGCACAACTCAGTTTAGTTGTATAAACTTTTATGAGCCAGACACACAAAGGAGAAAGGGGAGCCCTGAGACGAATAAGACTCAGTTCCTGCCCTGGAAGGACTCACAGTTTCTTGAAGGGGATGGTCTATAGGAAGCCAAATAAAGTGCAATGTGAGGAGAGTTACTAGGCGAGGCCTGAACCAAGAGCTTTGGGTATACTGAGGGGGGAGCAATTCGTTTTACCTAGAGGATTTTGAGAGGAAATAGCTGGAACGCTAGCTAAGATCTCTCCCAAAGCATTAAATGCACAAATCATTTTTCAAATAAATTATAATGATGCATAACAGTATTCACTTAATCATCAATTCAAAGATAATGGTTCAAGGACGAGAACTCTACCAAAAATTCTAACCCCATATTTCTAGGTCATTAGGGTAAAAAGAGTAGGGGGTAAAAAATGTAGTTCTAGAAGTGAAGCATTCTCTAGTCTCCAGCTCAAACAGCTTCTAAAGCACATGGGTGACCTGTGATGTAGTTAACTAGGGTTGACCGTTATAATGGAAACATTCTTCTGTGTTTTTATGAGTTCACAGTGTAAAGCTTGGTGTTGACACAGGAGAAAAAAAATTTTTTTCTGTTAATTGAATCTCAAGTAGTCACTTCAAAGACCAGAAAGAAGGAGCTTGCAGGAGGAACCTTACAGGTTCCCCTAATTCAAACGCCTCTTCTGCTTTCTTGACAAAGAGACATCAGAGAGGGGAAGTGATTCACACAAGGTCTCCCAGCTTGGGAGAGCCAGAACAGGGTCTCAGAGTTCCTAACTCCCATCCCAGTACTCTTTCCAAGATACCACCCTGCCTCTTAAATGAATCATCAATTCCAGATCCTCCAGTCCATACTGCCACGAGCTACATGTATTTACACACACACACACACACACACACACACACACACACATACACACACACACAGTGTAAAGTGACCCTAAGTAGGCCATCACCTCCTCTGCATGGTGTAAGGGTCTGCTATGCCCTTGGCAATATCCCATAAGTGGGCACTCATAGCCAGCCCATGAGGTCTGACCTCCAGGAGATGATAACCCAGCAGGGAAGAATTCTCCAAGGCAATGGACTGCTGGCTTCCCCAATGTTCCATGAAGAAGCCTCACCTGCAGGAAGCTCTGCTCATTTCATTAATAACTTAATGAGATTATTAACCACCACCAAATGGGGGCAGATTTGGTCTTTCCTCCTGGTTATGGGAATGCATCCATTTTTTACACAATTACAGCCTGAAAGGATCATCACTGGGGCTGCCAATTGTGGGCTTATTAGAAGCAATTTAGACGCAAGATTGGATTTCCTTTCTGCACGGAACCTTTTGTTCGAAGCAAATGAACCGATGTTCCTCATATTAGTATATTAATAAATGTTGTCCAGGAGGTGTCTGATCTTTAAGACCAGCCCTGTGGTGGAGTCATGAGAACACAGGTCTGGGAAGAAAGATGCCCGACTTTTCCTTCCAGCCCTGAGCCGCCAGCATAAGTCACTCTGGATCTCTGGGCCTCAGTTTCTCATGATCTCCTGTGATTGGATGGACCAGGTCAGCGGTTCTGAACTAGAGGCCCACAAGCTATCCACAACACTTTAGAAAACCTAATGGAATTATGTATATTACTGTTCTAATGCCTCACAGACTAAGTGACTTGTGAATTCTCTTGGGCAGAATTATGTCTTCTCAATGTGAAACACCAGTTAGCGCAGCCTGGCCAGATGCTCTGATTGACTGTCAATGACATCATGGGGATTTGGAGACCATTAGAGAAAAACGAAAGCAGGGGCAACTGAGGAAATTGATGCCTAAGATCTGTCTCTGGTCACCTATTCATTCACTGAAGCTCAGCTCCCCTGACCCTGCCGGGTGGAATTTACCTCCATCCGCCCAGCACTCCATATCTGAGATTTCTGTGAACTGTGTATGGACACATATGTCTTCTCCCAACCAGCCTCTGCCTACCTTAAGGCTGTGGGGTGAATTCCACTTATCGCTCTACCCAGGGGTGTGGGGGAGCTGGCTCACACTGGCTCGAAAGAGCCAACCGTGTGCATTATTCCTAACTCCGAACTCAGTGACCATGAAATGGGTCATGGTGGGAGTATTTATACAAGGAAATCGAAAAACACTGCAAATCAGGCCTTTGTTTCCTCAGAACGCTGGTTGTTAAATATTTACTCGCACATCACAGACGATATTCCCAAAGCTTAGCTTGTAGGGTATAAATGACCACATGGTTGAATTTGGATGAATACATGAATGACCAGAGGCAGACATCTGGGGAATGACTGGTCTCAGGAGGGCCGAGCTCAGTGTATCCGTGAGACAGAAAGATGCCCAAGTAACTTGCAGGAGGGGGACACAGGACAGCCATGGATTTAAACCTTAGCTGCACATTAAAATCACCTGATGCTTAGGCCACATGCCAGTCCTGAATCCCTGGAGTGTGTCTAGGACATCAGGATTTTCTAAGTATCCTTATATGATTCTAAAAGATAGCCAAGTTTGAGAACCTAGAGGAAATTCCTAATCTTAGCCCCATCATGTTACCCATCTTCAAGGTACCCCAAAGGTCCACCATTGCCCACCATTTTAATGCAGGGAGATTGAGTCAGGTAGGTTACCATGAAATTTCACTGGTAGGTTAGCAGACATCCCGGTAATAAGTGGCTGGCTTACAGGAGGCTGTCCTCCTGACTCGGTATGGTTTTGACTATTTGGCTCATGTCTAGTATGATGATTTAGTTAGGTGGCCATCTCAGAAAAAGCATCTCTACTCCGTCTAAGATCCTGGCACCTGCAGCCTAAAGACAGTTTCCCTACAAGTCATTAGCGCATGCTCATTTCCCCCACATTCCCACCCTTGAACACCACTAACATCTCCTTCCCCCGACGGCCACATGCTTGTTATTTTTTTTCTCTTTAAAAGGACAGCACAAGTACCACCTCTTCTTTGGGGCTTTCCCTGATCTCCGGCGCCATCAACAAGGCTATGATGGCAAAAACATGGGCTTTGGACTCAAACAGACTCTGAATTCAAGCTCCAGTTCTGTTTAATAGCAGTGAAGTTTGGCAAGTCAGATTCTTGGAGCCACACGTTCTGCCCATATAATGTGAGGTTGACAACACTTAAATAAGTTGATAGGACATTATCTGGATGTGTCCGGTATTGTGTACTGGCAACAGGAGAGAACGGAAGCTGGCTGTTTCAGTAGAGTCTGTTCTGCCCCTCCCTGGCCATTCATTCTGTCATACCCCTCTCTGAGCCTCAATTTCCCTCCTCTGAAAATAACAGAGTCTAACTGATGCTCTGGACGGGGCTTTTCAGTTCTAGAGGGACTTAACGCCTCTGCCGCTTACTTGGCATTCATCTGCCTTCCACGGTGACTGATCTTTTTCTATACGCAACAGGTTAGGGGACCCCAGAGAGTGGCGAGTGTGCCTTCTATGTCTATGTACCTCTAGAGCCCAGAACAGGCCCTAAACTTAGGACATTTATCGCATTAAGCTTCCATCACCTTAGCTGCCTCCTCCTTTGTGAGTGTCTCATCGCATGACAGGGCCAGCATGAGCCTATTACAGATTTGTCGGATGCCTTAGCCTCAGGGCTCTGCGCCCCAGCAGACGGAAAGCTGCTGTGGCTACTTGTAAATTACTCAGTAGTATCAGCGGCAGCAAGGACCTATGGATAAGTTCCCCAAATTATAAGAAGAGCTATGTAGTAAATCACCAATGGATCCGTCATGGGATTTTGTTCCTTCAGATGTCACCCACCTGTAATGATACATAAAGGACCCTGTGTGGTGTCACCTGGATGCGGTAAACCATTGGACGTCACACCATGCCTTGGGGCCAAATGAATTTCCCAACCACTCTACCCCATTCTTCCTTGGATCTCTAAGTCATGAGTTACACTCCGCAATCTCTACTTGGTAATTGCTTCTTTCCCTAAGTGATGTCAGAGCCAATGCGTTTTCTCTTTCTCCTTAAATGAGGATTTGCTAGCAGGACTGTATTTTTTTCTCACCTAATAACAAGTGATGGCAAAGTGTGAAATTAGCTCTAACAAGCACCAAGGACTGAATTTTGTAAACTGCCAAGCAAGCTGAGAAATCAGTAGTTGGCCCTCAAGGTCCAGTGGCATCTACTGGTCTCCCTGACTCTGAACCCACTTAGAGGGGGGTCAGGTAATCTTCTGGTTCCAGATGCCCACAGATTTTAGAGTTGGGAAGCTGGTGATTCTCTAACTACTGGGAAGTTTTGTTGATGCTGACGTTGGCCCACTTGATCCAAGCATCCCAAAGGGATGGGGCAATGCAAAAGAAATGGAGCTTCTGGAGAGGAGATTTCAAATACTGCTCGCTGGAGGAGTTGATGTGTATGTGTGATTTCAACTTTTCATATACAGACTTTCTAGCACGAGAGGAATAAAAGAGATCCTGGATGTGTATGAGGACTCTACACTCCTTATAACTACCCTGCCTACTAGCTGTGGGGTCTTGGCGTAGGACTGCCCCCTGCAGCCATGAGGTGAAACCCCTCACACTGCCGGGCTGCACCATTCTCATAGTGACAACACCAGTGGCTCCCTCTGGGGCTGTGCAACAGAAAGTTTCTCTCTCTGAGTCTTACTTTCCTCATTTATAAAATGGAGATAAAAAAGTCTTAATCACAGGATCACTGAGAGGATAAAATTGGGCGTGTGAATTAGGCCACTTTTTCTGTCCTCACCTCAAAGGCCAATCCTGATGTCCTAACCTTCAAGGCTTGAGACCCAGGATGCAACAGAGTGAGACTCCCCCCTGCCCATCCCTCACCTCCCTCTCCCACCTCATCTCCCCCTGTCTGCCTGGCATGTACCCTGGTTCTCTGGCTCAGTCCCAATCCCATCCTTCAAGATGCAGACTCTCTTCTGAAAATGATGCCATGCTTTTCAGGAAGCCTTCTCTAGCTCATTCAAGATTCTGGGTCTCTATTCTTGTCCATGACTGTCTCTCAGCTTCAAATCCACCCTCCTGTACACTGCTTTATGATAGGACACTGCAAACCTCATTTCTGCTTTACCAGCGGGATCCCTGTTGGACTTTGCCAAAAGGGGGAACGAGAGAGAGGCTGCAAGGTGGGAGGAAGAAGAAGCAGCCCCATCATCCCGCTTGCTTCCTGTAGGCATCCCGTCTCCTTCCTCTTCCTGGCAGCACCAGCCCAGTCTTGCTTGTCCACCTCTGAAGTAGTAGTCTGGTCCAGTAATATCAGTTGTATCCAAGTTTCAGTTTCTCCCAGCAATTTCAGAACATGTTTTGTTGTACTCTGTCAGAAACACCAGCACCAGCTGGGTGTTGGTCCCTCCTCAGAAGTCTCAACCCTACATGTTCCCTCGTCCACGCTCAGAACCACCAACACCAGAAGGAAAGGGCCCCCTCCTCAGAGGGCTGAGTTTCAGCTCTGAAGCATCCTCTCTCCGAGCAAAGTTCTAATTATTCCAACATCTTCATTTTCTTCCCTGCAGTCCTAGGGGTGGTGGCTGCTTCTTATAGCTGCTCCATCTGTGATAACTTATTATTCTCTCTTTGTCCTTTAGGTTACCTAGTTAACAATTCATTATTCCCAGTAACAATTCTTTTGATTTAATTCTATTGGGTTAAAAAAAAAAAAAAACTGATACGGTTTCTTTCTCCTTACTGGATACTGATGGACACATCTACATACAACCTATGACTTACAACTACCAGAGTGCATGTCAAACAAACATGCTGCCGTTATCCACCATTCATCTCACTGCTCTTTCTAGCCTTAGGGCCAAAAGTAGTGTCTGGCTCAATGAACACCAGTGAATTTGTGGATAATAGAATAAATGAAGGGATGAATGATGCCTATGGAAGTCAGTCAAGTTTAAGGTGTGATTGTTGGGACTTCTGCCCAGGCACCTTTGCTGGGATGGTAGTGGGGCAGATTTCATCCAAGAATGTTCCAATGTAAAAGATGCTGAGAAGGTTTGGAATCATGCCCCGATGAGTTCATGAGAAACTTAATTGAGAAAAGACTGAGCTCTGGAGTCTTGGGATCAAATCCTGGCTCTACAACTTCATCACTGTAAGAATCCAAGCAAGCAACTAACCTTCTTTGACCTCAGTTTTCTCATTCATAAGATATGGAATATAAGATATTTCAAAGGATTCTTCTGAGGATTAAGTGAAGAAAAAAGTAGGCAAATGAGCCTACTGTAGTAGATGGCATGCAATAGGAGCTAAATATTTATGTCATCTCTCTTCTCCTTCCCTACCCGTCTCTTGACTATTTCTGTCTAAATCTTTAGTGAGAATCAGGGAGATTTCATTTTCCAAAGAAGGAGAAGGGCAGACTGTGGTCAGTTTTCATGATCATCACGATCATAACCATTATCATCCCCACCACCATCACCACCATCAGCACAACCACCATCACCACCATCAGCACCACCACCATCACCATCACCACGATCATCATTAAGTGAAAACTCAAGCAAAACATGGTGCTTTGCATGTTTTCCTTTTTCACTCTTCAGATCAATATTTTCCTTAGCATTTACAGGTGAGGAAACTTTCAGAGGTTACGTTACTGCACAAGGTCCCACGGCTAGTCATATCAGTGCTGTAAATTGAACCCACATCTATCTGGGTCCAAGACCACTGCTCTTTCCTCACACTGCCTTCTGACCACTGTGACCAAGAGTCGGACTTCTCTGTGTCCTCCCATTAAGAAGCCATTGGCCCCAAAGCCTGCGAGTTTTGTTTCTGTAACACCGACACTTGGCCTAATTTGTAGCCCTCCCTAGCCTCCCTTTGCCTGCCTATATCCATGGCAATGGTACCTCACTGCAGCCAATATGCAATTGTCCACCTCATGCCTGACCCTGTGGTAGACAGACAGAAGCTAGCATCTGCGGTCCGAGTGCATGAACGCGCATATTCCTGAAAGGCCTCCTTCTCCCATTCCTTCCTGCTCAGGTTAATAGTTGGGGCAGAACTCTGTGTGTGAGACTTTATTGAGCACATTTTCTGTCACTCTCAGCCCTGACGGTCAGTTGGCAAGTGGAGAAGAACTACAACGTGGGAGGTGGGAGAAGAGAAAGGAATGAAGATGCCAGGCTCTGCCCGTCATTTTGTCACCATCTTTGAGGCCACCTCTCTAGGAAGAACATAAGCTCTCTGGGGACAGAGAAATAGGCTTTTCCAGTTCCGCAGCTACCACTCCATCCTACCACCTCACTCAGTGAAGAACCAGGCACGTAACAGACATTGACTAGAAGAAGCCCAGAAAGGAGTGGCGTGCAAGGGGAATGAAGAGATTTGGTTTGTTCTGCCTCTGAATTGCTTTAGACAAGCCATTCTCCATCTCTCTGGACTTTAGCTCCCTTCCCTGAAGGAGGACTGGTGTGCCGGGGAAGGCTGGACATGAGCTGTAGAGTCAGAAATATCGACTTTGAAACCAGGTCATGATCTTTTCTGTGACCTTTCATGAGACATTTCATCTCTCCCAGGCTCAGTTACCTCCACTGTAAAGTGGGAACAGGAGGAATATCTGTCACATGGAGTTTTGAGGAAGGCTAACTGAGTGCCAGGCCTGGAGTAGGTATGAGTTTCCTGCCCCTTCCTGGATAAGGAAAGCAGACCAGGTGATTTCTGAGGTCCCTTCTAGACCTGCTCTTTTGATCACAAGGATGGCCTGTCAGGTTCATGTGGCACTAGAAGCATTTCTGCACATAAGACTGACCACCTGCTTTACAGCTAACCCTAAGCATGGCAGCATGAAAGACGGAAAGGGGCTAGGGAGGCAGCGTTCCCAGGGTCACTGCATCTCACGCCCCCTACCAGGAATTCTCTTCCTGTGATGTGCTGTGGGGCCACAGCAGGTGTCTAGAGGAGCCATCGAATATCCATGTGTGTGCGTGACGCTGATGAACAGGGTGCTCAGCTCCTTCTCAGGGCATGGGGGTGTGGCCACAGTGCCCTTTCACCTCTCCTACAACACACTGCCTATCCTCACCTAAGAGATCCATCTACATGAAAGGGTCCATCATTCATTTACATAATGAAGCCAGAAACAGGGTAATCATTCAGATCCCTTCCTCTCCCCCCAGACCTACGTCCAACTGGTCCCCATATCTTCCCCCTTCATCTTCCTCTGGTTTCCTCCTTTCAATTTCCACCCCCTCTGTCCAGGTTCAGCCCCCATCATCCCTCCCTCCTTATTCATAAGGAGCTCCTCTGCCTCCAGTCCCAGCCAGCTCCAACCCTTCCCCTGGCCCGCTACTTCCCCCGGCCCAGCACTGCCTGTGTAACTCCCCTACATGCTGGCTTTGGCTCAGCTGTTTCTTGATGTTTCTATTATTTTCAAATATTTCTACAATGGATATGTATTCTTTTTATATTTTTTAAAGTGTTTTTAAAAGTTAAATTCAAATCCGATCATTGCTCTCTTTAACACCCTTTTCTCTTTCCCAGTTATCTTCAACATGACACTGTGTCTCCTGAGCTCAGAAAAGGCCACTTCTTCTGCCTCATCTCCTGAAGTTCCCCCCAAGAGCTCCTGTGCATATAAAGACACTTGCTTTTCTCTAAACGCCTCATTCTTGCCTACTTGAAACACCTTTGGGCCATCATTCATACCGATCCCACTGCCTGCAAAGTCTTGACCTAATAAATCCGTACTCAGTCTTCAAGGTGTTATGAAAACATCACCACCCCTGGGAAGTCTTCCATGACTACAGCACAGTGGCGCATATCTGCAGAGTTAGCAACTGTGTCTTCTGATGCTGTAGCATCACACATACTACATCTACTAGAGAAAAGATGGACCTCGACTGTGATCGTCTCTTTGTGTGTCCCTCTGTGATTAAATCATGAGATTTTTGAAAGCGAGGACCTTCTTCTCAGTCATCTTTATATCACTGGGGCCCTTCAAACACGCCTGCTTTCCATGTGTGCATGCACTGTGTTAACCTCTGTACATCTAAGCAAATAAAGTAATGGCTCTGCCCTCCTGGAGCTTACAGTCAAGTAAGAAAGACAGACACTAAAAAAAAAAGGAAAGAAAAAGAATGAAAGTAACTAAATAAAAAATTTAAATCATGAAATGTATTATGAAGGATGCAAATGGTGCCTTGATAAAGACCAACTGAGAGGAGGGGATTACTTAGGATTCTCCTAAGAGGCCTCTCTGAGGAGATGGCATTTAACCTGAAATCTTCAGGACCCGAAGGAGCCATCCGGCTGAAGAGCTGGGAAGAGCTTTCCAGGAGGAAGCCGGCACGTGCAGGGTCCATGAGATAGAAAGAACTTGGCATGTGTGGGGCTCCGGCACAGGCCAGGCAGCACAGAAAAAAGGAGGCTGAGTGCAGGGAGAGACGGGGAGAGAAGGGCAAGAGTGTGCCTTCACCTGAGGTGCAGGGGGAAGGCACTGATGTGTTTTAAGCTGGGAAATGACATAATTGAACTTGAGTTTTAAATGGTTACTCTGACCTTCAGGCTTCCCCCTTGAAAATGCGGTTAAAACGGGAGCCCCTCTTAAGATGTTCACCTCTGAGCCAAGACTTGAGAGCTAAAAGAAGACAGCCCTTAGGAGACTGAGGGCAAACTTTTAGTACTTGGCATATAACAGCAACTCAATAAGTGGGGTTTTGTTTGGTTGGTTTTCGCTCATTGTTTTTGTTTGTTTGTTTTGCAAATCAATGTCTGAATCGCTTGAGATTTGCCTGAGGTCTGCTCTATAGGAGTGATCTCTGTTTATTGCTGGCAGCTAAGAAAACCTGAACAATCAGTGCTGATTTTTTGGAGAGGTAAACAAGCTGCCTATGGAAGTGGGCCACCAGCCAGATACCCCCAGCCAGGTTCGACCCTGACTTACTGAAAGGAGGTGACACGGAAGGCCACTGTGCTCAGGACTCTGAGATGATCGAAGCAAACTGCATCGTCTCACGGAAAACAAACCGAAGCCCAGAGAGGAGAACTCAGAGTCCAGGCTCCTAACCTAAGCCTGGAGTCATTTTCCCCCGCCAACTAGGATGAGCCCGCCAGGGAGCCTTGGAACTCACCTTGGGCCAGAGACAGGCTTCAGCATCTTCACTGTTGCTAAGCGACTCGCCCTGGGCAGGTGGATGCCTCCGTGAAGTGAACCCAGATTCCCTCCCCTCGACGGCAAGCCTGCCCCCTCGGCGCTGATCAGCCTGGCAGAATCTGCAGGTAGCTGTGTCCTGGGCTGGAAGGTACTGGGATGAGCTGTTTCCACTTAAGCTCGAGGTAGTGCTCGACGGGCCTGAAGACGCCCTCTGGCATCGAACGTTGACCTTCACACGGAAGAAGACTCAGACCCAGAGAGAGGAATTCATGTCAGAGCTGGAACGAGAGCCCAGGTCGTCTAGCTCTGGCCCAGTGCTCTTTCCTGTATGCTATGCCAGCTCCCTGCTCAAAGGGGACAATGCTTTGAAACTGCATCCTGACCTCCTTCTAGACCACGTACTTCTGAGGGCTAGTATCACAGCTTCTCTGTCTTTTCCTCCTCTCCCCTCTTCTGGTGGCTGCCAAAAGCACCCATAAAAATTTGTTGATTCTGGGAGCAGACACACTTTACAATAGGCCAACAGTAATTCCTAGACAAATGTCCAGTGAAAGGGTATTCGGTGTATATCACATAGGAAGACCTCTCATCCCCAACACAGACTCTCTCTCTCTCGCTCGCTCGCTGTCTCTGTCTCTCTCGCTGTCTCTGTCTCTGTCTCTCAAACAGTTGGCAAGATAAGAAAGGTGACACCCTGTGATCCAAGACCTAAATTCCTCTCCCACCTCTGTATTCACCGTGCTCTGTGACCTTGGTTCAGTCTTCAACCACCCTGTTCCTTTGAGTTTAAGTTTCTGAATAGCCAATCTGTTAATTTCTCTTTTAGCTGGATGAGGCTGGAGAAGTGTGTGTGTGTGTGTGTGTGTGTGTGTGATGTTTCCTCATTCAGCTTTCAGAACCATCAAATGAGGCAGGTATTATTACTCAGCCCATTTTCCAGACACATACATTTCATCAGTTCTCAAATATTTATGCCACGAATATGCGTCAGACACCATGCTTAGCAAGCTGGACTCCTATCCTCCTGGAGCTGACACGGCATCAGAATGGAGAAACCAAGGACCATAACGTAGAATTCAATAGGAAGCCAAGCCTTGAACTGGAGTCTCTTTATTGCAAATCTCATATTCTTTCTATGGAACCAAGTGGTATCTTGTTAAGAATAAAGACTGAAGCTGGGACAAGAAGATCCCCAGAGAAGAAACTCATTTGTCTTCTGTGTCCTTCTGAATCTTACAGTGATTCTAGGACAAGAGGGTCATCTC
Source organism: Grampus griseus (assembly GCF_964374135.1). Classification (NCBI taxonomy): domain Eukaryota; kingdom Metazoa; phylum Chordata; class Mammalia; order Artiodactyla; family Delphinidae; genus Grampus; species Grampus griseus. The sequence goes on from NC_139014.1 coordinate 56,883,271, forward strand.
CCTTTGCAAGTGACTGGCGTGCAGCAACTCTCCCTAAACCACACCATGAATAGGCGGAAAGGAGGAAAAGGTCAGCAAGCTGAACTTGTGTACGTGTGTGTGTGTGTGTGTGTGTGAGAGAGAGAGAGAGAGAGAGAGGGAGAGAGAGAGAGAGAGAGAGAGAGAGATGAGAGAGAGAGAGAGGGAGGGAGAGAGAGAGAGAGAGAGAGAGCGCGGCCCAGCTACTGCTGGGGCTTAGACCCAGGCTGCCTTGACATTTCCTCCAAAGCATGAAGGAATGGGCCTAAGGAGCCACAACCATCTAGAAATTTGCTATTGCGACAAGGAGAGGACCTCCCTTCCCTGCACACATGCACTTAGTCCCCATTCTGGAGGCCCCTCTCTCCACTCCTCCCTGCTTCAAGAGTTCCAGAAACCCCAGAGTGTTCTGAGTGGAGCATGAGACAGACCTGGCCCCAGCATCAACCCAGAAGCAAACCTCCAGCACCCTTGGTTCTTTCTTAGCAAATGTGAAGACCCCAACTCTCCCACCCACCCCAAGACTGTGTACGACACTTTACAGTTTGCAAAGAACATAACATATTTGTTTTTCTTTTTTCTTTTTTTTGGCCACTCCGCAAGGCATGCGAGATCTTAGTTTCCCAACCAGGGATCGAACTGGGACCCCTGCGGTGGAAGGGCGGAGTCCTAAGCACTGGATCAAGAGGGAAGTCTCCATACTTGTTTTTCATACGTTTAGAGCTTACTGTAGTGGGCAATGGAGAGGGGCAGCAGGAGGGACATTTAGCTGGGGCCTCATATTCAGATCTAGCCTCAGATGTAGACTTTTGCTTTCCAAATGAGCTTATATAAACACATTACTATTTTAGGGTGTTTGGAAGATTAACTCACTAAATGCAAATATTTAACACCGTCTACCATTCTGTAACCCTGTTTTATCATTTCTCAGAAGAGCTCTAAAAATGGGAGTGCTCAGGGCACTTGACTTTGAGAGACCCTGAAAACAGCCCTGGGAAGGCCAAAGGACAGGGAGTGTCACCCTCCATTCACAGATGGGAAAACTGAGATCCAGAGCCCCCAGCTCAGAATCCTCTAGAACAACCTCGTTCCCTGTGGCTGGCAGCACCAGAGAGATTCTCCAAGGCTGGGCCGTCCAAACCGGAAGCCACTGGCTACATGTGGTGATTGAGCACTTGTAGTGTGGCTGGTATGAATTGAGAAGGGCTGTAAATGTAAAATACACATCGATTTCCGAGGCTTTAATACAAAAAAGAATGTTCGATATCTCAAACATGCCATTACTGATTTTTATATTTATTACATGCTGAAATGATATTTTGGATACAGTGACTAAATAAAATACATTATTAAAACTAGTTCTACTCATCCCTTTCACTCTTTTAAATGTAGCTATTAGCAAATTTTAAATTACACATGAGGCTCACATTATATTTCTATTGGCTGACGCTGCTCTGAGGGAAGTAAGTACCATTTATCCCAAGTACGTGCTGGCTAATTTTGCAGCAGGGGGCTTTCCTGCTAGATGTTTAGAAACAGCCTTGAGGATTTGAGATCAACTCTTGCCCATGGCAATGGAAATCACCTGAATCTGGGGGCTGGGGTGGGCGAGGGCTTTTCAGACCTCCCCCACCCAGTCATATTTCTGAATCCATGGATATCCATTGAATGAGATCAAGGCAGTAATGGGAGGGTGTATAACGGGCTAGCATTTGGGATGAGAATGTCACACTAATTGCAGACTTGCTCCCTACAAATCACCTTGATTTGTCACCAAATTAGATGGCAAAACGTAACATCCAGGCGGAAATGAAATTCCAGCTGTAGCAGCAGTGTGAAGCCACTGTGACTGGCTGTGTGGAGAGGGCTTGTCTCACACGAGCTTTGAGCACTAATGTTTCAAGGAAGTTCCAAGTCCCCGATTCTTTCCCTGGGCAGGTGGGCAGGCAGGAGTCAGCCCTCAGCTGCTGGGCTGGTGGGCAGAGGGTTGGGCTCTGGGGCCCTGGTCCACCAGTCATTCCATTCAGGATGGGCATTTCCCAAGGCCCAGGCCAAATGAGCATGAGTCCCCGGGTAACGATGGTCCACCTGGGCTGGGCCTCCAGGTTCAGACCGGGGGACAATGTTTTATATAACTCAAGTAAGTTTTGAGAGAGAAAAGCGCCAGCCCCCGTGGTGCCAGGAGGCTGCAAGGCCTCTCTGGTGGCCTCCCCTTCCCACAACCCCAGCCATGGGCCCCTATTCTGTGAGCTTAAGATGTGCAGAATTCATCTGGAGACCAGGGTCCGGCCAATTCTGTCTTTTGCTCTCTGTGCCCTTGAGGATGTTTCTCCACATCTCTGGGGCTAGTCCCTCCTTTTGAAGAACTGGGGTGATGTTGGCCTTGATGATATCTCAGGGTCTACCTCTGACACATGTTCTATGACCTCAATCCAACACAGATGCATAGAGACACACAGACATACCCACAGAGAATCACATGCACAAGCACATACACAAATAAATGGATACATAAAAGCACACCCACACAGACACACCCAACAGACACATAGTGACACACAGATATACACACACACTGATACAGACACACAGATTCACACCCACATAGACACATATAAACACACATGCAAAGACCCAGGCACAAACCCATACATATACACACATCCACAGCACACAAAGACACATGCATACACACAAACACACACCTCCACAGAAACATACAAACACACACAGACACACACAGATACACAGAGACACATAACTATGGACCGAAGCATAAACACACACTCACAGACACACACACACACAAACACACACCACCCCACATAATCCTTTTCGTTCAAGTGATTACAAACACCTGAACATTTTACTAATGAAACAATCTGGGCTCCAAAAATCCACAACAATCTAGTCCCAGAGGGATTACTTGATGCCTCCAGTTAGAGGCACACATACACAGACACAGATATACACACACATACACAGGCACACAGACATATACACACACACACACCCCCCGTATCCCCTCTGTCTTCACACCCACCATCTCCTAGTACCTGCTCCCCTCCCGTCCCCACCCCCATGGTCCATACTCTACACCCCAGCTCCCTCCCAAAGGCAACACCAACTCCCTCTGCCTGGTGTGTGAATCCACAGCAACAGATCTGGGTGGCTGGCAACACTGCTGCTTCTCCATCCTTATCCACAGCCCTGTGTTTCTATCTCCCCTCCAGCACCTTCTCCTCTCTGCCCCACAAACTAGAGTTTCCCACATATCAGAAGTCCCCCCGCCTTGCCCTCCTCCCTAGCCCGGCTCTCCTTCCCTGGGCGGCCATCTCCTTGAACGAGAGGTTAACAGGGTACCAGCACCGCCACCCTCCCGGCACTCCTCGGCCCTCTGTCTCTGGCCTCTGCCTCCACTGTTCCCCAGAAGCCTCTACAGCAGAGCCTCCCAGGTGCTCTCTAATTGCCAAATCGAATGCACTCCGTTCAGTCCTCACATTGCCAGCCTTTTCGGTGACCCCGTGGCTCACTCCCTCCTGACCACTCGCTCCAGCCCACCCCCCCTTCTCTAAGCATTTCCTCTCAGCCTCCATCCGTTTACCTCTGACAGTCTCTGTGGCCCAAGGTCCTGGCCTCACCCTTGTGCACACCTGGGCCCCTCATCGGCCACCCAGGGTCCATAGCCGTCTGCCCACATCTGCCCCGTGCACCCTGCAGGCACCTGGATGAGCCCAGACTGAACTTACCGCCTCTGCTCTGCTGGGCCACCACCTCCCCCTTTTCTCTCTCCCCTTATTTCAGGTGTTTGCACCTGCCTGGCCCCAAGCCAGGAATCTGGAAGTCAGCCCAGATTTTCCCTCTCGTTTCCTTCAACCCACTGCATTCAAGTGGCACAAAAACCTGGACAACTTCCCAAGGTAACCCTGCAGGCCCCACCCATCCATGTGGCCCACGTCCAGAGCTGTATCTCTCTGTCTCCGATTATAACCTGACGCTCCCTCCCTTCAATTCCCACCAGCAGCTTCTCTTCTCCCCTGAAGGATACAGTCCCCGAGGCTTAGACATCTGGTAATCCAACCTCTGCTGACCATCCCAGCCTTCTCTCTTGCCCCTCCCTCATACACAGCCCATATACCACGAATATTCCAGATGACTTTTACCCCCAAATTCCCAAGCTGCGGCACTTCTCCAGGACTGGCCGAGTTATTCCCAGAGGCGGAGCAGCCTTCGCCTGGTTATTAACCCACTTGAAATATTCGGCACCAGTGTCGCCCCCATTATGGAACGTTGCCTGATAAACCTGCTCAGCTTCCAGGAGGGTTAGGTGCCCCTGCCCTGCTCACGTAGTGCCCTGTGTACGTTTTCAATGAAGCCCTTACGCAGTCCAATATTATCCTCTATTTGCATTTTTTTCTCCCCTACTGTTTGAGCTCCTTGTGGACAGAGACTAATTTATTCATGAATTCCCAGAGACTTACATAGTCCCAGTACATAGAAGGTAATAAATGAATGTATATTGCATGAATGAAGGAATGAATGAATAAGGCAGACTCACTCAGCCCAAGGAAAGAGTTTAGGTCCCTCTCAGAGCCCTGCCTTTTTTTCCCTGTGGGAGGGAAGGTCAACCTCTAGAGCCTCCTCCTGGTGACACCTAGCAACTGTTGCCATGACAACTAAAAAGCACCATTTTCCCAGGACAATCCTTCTTCCCCCGCTGCTGCCTTTCCCCACCAGCCTCAGCAGATCAGAGGAGGCAGCGCTCCTGCTTCAGGAAGCAGTGGGAGGGGGTGTCCTCCCTGAGACAGCTGATCCTGCCACCTGGCTCATACCCCCCAGGGCAGGAGTCCTGATGGAAATGGAGAAAATTGGATTTGATGGAATCAGGTGCGCTTGGGCGATCTAGGAGGAGGGACAGATTGGGCCAGCTGGCAGTGGGATCCTAGGGTCAACCAGAGGGAAAGCTTATTAGAGGGGTCTCCATTCAACAGGGAGCTGGAGGGAGATGCTGTCCCGGGGTGGGGAGGGAGGGATGCAGAGAGAGGTGGCCCAAGGGCTCCATCCAGAACACAGACTGTAGAGCCAGAATGTTCTGCCCCTAGGCCCACTCCCTTCAAGGACTGCACCAGGCCCCAGCTGCCCTTCCTGGGGCAGCTCTAGGTCACCTATGCCCATACGTTCCCAGCACCACCCTTTGTGATTCGCCACCCTTGGACTTAGAGTTCAAGGTCAGTATGATCCTGAGGGGAGAAAGTGCATCTGTTTTAATCATCATCACATCCCCAGTGCCTCCCAGTGCCTGGCAAACAGATGTTCCATAGGGGGTTACGAATGAATGAAAAGCTGCACTGAGACAGGAAGAGGGCAGTCCAAGGGCTGGGCGGCCAGGAGGAGAAGCCACCGAGGGCCTGTTCTGTGCTGGCTGCACTGAATGGATGGACACCCTTATGGAAGAAGAGAGAATGGGGGCTCCGGAGGGCTGGTCACTTGCTAAGGTCACACAGAGAAAGGGGCAGAGTCAGGATTTAAGGAGGGCTCTGGCTACAAGGCCCGTGTTCACTGCTCTACCCCAAACCAGAGCCACTGGAGCAGAAATGATGCCTCACACCTTGTGGCCCCCGGTGTCCCGGTCCCGCCGCCACCCCCTCCCCCCACGTACTGTCCAGGCAGAGAGCACCTAACCCTGCGGCTCACTCCTATAGATCAGAAATTCTCCAGGTATGTAGAAAAGGGAACACTCCTACACTGTTGGTGGGAGTGGTACAGCCACTATGGAGAGCAGTATGGAGGTTCCTTAAAAAACTAAAAATAGATGTACCATATGATCCAGCAATCCCATTCCTAGGCATATATCGGAGAAAACCATAATTCGAAAAGATACAAGCACCTAATTGTTCACTGCAGCACTGTTTACAATAGCCAAGACATAGAAGCACCTAAATGTTCATCAACAGATGAATGGATAAAGATGTGGTACATACACACAATGGAATACTACTCAGCCATTAAAAAGAACGAAATAATGTCATTTGCAGCAACAAGGTTGGACCTGGAGATTATCATACTAAGTGAAGTAAGTGAGACAGAGAAAGACAAATACCATATGATATCGCTTATATGGAGAATCTTAAAAAATGATACAAATGAACTTATTTACAAAACAGACACAGAAAACAAACTCATGGTTACCAAAGAGGAAAGGTGGGGGCAGAGGGATAAATTAGGTGTTTGGGATTAATGTATATACACTATTATATATATCAAATAGATAACCAACAAGGACCTACTGTACAGCACAGGGAACTCCGCTCAATATTCTGTAATAACCTAAATGGGAAAAGAATTTGAAAAAGAACAGATATACGTATATGTATAACTGAATCACTTTGCTGTACACCTGAAACTAACACAACATTGTAAATCAACTATAGTCCAATATAAAATAAAAATAAAAAAAAAGAAAAGAAATCCTCCAGGTGGGAGGGCTAATTGCTCTCTTTGCCCTTGTCACCCTCGGTGTCTGGTCCTGATGAATAAGAGGAGCTGACTGCATTATTGCCAGAGGGACCCTGGCAGGTTCACAGCAGAGAAAATGCTGGGTCTCCAGCTATGAGACTCGGGACAGTCTCCACCCAGAGAGGAAAATCAACTTCACGGAGGTAACTTCCCCTCCCTTTCTCCTCTCCCAGAGCTGATCTTGCTTCATCCCTGGCATACTTGATGGAGTCGAGAAAGTAATCACCATTTATTGGGTGCCCACCTTGTGCTAGGCGTTGTTCTCAGCTCTTTATGTGAATTAACCTATGTAATGCTCTCAATAACCCAACGAGGTAGGTATTGTTTTTATCCCCTTTCCAAGGAAGAGGGAGGTTAATTTGGTCAAAGTCACTACAGCGACCGTGTGGCAAAACCCCAGGTGTGAACTCAGGTGGTCCAGCCAGAGCCTGAGCTCCACCACCACGCCACTCTGCAGGCTCATCTGGCAGAAAGTTTCAGGCTTTGGATTCAGTTTTGGCTTCTACCACCCAAAGCTAGAGACATTGGATATGTTACCTAACCTTCCTGGGCAGAATGCAGGGCAGTGGATAGAGCAAGGAAGGATGTCCTAAATATGGTCAACTGGTCTCAGGTGTTGGCTGGTTGCCAGTCTCATCCACAGGTGCAGGCTGTGGCCTGCTCTGCTCCTAAGCACCAAATATCGCCCCAGGCAGGGAGGAGTTAACAACTTCAGGCACAGAGTCCCAGAAGACATGCTTTGGACTGAATGTTAAATTCATATGTTGAAGCCCTCACCCTCAAGGTAATGGTTTGGAGGTGGGGACTTTGGGAGGTCATTAGGTCATGAGGGTGGAGCCCTCATGATGGGATTAGTGCCCTTGTAAGAAGAGACATGAAGAGATGATGTCTCTCTCTGCCACGGCAGGACACAGAGAGAAAGTGGTCATCAACAAGCCAGGAAGCAGACCCTCACCAGACACTGAACCTGCATCCCCTTGATCTTGGACTTCCCAGCCTCCAGAAGTGTGGGAAATAAATACGTGCTGTTTAAGACACCCAGTCTCTGGTATCTGTTACAGCAGCTCAAGCTGACAACACAACACCCCAGCTGCCAACCTGGTCCAGACCTTGAGGCCTAATTCTAAAAACTAGACTCTTGAGCCTCAACTTCCATATCTCTGAAATGGGATAATGAGAGCTTCTTATAATTGATGTAAGACTTCAAGGAGACAATGCATGTAGAATGCTGGGCACAAAGCAGGTACTCAGCATTAGTAGCTCCCTTATCCCCATATCCCTCCCCCTGAACCCCCCTGGAAAGAATAGCTCTGCCCTTCACCCAGTTAAATCTAGGGTTGGAATTAGGGAGACAGAAAGGATCTAACTCCCAAAGGGTCAGGGCAGAGACTCCAGTTTAAAGTTTTATCACAGTCCAGTCCCCTGTGGGGGGCCTAGGCTGCCCTGCCAAGGCCTGAGCTCCCAGCTGCATCTCTCAGGGGAGCATCTCCCATAGCCCAGCCTGAATTCAGGCCAAGGAACATTGCATGGTCCCATCGGGGAGACATCAGGCCAGACCTGCATGGCTCATCTCTGCTTCACAGAGCCTAGAGGCAGCGCTCTTCCATGAAGAATCCTCTCCCTGCCTCTTTGAGCCTGCTGCTCCCACCCACCTACAATGAGCCTACATCTTCCTAATTGCAGAATCTCAAGTTTTGGAGAGATCAGCTCTCCATTTATCAGAGGACTAAATGCATGAGACAATTATAACTCGGTACTCCTTTTGTAACGAGATTTTCTTAGTATGTGTTCAGTGTGGGTTTTGCCAGCCTCTCAGGTCCCTATGGAAGGTTAATGCTTTTAAGTTCTAAAAACAACAAAAAAATTTACTAATTGTGTGACCTTGGGCATGTGCTCAAGCTCTCTGAGATTCAGTTTCTCCTTCCATAAAATGGAAAGATGACCAACTCACATGCTATCGTGGGGCTCAAATGGGATAATACATTTGTAAGCATACAAAGGTAGATATTGTTATAAATGGTCAGACAACCCTTTTCATATGGGAGTTCCAAAATAAATGTACCTGTCAAAATGTCAAATGAACATGCCCTTTGATCCAGAGTATGTAAGCACTATCCGTGGATATTTAAGCAAAAGTACATAAAGATGTGTTTATATGTACATCCAAAACTGGAAACAATGCAACTCCCCTTTATGAATCCATCTTTACAGTGAGACACTATGAAATAGGTCTCAGGGGATAAAAAGGTTTGAGATAAATCATTAGCAGAAAAAACAAAAAACAAACAAAATGCACCAAAATGCAAAACAGTGCATATTATGCAGTTGCTGCAAATAAAAAAGGAGACAAGCATAGATACTGGCATAGCTGTAGCTCTGCAAGTGTACATATAATCTATCTTTACTGAAAGGATCCAGAAGAAACTGCTAACAGCTTTTACCTTTGAGGAAATGGATTAGGGATCCAGGTGTGGAAGACAACTTTGACTTTGTTTTCTATCTTCCTGAGTGTTAGAATATTTGCACCATGTCTCTATATTATTACTTTTAAATAAATGGAAGCCTGGACCACAGGTACATAAAAATTGTCAGTGCTTTTTCTATATTTACAGAGCCTAAGGTACTTATCAGGAAGTTTAACATTTTAGTTTATCGGGAAAAAAAGGAAAACCGGAAATATACCTTACTGTTTCGGTTATCTACTGCTGTGCTACAAACCACCCCAAAACACAGTGGCGTAAGGCAACAGCGGTTCATTATTTGTCGTGATGCTGCAGGCTGGCTGGGCAGTGCTAACGTGGTCTTGCTCAAGCCCCTGCATTCAGTTGAGGGTTGCCTGGGGCCTGGGCTCAGCTGGGACCTCTGAGACGGTGGGCCTCCCTCTCTTTGTGATCAATCATTTCCGACTTCTTCATGGGATGGACTCCAAGTTCCAAGAGGGTGAAACAGAAGTTGCAACGACTCTTAAGACCTAGACCCCAGAACACATGCTTTGGTCAAAGCAAGTCACAAAGTCAGCTCAGACCTTAGGGATGGGGAAAAAGATCTTATCTCTTGATGGAAGAGTTTTGCAAAGAATTTGTGGCCATATTTAATCGACTGCATTAATGTTATTACCATCACTGCAGTTTGCATGACCAAAGTCATTATTTTCATCAGTGCATTTTGGCCTGTTTTCCAGTGTCCAGTGGTCCTGGGGCCAGGGGACAAGGTAGACCTGGCTTTCTAAATATTTATTGAATGAATGAACAAATGAATAGCTCCAGTCCCTCTGGCAGTCTCTTTGCTCTAACCGCTTTGATATCCTAGATCTTCAGGTGTCAGCAACTCTGGGTCAGCCTGCCCTGGAGGACCACTGCCCTGGGGGCCCGTTCAAGAGTGTGGCTGAGCTGGGCTCTGAGATGGATGGGGTAGGTCATGGGGATGTAGCTTCCATAGAACTCATCACCACCTGCCCACCCCCACCGCCGCCAGGTTGCACAGAATCCCTGCACATGCTCCAGGCCTCGGGCTCAGTCTACGGAGCATCCCTTGAGACATCCCCAAGGCCACGAGTTCTTCACACTGAGTCTCTTCTGTCTCCTGTCCTCTCCAGGTCTCTGCAGGTTCAACTGGCCACCAGTCCCTCCCCCCTTATCAGGGAAGTCACCCCACTTAAGGGAAAGAGCTACATACCAGGAGTCAGGACTTAAGCCTTCTGATCTAGGCTCAGGCTTTATCTGACAGTATGACCGTAATAATAATTTGAAATAAATTTTAAAGCACTCACTAGAAAAGACAGTTTTTAACAAACCTTGTAGCCGTGACACATTGGGGGTCTGTGCGATCTCTGAGGGTGATGGGAGGGGGAAGCAGGGAGTTCGCTGGACATGGGCGCTAAGCTGGGTCCTGTGGATAGGAAAGGGATGCCAGAGCCTGGGAGAGGAATCAGCTGCTTAGCACGCCCTCCGGTGACTAGGGGCGGCTAGCCCTCCTAGTGGCAGCCACAGCAGTGGCAGGTGCCAGAAGCAGGGTCCCCTTCACACACACACACAGAGCCTCTTTGGGAATAAGACTGAGTGATTAAACCTCCCTTCCATCTCTCTCCCAGGACAGCCAAACACAATGTCTGTTTCACGTATTAAATCTGGAGAAAGCCTATGTGAAACAGGCGGAAACAAATCAATGCACTGACAGACCTGGGTAAGGAGAAACAGCTGTCTTATAGCCAACTGCCCACCCTTCACACAATCTCAGAGCCTCAGATCAGTACCAGGGAAAGCCACGGGGTCGGGGAGTGCTCCAGATACACACTCTCTCTTCTCCATCAGGCAGCTGGTGACTGGGCTCTACTGAGCATCTACAATGGAAGGCAGCACACTGCCACAGAACAAAATAACCGGCTGCGTTTATAACTTGGCTTTGCAACTTGCTAGCCATGTACACTTGGCAAGTAACATAACCATAATCTCCATCACTCTACTACCAATACCATCACCACCCTATCTGTGTCCCGGTTTCCTTGATATAAACTAGGCATACTGAGGCACACCTCAGATAATAAATATTAAAATGCCTGGCACATAGTAACACTCAACAACTATCAATTCCCCATCCTTTTCCCTCTACTAAGAGCAAGCTCTGAACTCAAAGCTGTGAGAAAGGATAGAATGAGAGGAATCTCTGTCCTCCACAGCTTACAGAATAGGTTGGGGGGAAAGACAGAGAAATGTTTAATGAACAACCTTCAGGGTCAAGGTGAAGAACAAGAGGATTGGTGAAGGTCACAGGTATGGCCGACATTCTCATCCCTTCCTGTATGGTTTCCCTTCCCCCAAACCTGCAGCCCAGTCCTTGCTAGCCAGTCATGTTCGCTAGTGCTGTGCCACCCACAGGCCCAGACCCTGAACCAATGAGAACCTGATCTAGCAGTGGAGTAGGGACGTCTTTGTCAGAAGTGAGAGGGTCCACTGCACCACCATCACCACCACCACCATCACCATCGTCATCACTACAGAACACCCCCCCCAGTGATGTCCATGCCCTAATCCCTAGAACCTGTGAGTATGTTATCTGGAAAAAGGGGTCTTGCTGATGCAATAAAGGTTATAGACCTCAAAATAGGGAGAATAACCATGACTACCCAGACGGGCCCACTCTAATTCCACGTGCACTTAAAAGCAGAGAACTTTGTCCAGCAGGAGTCAGAGAGCTACAGCAGAAAAAAAGAGATCTGAAGTGGGAGAGGAACTCAACCTGTGTTGCTGGGAGGATGCTATGGAAAGCGTATGTCTCTATGTCTCTAATGTCTCTATGAGCAAAGAGCAGCCCTGGCCGGCAGCCAGCAGAAAATAGGACCGCAGTCCTACAACCCTAAGGAACTGCATTCGGCCAACAACCCGAAGGAACTTGGACACAGATTCTTCCCTAGAGCCCCAGTAAGGAACGCAGCCCTGCTGGCCCCTTTATTTCAGCATTGTGAGACACTTAGCAGAGGACACAGTGGGGCCCACTCAGATTCCTGGTCCACAGAAACTGAGATACAAAGTGGGCGTGAAGTCTCTAAGCTTGTGATAATTTGTTACATAGCAACAGAAGGCTAATACAATCACCATCACTCCACTACCATCACCACCAAATTACTATCATCCAGTACTATCATCATCACCATCACAACCACACATTATTGTCCCCACTCACACCAATATTAACACCACCTCCACCACTCCCTACCACGTTCCACCATCTTTATCGTCACCTCCATCATTGCCATTAGCCCCATCTCACCACCTTCACCCCATCACCTCCACCCCGCCACCCCCATCCCCACCACCCTGGGCACTGCACTCTTTTATAAGTAAGTACTAGACTTCAACCTCTCCAGAAAAATTTTACCTCATTTTGTCTAGCTTGTCACTAGTCACTGGTCTGTAAGGCTTCTGCCCTAGATTTGCACCTAGCAGCATCTGGCCTAGACCCACAAGGAGGTCCTGCCCCCTAATCTAATTCTTCCTAATCACTTTCCCCTGAATTGAGTTTTGCTAGTAACTAGGCAGATATTTCTGAAGCCACAGACCCAGTGTGCACCTAAGAGTGGAAACTCTTCCTGCCCTAAAGCCCCTGCTGTTCCTGCGCATGTCCCTCCCTTCCTTTAAACCTGGATCAGAATCCTGGGATATTATCAGATGGGACTAGAGCTGAGTTTGCAACATCTCAGAGCAGAGATTCAGAGCATTAGGTTACTTAGGGAGATCTCTTTAAAATATTGATGCCCAAGTCCAGTCCCAGAAACTCTGTCAACTGATCTGGAATGAGGCAGGTGTCAATATGTTTAAACCACCCCAAGTGGTTCTAATGTGCACCCAGGATTGAGAACCACCTTCTCTGGGCATTGTAGCAAAGATGCCTCTCTACCTCTGGTTTGTTTCTGCTGTGCCTAACCCTAACCTGATTTTGGATTGCTTCTTCCCCACTCCAAGTTCCCAGCATTCTGTTCAAACGTCAGCCAAAACATTAATGACAACAGACCTGCTCCCTGTCACTGCCCCTCCAGCACGGGTCACTCCCATGGCAGGGCCTTGGACACAAACCCCCTACATTCAGGGACCTCCTTCTGCCCCACCTACACAACCTACTCAGAGCCAAGAGCATTCCCTAAAGGAAATATTACTAGGAAGTAAAATGGTTGGTTGCTGTGATATAGATAATCCACCCTTGAAATTATCTGTATCTTTTACTAACTACCATTTATTTAGTATCTATGGGCCAAGCACTATGCTAGACACTTTGTGTAACCCAAATATAATCTGGAGCCCCATATAGTCTGGTCTGGGTGAGATCCCCATGAGAGAAAACCCAGCCCAGCAGCCAACAGAATTGAAAAGCAGTAATAGTGGTTACCAGGCGGAAGGGTGGGGGGAAGGGATAGTTAGGGAGTTTGGGATTGAGATGTACAAACTGCTATATTTAAAATGGATAACCAACAAGGACCTACTGTATAGCACAGGGAACTCTGCTCAGTATTATGTAACAATCTAAATGGGAAAAGAATTTAAAAAAGAATAGATACATGTATATGCATAACTGAACCACTCTGTACACCTGAAACTATCATGACATTGTTAATCAACTATACTCCAATATAAAATAAAGTTTAAAAATTTTTTTTAAATTTACAAAAAGAAAAGCAGTTACAACCTTTACTGATTTCTTGATATGAAGTGGTTAATTAATAACCCATAACAACTCTCGTTAAATACCTCTTCTTACATTCCTCTTGCCCTCATCAGGAGCACCTTAAAGCTTCTCTGTAGGGCTTCCCTGGTGGCGCAGTGGTTGAGAATCTGCCTGCCAATGCAAGGGACACGGGTTCGATCCCTGGTCTGGGAGGATCCCACGTGCCGCGGAGCAACTAGGCCCGTGAGCCACAACTACTGAGCCTGCGCATCTGGAGCCTGTGCTCCGCAACAAGCGAGTCCGCGATAGTGAGAGGCCCGCGCACTGCGATGAAGAGTGGCCCCCGCTTGCCGCAACTGGAGAAAGCCCTCGCACAGAAACAAGACCCAACACAGCCAAAAAATAAATTAATGATAAACAAAAAAAAAAAAAGCTTCTCTGTAGCCTCTCTACCCAAAGTTAACGCCTCAGCCCAAAGTCGGCCCGTAACTGAGTCCTTCTGCATCCTTGCTCCCTTCTCCTGCTTCTATTTCTCTTTTCTCTGAGTAATCCTTGGCTCTTTGGGATGTAATTCCCATACTTTCTGCATCCATCTCTCTCTCTCTCCCTCTCTCTCCCTCCCTCTCTCTCCCTCTCTCTCCCCCTCTCCCTCTCTCTCCCTCCCTCCCTCCCTCTCTCTCTCTCCCTCCCTCCTCCCCACACCCCACCAAACATACATGTCAGATTCTGATTCTGAACCTCTGCCAACTTTCACAATATGAGCTGGCAGACTGCAAAGACAATTTCTTTAGTAGATAAATATGGGCAGAGGGGGCCAGGGAAGATGGAAGACCGCAAACACATAGTTTAATGTAATTTGTTTCCTCTCCATAACATATAGATGTTATCTCACTGAACCCTCAGGACAGCCTATGAGGCAGGTGCTACCATCCTCATTCCACAAATGGTAAAACTAAGGCAGAGGGAGACTCATCAATTTAGTGGAGGCCCGATTTGAGTCCAAGCCCCGCCTTACTCTTCACCTGTAATCAGCCAGCCCCTCAGAGGGCTCTGGAGAGGGGTTCCAAGACCTCCGGCTTGGTATGTAAGGAGCTGGAAATCCAGCAGGACTGGGCTGCCCAGCACCCACGGGCTGTTTCTCTGATTTCTTCGCTGAGAAGCAAACTGCCAAAGTCTACCCTCTAACAGATGCAGCCTCCAACCCCTCCCACTGCCAGCGATGGGAGTTAATCTGAGCCCTACTTAGCAACTAATGAGGCTGAAAGGGTTAATTCCAGATCCCCGTACTTGCACAAAGGAACTGTACGTAATTCCCTCTTTATACTTAAAAGGACTTTATTTATTTCCTTCCCTTTCTTCCTCTTAGGCAGACCACGGGCAGGATGGTGGGCCCAGGGGAAGGGGTTCCTGCAGTACGGTTACTGTTAATAGCATTAGCAACTTCGGGCTGTTTTCTTTCCATTTGCTTTCCCTCCTGGCACTAAAAGCTCATTAGGGCTCTGACAGAAGAGAAATGGCTGGAGTAGGGAGAGAAACTCCTCATTTCGCAGAAATTCTGCCCTGGGCTTCCGTTGCCTGTTTCCTAGCAGGCTGGACCTGCAGTGACCCCCTAGAGACAGCTCAAAACCTGGCCACAGTGGAGGATGCAGGCGGTGCAGGCCCGAGGCCCATCCAGACCCAGGCTGTGCCTTCTTCATACGGCAGGAGCTGAGCTCAGCCCCCAGTTTCTGTGGTTTAGAATCCTTCACACCTGGATAGGGTTGCGATTTACCTGAGTACTGTCTGGGAAGCCACGGTCTGCTGAGCAAATGAAACGGGTAAATGAGGCTGGGGAGTGGGGGAGTGTTTAACCTACTTAAGAGAATCTCTTTTCTCAAGCACTTTAGCACCTTCCTTGGCAAGGAGGAGAATGACTTGCTGAATACAAGCCATGCCAGGCTGGCCAACACGGGGCCTCTGGGGCCTTTGATGGACAGCACTTCCTTCGTATTGCAGGAGGCCCTGGGGCGGAGCAGCACTGCTCAGGGGGAAGGCCCCTCAGAGGAGACTGAGCCCAGCCCCTAGATCTGGCTCTGCCCCAAGTACACCCAAAGGCTAGCGACTTGCTCCTTCTGGGCCCCCAGGGTGTGCATATGAAAGGTAAGAAAGCTGAATAGATGATTTCTGAGATCCATTGCTGCCCTTGCATGTACTCTTAGTTTTTTTTGGCATCACAGAACCTTGTTAAGAATCTGATTAACTCCAGCAACATCTACTGAGCACGTGCTGTGTGCCAGGACCATGCTGAAAGCCCAGGCATCCCCATGCACTGGAAAGTCACAAACCCTCCCATCATTGACTGTCCTGCTCAGTGTACTTTCCTGTTACAAAGTGAGGCTCTCATACACGTTCACACCCGAACTTGTGTAAATGATCGGGGAGCCCTAGATCGCTGAGTCCCTCCTCAGATGACCAACTCCTCCTTTAGATTCTCTCTAAGGGCCTCTCCAGCCCTAAAAATGTATGTCATAGGAAAATGCTTTTCTTATTAAATACTCTTTATTTCCCGCTGTTAACTGTAAGACAGCATGAAGCCAGGGTGGCAGGAGGCGAGGAGTTAGACTGGAGTTTTAGAGGTGACTTGCTAATCATTCAGCCATGGCCTTGGGCACTTTAGGCTCTTGGGGCCTCGGTTTCCTTATCAATAAAGTGGGGATAAAAATGTTGCTCTCATGTATGTCAGCAAGATGGTATGAGGGCTTCAGAGAGTATACAAACCCACATAAACAGAAGATGCTGATGCTGTTTTTACAGGGATCACACCTATCATGCCAGCTGTACCACTATGTCCAAGAGGCATCACTTCTCAGCCTCACTTTCCTCATCTGTGAAATGGACACGGTGGGCTTGATCACACAGAATTCTGAGGGTTAGACACAGCCTACGTGAAGGTTAATTTATGAGGGTTCACAGTTTGTGGAAATTTTCTGCAGAGACTGTGGAAGGCAGTCCTCCTCTCTCAGCCACCTTCCCCCCTCGACTCGATGTCAAGGCTTGTATTCCCAACAGCAGCACGCCCGCCCTGAATTTTTTTTTTTTTTTTTTTTTGCGGTATGTGGGCCTCTCACTGCTGTGGCCTCTCCCGTTGCGGAGCACAGGCTCCGGACGCGCAGGCTCAGCGGCCATGGCTCACGGGCCCAGCCGCTCCGCGGCATGGGGGGTCCTCCCAGACTGGGGCACGACCCCGTGTCCCCTGCATCGGCAGGCGGACTCCCAACCACTGCGCCACCAGGAAAGCCCTGAGCTGAAGTCTTAATGAGAACCAGGAGCCCTGCAGCAGTTAGGAGGTGCGGCTGCTAGCCATGCATGACGTTAATTTCACTTCTGTAAATGCCTGGCGATTTGGGGAGCAGGAGACAGGCTTGGCCCGGCAGGTGATCCGTGCTCTGCCTTGGAAATGATGGGGGAAACAGCCTTCCCAAACCCAGGAGTTTCATTCCCACCGCGACTGTGCTGGAACCCAGGGAGGCTCATTTCTATCTCGGGTTTGTTTTCATCTTAGGTTGGAAAGGTTTCCAATAGCAATCATTTCATTGTTTCTCTACTCTGTGCTAACTCAATAAAAGTGGTTCTTTTAATTAATTTCGTTGTTTCTCGATGTGCTATCTTTGAACTAAATAAAAATGTTCTTTTTACTCCCTCTGTGCTCTTGCAGATCCAGCCAAGTTTTTGTCATTTCCATCAACTCCCCACATGCCAGAGGTGGAAGGGATCTCAGAGGTTGTTTGGGCTAATCTACCTTATTTACATATGAGGAAACTGAGGTCTGGAGACAGGCAGCGATCTGTTCAAGGTCACACCTCAAGTTGGTGGCTCAGTAGGGATTCAAGCCCAGACAGAGAAGTCTCAGTGGTACAGGTGACATCAGATAGTTTTTTTTCATTTGTTTGTTTGTTTGTTTGCGGTACGAGGGCCTCTCACTGTTGTGGCCTTTTCCGTTGCAGACGCACAGTCTCGGCAGCGGCCATGGCTCACGGGTCCAGCCGCTCCGCGGCATGTGGGATCTTCCCGGACCGGGGCACGAACCCGCGTCCCCTGCATCGGCAGGCGGACTCTCAACCACTGCGCCACCAGGGAAGCCCCTGATAGTTTTTTCATAGAACAAACTAGAACAGGTTCTCCAAGAACTGCAGTTGAAAAATAGAGGCTTGATGCCGTTCTGTTTTAATTTAAACAGATATGTGCTTATGTGTATGTGTGTGTGTGTGTGTATACACACACACACATCCACATACATACATAAGGGGTGATAATTTTTATAGCTGGAGCTATTCTCCCATTTAAAAATGAATAGATGAGTTCCTGGATATTTTGCAATAAAGCAAATTTCTATTTCAGCAACCCCTTTTTTCCTATTGATTTTCTTCATAAAATAAAAGCAGCAGACTGTTGTAAAAAGAAAATTGGCCTCTGGATTTAATAAAATTACCCAGGAATGTGGCAATCCACTCTAAATACATGTTTAAGGGGAAAACGAAAGCACTCTAATTAAATATTAATAAGGACCCTGAAAATATTAACAATACCTGGTGTTGAAAATGATAAAGCAAAACTAAGAAAGGTGATCATGTAGTCCAACACCGGAAAATGGGGCCGTTTTATATCCTGTCTCACCCAGGTTCCTACTATCCTCCCACTGACCAAGAAGCACTCCTGGGACAACTAGGTATCAGCAAATTTTACCCTCAGCCTCAAATATCTCAACACCCCCAAGTTTCCACCTGAAAGAATACTTTGAAGCATCCTCCAGTTTCCCAGTTATTTAAATGCCAGCATCCTTCCAAACATCTTTGCCTGGGTACATGGCCATGGGTATCATACCATCACTGGCCAGACTTTTACGGATGGAGACTCTTCCCCTCTATGCATTCAGAATCCACCTCTTGGAAGGCAGCTCCCCTGATTTCTATAATCAGACTTTGTCTTCCCCTCCCTGGACCAACCCAAGCACTTTATCTGTAACTCTCTAGGAACCTTAAGGACTAGTTGTATATTATTTTGGTTCAGACACTACTTTTTTTTTTTTTAATTTATTTTGGCTGTGCCAGGTCTTAGTTGCTGCATGCGAGCTTCTTAGTTGTGGCATGCGAACTCTTAGTTATGGCATGCATGCGGGATCTAGTTCCCCCACCAGGGATCAAACCCAGGCCCCCTGTATTGGGAGCTCGGAGTCTTACCCACTGGACCACCAGGGAAGTCCCCAGACACTACTTTTTTTTAATTTATTTTATTGAAGTATAGTTGATTTACAATGTTATGTTAATTGCAGAAACATGGAGGTGATTACCATACCAAGCGATGTAAGTTAGACAGAGGAAGACAAATATCATCTGATATTACTTACATATGGAATCTAAAATGTGACACAAATGAATTTATCTGTGAAACAGAAACAGATGTTACTTCTTCCACGTACTGCAAGCTCCTTCAGGACTGCAGACATGCCTGATTTCCATTCAAGGGGATAGTGGAATCATGAATTTAAGCCTCTAGGTCCGTCACTTACATACCCGCCATTGTCTTGTTGGTGGATTTGTGTACTTTGTTATCATCTCTGTCTAACTGCAGGTCAGGAGGCTTCTCTCGTTTATGCACTGCTGTAGCCCTAGGACTTAGGACAGTGCTTGACCCATGGCAGCCCCACCTAGTCACTTATTACCCGGATTCCTGAAGGCAGGTACAGATTTGGACACATGACATTGTGTCTCCTAATGTCACAGCTTCACCTTTAAAGTGGGAAGAATAATAACTACTATCCCATAGAGTCATTACTTTATATCCATGAGACCGTCCACGCTCACAAACAGGGAGGTAGGGCTTGCTACTGTATTCCACTTTACAGATGAAAAAAAATGAAGTTTGGAGGTGAGCTGACACAGCCTGAAAATAACGAAGCCAAGTCATTCATGCCGCATTTGGTGTTCCTGTGGGTGTTACCTTTCAAAGTGGAAGAAAGAGAGAAATTCAAAGGAATAAAGCCCCAGTGGTAGAATCTATGATCCTCTGGCATTAGAAGAGGAGTTATTTTCGGTTGAGAGAACTCTCTTGGGCACAGGTGTGTACAGCTCCCTCCTCTTCCACGGGGGCTGATACTGGACCCTGTGCATCAGCAGAACTGGAGACCCTCCTCCACGCTACAAGTCAAGTGAATCCCCTCCCCTTTCTTTGCAATCCTAATCTATTCTTCTTAGAGAAATATATCTTTCAGCAAACGGATTTTCAGAAACTATATTGTTCTGGGAACTATTTTAGTAGCTGTGGCTGACACAGAAGTGTCTCAAATGGGACCCCCGCACTCAGGAAACTTCTGGTCCTACTGGTGTGTGAAGGCACTGTGTTGAGTTAACCTTGCTTCCCACACATTCGCTGCCAGCTATGGATTTACTCTTTTAATAATGCATGGCTGCTATCTCATTTACATATGCTACTAGGAGCATTTTTCTACCAGCAGCCATTAACCACAGCTTCACAGGGGGAGATGTCTGCAGTCCCAAAAATATTGAAAGGAATTTGGGAGCTGATGAGAATGGGCTCCCACAGGTGTTCCTGCAGATGAGCCTAGATCTTCAGGGAATAAAGGAAATCTTCCCCTGCTCCTTTGAGATGTTTTCCTGTTCCACTTGCTACTGCTGTCCGGCCCTCATCACAACCAGAGAGCAAGTCCTCTTCTTGGATTGAATCTGGCCCCATCTCCCCGTGCTCCCTCCATCACGCACCCAGTTCTGGCTGTGCAGCTCTCACCGCTGTTCCCCAAACACACCCAGTACTCCCCCACTTTGGGGTCTTTGCACAGGTTCTGCCCTCTGCTTGGAATACTTTTCCCAGATAGTCACGTGGCTCACTCCCTTCCCTCCTCACGTTAAAGTCTTCGTTCCAATGCGGTGTTCCCTGAGCACCCCCCTACTTAAAATGTAAACTATTCCCTACTGTCCTCAAACACCCTTCCTTGCTTTAGTGTCCTCCACACCACTCTTCCTCATCTTATAAATTATATATTCTACTTGACTGTGTTTTATAGTCTGCATTCTAGAAGGCAGGCTCTATAAAGATAAGGATCTTTGTCTGTTTTCTCTATTGCTGCCACCCCAGTGTCTAGAATGATACCTGGCACAGAGTAAGAACTCAAAAAACCTGTGTTACATGAATAAATGGGTACCCTGAGGAAGGTCTCACGACACCAAGACTTTAAAAAAGATGAAACCTACCATGATCGAATGGATATAGCTCTTCATAGTTCATGAAGCATATTTGTATCAATAATTCCATTTATTCTCTGTACCATGAACTTAATTGTGTCCCTCCCACCAAAATTTATATGCTGAAGCCCTAACCCTAAACATGACTCTATCTGGAGATAGGGAAGGGCTTCAGGAGGTAATTAAGGTTAAATGAGGTCATAAGGGTGGGGCCCTAGTCTGATAGGACTGTGGCCTTTTAAGGAGAGGCTAGAGAGAGAGATTTTTTTCTCTCTCCCAGCCATGTGACGACACAGCAAGAAGGCAGCCATCTACAAGCCAGGAAGAGAGCTCTCACCAGAAACTAAATCAGCCTTGACCTTATACTTCCAGCCTCTAGAACTGTGAGTAATAAATTTCTGTTGTTTAAGCTATCCAGTCTATGGTATTTTGTTATGGCATCCCAAGTACACTAAAATATCCCCAAAAATAGACCCCTGCTAGGCAGATTTGATCATACCATTCTCAAGATGCAACAGCTGAGGCCCAGAGAAACTGAAGGATCTTCCCCAAGTTCACACAAGTAGTGATAAGCCTGCTCTTACTCCACTGCATCAGGCTGCCTGGCCCAGAGCATGGTCTGCCCCAAAGTCCGAGCCCCACTCACTTAGCTCCTCCCTTCATGACGATGCCCCATCACCAGTGTCTACCCACAAGGAGCATTTCAAACACATCCTCTATGGCATGAAAGTTGTAAGGGCTTCTCATGGGCTTCTGCATATCGGCCCAAGACAGAGTTCACATTTTAATTGGATACCAAGGATTTCATGTCCTTCTCCCATGATCTTCACAATCTATACCACCCTTCCATCACCACTTTCAGACATCTTTGTTGATCCATCCATCTACCCATCCAACCATCGTCCATCCATTCAATATTTTCAAGTGCCTACTATATGAGTTAATACCATCCGTGCCAATTTGACTTTATCAAAAGGGACCAGCAAGGAGAGGTGGCCCAACAAACATTTATCAAGGGGTGCCTGTCCTGATACCTGAATTTGTGTTCTCAATCATCAGGCATCCCATGATAAAGGTGAAAACCAAAACTTAGAGTACGGTAACTTGCCCAAGGGCATGGTAGTAGAGCCTTCATCGCTGGGCTTTGCAGCCTGAGTTTTCTCCATCACATGGTGCTGCAGGTGAGAACCGTGAACCTGGAACTACTTCAGGAGTAACATCCAGTTTCCTCACCTCCTGCCTCCTCCAGCCCCACCTGTCATCCTTCTAGAATTAGCGGATTCCTGCCATAACTGAAGAAGGCAGTAGGATTAGGGAAGAACCACTTAACACAGCAACAGTAACCAAAACATCACAAGAGTTAATTAACACCATTAGCTATTCATCGTGCAACTGCCATAATTATCCGAGAAGGGAGCTACTACTATTTTCATCATTTCACAGATGATGGAACAGAGTGTCGGAGAGATGAAGTAATGTGTACAGGGGCACACAACCACTACATGACAGGCCTGAGATTCAAACGCTGGTCTTTCCAAGAGGCAGCTGGGGCTAAGGGGGAAGTGGGAAAACAGAGACCTTCAACAACAACAAATACCAAATGGGCTACCATATGTGAAGCACGAAGCTAGGCTCTGTCGACCGGCAGCAGGGGTCGGGATGGAGGGTGCTGCAAAGTGAGAAAAGGGAGCTTAAGGTATTCTGCGGTCAGAGGAGGAAATCACCACACAAGAGCTGAACATGGGCCACGGAGACTGGAGTTTATGAGGCATCCTTTAGGGTTCCAAGTGCTGTACTAATGGGACTGCTGGGGATTCTGTCCCAACCATCCTGGGTCGAAGGCAGAAGAAGAGACTGGATGGAGAGCCCAGAAGAGTCTCTGAGCGTGGAGCCAACACTCCTGACACAGGAGAAGAGCCTCTTGGCAGAATGCTCAGATGCTTTTCCATTCAATCACCGGCTGTGTCTCCCTGGAGCCCTAAGAGGCAGTACGGGCAAAGGCAGACAAGGCATTCATGGAAAAGAATGAGAACTCTGACATTAAATGGAGTTATTATGAGCTCCATCTCCCCTGATTCTTAGCTCTGAGAGCCTGAGGAGTTGCTCATTTCCCTGAGCCTCAGCTCCTCAGCTGGGACATGGGGATACTACCTTCCCTCAAAAGGTGCCAAAGACAAAAATGATATAATACATGGAGAGACACAGAGCACACGGGTGACCATCAAAACAGGTTAGTTCTTCCCACCTCCCAATTGGGAAAACACTTGGTGTGAGGTACTAGGGAGAAAATAAAGAGTTGGAATGCTTTTTCTTGCTTTTTAGGAGCTTATAATTTAGTTGGAATTCAGGACACCGGGAGACAAAAAGGAAGGAGCGGAAGAAAATAATAAATACTGCAATTTCCCGAGGAGTTGCCTGCCTTCCACATTGCCCCCTCTAGACCATCTTTTCAACATAGATCTGATCATGTCCCTTGTGACCAAAGAATTATTCTCCTAGGAATACGCTCGACAGAAATATGTCCAAATGTTCATGAACAGTCATAAAAATTGCGCTCAACATCATCAGTATTAGAGAAGGATCAGGAAAAATCAGTGAGCATCTACTGTACAGTTATCAGAGTATCTTAATCAAGACGATTAATCATATCAAGTGTTCGTGAGGAAGGGGAGCCACTAGAACTCTCATATGCTGCTGGTGGGAATGTAAAATGGTACAACCACTTTGGAACTAATTAGTAGTTTCTGAAAATTTACACATACATCCATTACATGGCCCAGCCATGTCACTCCTATGTACTTACCCAGTAAAAATGCAAGTATGTCTCCCAAAGATTTGTACACGAATATTCATAGCAGCTTTAACAGCCCCAAACTGTAATAGCCACAGACTGGAAACAACTCAAATAGCCTCTAACATGTGAATGGTAAGCAAGCTGTTGTATATTCAGGCAATGGAGTTCTACTCAGCAATAAAAAAAAGACCAACTATGAACACACAAACACACACACATCAGTGGGAATAAATCGAAAAATAATTATGCTAAGGGCAATAATCTAGACCAAAAAAAAAAAATCACAGTATACATTGTACGGATTCCATCTATATAACACTCAAGAAGATGCAAATTAGTATATGGGGATAGTAGATTAGCAGTCGCCTGGCAATAGAGGTGGGCTAGGGGGTAGACAGGAAAGAGGGATTATGAGAGGGCATGAGGAAACTTTGAGGAGGGTGGGATTATGAATCTCTCCAATCTCCAGATTGTTGTGATGTTTTCATCATATACATGTATATATACTGATTTTTATACATATGAATCATTTACGTATCAAAACTTGTCAAACTGTGCACTTGAAATATGTGACATTTATTCGTAATTACACCAATAAGAACTCAGCAAATCTGTTCTTTTAAGACATTCTTGTGAATGTTTACAGCAGCTTTAATCATAATAGCTAGCCTTAAACTAGAAACAGTATAAATGTCCATCAACAGTAGAATAAATAAATGTGGGTCCATGCCTGCGACAGAACACTATACAGTAATGACAACAGACAAACTGCAGTTACATGCAGCAACACGGACCATGCTCACAAACAAGGATGAGCGACGTAAGTTAGGCACAAAACAATACATAGCGTGTGAGCCCACATATAGAAAGCTCACAGATATCTCTAAAAATAAATAAATATACCTAAAAATATCAGAAATTAGGAGAGTGGTGACTTTTAGGGAGAAGGGAGGGAAATGACGGCAGGGGTGTGAGGGAAGCTCCTGAGATGTGGGCGATGCTGGATTCTTTGATCTGGGTGATTCATTTACGAACGTGTCCTTTGTGACGATGCATTAAACTGTAGACTTATGGTTTCTCCATTTCTCTATGCGCTAGCTTTGCTTTAATAAAAAAGTTGTTTTTCAAAAGATTATTATAGTGGTATGTGATAAAGGCAGTGTTGCGTGGGGCTGAAAGAACGGTGCAAAGGAGAGTGCAGAAGGCGAAAGGGGCTGGGGATGAGGGTGGGATGGAGCAGGGGGCAAGCATTAACACAATCAGGAACAAGGAGAAAGGGGGTTGGAGGCTATGTAGCCAGGAGTACATACCTGAGCACTTCCAGCCTGGCAGGAATTTTTCCAACCCTGCATATGCAAAATGAATTCAAATATATACATTTTACAACTCTGCATTTGTTTAGTGCTTCGTAATTTATGGTGTGCAAGGTCGCCATCCTGGCAAGAATAAGAATTCTGTGAACCCAGGCACAACCCTTGGGGCCTCCAGCAAGTGTCTGAATGAACACAAAACACTTTCACGTTCACTAACACAATGATTTCTCACAAGCATTCGGGAGATAAGAAGGGCGAGGGGTATTGGTTTCCTTTCCTAGAGGGGATAACTGAGACTCCCAGGAGTTAAGATGCTTCTTTATCGAATGGACCAAAGCCTGGGTGCACTCTGAGTCCTGGGTGACTGGCATGGCCTTTGAGCCTCGTGCCCTCGGACAGGGCTGGAACTAAGAGCTCAATGCCCTCTGTCCAGGTGGGGCTCCCTCCCCAGTCCAGTTGTAAAAGCAGAAGTGGCTCAAACCCGAAGTCCCGGGTGGAAAGGCACACATTGTGAAGTCTTGCCACCACCCGGGGCTGCATTTTCTCTTTGGTCATGGGCGACCTTTTACTATTATTCCAAAGGCATGTGTACCCTCCCTGTCGAGGACACACAGAGATGCAGTAAATTATCACAACAGCTCAGACAAAATGAAAGTGGGCCAAACCTGTGAATCTCTCTCTCTCTCTCTCTCTCTCTCTCTCTCTCTCTCTCTCACACACACACACACACACACACACACACACACACCAAGAAGGAGAAGGCCTGAAAGGACAGCAACAGACAGTCCCCCTCAGAAGAACTGAGGGGTCTGCTGCCAGAGGATGCCCAGGTAGAAGCACAATCGTGCCATCCCTGCTGAGTGCCGCTTAGCATAATTATAGCCCCAGAAAATCCAGGCTTCCAGATGGGCCTCAGAGCATCGTTTACATACAGTATTTTAGGCCAATAACACGGTTCTAATGAAGCAGGAAGGAAGAAGAAGAAGAAGAAAATTAAAAAGTCAAATTTCCGTCCTTAATCTCCAGGGCTGCAGATAGGATGTGACGGGTTCAGAGGCAGAGGGGGATGGTGAGGGAAGAAGCCCATTTCCAAAGGGGCCAAGAGTTCCCAGCAGGGTCTGTGAGAGGGGCGAGCTTTCATCCCAGCTCCTGCAGCTCACCTGCACCTCCCTGGAGGGGGTGGCGGGCCCTTGAGTTGAGGGGAGCCAGGAAGAGACTCAGAAAGGGAAATCCGAGCAGTCTGTCTGCTTCTGCACCCCACTTCCGCTTGGGGAGGACCCGGAGGACGTGGCCTTTAGCAGACTGTGTCAGGGTAAAGAAGGGGTGTCCGAGCATGAGGCCAGGAAGCTTTATGCAGACTTTCAAGCAGGTGAGTCCTGCTTGGCCAGGATGTCCTGCCAACTGAGACTTGCCTTCTTCTTGGGCCACTGCTCACTTTCTGGCTTTTCCATGGTCCTAATGCCTCTGGGAGACCATTCCTTGGAATTGTTCTCATCCATTTATTCAGCATCTGCTCTGAGATGCACAGGAAGATCCAAAGATGAACACCACTGCAGCCCCTGCCCTCAGGGAGCTCACAGTCGGACAGGAAGTCAGACAAGGGTAAGGTTCTCATGGTATGTTGACAGCGTTGATAGAAAGCAGTTAATGAGCCTGGGGGTGCGGGTGCATGCGGGCGGGCATCATTTCCACTTTTCTTCTAGACCCTGAGCATCTGCATGGCCCTGCCCCAGCTGCCATCACCACACGGAACCCCACCTAGCCTCCAAGCAGGTCCTGCCATGCTCATCGCCCTGCCCCCGCATCACAACCAGACTCATTGGGTCCTGTTCCGGAAGCACATCTCCCCTCCCAGAGCAAAGCAAACTCAGACATCAGCCACGGCCGCTCTGAGCTGTCAGACACCCAGACGGGTTCTAGAGCAGCTCGTTCTAGACAAACTAACACCCTTAGATGAAGACCAAGATGAAGTCTTATTGAAGGCCCCCAAATCTTATTTCTACTCCCAGAGACTGTCCCTTGAACTCCATCTTGGGTTCACTGACCTTCAGCCTTTCCCAGGAAGTTGACTGCAAAACTGCATGGCCACGGAATGCAGAGTCAGGAGGGGTGGGCCCCAGTCCCATGGCTCGAGTCCCTCTACATGTCTCTGGGCAAGCTACTTCCCCTGTATGGACACCTCCTCGATCTGCTGCCAATGAGGGGATGGAAGAGACTCTACAGTATTCAGAAGTGCAGCCCCAAGGGCCAATAAGTGAGACATCAGCAAAGGATAAGTTTATATTACCTGAAAGCAGGGTTGGCCTTGGACATGAGGAGGGCAGCAAGGGGAGGACTGAGGTAGTTCCTCTGTCAACAAGGTCACTGGCAATTCTTTATATCCCTCAATACACACAACACTCCTCCCATCAAGGATCCACGTCTCCTCTTTTGAGTCTTGGCTGCCTTGTGAATTGCTCTTGGCCCATAGAACAAGGGGGTGACACCGCCTATGTGGGGTCTAGGGTCTTCGGGACCAGAAAGCTCCCACTTCAGCCCTCCTGGAGCCCTGAGCCACTTCCTGAGGTCAAGAGGCCTCACCAGCCTATGGACAACAAATGGGGAGATAGATGTTCTAGCCATGTAGAAGAGCCAGCAGGGGCAACACACATGTGAAGGAAGCCATCTTGGATTTCCAGGCCCAGTGGAGCTTCCAAATGTCTACAGCCACATGAGTAGGTAAGATGAGCAGAACTGTCCAGCTGGGTCCTGCCTGGTACAGCAATTCATGAGTAACTAAATGGCTATTGCTTTAAGCCACTGTGTTTTGGGACAGTTTTTTTATATTAGCAACATATAACTGAAACAGGTCCCAGAGGTAAATGCTGCAGACATACAGCCTTATAAGGGCAGGTGCTGGTAGCTAGAGGCCTGGGTGAGGGTTAGGAACTCTAGGTACTGAGTAAGCAGGACCTGAGAAAAACAGATCATTGAGAATTTATTGTCACCGAGACCTTTCACGGTCATGGTGTGTGTTGCCTTAGGAATAAGCCAATGCTGGTTGGTTGAGTCCATGCAGATGTCCCTCTAACACGGGCTCGAGGCCAGCTTGATTCCCAACGTGGAGGGAGTAAAATTTCACCCAAATACGCCCAATGCTTTTCCATGCTTCTCTCTCCCCTCACTATCCCCACTCCGACTCTCACTCAAAGGACCAGAGATGGGAATCACACAATCTGGGGTTCGAGCCTGCTCCTCCAGGCCCGAGGGGTCAGCATCCCTTATCAAGCTCTGTGTCTGTTGGATTTACTCACCGCTGAACCATACACACTCTTCAAATCACCCCCCTCAATATTCATAAATAGCTAATTTTGGGGAACCCTCCATGTCAGCCATTGGGCTGCACAGTTTATTTATGCTACCTCATTGAGTCCTTATAATGAACATTGCAGGTCATACTTATTGCCCCCATTTTTACAGATGAAAAAACTGAAGTTCAGGGATATTAAACAATGTTTTAGACCTAAAAAGTGGTAGAGGGCTTCCCTGGTGGCTCAGTGGTTGAGAGTCCGCCTGCCAATGCAGGGGACACGGGTTCGAGCCCTGGTCTGGGAAGATCCCACATGCCGCGGAGCAACTAAGCCCATGCACCACAACTACTGAGCCTGTGCTCTAGAGCCCGCGAGCCACAACTACTGAGCCTGTGCTCTAGAGCCTGTGCGCCACAACTACTGAAGCCACAACTACTGAAGCCCGTGCGCCTAGAGCCTGTGCTCCACAACAAGAGAAGCCACTGCAATGAGAAGCCCGCGCACCACAACGAAGACCCAATGCAGCCATAAATAAATAAATAAATTTATTTTTTTAAATAAAGGGGTAGAGTTGATCTTTACACTGAGCCTCAAAGCCCATGCTCTTCACGTTCCCCTAGAGTGAATCAGCTCCCAGTCTAATCATTACCAGGACTGCTCACTCATGTAGATATACAGCTATGTATTCAACACGTGCATTCATGTATTCAACACATATTGAATGACCACCTACCTTGTGTATGAACAGAGTACATTAATGAACACACAGACTGTCTCCACCCTCATGGAGCTTACAGTCTCCAACCATAGATGCCCACCATGACCTTCACCGTAAACCCTCACTTTACAACATCCTTGAACCCCTTTCCACATCTTTTTTTTTTTTTTTGCGGTACGTGGGTCTCTCACTGTTGTGGCCTCTCCCGTTGCAGAGCACAGGATCCGGATGCGCAGGCTCAGCGGCCATGGCTCACGGGCCCAGCCGCTCCGCGGCATGTGGGATCTTCCCGGACCGGGGCACGAACCCGTGTCCCCTGCATCGGCAGGCGGACTCTCAACCACTGCGCCACCAGGGAAGCCCCTTTGCTGTATTCTTAACACAATCTAAACCTTCCTCACCACAGTTCCTGGCACCGTATCCTGAGTTGCCTCTCCACCCATCCAGCACTGGGAACTTTGCAGGTAAAGGGGAAAACAGAATAGGGAGAAGGGAACGAGAGGAGACAGAATAAAGGGTCCTGAATTAGGGTGGGTAACAGAGTCCAAAGAGCAGCGTCGCACAAGCTCAGATGAAGAACTGATCAGTGAGAAATCATCAGAATTGAGTATCTTCTGTCACCTCCTCTCCGTCCCCATCTTGTGTCTCGACGTTGCCTCTGATGTCCCTGCTTTCTTTCATACCCCTGTAAATAGGCTTCAGCCCCTGGCCCTCAAAAACACACAACTCCCTACTTTTGTAGGCTCGGGAATAGGTTAGTTTCATGGGTGAGCATCTGAGAAGACCTTCACAGCCTCCCTTAAAGAAAGACATGTGTAGACAGATTATCACAATGGTCCCGGTTTCCCACTGCTGCCTATATCCATGCCCTTTGCAATGTGACTTTGTACCTGTTTTCATCAAGAGGTGGAGTCTATCTTCCCACTCTCTCTGAATCCAGACTGGCCTGGCTGACTTGCTTCGGCCACTAGCAAGCAGCAGAAGGGACGATGCTCCAGTTCTGAGCCCGTGTCTCAAGGCCACTATGAGTGTGTAGCTCTTATGTGTCAGCTAATATTCTAGGACCTGAAGATAAAGTCGTGAAAGAAACAAGCATGGTTCCCAATCGGAGTGAGCTTATAGTCTAGCTAATCAATGAATGGTGGGTGAGAATCTGGGATTTTTCAGGTGAGAAAGAATGATTTTTCAACCTCAAATAATGCTTCCATCTTACATAGTATCCCCATTAAGGTTTTGAACCCCTCCAAAGACAGGAAACTCACTATGTGTCAATGTAATGTCCAGTTTTAGATGGCCGTCACTCCCAGAATGCTTTTTCTTACAGTGAATCCAAGTCCATCCATCAGGAGTGTCCACACTCTGATCTGTGGACCCTCCTCAGGGCCACATACAGCACGTCTTACTACACAACTTCCCTGAGCTCCCTCTCCTCCCAGATAAATCTTCCTTGTTCTCTAAGCTGTTCCCCAATGTCATGATTTTGAGGTCTCTTGCCATCCTGTCTGCTGAACTTGCTACGTTATTTTTCTACATACTTCCCTGTTTTGGTTCACAGAAGTAAACTCAAAACTTACCAACTTGCATGACGTCAGGCACATTATCTCTCCTCTTTGGGCTTAAGAATCCCCAGTTTTAAAATGAGGAAACTGGACTCAACAGCTTCCAAGAAGAGACAGAAACGGAATGAATCTTAGATGCTCAATAAATTTTCTCTTCTTCCTTTCATTTATTTTCATCACTATGATGAAAGTGGGGTGCTAAGCCTGCCCACCCCACCCCCAAAATCTCATAACCCCTTTTTTTACCTGTAAAGTCCTAACATTCAGTACAGGGATGTGAAATCAGAAGATTTGGGTCTGAGTCCCAGCTCTGGCATTTAACAGCTAAGTGACTTTGGGCATATTATTTCACTACTTGATCTCAATTTCATCACCTGTAAATCTGGAGTATCACTCCTCTTCCTCCCAGCAAGCAAGAATTGTCATGGAGACTGTGGGTGAGGGTGGGGCATGCTGTACAGGAAGCTCTCTTCCATCAGGATGCTGTCCAGTTAAGAGATGGCGTGTTGGTGCCGTCTGGACCAGCAGCACTGGGGACACTGTTCTATTTTTTCGATACCTTTACTGAGCCCACTTCCAATGCACTTTGGGGACTCTGTTTCTACATGAAAATTCGATACAATTTAAATAATTCTAGAAAAGAGACTGTATGGCCAGGACTGTCCGTCCTAATGGGTGCATCGAGTTTCATAATATTCCGAGAGAAGAAAGTTATTTAGGAAAATGCCAGGGTAAATATTTTCATAGGCAATAGCTTTGGCAAGAGGAAACTTCAGGGTGGTGGGAGAGCCATCCTTGGCTGGACCTAAGATCCAGATGGCCCGAGGTTTCAGCCCCTACACCCCAGGGACAGACGCATTGCCAGAGGACTCTCTCCCTGCTGTACATCTCACCCTCCTCCGGTCCTCCCTCCACACTCTGCCCACATCATCCTTCCCTGCTTCCCACCTCTCCCTGGCCTCCCACTCCTGCATGAGCAAGCCTACTCCCCCCAGCAGTGATAACACTGTCTTTCCAACCCCCCAGTCAGACCCGACAGTCACATAGTCCTAAACTGTCCCTCTTTTATCCAACCCAGCATAACATTTCATACCAAAATGTCACAAAGCACACAGTTCCTCCTAACCAGAAGTCCCCTCTCTCCGCCTTTATTCATCTGATCAATTCAACTTATACTTCCAAACTCAGTAGAGAATTTGCCTCTTCCAGGAACCCCATGCTGATAGCCTCCAGAAAATCAGCCCCATAAACGTAATTATTTCCTCTTCTGCATTCATTTTGAACCTTAAACAGCACTGTTTTCCCGCAGTGAGATTCTCTGTTTAGCAGCCTGTTTCCTTCTGAAATGCGAGAGCAGAGTCCAGACCCCAACTATCTGAGTCTCCAGCACCTGTGTTCTGCCCACAGAAAAACATCTGAAACAGACGAGAATCGGGTAGAAGTTCTCAAATAGGCAAAGATAGTGAAAGGATTTGCATCATCATGATTATACTCCGGACCCCCATCCCCAAACTGAGCATTATAACCTTTCCATGTGCCTGAGCCCTTGAAGGCAAAGAATGGACACAAAAAGACAAAGGGGAGAATGTAATCCAGCTCCTTCCCTTGTGGGACAAGAGATTATGATTGCCAGGAAATGTGTAAACAGCAGTATAGAGTACTCGTCACCAGGTCAGGAAAGGGCAGAAAACTGAGCTATTTCTCACAGCTTCAGATGCATGCACAGGGGAAATGCCAGGTCTGTAACATGTACATACAATGAAGCTGTCAAATGGCCTGCTTCTCTGGGTGTGAGGGCTGATGCGGCCACTCCAATGCTGCTTGGAGCATTGCTGCTTCACAGGATTCTGAAGTAACCTCTGTTTGCTTAATCTGAATACCAGAACCATAGAGCTCAGAGGTCAGGGGCCTACGGACTTATTCTGGGTTGCGGAAATCCTGCCCACTTAGGGATTTCAATCCTCCTAAAATCAATCTATTTTAAGTTCCTATTCACTAACCACAAAAGACTTTTATTGAGCACCTATTATGTCTTTGGTCAAGAAGGAGACTCTTCTTGACCAAAGACGTAAGAGCAAGTGTGACTCCATCTCTCCAACTTCAAGGAGCTTCCAGACGACATGGGAGCATGTGTGAGTTGTGTTCATGATTACACACGCACATGAGAAAACATGTAGGACTCCATCACCCAGCTCCTTCTCGCTATTTCCAGGGAAGTGCAGCCTGTAAGATGCTTGGATGCCCGGTTGAGATGTGATGGGTTGTGACTGGAGCGTGCAGATGGTCATTTATTCTCATGAATCAAACCTGCTCTACTGCTGATTCAGGGAAAGACACATGCCCCAAGCTGGGGTTCATTATTGTGCTATCACTTTCCTGCTACTCTTTATCCAGAAAAGCCAAATTCCTGAGAACAGCAGAGGAGAGGAATTTTGCTTTATACTAGCAACATCACAACTAATCCCTTTCTCAGAGGAGCTTCACAGCATCAAGCAAACTGGCAACGTGTGACTTCTCTCTAATCCCCTCGGCTCATCTCCCTCTAGTGAATCCAAACTTTACATCAGCGCCAGAGCTTGGCAGCCTGCAGCATTCATGGAATGGTGGGAAACGCACAGGATCTGTTATCAGAACACTTGGGTGAGTCCTAGCTCTGCCACTTATTAGCTGTGCATCTTTGGGTTTTCACAACCGCCCACTGTCTGACTCAATTTCCTCACCTGTAAAATGGGATTGAGAATCTGAGGATCAGAACGGACGATGTATGTGAAATCACCTTATTAACTGTAAAGATCTATATAAGTAAGGGCTAATTATCAGCTATTTTCTGATTGTACAGATGTGCTCTTCTTAAAAAGCTGGATGCCTTGTGAATGGGAAGGTTCATGCCTCCTCCATTTTTGGATTTCCTGAAGCTGACACAATGCCTGACACTTAATGAACACCTCAGTGACTACTGGTAAATTAATAAGTGAACAAATTTGGAAGATAGTTCCCTAGAGGTTAAGGTGTCTCTCTTCCCTCCGAGCTAAAAGGAATGAGGGAGGAAATTTAATCTATAGAAAGTTTGGAATCCTCAGCATGAATTTTAAAATATTTAGTATTTTCTGAACAGGATGTGAGCATGTGTGTGTGTGTGTGTGTGTGTGTGTGTGTGTGTGTGTGTGTGTGTGTTGATTGTTCCTTCTGTGGCTGGAAGTCTACCTTAAATTTGAATAACACTGTGCGCTGAGAACCTTTTGGCTCTTGGTTATGTGAATATATTTTTCTCAGGATTAAGAGAACAGAATTGGGCTAATAGGTCGTGCTCTGGTTCTCATTCTTCATTCATTCATTCATTCCTTCATTCACTGGCAGCAAATGGTTCTGTGCAAAAGCCAAGTCTCATTACAAGGGGGAAAATGCCTGACCCAGCATTTTGGCTAATCAACTCCTACTGACCCTTCCAGAACTCATTACCTCTGGGCCATGAACCATTTGAAATCCTACTACTGTCTCTACATGTGGTATTTACTACCATCTCTGATCTTTAGTTTTACAATCTCAAAAACCAGAATGCTGAGACTTTTCCCCTATAGATATCATTCCTATTCCTGGGATATAGTGTCACCAGAATCTTCCAAAAATCCCATCTCTGAAAGGACTGTTCATGGTAAGTCTGAGTCTACACAGGGAATGGCAGTGACTGTGTTGGTCCTAAATCCAAACTTGGGCCTGTAAAGCATGCAGACTGGACCACACAGACAAGGCAGCTATCACCTCCCCATCATCCCCACAGCCACCCTCTGTGTCTATACCCAGCACAACTGCTTCCCCATCCCTAGGTATAAGCCTGCCTATAATCTCACTTTATTTTTTTAATTTTTATTGGAGTATAGTTGATTTACAATGCTGTGTTAGTTTCAGGTGTACAGCAAAGTGAACCAGTCACACATATATATCTATCCACTCGTCTTTTTTTTAAGATTCTTTTCCCTATAGGCCATTACAGAGTATTGAGTCGAGTTCCCTGTGCTGTACAGCAGGTTCTTACAAGTTAATTACTTTATATATAGTAGCATGTATACGTCAATCCCAGTCTCCCAATTTATCCCTCCTCCTCCCTCATCCCCTGGTAACTGTAAGATTTGTTTTCTACATCCGTGACTCTACTTCTGTTTTGTAAATAAGTTCGTTTGAACCCTTTTTTTTAGATTCCACATATAAGCGATATCATATGGTATTTGTCATTTTGTGTCTGACTTATTTCACTCAGTATGACAATCTCTGGTTTTATCCATGTTGCTGCAAATGGCATTATTTTGTTCTTTTTCGTGGCTGAGTAATATTCCATTGTATATATGTACCACATCTTCTTTATCCATTCCTCTGTCAATGGACATTTAGGTTGCTTGCATGTCCTGGCTATTGTAAATAGTGCTGCAATGAACACTGGGGAACATGCATCTTTTTGAATTACGGTTTTCTCCGGGTATATGCCTAGAAGTCATAATCTCACTTTTCTATCCCTCATCTCTTCTCCCCTCTCCTCCCC
Organism: Grampus griseus; assembly: GCF_964374135.1. Classification (NCBI taxonomy): domain Eukaryota; kingdom Metazoa; phylum Chordata; class Mammalia; order Artiodactyla; family Delphinidae; genus Grampus; species Grampus griseus. Next base: position 56,918,403 of record NC_139014.1, read on the forward strand.
TCTATCTTCCTCTCGCTTGTCTATTCCAATTTTATACTTAGCTCTCATGCACCAGACCCAGGCTGGGCTGGATAAAACTCTTCTGCAGGGCTTACTCTTCCCAACTCTTCACCACACTCCCTGCCCTTTATTCCCCTTCCCTTCATGTCTCAGCCACCACCCAACCCCTAGGAAATAACATTTCCTTCCCATGCTTTATGCCTCCAAATTTCATTCTCCCTGGGTTGCTGCCTCTATCTCAGACTGGAGGCACCCTTGTTATTATAATCATATATTAAGTTTAATGTGTCCACAGGCATTTTACACGCTCATAAAAACCAGGCCCTCTAAGAGCTCCTGTGCTGAAGACAATGGAAATGCCCTCCCAGCCCTTAGCTGGTGGGTACATCATGCCATTATGGCCTCTAAACGTGCAAAGCTGGGTGGCGGCTGTTCATTGTTGTTTGTGTTACTCTGGATGATAAATACAGCATTTGAAAAGGAGTAAAAGATTTCCCAGCTTACAAGCAGAGCCGAAGCCTTGATTACCACCGTTTGGGCCACATCCCACAGTATTAGCAATATTAATAACAGGTGACATGTATTGAGTACAAACCGTATGCCAGACCATGCACTAAACATTTCGCATGCATCGTCCCACAGAATCTGCCCAATGGCGCTGTGCGACAGGTAGTATTTAATTTAGAAGTATTTAATAACAGAAGGCAATTGAGACACAGAGAGGTTAAGTAACCAGTACGAGGTCAAACAGCATAGAGGTGGGAAGACTGGAATTATTCCATACCAGGCTGTCTGGTTCCAGACCCTGCCTGCTTAAGCATACACAGACGTTAGCACTGGAAGAGATTTACCTGGAAGGTCTGGCAACTCAAATGAGTTAAAGACAAATGTGACAGATTAAGTGGATGCTGTTGATGTGCTCGTCTCTCTACAAAAGCTCTGCCCAAAGTCCCTCCTCTATCAGTCTCTGACAAAGACTCAAGTACCTACGAGACCTCCATCCCCCAAGAGGTTATATTTTGCCAACCTAGGAGACTTCGGACAATGAGAGCAAAAAACTCAGAGAAGAGCAAATCTCCTTGTACAGTGGGTGCTGTATGTGCCGCAGGCCTGCACAGGAGAAAAGGAGAGTAAATCCAATGCTCCCCCCACAGAACACGAGCTCTGTAAACAATCTTAGGTGCTTTCTAGTCCAGTTTGCTAACGGTGGATAATGGATTGATTAGCCAAATGATTTCCATTGCTTCTCTGTCCCCTGCTTCATCAACAGTGTTTGCAACTCACTCATCCCTTTTCCGCTTTGCTCCTTTTTTTCTCTCTCAAGGCATCTATGATCTACAATATGATTTCGCTTGGGAAACATAGATATCCACAAAGTACCCTTTTTAAAGTATGAGGAAACCAAAGCTCAGAGGTTGTTATGTACCCAGAGCCGGGAAGCCTTACTGCAGAGCTTGGGCAAGATTTGTACTTCCGGCTCCCAGGACAGTGCTCCTTCCAAGCAATGTGGGAAAGTAGGGAGGGACACCCTTTCTTCCTAGATTATGCCTAGCCCAAGGGAGGGTTGCTCAACCCACATTAGCGGTATCCCACTCAAATACTTGCCTTCCTGAGCAGTCCCCCAAAGTTTCAGTTCACACGTTCTCATTTGCCAGATAGATCCCCCAAAACAAGCCCAAAATGGCTATCACATCCTACCTGACATTTGCACCAATTCCACATCCTCAGTCCCAGAGCCTATAAATTACTGCTGTCCATGGCGCTAATCAGAGCAGCGTTAAAGGACATACTTAACCCCAGGGCTCCAAGAGAAGAGATAATTGAAGAACAACACTCACTGGAGCATAGAAACTCACAAAACAGAAAATAAGGCACTGTTTTAGGAATTCAGTATAAAATGACAACTAAGAGAGGCATCAGGTCTGTCTTCATAGAGTCAGTCTTCTAGTGAGGAGACAGACAGGAAAGAAAGCGAAATGTGTCAGCTGGGAGCACTTCTTGAAGACTCGAAGGATGAGAAGAAACAATCACATGAAAACTGTAAGGAGACACCCAGAAGTTCTGCATTTGGAAAAATCCTGGCATGCTTAGGCATCTCTCAGATGGTCCAGTGGGACTGGAGCACAGTGAGAGAGGAGAGAAAAAGAAGATAAGAAACGGCCAGCAGTTCGATGGGGTGGGTGCATGAACCACAGCACATAGCTTAGGCTTTTTTTCTATATCCAATAGGAAGTCATTAAAGGGCTTCTAACTACAGAGATATGATTTGACTTATTCTTTAAAATAATATTTGATTGTGGAAGATTTCAAACATATAAAAAGTAAGCAAAATAGTATAATGAGCCCCTATGTACCCATCACCCAGATTCAACAATCAACAGCATTTTGCCATTCTATTTTTTTTTTTTTTTTTTTTTGCAGTACGCGGGCCTCTCACTGTTGTGGCCTCTCCCGTTGCGGAGCACAGGCTCCGGACGCGCAGGCTCAGTGGCCACGGCTCACGGACCTAGCTGCTCCGCGGCATGTGGGATCCTCCCGGACCGGGGCACGAACCCGTGTCCCCGGCATCAGCAGGCGGACTCTCAACCACTGCGCCACCAGGGAAGCCCCCATTTTGCCATTCTTGAATCATCTGTACTTCTACCCACTCTCCACTCTCCCACATGTTTACCATTTTTTACAGTTCTATTTTCCTTTTTTAAGGTAACATTTACTACAATGAAATGTATAAATCTTACCTGTATTATTTTAACAAACAAAACCCACATTCCTTTCACAGAACACTTCCACCTTCCTAGAAAGTTCCTTCATGTCCCCTCCCAAACCCCACCAACTCCCCATCCCAAGATGTGAAGACTGTTCTTGCCTTCTTATCTTAGCTTTGTTTGTTTAATTGTTCTAAAAGTTTATATCCATGGACTCATGCAGTTTTCTTATGTCTGGCTTCTTTCGCTTAGCATATTGTTTTTGAGATTCATACATTTCCATGCATCAGTAGTTTGCCTTTTTTTTCGTGGCCGATTAATATTCCATTGTATAAATACACGATAGGTTGTCAGTTAACTTGTAGATAGACATTTGGGTTCTCTCCAATTTGGGGCCATTGTGAATAAACCTGCTATGAATGTTGTACCATTCTTTCTGTGGACATATGTTTTCGTTACCCTTGGATAAATACCTAGGAGTATAATTAATTGATACTTTATTTAAGTATTGGGAGTAGAGTGGATAGAGGCAGGGACGGTAGCAAGAAAACCAGTGAAGAGGCAATTATAATAGTTGAGGGGAGACATTATAATGGTTTACACTGGGAAGCTATCATAGTAAGACTGGAGGGGCACATACTTGAAATATGTACTGATTAATACAATCAGTACTATTTGCTGGTGAAGTAAATGTGCAGGTAAGGGAAATGGAAGCATCAGAGATAACTAATAGGTCCTTAGCTTAACTAAACTGGGTGCATATTGAAATTACTGCAATTGAGAAGGTGGGGAAAGAAAAATAATTTACAGGCATCCAAGGGTTTCGTTTTGCAATGCATGAGACATCCATGAACGGCATTAAGGAGGCACTTAGAGGTGGGAGCTCAGGGAGAAAGCAGACCCACTGTTACCCTTGTATGCAGTCTCCACCTTCCCCAGACCCAGACTTCTCCCTAAAAATACCTCAAGATCTGGTAGAGGGATGGAAAAATGGATTTTAATTCATGGTAATTTATTTACTCTGGTAAACTGGTACCAGAATACAATAGCTACCTGGAATACCATGTAAGAAAAAATTCTGAAACCACATTCAGGGTTGGCAGGAAGGAGTGATGTGGTTGATGAGCAATGTCTTGCATGGGCATGGAATCACAGTGTGGTAGAACCCAATTCAGACATTGTCAATGCTTGATCAGGTAGAAATCCGGGACTACAATGATATGAAAAGTGAAGAATCTGCTCTGGAATAACCAAGCATTAAAAATACTGTTAAAGAAAAAAACCACAGGCCCAAAATGGCATCACTTGTGCCAAAACCCATGATCTCAAACCTAGATTTAATACCTAACCTAAATGCAGTTTTGACCCTCCCCAGGAATATAACCTTAATCAGCCAGTCGAGAATTTTCTGGTCAGCACCAATGAGGTACTGGCCCTCTCCAACCCCCATGGAAGAAGAGGCAGTTTGCAAGAGAAAACCCTTGCCCTTTCCTTCCCCTCCCCAAAAGAAGACAGACTGGCCTAAAAATAATCCTTTCTTTTCTTTTGCTAATAGCTCCCTTGCCCTACCTGTTTTCCTAGAAAAAACCTTACATTTTGTACAGACCCTCAGAGTGCCCTTCTATATACTAGATGGACGCTGCCCCAATTCATGAATCATTGAATAGAGCCAATTAGATCTTCAAATTTACCTGGTTGAATTTGGTTTTTTAACAGATTTGGTAGCAGTGGTGGGATTCAAAGTGAACTTCCAACGGTATCCAAGGAAAAACACATGTAGAGCCCCATGAACTCTTTTTTTTTTTTTTTTTTTTTTTTTTTGCGGTGCGCGGGCCTCTCACTGTTGTGGCCTCTCCCGCTGCGGAGCACAGTCTCCGGATGCGCAGGCTCAGCGGCCATGGCTCACGGGCCCAGCCGCTCCGCGGCATGTGGGATCCTCCCGGACCGGGGCATGAACCTGTGTCCCCTGCATCGGCAGGCAGACTCTCAACCACTGCGCCACCAGGGAAGCCCCGCCATGAACTCTTTTGACTTCACCGTCTTTCTCTCCATTTCTGAGCACCGATGGTGAGTTCCTCTCAGTTTGAGTCCCACTCTCTTTGCTTTCAAGCTCCTGATCCAATTGGCTTTCCTTTATGGGGAAGGTCATCTTGAGCTGGTAGATGATTCTGCCCAGAGCCCAGTTGAGCTGGCAAAGGATTCTGCCCTGAGCCAAGGCCCTAACATTTCAGACCACAATCCTCTGGGTGGAAAACCCCAGTCCTTAATGCTGCCCCAGATTCTATACTGGGAACTACTGTAGTTCCCCATTTATTTGGAATTCTTCCCCAGATTCCATGCTGGAAACTGTTGGTGGCAGCTGCATTTCTCCATTTGTTTGGAATCAGTCTGCCGTCTCCGTTCTTCGAGGTCTGCTTGTTCAACCCTTTCCCTTAGTCCAAAGTTCCATGGGAATTGGTGGTGGTTACCAGTTGGAGTTGGACTGCATCCAACTTAAGAACTGAACTGGGTCCGGGATAGGACTGGGTCTGATTTGAATTGGATTGGGTCCAGCGGGAGGCCTCAGGTGGATATTAAATAAAGGCTAGTTGCTATGGGGCTCTCAGAAGTTAAAAAAAAAAGCTGCAAACATTGGTGAGTAGGTATCAAGCATTTAAAGGCTGTTAGAGCACTTGCTACCTTCCAACTCCACAGCAATTCCCTCCTAGGCATTAGTTTGGCTCTGAGAAACCCAAAATCCTAGCTAAAAAAAAAAATGGGATCCAAAGAGTTGAATATGCCACCTTCCAGCACACCTGCTTATTTTATGTTTAAGAACTATATATAGCCCTATGGGACTTCCCAGGTGGTCCAGCGGTAAAGAATCTGCCTTTCAATGCAGGGGATGCAGGTTCAATCCCTGGTTGGGGAACTAAGATCCCACATGCCGTGGGGCAACTAAGCTCGCGCGCCACAACTACTGAGCTCATGCACCTCAACTAGAAAGCCCGCGTGCCGCAAACTACAGAGCCCACACACTTTGGAACCCACACACCACAACTAGAGAGAGAAAAGCCGTGTGCCGCAACTAGAGAGAAGCCCCGTGGTCGCAACGAAAGATCCTACATGCCACAACTAAGACCCGGCACAGCCAAAAATAAAAAAATTAATTAATTAATAAAATAAAATAAATTTTTTTAAAAGAACTATAGTCCTAGAAGCTGTAGATATCTAGCAAAGTTGCAAAATTTTACTAAAAATAACCTGAAATTACAATGGCCATTAGAAGGAATGTTCCAAATAGATAAGCAAGGACTCCCATATCAAACAAACAGAATGGAATACCTATTTTAATTAGTATGCAGAAGCCTCCAAAAGTTTTCAAAATTCCAAAAGAGCTTCATTGAAAGATGTGTTGCAAAAGGCTACTGAAAAATTAAAGAGATAAAAGCTAAACAAAAAACCCTAAAACAGAAGCTAAACCCAGTTCTTTAGGGGGAACTGGGAACACAAGTTTTGTCTTACAATCCTCTGCAGAATCAAAGTTGTGGCTCTAGAAGTTCAAAGTGCAAATGATTTTATTTATTTATTTATTTTTGCCAATCCCCAAAGCTCACCTATTCCTCTCAAAATGCTTTAAAAGATCAGCACATTGGGAACAGAATTGTTCTGTACTTAGTCTGTGCTTTTGAGATGGAGATTTCCTACCCCCCATCTTCTCTAGGACCTAAGAGCCATTTTTTGAAATGAAACTCATCAGAAGAAAATTTTTAAAAATTAGGTAGTACTTGGAAATTGGGCTAATGGAAAATCTTACAAATCTGAAATTGCTGTTATCAAAATTGAGGCTCACACTAAAAGGACTAAAGCTGAATATTAGGGAAATGCCCTTGCTGACTTTCATGCGAAGGAAGGAGCAACAGAATCTATAAAGATTGTGGTACATGTGAATGAAGTCCATTTTGCTTCTGCAAAACATAACCACTCATTGCCAGATTTTTACCATCCTGATGTCTTTGTAACATGGCGACAGTCTGCTCCTGAATCAGAGAAATTAAGATGGGTATACTAAATGCTGAGTCAGGGCTATGGGAAACCCAAGATGGCTGCTTGGTTCTTTCCAACTCCCTGGCAAACCAGGCATATTTTGGTTTTTGCATTCCTTCACCCACCATAGTGTATTTAAGAAAAACTGTTTTGGGGGCTTCCCTGGTGGCGCAGTGGTTGAGAGTCCGCCTGCCGATGCAGGGGACAGGGGTTCATACCCCAGTCCGGGAAGATTCCACATGCCGCGGAGCGGCTGGGCCCGTGAGCCATGGCCGCTGAGCCTGCGCGTCCGGAGCCTGTGCTCTGCAACGGGAGAGGCCACAACAGCGAGAGGCCCGCATACCGCAAAAAAAAAAAAAAGAAAAACTGTTTTTGTTCCTAGAAGCCTCAGACCTCCTCCCTCTGGACCCTTTAAACATCTGCAACTGGAATTCATTCACTGCCACTTAGTATGGGTTCTTAACATGCTTTCGTTACTGTATGTATGTTTTCCAGATGGGTTGAAGGCTTTTCCTGTTACAAGTCCAATGCCTTCATGGTGGCAAAGAAACTGTTAGAAAATATGTTTCCCAATGGGGTATACCTTCCACAATCTCCAGTGATCAAGGAACTTACTTCACTGGGCAAATCATTTGAACCTTAAACGAAAATCTTGCAAACTTTTGAGAATTATCACTGTCCCTAACACCCTCAATCATCAGGCAAGGTCAAGAGAACTAACGGAAAAACTGGATTCGAGCAGAACAAGAATGAATAACATGAGGCTGAATGAACAGATGAGGATGGTTATAATTTTTATGACCTTGTGTTTAAAATATTGCTGATGCTTTGGGGACTTCCCTGGTGGTGCAGTGGGTAAGACTCTGCACTCCCAATGCAGGGGGCCTGGGTACGTGCCTCAACTAAGACCCGGCGCGGCCTCAATAAATAACTATTTTTAAAAAATATTGCTGATGCTTTTTTTTTCCCTCAGACTTAATGAAATCTTTTCTCTTAAGCTGTCAACAACTTAGTAAGATATACTTTGGTGAACAAAGATAAAACATTTACTTTTTCTCCCTACCTGGTCCCTCCAGAATTCAGAATCTCTCAGTGAGTATTTTTATTTTCATGCTTCTTGTAACTGGGCACAATTGGAAACGCTGGCTATAACATCAAGGCTTTGACCGAAATGGTATTGCTGGTGAAGTCTGAGACTCCTTATGAGATATTTCAGCAAAGCAGTACTAAAAAGAACTTATATGGCCAATCACTTTTCTTGCTGCACTTACACAAATAATCAGGCCAAATTTAATATAAACAAATTAGTTTTACTGTGATCATCTTTGGTAAAAAAAATGAGGGTAACTGCAGAGAGAAAAATTATGCTTGCACCACTTGTAGATATTAGATTCTAGTCCTGTTAATTATCTTTGAGGCTTTATCATGTACACGTAAACTTGACTAGATCCTGAATTCTTCTGGTTTAATCAAACATCTGCCTATGACTCACCGAACTGATGTTTCCAACTGTCGCCCACCTTTCTGATTTGGAATCACTAAAAACAAAGACTGCCCTTAAGTCTCCTTGGAAGGGACTGTGCCAGGTTCTCCTTACCACCCAGATGGCAGCCAAACTCAAGGAACTTGAACTTGCATATCTCACAGCTGAAAAAGGCCCCATCTGACATCTGGTCTCGTACCAGTGCTAGAGACCTCTGAATCAAACTGACAAGGAAGAGAAGTAGCTGACATCCAGGTAGACAGCTTCCAGCCAAGACAATGGATGAAGACTTCCTCCTTTGGCTAAACATAAAACTCTTTCTCTTCTTTCCTTTCTTTCCTTTACCCTGGCGTTGGCCTGGAAGGATAACCCCGTCATCCGTATCTCCCAGGACATTGCTAAGGCGGGGCGGGTAACCTCTGGAATTGAAGGCTAGGAGATTTTCTTCACATGCACTAAAAACCTGCCTGACCTCTGGCTTGAATGGGTAAACACAGCAATTCCTGTGACTGAGCAATTCCTGTGACTGAGTCCACTAACAGTACTTCCTTGACAGAAATGGTTTGTGTCCCCAGTAGGTCTTGTCTTTGTCTGTGGTAGTTATCCCTCTCCTTGGACCTACAAATGCCTACATGGCTGGGGCACAGACGGGCTATGCTTCTTAAGTTTTCTAACTATGCCGCTAACTGTTCTAGAAAGGGCTTTCCAAGAGGCATTATGATTCAGGAATTGCTTCCTTTGGCAAAGCCATACTTCCCTGGTTAGGGGTAAATTCAAATGAGAATGTGATCAGACGTCTCTCCCTAACTTCTGAATATATCACAGAAACCACTGCTAAAACATTTGCCTGCCGCCCAGCAAAGATCCTTAGACTCTCTGGTCAAGGTTGTTCTTGATAATAGGACAGCCATTGATTATCTTCTAGCCGCGCAAGGAGGTGTCTGCTGTGGCCACACCACCTGCTGCACCTGGATGAACCCTTCTGGGGAAGTTGAAACTCAGCTACGTAAGATCACTGAGCAAGACACTTGGCTTAAAAAGGTGACTCCCTTAATGGGGTCTTTCTTTGATTGGTTTGGGCCTTGGGGGTTATGGCTCCAAAGTGCACTCCAAACACTGGGAATTATCCTGCTTTTACAGTTATCATAATGATCCCTCTGGTATACTGTATCATCTCAAAAGCTTTAAATGCAAGTTTGCAGCCGCTGACTAGCAGGGAAACGATCTCCTTAAGACTGGACCATCATAAGAGAAGCAAAGAGAACGGCTGACTTAAAAATTGTGAGCCTGAAGTCATGGCCTGTGGATAGCACATGGTTTCAGCAGAAACATCATGACATGTGGGTACCACACCAAAGGTCAACAAAGCTTCAGAGCCGTAGCTGAGAGTGATGCCAAGCCCTTACATTTTGATCACATCTCCCAGTTAGGCTGAGAGTCGATCAAAAGGGGGCCGTTGTTAAAAAGAAAAACCACAGAACCAACCTATGTACAACCTGTTGAAGTACCCTTCTATTATTACTAGATGGGATGCTGCCTGATTCGTGAATCATTGAATGAAACCTATTAGAGATCTTCAAATTTACTGGGTTTAATTTTGTCTTTTAACAATACAGATCAAGGGCCTGGACTATGCAGACATATAAATCGACAGAAAATTGAGCTACCTTTTTACTTCCTTATTTCAACTCCAAAGTACTTACAGATTCAGGATCCTATCAGTCCTCAGTTAATGTCTTTGACCTTTCACCTGATCCTCAAATTGCAAATACTGCAGAATATACTGAGTTTCTCAACTTCAGCTGGGATCCTCTCATGTCCTGGGGTTGAACAACCCATTCTCGTGAAAACTCACTCCAAAGGATTTCAAACTTTTGAATACAATGATGAATGATTTAACTACCCTGGGAGAAAATGTCAAAGAGTGAATTAGGCAGATAGTCAATGTGTAATAGTTGGCTCCTTTTTCCTTCCCAGTAGAAGGCATGAGTAAATGTTCCTGTTATTAGTAAAACTACCTATGTATTTATTAATTCATTCATTTAATCATTAAGTTTTTATTGAACACATAATTCATGACAGGCCTTGTACTTGGACCTGAGTATACAGACAGGTAAGTCATTGCCCTCCCAAAGGCTCCCCTAGACGGGTAAATAAACCCAAGGAGAGTTGGATATGTTATTTTGTTATATATTAATATGTAATATTAAAATATTACTTTATTAAAATTATTCAATTTATTAAATAATTTAATTAAATTCTTCCGGAGGAAACACTGGGAAAGGGCATTCCAGGCAGAGAAGCCAGCATGGAACAGATCTGGACGTGGGAAGGAGCAAAGCTGGCTGCCACTGAATCCCAGTGAGAGGATGACTGAGAAAATAGCACTGAAGCAGTAGAGGTAGGCAGTGACTGTTTAATGATCGGACTTGATGCTATTCTGGCTGAAGGCAAGTCATTATGGGAGTTTTAGCAGGAGAGGGATATGATCAGATACTCGTTTTAGAAAGCTTCTTGTGGCCATGCAGTGACTGCAAGAGAGGAATAATACAACAGAAAGAAAACTGCAGGCAGGAGGCAACTGAAGGCGAGCGAGCAAGGAGAAAGAGAGCAAGGCGTGAAACCAAGGCCGTGGTCGACTCTGGCTGCGAGTTAGGGTCAGGGTTAGTGCTTGGCAATAGCAACGGGAGGGAGAGGAAGGTAAAAATTCAGGAGCTATTTGGAAATGAGAATTGACAAGCAAGTAAATGGACGATGAGAGTGTGAATGTGAAAGTGTGTGTGTGGGGGGGGGGGGGGCTAGAAACAGAAAGCTCACAGTGTACTGGGTCAGAGTATTTTGAAAACGTCTATGATAGGACCAAAGTCTGCCTGATGCCAAAGCCAGTTTTCTTTCCACTTTTCCACATTCGAAGGTAGCTTGACTCCCACTCTCACCACTCCTCTAGTAGCCACGAGAAACCTCTCTACAAACACCCATAGTCCTATGGACATTTACACACACACACACCCCTGTGTGCACACATCTATCCACCTACGCATGGCCAAATTCTGGGGGGATTTTCAAAGCCTAATTAAACTGTCAAACTGTCTTCTTGCCTAGGAAGACATCTCAGATCCCCTCCCCTGAAGATAATATCTTTCTCAACTCGGAACTCTACATTTACTTTACATCTCTTTTTACATTTATCACAGATTTGAGTCCGTTCTGTACATGTCATCTAGCAAGACTGAGTTTCTTGAGGCTGCCTATGTGGGATTCATTCCTGAGCCTTTCTTCAGGGGTCTAAGCACACGGAGCGGCATAACCTCCTAGAATTTACAGTGTGTTGTTACGTGTATCCCCTCACTGGATGGTCACAATTCCCTGGTCAGGTTTATCAGCAGGAGATTATAACCATGTTATAGATGAAGCAACAGTCTGGAGGGACAGACCCTGAATCCTGATCTTCTCTTTTTTTTTAACTTTATTTATTTTTATACAGCAGGTTCTTATTAGTTATCTATTTTATACATATTAGTGCGTATATGTCAATCCCAACCTCCCAGTTCATCCCACCATCACCACCACCAGCCCCCAAATCCTGATCTTCTGACTCGTCCTCTTATCAGGGGCTTTGAAGTAAGAAGGTTTAGGCCGGAAGCTCAGTGCGACTATCAACCATCTGTTTGACCTCAGGTAAAATTATTGAATCTCTCTGGGACTCAACCTCCCAATTTTTTCCCATGGCAATAATGAAAGTTAATTCACAGGAGTTGCCCTCACAGTAGGTGTACTGACTGAGCTATAGAAAAAGGTATCTGATATGTGACACTTGTAAAAGTAATGAGCCCTTGGGAGGTGATCTTCCAGCCACCAGCAGCCCTCATTTAGGCCTAATGGGTACTTGAGAAAGAAGGAGCTGGGAGCTTTCCTAGACAGATGATCAGGTTGTGGGAAAGATTCAAGACAGTTCTGCTTGAGACCTTTCAAACCTCCATCCATTCAGGTATGTGAGTCTCCCTCTCTCTTGAGCCACAGTAGCATATCCTCATGGTACCTTCTAGAAATCCGGAGGAGGTTAAGTCACATGGTCCAATGAGAGAGGTTAAGTCAGAAGTCAGAGCTAGGGCTTAACCTCTCTGCACCCACTTCAAGGCAGAGCTTCCAAGTCTCGACTGAAAAAGCAAGAGCTAGGGGAGAGCTCCATAGGCCTCCAGGGTCCTGCACGGCATGGAGGCACAGGGGCTGGGACACCTGTTCCCAGGATGGATTGCCATCTACTATCACACCACGCAGGAGACAAGGCCGCTGAGACCCAGCACCCCTGGTCACCAGGGACTCACAAGCAGTTCACAAACCAGCGTGGTCCATGCTCAGTAAATGCTAATCTCCTCTTGTGCTAGTTCACGGTCTAATCCATGAGGAACACCTTTTGCTCTTCAGGCATTTTTACAGGCTGGGGACTCTGACCCCCCGTGAAGCTTGGGGACAGCACGACAGAGGCAGAATCTGCCGTTCCACTCCCATGGAGCTCATAAGAGACTGACTTAATTAGTTCCTATTGTTCCCACTGTCCCCAGTCCAAAACATACCCCTCCAACTCTACGGTCCAGTCCTCAACGAATTCCCTGAAATGCCAAAGGCAGGTGTGACACACTTTTCCATAGTCCAAAAGTCAGTGGGTACCCTCTTGGCTTCTCAGGTGTGCGGAGACCCTTGTTAAATACACCACCCTGGGTGGCGGCCTGGGATTAGGTCAACATCTCCATATCCCTGGGGAGCACATAGACTAGGGAGGTGGGGTGGGAAGGGGTATGGTGGACGAGTAATATATCCCGGTATTGGGATGTACCCAGGAACTGCAAGAATGCAGACCAGGACTCCCTGAGCTGTCATTTGGTCACCTTGGGGTGTGTAAGAGCCCCTTTCTGGCCCTCATCTTCCCCATATGTAACTTCAATGGATTCTTTCTCTATCCCAACTCATCCACTGCTCTTCATCCTCACTGCCACCTCCTGAGTCCAATTTACCAACCTCTTAACTGATCTCCATCATCTACTCTTGCCTCCCCTCACTTACCTTGATAATCTCGGGGTGGGGGGTGAGGAATAATAATAAGGATGCTTATAAAAGAAGAGGAGGAACCGACAAGGACCTACTGTACAGCACAGGGAACTCTGCTCAATATTCTGTAATAACCTAAATGGGAAAAGAATTTGAAAAAGAATATAAAAATTAAACTAAATTAAATTTGAAAAAAAAAAAAAAAGAAGAGGAAGAGAAAGAGAAGGAAGAAAGGAATAAAAAAAACATTACTGGGCTTCCCTGGTGGCACAGTGGTTGAGAGTCCGCCTGCCGATGCAGGGGACACGGGTTTGTGCCCCGGTCCGGGAGGATCCCACATGCCGCGGAGCGGCTGGGCCCGTGAGCCATGGCCGCTGAGCCTGCGCGTCCGGAGCCTGTGCTCCGCAACGGGAGAGGCCGCAACAGTGAGCGGCCCGCGTACCGCAAAAAAAAAAAAAAACCAAAACATTACTTGTAGGCTCAAGTAAAGACATTTTTCAGCAAGTCAGGAAGAGAGGAAGGGGCAGAAAGATTCCAGCCAAGAAAAATAAGTAATAAGCTTTAGTGGAAGTATGAAGGTGTGACTTCGAAGGAAAAAGAAAATGGCTAGCACAGACTAACGAGAGGCAGAGACAAAACAGCACAGGGTGGAAATGTGTGGAAGGGCAGGTCCCGGGCCACTAGGGCCGGAGCGGCTGGGTCAGGGTTAAAATGAAATACAAAGGCACTGCGGCATTGGGCCAATGAAGCTGGGAGCTTCAGGGGCGAGACCCCTTTCATGGGAGCCATCCCGGTGCTGGGCTGTGAAAGCTTTGTGCTTTCCCTGAACTTTAAGGCAGCCTCAGCACCATTCTGCTCCATCACAGCTCTGCTTCGATCTCAAGATGCCAACTTGGTTTCCTGGGATTTCCCAGACACCCCCTATCTTGCCACCACGGCCCAGCTGCTGCAGCATGCTGGGGAGAAGGGCAGTCTGGAGATTACTGGATTGTATCAAAAATTCAATTCAACGACCCTGCAAAGAAAGCCACACTTCCCCGTACTTCAGAGATAAGGAAACTGAGGCTAGATGAATTTTTAAGGCCACAGTGTTAGAATGTGGGGAAGCCAGGGTAGAGTCAGCTGCTAGTGTGTTAATAACTTGTACTTTTCCCCCAGTTTTAAAAGTAATATATCCTTATTATGAATAATATATAAGCTAATATAATAACAAAATGATAGTCACCCATAACCCCTTACCCGGAGAGGAATAAAACTTTTGTATATTTCTTTCAGGTCTTTTTAATTAATTCATCTGCATATTTATTTATTTATGTACTTACAAAATAGGATTGTATTATATATACTGTTAGAATCCTTTCTAAAAACTTTTTATGCGACGGACAATTTCTCTCCAACCATTAGATATCCTTGAGAAACTGATTTTATTTGCTATATAGCAACACGTGATATGGCTATTCCATAGTTTATTTGGCCCTTTTTCTACTCTTGGACACTTAGGTTGCTTCCTACTTCTGGGACTTTACGAATGACTTTAAGGAATGTCTTTAAATGTAACCTTTGTATGCCCTGGCAAAGGCACAGCAGTGTAGACTTATAGAGTCAATGACAAAAATATACATGGACACCATTATGACAAGTAATATAATCATAGAAGGAAGAATTAGGAGGTTTCAGGGGAAAGTGAGGTGAATGTAACTTGGTGGGATCCATTAAGGTTTCACTGAGAAAATGACACTGCATTTGGAACAGGGGTCAGAAAACTTTTTCCATAAAGAGCCAGACAGCCAATATTTTAGGTTTTGCAGACCAGACGGTCTCTGTTGCAACTACTCAGCTCTGTCATTGCCGCATAAAAGCAGCAATAGAAGATGCAGAAATGAATGGGTATGCCCATGTTCCAATAAAACTTTACTGACAAAAACAGGCAGTGGGCTATATTTGGCCCACAAGCTATAGTTTGCTATCCCCTGATTTAGAACACCAAAAACAGAGATAGATGTTAGGAGCTTATTGGAGGGAGGACAATTCAGCTGGAAGGAATGTGAGAGCAAAAACATAAGAAAAAATACAGGGAGTAGGGAAGGTTAGGCATTTAATGGTTGGCTAGTATAGGATGGGCCCAAGTCGTACAAGATCTGAACCTAAGCTGAAGTCTATAGATTTTATTGTGTAGCTGAGGGAGAATCCATTTATTTTCATGGGACCATTTTAAGTCTTGGGGACCTAGAATGCTCCCAGGATGACTGCCATCTATGAGAAATTATGGGAGGATTCCAAATCTAGAAACACTGATTTTGGCTTCATCTCTGTTTTTCTATTTTCTTGCTAACCTCCATTAGCATCTTATAACTCACTCCATTTTGGCATATCCCGAGGCCAGAAGTTATCCAGCTGGAAGAAATAGGAGTGAAACAGAAGAGGAAGTTCTACATTGGCTGCCGCTTCACTGGACTATGAATCTCAGTGCATGTCATGAGCTCAAGTGAGAGCAGCTGGTCACCCAGATGTGGGAAGTCAGCTGACTCCTTGGCCTAGAGAATAGGCCTCCTTCGGGGTATGCATCTCTCCATCTGGGCAGTCTGCACATGACGCCCATGCCTGATCTTCAGTGCCTTCTCTTTCCACAGCTCTCGTCTTGGTCTAAGACACTGGCTTTCAAGAGTGACCTCACAACGAGTAGCATCACCTCACCTGGGGACCTGTTAGAAATGCAAAGTCTCAGGCCCCACCCCAGACCTACTGAATCAGAACCTCTGGGGGATGGGCACCAGCCATCTGTGTTTTAACAAGCCCTTGATGGTGATACACACTGAAGTGTGAGAACCACTGTCTGGGATCCCTCTAACCCCAGTAGGGCTCCAGGCCAAGGGGCTAGGCGTGTGCTACTGAGAATTATATGCAATTTCATCCCCCTAAGAATCCCCAAATGTCATTATTATTGCCATTTAACAGCTGTAGACGCTGAGGTTCCAGTATGTTAAGCAATTTGATTTGAACCTGGGTCTTTTTTATTCCAAAGCCCATACTGTTGACCTCTGTGCTCTAGCTTCTCTTTATGGACAAGGCTAGCAGGTCCATGGAAAAGTACTTCTCCAAAGGCTGCCATGATTTATCTACTTAATAAACATTCCTTGAGCAGCTCTTCTGTGCCAGACCACATCCTGAGGTTATTACATATATTAGGAAACTCCATCCTAGCCTAAACCGTATGAGCAGGCAACTTGCCTCGGCACTTACAGAACAGGAAACTGGCTTAAAAAGACAGCGTGACTTGTTTCAGAGCTGCTATAGCTCAGAGTGTTGTAAAAATTTCATAAAAGGATGCACTGCTGGCTCAGGTAAGCAGAGCGTGGCTTCAGAGAGGAGGAAGAAGCTGAACTGGAGAGGACCATGTGTATTTGTAAGAGGAGAAGGCCACGGCCTGGGAAAAGTCACGTAGGCTCAAGTGGGCTGGAGCAGAGGAATCCGTGGGGACCCAGCTGTCAGGACCCTGTGTGGACTGTGTATGTCTCAGGTCCTGGCCAACTCCCAAGACCCCCATGTCTCTGACACAGATAATAGAGAGTGCCTTCTCCAGATGCCCTGGGTCTGAGTTCCATTTCTTCCACTGAATTTGCTGTGTGGCTTTGGGCAAGTCACTTGCCCTTTCTGAGGTTCCATTTCCCCATTGGTACAAGACTCAATTAGTGAATTTCAAGTACTTTTTAAGTTGCAAAAGGCTTTATTTAAAGAAAATATTACACTGAATTCCAACACATGGAATAGTTAAAAAATATAGCTGTTGGAGGAGGGAGTGGGAGAGAGCGGACGGCTGATCACCACTAAGCCCTCCTAACTACTGGCAGTACTCAGGGCACCATAAAGAGAAGTCACTCCAGCCCACCCGTTCCAGCCCCCATTACCATGTGACATCTCCTGTTCCTCTCCTCTCAGCCACACTGGCCTTCTTGCTTTTCCTCAAACATGCCAGTCACATGCCCTCCTTTGAGCCTTTGCACAGGCTGTTCCCTGTCTCGGTATACTCTTCCTCCAGACATCCTTACCTCCGTCAAGTCTTTGCTCAAATGTCATCTTCTCAATAAGGTCTAATGCTCTCCCCCACTGAAAATCACAACCCGCCTCATACACTAACACTCCCAACCCCTCTCCCTGCCCCGCTGGGGTTTTTTCCCCAGCGGTTATCACTTTCTAACTTCACTGTGTCCTTTCATTGTGTATACCGTGTATACTGCAGACAGCCAGTCTCTCTCGGGAGCAGGGAAGCTCCTTGAAAGCAGAGATCTGTGTCTGTTTTGTTCACTGAGGCATCCCAAGGACCAGAGCTTCAGAACACGCAGGCCCTGGATACGTATTCGTGCAATGAAGGCAGGAGCTTGGAGGGTACTCAGTGTTTACAAGCTGTCTTCGCACGTCTGTGCTTCCACCATCCCCACCCCCCATCCATGCACTTTGTCTGGAGCAGGGCCAGAGCCAAAGGCACCAAACCAGCTCATCCTCTGACTCCCGGAGGCCAAGTACAAACCCACTTGCTTTTATCCCACGCCATCACCATCCTTGTACTACACTCAGAGTAGGAGAGGTGGACTGGGGAGGGCATGCGAGGGATTCCTGAAAGGGGAGGGAGGGCGGAGGAGGAGGGAGCAGGTGGCAGGTGGCACTCTTGCAGGTGGCCCAGCTCCGACCTAGAGCGTGAGCTGCTTTCCTCACCCACAGCACCTCGCTGGACCCTAAGCAGGAGTAGAAGGAGGGCACTGGGTCAGCACCTACTATGAGCAGTTCTAGAGCCTGGCATCTTCCACGGGCTGTGCCACTGATCCTCCTGCCTATGCAGCAGTACGGAAGGAGCTGAACCCCAGATGCCAAGTAAGCAGGTGGAGATTGCCCAGCGAGTAAGGGAATGGCTGGGATTCAGATCCAGGCCAGTGGGGTCCACAGCCTAGCTCTGGCCCTCTACCAGTGTTATCCAGCACATGCACACTGTAGAAAGAGCTGAGTATTTCTCAGGGGACAGGGAAGAAGCTGAAGAATCCACTGGATGTTGCTTTGCTTTCCCTGCCTCATCCTTCTCCTGGAGCCACAGACCCCGAGTCTGCAGTTGGGGGACCTCTGGCCCTGGGCACCTCTCCTGTGATCCAGCCCCAGAGGGAGGTAGCTTTTGCTCACGTTCCCTGCACTCAAGTCACCACCAAAATCAAGGGGAATGTTTGCCCACGTCGTAGCCTTCCCCTTAGGCGCCCAGGGAGGCTGCGAAGCCAGCGACACGATGTTTTGTCTGGCTAAGCTTTCGGACTGATTGAAAGTCTCAGAACCTGTGCTCCTCTTGGCACTGTTCTTCCTGGAAACAGTTGCCATGGAACACACAGAGATTCAGCCTTCACTGTCAGAGCTAATGAGAGTCAGAGAGCTCTTAGGAGAAGGATTTTTTTTCTGCACATAATTCCACTCTTCCAGGGAGGCGTTTGCATCTCCGTTCTGTTTGTGAGATGTTAATTGCGTCCTCATTGTAATTCCTTGCCCACCGCCATCACCTTTTGAGCTCCTGCCCCTGAAGCCTGCCTTTTTGAGATAATGAAGCCAAGTGACCAGGGAGCAGGCATCCCAGCCTCTCTTGGGAATGTCTTCCCTTAGCACGCATCTGAGCAGGCCACCTGGCTGCCCAAAAGCTTTCTATGGTTCCCAGCAACCCAAGGACACTGCACTCAGGGACTCACAGGGCCAGGTCCCAGCTGCATTTTGGGACCCAAATTCTTCCTTCCACCAGAAAGTCCTGGGCCGGAGGTACAGAGGGCCAGGTCTACTCCCTGAGGACACATTCGCACTTCTGTTTCTGCTGCCCCACCCCTTCTGTCTGGAATGCCCTCGTGGCCCTCTCCATCTTGCTAATTCCTCCAGGGTTCAGCTATATGGGCCACCTCCTCTGTAAAGCCCTCCATTTCTACTGCAGGCAGACCTATGGCTCCGCCCTGCTCCCTAGGTGACACCTCATCCCATCATCCCATCAGGACTATTTGTTGCAGGACTATCTTTCTCTCCAGACAGGGGGTTCCTTGAAAGCAGAGCCAGGCTCTGATTCATCCCCAAATTCCCAGAGCCTAGCACTGTGCCTGGCACTTAGTGGATGTCTGTGATGCTGCTGTTAACTTCTTCCCACTCTGCCTGTTCAGTTCATTAGGGGAAGGTGGGCACCGCCTAGAAACATACAGTGAATTACTGCGTAGATTCCCTCCTCCCACGACTGCTTAACCCACCATCGAGGCACTGAGAAAGAGAAGCCAGGTCTGGGGCACTAGGAGCTCCTCCTGGCTGGTATTTATAGCAAGGTAATTAGCTCCCTTCTCTAGCACCCCTGGAGGTGCTGGGAGACAATCTGGGAAGCAAGGATGAAGAAAGCAAAGGGATTGCCACAGAAACGTGGGGAAGGGGCTCTGGAACCAGGGGGAAGGGGAGCAGCCTCCTGCCCCCCCTCCCCCGGCTGGTGCCTTCCACCTGTGAGTGGAGGGGCTCAGGGCTGGGAGAAAGTTCCCAGAGCAACTTCTGGGCTCCTCCTGTGGACCAAGCGGCCCTCCTCCACTCCAGACCCAGCTCGGAAGGAGACCCTGCCTCTGCAAGAGGGTCCCAGGAAGAGTCCCTGTTCTCCTGGAGAAGCTCACTCTCACCCCAATCAGAGCAGCTGCCCTGACTGCCCGCCCAGACACAAGGTGGGGACAGGAAGTCATTTACCTGCCCAGGGGCCAGGGAAGGGAGTTAGGACAGCCAATCAGGACTCCTCTCATCTCGGGCCCTCAGCACCCACACCTGAACTCTTGCAGTCCCCACTCACTGAGTCCTTCCCTTCTGCCAATTCCCCACATTTCTACCAGAGTGTTATTTCTAAAATGCCATTCTGATCATGTCACTTTCCTGCTCAAAATTCTTTAGCAGGTCCCCACGGTTTTCAGGTTAGAAATTCTTACTACTTTGCATGGAATCCAGGCTCCATCACGCTTTGGCCCTCTGGCCACTTCCCGCTTCCCCCCCTCTGAGCCCCAGTACCCAGCCCATGTAATTTTCATCTTGCTCCTACTAAGCAGAGAGTGGGTTTCTAAACACTCATTCTCTCTTGTCTTGGGATCTCTGTCCATGCTGTTTCCTCTGCCTGGAATGCCTCTTCCTTCCTCCCTCCTCCCTCTTGCTCTTCAACTCCCTCCTCACCTTTTTTTAAGTCTCAACTCCAAGACCACATCTTCTCAGGGAAGCCTTACTGGTCTCCCCAGGTAGACCAGATGCCTCCCCTGTTGCCCCATTTGACCTTCCATGTCTCCACCAAAGCAATCTCATGGCCAAGCAGAATCACTGGGCTTCCTGCCGGTCTCTCCAGCTGTCTGTCCTTGTAATAAGGCCACATTTTATTGATTCTTGTACCCCAATATCTACCACAGAGCTGATGCCCGAATAGGTGGTTTCAATATTGCAGGGCTGGGACTAGAGTGAGGTGAGTGGCCCAGAACTTAGGGAGATGCTCTCAGGGTCATGCAAGGCAGGCTGGGCATGGATTGACACACTGGTCTTTCCACCCCTGTTCTTCTGCTTGTCAGGTCACATCCAGGCCTGGGTGGCAGGAAACAGATCATCCATTTGGAAGAAGGATGAGAGAAGCTGCACTTTTCTGAAAGGCCCTGATCTCTGACTCCCCACAGAACTGAAAGCACCTCCCCCCTCCACCAGAATCTCCGAGGACATCTCCAACTTCTTGTACGTAGGGCAAGACAGGGGAGACTCATCCCTACCCAAAGGCACTGTCATCAAGCTCTCAATGTTGACCACACAACTCCAGGGGGCGCCATTCACGTAGATCGCAATGACAACTGTGCCTCCAGAGCTACGCAGTGTGGTGGCCATGTGCACCGTGATTCCCCAGCCAGATGCAACAGCAGCCCAGCTTTCCAGGCTCTAAACCCAAAACACTCCAAAAACATCCTCACCAACAGCCCCAAGGGTTGAGGAAAGGGGAACAAACTCAATACTGACAAGCTGGTGTCAGAGACCACAAATGGCCGGCTTCTCTCACTTTCCAAGTGGATGATCTTGGCCAAATCACCCTTCATCTCCTCCTCTGTGAAAGTGATGCCCCAGCCTAGGCCCACAGAAGGACATTAGCCTGAGAGGTACAAGTGGAGGGAAGGATAGGCAGCTCTCTTGAAAGCAATGCTGGGAAGGTCTTGCCTCATGGGCAGTAGAAAGAGAGCAGTGAGGGTTAACGAATGCATCAGGGAGCCTGGGCATCTTGGGGTCCATCTTCTCCAACCCCTTCATTTTCAGATAGAGGGACCGCATTACAGTGACGGGAAGAGCCTGGCCCAGTATCATCGGATGTCTCAGTAGCAAAGCAGGTCCTCTGCGGCTTGGCCAGGGCTCATTCAGCCCCATAGCAGTGATGAGGTGGGTCTGGCTGACAGCTTTTACAGGGTTTTATTCAGAATCAACTGAAAGAACCACATTCTCTGTAGTCCCTGTTCATTGGAGGTCCTCCTAATCCACAAATGAAGCACCCCTCCCTCCTAAAAGGAGCCCAAGAATATTGTCTCAATGTCCTGTACCTAGGGAAGGCTTTGCCTAGCTCTCCCTCTCCACCACCGTGTCATCTACCTGAACTGTGGCATAGAATCCACAAAAAGATGCCTCCCTTCTGGAGCAGAGCTTCTCTACATGTGGTCCAGGAATGAAAGGCACTAGAGTCCGCTCAAGTGATTATTAAAAACCCAGTTTTCCTCGAAGCACCCCAGTCCTACTGAATAAGAACCTAGGGGTGGGAGATATTTATTGACACGCAATAAAGTTGGAAAACCAATCCTCAGCTCTCACAGTAGGAAGATGGGATTTATTGGGTATTACGTATTTATTCAGGCACTGTGCTGGGCATTGTACATGCACAAGACATTATCTCTCCACCTCAGGTGGACCACTGGCCAGTGCTGAGGATGACATCTAGAGCTCACTGCGTCGAAGTCCTTTCCAAAGGGAGAGAACGCATCATTTAACTCCCACTTGAGTTCCTACTCACAGCTCTCAAGCCCTAACGCTTCACTCATCAGGATTTGCTGTATCTCTTTCCATCGAAGTTGAACCTCTAGCTCTCAGAACTTCTTGAATCTGAACACCCTCAGCGCATTCAGGAGTTCTGTCACTTACTAGTGATACGATCCCTGATGCCCTGTTTTAGCTCTATAAGCTTCCTTATTCTTCTTTATCATTGGGGAGTAGTTCCAGGGGAGCAGTGAATATGAGAAATAATCAGAGGAGCTCAATAAATTAGTTATCTTCCCTACTTAACCGCACGTTCAGAATGGCATGACCCTGCTTAAGAAACCCCAATGGCTTTCTGATCCTTGTTTGCTTCTCCATGGCCCACACTCTCCATTTCAACCCCTCATCACACCTGGCTCATGTCTGCCCCTGGGCCTTTGCTCAAAACGTACTCTCCACCTAGGAGGCCCGTACACTTTCATTTGCCAGCTCAAATCCTGCCATGTTTAAGGTCACGTTCAAGTTTTTCCTGCTGCCTTAGGGAGCCTTCTCTAGGTCCAGGCCAACAGAGGCCTTTGCCCCCTCTACTCTCCCCATCCCCTACACTGTCCCTCTACTCCACCTCCCAGAGAGGAGAACATCATCAGAATCAGTGAGACTGGTGGTCTCTAGGCACGGGGATTTCACATACAGAATTTGTTTTCATGGAGGACCAGCATTGGCCACAAACTTTCATTTTACCAGGTGAGGATATCTTTTTGCAGCCTACCTTCTAAGTTCATCATCATATCACAAAACAAAGAGATTTTCGCACCAAAAAGAAAGTAATAAGGAAGAAAGTCTCACATAAAAGGACTGTCCTTTAAATGGAATAAACTCAGCTTTAGACATTGTCTGTCTTCTGCTCCTTTGGCCTTGGACTGAGGAAAATGCTGTCACAGGCCAGCTCCTGAACAAATGCCGGGGAGTCCCTGATCCAGAGAAGTCACCTGCCCCGTGCAGGGATACACCCTGGCCACATATTGGCTATATCCCCAACAGCTTCCACTTACTGAGCACGTGCTGAATACCGCGCCCTGTGCTAAGCACTTCATGCATTAGCTCACTAAATCCTTTCCCACCATCATTTCTGCTACCAGATGAGGCTTCGAAAAGTTAAGTAATCCACTCAGGTCACAGAGATGGTAAAGTGGTTGAGCCAGGTGTACCATACAGAACAGCTTGACCCCAGACCTGTTCTCCTTCCTCTACTCCATGCCTTGTCTCCTCCAACAGGAAGAGTGTTTTGAAGGCAGAAGTATAAGGGCACATGCTTCTCCTTCTCCTCACAGCCCAGACACATAGTTTGCAGACCTCCGTTCATATATTCAACCAACAAAGGACCGGCTCTCTGCAAGGCATCGTCCTTGGTGCTGGACTGCAATGACGAGGGTAGTCACGGTGCCTGCCCTCATGGAGGACACACTGTGACATGTACGAACGTGCCAAACAGTGAGCAATAATGCATTGTCCTGCAAGTGACTCCTCCACTCAATTCCAAGGGCTTTCTAAAGATCAAGGTGACCGCCAGGTATGTGCAGAGGTTAAAAAGGGCTCAGGAATTATCCGAGTCCCTAAACCGCCTGTCTTTGCTATGGAAATTGATGAGCCAAAGGCTCTTTGCAGACCGACAAGCGCACCTATACCCCAGCTCGCCTCGATTGATTAGAAGAAGGAAATGACTTGAAAAGGGACAGACGCAGTATTGATTCCACACCTTAAAATACGCCTCCCTCGAATCCCTGCTCAGCCCCAGGCCCCCAGCCCCCACTGGCCACAGAGCAGATCACAGCAAACCGCTCTTCTCAATGGCTTGCTTCATCCCCTCAGCTGCACTCTGATCTTACAGCTCTTCAGACCTGCTCTCCCCTTCTTCGGCCGCCCAGTGGCCTCCACCTGCCTTTACCCCACAGCTCCAGGGTGATCCATCCAGATCACTCTCTAATGCTCGGTTCTGGAGAGCTCAGAAGTTATGGCTGCTGTCCCAGGCCCTTCAGCCCTGCAGTTCCCAGGTCAGCCCATTCCCGCCTGCCCCAGCCCATTGTCCTGGGAGAGCCTGTCCTAGCTCCCCCTGGACAATGTCCTTAGGTTCACTAACCTCACAGCTCAGGCCTCACTGGCGTAGACACCACGTCGCAGCTTCACAGGACTGTGCCTGGCCGACCAGCTCCTCCTGGAAGGGTCTCCGCGGAGTCTAACGATGCTTCTCACCGTGAGAGAAGCACTGCTGGCATTTTAGGGGGGACAGTTCCTCCTGGGGTGGGGCTCTCCTGTCTGTCAAGGAGACTTAGCATCCATGTGACAACCAAACCTGTCCTCACATATTTCCAAATGCCCCCTAGGAGGAGAGCCAGCTGAGAAGCACAGTGTCCATCCTGTTTCCAAGGGAAGTGACTTGTCCAAGGTTATTCGATAAGTCAGCCGCAGACCTGGTGTTCTGATGGGTGGGAGGCTACAGGGTATAACAAGAAGCACATAGGACTCAGCGTCAGGCCTTCTGACAGCCATGTCAGTGTGATATGGGGACAAGGAGAAACTCAAGAGGGTAGAGCGGTTAAGTGGTCATACCATGCAGAACAGCTTGACCCCAGACCTGTTCTCCTTCCTCTACTCCATGCCTTGTCTCCTCCAACAAAAGAGTGTTTTGAAGGCAGAAGTATAAGGGCACATGCTTCTCCTTCTCCCCACAGCCCATAAACATAGTACACAGACATCCTTTTATTTAGTCGACCAATAATTATGTAGGGCCAGCTCTCTGCAGGCACTGTCCTTGGCGCTGGAATACAGTGACAAGGGCAGACACCGTGCCTGCCCTCACGTACGAACATGCCAAACACTGAGCAATAACGCACTGCCTTATGAGTAGCTCCTCCACTCGATTCCAAGGGCTTTCTAAAGATCAAGGTGACAGCCAGGTGTGTACAGATGTTAAAAAGGGCTCACCTTCCCTCCATCAGGAAAACCTCCTTTCACACCTCATTCCAGCTCATGCTTGGGAGGAGTCTACATTTTGTTTACAGGATGACTCAAACATGAGCAGAAAGAAGTACGGTAGGTGGGCTAAGACACCCCCA
Source organism: Grampus griseus (assembly GCF_964374135.1). Lineage (NCBI taxonomy): Eukaryota > Metazoa > Chordata > Mammalia > Artiodactyla > Delphinidae > Grampus > Grampus griseus. The sequence goes on from NC_139014.1 coordinate 56,943,782, forward strand.
AACTCCGGCCACCTCCTGCAGAGCCTGACTGATGTCCTGCTCTCCACATGCACACTCCCCATTCTGGCTGCACTCTCTCAGCCTGAGAGAGCACGGGCTCTCCAAACAGTTGGGGACTTGGCCTCCCAAGCCCAGCCCCACCCTCTTCCACTGCTTATTCCTGACCCATGCCCACCTCTGCTGTGGCCTTGGGGAGGCTCCAAGAAAGTCTTCAGACTCATCTGTGAGGTGCTGGCTAGTGCCCCATCCCTCTAGGTCCAAGGGAAGGATACTGGCTATATTTTCTTCAAGGAGAAAAGGCAATTGGGCGATAGGTAAACACAGAACTAGGAGCCAGGAGCTTGATCTGCTGCATTGGCCTGCCTGGTACTTCCCAACCTGGTCCTCAGTCCTCCCCGCCAAGGACAGACCCAAAGACAACTGCAGGCCCCTCAACCCTAAAATGTTCTACCCAAGAACGCTCCAGAGTGGGATAATGACTCCCAAGACTGAAGATCAGAACCTTCTCGGTAATTAATCATCCAGCCCTTGCCCAAACTGCCAAGCCCGAAACAGACCTGACATACAGTCTTAACCTCTTTCTGCCAGAGTTTGTCCTTTCACCTAACTCAGTGGGTCTGATCTCCTTAGAGATCTTATGAAGACCTGATAGCCCGTATCCAGGAGGGGTAGTTTATATAAAGAGAAAGAGCCTGAGTGGGTCAAACCTAAATAGCTTCAGGTAATTCCCCACGGTCCGTCGCAGGTCGGGACCAGGGCCGGTGCCTGTATAAGGGCTGGGGCCAGGGCCCGCAGACTGGAGCAGCAGGAGTTAGGGGTGGTCTGGCATCCTCCGCTATGCAGCCAGGAACTGTGGAGTGGGAAGATCCGGGAGGGTGGAAAGAGAGACAACGGACTCAGATTCCTCCATACCTCTCTTTCTCCGGTGAAAGGAATCCTGAAAAGTAGCCAATGAGGGAAGGAGCATAGCAGTACAGGTTCAGGAATGTGCACTGGAGCCCGTCCATGGCACGTCCGAAACAAAGTGGGAAAGGTTAAAGCGCATTGGGAGCTTTCGAGTCAACATCCGAGAGGGAGCGAATGGAAAGGAAAGGGTATGTGTGGGCTTTCGGTCGGATGAACATAGGCTACAATCCCAGCTCTGCCCCTTATTGGCTAGGTGACCTTGAACCAGGTTTTATTTGGGCCTTGGTTTCCTCATCTATAGAGACCACAGAGGTACACCTCCTGTCCAAATGAAAAGAGAGCACATTTGGGTTAAACATTTTGGGTTGGGGGCCAGTGCCAAGACCAAGAAGCAGCACAACGGAGAAGGGCTCAGGCAATGAGTGGGGAGGGTCAGAGTCGGCAGTGGAAAACTGGAGGGCAGAGTAACATTGGCCAGATGAGTGGCCAGTGAGGGGCAGTACCACTAGGTAGCAATGGGGCTCCAGCTCCTTTGGCCACAAGACAGCTTTTCCCTATAGGGAGAAAGTCGGGGGACTTAAGAGAAGCTCAAGAGATCCAGGAGTGCATAAACCCTAACCCATTTTTCACTTCCAAAGTCATTGCATTGCACCAGGGGAGAGCAGAGCGGGAGTTGACCTGGCCAGCAGCTGATCTATAAGAGCCATCTTGTTTTACATCTCTGAGCAAGGCTTTGGAAAGACCCCCAAGGCTGATGCCTAACCTACTAGAGGCAGTAAGGGTAGAAAGTAGACCCTCCTTTCCTTTTTTTTTTTACATCTTTATTGGAGTATAATTGCTTTGCAGTGGTGTGTTAGTTTCTGCTGTATAACAAAGTGAATCAGCTATACATATACCTACATCCTCATATCCCCTCCCTCTTGAGCCTCCCTCCCACCCTCCCTATCCCACCCCTCTAGGTAGACCCTCCTTTCCTAATCCACGTCATTTGCCTCACTCACTCCAGCTTTTTAAATAAACGTTATTATGCAATATTTTAAACACATAAAAAAGGCATAAAAAATAATACAATGAGCAGCCATGCATCTACCACCCGGGTTAGGAAATAAGGCATTGCCGATATAGCTGAAGCCCTCACGCCCTGACCACGTGTGTCTTTGTGAATACACCCACCCCCTCCCCTGGAAGTCATCCTAATCTGGAATTTCTACTTCATCATTCCCACAAATGACTTTATACTCTTCCTACATGAACAATACCTAGAATCGGTTTGCATGTTTCCAAACTTTACATAAATGGTATCACAAAACAAGTATATTTTTCTGCAGCTTGCTGTTCATTTAGCGTTATGTTTGCATGATTCATCCATGCTGACATGCGCAGCTCTGGAGGATTACTTTTCTCTGCTGAAACTCTTGTTATTTGAGAACATCACAATTTATCTGCTTAGTCCTGTTAATAGATAGAGGTTTCTCCCATAGTTTCTTTCTTACAAACTGCTTCTGTGAACATTCCCTAGCCTGACTCCGTGTACAAATGAGATGTTGTCATTCATCCCAACCATCACTCCTTTGCTTGGCTTTCTGGAGCACACCTTTCCCCTTGCCCCATATCCAAGCCACTCTGCTTGGACTCTGTGATTAGACTCCTGTTATCTGACCAGTTCCTTGTTTCCTGGAACTGGTTTGGGACTTGTCACCTTGAGTTTGCCCTTGGGAGCTCTTATCTCTGGCCTCCATCTTCAGACAGGAAGCTCTGGGTAAGTGACCTGCCACAAGTCCCACAAAGCCCTGTGGGACTGGTCCCAGCTGCACTAGCACGTCCCTAGCTCCTCCCTGACTATCAGCGCCAAGAGGTAGGGAGGGTCTGACTCATTTGATGTTATCACCTCATCTAGGGCACAGGACCTGGAACATTGTATAATGCCCTTTAAATATCTGTTGACTAGGTGACTGCATGAACTAATGCTTTATGGAGAAGGCGTACCAGATAGCCAGGATTCTTTATGTACTTAACTTGCATTTACCTTTACTTAGATGGCTCCTAGCTCCCACCTATGGGCCCCGTGGCAATCCCAGTGAATCCCATGCAGTCACTGGCCCTTCTGCAGACTGAGAACTGCTTCTCATCACCTAGGGGAGTCTCCTCAAAGAGGCAAAGACATTCAGTCTCCCCCCGACAGGATGAACCTGAGGGCCCTCCAGACATTTGGGGCACGTCAGGGGAACCTCCTGTGGTGCGCCAGCCTGAGGCACCCCTGACGGTGCAGCTCTGGAGTACCAGCCTGTAGAAGGCAGTGAAGGTGGCCTCCCTTTCCCCGGTAAGGTCACTTTTTGCTGTAAAACGCATGCTACAGTTGAAGCATATGATAGCAGTGCTATTCGCCAAAGCAGATATTAACAGGAGGAAGAAGAACAAAGCACAAAAAGCTCTTGGAAAAAGAAGGAAAGAAAAATTTTGATGTTTGCAGGGTGGGGGGGGTGAGACTGAGATGCAGCCATGGGAAACTGAGGGCACTCTAGTCCAATAGTCGGTTGTAGTGGGAAAAAAACCACTGAGCGTGGAGAAAGGGGACTTGTCAGCAATCCTGCCTCTGCCACTTACTAACCTGCAACCTTAGTTAAGTCATTTGGCCTCATCTGATAACAGATTTAGCTAACATTTACTACGTGCCAATTACAGTCAGTGACTGTGCATCGTATAGCATTCTCTGATTGAATCAGAGGGTCAACTCACAGCCAGGCAGGCTGCACAGCACGAAGACACCTCTAACCAGTGCACTACAATGCCTCCTCACCAGGCATAGGATCCAACGTGATCCTCAAAACATCCCCATCAGGCTGCTGATGATAAACGGAGAAAACAAGGCAGACGGCTACACAGTGAGTGGGGACCCAAGGTGGCCAGTGTGGGCTCAGCATGACTTGGTGTCATGAAGCAACTGTTAAAGGTAAGGTGCTTTAGCTCAACCTTGCAAATTATTCCCAAAGTCCATGAGTCCAGGTCCATCTGGCTGGAATTCCTCCACTGAACCCATTTTATCACAAGGCACATGAGAAGAAATCATGGTGCCAACAACTCTACGTATTAGTAAATTAATTTAATAAATATTAAATCCCTACCAGGTGCATAGTACTGTTCTAGGCTTTACAAATGCAGAGAATGAAAAAGCACAGGGTTCCTGCTTTGGAGATGCTCATTCTGGGATATGCAAAAGTTCACAGTTCAATGTAATCATAGCTCTGAGGGATTCAGCAGCAACGTGCAGTGAGAACAACAAAGAAATTTCCCGGAGGAAAGCACATCTGATCGTTCAAGGTCCTGGGTGTGGTCCATGCTATGCAGCCTCAAACAACTGATAACTCACATCTCACTCTGGGTCCTCAGTTTCCCCGTATATAAAATAGGACCATAACACAGAATGATCGCTTGCTTCTTCCAGTCCTGCTGCTTTCTGGCTCCTACTCCAGGGCTCTTTTCTATTGTCAGTGACCAAACCCAGGGTGCCACGAGAGAGGCTACCATGGGATGTAGGTTAAGATGCAGCCAGGTAGACAGAGCCCTGGAGCCCCAGATGGCACAGTGGACAAGACCAGCTTCGACCAAGGGATTCCATGCTGTCAGTCTTTTCAGCATGAATCCACTCTCCTCTTGGCCTTTTTGCAGGCACCTGGGGTTTGAAGGTGGCAGCGTCATCAAAGACTGGCTGGTGGCTGCATTAAAAAAGGGTTGTATTCCTTCTTGTTGAAAAATAAATCCTTTTTCTTCTAAATAGCCAAGCTGGCAGGTTTCATTGTAAGTGGTTTGCACTCAGCAGAGAGCCGGGACTGCCAACACTGCATCCTTCATCTCTGCAATATTAATTAGTTTTCCATGACGCTTTGTCTTAATCATGAAAAAATAAGAACGGTGGGAACCCCATCAAAGGAAGAGTTGGGGAGGAGGAGGGCAAACAAGACACAGAGTTAGAAAAGGAGTGAAGATAATATGGGGGAAGCAGTTAGAGATGGGGAGGGGTTCATGAGAGGAAAGGCATCGGCTGTGAGGGGAGGAAGGATTTTTCATAAACATCTACTATGTGTTACGAATGGTACTAGGTTCTTTGCCTACACTGTTTCAGTCCACCCTGAAACCAATCTACATTTTACATCCTTTATCTTAGAGATGAGCAAATTGAAGCCCAGAAAAATTAGGTGCCTTTAGGTAAAAAATCTGATGCGTTGAAGATGTTTGAACCTGAGATTTTTTTACTCCACGCCTAAACCTCTTTCAACTACATCCATTCAACTTTCCACAGATATTTATCCAGCAATTATTGTGCCCAGGCAGAATACTAGGCACGTGCAGTCTCCAGCCCTAAAAAAATAACAGAAGAAGGATGCTTGACTAAATCTTCATGAAAATGATGCCATCAAATTCGTGTTTCGGAAAGATCCCCCTGAGAGCAGTGCAAAGACTGGATTTAAAAGGAGCAGGGCTGTTGCAGCCGCCCAGGTGAGAGATCAGGGTGGCCTTGGTTGGAGTGCTGGTTGTCGAGATGGAGAGGAATGACCACAGACCTCATGCAAGCTCTCTACACTCATTTTCCCTTGGCGGCTCACACAGGATGAGACTAGTTGAAATGGGAATGATAACACCCCTCTCAGGACCCAGAGGAAGAATTTTAGAGAGAACAGTGTGGGAGAAAACATGATCAATATTTTCTGCTTCTTTGTTACCAAGCAATCCATAAACACATATTGAGACCTCAGGCTATGCCAAGCAGTCTTTTAGATGCTGTAAGGACCTCCTTTACCTCTTTGCCTTCAGAAAGCTTCCAGTCTGGTTAGAGAAGGACGGCATACTTTCCTCAAAAGATAGCCAGCAATACACATCAGCAATACACATCAGGCTGAGTCGGCATAGTTGGGGGTGGAGGGGAGGGTGGCAGGAAATGATTATTGACTAGAAAATACCGTGTGTGTTACGGAATGAACTGTGTTTCCCAAACAGGTTGAAGTCCTCACCTCCAGTAACTCAGAATCTTATTTAGAAACAGGGTCATTGCAGCTGTAATTAGTTAACCTAAAATAAGGTCAGACTGGAATAAGGTGGCCCCCCAATCCAATATGACTGGTGTTCCTCTAAAAGAGAGAAAATGGCCATGTAAAGGTAAGGCAGAGATTGGAGGTATGCCGTCAGAAGCCAAGAACCACCTGGGGCTACCGGAAGCCGGGAGAGACGATGAAGGATCCTCCTCCACGGGCTTTGGAGGGAACGTGCTCTGCCAACACCTTGATTTCTGACTTCCGGCCTCTAGAACCGTGAAAGAGTAAGTTTCTGTTGTGCTAAGCCCCCCAGTTTGTGGAAACTGATCCAATGCGCAGCTCACTGTACCTTCCCCCCGAGACTGCGGGAGGCGGGCACTCTCAGATCCATTGTACAGGTCAGGAATCTGAAGCCCCAGGATTCCTATGTACAGGTGATCTCACTAATACGTGATAGACCCGTGCTCAGCTATCCACTCTAGAGGTGGTTCTGGAGGTGAACTTGAAAGGGTAAAACGGAAATAGAAGTTACCGGATCTGATGATGCGGAGAGCAGGAGAGATTTCCCCCATGATGTCATGCATTGCTTTAGCCCCCAAGAGAAATGAGTGCTTAGTGGGTGTCAGGCACAGGTTCGAAGCTAAAGAAAAATTGTGGGTGAATGAGACGTGGTTGCCCTTGAGGAATTCACAGTCCAGCGAGGGAGAAAGATACAGACACAATGAGGTGAGGTGAGCAGCTCATCCACCGGCGGAAAAAAAGCACCAGAAGCACTGCCCCCAGGTACTTCCTGCTTCCCTCACCGAGATGCCCTGATGGCAAGGCACTTCCCGATTCAACAACAGCTTGCAGGAAAAGGAAACTAGATCACAGGAAATGAACACGTCACAGTTCAGACATCAATGGAATAAATTCCAATTAAAGAAAACGGCAACGGTGAAATGTGGGAAAACATGCATCTTAGAATCAAGGCAATACTCTAACTTGGCCCCAGAGACGATATGGAAGGTTTCCTAAAGATCATGGCTGTATCTGAAGGACGAGGGGACAATGTGCTAAGGGGATGGCCTCGGGAGACAAACTGCTCACAGGCTGGTGACACTTCTTCCCCTAAGAGTCCCTCAGCCAAATGCCAGCTCCACAAAAGCGGGATTCGGGTTGCTTTGATGGCTGCTCTGTTCACAACACCTACAAGAGAACATAGTAGGTGCTCAGTGTGTAGGTAGATGTAACGAGCCCCATCAGGATGAGACTGTACACGGACGCCTCTAAATGCTCCTGGAAGGTTGGCCTCCGTCAGCTGAGCGCTTAGTTCTTCCTTTGTGAAACACCTACCCAGGGCCCCATCCTGGGTTGTTTTCTGGGAAGACGGAGGTGGGTAAGACAAGCTCTCCAAGGGCTCTCAGTAGACCGAGAAGATGGCAAACAAATGATTTCCATATCTACTGGGTGACACATGCTCTGATGGGGAAAACAGGGTAAGGGAGAACAGACAAGCCTGGTGGAGAAAGTGACACTAAGCTGAGATTTAGAGGATGAGCAGGAGATTAGCCTGGCAGAGGAGGGACGATCATGTGATACAAAGAGCAGCAGCTCCAGCCAAAAAAGAGCTTGTCATCTCCAGGGGGCTGCAAACAGGTCAGTGTGACCTGCAGTGCAGACCTGGAGGCTGGATGCATGGGAGGTGTGGCCAGTGGGGCATATGGGGGCGAAATCACACAGGCACGCCTTTGAGGGGCCTGTTGTATTCAGTGGGGGAGCCACTAATGGATTCAAGCTCCCAGATATCTGCTACCCGCTTTGCAAGGCTCCTCTGGCTGGACCACATTTTCTCACCCTCGGAACAGGCAACGCAGTCATCACAGGGCCATCGAAGGGTGAATTCAATGCCAGGGCAGGAAGAGGGAGAAGACATGCATGACATTACCTTAATTTAACATTCTTCTTTTTTTTAATCAATCAGTGATTAATAGATATTACATTTCCCCCCAATCCATTCTCAAGAGAGGTGTTATAACATGTCAGGGAGGTGTAGATGAGCGGCATTACGGAAGCTGGTTTACAATGCAGTTTGTAACAGATGCTAACGTCCCGATTATGCATTCCAGCATCATTTATACTCGGCTGCGTGGTACGGTAAGGCTCGTGGCATCATAATTCTCCAAAGCAGTTGCTATTAATCACTCATTCATTATTAAAACACATCATATTCATTTCACTTGGCAACGGGCGCAGGGCAGGCTCTGTTTCTCCGGAGTGGTTATCTCCAGACTTTGTCAGCCTTAGCCCAGAGGAACTCCAGTCCTCCAGGAAGGCTGAGAGCTCCAAAGAGACACCTCAACGCAGATGGGAACTCAGGACTCAGAAGAGATGTATCCCATCCAAAGGGATACACATCCGAGAGAGGGGGCAGGGCTCCTAGAAGCCAAGACTGTCTATCGCCCTGAGTGTCTCCTCTGCCCACCTCTCCCTCTAAGCTGAAAGCCCCACTTCCCTGAACAAGAACTCTGCTGGGCTCTTTTATATCCACGGTGTCTCAGTATCACCTGGGAGCCGGGGTCTTGCCTCCAAACTTACTTGATCATAAGAAGCCGTTGGGTCTCATAGTCAAATACAAGGGCTCTAGGGTCAAGTCTCTTGCCTTCTAGTTGTGTGACCTTGGATAAGAAATCTAACTCTTTTGTCCCTCTGTGTCATCAGCTATACAATGGAGTTGATAATAATAGGACCAACCTCATAGAATTGCTGTCACGATTAAATGAATTAATTCTAACAAAGCCCTTGTAAGATGCCTGAAACATCATTCACATCGGCCCTTGTTATTACTTATTAAGGCAATCCTAACATCTCCTAGATGTCCCGCACAGCCTTTTATAGGTGTGGGGAGGGATGGAGGAACCATCCATTGATTCATTCCATAAATAGCAGGTGAGCATCTCAAATGTGCCAGGCATTGTTTTAAGTACCAGAGACACAGAGACCTGTATGGCACGCCCCCTCCTTCAGGAAGCCCACAAGCTAGTAATGCAGTGTGCTTAGAGCACAGAAGTATGGAAGCCCCTCTAGCTTTCCCCCAAAGTCTCTGCATTTTGTTGTACTTTACAGTTTACAAAGCTCTTTTTCCATTTAACATTTTATTGAATGCTCACCTGAAAGGAGAACAGGGCAGAGATTATTATTACATCTTTCACAGTAGCAAACATCCCAGCTCCCCTCTGGATATTAGGCTAGTGGCTAAGGTTCCTGATGGTTCCCACACTTTAGTGAAATACTTCAGTCTAAAAATGTACAGAGGATAATTTAATGAATAAATAGAATATTATAAAGGCCTCTGAATCCTTCTTTTCATGGCATCCAATGGTAACCACTAATCTCAAATCAGGTGCTACGATTTTCATGTTTTTTTTAAACATTTCCCACAAAAGTATATATACTATGAACAGTGTATATTTCTGTTTATATGTTTTCAAATTTGGTATGAATGATACCACATTGTACATCTCCCACAGTTTGCTTTTTTAAGGAAAGCAGTTTTGTCATGGAAAAGTTCAAATGTATATAAGTAAACAGAATGGTATAATGAGAATGGATAAACAACAAGGTCCTATTGTGTAGCACAGGGAACTATATTCCATATCCTGTGATAAACCATAATGGAAAAGAATATAAAAAAGAATATGTATATATAACGGAATCACTTTGCTGTACAGCAGAAATTAACACATTACAAATCAACTGTACTTCAATAAAAAATAAAAATCTTAAAAAAAAATTAGTATAATGAACTTCCATGTGCCTATCACCCAGCTCCAGTGATCAACATGCGGCCATTCTCGATTCACCTGTACTGACACTATACCCTACCTCAGCCTCATTCAATTATATTTTACAATTCTATTTTAAAATAAAATTTACATACATTTGAATGCACAATCTTAACTGTACACTTTTCAAAAATAGATCCACCATGTATCACTATTTCTATCAAGATAGAGAACACTCTCGTCGCTACAGAAAATATCCCCCATAGTCTTTTTCTCTTCCACCATTCCTGCACCTTTGAAAACCACTGTCTTGACCTTAGATTACAACTGCCTGTTCTATAATTGCATACAAATAGACTCACAGAGTATACAGTCATTTGAGTCCTTTTGGGGGGAAGGAGCATCACATCTCTGAGATTCTTCCACATTGTCCCATGCATCAAAAGATGGCTTCATTCTACTGCGAAGGAGTATTCCATTGTACGAATATAGCACGGTTTGTTGATTCATCCTCCTGGTCATGAACATATGGGCTGTTTCCAATTCTTGGCTCTTGTGAATAAAGTTGCTATGAACATTTTTATACTACCTTTTTGTGGGTTATACTACCCACAAAAGATTTCATACTACCTTTTTGTGGATAAAGGAGTGGAATTGATGAGTCAGACAGTAGGTGTATTTTTTCTTTTTTTAAAAAAATGTATTTTGACGTACAGTTGATTTACAATTGTTGTGCTAATTTCTGCTGTACGGCAAAGTAATTCAGTTATACACATATGTATTCTTTTCCATTGGTTTATCACAGGATATTGAATATAGTTCCCTGTGCTATACTGTAGGACCTTGTTGTTTATCCATTCTGTATATAATAGTTTGCATCTGCTAACCCAAACTTCCCACTCTATTCCTCCCCCACCCCACTCCCTTGGCAACCACAGGTCTGTTCTCTGTGTCTGTGAGTCTGTTTCTGTTTCGTAGGTATGTTCACTTTTTGCCATATTTTAGATTCCACATATAAGTGATATCATATGGTATTTGTCTTTCTCTGACTTACTTCACTTAGTCATGGTGATCTCTAGGTCCATCCACGTTGCTGCAAATGGCATTATTTCATTGTTTTTTAGTAGTTGTATTTTAAGTGTATGAAAAATTAGCAAACCGTTTTCCAACGTGGCTGTGCCGTTTGACTCTCTCTCCAGCGACGAGTGAGCATTCCGGCTGCTGCACATCCTCACCAACCCCTGCCGTGAAGCATGTTTCATTGTTCAAGATTTTTGCCTCTTTTTATTGAGTTGTCATTTCATTTTTGAGTTGAAAGAGTTCTTTTCATATTCCGAATAGAAGCTCTTTGTCAGAAACATGTTTTGGGAAATTTTCTCCAAGTCTGGCTGTTCGTTTTTCATAATGAATAATGAGGTTTTGTGTGTCTATCTTTCTTTTTGTTGTTGTTGTTGTTGTTTTTTCTGGTACACGGGCCTCTCACTGCTGTGGTCTCTCCCGCTGCGGAGCACAGGCTCCGGATGCGCAGGCTCAGCGGCCATGGCTCACGGGCCCAGCCGCTCCGCGGCATGTGGGATCTTCCCGGACCGGGGCACGAACCCGCGTCCCCTGCATCGGCAGGCGGACTCTCAACCACTACGCCACCAGGGAAGCCCTGTCTTTCTTTTATTGGTAATGTTTTCTGCATTTTGTCTTAGAAATCTGTGTCTACCCTTTGAACCTTCTAAAAGCTTTAAAATCTTCAATTCTACACTTATGTCTAAGATTCGTCCAACATTAAATTTTGTGTGGTGTGAGGGAGGGGACTGAGCTCATTTTTTCACCATACAGATATCCTGTGGTTTTAGCACCATTTGTTGAAAAGATTTCCCTTTCTCCCTTGAATTACTTTGTTTTTGTCAAATATTAATTCACCATATACATGTATGTCTGTGTACCCTCTGGTGGGCTGCATTAATCTATGTGTCTATCCTTATGCCAATAACAAACTGTTATCAAACTGTATAAATTACTGTGGCTTTATGTTAAGTCTTGAAGGCAAGTAGTGTGAGTTTTCCGGCTTTGTGCTATTATTTGGCTATTCAAGATCATTTACATATCCATGTAATTTTAGAATTAGCTTATCTATTTCTATTTTTAAAAAGCCTTTTGGAATTGTGATTTGAATTCTGTGAACTATGGATCACATCTTGACAATATTGGGTTTTCCACCACGCAAATATAGTATATTCTCCCATTTTTAACATCTTTTTAAATCTTTCTTAGCAATGTTGTATAGCTTCCAGTAGAAAGGATTCACATATCTTTTCTTCAATTTATTGCTAACTATAATTTTTTAAGATGTTGTGAATAAAATTTTAATTTTATTTCCCAATTTTTCTGCCGATATATAGATATCTAATTGACTTTTGCTTAGGCATCACATATCCTGAAATACTGGTAAATCCATTTAAATTGTTTTAGGTGTTTTCCTTGTTAATGCCTTAAGGTATTCTTAAAAAATATTATGCTGTCTGTGAACATGAATTCTTTAAATTAATTAAATACAAATTTTGTTTATAAAGAAACGGATAGTATAAAATTCTCCCTTTTGAATCTTTACACTTTGTGTTTGTCTTGCATCATTGAACAGGCTAGATCTTCCATACAATACTGAATAGAAGATTCAGCATTCTTGCCTTTTTTCTGATCTTAGAAGGAACGCACTCAGTGCTTGATCATTAAGTATTAACTGTAGGTATTTTGCAGATGCCCTTTATCAGATTGTGTGTTCTGATTTGCTAGATGATATCTATTCTAGTTTGCTGAGAATCTTTGTCTCAAATGAGTGCTGGATCTTGTTAAATGCTTTTTCCCATTTATTATAAGATGATTATATGGTTTTTCTACTTTAGCCTATTACTTTGGCAGATTACACTGATTAATTTTTGAGTGTTGAATCAAACTTGTATTTCTGGGATAAACTTCGATTGATCATGATATAGTGTGCTTTTTATGTACTTCTAAAGGTTTATCAATTGTGGGACTCGAGGGACATTGTTCCAGCTAATGATTAAGAACTCTCCAGACAATAGGGGCTTCTTAGACAATGGGTGAATTTCCAGGATGTCGGGCCCCCTTCCGAGAAGGAGGGAGATAACAAAATGTAAAAAAGGTGTCTGTCAAAGACCAATCAGGCAGCTGGGGACAAGTTCCCTCTCTGGTCCGAGCCTAAGCCGGGACCAATCAGCAGGAGAACACAACCAAATCTATAATTTACATACGGGGAAGTGGGAACCTATAAAACTGACATATTCGCGCCCAAAAGGGTTCCTTCTTCGACCTCCTGCGTGAGGACCAAGGAACCCCGGTGCACCGGCCTTCAATAAACCTCTTGCGTTTTGCATCGACTTCCGACTCTTGTTGTTTCCTGGGCGAGTTGAAACTCCTAGGAGACCGCGCAGGTCTAACACAATGATTTGTTAAAGATTTTTGCATCTGTGTTAGTGAAAATGTTTCCTTGTAATGTCTTTGTCATAGTTTGATAGCAGGTTTTAACTCATAAAATGGGTTAAGGCATGTTTCTTCTTCCTCTATTTTCTGGAACAGTCTGTGTAAGGTAGTATTATTTCTCTCAAATGTTTGATAGAATTCACCTGTGAAACCATTGGGATCTAGAGTTTATTTGTTGGAAGGTTTTAATTTAAAAATACAATTTCTTTCACAGGTATAGAGCTTTTAAGAATTCTCTTATCTTCTTGTGTCAGTTTTGGGTTTTGTTTTTCTTTTTTGGTCAGTTGAGTTTTTCTTTTTAAAGTCTGTAGGACCTATAGTAACAGTCACTCAATTCCTGTTGAGATATTATTGGTAATTTGTGTTTCCTTTTTTTTAGTCTTCTTAAGAGTTTATCAAATTTATTATATTAACCTTTAAATTTTTTTGACTTTGCCAATTTTCTTTCTTTTCTGTTTTTTATTTTCTTTGATCTCTGCTGTTATCTGTATTATTTCCTTCCATCTACTTTAGGTTAATTTGCTTGTTTTTCTTTCTTGCCTCCTATGGTGGAAATTTAGATCAATAATTGTATACCTTTCTTCATAATATAACCACTCAAAGCTACCATTTGGTCCTCTGAACATTGGTTTAGCTGCATCTCTCACATATTTATTTGGATATTAATTAATAATAATAAAAATAAACACTGATAAAGAGCTATAAAAATGAAATAGTACAAAGAACACCCAAATATTCTTTATAAGATTCACCTTTGTTAATATTTCTCTCCATTTTCTCTGCATGTGTGTGTGTATAATTTGAGTAATTTACATACATCTTAGACCTATGCCCCTAAGTATTTAAATGTGTATTTCCAGGAGAAGCAATACTTTCTTATATAACCACTGCAATTATAAAATTCACACATTTACATTTATGCTCTACTTTTAACTAATATACCATCCATTTTCCAATTGTGTCAGTTTATCTAAAAAGGTCCTTGATAGCTTCTCTCTCTCCTGCAGTACAAGATCTTACCTCCTGTCAAGTTTGTTTAGCCTTAGATAATCTGGAATGTTTCACAGCCTTTCCTTGTCTTTTAGGACAATGACATTTTTGAAGAAGATAACCCTTCTAGCTTTGCGTAGGAAGTTATCCATTTGGGGATGTGTGGTATTTCCTCATGATTAGATTAAGGTCATACACTCTTAAGGATCGCACCTGGAGAAACACAATGTCCTTTGATTCCTTATTGGTGATGTTAATTTTGATCAAGGTGTTGCCAGTTTTTTCAGTATATACTTATTGGTTTTTCTCCATTTAACTAATAACCAGTACCTGGGAGAGATACTTAAAAATCATGTCAATATCTTGCTCTCAGCAAAATCTCCTCCAGATTTAGTATCTGCTGATGATTCTTCCCTGACCCATCTTTACCATGGTGATTGCAAAATGATGATTTCCAAGCTCCAGCTTCAGCCCTCAGCATTGTAATATAAGCAAGGGCCTCCCTTCTCCTGTATTCATGTGTGTGTGTATATATATGTCTAATCTACGTATTGAATCTGTCTATCTATCTATCTGTCTATCATCTATCTATTATGAATGTGGATTCATGAATTCCTATTTTTACATGGCTCATCACTCATTGCCATGTGTAATTATTTCGGTGCTCAAATTGTCTCAAATTTGATCAATGGGAGCTCCTCAAAGCTGGCTCCAGTTCATTCAATTTCTCTGCTGGGTCATATACCACTGTAGTAAATATACCAAAATTATTTTTGGTTTCTGCTGTTGATTGCCATTAGGCTGTTTATATGTTTACATATGTATAAACAATGCCATCATATGAATTCCTGTGCATGTCTCCTATGTACATTATGTTCCAGGACAGAGCTAAGTGTAAAACTTCTGGTTCTTAGGATATGAGAATCACCTTTCCTGATCATGTAACTATTCACTTATATGATCACAAAATAAATAGTTTTTCCAATTTACATTTTCATCAACAGTGGATGAGAGTTTATGTAGATTAACATCCTTCCCAACACTTGATAATGTTACACTCGCACACACACACACACACACACACACACACACAAACACAGCACATCTGTCATTTAACAGGCTTTAAATGGAAACTCACTGCTGTATAAATCTATACCTTTTCATTTGTGCATGGGCCACTAAGCTTTCTTCTTTGGGACCTTAGACATTCACATACTTGACTCTCATTTTTTAAGCTGAGAAATGAAAACTCAGATGCATTAAGTGACATGCCCTAGATCACAGTGCTCTTGTGAATTAGACATGAATCCAGGTATGCTAACACTAAAAACACAAAATTTCTATCTATCTATCTAACCATCCTGATACTGTGTAGATTTATGACTAAGAGGATGTTTCAATTTATTTGTGTGTGTGTGTGTGTGTGTGTGTGTGTGTGTGTGTGTGTAAGGGGTGGGATAGTATTTTTTTTTTAATTCACATTTTGGCTTGAGGTCTTCAGAGCCATCCTGGGCTAAATATAACCTCCAAGGTAAATCACCCCCAATGTACCCTTGGCCCCCAATCTTTTTCTGAGTAAAATCAAATTAAAATGAATGAAAATCAAGAACAACCCTGAAGAGATGTCCTAAGGAGACAGTCCCCCAACAGCGCTTATCTTTCGATGTGGGTTTACAGCCTGAACAAATGGATGCAGCATCAGATCAGCCTCAGCAACCACTCCTTTGTCTCTCTCCGGCACCCCGTGTAAGACGCGACCCAGATTAGGATAGGACCCAGAGCACTGGCCCAATTCATAGCCAGGAACCACTCTAGGAAAGTTGCATTCTCTGATTGCCCCAGGAAACCACAGCTCTTCCTAGCCCGTGGCTTCAGCAGTTCTGCATGCCCACCACCCCCCTACCTGCTTACCCAGCCTCACTGCCCCCTCTGCCTCGGGATCACTCATTAGCCTGGGATTGGCAGCTGTCAGCAGCAGGAAGGGCAGAGCCCTGTGCCCTGGGCTGTAGCTGCAGAGAACTGTCTGGGGAGGGAGGGCTCAGCTGTCCGAGTGCCAGGCACGTGTCAAATCCAATTTGGGAGAGGATCTTGTTAAGCTCCCTTATCTGATGACAAACCCTCTTTAAAAAAAAAAAAAAATCATCAGTTAAGAAGGTTTTACGTTGTCTACCAGGCACCCATGCTCAGTCAGATAATATTTCCTGTCAAGAATACATTCTATCACATCAGTGACTTGGTTCAAGGGGATTTGATTAGTCATAGAAGACTTACATATGAGCCTTGCTGGCCACTAAACAGTCTTTGCCTTTCAAAAGCTTTGGGACTCATTTCTGTGACTGTAACGTCCAGCATCTTCACAAGTAAAGAGCACAGAGCTGATTTTTTATTTTATTTTATTTTATTTTCTGGTACGTGGGCCTCTCACTGCTGTGGCCTCTCCCGTTGCGGAGCACAGGCTCCAGACGCGCAGGCTCAGCGGCCATGGCTCACAGGCCCAGCCGCTCCGCGGCATGTGGGATCTTCCCGGACCGGGGCACGAACCCGTGTCCCCTGCATCGGCAGGCAGACTCTCAACCACTGCACCACCAGGGAGGCCCCAGAGCTGATTTTTTAATTGCTAATTTTTTAATTGTATAGTTGATTTACAATGCTGTGTTAATTTCTGGTGTACAGCAAAGTGATTCAGTTATACATACATATATATACATTCTTTTTTGTATTCTTTTCCATTACAGTTTATCACAGGATCATTGAATAGTTCCCTGTGCTATACAGCAGGACCTTGTTGTTTATCCATTCTCTATTTAATAGTTTGCTTCTGCTAATCCCAAACTCCCAGTCCGTCCCTCCCCGACTCCACCTCCCCCCTGGCAACCACAAGTGTGTTCTGTGTGTCTGTGAGTCTGTTTCTGTTTTGTAGACGAGTTCATTTGTGTCATACTTTAGATTCCACATATAAGTGATATCATATGGTATTTGTCTTTCTCTGTCTGACTTACTTCACTTAGTATGATAATCTCTAGTTCCATTCATGTTGCTACAAATGGCATTATTTCATTCTTTTTTATGTCTGAGTAGTATTCCATTGTATATAGGTACCACATCTTCTTTATCCATTCGTCCATCAGTGGACATTTAGGTTGTTTCCATGTCTTGGCTCAGAGCTGATTTTTAGTCCTAGCTTGTTACCCTTTCAAAACCACAAGCACCAAAAATAATAAAACCAATTGCTTGTGAGCTTGTGGTGAAAAGTACTTTCCTACATGCTGGTGGCAGCATAAGTCATTCTAACCCTGCTGAAAAGGAATTTTGCAGAAGGCACCAAAACTCACAAAAGCATATGTACTCTGATATTCTACCCATGGGGTTTTCCAAGGAGGAGAGTGGGGCTAAAATTGATTACATATCTGTCCTGGGCTAGGCACGCTTATAGTCATTGTGCTACTAATCCTGCATATCAATCTTTTGACACATATCCTTATTCCCATTTTATAGATGAGGAACTCAGAACAAGGGCTAATGACTTATCTGATGTTGCAGCATTATTATGAGGGAGAAACTGCATCCAAACCCAGTCCGCCTGAGTCCAATCCCGCTTCTTCCTCCATAAAATACTGCTTTGAGAGGAGGTCTACGCATGAACATCTTCACTGCAGCATTACTCATCATAGCAAAATGTGAGAAAAGGCGAAGTGGCTCGTAACAGGAGAATGTTTTAGTAAACTGTGGGAAATTAACCCAATGGATTATTTTGCCTTTTTATAAATGATAGTTTTAAAGATTATTTAGCAGTATCAGGAAAAGTATATCATACAACATTAAGAGAAAAGAACATAAAAGTATTCCTATGTAATGATTATAACTATATTAAAATGCATATCCATAAGGAAAAATTGCTCCTGAGAGCTTGGAAAATAAAAGACTTTTTAAAGATATTAGTAACTAAATGTAATTTCTCAAAATATCCATTATTGTTATGAAGTTGTATTTCAAGACAGGCACTAGTTTGGGTGGGAAGAATAATATATTCAGAATGGAAAAGACCAGAATTTGAATACTAGCTCTTCCATATTCTAAATTTGTGAAACTGAGCAACTTATGTATAGTCTGTGAGCCTCAGTCTTCTTCACTGGTAAAATAGTGATAACAGTTGTAACTTCACAAGGTCAGAGTGCAAGTTAAATAAATTAAAACACATGTAAACAGAGCCTACCATGATAAATCCATTAACAAAAATATCATCCATGATAAATTCATTAACGAAAAATAAAAATAAATTCAAATGATGGTCCTACTTAAGCTTCCACCTCCTCCAAACTTTCCTGTATGTTTTCTGAAGCAAGACACCCCTGAACAGGAAGTGATCTTTCAGCCCACACACGTATGCGTGCTCACAGGGCAGCCAAGGGAGGGGAGTAAATACGTGAATTCACTCCGGGCCAGTGTCATTCTCAGCTCAAACCAGCCACTGATCCGATGATTCACTGGTGCTGAATGCATTATATATTAATCCCTGGGCTCTGCAGTGAAGTCCACGTGTGAAACTAACCCTGCCCTAGTCCTCTGGGCATTTACAAGATAAGACCTTGTTATAGGCTAGGCAGTGAGGCTCCCTGAAGCTTCTTACAATGAATGTCCTCACTTTATGAGGCACTGTAAGCTCTTGTCTGTGGGGCTGTTGGGGGAGGATTCCCCCAGCTTCAATATTGCTAAGAGAACAGGAGACATTCTACAGGACGAGACCTATTAATGCTTCTACACGGTGTTAGCGGCTGTGCAACTGTGCTCTCTAAACTTAAGCTTGCTCTCTGTCCTGTCCCTATTTCCAAAATCAGATGCAGGGTCAAGGGATTGGGGAAGGGGAGAGAGTGGGAGGCATCAGAAAGGAAACAAACTTCACCATGAGCTAAACAAGCACGGGTGGGTTCTGGCGACCCTGACCTGCAGCATCCTGGCTGTTGAATCTTCGCCTGGGCTCTGAGCCACAGGCCCTAAGTGCATAGTGGCTGGTGACTCCTTGGCTGGAGTGAACAATCTGCTCCCCCCAGGAGATGTGCTACCTGCTTCCAGCCACGGCCCAGAGGGGGGGGTAAGGGATGCGAGAGTGGTGGGGTGAACAGAGAAAAATATTATCGAAGAGTTACCAAGTATCAATCCCATAAGAGTAGCATGAGCTTGTCAATTTGATACTCACCACCTGCCAGGAAGATAGTTACCCATCATTTTAAAGATGAGGAAACTGAGGCTTCAGACTGGCATTAATCATCTATTTGTTGGGCACTTCCTACAGGCAAGGAACTAGGACCTCGGAGGAGACATGAAAGATAGTCAGAAGGTGGAATTTCTCACTCGGCTGTGATGCTTGTTCCTGGGGCTCCTCAGAACACAGTGTTCCCTTGGGCAGATGCTCTCAGATCAAGAAGAAATTGGCAGTACCATTGTCTAAGCTCTCTGCTCCTTCTTGCCTGAACCAAGTTGAATGAAACAAATCTGGTGCCAGGATTGGGAACAGTGCTTTAAGGGGCTGCACTTAGAACAGCTCTTGGCTCCCAGCAAAAAAAGGCACAGTGGGCACCCAACAATTCAGAAGAGAGTATATTCTGTCCTCTCTCAACGCAAGCAAGGAAGCCCTGGCCGGGCTGGGAGGGCAGGGAGAGGGGCTGCTGCCTGGGGCGATCCCTTCTTCCCAAGGAGTAGGAAGAACATAGGAGTTGGAGTCAGGACACACACACACACACACACACAGACACACACACAGACACACACACACACACACAGACACACACACACGGATTGAACCTGACATTGCCACTCACTTGCTGTGTGTTTCGGGCAACTTTCCTAAGTTCTTAGACCTTCATCTGCAGAAAAGGTTTTTTTTGTGAGGGTGGCTACAAGTGAGTTGGGTGCCTGGTGTAGACTATAACTAGCCCAGTGCCTGGCCCATAAGCAATGTTCTTTTCCCCAGAACAATGTTTCTGTGTTGAGGACAGTGAGGGTTCATGGAGTCAAAACAAACAAACCAACCAACCAGGAGATCAAGCATCCTGAGAAGTGGATGACAGATTCAGCCTGTGATCCAAAGAGTGGAGGTACAGGCCCAGCCAACACCCCTCCCCTGGGAAAAGCACTGAGAACGGCTGAGAGCTGTGAGCCAAAGGAGGAGGCCAGAGGTTAGGGAGCAGGAGAGCAGGTTAGGAGAGCAAAGCCCCACAGTTATCAGGACAATCTGAATACTTCTGTCCAACTCTGATTTTACAGCCCAGGGCTATGCCTCACGAACACAATGTACACCCTACGATTATTGCTTTGTAGAACTGGGCACCTAAGAGATTTCAAAGAATCACTTAGGACAGACAGACAGCTTCCCCTCACATACTCATTTCAGTGACAAGTCCCCTTGCGGTCAGCACATTAATTCAAGCCAAATCCATTCTGCTTTCATTTCAGCTCTCTTCTCCCTTGGTTCTCTTGGGATGCTAGCTCGGTTACCCCATGACACGCTGTGGCTATGTGGCTAGTGGCTAGCAGTCATGCACTGCACCGGCAATCAATTAACGATTACAGCCTGCGATGCCCTGCATTGGGTATTTTGGATGGTACAGAGATGACTGCACCTCTCTTTACTGTACTGAATTGCAATACACTAGAACTCATCTTTTCCAATCATCCGTTTAGTGCTGGAATCCCCTTAATATTGCCCATGTGGGGTAACCACTCAGCTCCTGCTTGGGCTCTTCCTGTGACTGGAAGCTTCCTGCCATCCAAAAAAGCCATTTCATATGAGGCTCTAGTGCTGAGTCCAGAGACCAGTAGATTCCTAATACATATTGAATGTGTGAAGGCCACTCATTGATCGCTCAAATTGTTTTTCATTGACTGATTAATCCATTGGTTAGAAATCTTTGTCTCCTTAACTTTTATGCTGTCTCACTTGGAGCTGCTCTAATATTTGCAAGTCTCTCCAGGCTGAACATTTCTGCTTCCTTCAAATCTTCCTCATATGGCTTTGTTCCCAGAACTGCCCTACCTACCCTATCTTGGTTTCTCTCATCTGGACAGCGTTCCCTTCAGATTGTGACATCTAGAATTTAACAAGCTGTAAATACCGCATTTCAGAGGTCGCTTGGACCAACCCTCTCTATTCAGGAATCTATGTTTATATTAATATAGCTCAAGCAGCACATATAGGTATATGCATGAAAACATATTCCATGCACATAGAACAATTTTGCAGGAGATAATGGGGAGAAGGCTGATGGCATTCATTCCATATGGATTTTGAAGACCAGCACTAGAGACACAAACCCAAGGAGGGCAGGAAATCGTGTGAGACAGAAGTAGAGCACCCTGAGGTCAGCACCAAACCACTTGGTGCAAGAGCATGTCGAGAGCGCAGGTGACTCTTGGCAAAGTCACAGGGAAAGCTGTTTGACTCCGAGGTCCCTGAGCCCCTTCCTCCCTCCTGATCCAGCAGATGAGGTGAAAAGTGACCAACTTTAGAATCACATCAACCTGGCTTTGAATCCTTGTTCTCCCAGGATGTATGGTGTCAGACAAATGCCTTTCCCTCTCTGAGCCTCTGTTTTACGATCTGCATGATGGGAACAAGGACGTATCCCTGTCCAGGTAGCTACAATGATTAAGGAAGGCAACAGAGAGGCCCTGGCAACGGTGCTGGGAGCACACAGGGGCTCAGAATGGGTTTTCCACTCCCCACCATGAGGATTCGCCATCCTCCTTAGAGAAGCCTGCTTCTTACATCAGCGATTTACACCCAGTGTGGGCCAGTGAGGCAGTATGATTCCTCCCATGGGGGAGTTTGTCTGCTAAGGTGTTAAAGAAATCTTACACTGCAGTCAGGGGGTGGCTGTGATGCTGGTGGTGGCATTTTAATTTATTTCTTACCAAGCAGATTTCATGAAGGCTCTGAAATAGCTGCTGCCCCCCTCTCTCTCTCCCTCCACCACCTGCTTCCTCCTTTGAGGTGGGGCTTAAAAGATGCCATCTACAAGCTCACAATCATTGTTAGTGTGTCTCACCCACAGGGCAATATTTTCCATGGAGTGTTTTGGTGAGGGATGCAGACCTCTGGGCAGTAACCAGGATTCATTATTTACTAAGCTAATTTCAGGAGATTCTATTCCAATACCTTTTGCAAATGTGTGTGTGTGTGTGTGTGTGTGTGTGTGTGTGTGTGTGTGTGTGTATCAATTGGATGCAATGTGAACCATCAATCTGTCAGGTTTTTTTTATCCACTTATTCAACAGCTCTTTCCTTAACATATATTATGGTCTAAGCACTATACTAGAGGCAGAGGAGAGAAAGATGAATGAGGTCCTATCTCTGGTGGAAAAGAGAGATGTCAGCAGACATATTCTAGAAGAGCCCAGTCTGTGTTAGCCAAACATATAAGTAAGGGAAGCCAGAGCACAGAGGAGGGAGTGGGGAGCATTCCCCAGGAGTAGAGGAATCCAGAGGGCTCCCAGAGGAAGTGGCATATGGCTGGGGCTTTGAGAGATGAATAGGAGTTTTCCCAGTGTTGCAACAGAAGAAAGGTATTTGAAATAGAGAGAACAGATTGTGAAAGACTGAGAGTCGTGGTCAGGCACATCATTTTCGGGGAACAAGAGTACCTGAAACTTGGGGCTAGTAGAGTGTAGTGGCAGAAGGGGAGACCTAAGGAATTTAGGTCCAATTTGGGAAGAACCTTAGTTAAGGAGCTTTAGCTAAAGAGGAGTGACTGCAATCATCTCGACAGAAGATGCTCAGAGAGTAGCTGTGGGGGGTGGAGAGAAGAAAGGCTGGATTCCAGATACGTGTGTCAGATAGAACTTGCAGGACTGATGATAGATTGTATGGAGGAGGGGCCCTGAAGAGGAGGGAGGAGCTGCAGATGACTCTGAGGTTTCTGGTTTTGGAGATCAGGTCGACTGGATAATGTCATCATTAACCAAGATTGAGAACATAGAGGGAGGAGCAGATTCCACAAGAGGTTAGATAAATAACAGCAAGGGGTACATCTCCCTTCAGCTTCAAGGACATTACTCTGCCTGGGCCTTGGAATGAAAAAAAGCTCCGCAGTGCCCTTGAATGACACCCTCTAATGCAATGTCTTAGCCAGGACCTGAGAGAGTTCCCATTAAGCTTAAGGACCCTTCCTTTGGCTACAGGCTGGAGCTCCCCTGAGTCATGCTGGATGTCATGGTGAGGAAGCAGAGAACAGTGGTTAAGAGCATATGCTCCAGGATCAGGCAGTTCTGTTCAAATCTTCCTCCCACCACTAACAGACTGCGTAATCTTAGGCAGTTTATTTAATCTCTCTTAAGCCTCAGTTATTGTCTATAAAATGGGTACACTTGGACCTCCCTGGTGGCACAGCAGTTAAGAATCCACCTGCCAATGCAGTGGACATGGGTTCAATCCCTGATTCTGGAAGATCCCACATGCTGTGGAGCAACTGAGCCCGCGAGCCACAACTACTGAGCCTGCGCACCACAACTACTGAAGCCCACGCGCCTAGAGCCTGTGCTTCAACAACAAGAGAAGCCACCGCAATGAGAAGCCCGCACACTGCAACGAAGAGTTGGCCCCGCTCGATGCAAGAGAAAGCCCGCACAGCAACCAAGACCCAATGCAGCCATAAATAAATAAACAAACAAATAAATATATATATATATATGTTTTTAAATGTGTACTCTAATAGTATCCACCTCATAAGGTACCAGGGGATTAAATGAGTTAATGAATGTAAGAGGTTCAGAATAGTATCAGGTACATAGTAAGAACTCACAAAGGAATGTTGTTACTGTTAGTAGTATACATTTTCTTTTTCCTTTTTTTAAAAACATCATTATGATGATGATGATGATGTGTGGAGACCTCTTCAGCAGACAAGGACCAATTTCCTGCAGCTTCCTGTGCCTAGGCTTCTTCCAGAAGATCCCATCAAGGTTGCTGTAATGCAGTCATAAAGCACTACTGCCCTTTAGACACATAGACCAGGCTCCTGGCCACTGTCAGCAGGATGAGCATTTGGCCAAGTTCCTGGATGTGGGATGGATTTGTGATGATTGCTCATGGGTGTCTGGCCAGGTCCTCTGTCCTGGAAAGGATGCCAGTCAGGGTCAGGAAACAGAGCAAGACCGTCTGACCTGGAGGCTGAGCCACCGCCTCCTCTGAATGCAGGTGAGGTGTGTCCTTACTGCTCTGGATCCTGACTCTTCTCTGCAGATGCCCTGTGAGACGTCGAGACTGTTTCGCTTCAAAGCGGGGAACGGATGCTCTAAGGTCGTGCTGTCCAAGCCCCAAATTACAGAGCAGCCTGAAGTGACCTTGAGCACGGACAGGCATCAGTGCTACCCTGGCCGTATCCACAGTGCTGACAGCCCAGTGATCTTCTACGGGACTGTATTAGGCAGAAAATTATTCTTGCCCATTCCACAGCCTTCACACTGGGGGCCAGCGGATCCGTGGCAGGAAAGATGTTTCGCTTAGAATCAGAAAAAGATTCACCCTATAAGCTGCCCTCTGTCTACTTCCCTCGTCTTGGCCCCCGTAATCAACCCTGTAGAATTCCTTCTGGGCTAGTTTTCCTGCGGAAGCAAGTTTGAATCAGGGTGTTGACACATCGGAGAGGAGTAATAAAGCAGACACAGTAGAAGGACCACGGGCTTTAGAGTCAAAGGACATTGGTTGGAGTCCCAGCTCTGCCTTTTACTAACTGTGTGAGCTTGACATGCTACTCAATTCTCCTGAGCCTCTATTTTCTCATCTGAAAATGGGAATAACAAGATCCTCTCCTACATAACATTATTGTGAGCATCAAGTTATGTAAATAAAAAACACTGCTTTGTTAGCCTGATTTTTTATGCCAAAATATATGCATTCCAACTTTGATACTTAACTTAAATGTTTTACATTCCCAAGATAATGCTTAGATAACCTCCTCGTTTCTCCTGTGTGCCTGCAAAACGAGCCGCCCTGACCCCAGCACCACATGCCCAAATATAACTCATTCTTCCAAGCCCAGCTCTAGAATAAATTCCTCTTTGAATCCCCCCGTCCTCCTCCTACGCATGTATACACACACTCACACACACTCCTAGAAGAGATCACTTCTGCTCTCTATGAATTCCCACAGCAATTTATCACTTCTGGTAGTCAACACGTTTTACCTTACTGTACAACTGTTTGTGGACTATTGGTTCCTGTCCGGCCACAAATCCCATCATGACTGTTAGCTGCTGGAGGATGGCATTTGTGGCAGGTGCATCTTAAAGTCCCCCAGGGTACCCGACATAAGGTGAGCACTAAGAAACAATATCCAGTGAATGGGGGAACTGATGCTCCGTGCTTTCACTGCCATGGCCCATCGTCATTCCATCCACCTTTCTCTCTTCTCTAGATCCACCTCAGAACAGGAGGCAACCTCACTTCTGCCTCGCATGACTTCCTGTGCACTCCTGCCCCCAGAGCAATTACAGTTTTTGTCATAAGGTTTCTTGGGGTCTCCTCTGGTGGTAATTGTGGGAGAAATAGATAACAAAGTTACAGGAACATGTGGTATCCAGCTACCTACAAGAATATGTGGTATCCAACTTCCTACAAGAATATACAGTACCCAACTATCTATAAGAATATGCAGTACCCAGCTTCCACTTCGTGTCTCATGAGAGCTATTAACTCGACAACTGAAACGAAAACTCCTCAGTCTTGGGCTTCCCTGGTGGCGCAGTGGTTGAGAGTCCGCCTGCCGATGCAGGGGACACGGGTTCGTGCCCCGGTCTGGGAGGATCCCACATGCCACGGAGCGGCTGGGCCCGTGAGCTATGGCCGCTGAGCCTGTGCGTCCAGAGCCTGTGCTCCGCAATGGGAGAGGCCACAACAGTGAGAGGCCCACATTCCGCAAAAAAAAAAAAAAAAAAACAATTCCTCAGTCTTCCTACCTCTCCCACCTGCCACCTGCTCCTTCCAGCTCAGTGGAAATCTGACACAGTATTGTGTGTGTGTGTGTGTCTATGTACGTGTGCACACACACGTTTCATTTAGATGAGATTTTGGACTTCGAGTTAATGCTGGAATGGTTAAGACTTTTGAGGGTGTTGGGGTTAGGGTGAATGTATTTTGCATGTGGAAAGGATAACAATTTCGGGGGCCAGACGGTGGACTGTTGTGGGTTGAATTGTGTCTCCCCTCAAAACATGCTGAGGTTCTAAAACCCAACACCTCCACTGTGACTTTATTTGGAAATAGTATAATTGCAGATGTTATTAGTTAAGACAAGGTCATCGTGGCATAGGGTGGGACCCTAATCCAATACGACTGATGTCCCTAAAAGAACAGGAGAAATACACAGGGAGAAGATGGCCATGTGACGATGGAGACAGAGACTGGAGTGATGTACCTTTGAGCCAAGCGATGTCAAGGAATTCTGGTAAACCTCCTTGCTGGGAGAGGCAAGGAAGGGTTCTTCCCTACAGATTACAGAGGAAGCATGGCCCTTCCAACATTTGATTTGGGACTTCTAGCCTCTAGAACCCAGAAAATAAATTTCTGTTTCAAACCACCCAGTATAGAGGACTTTGTTATGGTACCCCTAGGAAACTAACACAGCCACTGGAGGGTGACTTGGCCTCCTCTACCTTTTCAGCCCCAGAGCCAGCTTTATCCCAACAACACCTTCTCCGTCCTGTCTCCTATCTGCCTTCTCTGACTTATTCCAACCATCACACCCTTAGTTTAGTCTTTCCTCTCTATATACCTGGATTATTACAAAGGCCTTCAGGCAGGTGTTCCTGTTACAGGTTCCATCAAGTAAGTGTCCCTCCAATCCGTCATCCACCCTGCAGTTGGAGAGATCTTTCCAAAGTGTCGATTTGATCATGTTTTTCCCTGACTAAACCCGTGTAATGGTGCCTCTGAGTCTTCAGGACATTGATAAATGTGTTTGTCATCTCTGCTTAGCTCAAGACCCTTCACAAAGAGGGCTGCAGTCAACATCCTGGAATCATCTCCTGCCCCCAAACTCATGCGCCCTCTTTGTTCCAAGCCTACTGGAATATTCCAACATCAAATGACCTGTCCGTACGATAAGGGTCTTCCCATACTATTGCCCCACCTTCAACCTTGCTCCTCTTCTTTCCTTAGCCAACTTTTACTCCTACTTCCAAATGAGCTCAGTTATCACCTCCTCCAGGAAGTCCTCTCTAACCTTTCCCTCCCCACTCTAAATAGGATGCTCCTCTCTGCACTTTCATGGGGGT
The DNA here is from genome assembly GCF_964374135.1 of Grampus griseus. NCBI lineage: Eukaryota > Metazoa > Chordata > Mammalia > Artiodactyla > Delphinidae > Grampus > Grampus griseus. Next base: position 56,971,227 of record NC_139014.1, read on the forward strand.
CACCTCGACCCAGCACATTTCTATCACTAGACTGAGCTCTTTGGGTGCTGGCACCATCTCTCACCAAAGCCAACAAGATCACCGAGCAGGGGCCCAACACATAAATGATCCCATTTTATTTTATTTATTTTACTTATTGACTTTCAACTCCTGTTTTTATTGTGTGGGGCCAGGCAATGCACTAAGAACTCACAGGCGTCATTTCCTTTCCTCCTCCCACCAATCTTAGCATCATTATCTTTCCATTATGATCAAGGAGGCTGACTCCCGGAGAGATGAAATCACTGCCCAGCACATGCAGCTACACAGCAGCAGAGGAGAGGGTCTAGGTCAAGCATCCAGACTCCTTCACACTGGCCGGGATTAATGAAGGGATGAGCCTGTAAACATTGGAGAAATCTCACAACTAAAAGTTATTCCCCTTTGATAAAGGTGGCAAGAATATACATTGGAGAAAAGACAGCCTCTTCAATAAATGGTGCTGGGAAAACTGGACAGCTACATGTAAAAGTATGAGATTAGAACACTCCCTAACACCATACACAAAAATAAACTCAAAATGGATTAAAGACCTAAATGTAAGGCCAGACACTATCAAACTCTTAGAGGAAAACACAGGCAGAACACTCCATGACATCAATCACAGCAAGGTCCTTTTTGATCCACCTCCTAGAGTAATGGAAGTAAAAACAAAAATAAACAAATGGGACCTAATGAAACTTCAAAGCTTTTGCACAGCAAAGGAAACCATAAACAAGATGAAAAGACAACCCTCAGAATGGGAGAAAATATTTGCAAATGAAGCAGACAAAGGATTAATCTCCAAAATTTACAAGCAGGTCATACAGCTCAATATCAAAAAAAACAAACAACCCAATCCAAAAATGGGCAGAAGACCTAAATAGACAGTTTTCCAAAGAAGATATACAGATAGCCAACAAACACATGAAAGAATGCTCAACATCACTAATCATTAGAGAAATGCAAATCAGAACTACAATGAGGTATCACCTCATACCAGTCAGAATGGCCATCATCAAAAAGTCTACAAACAATAAATGCTGGAGAGGGTGTGGAGAAAAGGGAACCCTCCTGCACTGTTGGTGGGAATGTAAACTGATACAGCCACTATGGAGAACAGTATGGAGGTTCCTTAAAAAACTAAAAAGAGAACTACCATATGACCCAGCAATCCCACTACTGGGCATATACCCTGAGAAAACCATAATTCAAAAAGAGTCATACACCCCAATGTTCACTGCAGCTCTATTTACAACAGCCAGGACATGGAAGCAACCTAAGTGTCCATCGACAGACGAATGGATAAAGAAGATGTGGCACATATATACAACGGAATATTACTCAGCCATAAAAAGAAACGAAATTGAGTTATTTGTAATGAGGTGGATGGACCTAGAGTTTGTCATACAGAGTGAAGTAAGTCAGAAAGAGAAAAACAAATACCGTATGCTAACACATATATATTGAATCTATGAAAAAAATATTGGTTATGAAGAACCTACGGGCAGGACAGGAATAAAGATGCAGACCTACTAGAGAATGGACTTGAGGACATGGGGAGGGGGAAGGGTAAGCTGGGACGAAGTGAGAGAGTGGCATGGACATATATACACTACCAAATGTAAAATAGATAGCTAGTGGGAAGCAGCCGCATAGCACAGGGAGATCAGCTCGGTGCTTTGTGACCACCTAGAGGGGTGGGATAGGGAGGGTGGGAGGGAGATGCAAGAGGGAGGGGATATGGGGATACAGATATATGTATATGTATAGCTGATTCACTTTGTTATAAAGCAGAGACTAACACACCATTGTAAAGCAATTATACTCCAATAAAGATGTTAAAAAAATTTATTCCCCGCACTTCATCAGAATGCAAATGGAAACCTCTCTAGTTCCACCTGTCACTTCAATATCGACTTGCTTCTTATCTAGAGAGAGAGAGAGAGCCATTCTCCCATGGTTGAGGGAGTTATGCTTCCCATCCGTCACATCCAGCTATGGGTGTCTGTGTCAGGGGAGGGGAAGAATGAACACAAATATTATCAACACCAGCAAGAGGCAAATGAGGAGCTATTTTATCTCCTCAGCACAGAACATAAAACCGGAGCCAGGGCTGCACGCTGAGCTTTATTTACAGTGTCTGGTGGTGAACAGGGTCCGGAGAGTGGAGGTGCCCTCCTCACGTGCACACACCCCCATCCCACGCCTTGCTGGAGGCAGAGACGAATTAAAAACACAAGCTGCACAGACAGAGATAAATCAATCTTCATCAGAGCAGCGCCCCTGACACCACCCTGACAAATCAATATATTTCTCCATGATGGAGTCACTAAAGCTGCAACCAAGCCACCAGGAAACGCAAAGCAGCCTCATAAGGAATATCGCCAAGTAACAGAATATCTAAATCTGAATTTCAATTATCCACCTTCAAGGGCACGCTGATATTTTCAGGAGGGGAGTCAATCAAAAATTCATGGAGCCTGGCTTCACTGCCCCCAGTCAACAGTTCTCTGGGCTGCCAGGGTTTCCACTGCTCCAAGCTGGCAGAGATGAGTCTCACCCAGCCTATGAGAAGAATCTAGAATCCCCCAAATGCGGCCCTCTCCAAGGGAGATGGGAAGCTCTGATCAGACAATCCTGCCTGTTAAGATACCCCCTGCTGGCCCTGGAACTGGGAAGAAGATTCATACCTTCCTTGGGTGGGTTCCAGGCTGGATCAGTGGCCGTACCACCTAGATGGAGCTACTGAGCTCAAGCCAAACTGGTGCTATGACCCAGAAACCCAATGGGAGCCCCCCAGACACTCCAGGAGTAGGAGGGGGCTGACCTGTGGGAGTGGCAGCCAGCTCCTTGCAGGCATCCTTTGTTCAGCAATGGGGATGTCCCTAGGAATCACCTTGGTCATGCACCTGCCTCTCACTCAGATCTTTGAGTCATCATGACAGTGACAATGACCACAGGGGTCATGTACTAGCTGAGAGCCTGCAGTCAACAGCCATGAGAGTCTAGCTCTGAACCCTGGAGCTGCCCCATATAACCTGAGTGGTCTTGCAAACCTCGGCTCTCCTATCTATGAAATTCAACCATGGCATCCTACCTCCTAGGACTGTGGTCACCCCAGCCTTTATTAAAGGCTACCTGGGCTAGGGATCATTCGAAGCTCTTTATAGAAGCTCTTTATATGAAATCTAAGCCATGTGACAATCACAACTTGAAGTCAGTATTATTCTTCTCGCCATTTCACAGGTGAGGAAGTTGAGACACAGAGGTTACGTAAAAGCAGTAATACCCGGCAAGTGCTTCACACGATGCCTGAAACACTGTAGACGCTCAATGGCTGTTATCACCTGCTGTTACTATAATAATTAATACACTTTCTAAGCAGTTTAAAAGCTGCTTCATGCACCTAGGCATCATTGATCTGTACAATAGCACTTTTTAAATCCAGATTATTACAAGAGTCTCACAAGTGGTCTGTTGACCCCTCCAATCCATACTCCTTAGTGCTACTAGAGAGATATTTCTAAAACACAGTCTGGTGATACCACCTCCCTATTTATATTCCTTCAGTGGATTCTCAACGCCGCTTTGATAAAGTTCAAACTTCATGGTCAAAGATCCCCTTGAATGCAGAAACTAACACACCACTGTAAAGCAATTATACTCCAATAAAGATGTTTAAAAAAACAAAAAAAAAAAGATCCCCTGGACCTGTCCTCAGTCTGCCTGTCCAGACTCAGTTCCCAATCCTCCCCACATCACGGTTTACACTCCAGTTATCCCCCAGATCTTTCACGAGTATGTCCTGTTCACTCACAACATGGGGACTTCTGTGTATGTCGTCTCCTCTGCTGGTAACGACCTTCCTTCCCTGTTCTGGAAAACACCTTCCCTTGCAGTTAACAGTCACTTCCTGTGCAAAGCCTTCCCTGAACCCTAGAGCAGATTTGCACTCTTGTTCCTCAGAGTCCCCAGTGAGCCTTACGTGGCCTCACCACAGCACGCCTGACACACCACTGCAAGTGTCTGGCCCCTGTCTGCCCCCCAAGTCAGGCCAAGGTCTGCTGCACGGCCAGGCCTTGCCATTAGTATATCCCAGGAGCCCAGCACACGGCAGGTGCTCCGTGTGTGTGTGGGCGGGGAGGGGGGGCAGTGATTGTGTGTGTTATATCATTTTTGTTTTGAACTGCAGTGGGGTGGGTTTCATGAGACCTCATGACCTTGTCCTTGATCAGGAGACAAGGTCATAATGCAATCCTGGGGGCAATGCCAACTAAACAGAACCCTTTCCAGATCGTTTCACCAGTAAGGGAATGTATTAGGTACATGCATGGAACCTCCAGGAGACCAGAGAACCAGCCTGAAATGATGCTCAAATTACAGAGCCGGGCTTCTCCAGGGGGGTCGCGGCCGCTGCTGCCCCCCATACGAGTCAATAAACGAGCCACCGTGATCTGTAGGGATAGTTATGCTCATCTCACCGAGGAAGGCACTGAGGCATGACGAGATCGTGGGATCGGCCCCACGCGTGGGCGGCTGTGGAACTGTGTCCTCATGCCTGACGCCTCCGCTGTGCCACAGGTGCCCGGATACGGGTGGGGGGGTGGCTGGGTGCCGAGGACCCAGGTGGGGACTGCGACGCATGAACCCTTGGTTGCAGAGGGCAGGGAGGATGTGACAGAGGCATCAGCGCTCCACGGGTATTTCCTCCTCCCGGGCTCACAGCTGGACCACGTGTCTCAAACCCCACTGCGCTGGAACGGGGCCCGGGGACGGAGTTTTCTGCTCAGCAGAGTGTGAAGGCAGGGAAGTGGGTCAGCTCCGAGCGGGCACATCGGAGAGCTGGTGTGGCAAAGATGCAGGGACCCGGGGGAGGACCAGAGGCCCTGAGCACAGGCAGAGCCGCCGTACAGGGAGAGCCCTGGCCCTGAACCATCATGAAAACAGCGTCCCCCAAAGCCCTGATGGGACAAACAATGAAGTTCATTTGTGGTCGGAGTCTAAGGCAGGGGGACACAGGAGTCCTCTGTTGGAGCTGTCAGGCTCCCCACAGACGAACACCCAACACTAGGTGGCCGCAGCCGGGCCCGGGTGCCCCTCATCTTTGGGCAAACAGGGAATGAACCCAGCACCCAGAGGTGGGAGCCTTTCCAGTTAGTGAACACACTGAGGTGAGCAGGGGGCGTACCCAGGAGGGCACGGAAGCTCCGCGCCCCTCCCCCGATACCTTGCTCTATGCATGTCCTTTATCGGACTTTTCCTGAGTTGTAGCCCTTATAATAAACCAATAATAGTAAGGACAGTACTTTCCTGAGTTCTGTGAGCCATTATACCAAATTATCACACCCGAACAAGGAGTGGTGGGAACCTTGATTCACAGTCAGTTGGTCAGATGTACAGGAAGCCAGGACTCGGAAATGGCATCTGACGTGGGGGACAGTCTGGTGGGACGGAGCCCTTAAGCTGGGGGGTCTGCACTAGCTCTGGTAGTTAGTGTCAGAATTGAATCGAATTGAAGGACACCCGGTTGGGGTCCCGAGAGTTGGAGAATTGGTTTGGGACGAGGCAAAAACCCACACATTTGGTGTCAGTGTATTATGAGCGGAAATACATCAAAGGTGTCAGAATCAGGGCTTCTCCAACTAGAAATGAGGCCTGACTATCACAGGATCTAGGTCTCCTCGCCTCCTTGTGCCCGTCTGCCTGTCCCGCTGATTCTGTCTCTGACTCTCGCCTCTGCTTATCTCTCCTTAGCTTCATTCTAAACTGTGTGAAGTAAAAAAAAATGAGGTGGTCACTGGGGCTCCCCCTGCCAACTAGAACAGTCTCAAATTTGTTCTGAGCCAACTGAAATGCCAGGCTCCAGCCAACCTGGGTCCATAGCCAGGAGTCTCAGTTTGGTTGGGGATGCAGGCCCTTTCTCTCTCCAGACCATTAACCCCATTCCCAAACCAGTCGTGTAACAATCCATTTCGTCCTACAAATAAGTAGGTAGAATCAAGAAAGAAGATATGGGATGCAGGGATCCTTCACAGCCTGGACACCTTCCTTCCCCTTCCGCAGGGTCAGCCAGACACCTCCACTTCCCCTGCTCTTCCTCCACCTAGACAATGCTAACAGCTCCAAGGAGGAGTAAGATGTCACCTGCTTCCTCCACAGGGACAACTGGACTCCAGAAAGAATGTGGGGACCTTTCCCATTCAAAGAAAGAAGCATGACGAATGATGAAGGAGCGGGGGGGGGGGTGTGCGCCAAATGCAGACTCTGGGGTCTACGGGCTCAAAGCGTGTCTTGTGCTAAGCATCCCAGGCTTTGGGCAAAGGAGGCCAATCCCCACCCCCACCCCCAGATCCACATTCCAGCTCTGTCTCCTTCTTGCTGTGTGACCATGGGGAAGTCACCCAACCTCTCTGAACCTCAGATTTCTTTATCTGTAAAAAGGGATTATAATTAGATCCTATCTAATTATAGGTGGTTGTAAGAATTAAATGAGGGAAGGCTCGGGGCATGAAATGCACCCTGCCAGCCATGAACAGATACTATAACGCAGATGATCAGCAACGCACGCTGTGCCTCACGCTTCGCACACTTTTAGTAAATGTTCTAGAAGGAAAGAGAGAAGGAAGGAAAGAAGGAAATGGGTGGTAAGAGGCTCATACCGTGGCTGTGAAGAATTAATGAACACACCTGATCGGTGTGAGTTTATGCAGGGGCGAGGGGTAGAGTGACACAGTCTGATCGAAGCATCCCCTGCGATTCTGCTATGCCCACCTCCCCATCCCTATTGAGAAGCCCTGCTCGCAAGCTCCCAGTGACCCTTAGCATCAGAAGCCTCATGGGGCCTGGCACCAGCAGGGGAAGGGGAGGGAGCCAAGGGGACACACAGCCTCCCTGGGCCTCACTGTGACTGCCACTGGCCACCTGCTGCACGCCAACTGCTTTCCCCAGCAACGTAGGAGAGGAGGGGCCTGTTTATGCATTGCAGGACCTCAGGCAAGTCACTTCACCTCTCAGAGCCTCAATTTTCTCATCGGTAAAGTGGGGGCAGGGGTAACAGTCCCTGCCTGGCGACATCACATGAGTAGGGCTGTTCCAGCACTCGAACTGGGTGCTAGATAAACAAGTTATTATGAGTATCACCTCCAGCACTCTGGACAGAGCTTTTTTTTTTTAACATCTTTATTGGAGTATAATTGCTTTACAATGGTCTGTTAGCTTCAGCTGTATAACAAAGTGAATCAGCTATACACATACATATATCCCCATATCCCTTCCCTCTTGCGTCTCCCTCCCACCCTCCCTATCCCACCCCTCTAGGGGGACACAAAGCCCCGAGCTGATCTCCCTGTGCTATGCAGCTGCTTCCCACTATCTATTTTACATTTGGTAGTGTATAGATGTCAATGCCACTCTCTCACTTCATCCCAGCTTACCCTTCCCCCTCCCCGTGTCCTCAAGTCCATTCTCTATGTCTGCGTCTTTATTCCTGTCCTGCCCCTAGGTTCTTCAGAACCTTTTTTATGTTTTTTTAGATTCCATATATATGTGTCAGCATGCCCTGCAAAAGCAGAAGAGTGAGAGTCGGCTTCTTTCCTGTTTTGCTGAAAGCTGGGTTAGGGGGGCGGGGGATTGTGTCAGTAGAGAGGGTGGCCTGGGGGTAATTCATTTCTGGCTGTACGTTGGAACTTCCGGGGAGCTTTCAAACAAGGCCAGATGCCCTGACCGCACCCCAGAAATTCTGACTTGATTGGTGGGGGATGGGCTAGTTCTTATTTAATGTTCATGGGTGGTTCCTCATGTCAAGACTTCCTGGGCTCCCCGACAAAGTGAACATCAATCAACCAAAGGAGGAGAATCACCTAAAAATCTGTCTGCTAAGTGATGTGTAACCCCTCCTCGAGAGTTCAAGGGCTTGCGAACTGTGAGGATGCAACATTTATGAAACTGGTTTTTAATAGCTTACATTTATTAAACACAGATTACACCACCAAGCGCCAGGCTAAGCAGGTGATAGCCTTTATCCCACCGAATCCTGACACCAGCCTTATCAGGTGGGGACTGACAGCACCCCGTTTACAGATAAGGGGGACTGGCAGTGCTTACTATTGCACACTACTGATGGTGGAGCCAGCAGCCCAGCCCAGCCCTGCCTGACTCCCGCCAACTTCTGGGAGAAAGAGTCCTGGACCTCCGCCTGTCTTGCACTCCTGTGCTTACTTTGGGCAAGTCCCTGCCCTCTCTGGGCCCGTTTCCTCACCCACACAATGAGGTCCCCGGGATACCAGCTCAGTCATTCTCGGACCTATAACCCTCTGACCCCCATCCTGCTTAAATCCACTGCCCCTTTATTTTTCTTCTCTTTTCAACTTCCTCCACCTCAAAATGTATTTGAAAGCAGGGTAACTAGCCTGGTGACCCGCTCTTAAGAGAGGTTACTACAAGATTTTGGCCTCTCCATGATTTGAAGCAGGAAATCCTCCACGTGATTTTTTTTTTTTCCTATAAAATCCAAGAGTTCTGGGGAATTGTTGTTGGGCAGAATCAGCTTTAAAAATTCTGGTCTGATGTGACTACATTTGATAAAATAGGCTAGGACACTCTTCTCACAGGCCATATCTCATGCTATTCCCAGGATGGATAATTCCCAAAAGTTTGCTCTGGGGTGTGAAAAGGTTCTTGGCTGAGAAGGAACATCACTTACTACTCATCCTATTGGAGAGTCACAGTTCATGTCAGCCACAGTAAAGGTGCTGATAAGTCCTGCAGTAAAGAAATGTAGGCAGTTTTTTTTTTCACCCAGATTTTTCTCAAGCTTCCTTGGCCACAGAACCCTTTCACTGAACACCTAAAATTGAATACTTGAAACAGGGCATACAAGTTGCTGCCAAAGCTACACCCACCTTTTTTTGGACCCTCCAGATCAACGCTTCCTTGAAATCTAGAAGACGCGTTACGAGTGAACCAAGTGCAGAACAAAGGCTAACGCTAGCTGTCACCCTCCAGATATACCATTTCCTCCCTCACAAGGGGGTCTGATGAGCTGGGAGGGCTGCAATTAACAAGGCAGCTGGCCCAGTGCAGCAGAAAGCTCTGTCATCCAACAGCCAGGTGGGCCCAGCTGGGTGACAATAAAGCCACCGTGGGAACTTGCACCTTGTCATTTTAAAGGTGGCTCTGCACCCTTTAGGCTGTCTGTGGGGTCGAGGGATTCATTCATTCACACATTGTAAAAGGACCGAATAGGAGACATGAGGAAAGACAGAATGTTCTACCTGAAAGAATGTTCCACATTCTTTTCAAGGTAGGATCAGCTGGGGACAGTCATTGCTACCCATGACTGCATCCAGCAAAGTTCGGTTAAACCCTTCCTCTGTGCAGGCTCTGATGATAATGCAGTTATGAATTAGGTTCAACCACTGCCTTCCAGGGGCTCACGGCTTGTGCGGAGACAGACATGCAAACACTCCGGATAATTGTAGTGGGAGGTGGGCAGAAGGGCTCGAAGGAGCCTGGAGAAAGCAGAGCCTAGACCCGCCTCTTCCTGATGCAACGCACATGTCCCGAGCATCCTCTGTGCCCTGGATGCTGCAGGGAATAGACAAGAAAGACACAGTCCCTGTCCAAAAGATGCCTCTGGGATGCTTCAGTGTCTACACCCCTCCTCAAAGAGTAAAATATCATCTCCTCTAAACTTTGGAAGTCCTCTCCATGGTGCCTGTCATCCCATAATGAATCTGTTAGGACGCCTGTTTCCCCATCAGGGCTGTAAGTTCCCCGAGGGCCAGGCCCTGTATTCCTGAGGTTTGTATAATGGATGCATCCCTAAGCAACTGCCTAGCAGACACAAGATGTTTCATAAATGCTTTATGAAATGAAGAAACGGGTGTCAGTGGAAGGGAAGCCTATAACTCAACATATTATAAGGTCAATCTGAGGCACACCCTGAGAGAAGAAAAAGTGCCAAGATGTTCCACGGATGGAGAACATGGATCCGGTGGGGAGAATGTAGGGAGAGGGGAGACACCAGGAAAGCCTCAGGAGAAAAGTTGCATTGAATTAGATGCTAGAAGATGAGTAGCCTTTGAGCAAATTCGAAGAATGAACAGATGAGCAAAGCTGAGAAGTCAATGGGGAAAGAAAGTATTCAGGAAAGACTGAAATCTCATGTGTGAGCAGAGTTTAGGGTATGTATCCTGTAGCACTGGGAACTGAGCCTAGAAGCGCAGGCAGTGGAGAAGGAGCAACGGGGACCACCCCTTGAGTAGAGCCAAGCAGTGGTGTGCTGAGAGCTGAGTTTGGGAAATGACCACGTGCCGGTGCTGAATAATGGGAATGAGAGGGAGAGAAGCTGCGGAGGGACCACTTAGAAGCAGCCATTCTGAGTCAGCCATCAGTGCCCTAAATAAGTTGCCGGCCCCACAGCTCCACTGCCCAGAAGAGTCCTTCTCACACCGGGATAGCTCCCTCCCCTTTGACCATCAGAACCTATAAGTAGCCACGTAAAGGCCTCTGCCCCCCAGCTCAGCCACTAAGACCTGAGCCCAGCCAGCTCTGGCTCAGCCCTGCCTGGTCACCCCATTGTCCCCTGGGGCACAGCCAGCCTGTGGGCCCTTGACAGCATGGGCAGGGATCAGCAGGAACTGAGAGCCAGTGGCATCTTCCTGAGTCTGAATCCTGTCCCCAGATCCCCAAGAGCGATATGTTACACTCTACCAAAAAAGTGAAGGAGAAATATTTCAGTCTGTGGCTCTGCCCGCCTTTCCTTTAATCCCACTTGGGGTCTGATGGGCAGGGGTCACTGCTGAGGAAGATGCCAGGTGAAGAAGAGGCCCCTGGAAGGTCTGAGAATCTGGAAATGAGTGTCTGAGAGTCTGAGTGCCGGCCCTTGGGTGAGTTACCTTGGGTCTAGCTTCTCTACTCCTCTCTGGGGAACTTAGGGCACTTGGGTCTCTGGGGAGTGTTCCGGGAACTTTAGCACCAAAGGTGGGTGCTGTCCTAGAATTTGAGGTACCCTATCCTGCACCCCAGAAGCTTGATGCTGGGGCTCTCTGAGGAAGGAGGACCCTAATACTATCTGCAGGGGGACAGGCATCGAAATCCACATGAGGGATGGCAAGGCTGGACGAGCTCTGTGGGGATCCTGACTGTGCCACTTGCCAGGGCATAACTTTGGAGACAGCCCCTTAACTTCCTTGAGCTTGAATTTCCTCATCTGCAAAGCAGGAGTAACCTTGCCTGCTCCACCACTGTGCACTGTTATCACATGGTGAGTACACACATGAATGTTCTCTATAAACCGTGAGGGCTCCGGGAAAAGTGGCCATGCTTCCCCCACCCATCCTGGAAGCCCTGCCTCTTTAGCTGCTGGGTTGGGAGGGCCCCTTGGGAAACCAGGACCTCCCTAGAAACACAGCCTCCTCCAAAGGGAGGCCTGGGCCCCTAATCTAAGCCATCAGGGGCCTGACTGGGGTCACCCCAAATTAATAACTGCCTCCCTCCTTCATTGGGAGAATGAACTGAGATATCTGTGTAAAGGGAGAAGAGAATAATACAAATCAACTTATTTACAAAACAGAAATAGACTCACAGACATAGAAAACAAACATATGGTTACCAAAGGGGAAGGGAAAGGGGAGGCGGAGGGACAAATTAGGAGTATGGGATTAATAGATACACACTACTATATATAAAATAGATAAAAAACAAGGATTTACTCTATAGCACATGGAATTATATTCAATATCTTGTAATTATCTATAATGGAAAAGAACCTGAAGTGGTATTTACACCTGAAACTAACACAATATCGTAAGTCAACTATGGTTTAATAAATAAAATTTAAAAAAAATAAAAAAGAAGAGAACCACCAAATTGTTACTATTTATTTATTATATGCCAGACCCTGGGCTAGGCGTCCATTATCTGATTTAATTAAATGTTCATACTATCTCTATCACATGTATCATATATATAATATGAGAGATATATGATTAATGTGATATAAATATATATGTGAGATATATAGATCTAGATATAAATATAGATACTGATAGAGATAAATTTTCTCATTTTAGAGGCAATGAGACGATATGAATTCAGGTCTCTCTGTCTCTAAGGAGCTTGCTTTTCTCTTGGTGATTTTCTACTCTTCATGGTGCAGGAGAAGGGGAGAATTTCTCTGAAGAGATGGAGTAGTACCATGGTAATGCTCAGAAAATGCTAGTTCTTTCCCTTCCCTTCTCCTAAAGAAGATGCTGCTGGGGGGAGCCACCTCCTGGGAATCCCCAGGGCCCTGAGAGTGGGCCCTGGCGGCCTGGCCCTGTTGAGTTGGTAACAAAACATCTATTCATGCCCAAGGGAGCAGCTCTGGCTCTGGGCTGTGGGACAGAAGCCCAGAAAGCCAACACCCACATGCATGGCCACAGGCCAGGGGACCAGAGGTACCAACGAGCCTGGTGCCCACCTGGATTGGGGAGCCTCACGGGGCCTGGCACCAGCAGGGGAAGCACGTCCCGAGAGGCAGCCAAGGGAACGCACAGTCTCCCTGGGCCTCACTGTGTTGCCAAGGGCCGTCTGCTGTGTGCCAAGGGCCGTCTCCTGCCAAGCACACTCACTGACATCTGAGGACAACCCTTTAACCCGGGGGGTTCCTCCCAATTTATAGATAAACCAGTGGTTCTCAACCAGGGACAACCGTGCCCCAGAGGAGACACTGGGCTATGTCTGGAGATATTTCTGGCAGTCAAAACTTGGCAGGAGGCGAGAGGCACTACTGGACAGAAATACTGCTAAACATCCTACAGTGTGCGGGACAGCCCCCAACGCAAAGAAGATCAGGCCCCAAACATCAACGGCCGAGGCTGAGAAACTGAGACAAGAAACTGACTCTTACAGGTATTTACCACGTTCACACAGCTGATGAGTGCTGGAGTCAGCTTCTAGGTACTCATCCTCTGATCCTGAAGCCAATGCTCCTTCTTTGTGATGGGGAGACTCGCCCCAGCCAAGGCCAAGGAAACTGAAGGATGGACAAGCTTGCATTCCGATAAGCAGACAGAGCTGGGAGCATCCCAGGCTCTACTGAAAAGCCCATGCGAAGCCTGAAATGACCTGAAGTTTCCTAGGAGGAAGCTGTAGGCGGTACCAGAGGTTTGGGTGTTATAAACAGTGATTTACTTGCATTTGGAATTTGATAAATGCTCAGTTCCTCCTATGCTCTCCCACCCCTACTCCCAGGTACGTCTGTCCTTAAGTGCCAACGGCCTGGGTGAACTTCCCAAGGTCCAAAAAGGGACCACAATGCCTTCCCACCAGAATTGGACATTTTGACCAGGTCCCTAGGGGCAGGTCAGACAGCTGCCATTCTCAAAGACAGGTAATATAGGTCAACGCGTGAGCCATAGTAAGTGCACAATGAGGGAAAGTGAAAAACAGGCAGATGGGCCAAGCGCCACCACGGCAGAGATGAGGCAGGAAAAGCCAGCTCGGTGGGGGTCATGATGGCCATGAAAGCTGACAAGTGGGCCCCTGCCCTGAGCCCTGGTGATGAGACACGGTGAGGTTCTAAGTCAGCAAATGACCTGACCATTTTCTCCATGCCAGTTGGCACCATATACCCCAGAAGCCAAGTGTCTATTATGACAGTCCCAAACGAATTAGGTCTGATCTCAGTAAGGAAGCTGCTTCTGACCACTCTAATGGGCAGACAGGCAGCCAGTCATTCCTAAGAAAGGGCAGCTGAGCGCCCAGGTACAATCCTTCCTTTGAGCCCCTGGATCCCTCACCCCACACCTGGGCAGTACCTTCTGGGGCCCCTCCAGTTCCCACCCCTCACTCTAGCAAAAAAAAAACAGCACTCTGAACTTTGGAATCCCAATCTACTGGACAGCTAGAGCCAACCACAGACATCACTGACAGACTGGCAACCACGCGGTGAAGTTGAGACCCCATAGGTAAGCTTATCAGGGCTCAGAAGCCAAATGAGATACTTTACTTGAAATAAAGGTTGATCCTCTTTGGGGAAGTCGGAAAGCCTTTGATTAGTAATTCCAAGAGCAGAAGCTTACAACTTCGAGTTCTGGCCAGCGAGGCCTCAGCCAGCTCTGACCTGGCTGGCCCAAGCCAAGAACCGTCTTCTGGAACCACGTAGTCACAAACAGGCCTGCCCTTGGTAACTGGAGGCCTGACAGCAGGAGGAACACAGCAGGCACAGGAGACGAAGCTGCAGACAGAAGGTGGCTAAGGACCAGGGCTAGGGCTAGGGCTAGCGTCTCTGTGGGAAAAGACCAGTCAGCAAACCCAGCACCGGGTTTTGCTCCCAATTCTCCAAGCTGCTGGTTCTCTGGCTAGTAGCTTTTAACCTTGACTGAGCACTAGAATTAATCTGGTAAGCTTTGAAAAATTCTGATGCCCAGACTTCAACCCAGACATCTCTGGGGTGGGACCCAGACATCAGTATTTTTTAAAGCTCCCCAAGTAATTCCACTGTGTGGCCAAGGTTGAGAAGCATAGACTCCAATCTTTCCTTAATGCCTTGATTAGTTCTCTTAGCACACAGACGATGAAGTTTTTCACCGCCTGAAGTTTTGTTTACACTCTACAGTCAGTAATTCACACCCAAGGACTTGAGCTCCACAAAGATATGATTAAAAGGTAAGAGTCCAATAAAGGCAAGACTCTTATTTTTTAAACAGTAATAATAACAAAACAATCAAACAGAAAGCAGACCTTTGCATCCTCTTTCTTAGCTAAACCGTCTTCAACCGGGATGCTGCAAGCATGGTTCTATAAAAAGTAAAATGGGATCATGTCACTCAGAACCCTCAAGAGCTCCCCAGTGCCTGCAACACTCGGGGTCCCTCACAGCCAGGGAAGGACCAACTTTGCAGCATTATCTCCTGTTCCTGACTCTACCCAAGCATACACTTTACAGGTAACTTTACCGGCACAGTTCCCCAGCCCTAGGATGTACTCACCTGCCCCTTTCACTTGTCAAAATTCTGCTTCTCTTGAGGGCCTAGCTAAAAGGCTACCTTCTTCATGAAGCCATTTCAATCCCCCCAGTTGGAATACATCACTCCCTCCTCCACACTGCGCCCCCCCACGCACAACATGGATAATTCTCACATGACAGTTTTAATTAAAAGTATGTGTTTACGTATCTGCATCCCTCTAAAAACATGAGATTCCACTGAGAGTAGGGGAGGTGCCCTATCCATCCTGGTACCAAGTAGACCCTTGGGGAATGCAAAATGAATGAATGAATGAATGAGTGAATGAGCAAACAGCAGGTTGAATGAACTACACGTTGTGGATATGTACTCGGTCCTCCACCACTGAGACCTTAGTCACCCACTGTGTGCTGTTTGGTTGTGAGATGCTCTCCCAGAAAACAGACTAAATTCTGTTTTCCCAGGAAGGTAGCTTTGAATCCATCAAGTGAAATCATCATTACCCATGTTCCATGTTAATCCTCTGGGCTCATTAACATGCCAGATAATTAGCGCCCCTAAGCAGGCAAGGCAAAGAGCAGGACATGGGGAGGAAACGCTGCCCCTGTTTGTGGACTATCAGTCAAGTGATGCGGGGTGAGAGACAGAGCCGTGGTACCAAGGGTTCCTGAGGACACTTACGCTTGCATTCACTGGGCGCCTCTCCCCTCTGTGAGCCCCACCCTGCTCCACTCTCTTTGCATCCAGAAGCCCCTCCCTCCAGGCTCAAAGCCAGATAGCCGAGGAATTATCCAGTTATCCAGAGAACTACAGGCTGGAGGAAGGAGAATATGAAACTTCCCCCATGGCCCCTCTGCCCCCTCCTGGCAGAAGCTCTTCAGGCACTGCCTGGGAAGGCAGAACAGGGGAGTAAATGGGACCATGAATCTAGAGACCTTGGCAATTTCTTTAATCTCTTGCACCTCAGTCCTGACACACAATATGAGGAGTAAGAGTACCTCTCTCATCACATCCCTGGGAGGTGCTTTCCACACCACCTGGCACATAGCAAGTGCTCAGCAAATGACTGGCTCTCATCATGTATCCAGGTACTTTAATTAAATGGAATCCACATGTGAGACTTCCCTTTCCTACCCCACCTCCTCTGCTCTCACTGAGGAGGGATGCTGCATGAACTCCCCGGAGACAGGTGCAAGGCAGCACAAGCATTGGACATCTCCTGGGGAGGCTCCAGGGAAGTGAGGAGATACCGAGAGTCAGGACAAATAATTAGGATCCCTAATTTTATGACCTGCCTTACGCCATGTGGTCAGTGTTGTCACAGCCCTGTTCCACTAAGCTTAGTGCCTGCCACCCCTGTCCCAGGCCTGCCCAGGCTCAGGACCAGTAAGAACCATGTCTGAAAGGTGAACATCCCCATCCTGGGATACGAGGGGATCTGGAAGGAGCCTGTGGTTGCCTTGACTACAGCTGCATGGACTCCTACCAACCTGCCCTCTCCCTTCCCACTCAGTTATTATGGTAGTTATTACACCAACTCTATCCTCTGGAAACTGGTAATTAAAGGACAAGAATAAGCATTTATCCTGCCTTTATAGGAGGAACTCTTGGTTGATCCCCAGTTGACGAGGGAAAGCTCTTCTTTACAAAAGAATGTCAGCCAATAAATGTAGAAAGAATTGAGAAATCACAATTTTGCAAACTCTAATGAAACTGTTAATTCAGGTTCAAATATGATGGTAAATAGCATATTTACAGGGTACCAGAGAATCATCCCAGAGATGACGGCAGATGATTTGATGATGGGAGGTGATGCAGTAGAAAGATCCAGCAGTTGCTACCTTAAACAAGGGATCAAAACCAGCATCTCGAAGAGGGGGACCATCACAGAATAAGCTTCTGCTCTGAAGCAATACAAAGCACACAGCTTCATCCATGCAGTTCTCTTGCCAAAAACATTGACCTGCATTTCATTAACTCTTTAAACCCAACCCCGAGTTTATAAGAAATACAGAGGAGGGAGGAGCAGGTTAAGTGAAACCACAAGGAACTAACCAGACAGATTCATAATGCGGGATGATTGTACGGGACCACTTTGTATGGGTCTGTTTTCTTCCAAAAGTCAATACTAAAGGAAGTGTGAAAGCAGCATTACTCATAATCGCCAGAAAGTGGAAACAGGTCAAAGGATGAAAAGATAAATAAAATGTGACACACCCATATAATGGAATATTTGGGGGAATAAAAGGAAATGAAATACTGATACAGGCTACAACATGGATGGACCCTGAAAACATAATGCTACACAAGACAAGTCTGTCACGATATATATATTATATAGTATGTGACTGCATTAGCATGAAATGTCCAGAATGGACAGATCTACAGAGACAGAGAGTAGAGTAGTGACTGATGGCGCTTGAAGGCCATGGGGAGGTAACAGCTAATGGACCCAGCTCCTTTTGGGGTTCCGTTTAACGACAATGTTCTAAAATTCACAATGCTGTGAATGCACTAAATCCACTGAATTTTACACTTTATGTGGGTGACTTGTATGACGTAAGAATTGTATCTCAATAAAGCTATTTTTAAGAACTGTGCTTGTGTGTGTTATGTTGGGGGGAGCATTTTGATTAAGGAGACAGAACAACAAAATGCAACACATCAATCTTGATGGTATCTTCAGTGGATCCTGAATTTTTTTTTTTAAATATATATCTTATTTATTTATTTTTGGCCTTATTGGGTCTTCGTTGCTGCGTATGGGCTTTCTCTAGTTGCAGCTCTTCGTTGCGGTCCTCAGGCCTCTCCCTGCGGTGGCTTCTCTCGTTGCAGAGCACGGGCTCTAGGCACGTGGGCTCCAGTAGTTGTGGCTCACAGGCTCTAGAGTGCAGGCTTAGTAGTTGTCGCGCATGGGCTTCGCCGCTCCATGGCATGTGGGATCTTCCCGGACCAGGGCTCGAACCCGTGTCCCCTGCACTGGTAGGCAGATTCCCAACCACTGTGTCACCAGGGAAGCCCGATCCTGAATTTTTTAAGTTAACAATCTGTAAAAATGTTTGGGGGATAATTGAGGAAATCTGACAATTGAAGAAATCTGAATGGAAGGCAGCCTAGTAGCCGCCAGAGCACACAGAAGGAGGGCCTTGGGGAGAGGCAGGAAGGCAGCCCAGCAGGGACTGGGCCCTTGTGAGGAGGCATCCAGGCAGAGTAGTAGTCTGTAGGGATGAGAAGATGGTCTGCATTCAAGAGAATGGAGCAAACAGTAAATAAGATCATGGGAGGCAGGTTTCCTACTGCAGGAAAAAAGGAAGGACCAATATGGAAAGGGCAAAGACTTCGAATGAAGCTGTGGTGTTAGATTAAAATTGGAAGTATCTGTGTCAACTGGTGCTTTTCAATATAGATGCAAATATACATGTAAATATCCTAGCTCTGTCCACTGGGAGGGCCCTGAGCCCTGACAACCTAGTAGCAGTGAGACCTGGCACCCAGATCTTGCTTCTAAATACCATTTCCCACTAAAAGGAACCAGGATTCACTGGAGAAATAGCCAGTTACAGGACTTGGGCAGGAAAAAACAGATGAGCCTTCTAGCTGGACCAGAAATATGTAAAGTGCTCAAGGGATTCAGGGAAATGTCAAAAGGACAGAGATATCAGCTTGAAGGGGTTCCCAAATATGGGAGATTTTGAGTTTCGAAAGAATATGAACAGATGAGAACCCACTGAATAAAACAGAAATTGGAGTCTACGCTGATATAAATGAATGAACGAATAAAAAGGGAAAAGAGAAAGCTCTTCTGTATTTCAGAAAGCCCACTAAGAAATGTAGATGGAAAGATGGAATTAGAAAATCACCATTTGGCGAGCATCACTGTAATAATTCAAGCAAGAAAAATCAATGGATGATTTAAAAAAAACAGAGGGTGAAAGCGGGATGAGAAATGGGCATTTCCCTGGAAGACACCAAGTTCATCAAGTGATAAAAGTTAACACTATAACTATTGGGACAAATAAATATTGTGTGCTTCCAGACAGGATACGATGAGAAGAATCCTGGATCCATCCTGTGAAATTCAACCAAAAATTCATTATCTGGGTCTAATCAAGAGGGAACATCAGACTGAAAATCATTTGCGAAAATGACTGGCCTTGAATTCCTAAAAAAATGTCAAGGTCATGAAGGTCAGGAAGAAACTGAGAAGCAGTTCCAGAATAAAGGAGACTCAGAATAAAGGATCCGGGATGGGATCCTTCGGCCAAAGAGGACATCGCTGGGACCACTGGATACTCAGGAATCCTTTGCACTAGTCTTACAACATTTATATGTTTAAAATTGTTTCAAAAGGGAAAAAAAATTATACATATCATCTCCTTTTGGAAGATTTTTAGAGCCTACCCTGTGTCGCCTTGTGCAAACTTTGGCTGTTGCACGTAATCTGTTTACTGCTCAGCCTACCCTCCAGGCTGCGAGCGCCCGGACCTCCTGGACTGGGCCTTATTCATTTCCATTTCTGTACAGCTTAGCCCAGAGCATAGGAAGCACTCAGTAGGTGTTTTCTGAACCAATGTGCTGGGCAACTCATAACCCCTGAGATTGGCTGGTATATCCCTGGACATACTGCCTCACTGTTGGTAAATTCCTCCAGATAGGAAGCTGAAATATGCTTCTCTACAAACCCAGAGCACCTATCTGCCCTACAGCAATGAGCTATGTGTCCTGGAAGTGTCCTGCTTCTCAGGAGCATGTTGCCTGAGACCACAGGCTCCAAAGAGCAGCCTTCTTGCCTCACTGCTGTGGGGAGAACAATGGTCCCTGTTTGTTTAATCCCAGTCCATTGTGGCAACTTGACTGCACAGAGCTCACTTGTGATTCACGTGAGCTCCCAGAGGTTTGCAGCCATAATTCAACATTTGTTAATAGCCACTTAGAATGTCCCTGAAATAGCTAACAGGCCCAGGGGATAAAAGGTGTTCTGCTAAGAAATCATTCTAGGAAGGCAGAAGCAGCCTTGCCCCAACTTTAGAAGACACTGTTATTTCCAGTTCATAGAGATGCTACTCTCTCAGTGGCCGCCTCCTCACACTCTAGAGGGATGGGTATCTCTCGGGGCTGCCAGGGAGAAAGTGAGACCTGAAATTCCCTACATCATCATGGTGGACACGCTAAAACATCTTCCCCATCACCCCTGCTCCCGAGAAAAGTCCCTCGATTGCCATATCCAGCGGGGGAGGAGAAAACAAAAGAGAACACAGTCCAGCCAATCCCAGGAGAAAGCACCCAGGTCAGAGAACAGAAATGAGGAAACAGAAAAATATCATACTGAATTAGAAGCCGAAAAGTTGGTATGTAGATGGAGATGCAAACAGGGAGGAGGGTGAGAACCAACTCACAGTGACTGAGCTCTACCGTGCTGCACAGTTTACAACTCATTTAATTCTCCCCAAATTGAATTAAATATCTTGTCCAAGGTCATCTAAATAGTATATGAGTATAGAATTTCAACCGAGATTGTCTCACTCCGGAACCCCAGCTCTCAACCACTGTGCTATCCTGTCACCTGCAAATTTGTTCAGAGCACACGTGAACTGGACATTCAAATTCAAGTCACTGATTCGGAGGCAGAAGCTCTCAATGCCAAGCTCTCGCCAGCCGGTTCCTTCAACAGATCTGTTTCTCGTAAAGTTATCATTTCTGCCACCCAGAGGCGGATTTAAAATGGGGAAGTGGAGTCAGAAAAAGCCAGCAAAGCGGAATCCCATGCACATCTGAAACAGATGCTCATTTCCTAATGTCGGACCCTGGAGCCCCCCAGCTGGCAATCTGGAGAGACGGCAAGTGTCACCCTGGCAAGAACAGACGTCTCCAGCGTCTTGACTTTCCTGAAGAGGGTGCTGTGGAATTGCTTGGCCCTTCCACCTGTGTATTCCTGAGCCAAGAGACCGGGCAGGAGAGAACAAAGGATCTGATGCAAATCTGCAGAGCTGGGAGGTCAAGGGGACCACAGACGTATGTCCAGCTCTTAGAGATGTGGTGCTTGCAACAGGCAGAAATCACGGCAGCAGGATCCAAAGTCCACCTTCCCCTGAAGAGGGAAAATTGAATTCACAAAGCTGATGTGCAGTGCCCCTCCTGGGCAGCCAGTGAAGCCAGCTGAGCCGAGATGCGTGACATCAGCCCAGAAAACACCTGCACGTTCATCAGGGGAGAAGGTCTGGGGTGGCCACCTCTCAGAACCAGTCATTTGACTGCACCTGTGTTCTCCTCCTCTAAGGCAGGAACTGTAGCTGGAAAGTCTTGTTCTGCAAAGTTGGAATATTCTCTTGCAGCACAAAACCCTCATCTGGTGCAAACTGTTATATGCAAGATGGATATACAAGGTCCTATTGTATAGCACAGGGAACTATATTCAATATCCTGTGATAAAGCATAATGGAAAAGGATATGAGCCGTACCGATGTTCAACTCTGAAACAGATGCACTTTTTCCACTTTCAGAGTTATTGTGAGGATCCAATAGCATCTTATAAAGGAAGCCTGGAGGATCTGGAACCAGAGTACCTGTTTCAAATTCCACTTCCACCAATTCTTAGCTAAGTGACTTTAGGCTTGTCGTTTAACCTTTCTGAGCCTCAATTTTTTCCATACCAAACAACAGAGTTACAGATAGAGACCGAATTCCAAGTCAAGAACAGGGCTTGAGATATAGCACACACTCGGAAAACATCGCAATTATTAATAGGTTTTGTAAACTACATAGTTTTGATCTATTTTTCACATACTCTGGGTGTCTTCTAGCAGGAGCTGGGTGCCTGGCTCGTTTGCAGTCTCATCCCCATACTCTGGGGATTTGCTGATGTCACTGCGGATTTCCCCCCAAAATCCTCTGTTCTCAGATCCCCGGTCACTATGTCTTATCACCAGCTCATCTTAGTAATAACAAAAGTAACAAAATACTGACACTCTTACATCTGGCCCAATGCTTAAAGTTTTGCTTCTATTATTTCATTCAACTGCTGCACACCATCCTATACAGTAAATACCAGTATGACTATTATTTAATAGGTGAGGAAAGGGAGGGGGGAAGGTTAAGTAACTTGCATAAGATCACTACCAAGTTCCATTTTTTTAACTCACAGGACAGTTCACTTCTGACACCAAACGTGTTGGTTTTCCCCTCATACCAAGCAATTCTGACACTAACTACCCAGAGTTAGGGCAGACCCCATAGATTAAAGGTTCAGTCCCATAAGACTGGCCCCACTTCAGCCGCCAATCACCAAGCCACCTGTACTTCTGACCAACTGGCTATAAATCAGGGTTCCCATGACCCCCTCCTCAAGTTTGATAATTTGCTAGAATGGCTCACAGAAGTCAGGAAAAGTTTTCTTACTATCGCTGGTTTATTATAGGGGATACAACTCAGGAACAGCCCGATGGAAGAGATGCATAGGGCAAGGTCTAGGGTAAGGGGCACCGAGCTTCCACGCCTTCTCTCGGTATGACGGCCTCCCAGCACCTCCATGTGTTCACCAACCCAGAAGTTCTCCAAATCCCTTCATTCAGAGGCTCTTATGGAGCAGTCCCATTACATAGGCAGGATTGATCATGGGCCACTGGTGATTAACTCAATTTCCAGCCCTCTAATCGTATGGCTGACGGCAACCCACCCCCATCCTGAAGCTATCCAGGGGCCCAGCAAGAGTCACTTCCTTAGCATAAATTCACATCTGGTTGAAAGGGCCTTACCAGCAGTAACAAAAGATGCTCCTCTCACCCAATTCCTCAGGAAATCGCAAGGGTTTTTCAAGCTCTTGTACCAGGAACCAGGGATGAAGACCAAGTATATGTTTCTTATTAATCAAAAAAAAAAAAAAAATCACAGTTATGCAAGCCCGGACCCCACACCTGTCTGGCACTGAATTCCACGATTGGCTAAAATATCTCATTCTGTGATTACCTCCAATGCCAGAGCCCCTTCATCCTTCCCACACCGGCCATAACACCCTGGAGCTCCCAGGCAGGGCATTCTCCCAGCCACATTAACTTCCTTCCCAGCCCCTATAACCGGCTCTATCTCTAGCCCCACCCACCCCAGAGTTACCTTAAACTTGAGTACCTCTCTGTCTCCCCAGCCCCTACCAGAAAGCAGGTCAGGTCCAAGCACACGCAAGATTTGCTCTCTAGGACTGAAGCTAGTGCCGGGAATTTATGACAAGTTGCCCTGGGAACTGCTTCTCCAGGAGCCGTGCATACTCCCTTGGGGAGGCCAGGTCATTTACCAGCCACTCCAAGCCCCGGTGACCCTCACCCACACGTGTCCTGCACTCTCTCTGGATGAACTGAGCATGTTCTGTCTCCAAGTCTTCTCCAGCAGCAACATTTTTATTCCCCGCTCCTGAAACAGCCTCAAGGCTACGCTGTATCGGGAAATAAGGTGGTGTTCCACGGTGGATGTACTGGCTTGCAGTTACTATCAATTCTTCCCTATGCCATCTGTCAGTGGCCCTCACCTCTGGCCCCAAATATCTGTTCCAAAAGGAAATAAATCAAAGATGCTCAGAGTTGAAAGTAACTGTAGAGGTCATTACATCGAACTCCTTACCTGACATTGATCCACCCCTACAGCATCACCAATTAGCAATTGTATGGCCTCAGCTAGAGTTGATGACAGGGCACAGGTGGTCCCAGGATGGCTCCTTCTAAGCAGCTGATACTCACCTCTGTGAACGTCTGCCCACCCCTGGGTACCAGCACTGCATTCTGGCCTCACAAAGAGAAAACCTCATCCCTCTTCTCTACAAGGATCTTTGAAGTGTATGAAGACAGCAACCACCCAGCCTTGAGTCACCTGCTTCCCTTTTCAGGCTAAACAGTCTCAGTTCTTCCCTGCATCCCTCATCACTCACGGTTTCTGTGACATATGAAGAGCAACAGCCCCGGTCAGCCGTACATTTCTCACTGCCTCCTGCTTTACAGATGAAGCCGAACCACTGCCAACATCGAAGGCAGTCGCCTCCCCCCCCCCCCCGCCCATGGCTTAAAGCCAGACTGAGGCCCATCTAGGAGGAAATGGCAGTGAAGGCTGGGAGGAGGGTGAGAAAGGGATGCTTTCAGAGACAGCAGAACTGGGAAATGGGAAATGACGAGAAGGCAGGTGTTGGTAAAGGTGTGAGCTAGAATGTGAGCAGCCTGGGCAGGGGACAGGGTTCGGGGGGGGGGGCGTGGGGGGGGATGCAGGAGCTGAGAGAATAAGGATAGCTCAGCCCTTAGGACATGGGCAACTTTGGGAAGGGCTTTCCTCGGACAAAAAGTTCCAAAGAGGAGCAAACCAGCTGAGCCTACAATAGTGGATCCTAATAGAGAGATGCTCACTTGAATTATGGAAAGTCTCCCTTGGACATTGTTACAGGCCCCAGTGGTGGGCACATCAAGAAAGAATGAGGCTTATAAGACTTTTGAAACAGGTATTTCCTTCTTTCTAAGCCAGACACAGGCCCATGTGCCTAAGTGAGTCTCCATGTTGTCAAACAGATGGAGAAGGTAAAACGAATCAATACACAGGGCGGGTTCCCTAGCACAGCCTGAGATGCGGTTTCTTGTCCACGTGATTTATTGAGGGAATGAGCTCAGGAAAAGCCTAGAGGGGAGTGAGGTATGAACGATAGGGCAGGGAGAAAAGGTAAGCAAAGACGTGGTTTCAGGAGAAGTCTAGCTCAGCCTGATCCCATGGAAAGCTCTGGAGTGTAAACTGCACCATAATTTGTTGGGTCTTGAGGCAAGGTGCCTGGCATTTTGCACTCCTGTCAGTCAGGAGTCGCTGGCTCCTGGCTGCCCCCAGGTGGTGGGGAGGTGCATAACTTCTCAGATATCTCCAGGAAAGGCAGGGCCAGTAGACTAAGGACCAAGGGCATCCTCCTGTTCTCAGTGCAGAAGCTTGTAGCCACAGCAGCAGGAAAGGGGATCTGGATGGAACACCAACAGCATCTTTCACAGATGCCCTTGCTAATTTGTACACAGACCCCTGCTCACAACTGTAGGACCAGTGTGATGGAAACTTTCAGTCAGACTGATGAATGGCAGTCAGACACGCACGGCTCACGGACAGAGTCTTGACGGTAGAATTCTGTGCCTCCGTATTCCCACTACAGCCACTCAGCATATCAGGGTATTTTTCCTTCCACTGTACAGCTCCATCTACATTACACAAATAAATGGATAAATATATCTGGTTACAAAATAACATCAACTCTCTGCCCCCAAGCATAAGTTAAAGTTATTTCAGTGAACAAATGCGAGATCAGAAAATAAGTTTCGATTGTGTTCTATTGTATTACAGTTCTCCAAGTTGGCAAGTCCTTGGGAGTCACCTAGTTTAACCCCCTCATCTTACAAGTGAGGGAACTGAGGCCCACAGAAGCTAATTACCTTGCCCAAGGCCGGGCCACTCCATCAGCAGAAGTCAATAAACCCAGGCAAATATGTTCTTTCTGTGCTTTGTACTTTATTTCTCCTGAGTATAAATTTCTGTGGCCAGTGAGGTAATCAATAGGGAATGGACCTGATTCATGAGAAAATAAGTGCTGGGAGATGGAGAGATGGTTTAGCATCCAAAGGATGACGTTTTTCAGAATGTTCTTCCCAAATAAAGCCCATCCTGATAAACAGGCTTCTATCACAGGCTTCCAGTAACCACTAAGTCCCACCTGTATGGACTGGTTTTAAGTCTGTTGCAGGGGAGAAATATGACACATGGAATTTCAAATCTGCAGGGGTGCTGTAGCCCATTCGTTTCAGATTACAATAGATCATGGGTCAAATAGCCCCGCTGGTCAAATTTGATATGGCAACCCAGCTCCATCAAACGTAAACACTCAGATGAAACAGAGACGGCGCAAAGCACACTTTCAGATATCTCTAGACCCAGGTGGCATATTTCTTTTCTGCTGGAGAGAATGCGATACTCGATGTTTTGAAATATGAACTGATCTATGGGAATAACGCCTCTGACAACAAACTTGGTGCTAAAAGCTACCAATTCAAAAAAATTAAAAAATAAAGTAAGAGCTATCCATTCAGTGGTTGGGGATTTTTTTCATGGGATCCCATTTCAGCTCTTCCTCTAGAAATCGGTAGCAAACCAGGATTCAGAAACTTTACAGAAAACTGTCTAGAATTCATGTCTTCGTTAAGGGAAGGAGTTTCTGCAGAGAGGAAAAGAGAACCACTGTAGAGAGGGGGAAAGAATCAATTCCCAATTTGGTAAGCTTGCAGGTAGTCTTCCATCAGCATTCTGGAGGTCCAAGAACCCCCAGGGACAGAGATGCAGACATACAGCAGCTAGGCACCAGCTTTGTGGCTCGCTGCCACTTCAGCTTTTCTTGCAAGTAGATGGTGCAGGTCATTTTAACAGTCAGCTCTTAGTCTGTGTCCTAGTCCTTCATCACATCAGACAGAAGTCAATACACCCCTGAAAGCTTTACTTCCAGAGAGCCATGACCTAACATTCTGCAGACTAGAAGATCCCAACTGTAGGCTGGTACCACAGAGAACCACGCACACAGCTGGGCAGAGGTTGCCTCTCCAAGGGCATGGCAAATGCTCACAAAACTTCCAAGCAACCTAAGGAATAAGAAAGACCATCTACTTTGCATTCAATGCAGTCTAGACCATTTTAACATGGAGCCTAGAAACTTCCCAGGTGAGGGAGAGTCAGGGCCTACACTGTGTGCTGAGGCGTGCAGGGATGGCCGTGCAAGGAGAACCTCCTGGGCTTCATGGTCCAGGGTCCTCATGGTCATGAGGGGTTGGGCTTCATCCAGGAACGAGGTCAAGCCTCAGTCAGAAGATCTAGTTTGGTGTCAACAAACACATCTCTGGTTCAACCCAACAAACAGGACCAAGATGGCTTCAGGTAAATGCACACCTAGACTGTCAATAAATTACCATCAAAAAAGAGTAACTGGTGTTCATCTGTGAACCTGTAATCCAAGGACGCTGAGGTAAGAGGGGCAATTTCCCCTCGCTCTCACAAATTATCCCCGGATGCTGCTGGCAGATAAGACAAAATATATCCCACCAAAGGGGTATTGCTCAGACCCATGGAGACATATCTTTGGATTTTATTTTTACTCTAAGTGGACCGTTGAGGGAATCTCTAACACCCTGGAGACTACCCAGGGGACCCAGGATGAAGAAAGCAAGGTGACAGTGACTAAGTGTGCACTGCATGCCAGACGAGGTAACACATGTACAGATGTGTGATCCCAGGCATGACCAAATGGAGCTACTCCCCAAATACTAAAATAATACATGTAATTATACCTAAGATGCTATTCTGGGACATTTTTTCTTCTTCTTTATTCTTTCCCACACTTCCCAAGTCTTCTCCAGTGACTGGATTGTTTCTATAATCAGAAAGTGTACTGTTAAAATAATAACAACAGGGTTTCCCTGGTGGCGCAGTGGTTGGGAGTCCGCCTGCCGATGCAGGGGACACGGGTTCGTGCCCCGGTCCGGGAGGATCCCGCATGCCGCGGAGCGGCTGGGCCCGTGAGCCATGGCCGCTGAGCCTGCGCATCCGGAGCCTGTGCTCCGCAACAGGAGAGGCCACGGCAGTGAGAGGCCCGCGTACCGCAAAAAAAAAAAACAATAATGAGACAAGTCTTCCCAATGCAGGTGGAATCCTGGGTCCCTATACTGAAAAGGGAAGCCAAAAAATGGCTATTTCAGTTGACATCAGAGTCACCTGACATTTGAAAAACTTCAAACCCACTTCACACACTCACGACACACTGTAAGAGCTTTCCCTGTGCTAAGCAGTTCTAAGTCCTGAGAATATCAAGTTAGAAAAGACATCATGTCTTATGGGGAGGAGAAACTGAAATGGGCAATGAATAAAAATTATCAGTGGTTAAAGAATTCCGTTTTAAATTAAATCATCTCTAAGGTTCCTTGCAGCCTAAACACTTCATGATTCTAATGCAAGGAAAAGTATAATGACTGTTCTAGGAGAGGAGTAATCCAAAGGCTGTTTAGAGAACAGGAGAGGAAGAGATTAAGTTAGATTATGACATGGGGAGAGGGGGCAGTGGTTTCCTGGAGAGGGCCACAGAGATATTAGAGCCAGATGTTTTGGGGGGTGGGGGGGTCGTATTATTTATTCGAAATCCAGGGCATGTTTGGCAGTTACAGTGAATCAACCGAAATACAGTTAGTTCAAGTTGCTGGATCTTTGATTTCACCGTTGTTCAGGATTATACCACAGAACGCAATGTAACCTGCGGCTCCCCCGCAATGCATCCTGGGCAAGGCTGGGCCCAGCTCCTTCCGCCATCCTGAGGAACCCCTACACTTGGTCGCCCCTGGTCGCCGTCTGGCTGCGGTGCGGGGAGGTGGCCTCTGGGCTGGGCATCCAGTGACTTGGGCTCCTCGCTGCCCCAGGACACTGGCACGCGCACCTTCACGTGGAGGCAGCCCCGCTCCTGCGCCGCTGCTTCTAATCTCCTGCGGGCCCGTTTCGCGTCCCCCAGCACCTGCAGCTCCTCTGGCCTCTTCCGTTGCCACCCAGCGCCAGGGTGTCCTGGGGCCCGAGTCCGCCCAGCCTCTCATCCCCAATGGCGACCACGCCTAGAGCCGGATTTTAAAGGATGAGTAGGATTTAAATAAGTAGACAGAGAGAGAGAAGTGAGAGATGAAAAGAAGTAAGAAAGGCCCATGAGCAAAGGATGCTGGGTCAGTTCAGGAAACAGCAAGTAACTATTGAATTAAAAAAAAAAAATCTTTGTTGGGTATTTACTGTGGGCAGACCCTGCATTCAGCATGAAAGGTGCAGAGAATGTGTTTGATGAGACAAGACTCCTGCTCTCAACACCCCACTCCCATCCACAGGGGATGGGAAATGGGCCATGAGCTTTCAGATGGCAAGAATCTGGTCTAGCTCTCTCCCTGCTACATGGGAGGTGCTCTGTTTGATTAACAAAGGAACGGATGTGCAGACACACAGCACACACACTCAAGATAAAAGATGCAGGCCTGCTACCCAGGCCACTCGACTCTTATCAGGGGTTAGGGCAGCACAAGCTTCCTGGGCTGAGGTTAGTGGCATGACCTGGACCGGAAGCCAAGATGGCAGGTAAGGAGAGGATGTTTAGGCAGCAGAACCGATATGGAAGTCCTGAGAAAAGGGAACGTTTGTCATATTACGAGAATTAAGAAGCCCACAAACACAGCAATTGACCATGCTCCAAAGCTGTTAGTGAGTCACAGTGTGGAATAGTGAGAAGGACACTGTCCTGAAGTCAAGACAGCCAGAATCCAACGAAGGCTCAGTCAGCACTCCCGGGGGACACTAAGCAAAGCATGGGGCCTGCCCTGTACGAGGCATCTGCCATGCACTAGCTCTTGGCATCCTTTGGCCTCCCTGGATCAGTACAGCAACTCTGAGTGGCAGGTATTATTGTTCCTAATTAGAGACGGAGAGAGTAAGATTAAGAAATTTGCCCATGATTACACATCGAAGAGGGGGTACGGTTGGAATTCCAACTCAGATCTCTCCCCAAAGCCCACCTTCTTCACACACCTGCTCCTCATGTGATAAGAAGTAATAAGCTTAGCTAGGGACCCACCAGCCTGTGGCAAGATTTCCAAATATGGGAGCTGCCTAAGCCCTCCCCTCCGCATCTCTATAATGCTATGTGATGCAGACGACTAGGAGTCATAGAATTGCCTCTAACAAGATCCCACTGTGGAGAGACGCTTCTTTCAGTAAGAAAAGAAGGAAATGCCTTTCCTAAGAAATCTCTAGTTTAAAGTACACACACACACACGTACACGCACACACACGCATACACACATGCGCGCGTGCACGCACACACACACACACGCACACACACTATGGCAATCAGGTTAAAAATGCAGACTGAGGGGTCATTTGCAATCCTGAACTTGGAGGCAGATGAACCCCAATGTGATAAGCAGAGAAACAATGTGAAACAGTCACGTGCTAGTCACAGGCAGTGGGGTTGCCACCTGTCCGCAATAGTTAGCTATTGAACCCAGCTGTGACCTCCACTCTACAGAACCCCAGCTCTGCGATGCTGGGCTTTAACCCAGGGCTCAGAAAGCAGCAGCCTCCTCTCTCTCTCTGGTCTATCCTGACAGCATTACTAATCAACTGACTCTTCTGGAGGGCTGCAAACAGGGCAGGTAGGCTGGACAATAAAAGCCCTCCTACAACGGGCTTCGCTGGTGGCTCAGTGGTTAAGAATCCACCTGCCAATGCAGGCGACACGGGTTCGATCCCTAGCCCGGGAAGATCGCACATGCCGCGGAGCAAGGAAGCCCATGTGCCAGAACTACTGAGCCTGCGCTCTAGAGCCTGCGAGCCACAACTACTGAAGCCCGTGCGCCACAGCTACTGAGCCTGTGTGCCACAACTACTGAAGCCCACGCGCCTAGAGCCTGTGCTCTGCAACGAGAAGCCACTGCAATGAGAAGTCCGCGCACCGCAACCAAGAGCAGCCCCCGCTCGCGCAACTAGAGAAAGCCCGCAAACGGCAACAAAGACCCAACACAGCCAAATATAAAAACAAAGAAATAAATTTATATTAAAAAACCCCTCCTACGAATCTTGAAAATAACCCCGCCTTACATCTTGTGACATCTAGTTGTCACAAGGCACAAGAGATTTTTCACATATATGGTCTCACATGATTCGTTCTCCCTGTGAGTTACAAAATCACATGTTACTATCACATGTTCCACAAGCAAGTCGATACCGAGAGAGGGTACAAAATACGACCCAGGGAATAAGCTAAGAAATGACGGAGCTGGGATTCGAACCTATGTTCTCCTACTCCCAATCTTAACTTCAGCTCATCCAGTCATGTCCAGAGACACACCCCCTGGCCAGCCCTCTCACCCCAACTCCTTTCCTTCCACTCTGGGTCAGCAGGGCGATCTCCGCTGCGTAGACACTGTTGAATCAAAGCCCTCCTCTCCTCTTCCAGGAAAGAAAAGTATGTGCCTATCTGAAGTCAGGCGGTCTTAGGTCAGGGCTAAGAGTGTACCTGCCCAATCATGCAGCACACCTGTTTACATGGCAGTCAGCGTCCCACACCTGGCTTCTGGGACTTTTAACCTCCACAGACAACCTTTCACTCTGCTAGAATCATGGCTCATTCGCTCATTAAAGGGTATTATGCACACCAGCTAAGAACTTGGAATAAGGACGCGTATGCGAAAGCATTAGCCCTGGAGATGGCACTAGGTACGCTTTGCAGAAAAAGAAAACCAGGAAAAATGATCCACCTGGGGCAGCCCCTCCCCACACTTCACTCTCTAATAAGCTAGCCACAGCTCATAGGGAAGGAAGCCACCCAGCATAGGACAAACCCAGGGAGAGCCCAGTAAATTAACCAAAGGGAGAGGGATACGTAGTAGAGAGAATGAATGAGAGAGAAAGCTGGTGAGCCAACTTCTCCCATAACCACCTGTGAGGTCTCGCTCTCCTCCGGTGCACCCCAGGCCAAGGACAAGCACACCTGCACCCCAGGCCAAGGAGCCAGGGAGACAAGGGCGAGTGGGAAGGATTAGCCCTCACTGCAAGGTCTTGGAATGAACTTGGCATCATGTCTGCGCCTTGTAGCATGGCTGCTCATTGCAATCAACGGGTGAAAAAGATCAGCCTCCTGCCTGGAGTATGCGCCAAGCTTCCTAGAGCGGGTGCCCTTTTGGACACTCTACTGAACAGCTTGGCAATCCAGCCCTGAGACCCATCCCCTTTTCAATGCTAGAGGAGGTCATCCATTGAGAGTCAGTCTAAGGAGGGACACTCAACCAAATCAGTCTTGAACCTGGTAAGGATGGCAGATAATGACGTGACACTTACTAAGTAATAAATTGTGTCCACAGGCAGCTTCATTATTTAAGAGACAACCTGGAAAGGTCAAAGGGTTGGGTCAGGTTTTACAGCCTGATCTTTGGCCTCTTGGGACCCCAGGGACCGAAATGATAGGCTAAGTACAAAACTGCAGCCTGGGATCAAAGAACCTTTACTTCTAAGTGGAACTTCGTCATGAATTGAGAGGAAGCCACTAGGTGGACATGTGGTTATGAGGATGCTTGAGAACTTGGCCCAGGGTCTGCTACCAACTGCAGTTGCTCTCGGTGCCACCTTCTCTCTCTCTCTGCTGTCTGCATGTTCCATGTGTGTTTCTGAGCTGCGTGGTGCAGTGGTGAAGCGGAGCGTTGCCACGGCACTAGAAAGCACGGGGTGGATACAGGGATAGTTTCAGCCTCCAAGAATGAGGATTTTTCCCCAACTCTCCCCAAGCCACCCAAGACATTGTGTGTGACATGTTTTCGGATCCTGTTTGCTCCATTTAGAAAGGCTTCCAGGACTGCTGGTCCCTTCCCCCCAGCTCAGACCTGCTTCCTCTTTAGCATACATACACCACAGCCTGATCTTGCCGGGCTCTTTTGCATAGTGTTTCAAATGGATAATACAAAACAACTCCCCCAGGAAACAGAGCTCCAGGGGATGCCAGAGGCAATGAGCCCTCCCCAGCCCCGCGCCCCACCCCCACCCACCCCCAGGCACTCTTGGCTTTTCCAGAATCAGAGACAGCGCACAGCAAGCATAGAGGCTGTGTGCAGAGACTGGTTGTAGCATTAAAAGAAACTCAGAGCAAGAGTGTGGTAGGCAGTGGCCCTGAGAGCCGGCGGGGAGTGGATGCACCACAGAGAAAGGTAGAGCATGTCTTAATTAGGCAGAGGACCTCAGACAAGAGCTGACAACAGAGTCCAGTCTCTTTGCAATTGCAGTACCTGCCACCCCGAAATTACAACTGCAATTTGGCTCAAGGCTCTGAGACTCAAAAGCTCTCGGTTCTCCCTTAAGGCGGCTTTGGGAGAAGCCCACGCTGGGCTTCCGGAGGGTCCCACAGCACTTGATGTCCCAGACCCGCCTGGGAGCAAGGAGGTGTGGGCAGCTGCAACCAGACCTGTTATGCCAAGTTCTGCCCAGCAGCCCACTAATTAGGCAGACACAGAACCCTGGCAGCCACAGCTCTCCTCCCATTCTTCCCCTGCCCCTCCAGGAAGCCCTGTCCCGAATGGGATCCACCTCCCCCTCCGCTCTTCCTCTTTACTCAGCTCCACTCTCCTCCTCCAGGCTTGCGGATCTCACAGCTGCTCGCCCCCTCCCCACACCACCCCTCTGTATCCACGTATCCACGTTGTTAAGGGATCATCATACAGACAGCAAACGAGCCTTTGAGTTTCAAGCTGAAACTCGCAGACCAGCCAGCCTGCAGCGTTTCACCCTCCCAGACACCTCACTGCCCGTCCTGTGCATGGGTCTCCACATAGACCCTCCTCTTTGGCCCACGGACCCTGAACATCTCTTTGTTTTTGACCTGCCAGCAGACCAGACAGAGACCCGGGGTTCCCCTGGCCTCTCCTCTCCCCGCACGGAGCTCAGAATCCACACAGGAAAAGGAAGGAGACTTCCACACCTTTGCAGCATCACCTGCTCCAGCAAGCTCCCAAAGCCACTGGAACCATCCAGGCTGCCTGGTGCCCCCCACCCCCTTTCCTGGCAGCTTTAAGCTCCAGCCCAGCCCACAGGATGCAGTGCCTGATGCCACTTCCGAGCAGAGAGAGAGAAAATGCCACCTCGGCAATGACAAGCTGTCCCAGTCACACAGCTCAGACACCGAGTGCCCTGGACCACGGACGGCTCAGGCCTCCTCCCTCTGGGTGGGTGGAAGGCAACTCAGCACCCCTAGGGTAACGATCCGCCACCACGGCCAGGCGCCCCCTGCTCGCCCCGCACATCTGACCAGACAGGAGTGCTCCAACCCAGCAGGCAGGCCTCTCCGACCAGTTCCAACAACTCTGGCCGACTACCCTCTTGGCCTCCAACTGAGACACTGCTCTCTCTCCTGCTCCAAAGCACAGAGAGACCTCGAACCAAGCCGCAGACCGCCAGCGTGGTACTTCTCAAAAGGACTGAGCGCAAAAATGAGCTGAAAGCCAAGTACTCACTGTGGTGAAGTCCTGGTGGCCACACTCCTGCCCTTTGAACTTGCAGTAGAGCATCATATCCTTCAGGTCATGGCCCACGCGGTGCAGGAACTCCAACATGCTGAACTGCTTGGGTTTGTAGTGCTTGAAGTTGGCCTTCTGCCGCAGGGCCTCCAGCACCATGGGGTCAGCCAGGTGCGGGTCCGGGATCTGCAGGTTGACGTCCAACAGGGCGAGCAGCTCCCCGGCGTGGTACAGATCATTGGTGGTGAGCCTGGAGAAGCGGAAGCCGTTGAGGTTACAGAGGGTCACGGCTGGGAAGACCAGGCTTTGGGCCACCACCTCATCCACCTTGGTGACGTGCTGGTAAGAGAAGTAGTAGGACACCCTCTCAGAGCTCTCCACCAGCAGCAGGCCCAGAGAGCCCACGAAGGCCATGGCCCAGAGCACACGCCGGATGGTCAGCGGCCCGTACACGAAGATGTGGCGGATGCCGTGGAGAGTGGAGGTGTTGGCGAAGATCTGGATGCTAGAGGGCTGCAGGCTACCCTCGCTGGGGCTCTCCTTGAGGTCCATGGGGACCCTGTGCAGTTCCGCAACTGGCTTCAGGTTGATCAGATTTCAGGGAAGAGTTCCCAGTCCTCGGGCTCTGCTTAAACCTTGACGTTCAAGGGAGGGAAGGAAAGGCAAGCATCAGGCCAGGTGCCGTGAGTTTATCCTGAGAGCCCAGCCGCACGCTGCCAGGGGTGAGTGTTTATGTAAAACCCATTCAAACTCTAGCTCCTGATTTTGTCCAGGCGATAAGGAAGGCTGGTTTTATTTAGGGAGACACCAAGGTGATGTGGAAGAGATGTGGGTGGGAAGGGAGAGCTTAGCCAATGGAAATAAAGTCCTCCCCCCTACACACGCCACTAGAGACAAGATTAAAAGCGAGAGCGAGGGAGAAAATGCTTAAAACAAGTCGCTCAGCAGCTCGGAGCCTGTTAACCAGTGCGTAATGCCCCGCGTTAACCATCCTGGGGATGTCAGGGCGGCCACGCTGATGCACTGCGGCCGGGCGCAGCGGCCGAGCTTCAGAGCCGCTGCCGCCGCCGCGGCTCTGGTCCTCTCCTCTCCCCGTACTGTTTTGGACTCCGGATTCCGTTTCTCGCCGCCGGCCTCCGTCCCTCCTCTCCTACCTCCTCCTCCTCAAGGGCCCCTTTTTTTGGGCAGAATTCCAAAGGCAGGCGGGCCGCGGCTAGCGCCTCGGAGAGGCGGTAGCGCGCGGCCGCGGAGAGGCGAGGACCGGGAGGCTGGGAAGGATGCTGGAGGTTCGGAAAGGGACTCGTCTCTCCCCGCCCACCCACCCCGCCCCGCTCCGCCTCCCCGAGGAAAAGCGAGGACCCAGAGGGCACCGAGCGAGCCGGCCTCCCTCAGCCCCTCCTCCACCATCCTGCTGGGGGCTGGGAGAGGGCAGGCGTGGGGAGGGGTGTGGCGGGGGCGGGGGTGTTGCGGGGGGGGCGCTGCTGGGGGCGGGGGACCGGCGAAAGTTTCTTTCTGGTCTTTTGTGGAGGGAGCTAGTGGGGGCTTCTCGCCCAAGGTGGGGAACCAGCCCTGGGAGTGAGGACTTGACCCCCGCCCCCGTAGATGGCAGGAAGGCACTTGGTAAACTCCCAGCAGCCGGGTATGGGGGTGAAGGCAGCATTCCTTCGCACCAATATTTGCTCCCGGGTCAGGCTCAGCCTGGGGTCTCCGGACGGGAGACGCTGGAAGCGGGGAAGGAAGGGAGCTGTAAAAAACCACAGCGCCTCTGCTGCCGGCGGGAAGGGGACATTCCAGGGAATGAGATGCCCCTGACAGAGGCCGAAGAGCCAGACGCCCCTAGGAGACCAGACGAAGAGCAACGTGTAGCCCCACCCCCCGACCGAGCTGTCAGGAGGTTCTGCATCTGAAAGAGAAAGACAGCTGGGGTTCCAGGTAAGGCTGGATGCCTTCCCTTTGGGCTGTGCGTGTGTGTGTTCTGCCCCAGGATTTGCCAGATGGAAACACAGCTGGAGCTATAGGTGGGAGAGAGGGATTGGGCTTTCAGCCACCTACCTCCTTTTTCCTGAAAATCCACTGGAAGTCAGCTCCTGCTAGCAGGTGGGTGTGGCTTGCCCTGTGCCGGGGATCAAATGGCTGGAACCTATAGAATCAATGATGCTAAATCCCCTTCAGGAGGAAAGGAACAGAAAGTTCCAGTGGCCAACCCAGTGCACACTCCCAGTCTGGAGCAGAGCCACATGGAGGCGCCTTGCTGAGCCAACCTGGTGTCCCCAGGGCATGCCCAGCTTAAATACTCCTTGAGAAGAAGGCAGTTTAGGGAATGTCCCTCTTGGTTTGCATCTACTCTGAAATGTTTCTCTATCCCATCTGCCCTCTCGTTAAACCAGAGCCAAACCAGGAACAGTGTCCGGATGCACATTAAATGAGTGGTTTACTGATCCTGGGAGCTCAAAGGGCAGAAGCGTCCTGAATTAGCAAAATGACAGAGGCCAGTGAACCTCATGTGTGTGTCATCCCAGGGGTCCCAAATCCCTACCTTAGGGCTGCCTAGATGGTGATGGGGTTTTCAAAACAGGGGTGCCAAAATTAACTAAGACTCTACCGTGTCAGGACCGGGGGAAGATGTCTGATTTCACTTAATGCTTTCAACCACCTTGACAGGTGTGTGTTACCCCAAGTATACACACGAGGAAATGGAGGTTCACGAGAGTAAAGTCACACAGCTCATAAATGACGGAGCTGGGACTTGAACTCAGGCATGTTTGCCTCCAAAACAGAGGCTGAAAAGCAAAGCCAAGACACTCCTTCCCAAATTTAGGAAGAGGACAAACATTTCCACCCCACGTCCCCCAACACACAAACACATACTCACAAACTCACCTTATACTACACACAGGCCAGCTCCTCCTTCCGCAGACGTGAAGCAGCCCTCCTCTTCCTCTCCACCAAGCCACATCCCTGGTGTCCATGTTTCTCACAGTGCCAGGCACTCCTCCTACAGGAAGACTTCCCTGATGCTCCTTTGCAGTCTTTGGCTCATCAGCCTTTTCAACAAGTCTGTGGATCTCTAACTCCATACCAGACACTCCGTTGGTTTTGGGGAAACAAAGAGGAATGGGACACATTTCCCACCCTTGATAACTCAGGGTTCAGTGGGGCTGGAGCCAGTGTACGTTTGCAAACTGGCCCTGTACACACAGAAGGCAGGGAGAGACCGAAGAAAGAGGCGGCCGCTCCAGGTTGGTCGGTGGCAGTTAAATAAGCAAGAGAACTTACACACGAGGTTAGTCTTGGGCGCTGTGAGCGGAGTAAATCTCTGCACCCACCACCCAATTGTAGAAGTTGGTACAGAGGCCTTAAGTGGGCTCAGGCACATATACCATCCAGATGGTCTCAGCACCACCTTACTCTCTCGAGGCCGTGTCCTTAAGCAGCTTCTAGCTTGGGGAACGCACACTCCAAAGACAGGGAAGGCGAGGAAACTCTGATTGCCCTGGTCGCGTCCTCTTGAAGACTTCCCCCAAGACTCCGCCCCTCCTCGTGACCCCTCTAGTTTGCACCGCGCCCCGCCCTCCTCTGAAACGTTCCCGGGAAAGGTCAGCCCGGGTTTCACTAACATGGAGCTCGTTAGATGGTTATCTGGCTACATTGGAGGCAGATGCCACAGCAACAATACAAGCATGTGCAAGAGCAGCACAGGTTAAGACAATAATTCCCCAAATCAGTGGCAGCTTCTCCCACCAAGAGCCGCCTGTTCAGAACCACTGATTTATAAGTCCCCTAGGCTGGGGGCCGGAACACTTAGGGCATCCACTTGTGGCCTTGTGTGATTTAGTAAAGCCAGCACAGTAGCAGACAGAAGACTCACCAGGTATGAACACACAACATTCTGCTTGGCTAATGACACAGGTGCCTCCTGACGAGGCAGTGGTGATGTCCAAGTCCATCCTATGTTGGAGGACAGCTTTTCTCATTAGAGACATGTCAGTGTTCAGTAAGGACAGCCTTTGTGGGCCTTCATTCAGGGCTTGCTGGGGGATTTAATAAGGGCCTCCGTGTGTGCTACAGTGTCCTCCAGGCTGATGGAGGGGACAAAGATGGCGGCCCAATGATGGTACCGGTGGGAAACAGAACGTGTGTCCCGGGCCTCGAGGAGAGGGAGGTGGCAGCTTTAGGAACTTGACCTGGTTGTGCGCACCATTCATCTTGGCCAGGGCAGGCAGCACTGTCAGGTGTGAGGAGATGGACTGGGGGCGGGACAGGCCAGACCAGGACCCCACCTTTTCCCCTCAAAGCTGTGTGTTTCATTCCAGGTCTAGTGTGTTTCCACAGGCTCAGCCTGCAGCAGGACAACGGGATCCCAGTGGAGACTGAGTAGCTGTTCCTCACCCAGGGGTGCAAAGCAATCCACCCATCCCGATGGGATGTCCCATTGCAAATTCCAGTAGAGGAAGCCTCTCCCAGGCGTGACGGGGTTTGGTATTCTCAGCAGCACAGCTAGCTAATCCACGGTGAGAGTCCGGGCAATGGGTTGTTTCCCACCATTTCCATATCTTTACGGGATCGAGTGCCTTGGCAGGGGTCCCCAGTGTGGTGTATGGGGCAACAGGCCCTTACCTGACCGAGGTGGTGCTACCTGTTAGTAATTTTATCTGCTGCTTTAATATCCCATTTTTCCTTTCTACTGACCCTGCTGCTTGCAGGGTATAGGGGAGAAGGACCCCTCATTCACTGTTATTTCTTTTGCCCCATCTTGTACACCATGACCTTTTCAGTGTGACCCCCGTCACTATCTATTCGATGACGGTATCCATCCACGGTACTCAGCCTCTCTAAGCTCCCCCGGTGGTGGCAGCCTGGTTTGCACAGTCACAGGGGAAAGCTTGGGTTAAGCGAGATGCTGTGTCCACACAAACCAGGGCAAATTTAGAACCCTCACTCAACAGGAGGGGGCAAATGTAATCCATTTGCCAATCTCTCGCCACTGGGTGCTCCAGTGGACAGCCCCACTCGCCGTCGGCAGTTGCCTTGAGCGTTGCTTAGAACACATAGGACAGACGTGCTGTTACTACATTTACCAGATCACTGTATTTCGAGGGCAACCCGGTGTCCTTGGCAACACACTGTTCCACCGGAGCGCCACGTGTCCTCTCTTCCTATGCACCCAATGTATCTACTGAAGGGTCAGTTGCTACGGCTTGTACCCAAGCTAGGGCATCAGCTTCCTGATCACCAGGTGTCAGTGCCTCCTGAGTCGGGACATGGAAACAGTGAGGACGGCCTCAGGCTCTTGCAGGTGAACCCAAATGTCTTTT
Source organism: Grampus griseus (assembly GCF_964374135.1). Classification (NCBI taxonomy): domain Eukaryota; kingdom Metazoa; phylum Chordata; class Mammalia; order Artiodactyla; family Delphinidae; genus Grampus; species Grampus griseus. The sequence continues at coordinate 57,010,569 of NC_139014.1, forward strand.
CGCCTATCCTGACCCCACAGGGGCTTATTCATGATCATCTACCCCTAGGCTTCCCTTTGTCCAAGCCTTAGAACAGCCCTTTAGAACAGCCCGACCATCAGTGCAAAGGGTTAACAGCCAGGGCTCATGAGTGATCACCGCCACATCACTTGGAGTTCAGCCCTCTGGCTGCTGTGGTTGTTCCTGTTTCCAGGCGTCTATGTACAAGGCATCAGAGGGAAGTTCTCCCACTCCCTCCCTACAGGCCACAGGAATAACGGCAGGTGCATTTGGAGAATGTACTTTCTCTACAGGGCCTAGGAGCACCTACCTTTCTAGAGACAGTGGGCTGGTGGACAGGGTACTCCCCTGCTACAAATATATGTGTCACTTAGTCACAGCTGGGGTTTGAGCCAAGACAAGTGTGTAGATGGAACATATTCTCAACCCACCCCTTGATAGGAAGGGAGGTTCTTACCAGGATGTGCTGTTCCTTTGTGAGACTCAACCCAGAGGAGCACTGTGTACCCTGCCAGGACCTGTTGTTTTGTAGGAGTATACTGGGTTTCTGCCCCCTCCCAGAGCTGGGACCAAAATCCTAGAGGTTCTCTCTCCTTCTGCTGTCTTTGCTGCAGTACCCAGTCTTACCTCTAGGAGTCCCAGACACATCTAACTCAGATGATAGCCCTGCTCCAGAGATGCCCGGAACTTTCATCTGCTTCACTAGCTTTTTTGCCTTCTCAGAGGCGGCTCACTCATCTCATCCCCAGTCCCATACTTTACCAGGCGGCATAAGGGACAGGTGGGGGAAAAAGTCCTCCCAAACCCCCAAATCCCTACAAAGGCTGGTGTCTCTTTCATGTTCTTAGAGGTTGGATAGCCTTGCACCTTGTTAATCATAGCTTCTGGGACAACACATCTTACCCAACCAAACAACTCTCAAAAACCTCATGGTAGTGCCTGGCCTTGAATTTTTTATGGATTCACTGCCCATCCTCTCCTCACAGATGTTCCAGCAAAGTCTGCAGAGGGGCCCTGCTTCAGAGGCAAGTCTTCACATGTTAACATTCTATCGTCAACATAATGGGTCCATTTTACTGATGTGGGGAAGGAAAACAAGGACAGGTCTCGGGCTACCATCCATGACATGTGGTGGGCTGTACAGTAGCCTGGGGAAGCCCTTGAAAGGTCCACTGTTGCCCCTCCCACGTGAGGGCAAATTGATCTTAGTTATCAGAAACCTGTACTTATCAGAGTGTTTCATGAATCTTCAAGATGAAACACGTTTGCAGGAACACTTTTGCAAAAGCATCAGAGTAAAACAGTAATTGTCTGTAAATGACAAAAGACTTTAAAATGGCCATGGTTAAAAGTTTGAGGAGAGTTTGTTATAATGCAATTGACAAGGACGTTCGTTTATTTCTGTGACATATATTTTAAAATTATGGCTGATAATGTTATACCAGGACATATCAGGTTTTTAGGAATTTCATACAAATATACTGTAAAGAAAGTTTAGCATTTACTTATTGGACAGTGCTTCCCATGTAATTTAACGTATTTTTAAAGCCTAATTAGTTTAATATCCCTTTTATAAGGAGAACGAACACATCTTTTGAGATATTCCAGGGGCCATCTGGAAAATTCCAGAGTTAGTTCAAAGTCAATAAGAATTCATTTAGAATTTGATTTTTTTAGAAAGTTTGTTAAAAATATCAAAAGGTTTTAAAATGCTGGGTTAAATAGGATCGTAGTTCCCTGTGAAACAATACTTAGTTATCCATTTAACCAAAGTGACAATTGAAGGCTTCAAAGGCGAATGCAGAAAGTTACATAGTTTACAAAAAAAAAACTTAGCTGTTTTAATAGAGAAAACTCAGTTTCTTAAGTAATCAAAGATTTAATAAAGATAACATGAAGCACAGGAAATTATTCTGATAAAACACAGAATCTTTGTTTTCTAGGCAGATTATTTAAAAGGGAAAGAAAAAACCTTTCACAATTCTAAATATTAATCTTCTCTTCACATTAGTCCAAGAAAACTTTGTTCTTCTAGCAGATGAAAGAAAGTTAAGTTTTAGTATTACATAAATATGCTATTGATATTAAAGCTTATTTTTCTTTAAGCCAATTAAATAGAGCTCTTTTACAAACTAATTTTGGCAATGCACTCCAGAGGTGCAAAAAAAATCACATATATATAACATTTATCCATAGACATACATAAACACGCAGACAGACACAGACCCCATGGTTTTCATTCCAAACCTTTAGCCATGGCACAACAATATAAAGCTCACCAGTTTATAAATAACAGTTGGATCCGTACGCTGTCTCTGACCGACAGAACACGTTCGGGTTTCCCTCTCAAATGACTAAAGCTTTCTACTGATATTTGTGGAGAAGACTTTTAAAGTTTGTATTTGCCCTTGACAAACAACCTTATCGAGGATGTGGACTAGATTTGGGGAAAGGGACTTTCTATAGCAGTCTGTATTCTTTCTTTGTTTGTTTGTTTGTTTGTTTTTGCAGTAAGCGGGCCTCTCACTGTTGTGGCCTCTCCCGCTGTAGCCTGTGCTCAGCGGCCATGGCTCAGGGCCCAGCCGCTCCACGGCATGTGGGATCTTCCCGGTCTGGGGCACGAACCCGTGTCCCCTGCATCGGCAGGCGGACTCTCAACCACTGCGCCACCAGGGAAGCCCTATAGCAGTCTGTGTTCTTAAAAGCCTCTTCCCCCATCATTTTGTTTTCAGTCCCAGACAACTGTGAACATTGTTTACATTTCACATACATGATGAGATTTACAACTTCGGGACTGAGAAAGAATGCAAGTTTCCTCCTAGGAGTTTTGGGGTCCGTTTCTCTATTGTCAGAAGTCTAGGGTAATTACTATTTAAAGTTTTCCTTTGCATTAGGGGTCTGAGGACTCCGGTTCATTGTCAATCATGGTAACATCCTCCCCTTTTATCTATTTATTTTCCCAGGGATTCTACCTCTTACCTAATCAGGCTTTGTCGCAAGTGCTCAGAGTTTAATCTGCCGCAGCAGCTCGTGCCCTCCTAGCTTTGCAAAATGGCACACTAAGTCTCCATCTTATTATTCTGCTCTCCCACCTTGTCTGCAGCCCTAAAGCTAGCAGAGCACTAGATGCCTGCGTGTCCTTCTCTGACCTCAGCTCCTCCTCCAACTTTCTAACTTGAGCTTTAGCCACTAGTTGGGTGGGCATCAGAGTCCAGCCAAACTGTCCACAGTAGGGGCCAACGATCCGTTTCTCTTCTTTGTCACAGGGCACTATGTGCATTTCATCAGACAAGCACATTAAAGCAGCTGGCATTTCCTGGGTGTCCAGATTTCCCCTGTGGATACCTCTTTTCCAAGACCCATTTCTCTGCTTTCCTGGCTGGCTTGCCAATTGTTGGTTCTCAAACGGCCCCCATACATGGAGGGCAAGGAGAGACCAAGCAAAGAGTCAGCCACTCCCAATTGGTCGGTGGCAGGTGTAATAAGCAAGGGAAGGCTTATTGGGGGGCTGCAAGATGAGTAGATCTCCACTCCCACCGCCAAATCTTAATAGTTTATATAGAAGCCTTAACTGAGTTGAGTCACACCACCTCACTCTCTCAAGGTTGCACCCTTGAAATAGCGCCTAGTATGGGAATGGTGGGTGAAATGTACCTTCCAAGGACAGGGAATCTCTAATTGCCTGGGTCTAGCCGATTGAGTCAACCAGCAGTTACATTTTCTCAGTGACCTCTTACAACAGGTAGAGAGACACAAGTCCCAGTATAATACACACGGTCCCTTCTCTACAGCAAGGAGAGCAAGAGAAATGGGTTCCTTGTCTAGCAATGCCCAGCTGGAAAACAAGTTCCTCCATCCCGCCATGTTCCTTCCACCCCCAACCTTACCTGTGCTGCCTTCCACCCTCTGTCCCCACAGCTCAGATCTGCTTCTCCCCTTGAAACCTCTTCTTTTCACACAATTATATTTTCTCTCAGTTCACACCCCACACATGCTTTCTCTTGTGTGCAGAAATGGATCTCCAAGCTGTTCTAATTAACCTCTCCCCCATTAAAACATGTTCACTTGTTAAAAAAACAAAAAAAACAAACAAAAAAAACATGTTCATTTGTTAAAATCCCCACTGGTGTGTTTTGACCACTACAGACATAACACGGCTGCACAACATGGCAGAGTCGTGCAGTCACCCTGAATTTGAATCTCCAATCTACTGTGCCTCTTATTGTCCTGTAACTTTGGGGATGTTACTAAAACTTTCTGGACTTCAGTTTCCCCACCTCCAGAATGGTGAGAATTATAATGGCTCCCTCATAGCATCTCTTGTGCAAATGAAATGAAATACAGCTTATAAAGTCTCTGATACAATTTAGACACTTAGCGATTGGCTCTTGATGATTATTCAGAGAAGGTTCTTTCCATGTGGGTGTTCCCTTCCAGGTGACTGGGGGACCATTTAGAGCCCTTGAAAGTGTCGTTTTCCCAGAACACTACATACCTGAGGGTATCACCATCCCTACCAGTAAGTCAAAGTGATAGAGATCCTTCCTGGTCAGGGTCAAACATACTCCTCATTCTGTTCTGCTGCTTCTTCATGCCCTCAAGTTCCTCTCAACGTCTTGTGACATGGCTCTTGACCAAAGTTTTCCCAAACAGCCTAGGCATTTGGGGGTAAGGTGGGAGGATCAGGGAGAATGGCCATGATGGTGCATTTCATTACCAAGCATTTGGCTCTGTACTTGACACTGTGTGGATGTTATCAATAACAGTGAGAGAGTGGTACTCCCAAAGCCCATTTTACAGATGAGAAAGCCTAGGACGCAGAGGAGAGCTACCTTGCCCAGAGTCTCACAGCTAAAACATGGCAGAGCTGATAATCAAACCCAGGAATGTCCGAATCTAAAAGATAATGTTCCACGTCCCTAATAAAAAATGCTTCCACAAGGTCTCAATAATGCAGACCATCACGGTGCCAGCTTTGAATATGAAACATCTAAGTTATAGAATATCCTTCAAGAAGTACTGCTGCACAGTTTCCTGGCGTATATAGGAATTCAACTTGATGGCTAATAGAATGTTGCTACATGGCTCTTGTTAAACACCCTCTTTGATAGATAAGACTCCTTTGCAATTAGCAGTCTGGTTTATATACAAACATCAGATAGTCCAGGATCCTTAAAAATGCTTTTGTGTTGTTCAGTTGGTTAAGGATTTCTGTCTTCTGATTTACAATGCCTATTCACTTAGCACTCTGGGGTGTGTAGAGGTATGAGGGGATGGGGTTTAGACTGGGTGTATGTGGCCCAGACTTTCATGCTCTCCCTTAATTTTGTGTAATAATGGTCTTCTTGATGCAGGCAAAATAAGTATGACTAAACACTAAAAAAATTTTCCAGATAAATTTATTTGCAAATAAAATAATTTAACTCCCTAATAGACAATGTGCCCAGATTTTTGTTGTGGTAAATGTATTCACTTATAAGTGAATAAATGAACGCGTGGATGAATTCACTTTCTTTGGCATTGAGGCTGCTTTACCGAGATGCAAGGAGAGGGACCCTTTCCTAACCCTGGGGAACCTGGGCCCTGTCCAGAGCCCAGAGCCTGGAGCCCGAGGAAGGGGAGGGGACAAAGTGCCACCCCCCCCACCCCCCCCACCCCTCACCCCCACCCCCACCCCGGCCTCCAGTCTCCTGCAAATAGTGACAGGAGGAGGGTTAGGAAGCTGAGATCTACAATCAGCTTGAATGCTAATTTGCTACTTAACGTTTGCTAGATACAAGTTGCTGCCACCATCACTCCCTAATTGAAAAAAAAGAGATGCATTCCTTTCTAATATACAGATGGCATTATTAATTATTATTTCAAACTCAGAGGGGCCTCAGTATACAACTTTTTCTCCTGGCAAGCCATTCCCCTAAAGAAAGGGTAAAGATCAATTGTTATAAACCAAAGCATTTTTCTGCTGTTGGTTGGTTTATAAATGAACACCTCATACAACAACTATTCCCATTTAGTTACTTCAGTGTACACTGAGCAAACAATTTGTCATGAAGGGTATACCAGGCAGGGGCATTAAGCAAAGCTGGGCATAAGTGTAGCTTATTGAGATTTTATTTATAGTTGCTTTATCTTTTTTTTCTTCCGGGTGAAAACTACAGAAGCCAGGGCACACAGAGTGGACTTTGGGGGCTCAGCGGCCAGTTGATCTGAGTCCTGGAATGGATACAACCTGCTGTGTGGCTGTCGGAAAACCAGGTGACATCTCTGTGCTGTTTCTTCATTTGTGCTAAATCACTGCGGAGGCCTCCTCCTGCGCCATCTTCCTCTGCTGCTGCAATTTGACACAAGCCCTGACCAAATCATAAATGCCTAGTTAATGGGATAAAAATGAGTTTGAATCTGGGATTCTGGTCATTAACCCCATGTCACCATCTGCTGGAGCAGTGGGATGACAGGGCCAGGTGAATTCGAATCACCCAATGCTTGTTAAACATGCAGATTCTGCAGATTCCTGCTCTGTTCCCCCTCCCATCCCCTTCACCTCGCTGAATCAGACTCTCTAGGGGCGGGGCCTAGAAGGCTGTCTTCCCTTACGGGGTTCTGGAGGGCACATTGGGAAGCCCACCCAGACCCAGCCACGTCCCAGGAGCTCTTCCTCTCTATCAGGCATGCCAAGCTGGTTTTGCCTTCGCATTTCCCTCTGCCTGGGCAGGCTTCCCCCGTGGCTGGCTTCTGCTCATAAATCACCTGATTGGAGAGGCTGTGGCTGGCCTCCTGTCTCCACTCTCCACCCCACTCACTATGCCATCACATGCTCCCTTTTCTTCTCAGCACTCATCATTTTTTTGAAATTCATCTCATCTCCTTGTGAATTATCTGTTGCTTCTACTAGGCCCTTCACTCCACCCCCATCCCCAGCGCAGAGACCCTGCCTGGCTTGTTGGAGGCTGTGCCCCAGCATGAGGGATGAGGGAGGGGCTTGTTAATATGCAAAATCGTGAATAAATCAACACCAGATGAATTCCCTTATCTCTGATGCTGCTTCTCTGAGATGCAAGAATGGGGACCCTCTTCTGACTATAGGGAAACTGAGACCTGCCCTGAGCCTTGTTCCTGAGGAAGGTGAAAGGCAGCTCCTTCCTCCCAAACCTGTTCACTGTGTCCCCAGCACCCAGGAAAGACCTCAGTGGAGCCACAGCCCGTGCATTCAGCAGGAGTCTATGCACCCAGGGAATCTCAGCTGGGGTTATTTGACCAGAAAATCCTGACTTCAAGGGTATTGATTAAGTTCTCCTTAACTTCATGGTCTACAGATTCATGGGTCCTGGTGAAAGTTGAGGTCAGGTATGAACTACATGCTAGTTACCTACCCAACTAAGAGGTTGCTGCATCTGACTCGCCCTGACTTTGCATGACAGCTGACCTTGACACTTCCCATACAAGCTTCTCTCCACTTTCCTAATCAGATAGGATAATGATATCATAAAGAAATAACTAAACAATAAGTGTTTAATCACAGTTTGCCAGCGTGAAGTAAGGAAGACAAACACAAGAGGGCCTCCGATCTCTTCCTTACCCTCAATCAATTTTTGGATATAACCAGATGTTAGCTTTTAATGAGTCCTCGCCCCTTCGTACAGAATCAGTGGCTGCTTCCTCTTACTTAGTTTGCTTTCAATGAGACACACCGACCTGTAGTTCCTTAGTCACCTACAGCCTACCCCTCCAGGTAGGCCGAGGAAAACTCCCAGACCATGCTCATTTTTATCCTGTTTAAAGACACAAAAGTCCTCTCTCATATAAATGAAGCAGGCCTGGCTCAAATCTACCCCATGGGTAGAAGCCGGTACCCAGGGCACCAAGGCCCTGATTTCTCCTTTGATTTCATGTCATTTCCCTTATCCTCAGGGTGTGGAAGTCTGCTCCACGCCCCCTCTCTCCTGTCCACCCTCTGCTTTATGTTTTTCTTCTCTAGGTCTTCTTTATTTCGTGTTTTTGTCTTTGTTCACCCTCCTCTTTGAGTCTGCCTCTGCGCCTCTTTCCCCTGCGAAGGAAGTCGGAGAAAGAAACCACTGCTGTTTGTTTTTGCTCTGTCTCTCCATCCCCAGAGCCAACTGCTTCCCACATAAGGACAAAGAAATGGAAATGCCCTGAAATCAGCAAGCCACAGACAGGCTTTCAAAAAAAAACTTTGTTAGCACCATTCTGGCCTTAGGTGAGCCTTAGAAGACCAGCCAAAGAAGCAGAGGGCCAAAGAAGCTGGTCCTGCCCTGCTGCTGAGTGGAACTTCCTCTCCCCCTTGTGGTTACAACTGCTTCTGATCTTCTGGAACAAGTCGTTCACGGTGGTGGTATTTTATCAAAACTTGATCTCTTTCTAATTTCACAGCCTCCTTGACCCGTCAGCCCTCTCCCCTAACCACCTACCTTCTTATATCAGTGCCCGCCCCTCCTCTACCCTGTTCCCCTCTCTATCCATCCATCTGCTCTTTTCAAAAGGGTTTCACCGTGTGGATGGGGTGCACTTCACTTGGGTACCTGTTTGCATTTGATGGCTTTTCTGTATGTCCTGCATTCATTTCCATTCCATTTATTTACTCTCTAGCTCTTTCATAAACAACATGAAATCAAAGCAATGAACTGGGAATAAGAAAGAGTCGACGGGATTGAGGAAGAAGGGAGCGACACATTTATGTTTACGTTTATCATCACGTTCATCTTTCTCTCCGCATCTGTGTGCACCCCACTACAGATTCATTACACGGGTGTTAGTGCGTCCAAGCCCGCGGTCAGCACTTGAAGGGAATAGAGGTAGAAAGAGGTAGAAAGCATAGCCCTGCTCCCATGGAACTTCTCATCTCACAGGCGAAGCACTAAGAATGTCTTAGATCTGTGTCACACTTGATGTGACGCTCTCATACAGGCATTTTCCTATCTGATTTCGGTAAGCAGAAGAGGAAACTGAGGCTCAGTGAGTTGAAGGACCCTGATAACATAGTAGGAGTATCTGGGCTCAAATCCCAGTTTCCTGACTCCAGATTTCATGTCCTTCCTACTCTGCTATTATTCTAACCGAGCTTCCTCCTGACACTTCCCAGAGCTATGACACGGTGAAGATGTGTGGCAATGCCATGTCCACTGGCCATGACAAGAATTGTTGGCTCTAGGGAAAATGAAATCAACGAAGGTTGGAGAAAGCAGCAAGGAAAGATGGGCGGGAGATGGAGTCCAGAGGAAGAGACAGGACTTGGCCAGAGGGCTACACTGGGGAGTCCTTTCAGACCTTGTGTGTCCTTGTGTGCGTCATCCAAAGGGCCGTGGAGGAGCTACAGAGAGGCTGTTTTCAAAAGCTTACTGTGGAAGGAGTAAGAAAGAGGTAATTGTCTTTTCCCTTAATCTCTGTTTATACACATATAAATGTATACATATGTATACTTCTCCTTTTTCCTTATCTGATTATGCCTTCAAATAGCAAGGATTTATTGCCTGCTAATTTGGTCCAGATACTTTGATAAAGCCTTGTGGGAGGACACCAACAAGTAAGAGACACCATTTCATTGTTGTTGGAGTAGGTAATTGATGAGACATGACTGCCAGTTGACCCTCCACCTGGCCCCAGGCAATGAGAGGCTCCTCACGCCTGCCCTGTCCTTGGAATGTACCTTTTGCTCACAGAGCCCACAGTGGGAGCCGGTTTCAAAGACCAGGCATGAGAGAGCAATGTGGTGTTGAGACCATCTGGATGGTGTACCGTGACTGAGCCCAGTTAAGGCCTCTTTATAAACTTCTAAGATTCTGGTGGGCAGGTGCAGAGATCTATTCATCTTGCTGCGCCCAAGAAAAGCCTCCTCTGTAAGTTCCCTTGCTTGTTAAACCCGCCACCGACCAATCCAGAGTGGCTACCTCTTTCCCTGGTCTCTCCTTGCCCTCCATGTTCAGGGGCCAGTTTGTAAATTAATGGTTGTCCCCAGGGAGTGGGCAGGGCAGGGGTCTGTGCATAATACAAAGAAAGCTCGAGATTGTGGGATATCAGGGGCGTGGCACTGAAATGTCCTATTAAGTTCTCTGTACAAATTGGATTTCCATGGAGGGAAGGGATCAGCGTGCATCGGGAGCCGACATCTCATTTCATCCTATGAGGTTATTCTGCCCATTTTACAGACAAGAAGACTAAGGCTTCAAGAGGTTAAGTAAACTGCCGTGGTCCCACTGTTGGTGTGGGAATGAGCTTCCAGTGAGAGTCCAGGGTCACTGAATCCTGCTGCTGCCCATGTGCCCCGAGAGGCTGTGGAGGCCTGTGGTCCAGGGTTCAGGTGCTGGTGAGGAGCGGCTGTGTCCTGGATCCACCACTCACTAGCTCTGTGACTTAAAGCATGCTCTTTAGCTTGTCTAAACCTTGGTTTGCTGATCTGTAAAATGGGGATAGTCCCAGTACTCACCTCCTAGGGCTGACGGGAGGATCTGATGAATTGAAATGTGTAAGCACTAATCAGTATCTAAGAAAAGCTCAGTAAGCACACCTGTCAATATTAACACGGTTATTATTACTACAATAGTCAAAAGGAGACCCAGGTGACGTGGAGCCACAGCCTGTGGACTTGTGATCTTTTTTTTGTCCCCATGCCAAATGGGAAGTGTGCAGTGAGGAATCAGTGTTTAAACATGAGAGCAGACAAGCAGTATTCATAAGCCAGGGTCCAGGTGGGTACCGCAGACAAGGAGAAAACTCTCACCACTGGGTTTAGGGCCTTTCCCCTGAGATGGGTGGGGACAGTCTGATAAGGTCACTTACCTATCAAGTTCTCTACCAGCCTACGGAGACGTGCTGCTCAATAAGACATGCTCCCATGAGCTGTGGTGCCGCTTGCACCCGTATTTGGCTGGACCTGTTTCCTCCCTGGAGAAATGCAGAGGCCAGGTGACTCCCATGGTCCCTTGCAGACCTATCCCTCAGTAGTTCTGTGGTTGTGTGAACAATCACTCCGCCGGGTTCCGTCCCAGAGAAGACGCAGCGGTCTTCCCAAAGCTGGAGACCCAGACATTTTTGCTCCTGGTTCATGTTAAGTTTATTTTTCTGTGAGGGCTGCGGGGTGAGGACCATCTCCCGACAAGGCCAGTGGTCTTGGAGGATGAACTCCTTACCCCATTCACCCAGCAGTGCTTCCTACAGGAGCCCCACCCTCTTTCCTGAACACGTGACTCCTACTTCTCTGTCTCTCTCCAGTACCTGCCAAACAAACTCTGAAACCAAATTGCCAGGCACCTCTAAGGAACTGTAGATTTTACTGTCCATAACGGAGCAGGTTCTGTGTGTCAGGTCAGAGTCCTAAAAGTCAGGAGAGACTCAAAAAGGATTCTGGCTGATGCCCTTCATCCACAGAGCTGGCAGGTGGGTGAGAGGCCTGCTGTGAGCACACTGGCCACAGGTCTGTGATGGGGCTGGCCGTATGCAGGGGACTAAGGTGGGCTGAGAGTGAAATTAGCATCAAAGTTCCAATCCCAGCCCTGAGGCTGACGTGGAGGCATTCCAGAACTCTCTCCAGACATATCCAACTTTATTCCTCAAGGTGGACACTTATGGGGCTTCCCTGGTGGCGCAGTGGTTAAGAATCCGCCTGCCAGTGCAGGGGACACGGGTTCGAGCCCTGGTCCAGGAAGATCCCACATGCCGCGGAGCAACTAAGCCCGTGCGCCACAACTACTGAGCCTGCGCTCTAGAGCCGTGAGCCGCAACTACTGAGCCCATGTACCACAACTACTGAAGCCCACGCACCTAGAGCCCGCGCTCCGCAGCAGGAGAAGCCACCGCAATGAGAAGCCCGCGCACTGCAACCAAGATCAGCCCCCGCTCACCCCAACTAGAGAAAGCCCGCGCACAGCAACGAAGACCCAATGCAGCCAAAAATAAATAAAACTTAAAAATTTATTTTAAAAAAAGATAGACGCTTATGGTGTGCCAGTAACTATGTCAAGAATGTACCTGAATTGAATCAGTTCATGGGAGTTTCTCAACTTCAGTACCATCACCCTTTGGGGCTGGATAGTTCTTTGTTGTGTGGGAGGCTATCCTGTGCATCGTAGAATGTTTAGCCTCATCCCTGACCTCTACCCACCAGATGCCAGCAGCATCACTGCCCCTAATTGTGACAACCAAAAATGTTGACTCCTGGGGGCAAAAACACTCAAGAAGCACTGAGCGACTCCTAATGTAGACCAGGCAGGTGGGTGCTATTACCATGTCCACTTCGTAGCTGTTCCCTCCCTAAACGGAGGCATAGCAAGGTTAACCGTGTATCCGAGGTCACACAGCTAGGAATCACGGAGAGCTGCCAGTCCGCTTCCACAGCCCACAGGTGTTCCGTTCACCGTGTCGCTCATCACTGCCTGCCTGGTGCTGAGGGCTCGGTACCATGCAATACCCCACGCGGGGATGGACTGTGCAGTCCCTTCCGTCCATCCTCCACTTCACTACCTTTCTTTCCGTGAGCCACACGACAACGCTTCATTGTAGATCTCACTCCCCTTTATAAATGAGCCCACGGAGAGCTGGATCGACGGGAGGGAATCGCCCCAAGTCACAGAGCAGATAAGCCACCAGGGTCCAGACTTGCTCCCACGTCTGGTAATCGTATGCCCTTCATTACTCAGAGGGGAGTAAACACTGATGAAACGACGGGAGGCAGGCAAAAGACTTCATAAAAAATAAATGCAAATCAGGATGATGGAGATATTTATCCATCCACGATAACGGATATACCTTTATTATGGGATGGTATAAAACTAGATCAAAGGAGAACACATGAACTGACAAGCCTGACTGCAATGAAAGACGGGGAAGGTTCACGGACAGCGTTGGCTACGTTTAATTAACTTTGCTGGGAAAACAGTCTGAGGCTGGCGCTTGAAACCAAAACACCATCTTCACTTAAAGTAACGATACATGCGGTCCTAGGAGGAGAGTTACGATCCACTCGAGCTTGGAGTTGTTGATTAAAACAATGCCAGTGCTTGAGCAGTTTGAAAGGCAATCCCGATTCTAAAGTAACCACGTACATGTGTGCATCTAGTGGGTTCTGTGGGCTGCACATCCGTGGACACTGAAATGTCCTACTTAGTTCTCTGTACAGATGCGATTTCCACGGAGGGAAGGGAATCAACATGTATCAGGAGCCAACATCTCATTTCATCCTATGAGGTTATTCTGCCCATTTTACAGACAAGAAGACTAACGCTTCAAGAGGTTAAGTAAATTGCCGTGGTCCCACTGTTGGTGTGGGAATGAGCTTCCAATGAGAGTCCAGGGTCACTGAATCCTGCTGCCCACGTGCCTCGAGAGGCCATGGAGCGCTGCAGGCCAGGATTCAGGTGCTGGTATCGGAACAGCTGTGAGATAAGTCCTGGATCCACCACTCACTAGCTCTGTGACTTAAAGCACGCTCTTTAACTTGTCTAAGCCTTCGTTTGCTCATCTGTAAAATGGGGATAATCCCAGTACCCGCCTCCTAGGGCTGATGGGAGGAGCTAATGAGTTGAAATGTGTAAGCACTAATAAGTATCTAAGAAAAGCTCAGTAACTATAGTTGCCATTATTACCACCATTACTATTATTACTAATATTGTCAAAAGGAGACCCAGGTGACATGGAACCACACCCTGTGGACCCTGTCCCCACGCAAAATGGGAGGTGTGCAGTGAGGAATCAGTGTTTAAACATGAGAGCAGACAAGCAGGGTGACATCAGTATTCATGAGCAAGGGTCCAGGTAGGTGACAAGGAGAAAACTCTCAGAACCAGGTTCAGGGCCATCTCCCCTGAGATGGGTGGGGACACTCTGATAGGGTCATCTGTGCCCTATTATGTATTGCTTGCAGCTCTCACTACCCTAAAAATACTGTGATGCTGAGCTCCCCCTCCTTTGTGGGAACATCATCACACAAGGATCTGCACTTTAAATTTTTGTCTACTTAAGCCCCGAAAGAGCGTCATAAAGAGTCTTCTTTTGCTTTCAGAGGAAACAGGGATCAAGCCCTCACTGGGCTTCAGCTGTTTTAACATCCATTTTTATCTTGACATACAGCAGACCTGCAGATATTATGATGCTTATCTGATAGGGGAGGCACCTGAGAAGCATGGAAGCTAATTCATTTGTTCACGGTTTTGATAGAATTCTGAGCATTAGGAAATGGTGGGTGGGTGTGCCTATGTCAGAATTTCTCCTAAAAGGTGTGAATGTGGTTGGAGAAACAGAGAAGGTTGGAGAGATTTGTGTGTCTGAACAGGAAATGAAAGAAACATGGCGATTTATTGACTTCCCCATCTCCGAATAAAAGCTAAAGTCCTTTCAAAGTCCCGCACCCATCACAGTGTCGAATCACGATATTTCTTCTATTACTTATTTCTCTCTTGTATTGTCTGCCTCCCCAGCTAGCATATGAACTCCTGGAAGATAACGCTTTGGGGGCTGCCTAATTCACGCTAGTTTCCTGACATCAAATCCAGCTCCTAACACCTGATGGAGACTCAATCGATATTTGTTGAATGAATGAGTGAACCTTGAAACAAACGACTGTGCTTCTTGACTTTCTAAAAGTGTCCCTGGGCCCTGTAGTTTTTCATGTATACAGAGGTATCCAACCGGAAGTGGAAGAATTTCTTTAAAAAGTAATAATGTCAGGCCCATAGTGTCTGACTCCCTCGTTATTATCAGTTTCCCCCTCTCTGTCAGACAGGAGAATTGCCCCACTAACTATAAGCTCTTTGGGGATACAGGACATGTCCTATTGTGCATTAGATCCTCAAGGGCTAGCAGAGAGCTTGATACGTCAAAGAGGCTCAAAACTATTTAGAAAAAAAAAAGCATGGCCTCAAAGAAACAGAGCTTCAGGACATATTCACCCTTTTCTTCAAATATACACTGATTTACTGCCTTGTGCTAGGCTCTTGGGTACAGTGTACACACAGCGTTATGGCTCCCACCCTCCCCGGGCTCAGTCTACCTAGTGCTTCTGCACAAATGAGTTTCCAACAGTCACGTATTCTCCGATGTTGCAAAATGGACCCCAGGCCCTGAAAAAAAAAAAGGAAGAAAAGGGGGAAAAAAGGCTGAACAATTTCACTCCTTGTGCCTCTTGCCAACTTGGACCAGAAACTGCTAGCAATTATGTCGAAGCCATTACTGCAAAGCCAATTTGCTTCAGGAGTTTGTACTCCGGGAACTTGAGTTATACTCCAGAGAGGTCATTCCTTGCTGGAGACACGTTATTGAGGGCAGTGGTGTCCTTTCCAGCCCAGGATGCCCTCAGTCAAGTGTGATAGCAGGAAACAGGGGTCAAAATAATTAACCTCATGTGATTTTGGTAGGACTCATTGCAAAATCACCTGTATGCACTTAATGTTTCTTCCAGTCGAATCATCTAAATGTATCCATTTTTTTCCTGCAGGTTCTTCTTTTCCCACATGCCTGCCTATTTTTTTCTAGCCCTCAATCCATATACCTTTTGATTTGTTCTCTCTCCTTGATTCCCTCCTCCCCTCCCATCCTCCCCCAGATTCTGTTGGTGATCGTTTTGCTGGGGTTTTCAGCACCATTATCCTCACACGAGGTCATCACTCTCTGGAGAAAACCAGAATTTCTCACTTGTCAAGGCTTTTCTTGACTTTTTTCAATTAAGTCACTTTCCCAGGCCTCCATGAACTATGCTCACATCCAGATAATCCCTTTACCCCTCAGCATCCCTGTAGCATCCCATCTGGCCAAGGACCAGCACAGTTTTGGGAGTCATCTCTGGGTTCAGAGACTGTCTCCACCATTTGCTACTGTATATGGACCCATCTATGAGGCGAGGGCAACAATATTTACCAGATTGCGAGGAATAAATTGGAGAAGTATTTGAAGTTTCTCTCAGTGTGTGGATTCCAACGTGTTAATTCCATTCCCTCTTCCTTCCATCCATCCATCCATCCATTCTCTCCATTCAACAAACATGTACTGAAGTCCAGCTATAGGCAAAGTTCCATGCACTGTGTAAGTTTTGGAACTGGTGTGATCTATTTTGCCAATCTGGAGTACAGTTACAGTCACATGTTTTTGTTGTTGTGAAGTGAATCACTCAAGCCCTTTCTCCTAATCAGCATGAAGTCCAGAATCTTCCTCCCTCTTGATGTTATTTTATTCTCCTCGCCCTCACTCCCCATTCCCACCACCTAGTCGGGAACTCCAGAGCTTTATCTGTCTGCTGACCACAAGAGGTCACTGCTAAAGAATGGTGTCACGTAGGTCCAGATACTCTCACCCGCCATGGCTGAGATGATGCCGCCCATGCTGGCCTAGATCATTGCCCAGGCTGAAATGGGGACCTACACTTAGGCCAAGGCTATAGTTCTATTAGTTCACAAGCACACATGCTCAGCTGTTGTTCCTAGGTAGGTACACCTTGGCAGGGGAGTCAGGTGCTAAGAAGCTTCCAGACTCAACCAGCTCCAGCCAGGTCTCCCTGACCAGTCCGCATGGCCCTTTCTTCCAGCCTGGGTGCTTGGTGAGGGCCACCACTCTACACTCTGCTGTTTTCCCGCATCACATGCCTTGGATCCGGACAACCATCTCCTCCCCATTCCACCCTGTGGGCCTGTGGGATCCCTTTGCAGACAAGTCCATACCTTCCAAGTCCCTGCATGACAAGGAGAGAGGCAGCTTCTGCCAAGGCCCCAGAAGTCCTCCAACAGTACCCACCCCCCAATACACACACTCAAAGTCCTCTTACCAGCTTCCCAAAGGAACATGAGTGCTTCCATCACAGAACGTCTGCTCCGTGCTTGCGGCTGAATTCTCTTCACAGAGGAGGGCTGCAAGGTGTTCCCCTACACACTTGCAGTTGTATATGACCAGGAGCCCAGTTTTGGTTTTTAAAAATTCAAAACAGCATAAAACAAAGCACTGCCCTTGAGGAGCTTACAATCCAGGGAAGACATCAGTTAACCCCCAGACCACTCCAGGCATATGGGACTGCTCTATTCATTTAACCAAATCCCACCCCAGCAGGAATGGCTTAAGGGACACAGAGACATCCTAGGTGCCCAAGAAACGTAAGACAGAGATGGCCACTGAGGCGTATGCAGGGAAAGGCCAACTTGAGAAGCTCAAGATGATTTTAGCTACTTCTATTGTCATCCCCACTCCCACTACTCCACCAAGAGACAGCCCTGAATTCATAGAGTCTCCAGGGGGCGAGGCTCATGAGCCAGACAGGCTGTGGATAGACCTGGAAGAAGGGCCAATTTCTAAATCAGTCTACCCTGCCCATCCTTCACACACTGCTGGTGAGTAAATGGAGAATTTAGGGAGTGAAAGGATTGGTGCCAAGGACACTCCCACACACACACCTTCTAGTTAATTCCCTCTGAAACACAAGGCCTGAGGCACTTCAGCCTTAAACTATGTTCTCTGTCTTTGCTTCCTTTCCAGGGAGCTCCAGCAAGGTGCTGCCATGAGGTCCACACTCCAGATCTGAGAGGATGTGAGAGGGAGGGGTTAGCAGGCTTGGAATAAACAAAGCAGATATGGCTGAGCAGCTGTGGAAACAGGAGGAAATTGCTTCCAGCACTTTCGAGTCGTGGCTCGACTCATAATTTAACCTTGAATATAGTTTTCAAAAATCATTAAGTCCGCAAAGCTTTCATCTCTAGCAGTGATTTGGCATGATGCAGTAAGCAAGAAGTTAATACATTTGTGTCAAAGGAGGCATGAAACGCATGAAAAATCGCTTACTGACCATTTACTGCTTGCTCAGTTACAGGCACTGCTGAGCGCTGGGAGATAGCAACAATGAGCAAACACAGCCTCCCTCCCTCCAAGGAGCTTACAGTCTAACTTCAGGAGGGGACGAGAAAGCAGCACTTACACCTGCAGCATACCAGGAATCCTGCCAGGAACTTTTGCCCCCATTCAGCCTCACACCAACCATGCAATTTTCTCTGTTATATATATCAGTAAACTGAGGCTCAGAGAAGTTGGATAGTTTACCCGAAGTCACGTGGTTAAAATCAGATGATCCAGAATTCAAACCATGGTCGAATTTCAAAATCTGTGCATTGACCACTTTTTCCAAGAGCTAAACAGGCATAGAGGCCATCCCAACCCTTCTGTACTGAGTTCTGTTTTCCTGGTCTGCCAATCTGCATAACAAAATGGTGAATGCAATGTTGTGTGGACCTAAGCTGGTCAGGGTATTCTTCCAAATAACATGTGAAGAGGTGTCTTTTAATTTAAAATTATATTAAGGCAACCAAAAGGATGGGATGAAAAAGTCAGAACCCTCCCCAGACACACACAAAAAATAGCAAGGAAATAATATGCAAACAATGGCACTAGTTATTCTAGTGCAAACCTACAGAGTAGATATAGTATCATCCTTATATTACAGATGAGGAAACCAAGGCACAGAAAAGTTAAGGAACTTGCCCAAAGTTGCAGTTAGTGAGTGGAAAAACCGGAATTTGATTCTAGGTTCCAATATGTTAGAATGGCAGGCAGTATTTCTAATGATGACGGTTAAGATAGGGAGATAGGGAGATGGATGGATGGATGGATGGATGGATGGATGGATGGATAGGTAAATAAATAGATGCAGACATTCCTCAGAGATATTTCGGGTTCCATTCCAGACCACCGCAATAAAGCGAATATCGCACTAAAATTGAGTCACAATTTTTTTGTTTTCCCAGTGTATATAAAAATTATGTTTACACTTCACTGCAGTCTAGTAAATATGCAATAGTATGATGTCAAAAAACAATGTACATCCCATAATTTAAAGTATTTTATTGCTAAAAATGCTAACCACCATCTGACCCTTCAGTGAGTCATAATCTTTTTGCTGGTGGAGGGTTTGAAATATTGTGAGAATTACCAAAATGTGACACAGAGACATGAAGTGAGCAAATAGTATTGGAAAAATGGAGCCAAGAGACTTACTCGACACAGGGTTGCCACAAACCTTAAATTTGTAAAAAAACACAATTATCTGTGAAGCACAATAAAGCAAAGGGAAATAAAACAGGGAATGCCTGTTGATAGATAATAGATACATAATAGATAGATAGATAGATAGATAATAGATAGATGATAGAAAAATAGATGGGTGGCTGGATGGACAGGTAGATGGATGGATAAATAGATAGATATGCATATAGATAGATAGATAGATAGGCAGACAGGTA
Source organism: Grampus griseus (assembly GCF_964374135.1). Classification (NCBI taxonomy): domain Eukaryota; kingdom Metazoa; phylum Chordata; class Mammalia; order Artiodactyla; family Delphinidae; genus Grampus; species Grampus griseus. The sequence continues at coordinate 57,029,783 of NC_139014.1, forward strand.
TGACCTGAGGTACACAACGACCTCAGGGACTTGGTAAGGAAGGGAAGCCCACGGGCCAGGCGTCCAACAGAGCCCTCAGCCTGCCACTCTGGCAACATGAAGGCTGTACAGTCAAGACTGACCCCAGTCCTTCCCTTCCACCAGGAAGGAAGTTTGGTCATCTCAAATTCTTCTTCTTTTATTCACGAACACTTTGCCCTGCTGGCCGCCCTTAGTGATCCTGGAACCCTGATCTCAGTTACCTGGCCAGAGGCAGAGCAAAAAGCAACTCCCAGTGCTGGGCTCTCAACACTTGCTTTCTGAGAAAAAACTTACTGGTGGGACCCCGGTGGGCTGCATGCCTATTGTTTCTTTGTACCTTTCACCACAGAGGTGGGAGGGGTTGGGGAAGAGCAAAACTTCAGTGTTACAGGGTTTTCTTTGTCTCCAAAGATAAGAGTAGTTTACCCTGAATTGGTTCACTGTAGGTGTTCTTACCTGCCTTCCTTCCTAGCCTGTGGCATCCAATTCTGTATCCTCAAAATAATGGATCACTGCCCCTTAGTAAAATAGCTGAGACTATATGCAGGGTAACCATAGTGAGTATCCAAACCCTGGATACTTTTGAACTGGAAAGAGGGCACTGTTCATAACAACACAGGGACAATAGGCTTTAAATTAGACCGTCCAAGAAGCATCTGGATGTAAAGTCACCCTACTTACATAGACCCATCTACATGTCAGACACTGTTCTAAGTGCCACGGATATATTAATCCATTTAATTCTCACAACAGCCCTAAGAAAGAGGAACAATTATTATCTCCATTTTACTGATGAAGAAGCTGAACTTCAAGGTCACATGGCTAGAAAGTAGACTTTGCTCTTAATCTCTATGCTCTAGTTCCCATTCCCTCCACAGCACCCAGCGATGCCTGTTCCCTGACTCTGGCACTAAGCTTGGTCTCTGCCAGAGGCTTGGGGAAGAAGCTAGAGGTAGAGAAGGAGAAAGAAGAAAGATGGGCAGGGAGGAGAGGAGCATAAGGGTAGACAAAGTCGCAACAGGAAGCCGAGCCACACAGTGTGTCTAGCGCCGACCTCCAGTCACTTCGTGCATGTTTTGTGACGCCCTGGATTGGCATCTGGGGCCCTAGAGGCTTCAAGGTGAATAATGGTCCTTAACGCTCCTGCACCTGCTTTGGGGGATAGCCCTGTGAGCGCCGGAGGTAGGGATAAAACAGGAAGATTTACACATCTCAGCATCTACCTGCCCCGTCCAATTGTCCTCCCATATCTCCCCAAGCAGTGGTTCAGTGAAACCCAAGAAGCTTCCCAATTGCCATGGAAATGGCAAGGATGTATCTAATAGGAAGTAGGCACGGAAGAAACTGTTGTAACAGCTTCCTCAGGCAACCCCCGAGCAATGACCCTTTGCATCCGGAGTCAAAGATGTCTCTGGGTAATAGCAAAAGCCCTGAGGTCTTCAACGGCCTCAAATTGGCACCCCCGTTGCTGCACTTTCACCCCAGCTCTGTTCCAAGTCCACTACACAGAGGGAGCCAGTTCCCCTTTTTCGGTTTGATACCTTTTGTGAGATAGTCATTCTGAAATAAGTGGTGAAACTGGACCAGGAACAAGAAAGGAAGTTCCCCCGTGATTATACGAAAACCATCTGTAGCAAACTGACATCGGAGCTTCAGTGCACAGGTCAGGGAGAGAGAGCCCACGGGGGTGCTTACCCACTCATTCTTCCTTAGATCTAGCTGGCACCCAGGTAAATCAAGGTAACCCCACTCGTGGAGGGATGGTCTTAGTTACCAGGCAGACTTCATCCCCTTTCTACCCAGAATTATCAACATTAGAGGGAATCAAGGCTCTGAGAACCAGTTTTATGGGGGAATACAGGAAAATCTAGGAGAAAAATGGGGGATCACAGCAAAGAAGATGGGCACAGAGAGAGAGCAGAAACGTTGAAAATGACGACATTGAAATGGGAGCAATTCCCCCTCTTTCCTCCTGTCCAGAGGGCGTGAGAAATGCCCAGAGAGCATTAGGTTCTCATTTCCAAGCCTTGGGCCCTAAAAGACATAGTTCAAGGACACTTCTTTCCAAGTTTTTTTAAAGACTAGATGGTTCTCTTCCCGCACTGTGTGCTAATCCCAAACTCCCTCATCATACATCTAAACAGTTTGCCTAACTGTCCAACTCTTAATTAGGTGTGTAATTGGAGAACAGGGGTGATGTGTAAAAAGCAAATAATCCCCAAACTTCATTTTGTTATAAATTCCAACTCCCTCGCCCAAATGGTGAGTACCCAAGCTATATTCTGGAGGTCGGCGCTATGTTCTTTTACAGTCATTTCCTTCCCCATCTCGTTTTCTAATCCAAAGGCTTGAGGGTCAAACACTTGCGATCTTATTTTAAACACCAACTGGAAGAGATCCATTGTCCCTAATAAGCTCAGCAAAGTAGAGGCTTGAGAAAGAAACAAACATGCAGGTAGACACACAAATTATTCTTACGTAAGATTCCACATTGAATATAGCTCTAGCTGAGAGTTCCATTCTGTCCCTTCATCTGTTTCTGTTATGACAGCAAGAAACAGAGGGATCTGGCTTCTAAACGTGGTAAGAAACCCAAGCTTTTCACTCCAAGGCTGTGGTAGAGACCTTTTGTTTGCTTTGTCTCCACAGAAGCCATCCTGGAAGATCGAAAGCCAACACCGGGTTTCTGGGCCCTCAACGACCCCTTCAAGGTCATTCTAGGCTCACTAAGAAGGCACCCCCTCCTGCACAGCTCTTCCTCTGATGTCTGAGGCCCACAGCTGACTGGAAGAAACCTGCTGCCGTCTGTTTGTTCCCCAGGGTGCAGTTGAAAAGGTTCATTTGTCTACATCATCACTTGTTATCTTTCCAAAGCTTTTGATACAGAGCATAGAGAGATGGGTATTATCACTTTATAGAGAAGACCAAGGAGGACAGGGGAGAGGGGAATCACTCAGGATCACACAATTGACATATCAGAGCTGTATTTTATTTTATTATTATTTTAATTATATTATTATTTTTTAATTTGGCTGCACCACGCAGTTTGTGGGATCTCAGTTCCCCAACCAGGGACTGAAGCCCTTGGCAGTGAGAGAGCGAGTTCTAACCACTGGACTGCCAGGGAATTCCCAGAGCTATAAGTATTTTAAATGCAAGTTTGACCACCCCCCCCCCACCACCACCTATGCTCTTAAGCAATTCACTTCCAGGTTTTGGGGTCCTGACTGGTGGGTAGGAGAAGGCAGGGAGTGGGGATGGAGAGATGCGAGTGGGTCAGGAGTAAAAATATACTAGAGGAAGGAAGGTCGTTTATTCTGCAATGTTTCCTCGGGTCTTCTTTCTTTTCTTGGCTGAGGGCATGCATTATTTATCCCTCACACACAGAAATTTTGCAGCTGTAATAAAGGTCAGAAGGGGACGAGAGAGCTATCTAAAGTCACAGCTATATTCAGGTGCACCTAGAATGACCTATTGTGTCTAACGGAACCCATTTGGAAACAAAATAAAGAAGTGAGTTTCACTGTTTCTTCTTTCCTTCCTTTATTCTTTCCTTCCGTTTTTTGTTCTATAAGTAAAAAATTGATACTCAAGTTCACACCCCTCCTGGATCCATTCTCCCTTCCTCCCTCCCTGAGCCCATTGCTGTTTTCATGCATAAATTTAGGAAGCTGGAATTAGTTATGTGACCCTAATTCTCTCTGGCGTAAGCTTTCCCGCTCTGACTTTGTAACCCCCTTAGATGTATTAAATTTTCTCTTTTGAAATCCTTAAACCTATTTGCTTTAACTGAAACAATAAATATGTGTTTATCATTTAGAGGGAGTGACTTTGGGGATATCAAGGCATAAAAGCAAACAGATGGGATGTCGCAGTTCCAGAAAAGATGGAGACCCCTGGGCTGGTAACTTGCCGGTTCCATGATGCATTTCTATCAGCCATGAGGATATTCTGTCATTGGTCACTGACCTTTCCATGCTCCTCATATGACAGTCCTGGAGCTGATTTTCAGTCATGTTCAGCCTCTGTGAACCGTCAAGCTGGTCTGTCCACATTAGAGCCGGACGACTTGCTGCTTTCACAAAAGATGTCTGAATATGTAGCTCATTCGTTTTTTCCCCATCACATAAAGGCAACAAACCTGGTTCCATAGAAGAGTTTCAGAAGATTTTTGTTCCACTCTCATTCCCGGAGCCCCACCAAAAAAACAACAAGAAAGATACAATATTGTTCTAATGGCTGACGCAAGAAAACAACCCAAAGCCTCCGAACAACAAATTATTAACTCCATCCACAAAATACTGTCTAGATGGACATGAGGGAACCTGGTGGGAGACAACACATACTGCCTTATATCTTCCCAGAGTAAGTATCCTTGTCCTGAAGTTAACAACCAGGGAAGCTCTGAGTGGAGGGTCAGTGTCTGGGGTCAGGGTTGTCCACAAGCTACAGGGGAGACGAACAGACACTGGAGAGAATGAATTCCCATCCATGGAAATGAGAGGAAGGAGGGGCCTTAAGAGCAATGATGGCCATACGTATTTCCAGGTTTGCAGCTAATGGATAGCTTACAATATAGGGTTACTAAAAAATAAGGTTGCTATTACAGAAGGATGAAGAGAAAGGGGAGAGGGAAAGGGAAGGAGGAGAAGGAAATGAAGAAAGAAGTTTGGGTTCAGGAATAGAGAACAAACATTACTGAAGCACCTTCTTTGTACCAGGCACTGTGCTTGGTAATTTAAATATATGTATTGTTTTATTTCATTCTCGAAATAGTGCCAGGTAGAGGTGATTTTCTCTATTTTACATATAATTAAATTGATAGTTGGAGAGGTTAGGTCATTTTAACAAGGTCAAACAACTATCATAGATACTTTCACTCAGGTGTGCTGATGTCAAAGCCCACGCTCCTTTGATGACGTCATCGTCACCAACATCGTTGCCATCACTACCATCAGCACAATCAGCAGCACCATTATGTTTATCTTCATCATCAGTGACACGCATTGAACATTTAAATGTGTCCTCACACCCGGAATATGTCCATTTCTTCATTTAGTTATCACAACAGCTACATTTTGTAGTCTAGTAAACTGGGGCTCAGAAAAAGCTAAATAACATTCCCCACATCACACATCTGGTAGGTGGCAGAGCCCAGATCTATGATCTACTGCTTCCCACCACGTCCAGGCAGACCCAGTGGTCCCACTTGCTGGCTAACACATCACCTTTCCTCTCTTGGACTTGGCTTCATCATCTACCAAATGAGCAGTTTGTGCTGCATGACTTACGGTTCCTTGCCGATCTGATCTGACCAACTAATTTAATTTCAGAGCAGCCGGAGGAGGGAATATTTTTGGTTGGAGTTTTTATTTTTGAAATAACCTGTCTTCTCTCTTCCCAGGAGAGCAGCAATAAATATACAGATGGACAGGGCACAGAAGAACCTACAAATCCTGTAAAATGAAAACACATGGCAAAATGTGGTTATTCTGAGGAAGAGAATAAAACAGTCCCACAGGCAGTTTTCTGAGCCTTTTCACTAAGCTGCCAATCAGAGGTACACCCTGGCGTATTTTCAGAATAGCTGCTCTATTCAACCCAATGATCCAAGCAGACAGTTTGGAGCTCAGCACGGTGACAACCCATGGCCTGCCTCCAGACGTCCAGGATGGGCCTCCTCCCACCTACATGCACCCAATCAATCACCAAGTCATACTGATTTCACCGCTGGAATAACCAGCAATCACCGTCTGATTTCCAGTGCCTTTACCCAAGGTCTTACTATCTATCTCCTCCCTGGATCAGTGTAGTAACCTCCTAAAGACCACAGTACACACAAGCCACCTTCCTCAGTGCTAGTAGAGCAATATTTTTCAAACACAAATCTGATCCTGACACTCTCATATTAACCATCTTAAATAACAAAGTTTTAAAAATACGTTGGCATATATTAAAAGGCCATTTATAGTCTGTCCTATCCTACATGTCCACCTTCACCTATCTCTCAGTCCATTCCCTTATGCCTCAACCACGCTGGATCACTCATGCTTCTCAGACATGGGATGAATTCCCATGTTCTCAGGTCTTTTTTCCTCACACCCGGAATGCTCCCTAGCATCTCCCCCACTCCTGGACTCTACTGCCTGGAGAACTCCTACCCACACTTCAAGACGCAGCTCAGCTGTCTACTTGACTAGGATATATCCACTTCATTGTGGTTTCTCAGTTAGAGTTAATCACTCCTGTGGCTCTAAAACTCTGGCATTAAAGAAACAACGCTTTAGATAGTTGGTTTTGTGTTTACTGCCTTTATTGGACTGAAGGCTTCCCAGGGAAAAGGAAGATGCCTAAATCCTGAGCAGATGGCACAACTTGTAGAGTGTGTCAATACCTATTTTAAGACTAGACTATGCTGGTGGCTTTGCTAGGTGAATTCATAAATACCTGAATGATTTATGCAAATAAATTAAGTCAGAAGCTAAGGAGCATCCATCCCAGAATATTCGAGAAAAGCATTTGATAAGGTCATTTTGCAACAGTTTATGAAGTCTATTCAAGAAACACACATTAGATGTTATTTGGCTACAGGTTGCCCTAAAATTATGCAGAAAACAAAAGAATTATGTGACAGACACCTTCTCCAAAAGTTACTGATGGTCTGGTACGTAGGGAAATCAATATTCACAGCCATGAAATAATCAAAAAAGAATTCAATATAATACAAATTAAATTATAGGATTAATAAAATCCAAATCAAAACTCCAAAGGGATTTTTTTTTTAATCTTGACAGAATGAAGTTCATTTGGAAGATCAAAAACAGACAAGAGCAATCTCAAACAAAATCCCAGCAGGTTTTTGTGTAGCAATTGGTAATCTGATACTAACATGTATATGAAAGTGGAAAGGACCTAGTGCCTTCTCTAAGGCAATCTTAAGAGAAGAACAAAGCTAGAGGGCTTACATTACCAGGTAGTAGGACCTATTTGGAAGTTTTAATAATTAGGATATTGCGGTATTTGTACAAGGTGTATTTGCACAAATTGATGAATGGAACAAAATAGAGAGATCACAAACAGCTCTGCACTTATAGGGTTGCCTGATTTATGACAGGCAAAGGATCACATTGCCTGCCCATTTCGAGTCTGTCTTCTTTTATTCAACTTTACGCTTGTGAGATTCATCCATATTGTTGAATACGGTATGCAATTATTCATGCTTATTGCTCTGCAGTATTCCTTTGTGTGGTGTTCATCTCTGATGCAGTGGAGAAAAGATAGTCATTTTAATAAATTGTTCTGGGCCAATTGGATATCCATATGGAAAAATGTATTTTGTTCCCCCCTACCTCATATGACACACAAAAGTCAATTTCAGGTGGACTGCAGATCTAAATGTGAGGGTTAAAACCATTAAGATTTTATAAGAAAACATGTTTGTGATATTTGAGAAGGCAAAGATTTCTTAAACATGTTATAAAAAGTGCTAACCATAAAAGAAAAAGGGAATGTACTAGATAATATTAAAATTTTAGTGATATCACCAAGTTCATGATTAAGAGTGAGAAGGCAACCTAGAGAGTATGAGATGATATTTGCCATATATGTACATGACATTGAACACGAATCCCAAATAGCTGAAGAACTCCTGCAAATCAGTTTTTTAAAAAAGCAACCCAATAAAAAGAAGGCAAAAGAGTGGAAGAGACATTTAACTAGAAGGGATATTCAAATGACCAGTAAAGCTACAAAAATATGTTCAGCCTCATAAATCATCATGAAAATGGAAATTTATACCTCAACACCAGTCACACCAGAATGGCTAAGTAAGTAAGATCGAAAATAGTATGTGTTGACAAGAGTATGGTTAACTGGAACTCTGATACATTCTGGTAGGATTGTAAATTACTACAGCCATTCCGCAAAACTATTTGCTAGTATCTACAAAAACCCAACATACGCTTACTTTATAACCCAGTAATTCCACTCCCAGGGATAGACAAAACAGAACTGCATACATATGTATGTGCACCAATGAACTGTAAGCATATGTTCACACATGGTACTAGAACATTTATAGCAGCATTATTTGTGGTAGATCCAAACTTGGAAACTACTCAAATACCAACAGGAAAATGCATAAGTAAATCATGGTATGTTTACACAAAGGACTATTAGACATCCTGCTACTTTACCAAATTCATTAGTTCTAGTAGTTTTCTGGTAGCATCTTTAGGATGGGTGGAAGACATCCTAAATAGACATTTCTCCAAAAAAGATATACAGATTGCCAACAAACACATGAAAGAATGCTCAACATCATTAATCGTTAGAGAAATGCAAATCAAAACTGCAATGAGATATCATCTCACACCAGTCAGAATGGCCATCATCAGAAAATCTACAAACAACAAATGCTGGAGAGGGTGTGGAGAAAAGGGAACCCTCTTGCACTGTTGGTGGGAATGTAAATTGATACAGCCACCATGGAGAACAGTATGGAGGTTCCTTAAAAAACTAAAAATAGAACCATAGGACCCAGCAATCCCACTACTGGGCATATACCCTGAGAAAACCATAATTCAAAAAGAGTCATGTACCAAAATGTTCATTGCAACTCTATTTACAATAGCCAGGACATGGAAGCAACCTAAGTGTCCATCGACAGATGATTGGATAAAGAAGATGTGGCACATATATACAATGGAATACTACTCAGCCAGAAAAAGAAACGAAATTGAGTTATGTGTAGTGAGGTGGATGGACCTAGAGTCTGTCATACAGAGTGAAGTAAGCCAGAAAGAGAAAAACAAATACTGTATGCTAACACATATATATGGAATCTAAAAAAAAAAAGGTCTTGAAGAACCTAGGGGCAGAATGGGAATAAAGACACAGACCTACTAGGGGATGGACTTGAGGACATGGGGAAGGGGAAGGGGAAGCTGGGACAAAGTGAGAGAGTGGCAAGGACATATATACACTACCAAATGTAAAACTGACAGCTGGTGGGAAGCAGCCGCATAGCACAGGGAGATCAGCTCGGTGCTTTGTGACCACCTAGAGGAGTGGGATGGGGGTGGGGGGAGATGCAAGAGGGAAGAGATATGGGGATATATGTATGTGTATAGCTGATTCATTTTGTTATACAGCAGAAACTAACACACCATTGTAAAGCAATTAAACTCCAATAAAGATGTTTAAAAAAAAAGGACTATTAGACAACTATGGGCATGAACAATTTAAAACTATATTTAACAATATGGATGAATCTCACAAAAGTAAAGTTGAATGAAAGAAGACAGACATAAAGGGGCAGGCAATACGATTCATATTATATAAAGTTCAAAAACATGTAAAAACCAATCTTGATCAAGGTCAAACAGCATAGTCACCCTTAAAGTGGATAGCAGCTGGAAGAGAGCTTGGTGAACGGAGTGCTGTAATATTCTGTTTCTTGATCTGCCTGCTGATTAGGCAGATGTGGTTAGTTTGTGAAAATTTACTGGGCCATTCACTTATGACATATGCACTCTTCATATGTATATTGCACTTCAATAAAAAATTAAAGACATATTAAAATGTTCATGAGAAAAAGAGTGATCAAAGGAAATAGAAGGAAATAGTTATCGAGACATATCATAAAGCTACAACAATGCAAAAAGTATGGTATTGGTACAGACTACCAATGATCAATGGAATACAATAGGAAGCCAAGAATTATACCTTGGTACATATACGAATTAATTATATGATTAAGATGGTATTTTGGGGACTTCCCTGGTGGTCCAGTGGTTAAGACTTTGCCTTCCAATGCAGGGGGTATGGGTTTGATCCCTAGTCGGGAAGCTAAGATCCTACATAACTCGTGGCCAAAAAACCAAAACATAAAAACAGAAGCAATACTGTAACAAATTCAATAATGACTTTAAAAATGGTCCATACCAAAAAAATCTTTAAAAAAAAAAAAAAGATGGTATTTTGGATCAGTGAGGACAAAGATAATTATTCAACAATAGTGTTGCAACAATTTTTCAACTAGTTAGAAGGGAAAAAAACTAAATACCTTCCTTAAACCAGTACTAAATACTAAATAAAGTCCAGAAGAATTCAACATATATACATATATTGTTGGTCTTTAAATTATTTGCTATATGAAAATAATTATATAAACATGAAATCATAAATAAGTAAGAGGAAAATGCAGGTGAGGCTATTTGGCAGTGAGGGATGAGGGAGATTTTCCAATATAAAAAACAATGGAAAAACTATGGGTAACGCATCAAAGTGAAAATAAAATGTAAGTAAGTTAAAGACTGGAAAGAAAGATCACCTATAATGGCAAAGGACTGATGTCCTTTAAATATAAAGAGCCCTTTCTAAATAAAATAATAATATGAATACACTCCAACAGCAATATATACAAACTACAAAAGTATATAGTCTACAAAGTGAGAGACAGAAATGTCTAATAATTAATAATGCTATTTTCCCTCAGTGATAAGAATACTAATGAGGACAATAGCAAGATACAACTTTTCATACACCAATCCCACTTTTGACGATACAACCCAATATTCGTGAGGATGAGATGAAATAACAGGATTTTAAATTAGCACTTCCATTTTGAAAGATAATTTGGCATATACATAAAAGTCATAAAATACTTGTACTGGTTGACTAGATCATTCCCCTTCCAGGATTTATTCCTAAGGAAATCATGAGAGATGTCATCAAAGAGTTATGTAAGAGACGATAAATTACAGCGCTGGCTATGATTATAAAAAAAGAATTGAAACAAACTCAGTGTGTAGGAAGAAGAGACTAGTGAAACGGAATGGAAAAATGGGAAGCCAATCAAATTTAAAGGAAAACAAAAAAATATCAAAGCCCTTTTGGGTCTGGAAAAGGCCACCAGAACTCTTGCCTCCCCCAGACCTTTGGGGATTCTTGAACAAACTCTGCTTTGCCATTACGGGCATTTCAGTGGAAAAGTTTGGAAGCTCTTGTAGTCGTGATGATCTGCCTACATGGGACTTTTAAAGCCTGGGGAGTTGTTTATGTGCAGAATGTTCCATTTACAATGTTTACATGGATATTCAATATGTTAAAATTACACATTTTAAAAATAGAAACCCAACTCTCCTTAAGCCTTTCAGCTTAACTTGTAAGCCCTTTTTTTCTATCAATAAACCTAACAATACAACCCAAATAGTAAACACTCAAGCATCCTATTTTTAAAGGCCAATAAAGAACATGGGAAAATAGGCTGCGTTAAGGAAAAAAGACAGGGCATAGTATATGTACAATATATTTTGATACACATATACACTCCATGATGTTTATAAAGAGTAATGAGATTAATGGATGATTTTCAATTTTTAATTTCTATGGTTTTGAATTGTTGGAATTTTGAAAAATGTGTAGGTGTTACTTTTATAATTATAAAACATTAAAGCTATTTTCATTTTGAAAAGAAATGAAGCAGAAGTAAGAATGATGTTCCAATCGTGATTTCCTTTTTAAAAATCGTTTTTGGTAAGGGAATGCCTTTTCAAATGAAATCTTACATAGGAAATTAGCACAGTTGCTCCCCCCATATTTGCGGGCTCCACATCTGTAAACAAGTTGAGCATCTGTGGACTTTGTCATCCACAGGGGTGGGCGGGTCCTAAAACCAATCCCTTACGGATACTGAGGGAAGACTGTATTTAAAAAAAAACAGGGCTTCCCTGGTGGCGCAGTGGTTGAGAGTCCGCCTGCTGATGCAGGGGATACGGGTTCATGCCCCGGTCCGGGAAGATCCCACATACCGTGGAGCGGCTGGGCCTGTGAGCCATGGCCGCTGAGCCTGCGTGTCCGGAGCCTGTGCTCCGCAACGGGAGAGGCCACAACAGTGAGAGGCCCGCGTACCGAAAAAAAAAAAAAAAAAAAAAAAAAAAGACAGCTCTATTAAGTAAGAGTGGCAAATGAAGACCTCACCTGCTTGGTCTCCTTCTTAACCTCCACCAGACACTCATCTTCTCCCCTACCCTGGCCCCCAGAACCTGAGACATTCCCAAAGTAGCCCAATGCATCATGGGACTTAATTTAAAACTCTTACTTTTGATGACCATTCACTGGTACAGTAGCCTTTCACGGATTACTCCTAAGTGTTAAAAGTAAGTTATAAAAGAATTTTTCGAGTGTGACCCCATTTTCTGAAACTCCCCATATACCATATAATTATATATATATCTGAATAAACATATAGGCACTGAAAAGTAGTGGAAAGAAAGATACCAGAGTGTAAAATCTTGTTATATCTGAATGTGGAACCAAGGCTGTCTTTTATTTTTATATTTTTTGCTCATCTGTATTTTCTAATTTTCCTACAATGAACATGTATTGCTTTTATAATAAGGAAAAAAATGCAATTTTTAAAGGGTGAGTAGGAGTCGAGAGAATGATTTATTTTAGACACAGTCTAGTGTTATTTTTCTGTCAGTAAGAGATCCAGGTGATATTTAAGAATTATGACTTCAGGTCAAATTACTTTCGTTAAAGAAAAAATGCAGCAGTACTTTATTCTGGCATATTTTATGTACAATAAAAATTTCAAATCCAAAGTGTATAGCTGGGTGAATTTTGGCATATATATATATGTATATATATATATATATTTTTTCCTGTGAATGTAATTACTTTTTTGTTCCTCTCTTCAACTTTATATCCAACTCTGGATGCTGCTTAAAAAAAAAAGTTTTATTGAGGTATAACTGACTTACAACACCTGTACATTTTAAACATGTATAATTTAATCAAATTTCTTCTTTTTTTTTTTTTTTTGTGGTACGGGGGCCTTTCACTGTTGTGGCCTCTCCCGTTGTGGGGCACAGGCTCCAGACGCGCAGGCTCAGCGGCCATGACTCAAGGGCCCAGCCGCTCCGCGGCATGTGGGATCTTCCCAGACTGGGGCACGAACCTGTGTCCCCTGCATCGGCAGGCGGACTCTCAACCACTGTGCCACCAGGAAAGCCCCTAATTTAATCAATTTTAACATGAAAAATAGGGTCAGTTATTCCTGGATTTGAATTCTGGATCTGGATCTTTCTTGACCTTGGATAAATTATTTAATCTCTTTGACCTCAGTTTTCTCACCTATGGCTTATATACTTATCTTGCAGTGTTTTTAAGAAGACAAAATAAATCATGTGTGTAGCTATGCAGTACACCCCCTGGCATACACTAGGAGCCCAATAAATAACAACTGGTGGTGTGGTTCTCACACACCTGTTTCCAAATAAGGAGTCTGAGACACAGTGAGGTTAGAAATGTGTTTATGGTCACACAGCTGAGTAGAGAAGGCAGCTGACCACTCGACCTGACTCTTCATGCTGGAAAACTTTAAAGTTGCCTTCTCCTGAAGGGATCCCCCAAACCGTGTGAGAGTGGTTCTCTTGACCGGAAAGCTGGGAGAACAGGGCTTCTCCAGTCCTCTGGCTCCCTATCCTGCAACTCTGGCTTCAGAATGAGTGATGGGAACCAACCTACCAAGTTATTACCGAGTCCAATCTCTTGCTGCTCACCGCACGACAGGCCAGTAAATCAAGAGACAAGGTGTTGGGGCAAGGAATAACGACTTTATTTGGAAAGCCAGCGAGAGACCAAGAAGATGGTGGACTAGTGTCCCAAAGAACCATCTTCCGTGAGTTAGAATTCAGGTTTCTTTTATACTAAAAAGGGGAGGGGAGTGTGACTGGTTGTTGCCAACTTTGTGGCACTGGAATCCTTTGTTCTTGCAGCTGTTCACATAGGTCTGGTCAAAATGTTCCTTCAAACCTCCAACAAGACAAATGCTATTCTCTGTTCTGCAACTTTTTAATGGAAAAATGTTATACTGTACCTTTAAAGGTCAGAGTCTTGAGAATGGGCTCTCCTGTATATTTCAGGCTACAGGCAATATTCTTTTACAAAAGATGCAGATCCAGCATGACTAAGCACAGGCAACAGAGCATAAGGGTTAGAGCTAAAGGAATAGATTCAATATGGAGTCAGGTTTGATCTTCTCTGTTACAGTGTTGCTTCAGGCAAGTTGTCCAAACCTCAGTTTCCTAATCTGTTAAAGGGAGAAATGAGATCAATAATGGCCACCTTTGGAGGCTCCGGTGGCATCAAATGAGATAGCAGTTAAAACCAATTTTTAAAGCTCGGCAAATGTGATGCAATGGTTCAACATTAAGTTCTCTGACAGAAAGAGCTGGAATTTCACCGCTGAAAGGACCTGAAGAATCACCATGTGCTAAGTTTCTAGTCCTCCTAGTGATGTAATAATAATAATCATACTTATTGATAAAACACCTATCATGTGTTGAGGGCCTACTAGGTGCATTACGAGGCAGTTTTCCAGATATCACTTCATCTATTCTTCATCACACCAGGCTAGGTAGACAGTACCAACTCAGTACCACTGTGCAGATGAGAAAACAAAACTCAAGAGGGTTCAAGTAAAATTTCCAAAGCTTCTATAACAGTATTCCTCAAATTATTTCAGAAAATGAGAAACAATTTCTAGTTCATTTCATAAGCCCAGCAAAACTTTACTGCCAAAGCCTGTTAAGAATACTATAAGCCGTGAAATTTCTAGACCAAAATTACCTATGAACATAGACACAAAAATTCTCAAAAAAGGGCAAATAGACTCTAGCAATATAAAAAAAATGATAATACACCATAACCAAGTGAGGTTTATCTTAGCAATGCAAGGGAGTTTCAACATTTAAAAGTAAACTAATTCCCCACATTAAAAAAAAAAGAGAGTGAGAAAGATAGATCATGTGATGATCACCTCAAAATATATGAGAAAATCATTTGATGAATTCAACATCAATTCATGAATTAAAAAAAAAGGTATTTTGAGTATAAACTCAAAATAAAATGGAATACCTCAATCTGATAAAGGGTAATAATAATTTAAAAGCCTACAAGTAACAGAATACATGATAGTACTAAGTTAAATACTTTCCACAACGACTAGAACCAGAGCAAGGATATTTTCCCTTCTTCTACAAGATATTGCATTGGCTATCCCAGCCAGGATAATAAAGCAAGGTAAATTCATAAAAAGCATACGGATTGGAAAGGAAGAAACAAAGCTATCTTTATTCACAGATAAAAGTTATAATTCTGTATACTAGTGACAACCAAATGGAAGAAGAAATAAAAAGAATATCATTTATAATAGCATCTAAAGTCATAAAATACCTAGAGATAAATTTTAGAAAATATGTGCAAGACATCGACACTGAAAACTACAAGAAACTGAAAAAAGAAATTAAAGAAAACCTAAATAAATGGAGAGCTATACCATGTTTGTGGAATAGAAGCTTAAAACACCAATTCTGTCCAAGGGTATCTGCAAATTCAATGCATGACAGTCAAAATTACAGCTGGCCTTTTTATAAAAACTGATGAACTGTTTGTAATTTATTTGAAAATGCAAAGCACCTATAATAGTCAAAATAATTATAAAGTTAGATACTTTCAGTACCTGATTTCAAGATTTAGTATAAAACTAGAGCAAGCAAGATGGTGTGGCGTTGGCATAGTCAAATATATCAATGAAATAGGATAGAGAGTCCAGAAGTAGGCACTATCTATTCTTCTGTCACAAACCGCTTCTACCACAAGGTGGTATCAGGCAACACTGAGAGACGCCATTCCTGCTCAGTCCAGCAGATGGTGGCAGGCTCACACCAACCTCTAAAGACACCAAGTTGAATTTTCAGGCTCCTTTGTGTCCTGCGTGTCCCCTCCGTATTTCTTTCCTCCAGTTGCCACTATCTCTGCCCAGCCAATCTGCCGTACAGAATGGGGAAACTTAAATGGAAGAGGATGGAAACACACCCATGAACTCTTAATAATAAGCGATATTTCCTACCTACCTCAACCCTATATCATGGGCATGATTCTCTTTATTTGAAAGATAATCAAAGGGAAGCTCAGAGAGGGAGAATAGTTTCCTAAGCACTGAGCTAGAAGTGCTGGAGATGGGGCTTGAGTCTGATATTTCTTTCCACATAACACTGTCCAAATCTTGTAGGCCAAGATGCTCAATGTAGGATCTAATAGAAAAGTTCATGTTTACTGAGTGCTCATTGGTGCCGCATTGTAACTACTTTACATGCATTAACTCATCCTATATTCACAGCTAGATGAGATAGGGTCTGCTTTTATTCCCATTTTAAAGCTAGGTGGTGAAACTGAAGCACTGAGAAATTAACAAACTTCAGAAGGTTACACCCTTGGTAAAAGCTGGAGCTGGCACTGGAAACCTGGGGTTGGATCTAGACCCCAGACCCATAACTACTGAACTATTTACTAAACGACCATTTTAACAAGCCTTGTGGGGAGTGGAGGAGGCTACTGACTGTAGAGGGGTGAATGTTTCTCCCAGGGATGGTGAAGAATGAATGGTTTATCCCTCCACCGTGTCCTCTGTGGGGGGTGGGGGGAGGGCAGCGGCATTCAGGGCTTCACTGTTAGCTCTGCCCCATGTCCCCAGTTCTTAGGAGTCTGCTAAGACCTATGACCATCCAATTGTCTAGCCAGCCAGCTTTTAATAAGTACTTAGTGTCAACCAAAAAAATAATGCAGGAGGCTGCAAATAAAATAAAGAGTTTATTTGGAGTCTTAAGAATTGCAATTCAGAGACACAGATTCAGGTAACCCCAAAAGAGTATTCTGGAAGAAAGAGTCAGGGGCTCATAAAGACAAAAAGCCATGAGGTTGTTAAAAGTTGCCTGATGAGAAAAGTGATGGACTCCAAAGTGAGTCAGAAAATATTTGACCTTAAAGAATCACAAGTTGCTTTAGGGTAGGGGTGCAATAAGTACAGAGACTGTCTCCAGTTATTTTAGGGTAAGGGTCCGAGAAGCATCTTGAGTCTCTGGCAGGTGTTCTGGATGACTTCATCATGTCAAAAGGTTAGATTCCATCCAGGCTGAGATATGCATAAGTTACACTTTCTTAATGGTCTCCTGCGGCTCCATTTTGGAGACCTCTCTTAGCAATACCGACTCCATTTTGATTTTCCTTTCACGCTACCGAATGCCAAACATAAACCATGGAAACATTGCCTGCCTGCAAAGAGCTCTCATGCTGGGGGGAAGATCAGATGCAAATGCAGGCAAAAACAAAACCACAGAGAGATAATTCTGTGGGTGACTAATCAGCATGTGGATGGCACCAAATTTTTGTCTAGTCAGGGAGGACTTCCTGGAGGAGGAGGGCCTTCCACTTGAGCCTTCAAGGGTGAGTAAGGCTTGAAGGGAAGAAGAGGTCAGCATGCAGTCTTGGCCTAAGTGGGGAGCTTTGATGGAGATAGGGAGGTCGGCTAGACTGGTTGAAGGGTCCTAGGGGGAATGAATGGAAATAAAGCTGGAGGAGTGGGTTGGGGACAAATTGTGAAGGGTTCTGAGGGCCTAAAAGAGGGCCTCTAAGTGTATTTTATACACTGATGTCTTATGATGACTCAAAGCCACTGTGTAGGAAGGGTGTGGCTAGATAAAGGCTGTTCTTAGAAAGATTAACGTGAGGCAGCCTGTGCAGAAAGAGTGAAATTGAAGGGCCTGCAGAGGCAAGGCAGAAGGGAACTGAGGAGACATGTAAAATATCTCCTCCGTGGCAGGCATTAAGCACTTAGCACATATTATGACATCTAATCCTCCCAAGAGCCCTGGAAGATCTGTACCATTAGCCTCTCTGTTTCACAGATGACTAAAGAAAGGTTAAGGAAGCCCCCCAAAGTTACCTGGCTTAAAACCATCAGAGCTCAGATTTGAACCCACACAGCCCAAACACCAAAGCTCACTTTCTTAACCACTATGCTATGTCACCGTTATGCCGCTGACCTAGAAAAATCCAGGCTGGATTTTAAGTCTGAGATAGTCACCTCATCTGGGATATCCGTTAAGGCTGAGGGTGGAGGGTGGAGGGTGGAGGAAGGTATTTAGGACTTTACCCAGAAAGATGCCCCAGCACTCAAGATATTCAATGTCTCTAGACAAAGAGTTGGAGATTGTCGTGCGAGCACCTGACTGTTAGCTTTTGATTGTAATGCAAGGGGCTGACATCATACTTCTGATTGCTGAGGGATCCACTTCAAAGACATCCACCTTGGATAAACACATCGCTTGCTACACAACTTGATAAAGGGCCAGGTCACCCCATCCACAAAGTTCCCCTTTTAGAAAGTTCTGGGGAACCTAGCTAACTGACCACTTGATTGACCCCAATTTTCCCTTCCAAGCTTTCATTCTTTCTCTTATGTTTTAAATTCACCCAAAAAGAGTGAACCCATGAAACCCTGGGTACCTCACCCCAGTAAAGGCAGAACCCCAGGTCCGAGCTCTCTTTTTCTCTACTGGCAACCTCGCTGTGTGGCTCCAGCAGTGCCGCGTACCTTCCGGGACCTGTGAGTAACAAACCTTGTCTTTTCAAAGTCCCCGGATGCCTGTTGCCGAGGTGTGTCTTGCAGTCATAATAAGAACCACAATGGCTGGTCCAGCCTCAACATTGGCTCCGGTCGGGGAGATGTCTGTGGGGCTCCCACAAAGAGTACAGCCCAGGTGAGGTCCTGCAGGCACTGCCAGCTCATAGCATCAACAGGCTGAGACTGACACAAAACAGAGATACAGACCCAGACTTATAGAAATACGGAGAGTTGAGGACCATGTCTGGCTTGTGAATACAGAATCTTTAGTAAGGGGTACTTGGTAGTGACTATTTTTTGAGTCTGATGAAAGCCAGTGTGGCCCCCAGGAGACAGAATCCATCAGAGAAGTGCACCAGCCTTGCCAAGGCTAAGCATCTCCATCACCTGTCCCCTGAAAGGGAGATGAACCCCTTCCTGCCACACCAGGTACACCTGAAGGCCCAGGGGCAGGGTGGGGAGGAAGCACTCCTGAAAGGACATGGAAGCTTTTCCCTCCAGCTCTTCACGTGTGCCTGGAGATATAAACTACAGATTTAGTTGATTAATCTGGTCAGGCCAAGCTCCAAAGGGGTCTCCCCAGAAGCAGCAGAATCCTGTCTGAAGCTGCAACGACCATGGCATAACAGCTGGCAGGCAGCAAGCACCCTGTGAAGTTGACCAAATGCTGTGATGCATTTGGAGTCACTGCAGGAGGAGATGCGAGTGTATGTGGGGGAGAGGAATAGGTCTCAGGCCCCCGTGGGAGGAGACTGGAAATGAGGCCAGTGGCAAAGCAGCATTTATAGCTCATGAGAATTTAGGGGCAACCGCCAAGTACACAGTTCTGTACTCTGTAGCTTTCAGAGTCTAGAAGGTTGGACTCCAGGGTGAAATGTATTGTTGAGAGAAGAGACCTTTGAAATGGGGACAACAGTGAGGGAGACTGGTGATGTGGTGATGGTGATGGTGGCTCTAAGGGAGGCCCTGACAATTTTAGGCACCTGTGACAAACTCACGAAGAATCCTTACAAGCTGTGGGACTGAGCCATCTTTTGAAGAGATCACATGTGAAGGGAAGAAGAAATCTTGCCCGATGAGGTTGATCAGATAAGGATACCTTGGTTAGGAGAGGCAAAGTTTATTTTGATGCATTAGTCAGCAGAGGCTAGGTTGTGCTGTGTAACAAGCAGGCACAAAATCTCCGTGACTTTACACCTGAAAGTTTACTTCTCACTCATGCAGAGTCCATTGCAGAGGGAGGACTCTGTCCCACATGTTCACACATGGACCTGGCATCGGGAGTATCACCAGTTCCTAAATGAGGGCAAGAAAGTGTAAGTCTCCTGAGCCTCCAGGGGGAAGTGACATCACTGCCATTCATTGGTCAGAACCAGTCACATGGCCTCACCCAACAAAAGAGGAGCCAGGAGATGTTGAGGATCAGATGGAAGGTCTGGTGACTACCACTGTCCCTGCTGCACTTAGCAGAGCCTGGCATCTGCCATTCAGAGAAATCTCTTGACCCTTGGAGAACACTAAATAAAAGGAGTTATTCTCTTGAAAATAATGTGACACATGGAGGGTTAGCCATACTGCCTGGACACTGCTCCTCTAGCCGACATTCACACATGTGGGGGTGGGGTGGGGATACACACCCACGCCCAGAGACACGTGCACATCATGGAATCCAGGACCTCAGGAGCACAGGCACCCACAGTCCCCAGCAGAATGCTGCCAAGCTTCTCAGGGCAGAGACAGAGCCTGGCACCAGTGGACGTGTCTGCCCATATAGGTGACACACATGAGAGTCCACTCTACTAAATTGTGACTGGGGGACTATTTCAGGAGGCTAAGATTCTTTGTAATGTGTGTGTAGGACAAGAGCTGGAGAATGGGACCTCTTGTTGAGTCAATAAAGCTGGTGACACTCCGATCGCCTTGTGCCCATATGACAAATGGGGAAACTGAGATTTGGGAAGTTAACAGATTTTTCATGGTCACCAATTAAAGAATGGCAGAGCCTGTTGATCCCCTGGCATGATTCGAAAGCCACACACTGCTTGGGAGGCATGAGATACGTGGGAAAGATGGTGAGCTGGAGCCAGGGGGCTGGGTCCTGGTACTGACCCTGCCATGGCCTTCTTAAGTGGCCTTGGGCACATTTCCCGTCTCAGGGCCCCTGGGAACCTGGAATTAGAACATGGCCCTCTTTCTCGCCTTCCAAGTCTTCTTGACAAGCTCCTTCACAGGCGGGGATGTCTTGGACTGCTGGGAATGGAAGGGGATGCTGCGTTAGAGGCCAGTGGGGCCAGGCGGACCCCTTGCCGCTGTCCTCTGTTCCAGCCTGGCTGGCCCCCAGAAGCCACCAGCCTCAGCCCTGGGGTGGGGACATGAGAGGTCAGCAGTCAGGAACTGCAGCCTGCAGGCTGCCCCAGCTCCCCCTGCCCCTGTGGGGCTTCGTGTCCACACCTGTGTGTCCCTGCACGTGTTCCAGCCCCACCGTAGGCCAGGCACCTGTCCTGACAAGCAGCCTGACAAGTGAGGGAGGGGAAACAGCGAGGGTGGAGGGGGAGGATGGAGCCCAGGGGTGGGCAGATGTGGGGTAGGGGGGAGCTTGTGGCCGGGTCTCAAGAGTTCTGACTCCTCCACAGAGGATCACTCTTGGGCCATCCTTGGCCTCCGCTGTCCTTGTCACTGAGCTCCCCCCAAAATTGGACCTCCAATCTTCATGCTGGGATTCAGCTCCCCTCTCCAAAGCTCATGTCCCCTCTCTGGTCACAGAGTCCTCCCCATTGCTGGCCTGCATCTTCTCAGTCCCGAGCACAAATCCGTCCTCGGTACTAAGCCTCTCCCATGCCTGGCACTGGGCACCATCCACTTTGTGCTGGTCCCTGACACTGAGCCACCTCCACTGCCCCTGCCACTTAGCACCTCCCGAGTCTAACAGTTAGCATCTCCCTGACACTGAGGACCCCTGTCCCCTATCCTTACTCTGCCTCCCTCACACTTAGCCTGCCCTTGACTCTGAGCCCTCCTTCCCTGTCCTATCATCTCACAGCTCTGCAGTCTTGACTCCCTGTTCAGATTCATCCAGAAGTTCCTGGAATTCTACTTTGTGGCAGTGACATTCCTGGGATGAAGTCATTCAACCACACATCCCAGACTCCTGAGTCGCTGTGTGTACCCTTTCCCCTCTACCCAATGTTCCTCCTTCCCCCACGGCCCTCAGCTTGACTCTCCCCCTGGAGCCTCCGAAGTTTCAGAAGATCCCAGCACCCATCAGTGCCGTGTTCCCCAGCCTCCTGGGCTTACCTTTCCTTGACTATGTGCTATAAACCCCAGCCCCCGCAGATGATAGAAGCTTAACCCCCTCCCAGGATTACGATGTCTAGCCTAAGGTGTTACATTCTCCACGTCTCACTCCTCAGTCTGAAAACCTGCTTTGAGCTCTCCCTCCATCACCTTTGACCACTTCTCCTCACTTCTCCTGCACCCCAAATGTGCTCTCAGCCTCCTTCCCTAACTCCCTAACTCAAGGCTGGGTGATGCTACTTTTGCTCTGCGTAGATTTCAGGAATCACCGCGCTGGAGAGCAAACAACTGAACATTAAATCTCAAGCTCCATTTTTTAAAAAAATTTATCCATTTTATTTTTTTATATCTTTTTTTAACATCTTTATTGGAGTATAATTGCTTTACAATGGTGTGTTAGTTTCTGCTTTATAACAAAGTGAATCAGTTATACATATACATATGTTCCCATATCCCCTCCCTCTTGCGTCTCCCTCCCTCCCACCCTCCCTATCCCACCCCTCTAGGTGGTCACAAAGCACCGAGCTGATCTCCCTGTGCTATGCGGCTGCTTCCCACTAGCTATCTATTTTACGTTTGGTAGTGTATATATGTCCACGCCACTCGCTCACTTTGTCACAGCTTACCCTTCCCCCTCCCCATATCCTCAAGTCCATGCTCTAGTAGGTCTGTGTCTTTAGTCCCATCTTACCCCTAGGTTCTTCATGACCTTTTTTCTTTCATTAGACTCCATATATATGCGTTAGCATACGGTATTTGTTTTTCTCTTTCTGACTCACTTCATTCTGTATGACAGACTCTAGGCCCATCCACCTCACTACAAATAACTCAGTTTCATTTCTTTTTACGGCTGAGTAATACTCCATTGTATATATGTGTCACATCTTCTTTATCCATTCATCCAATGATGGACACTTAGGTTGCTTCCATCTCCTGGCTATTGTAAATAGAGCTGCAATGAACATTTTGGTACATGACTCTTTTTGAATCATGGTTTTCTCAGGGTATATGCCCAGTAGTGGGATTGCTGGGTCGTATGGTAGTTCTATTTGCAGTTTTTTAAGGAACCTCCATACTGTTTTCCATAGTGGCTGTATCAATTTACATTCCCACCAGCAGTGCAAGAGGGTTCCCTTTTCTCCACACCCTCTCCAGCATTTATTGTTTGTAGATTTTTTGATGATGGCCATTCTGACTGGTGTGAGGTGATACCTCATTGTAGTTTTGATTTGCATTTCGCTAATGATTAGTGATGTTGAGCATCTTTTCATGTGTTTGTTGGCAATCTATATGTCTTCTTTGGAGAAATGTCTATTTAGGTCTTCTGCCCATTTTTGGATTGGGTTGTTTGTTCTTTTGATATTGAGCTGCATGAATTGCTTGTATAATTTAGAGATTAATCCTTTGTCAGCTGCTTCATTTGCAAATATTTTCTCCCATTCTGAGGGTTGTCTTTTCATCTTCTTTATGGTTTCCTTTGCTGTGCAAAAGCTTTTAAGTTTCATTAGGTCCCATTTGTTTATTTTTGTTTTTATTTCCATTACTCTAGGAGGTGGGTCAAAAAAGATCTTGCTGTGATTTATGTCATAGAGTGTTCTGCCTATGTTTTCCTCTAAGAGTTTGATAGTGTCTGGCCTTACGTTTAGGTCTTTAATCCATTTGGAGTTTATTTTTGTGTATGATGTTAGGGAGTGTTCTAATTTCGTTCTTTTACATGTATCAGCCTCCATTCTGGACTCCATCTTCCCCCACGTCACAGGGTTCATCCTCTGAGCTGGGCCCCTTCCTGCTTCTGCTGGGTGCCCCTACCCCACTGTTACACCGGCTAATGGAAACTGAAAATGCTTCTCTAGTAAAAGTCATCGCTGACCTAGGAAGTTCCCTTTCCCCGTTCTAACATCAAGAAATGAGCTCTTGGGGCTTCCCTGGTGGCGCAGTGGTTGAGAGTCTGCCTGCCGATGCAGGGGTCACGGGTTCGTGCCCCGGTCCGGGAAGATCCCACATGTCGTGGAGCAGCTGGGCCCATGAGCCATGGCCGCTGAGCCTGTGTGTCCGGAGCCTGTGCTCCATAATGGGAGAGGCCACAACAGTGAGAGGCCCGCGTACAGCAAGAAAAAAAAAAAAAAAAGAAATGAGCTCTTTATTTCCAACCCTTCCTTCCTGGGGAGGCCTGGAGATCTGAGATGGCTAACATCAGGGCCTTGAAAGTACTTACCCACATGGAATAGCAAGCTTCCTTCCTCACCCAGTGAGCTGAAGAATGGTTTCTGTTTGGTTTTGGTAGCACTTCTTTTCTTTTTTTCCCCTTTTGGACCAACACACACACATTTTCAAAGACACAGACCTCAATGACTCCTTCAGCATTTCTGGGTCTCTGGTCACAACACCTATATTGCCTCTGCAGAGGCAGGAAGGCAGAAGAGGAAAGACAGCAAAGAAGTTGAATGCAGACCCTCAGAGGCCAGGGGGAGCCTGGTTCTGGGTCTGACCTAGGCACTTCTCATCTTCTCTTGGTGCAATACCCTCAGACGTGCTAGTCGAAGGGTGGAGAATGTCCACAGAACCTTTGCGTGATTTCCAGCTCTGATGTTCTGAGATTTGCCTGTAAATCATGAAAGTGAGCCCGAGGCCCAAGAGACATCAGGCTTTCAGGAAATTGAGATTATAAACTCGACTTCCCGGTCCAACAAGCTGACACTCCCAGGCAGAGGCTCTCAGCAGCAAGCGGAGCAGTCTGACTTCTTCAAGAACATGCTGGGAGATGAAAAGAACATTCACTGAATACCATGTATATACCAAGTGATATTCAGGGATCTACATGCATTATCTCATTGCTTTTTGAAAAATTGAGATATTATTTACACAATACTATTCACCCCTTTAAACTGTACAATTCAGTGGTTTTAGTATATTTACAAAGCTGTGCAACAATCACCATTATTTAATTCCAGAATATTTTCATCACTCCAAAAAGTCATCCCATATCCAACAGTACTCATCCTCTCTGTTCCCAGCCTTGGGCAACCACTAATCTACTTTTTGTCTCTACTGATTTTTCTCTTCTGGACATTTTACACGCAATCTGGGACATATTGTAATGGGTGTCTTTCACTTAGCATAATGTTTTCAAGATTTATCCATCAGTACTTTATTCCTTTTTATGGTTGAATAAAAACCATTGAATGGATATACTACGTTTTGTTTAGCCATTCATTGGTTGATGGACATTTTGTTTGTTTCTACTTTCTGGAGAACGTGAATAATGAAGCTATCAACATTTGTGTACAAGTTTCTGTTTTGAAACATGTCTTCAGCTCTCTTGGGTAGCTCCCCAGAATAGAATTGCAGGCTTATATGGTAACTCTATGTCTGACTTTCTGAGAAAATGACAAACTGTTTTCTATAGTGTTTGCACCATTTTACCAGCAATATACGAGGGTTCCAGTTTCTCCATATTGTCACCAGCACTTGCAATCACGCATCTTTTTGATTGTAGTCATCCCCGTGTGTATGAAGTGATTCATCATTTTGGCTTTGATTTGCATTTCTCTGATTAATGATTAATGTTGTTGAGCATCTTTTCACATGCTCATTGAGCAGTTATATGTTTCTTTCTATATCTTTTTGAAGGTCATGCTCTTCTAATCCATCCTGCCTAACTCAGCCTTTTAGAGTGTTTAACCCATCTACATTTAATGTAATTACTGATGAGATAGGATTTAAATCTGCCATTTTGTTACTTGTTTTCTATATGTCTTATGTCTTTTTTTATTCTATTCCTCTATACTTTCTTTTCTCTTAAATGGATATTTTCTAGTGCACCTTTCAAAGTTTTTCTTTCACAGATATTTTTAAAATTTATTTTCTTAATGCATGCATTGGGGATTGCAATTAACATCTTAATTTATAACAATCTAGTTTGGATTAATATTAAGTTAATTTCAATAGTATACAAAAATATTGTTCCTATATAACTTCATTATTTAACCCCCCCTTTTTTCCTATTATTGTCATAAAAATCACATCTACATACATTATATGTCTATCAATACATATTTATTGTTAATTGATTTACACAGTTTGTCTCTTAAATCAGATAGGAGAAAAATAGAAATGAAAAATACAAACAAAACACAAAAATAAAAAAATTTAAAAATACACGCATACTGTCTTTTACATTGATCTATGTAGTTACTTTTACTGATGCTTTTTATTTCGCCATGTGAATGTTAGTTTCTGCCTAGTGTCTTATTTCAGCCTGAAGGACTGACTCTCTTTAGTATTTCTTATAAAACAGGTTTACTAGCAGCAAAATCTCTCAGCTTTTATTTATCTGAGAATGTCTTAATTTCTCCTCCACCTTTGAAGAATAGTTTTGTCCAAGGTAGAACTGGTTGATAGTTTTTTCATTTCAACACTTTGAATAAATCACACCACTACCTTTTGGCCCATGTAGTTTTTGATGGCAAATAAGCTGTTAATCTTACTGACGATCTTTTATATGTGATGAATTACATCTCTCTTGTTTTCAAATTATCTCATTGTCTTTGGATTTTGATAGTTTGACTATGATGTGTCTCTTTGAGTTTATCCTACTTGCAGTGTTGAGATTATATTAGATGTGTAGATTAATGGTTTTCATCAAATTTGGGGATTTTTAGGCCATTATGTATTCAAGTATGCCTTCTCCCTCTTTTCCTCTCTCTCTCTCTCTCTCTCCCCCCTCTCTTTGAGAGTCTCATTATGCATATGTTGGTACATTTTTTGTTGTCCCACAAGTCTCCAAGTTTTGTTTATTTTTTTTTCTCTTTTGCCTTCTGTTCCTCAGACTGGCTATTTTCAAATATACGTATCTTGTGCTTGTATCTTGTGTTTCCTGATTCTCTTCCCTGCCTGCTCAAATCTGCTGTTGAACTCCTCAAGTGAATTTTTCATTTCAGTTATTGAACTTTTCAACTTCAGAAATTCTATTCAGTTATTTTTATTAATTTCTCCATCTTCATTGATATTCTCTATTTGGTGAGACGCAATTCTCCTTCAGTTCTTTGGGTATGATTTTGCTTAGTTTTTAAACATATTTAAAAGACCTAGTTTAAAGTATTTGTTTACTAAGTCCAACATCTGGTCTTCCTCAAGGACAGTTTATACTGACTTTCTTTTTCCTGTGTATATGTCCTACATTCCTGTTTCTTTTCACAGCTCATATTTTTTGTTGGAAATGGACATTTAAAATAATATAATGTGGTAACTCTGAAAATCAGATTCTCCCCCCTCCCAAAGTTTTGGTGTTGTTTTATTGTTTGTTTAGTGACTTCTCTGAACTAATTTTATAAAGTCTGCATTTTTGTCATGTGTGCCCACTGAAATCGCTTCTCAGTCAGCTTAGTTGCTATATAGTGATTGAACAGAAATTTTCCAGATGTCTAGAAACAGTAAGTCTCCCAGTCTTTGCAAAGAGCTCTGTGTGTGTGTTGGGGCTCACCTTCAATAACAGCTGAGGTGTTTACAACTCCACCTTAGTTTTTACTTCCGGTTTGCTTGGTCCCTGAAGATTAGCCAGAGGTGAGAGCTTAGGGTCTTTTCAGGTCTTTCCTGAGTATGTGCACCATTCTAGGCATATGTTTGACTTTCTAGATTCTGCATAGTTTCGTGAGGTGTTGATAATCCCACTCAATGATCTGAAAACTGAGGCCCCCAAATGTTAAGTGATTTACGTAAGATCTTCATCAAGCACTAGAGGCACTAGCTTCAAACCCAAAGCCACACTCTTTCCTGCAGCTTCCATGGGTGCTCCTCTTCTGTGCTCACTGGGAATCCTGGCTTTAACCCAGCATGGAAGCCCTCTACACCAAGCTTGAGAATGAAAGGTGAGCTCTTGGGAGGTGGCAACCACCTGGGAGTAGATACTTAAAATCAAAGTTGATTCTAAGGAATCTCAAGGATGGAAGAAGGAAGGCTTGACCCATGTGTGATAAGCAGGGGAAAACTACCTATGCATTCTCAGGACTGAGGGAACCTTCAAGGACATCACATGTGACTCCAGCCCTGTCATTTGTTGGGCCCTCACTTACAGGTAGCTGGCCCCATGACAGGCATTTGCTTAGGAACAGTAGATGAGTTCCTAAGGTGGCACAGGATTCCAAAGTCTAAGATCTTCATTCCTGGGATCAACTGAACTGCTTTCATTGAATCCCTTCCATAGAACCCTTAACAGATGGTCACCTTCAATGATGGGGAGCTCACTACCTTACAGGGCAACACATTCCATCTTCAGACTCCTCTGCTTGTCAGATAGACAGTCCAGCACGGCAGAGCAGAGTCTTCAGAGCCTAGAGGTTTAGCTCTTGACCCCACCCTTCTATTCTGTGTGACTTTGCCAAGTCACTTCCTTTATCTGAACCTGTTTGCTCATCAAAAAATGGAGAAAAGAACGCTTGCTTGGCAAGACTGTTGGAGGATAGATGGCGTAAAGCAATTCAACGTACTTGGTAGAAAGGCTCAGTAATAGCAGTTATTACTGAAGTTCTTCTGTTTAAGGGGCTGAAGTCTGTGTCTCGGCAGTTTCCACCCATTCTTCCTAATTCTGTCCCTTCAACCCACTACCCCAATTCGTACTTTCAGACCATCATATACAGCAATTGCTTTGCTTCTTTTTATTTAGGCTAAGTCGCTCTACTACCGAAACAACTCCCCAGACATGTGGTCTTGACTCCTTTCACCACCCTCTTTCCTCTTCTCGAAAGATAAGACTTACTCTCCCCCATGCCCAGAGTGTTGGAAGGTCTAAAGGCTCTTCTGACCAGCAGAAAGAGAAAAGTGAGTCACCCCAGACCTATTCAATCAGAATGTGTTTCTTAACATGCTTCCTGAAGACTCCCTCATTCCAAAGCTTCTACTTCTAGTAATGCAGTCTGAGGTACCTTCACTTTTCTACTAGTTATGCCACATTGTGAGACTATCCAGGCCCTCTAGTTTGCATTTAAATTTGTGCAGTACAAGGTCAATATCTTTCCCATCTCTGTTAAAATGCATCTTATTAGGGTCAGCACATGTCCCAGACTGCTGGGGGCCTGATTTTCACATCCATCTCAAAGCCTACTAATTGGCAAAGTTGATGGGAATAAATCTGAATAAATTATCTGAATCCCTCCTACCCCAAATCTCTCCATAGCTTTCTATTCACCAACTGCGGATGTCTTGGCTAGATGAGCACCTGAGGCTATTTCAACAAGAAACAAGGCTGGGGGGCCTAAGAGATGCTAAATTTAAAAGTCCATGGGTGTTCATTGGTCACCTGGCATATAGCAGGCACTTGCAGACTCAATGCTATGTGACCCTCAACAGCCCTCAGCAGAGGACATCATAAACCCATTGACAGGTGGGCGTTGATGAGGTCAAGTGACGCGCAGAAATTCACACATCTAATAGCTACAGGGATTGGGCAGAAATCTGGGTTTATCTGACTCTGGAACCTATATTCTTTTCCTGATGTTGTCCATGTTCCCCATTTTGCTAATGGCATTTATGAGTACTTCCTAAACTTCAAAGTGGGTAGAAATCAGCTGGAAGAATTGTTAAGAATAAGATCCACCCTCACTTCCCGAATTCTGATTCACTAAGTCCACAGAGCGAGGCTTGGACACCGGATTGACATATACACACTACTACATATAAAATAGATAACTAATAAGGACCTACTGTATAGCACAGGGAACTCTACTCAATACTCTGTAATGTCCTATATGGGAAAAGAAACCAAAAAAGAGTGGATATGTGTATATGTATAACTGATTCACTTTGCTGTACAGCAGAAACTAACACAACATTGTAAACCAACTATATACTCCAATAAAACTTAAAAAAAAAAGAAGAAGAAGAAGAAGGAGTGCTAGGTAATTCTGAGGCTAGTGGTTCACATACAACAGCCTGCCCTGCTGCCCCAGCTACTAATTCTCAAAGTCAGTTTTCAAGCATTGCCCTGTGGCAGCTTCGGCTGCTTCCTGCCCAGGCCAGCACAAATAATGACAGCCAGCCTCTCCTGGAGGGGAGAGGGGAGACTAAGAGCCCTCCTCAGCCACTGCCTCTTGTTGCTTCCATGGGATTTTTTGGCCTGGACCTTAAATATTGCCTCTTTCTGTGATTCTTTGTTTCACTTTCCAGATCTGGCCAGAGGAAGCGGGAAAACCCAGGCATGGATGTTGCAATAGTAGATTGTTTTACATGACTGGAGTCCTCCCTGCATCCTGAGATCCCCACACTGGAAAATGAGACATTCCTGGGCTGCCCGCCAGGCCTTGTCCACAATCACAAGCATTTATGCGAGAAACAAATGGCTCTTTGCCCTCCATGGCCCATCTGGCTGTTTCCTTCCTACCCCCATGCCCACGGCACCAAGACACTGCATCAAATGTTAGCATTTCAAGAGGCTTGCTTCATGGGATGGCATCTCGTGGACTTCCCTATCTTCATCTGTTATCACTCAGGCCTGTTCCTTAAAGGCACCCCTCTTGGTCACAAGATAAAAAGAGAAAACTGCTTCTTCCTTGCTTTCTGGATATGAGTAATGATTGACTCTTTCTTATGGTCACTATGTGGTGACCGTTTCTGCAAAAAGAATCTAAATTTAATGAGAAGTTCCTGGACTCTCTGACTGCATTCTGTGTGTTCTCTATGGCAGAAAAGATTCAGAGAGACCGGGTTAAAATGCCTGTGTGACTTTGAACAAGCTACCTAACCCCTCTGAGATCCAGTTCCTTTATCAGTAAAATAGGGATAACAGTCCTGCCTCTTGGTTAAGAGAACGGAATGAACATGTAGTTCAAAGGGCTCAGCAAAGTTGCTGGTGTGGAGTAGGGGCTCTGGGTACCCTTGTACGTTGTCATCATTCACATCTTGCTACACAGTGTGGTCCCCAGAGAAGCAGCATCTACATCACCTGAGATCTTGCTAGAAATGCAGGATCTTATACATCACCCCAGACCTATTCAATCAGAATGTGTATCTTAACATGTTTCCTGAAGATTCAAATTATATTAAACTTTGAGAAGTAGTGATGAACTCACTATCCAACAGGGTAGGGAGGCTGGGGATGTGTACAACAACAGCTTTCTAAGCAACCTTTTCTTTTTTTTTCTTTTGCGGTACGCGGGCCTCTCACTGCTGTGGCCTCTCCCGTTGCGGAGCACAGGCTCCAGACGCGTGGGCTCAGCAGCCATGGCTCACGGGCCCAGCCGCTCCGCGGCATGTGGGATCCTCCCGGACCGGGGCACGAACCCATGTCCCCTGCATCGGCAGGTAGACTCTCAACCACTGCGCCACCAGGGAAGCCGTCTAAGCAACCTTTTCATCTCTTTTGTACTGCTCACCATCCCTGCCAAACTGTGCCATATTCATCTTGCATCTTCCTGGGGTAGTGATCTCACTTAAACAGAACTCTGGCCTCATCACTCTCCTGTGTGTTGACGGTTCCCTGTTGCCTAAAGGATAAAGGACTTACTCCTTGGAATGGCATTCAAGTCCCTTCCCAATCTTACTCTAGCCAACATGGGCAATGTCTGTCATTTTCCAAAGGTAGTGTTCACTTGCAGGTCTCAACTCTTAATTCCAGAAATGATCCCTTCCCCAAGGGGCACTGTCTTTTCATCACCTTCTCCAACTTATTCAAGCTCTACTTCCTGGAATATTCTTCTCTGTCTCCAAAACTCTGCTCAGCCTTCAAGGCTCAGCTTCATCGCCATTGTCAGAATATGGGCACGTCAAGCTCACAATGGATGAGCATCTCAGAGTCAAGAACTTGGGTTCTTCCTTGGCCCACCAACAGCTTCCTAAATCTCTTTGGGCAAGTCCCCTGAACTTTTAGCCTTGGGTACTCCCACCAACCCTATCTGGGTAAAGGAGATGATAAAGGTCCCAACTTCAGAGAATTGTTATGAGGATTCTTTCAGGCTATTTGTTTAGCACAGTGACTGGCACATAGTAAATGCTCAATAAAACTTAGCCAAACCCACTACAGTGTAAACCCACTTCGGTGTAAATTCCATAGAGAGAAGCACCTATGTCTCTGTTGTTCCCCATTATCATCCCAGTATCTGGCCCAGTTTCTGATACACAGCATATGCTCAATAAATATTTGTTAAGTAAATAAACGCTTAAAAAGTGTTATGTAAATTGTAAAGCTCCGTACAAATAAAAGCTTGCTATTTTGTTTGGTTTTATTTTAATGATCAGGGTTTAGATACCTTGAGAGAGAAACTGAGATCATAAATTTATTATTATTGCGATTGCTGACTTATGCTGTCTTACATGGAAGCCAGCTATGACTTCCTCATACACAGTTCAAAGAATGTATACTCTGGGTTTTTTCTCCCGTTATTTCGACATTTGTCCAATCTGTTTACCATCTTCTATCACCATAACAGCCTGCACCTCCATACATAATAACAATTTTGAGCCACAATTTCCTCTAGAGCCCCTGGCATCACCAATTAGGCTGCAAAAGCTCCAATACTCAGTCCATGTCCAACTTCTAGGAGCCCATGTCTGTCTTTGATTATCCTCCAATCTCAAAAATGCCCACAAGACATAGAAAACAAATTTATGTTTACCAAAGGGGAAAGGCGGGGGAGGGATAAATGAGGAGTTTGGGATTAACATATACACGTTACTATATATAAAATAGATAACCAACAAGGACCTGCTGTGTAGCAAAGGGAACCATACTCAATATTTTATAATAACCAGTAAGGGAAAAGAATCTGAAAAAGAATATATATATATATATGGCACTGAATCATTTTGCTGTACACCTGAAACTAACACAATATCATAAATTAACTATACTTGAATGTAAAAAAATGCCCAGATGAAGTATCTTTTCTAAGAAACAATATAAGAGAGATCCTGGCAGTATATGGTCCAAACACCTGGATGTGGAATATAGGAGAAGGCTAGCTCCAAAATGTGGCTCTTAATTAGGGGGTCCAGGGCAACAGAAAAGGCTTATTAGGTCATGGAGCCTGTACTTCCCCAGCAAGATTATCATCATCTGTTTCTCAGGCCAGCTGAGCTGGCTCTCACGCCTCACACTCAGCCCTCACTGTGTCTCTCTCAAATGCAGGGACTCAGGCTAAAGAGGCTGGAGATAACCTCTATCCCACATCTTATTAAATAGCAGAATTGCCTTTAGTGCTTGTTAAATGGTGGATTTTGAGTCAGTAGATTTATGGTTGGGCCTGGGATTCTGCATTCCTTATAAACTCCAGGTAATGAAATTTTCTTGGTCTGTGGACCACACTTTGAGCAGCAAGGCTTCTACGCTATCCCTGGACTATGGATCCCATCATTCTCCTGGTACCTTAGAGGTCCAGTCCTCAACTAAATACTTTAAATTTTTTTCTCATTTTATTTGTCAATTATATCTATATAGAGCTAGAAAAGACCAATTATGCATATGGAAAAATACATTTGAAGTATGGAAAGTTTCTTCTATAGATTACGTAATTCAAATTAATAATTGATACCACAAAGTAATAGATATTGAGTATTTTGCATGTGGAATAAAAGATGAGTTCTAATTACAGTGTACATTGAATATTTACTATCTTAGTTTTTGGGATTTCTTAGTCCTTTTCATAGAAATATAGATTTTTCTATGTAAAACAAAGCTTATACAGTATTTTGTTTGTTATTCTTAAATTACCCTTCTATTTTAATGCTGTTTTACTACTAATATTGCATTCATAATCTAAGGGATCTTCCTTCAGATAGCAAACAGGATGAATGATTATTTGGCTACCTGTCAGTAAAGTTGATGATAGTATAATAAAACAACAACAAAACATTTATTGAGTATTTATTAGGGGTCAGGCAGAGTGCTAAGTACTTTATAGGAATTTATCTCATTGAGTCCTCAAAATAACATCATGTAGAAACTATTATCAATTTCCATTGTAAAAATAAGAAAATCGAGGCCAAGAAAAGTTACGTAAACTTTCTCCTATTCCCCAGGGCTGGTAAATTTTTTTTTTTTTTTTTTTTGCCGTACGCGGGCCTCTCACCGCTGTGACCTCTCCCGCTGCAGAGCACAGGCTCCGGACGCGCAGGCCCAGCGGCCACGGCTCACGGGCCCAGCCGCTCCGCGGCACGTGGGACCCTCCCGGACCGGGGCACGAACCCGTGTCCCCTGCATTGGCAGACTCCCAACCACTGCGCCACTAGCGAAGCCCAGGGCTGGTAAATTTTTAAAAAATTCAAAAAATAAAAGAAATTCAAGAAACACAAGAACAGGTTTTAATTTCAAAAAATTCAAAAAGTACAAGAAATCCAAACACTCTTTGGACATCTGCCTAATTACCACAGACCCTTTTAAGAAATATTAATATAAAATTTAAAATTAACTTTAAAAAAATCTTATTTTCTTTGTGGAAAGATGGCCAGAATTATATCCATGAAACATTTTTTCCACACTTTAGAAAAGTAGTATGAAATTATTGTAGGACTGAGCTTCCAAAAGTTGTTCCTGTCCTGAGCTGAACTAATTTAATAACAAGACAGAAACGCCAGGAAATGTCTATCTGCCTTCTAGGGGCCAAATCAATCCTTTTGGCATTTGCTTATCTGGGTCTATAACTTTGTTTGACTGCTTTTTCTAGTTCTGACACTTTATAGTAAAATAAGCATAATCTTCTCAACAGTTTAAAACAGACTAAACCTTCTTCCACAGATATGTTGAATTGAGATCAACACATTCACCAAATAAGAACTTTTTAAAAACATTAGGTATTTGGAAAGTATTGCTTCACCAAGTTAAGCAGATCTTCTAAATGTCGACATATATCATTCTATGTCAACAATTATATTCACTAATATCACCATTAATCCCATTAGCAAAGTCCTTAAGTATTGGGAAACTCATGCTCTTGGTGGTAGATGCAAGTTTTCCAAAATTCTAACTTTCACTCCAGTTTTTCCCCCGTTTTATTGAGATAGAATTGACATATAACCTTGTATTAGTTTAAGGTGTACAAAATAATTATTTTATATTTGCATATACTTATGTATGCATATAACTGCAAAACGATTTATGCATATATTTATATATGCGTATCATTGCAAAACAATTACCACAAAAGTCTAGTTAACATCCATCACCTCACATAACTACAAATAATTTTTTTATTTGTGATGAGAACATTTAAGGTCGACTCTTTTAGCATCTTTCAAGTAAACCATACAGTATTGTTGATGATAGCCACCATTACATGACCATGTATTAGCAATCTTATCAGTCTTATAGCTGTAATTTTGTACCTTTTGACCACCCTCTGCTAAAGACTTTTTAACAGTTGTTGTACAGCTACTGTATGTCAGGCTGTGTATTAGGCACTTCAACTAGCTTATTTGCTATAATGTGTTCACATCCCCACTTTATAGATGAAGAACTTGAATCCCAGAGAGATGTACGGGGTCTTTTGGTCCCTGAGGTGTGGAATTATGAGCTTGAGCTGCAGCTAGGGACACTATGGCTGCAGACAAGACACACCCTCCTGACAATACTAGAGCACAAGTGGGTGTTTGCTTTGTGTATCTACATTTCTGCTGTTAAAAACCAGTCTCCAGGATCTGAAAGTGGATTAGCACCCACTTGCTATAACCCACTCAGGTGCCTGTAGATAGGTGTTTCTCAAGAAAGTGGGCTCCAAGCCATCTTTGTTAGAGTTACCAAGGATGGTGCTTATAATAAATGCAGATTTATGTCCCCATCCAAGGTCATGACTGAGACCTCACCAAGTTCACTTTCCCTGCTGGGCACACAGCTGGACTATATAGACCCCTGCATGGGGCCACGAGACTAGTTCTTGCTGATTGGATGTGAGTAGAAGTGAGACAATCACCTCTTTGCTGCAGCAGTTAAGAGCAGTTGTGTCTTCCCCACACCTACCGCTTCATTCCCTTCTTTGTGGTATGGACACAGAAGAGCTGGTAAAGGACTGAGGTCATAGGGAATGGTAAAACCACTAGATAGAGTCCCAGAATGACCAAGTGAAATAGGAAACTCTCCCCTACTGACCCATACTGGACTGTGGCATGAAAAACACCTCTTTACTGTGTTCAGCCATAGAAACTGTGGGGTGATTTGGTGCAAAGTTTGTCTTCCCTGATGAGTACAAAGATCTAATGGATCTTGATAGAAGGACCCCAGAAATCTGCATTTTTAGAAAGCCTGCAGCTAGTCCTGAAAAACTGGAATTTCATGAAAAGCGTCAGGCCTGGGACACAGGGTGGAAGTATATTTGCATGGCCCAAAGAGTTGTATAAAAGGCAACAAAGAGCAATAACGTTTTCGCATCATGCATGATCCTGACGTCTCCCCCAACACCATTCCCTCTCATGGCCTGGAAGATTGAAGTCTCAGCCCACCTTTATTTTTCAGGCTGCACCACTTGGCTTGTGGGATTTTAGGTCCCCGACCAGGGCTCAAACCTGGGCCCTCGGCAGTCCTAACCACTGGACGACCAGGGAATTCCCTCAGCCCACCATTTAGAGACTGCCCTGGTAGCATGTCTTTCCTTGCTGTTGGAAAAGTTAATTTCTGGAAAGTGAGTTCAATCTCACAGCACTCTAATAAGATGATCGAAAAGAGAAGTCACAGAACCTGGATGCATATCAGGTATTTTATCTATCAAAACTACTGGGCATATACGCTGAGAAAAGCATAATTCAAAAAGAATCATGTACCACAATGTTCATTGCAGCTCTATTTACAATAGCCAGGACATGGAAGCAACCTAAGTGTCCATCGACAGATGAATGGATGAAGAAGATGTGGCACATATATACAATGAAATATTACTCAGCCATAAAAAGAAACGAAATTGAGTTATTTGTAGTGAGGTAGATGGACCTAGAGTCTGTCCTACAGAGTGAAGTAAGTCAGAAAGAGAAAAACAAACACTGTATGCTAACACATATATATGGAATCTAAAAAAAAAAAAAAGGTTCTGAAGAATCTAGGGGCAGGATGGGAATAAAGACGCAGACCTCCTAGAAAATGGACTTGAGGACATGGGGAGGGGGAAGGGTAAGCCGAGATGAAGTGAGAGAGTGGCATGGACATATATACACTACCAAATGTAAAATAGATGCTAGTGGGAAGCAGCCGCATAGCACAGGGAGATCAGCTCGGTGCTTTGTGTCCCCCTAGAGGGGTGGGCTAGGGAGGGTGGGACGGAGGGAGATGCAAGAGGGAAGAGATATGGGGATATATGTGTGTGTATAGCTGATTCATTTTGTTATACAGCAGAAACTAACACACCATTGTAAAGTAATTATACTCCAATAAAGATGTTAAACAAAAAACCTGTGAAGATGATTCATCTTTACTTTCCTATCTACCATCTTGTCTGTCACTTCAGAGCTAGGGGTCAAGCCCTGGGGCAGTGCAGGGGTTGGGAAAGTGTGTGTGGGTCTGGAAGTTTATTTCAACGGCCAACCCAAAGTGCTGGCTCTCAAGTGACTCTTGCATCTCTGCCTCTCGTAGGGCTCTAGGGACACAATCATGTGGCAGTTCTCTCCACCCTCAACACACATACACACGCTTAGAGCCCCCTGAGGGATAGAGTCCACTTCCCTCTGCATTTGGCTGGCGTGGCTACCAGCTGGGTTGAAGGCTGTGGGTGGAGAGCAGTTCCTGTTAAGGTGAAATTAGTCTCCCTTGTCATCTTCACGGAGCCTGTAAAGGGCTCCTTCTCTGTTAATCTTTCACTGTTTCTCTTAGTTATGGGTGAATGGCCACTACGGTGAGTTACCCTTTTTCCAGAACCGCCTGAGACTATCAGACTCTGGCATGGAGAGGACAGGGGGTGGAGAAGGGATGGTCCCTGTTCGGTAAAAACAAATCACAGCATCAAACGGGTGGAAGAGACTGTGAACGAGACAGCCTCTAGGTTACCTTCAAAGGTGAGGCAGGACGCCTGCTGTACCTGGTGCTCCGGACTGAAAGTAATTGGCCCCTTTCCTGTTCTGAATCCAAAGGAATCTATCTTCAAAGTCACAAGAAGGACGATCCCCCCTCCTAACTCACACGCACACCTGTCTTAACCCCCTACCTGTTTCCAGCAAGCTAGGGATACGGTGGTACACTGAGGTCTTCCTGGCTCAAAAGGAAAGAAACAGATCCCAAGGTAAACCCCTCTTACATAGCAAAGCAGAACCAATCTCCAGGTTCTGATAATTCAAAACTGAAGTTTCCCTCCTTGGAAAATCTGGATGCTCTCTGCTATATAAACTTTCACTTGCAGCTGCCGTAATGTTAGAATATAACAGGGTGTTGTGGGTCCACAGACCCTGAGCATCTGGAGGGCAGGGACTTTATTCATCACCGTAATGCCAAGCACATAATAGACACTCAGTGAAATACTTGCTAAATAAGTGGGTGAATGAATGAAAGACTCAACATTAAGGGCTCAATATTCCACAGGCTTTTTTTGCAAGACCTGACTCCACCATAAAGAACTGTCTCCAAGATGTGAGAAGATATAGGAACTAAATCACATGGATGCTGAAGGCCCCAGTTTTAGCTAAATGCACGAATCATCAGTGTAAAAGGGGCTATGTCCTACAGACCCAATGATCTGGTTTGAGGTTAAATTGATTCCTGTGACCTGATTATTTTAAGTAGTCTCAGGCACCTGGAACCAAGTAAACCAAGCCACATCCAGCATCTGGGAAAAATGGAAAAGTGAATAAACAGATGTGTGCATTGGATGAAAGGTTGCCGCGGCCTTAGAACTTTCATTACAAAGTCAAAAGGAAAAAAGAAATCTAGGATTCACGGTGCAGCCACATTTCTGAGGCTGAGTGTAATAAACAAAGCATGAGATAGGGCTCTCAACACTTATTCCTCCAGCCTCTGTTCCCAATGGCAGAGTCTAATTCCTTTTGCTGTGCATGCCCCCATCTCCCAATATTGAATACATTAAAAGAATTATTATCAATGCTTCTATGGTTTCGAGGTTCCTATCACTGGAATAGAATTGGCATTGGGCTGTATAGGGGTCAGTTAAGGGATTAATCTGTACAATGTCTTGGGAGGAAGTGTGGCAGAGGGGAGAGAGCTATGCAACTTGCATTCAAGCAGCCTCGGGATCACACCTCAAATATGTCTGTAATCACAATAGTATTTTTAACAATAGCAGTATATTTAATACGGGTATCGCACAGATTAAATGATATATCCCATGTAAAATGCCTCACACCTGTGACATAGGTCAATAAACTTGAGCCCCGCTCTCTTCCCTTCTTTTCATCCAAAAGCCTGCACATCTCCCTTGTTCTTTCTTCTCTTCATCCCTTATCGAATATTTCACCTGCCTTCCAGAGGCCAGCACAGTGCTGGGTATCTTGTAGACACTCATGAAAGGAACTCTCAATTGAAGTGCATCCAGTTGAATACAAGCAAATGAACCACCTTTTCTGGTTCTTCCTCTTGAAACCTTGTCTCCGACCTTCTTCCTTTCAGTTCAGTTCAATGTTTACAAGCCCTGGCCCAGGGACTCAGGAAGCATGGAGAGTGGCTGGTCCCACCTGGTTGCTGACAACCTGGAGAAGGTTTAGGGAAGGAGAGAGATGCCCAAGCAGATCTTCTCAGTGTTTTCTGTGCTGTAAACTTCCTTCCTCCTGCAATGGGTATAATTCCCTAACACACTCCATCCAGCTCTCCGTATTGACCACTGCACACGGACAGGAGGTTTCCCTGAAGAACACATGGGGCCCAGCACTTCCTTTGTGCCACTATTCACATCCTGTTCAGATGATAGGTATTAGCGAATTTGTCTTATTTTTTCTCTCATTTTCCCCTCCCCCACCCCCCACACGAAGGTGACAGCTGCCCTAAGACGGATACTTCAGGTATCTGACCCTGGATCTATCTGCCTTCCCTAACTGTGCAAACTTGAACAATACCGATAGCAAACACCCTTTCTGAACCAGCTTCAATTTCATAGTATGCAGATTGGATTTCTTGCCGGTATTGGGAGGAGCAAAAACAAAATTGTGCGCATTTCTGTCCTTTCTTGCATCTCCTAGCCACCTACCCGGCACTGGGAACTGAGTCTGGCGCATTCTCCCTCAGCCTGTGGGATGGGGAGCCCTGTCTTGAAAAGACCTCCACGTGGGATTGGTGCTGACTTGCTCACACTATCCCTGAAGGGCACCTTGTCCCCTCCTCTGAACCAGAATCACTTCAGCCACCCAACACAGGGGCTGCCCTGGCTGTACGATGCCCTCCCCCTAGACTGGTCTCAGGACTGTTAGCTTCCAGGGGTTGTGATTCTGTTCCTGTCCCCCAGGATCCCTGGCTTCCTGCTCCCTCCCTCAGCTTCCCACCTGATTCAGAGCCGTCTTGTTCAGGCTTTTAGCAGTGTGACTCCCCGTGTACTGGATGCACTGCTAAGATGTCCTAGGGGTCCACACCCACCACCTACCAACTGTGAGACTTTGGTTCTTCCTTCCTTCCTCTTTCTTTCTTTCTTTTTCCTTCTTTCTTTTCTTTTCTTTCTTTCTCTCTCTCCCTCTCTCCTCTCTCCTTCTCTCTCTCCTCTCCCTCTTTCTGTCTTTCTTTCTCCTTCCTTCCTTCCTTTCTCTCTCTCTCTCTCTCTCTCTCCTCTCTCTCTCTCTCTCTCACACACACACACACACACACACACACACACACACTCTCTCTCTCTCTCTCTCTCTCTCTCTCTCTCTCTCTCTCTCTCTGCTTCCTCCTCTGTAAGTGAAGGAGCTGGTGCTAACATCCTTACAGCCCCATCTTATAAAGGACCACACTCTTTTTCTACAATCAGAACCCCCTGGGCACACTGCACACTGCTGACTGGGTCAGGGCTGCCATCAGAGGGATGCAAAATCCAGCGAGGGTGTGCCCCCTGGGAAGGTCATGGGACCAGTGCTGCAGAACTCTATCTTCTCGTCATGTATTACAAACATCCGTGGCTAGATTCCCTGCAGGGGGAGATCCAAGGGGACAAAATGAGGCAACATCAGGGCCAGACACATCCACACACTCATCACCCCCCCACCCCCGCCCAAAGCCCGTGACTAAGGGGTAACAACCTCCCAGAAGGTCCCTGCCTCGAGGCGCTGTCCTCACGAGTCACCAAAAAAGCTGGAGCCAGTCTTCCACCGCTAAAGCCTGATTCCTCTGCCGAAGCCCCGCCCAGCTTCCCCTGGGGTCCTGTTTCCAAAAGGACTTGGAGGCAGACACAGCTGCCCCGACCTGCCCTGCAGGCCCCACCTGCTCCATGTGCTACGGCCAGGAGGCCTCGGGAACACCCCCACTTCCCCGCCTGGTCCCCAGGAGCCCAACAGGCAGCAGAAAAAGAATTTAAAAAAAAAAAAAAGAAAGAAAAGAAAGTCTGGAGTTTCCTCCCAGACTCTGAAATTGGGAAAGTCCCAGCTATGTTGATTGTCTCCAAAAGGCAGGTGAAACCCCATTGACAGGCCTGTCTTCCCAGCCCTGAAGGCAAGTCACTGCGGGGGGCGGGGGGGGGGGCAGGGGGGGGCTCTTTCCAGCGGTGAGTGTGGTGAGCCCAGCCTGGTACGTTGGGACTTCTCCCCACCCTCAGGGATGCAGGAAGCCATCGCAGGTGCTCTGGTGGTCTGGACACTTGTTAGAATCAGAGGGAGGCCAAAGTGACTTCAGGTCATGAGCAGCCTTTGTTTCCACATCCCTGAAAGGGGGACAGGGGTGACCTCCCAGAATTATGGGGACGATGAATAAAACAGTGCAGAGCAGGAGGTCTGGGGAATGGGGTTGACCGTGAACTCAAACTTGCTGGAGGCAGCAGCCTGTCTCACCTGCAGAGGGAAGGCCAGGCCATGTGGGCAACCAGACCAGGTCTACTCCCCCAACCCGGCATCAGAAGGGCGGGGCTGCCTCCTGGCTCTACCTCTCCCCGACTGTGCAATCTTCATCGATGGTTAGCCTCTCTGGGCCTCCATCTCCTCATGTGTTAACCGGTGATGATTAAACTGTCACATTTAAAGCAGCTAATGTCTGTCAGATGCCCACCTCTGTGCCTGACAGGTGGGGTCCCTACCCTGGACACTGATTCCTTAGTCCACTCACCACTCTCGACATGCTTTCATCACCTCCTCTGCCCAACATCAGCACATCTCATGTGGTTTTCTGAGAAGTTTCCCTCCTCTTTTGAGAAATGCAGCAAATAGGGATTCCCCTGCCCTTATAAGAGGAAGTCCTCCAGCCGCAGAGCCTTTCCCCAGCTTTACGTGAGGACCTATGCTCAGCTACCCAGAGGGCCTCTAACACGGATTCTCTTTTCTCAAGTTCTTCGCAGGGACAGCAGTCAAATCCCTCTTCCCCAGTCCCCCAGGGTCTGCATAGAGCCACAGCTGGGCAGAATGGGAGTGAGCCAACTTTTTGGGGGGGCTTCCCTATCACCCATTATTATGACCTTGGCACTCCAAGAATACCTGCCCTCAGCCCACTTTCCCCAGAACTCTGCCTGGCCCACTTGCCCTGGCACGGCCCATGCCATCTGGCTCTACCCCAGCTGCCCTCAGCAAAACGTGTCTGTTCTTTTTGTCAGGCTTCAGCTCCACGGAGCCCCATGGTGTGTTAATAAGTGAGAATCACTCTGTTAACTGCCCACTGGTGACAAATGTGTAAGACGTGATACCCTAGTCCATGGTTATCCAAGACCAGGACATTAAACAGCAATGAAGCACTAGTACGGAAAAGCATTCCCTTTTCTGTTATCTTTTTTTATTGAAGTATAATTGATTTACAGTATGTTAGTTTCAGGTGTACAGCAAAGTGATTCAGTTTTTTTGCAGACTCTATTTCTTTATAGTTTATTATAAGTGTATTATA
Organism: Grampus griseus; assembly: GCF_964374135.1. Taxonomy (NCBI): domain Eukaryota; kingdom Metazoa; phylum Chordata; class Mammalia; order Artiodactyla; family Delphinidae; genus Grampus; species Grampus griseus. The sequence continues at coordinate 57,072,463 of NC_139014.1, forward strand.
AGGGTATAATTCCTTGCATTATACAATAAATTCTTGTTGCTTATCTATTTTATGTATAGTATGTTGTATCTGCTAATCCCATACTCCTTATTTGTCCCTGTCTCCTTCCCTCTCCCCTTTGGTAACCATAAGTTTGTTTTCTATGTCTGTGTGTCTGTTTCTGCTTGGTATATAGATTCATTTGTATTATTTTTTAGATTCTACATACAGGTGATATCACATAGTATTTGTCTTTCTCTGCGTGTCTTGCTTCACTAAGTATATTCTTTTAATTTTTCTGATTCAATTAATAGGGAAGTCTCAGTACTTGCCAATCCCCCTTCCTTCTCTCTCTCGTATCTTTCTTCAACCAGAGAGTTAGCTCAGGACTCAGAAGAGCAGGCATGCAGCTGCATCAAGTACAAGCTGAAAAACAATGTTTGTTTTGATTGTATATAGAGCATGAATATTGGTTTGAAATGTATAGCAGTTTTAAATGTATAGCAGTTATAAATTGTTTCCTTCCAAAATGAATTTACTTAAGATAAAAAATGAATCATCTTAAAGAAAATCACCAAATATATGAGAAAACGGTGTTACAAAGACTTGTGAAAAATCACAACAGTAGAACGCCAGAACTGGGGACATGCTTTAGCTGAAAGACACACACACTGTAACAGTGACAATTCCAGACCCTTTGGACCAGCTGGTGGGGAAGGTGTCTGGATCCCAGACTTTCTTAATGTGCCCTTGAGTCTCAGCTTTGAGGGTGAGTTTCATGCACCCTTAGGATGAACTCCACCTTTTCCCCCCCGTCCATTCATTCATTCAGCCTGTAGGTATGTTAAAAAAAAAAAAAAAGACTAAAAGACCAAAATTTGCTGAGCAGAGAGCTCCATCCAGCACCAGGTATGAGCTCTGGGAGACGAAGCTGGGGAGAGGGGAGATGGGGCTGGCAGGCAAAATCGGCATTACAGGTGGGCTGGCGAGGTCTGGGTTCCTCAATCAGGTGAGACCAGGCCTGAGTGGAGGTGAGCTCTGGGTGACGGTGGCCAGCTGCTTCTGCTGTACATGGGACATATGTGAGTCAGGTGATGAACCCAGACGGGTCTGCACCAGTGTTGGAGGCTAGCTGGGGAGGTCACAGGTGTCACTTATTTAAATTGTGTCATGATAGGAGTCAGAAGCCCTGAACTCTGACTTCAATTCTGATTTCTGCTGATTGTATGACCTTGAACGAGTCACTTTACCTCCCCAGACCTCAGTTTTCTCACTTGCAAAAGGACAGGGATGGGTACTATCTCTTAGCTCATAGAGCTATTGGGAGACTTAAAAGTGAGCTTTAGATAAACAAGGATTTACTGGATAGCACAGGGAACAATTTTCAATATCTTGTAATAACTTACAATGGAAAAGAATCAGAAAAAAATCACAAAATTATTTTGCTGTATACCTGAAACTAACACAATATTGTAAATCAACCATACTTCAATTAAAAAAAAAAGATTAAATGTGAGCTTCACCAAGGCAGGAACCATGCCTGTTTAATGAGTTAATGTAGACCCAGTATCTGTCCCATATTAAGTTCTAATTATCTTCATGAATTAATATGTAAACTGTCCAGCAGAAATGTTCTACCTATTGCAGGGTCTTGAAAATGGTAGGTCTGATGATACAGTCGTTCCCGCTACTCCTAGCACCAGCATTTTTCTGCAACGAGGATGAATCCACAGCAGGACAACAATGAGGGAATCCAGTCGAGTTCAGCGGTTCCCCGTGGATTTCAGGAGACTTAAACATGAGCAGATGCATGGGTCCCAGTTCCCAGATGCAGCAAGGCACCTGTGTACCGCGCTCCTTCTCCAAGCTCCAGCTTTGGCAGTTTGGCCCTGAGTGGGAAGAGCAGAAAGACGCTGGGCAGAAACCCTGACCATGGAGCAGAAAGAAAGAAACTCCAGCTAGCAAAAGGGAAAAATCAAATGGCTTTTTATTCTCCTCTTGAAAACCGCCCGAGGACCTATGCTACAGGCAAAAGCCACAGGAAAGCATGTGGACTTTCCCAGTTACAATGACTAAGCTGCCCCTGCTTTTTGAAGCATCTTGAAATGGGACTTGAAAGTGATCCATTTGTTCTCCAGAAAAACAGACACAGACACATTCCTGCCTTCTGAGCTCCAACCACCCACGAGGGAGGACAAAGTTGAATTTTGCAAGCTGCTTTGGAGCAGAGAGGATAAATAGCTTCTTTCTTTGAAATGTTTCCTGAGTTCATTCAATAGAACATGACTAAGCACCTTCTTGGTCTAGGCGTTCTCTATGTAATAGGCATCCAGGATCCCACAGATAAACGGGAGACAGGCAAGACCAATAATGCAATAGAATACATGAATCGTTGTTTGGGGTGAACATTGATGCTGTAGAAATGTAGAAGAAAAGCATCTTTTCCAGCCTTGGCTTCCAGGAGGAAAGAGCCTCTGAGCTGGGTTTTGCAGGACGAATGATGCCGAAAACTTGGCCTCTGTGCATCAGTGCCAAATCGAATCTCAGAGACAGAGTTTTGGGTGAGGTAGGAAAGAATAGATGTATTGCTTTCAGGCAAAGGGGAACACAGCAGGCTCTTGCCCCTCAAAACTGTGTAACTGTGTGTGCCAACCTGGAGGGATTTTGTGAGTTTTATAGCAATGGTTCAAGGATGGGGTTGCTGATAAGGATTAGGGAGTATGCAGGGCCTGCACTCCTTTAATCTGGCCTCAAATGGTCTCTTGAAGAGTTTCTCTGGCTCATTTAATCTGGAATAAAGAATGCTAACATCTTCCATTTGTTGGGGGTTTACTTCTGTAAACAGTTCAAAGATATTGTTATGTGTATCCCTTGAGGTGGAACTAGGACTCTGCCCCAAGGCTGTACTATTGTTTCTTGGCTGCCCCTCCCTTGTCTCTGCATTCCCTCCCTTCCCTGATTAGCAACTGCTTGAATCTGCCCTTTGGAACTCAAGGAAGGTCATGGAGGCTGGAGTCTATTCCCTACAAGAAATGGGGGACATGGAAAGGCTTCCCCAGGAGCCCCACAGGGTAGAAGTTGGTTTTTTAATGAAGAAGGGTAAGATCCTCCAGGAAAAGGAAACAGCTTATACAAAAACCCAAAAGTGTGCCTTTGGTGGATGGGAGGGAGAGGTGGAGTCCCTGCAAACTGCTTGGTTTCTGGTCCTATAATAATCAGGGTGCCAGAGGCAAGAGAGGAGAAATGAAACTGGAACAAGAGGAAAGGACCAAGCCATCACCAAAGTCCAGGCAGACACACTGAGGGACTTAGAGTTTATCCTGAGGACAGGAGGGAGCCATAGAGGATTTTCAGCAGGGAAGAGACACAGTGGGATTGGCATTTCAAGCTTTTGGCATCAGGATGGAGGATAGATTAGAGGTGTGAGATTGTGGGCCAAGAGCCCAGCTGGGAGCCTTGCAGTATCCAGGAAAAAAATATTTTAAGAACCCGAAGAAGTGCAATGCCAATGATGAGGAGGAGAAAGCTGGACGTGGAGTGTAAGGTAGATTGAAGAGCCCAGGGTGACTTCTAGTTTTCTATTATCTGCTGAACCAAAATTTAACTCCTTGAAGTCATGTACAATGTTATGTCAACTTCCAGCCTCCTAAGCAGCTAGCATGATGCCTTGCACAGAATAGATCTTTTTTTAAAATTTTTTAAAATGTTTAATTTTTGGCTGCTTTGGGTCTTCACTGCTGTGCACGGGCTTTCTCTAGTTGCGGCGAGCGGGAGCTACTCTTCGTTGCAGTGCACAGGCTTCTCATTGCGGTGCCTTCTCTTGTTGTGGAGCACAGACTCTAGGCACGTGGGCTTCAGTAGTTGTGGCACATGGGCTCAGTAGTTGTGGCTCACGGGCTATAGAGCACAGGCTCAGTAGTTGTGGTGCACGGGCTTAGTTGCTCCACGGCATGCGGGATTTTCCCGGACCAGGGATTGAACCAGTGTCCCCTGCATTGGCAGGCGGACTCTTAACCACTGAACCACCAGGGAAGTCCCCAGAATAGATCTTTGATAAAATGTTGTTAAAGGAGGGGGAATGAATGAGTGAGTGAATGAATGAATGAATAAAATCTTCCACTAATACCTCTCTCAAGGTCACTGCTAATCTAATCAACACTGGTTATCACTTTTTGTCTTATCTTTTCTTTAGGGACAGTGGATGCCCCGAAGAGATGAGGGTGACAGGAAACTTCAGTCAGCTCAGATGAGAAAGCCCCCCACCTTCTCTCAGAAAGGCCCGACTGGAGTCAGTGGAGAGAGAGCTCTGGGCAGAAAGCCAGGTCCTGGCCGCTGGCCTGACCTTGGCCATCTGCCTGTGAGGCTCGCCGGGGCCCAGTTGGGGATTTCACCATGGGGTTGGGGATTTCGCAATGGGGTTGCGGCCTGGGCATGGAAGACAAGGCCGGGCAGTGGGAGGGGGCCTGAATTTGTGATGCAGTCACTTAATCACTGAACACAGGTGACTTCAGAGGATTGCTGTAAGGAAACAGAAAGTCAAAGCTGTTGAAGGTGCTTATTACAACTGAACTTATTATGAGTTTCTGTGTGAGAGCAATATAGCAAAAAACCCCAGAATTAGAGCTTCGGTTCTGTTGCTTTCTATTTACGTGGCCCTGGCCAAGTTGTTTAACTTCTCTGAACCTTAGGTTCAGAAAATAGAGTGTCTAGAACAGACTGGTGTAGAGACCAGAGTGAGACACATTATGCAAATGAGCTTAATCAACTGTGAAATGCAGCCTACCTCTAAGGGATCGTAATTGTCATTACTATAATCATAATGGGAAAGGTGACTGGAAGATGGCTCTTTTCTGGGAACAGATCATTTGGCGGCCTTGGAGAGTTCTTCAGGCATGGGAATGACCAACAGTCCCTGCCTCAACTTCCTTCATCAAGGCTTTGGAGAGCCATGTCAGCAAAGAGTTCTGTGGTCAGCATGTGACCGAGCGATTTGACCCCCTCCAGGCAACTTCTTCAGGTTTAAAGGTATCAGGTAGGAATGACTGCAAGAGATGTATCCAGAATCCATGCTTGGAGGAGATTTTGCAAGTCACTTACCAGAGGCCTCTGATACTCCAAGAACCTTGTGGTAGAGGAATGACTTCTTCCCAGAAAAGTTTTCAGAGACCGAAGTTTCAGCCCAAACCCGGGTCACTAATTTGCTGTGTGACCTTGGGCAAGCCACTGCTTGCTCTGTGCCCTAGGAACCTCAATATGCAAAATGTGGCATGGGCGCCATGATCTCTTTGGTGCCTTTCCATTCTCAACCTAGACATGCAATGTTCATGTCAATCAACCCTCTTACCTGTGGCTGTACCCACTGATAGAAGGATGGTCTCTTGAGCTGATAGGGTGTTAGTAACCCTGATCTCTGGTGAACCTGGAGAAAAGGCCACAGCAAATGTTGAGGGTCTAGAGTCAGAGTTGCCTTTTGATTTCCTCAAGGGCCCGGCTAAGAACCCAGCAGCCCCTAGCAAGGTTGTTGCTTGTTTAGCAAGATGCAAATAATGGAGGAGACAGGGGCTTTCTGACTTGACTTTTCCTAGAAGGTCTAGAGACTAATATCACCCCTGGGAAAATCAGTGCCATCCTTCAAAATGGGATGTCTGATGTCACCGAGACAGCCAGTTGGGATGATGACAAGTCCCAAGGAGATGAAAATGAAATGAGAGAAAGAAAAATGGAGAACTAGAAAAACAACTGTAAGAAAAATTGAGCTGCAGAAGCTGATGAGCAGAAAGGGAACTAGAGGCTTGATGTTTGGCCCAGAACAGTGAAGATAAGAATTACATTGCAAAACACATCCAAGAAACAGGGTTAAAGAGGATGTGGTTTAGGCCAAGATGTTAGAGCAGACCCCACTGCAGACCACACTGGTTTCAAATTTGGGTATCCAGACCCACTTTCTTGCCAAGATGCCCAGCAAAGCAGTATTGGAGAGTCCCAAACTGGGCTGGTTGTAGATGCAGAAGACCTGCTTTCCAATACTTGTTCCACCACCTTCTCGCACTTGACCTTGGCAGGTCATGTGACCTCCTTATATAATGGCATGATCATCCCCGACCTGTTCATTGTTACAAATATCAAGTGAAATGATACTAATGCTGGGCCTGTGGGCAGGAAGCCAGGCATCCCATCCAATAGGGAATTTCCAGAACTGAGATATTTCCTTTCTCTGCAGCTGCCTCAGAAATGAAGAAGTAATGGGACAAATGAAACTCAGAATTATAAGGAAATTCAAAGATTTATTATTTCCCTTCTGCGCACGAGGACCCATGATAGCTAAACACTCGGCCAAGGTAATAAAGTGAGTCAGTGGGAGGGGTGAATCTGATGAGTGGATGCCCAGTGTAGCTAAGACCCATTTAAAATACAGTCAAAACACAAATTAGGGCTTCCCTGGTGGCGCAGTGGTTGAGAGTCCGCCTGCCGATGCAGGGGACACGGGTTCGTGCCCTGGTCCAGGAGGATCCCACATGCCGCGGAGCGGCTGGGCCCGTGAGCCATGGCCGCTGAGCCTGCGCGTCCGGAGCCTGTGCTCCGCAATGGGAGAGGCCACGGCAGTGAGAAGCCCGCGTACTGCAAAAAACAAAACAAAACAAAAAAAACCCAAAAAAACACAGATTAGATTTTTTTCAGATTTTGAACCTTTTATTGAGTTGAGGTCTTCCTATCCCCAGGTTCTCCATTCATTCAACGAATATATGCCTAATATAGAGTCCCTGTCCAGCAGAGAATAGGAGGCTCTTAATTACTGCTTGTTAAATGAATGAGTGAATGAATGAATGCCAGGCTCTGTTCTAAGTGCTAAGATAAATTCAAAAAAGAATAGGTAGATCCTGCCTATCTTTGCTCAGAGTGTGGTGCAGAAGACATACATATAAAAACCCTTTAAAATACAGGGTGTAGTCAAGTGTTGTAAAAAGGAAAGAACACAAAGGATCATGTGTCTTAAGGAGTCTGGAAAGACTTCTTAGAGAAGGTCCAGCTACTTTTCCAAGCAAAGGAAATAACGCATGTGAGGGCCATGTTCTGGGAAAGATGATCTAATCGGTTTTGGTATTCAAATACCCAGCCTAGGGTATTTGAAAGTATTGACTCATGACATGTGCCCTTAAAGGTATGCTGGGCCCAGGTCAGCCCTCTTGATGGCCATTCTAAGGCCATCAAGTAGATATGGAGAGTTGCTGAAATATTTTTAGCAGATCAGATTGGTAGTTTGGGATAAATACCTTTGCCTTCAGTAAAAAGGATGGACTGGGTGGTAGATTTCTCTTGGCAGGAAATCACATTAAACTGTTTTAATAGAACTCAGACTGAGGCAGGGTCATCTGGGACAAAGAAGAGGAGGTGAATGCAAGAGATGCTTCAGAAGTGCAACAGATGACATACATACAATGGAACAAAACTCAGCCATAAGAAGGAATGAAAGTTTGTCATTTGCAGCAACAGAGATAGAAGTAGAGATTATCATACTAAGTGAAGTAAGTCAGAAAGAGAAAGACAAATACCATATGATATCACTTATATGTGGAATCTAAACTATGACAAAATAAACCTATCTATGAAACAGAAACAGACTCACAGACATGGAGACATGGTCCTACCGTATAGCACAGGGAACTATATTCAATATCCTGAGATAAACCATAATGGAAAAGAATATAAAAAAGAATGTATATGTATAACTGAATCACTTTGCTGTACAGTAGAAATTAACACAACATTGTAAATCAACTATATTTCAATAAATTTTTTTTAAAAGGAGTGCAACAGATGGATCTTAGTGGACCAATTGGATGTAAAGGAGGTGAAGAGGAAAATCTAAGGATGGTCTCTGCACTCTGCTTTGGCCTCCTGGGTGAGTGGGCATGGGAATTCTTGGCAGGGGAAGCAGATCTGAGAATAGCATGGTGGTTCTGGGGACTGTGGATCAGGATTGATCTGCAGGCCTGGCACTCAGCATGGCAGCCAACAGAGTAGTCACATACAGAAATGGCATCAAGGGATGGTTTGAGGAAGTTTAAAACCCCTCCTCAAAAATTCTCTGCCTGAAGCCTCCTCAAATGATTAAAGTAAGGGAAAATGATGTTCCTCTTATGCAAATACAGCCTCAACACCAGTCCTTTACCCCATCTTCCAACCAAACTGATTCCCCAAGGCCCTCGGAGGTAGAATTTCTGCATCTGCCACAGGGGCTTATCACATTTTGGTTGAAAGAAGAAAAGAAAGAAGGAGGAGAGGGAGGGAAAGGAGAGAGGCAGAGAAGGGAAGATGAACTTGTTGAAGTTGAGTGGCATCCGGGTAAATGTCCAGTGGGCGGATAGAAACACAAGTCTAGAGCTTATCTAAAGACTAATTAGCTGGATTATGAAACTTAAATGTGGGAAAAAGAGTCCAGACCCAAGGTAACAGATTCAACTATAACAGGAGCCAGGCAGATAGGATAAGTGAGTGAAGGCAGGGAGCAATAATTAACAGAGAAATTGTGGGGAAGGGAGGAAGGGATTCTCTGGTGAGCCTGTGAACCTATGCTTTATCCAAAGGGACCACAGCCACTCTGCTCCCGTAGATCGTTGCCATGCGAGGATGCAGGCTCAGCACTGCCAATTCTGATTCTACCAAGACAGACCAGATATCCAAAGTTTTAAATGAGAAATCGTTCCCATTTTAAACATTAGCAATTACTTTTATTCTTTTGAATCACTGTACAAGACAAACAGAAAAAGTCTCCAGGCCAGAACCAGGCGATGGGCCACCAGTCTGCAAATGCTAGTGAAGAGTGAGAATACAGGGACTTCCCCCCGGGTTGCACAGTGGTTAAGAATCTGCCTGCCAATGCAGGGGACACAGGCTCCAACCCTGGTCCAGGAAGATCCCACATGCCGCGGAGCAACTAAACTGGTGCGCCACAACTACTGAGCCTGCGCTCTAGAGCCTGCGAGCCACCACTACGGAAGCCCGTGCACCTAGAGCCCGTGCACCGCAGCAAAGAGAAGCCACCACAATGAGAAGCCCGCGCACCGCAATGAAGAATAGCTCCCACTCGCTGCAACTAGAGAAAGCCTGCGTGCAGCCACAAAGACCCAATGCAGCCTAAATAAATAAATAAATATATTAAAAAAACAAAAACAAAAAAAGAGTGAGAATACAGGCATGACCTTCGTGAAGATCAGTATTTAGGGATGAACAGACAGAAAAAGCCAGTGAATGCAATTCAAAAAAGAAGAAGCAGAGAGTAACACAAGAAAAGAACAGAGCCCCAGACACAAAAGGAGGACAGGATTTCCTGAAACAGGGAGTGGTAGACGGTGGTTTCACAATGGATCAGAGTTGTGAATAATTCCTTTAATTAAGTAATGAGGAGGTTGCTGAGGAGACCATAAGAATTGCAGTTGAGCAACAGATATAGGAAGTAAATGGCCACAGTTAAGGAATTAATTGTAGAATTAATTGAGAATGTAGAGGCCATAGTAGAGATCAATCATTCAAGGGTTTTTGCCATGGAAAGAAAGAAAAGCAAGGGAGTGGCTTGAGGGAAGATGGAGTTAAGGGAAGTACTTTTTTTTTTTTTTTTAAATAATGAAGAAGACTTGAGCATGTTGGTTGGAAGAAAGGAAGGGGATTGGAACGAGGGAGATCGAAAAGGCATGGAGCTAATGGGGAATGACAGGTTCTGGAAAAGACTGCAGGAGATTAAGGATATGGATTGATCCGTGACCCTCAACAAGAGGGACCATCTCTTCTTCTAAGGCAGGAGAGAAGAGATGTCATAACATGAAGATGGGATTAAGTTTTGATAGGGGCATGGAGGCAAGCATTGAGGGAATTCTCATCTCATAGTCTCTGCTTATACTGGGGAGTATATTGTTTCCTGAGAGCTCTGAGGCTGGAGCAAGAGTTATAAGAGAATGGTGAAGGTTTGGAGCACTGCCGTGGAACGGGGCAGAAAGAAATACCTAGGGATACGTGAAAGCATTGCTGGTGTAGCCATCGAGAAGAGCGAGGTTTCCAGCAAGGCTGACAGCCTGGGAGTGGTCGGGAATTGGGGACATGATCAGATGAACTGGGTTTGGGTACTGGTGAGTGGGGGGACAGAATGGTAGAAATGAGGGAATCGGTGTGCTGGTGAGAGTGTGACCGACCCCAGGCTGGGCTGGGGAGGAAGGGAAGCCAGGTAGGGGCCGAGGGGCCAGGAGGAGATGACACAGTGACACAGAATTGCTGAAGGGGAAGGAAGTGGAAGACTGTGGTCAAAGAAATGTATTACTCAGTCCAACACCATGAAATGGAGAAGTTCAGGGAGATGACAGAGTCCAGAGGGTGGCCATGTGGGGCAGGGGCTGAAGTGAGGTGGCAATGAAGTCACTTGAAGAGAGACCCAGAGTACACTGGAGAACATCCCTGTTAGTTGGTTTACATCACCTAACTTTTTCCTTCCTTCCACCTACTCACCACGCTTTCCATTTACACAGTAGATGGAGGTGATCTCCAAAGGTGAGCTTTAGGATGAAGGGAAAGGAAAATAACCAGGAGAAGGAAATGACTGTTGGAACATGAAGAAGAGTGACCTTGGACCGGGAACACGTAGACTTCAATCCCAGCGCTTCTATTTCCTAGACCCCTTGTCCTTGAGCAAGTCAACTTCTAAGTTTCAGTTGCCCCACCTGTGAAATGGGGATGATGATCCCGGTCTCACTCACATTACAGTGCTCTTCTTAGGCTCACATGGTTTAATGAGTCATAAAGCACACATCATGAACTGCACAGAAGTTCTAGAAGGCATTCAGTAAATACTACAATTAATGTTTATCATCATCATGAAATCAAAATTGTATAAGGGAAAAGCTTTTCATGATTTTGAAATATAAGTACCTCCTAATCGCAATGGGAGGGGAGTGGGGAAAAGCAAGAGGGCACATGATGGACTGGAGCAGTGAATTGTCCACAGTAAAGAACTGTGTGTGTGTGTGTGTGTGTAACTGACATAGTCTTTCTTGCCATCTCAAGGCACAAATGGTTCATGTCTCTTTTACTATGTTCAGTTAATCCCTAGAGCCCCAAGTTGTCCAGATTAGGAGGAAATGTAATAGTTCATGCTTAAGTGCCCCCTCCCAACCTCCTCATGTTGCCCGAGGACCATGGAGACCTATTTGGTCCAGCTGATCAGTCCTGCTGCTAAAGTGCAAGCAAAGTGAGAGCTGGGGGATCTGACCCACCAATCAGTAGCCAGGGCTCTTGGCTACCATTGATTCCATCACAGCCCCTGGGGGGAACTGTAGACAGCTGACCCCCAACCACCCAAAGCGGTTCCCTGCTCCTTGCTCTAACTATGCCTCCTCTTGTCTTGACCACGGTGCCAGCCTTGGGCTTCCAAGGCAACAGCATCATCAGCACCATCAACTTGCCCTCAAAGCATGACTACTGCATCCACATGGTGGAGGGCGGGCCAGAAGGTCTTCCCACCTCCACCCTCACCCCCTGAATTCTCAGCCCGGACTCAGAACTCGAGTTAACCAATCCACTTGGAACCTCTTCAGACTCTCAGAAAGTGTCTAATCATTTTGGACTTGAAAGACAGGGTCTCGATTCCTCTCCTTTTAGAAGGTCACCTGGTCCTTAAGCAAATGTCTATTTGGTCCATTTGCTCCCCCTGTGGCCAGCTCTGCATCGCAAGGGGTGCTCGAAGGGGCAGCCTTTCTCTTTGGCCACCAAAGGTTCTTTCCTCCCTCCCTCCAGGGCAATGAGTGCCTATTCACAATGAGTGCCTAATTCTATGGCCTCAGTAAAATTTCTCTACAAACAAAGAAGTGTTTCTCCTAGAGAAAAAATAGCTGGCAGTCTCACTGGAAAATGTTAAGATCCCTGACCAGGCACTTTCCACAACACACACACACACACACACACACACACACACACACACACACACACACACACACGGCTTGTCTGCACTGACTTACGAGTGCACTAAAATCCTGGGAAACATTCTTTTCCCCATTTTGATTTAATCAGGGCAGGGATTGTCAACTCTAGGACCTCTCAGGCACCTTCCAGCTCTAGTTATCTTCCCCTAATTCATTCGTTATCACATATATGTCAAACCCCTAATGCTGGGTGCTGGTGCTGGGGATACAGGACAAAAATCCCTGCCCACCTGCATGCCTGACATTCCTACACCATTAGGTGGATTATTTAATAATGTTTTGTTCTCAGGTCCCTGCATCTAAGCCAGAAAGGTTGCATGTGTTTTGCAGAACAATTTCCCCCAAGATCACTCTCTCCCTTGCACAAATACCTTCAGCATCCTCATTCAGACCCTCTCTCAGACTCCAATTTACGTAAATGCAGGGAGAACTTTGGAGTGTAGCCAGTGCTTTGCAACCGCAGGTTCCACCAGCGAGCCACCTGAAACTATTAACAAAGCAGGAGCTTTTTTTGGGTTGAACTTTCCCTTTCTCGGCATGCACGTTTTGCAACCAAAAGGGAGAAACAGCCCATCCCCATAAGGGATTTATGGGGCCCCCGAAAGCCACCATTTGGTAGTGGTCCAGGCACTGTTTCCCCAGCCCTGCCACGATCTCGTCCCCAAATAGAAGAAGTGGGGAACTCGGTAAAAAAAGTCTTGCTTCCCTACTCATTTCCCTGCCTGATACTAAATCATCCCATAATTCAGATATCTGGGAGAAATGCTGTGAGAGTCTTGGGCTGTTCATTAGTTCAAACAATATTTGTTGAGAATCCATTATAGGAAAGACACTGTACCAGGAGCTGGGGTCCGGCCTGGGCAAGGGCCTTGAGGTGGGATGGAGCATGGAGGGTTCTAGAAGCCAAGAATGACTCTGGGGGCCACAGGAGGTTAAAGGCAGACAAGGACGTGTCAGAATGTGAACTTCCAGTGAGAGCTGGCTGCTGGGTGAGGGAGCTGATACCCTAACTCGATTTGGGAGCTGCTCCTCTCTGACCCTCAGTTTTTGTCAGCCCCTAAAGGCTCTCTCCCTGTCCACACACAGACAAGAAAACTGATAAAAAAGAGCCCGGGAAATCGAAACCTGACTGCATGATATAGATGCCCAATCCACTTTCAGAGCAAGAAATAAGAGTGGAGGCTTGGGGACTTCCCCAGTGGTCCAGTGGTTAAGAATCCACACTTCCAGCTGCAGGAGGCACGGGTTGGATCCTTGGCCAGTGAACTAAGATCCCACATGCCATGTAGTGCAGTCAAAAAAAAAAAAAAAACCATCAGGGCTTCCTGGGCTTGACCTTGTACCCAGAGACTGTCTGAGATCGTATTGCTCAGGCCCTCAGAGTGACACAGCTTTTTACACGCTGCTTACAAAACACCTTTGGCTTATTATTTCATAGGAGTCTCATGACAATGTTAGAAACGCTGTCTTACTAATCATACGTTACAGAAGAGGCCCAGAGAAGTCAAGTGACTTGTGCAAAGCCATCCAGCTAGACAGAAGCAGAGCCAGGCCTCTGGCCCTAGTGGCCTGACATTGCCTGGGGCTCTTTCCACGATTCAAGTTTCCCTCTTCTTTACCCCCTCTCTTCTCTTACGCTTTCCATCTCCCTGTTTTCTTTTTTCTGTCTGTGCCTTTCTCCTGTTTGTGCCACCCAGCCCTCCAGCACAGCCTCTACCCCATGCACCCTATGCTCAGCCCAGGGGTGCCCAAATATAGACCAGCAATCATCTGAGGGTAGGAGGAGAGCTTAGAAAAAATACAGCTTTGGGGGGGTGGGGGAGGGATGGACTGGGAGTTTGGGGTTAGCAGATGCAAACTATTATATAGAGAATAGATAAACAACAAGGTCCTACTGTAGAGCACAGGGAACTATAGTCAATATCCTGTGATAGACCACAATGGAAAAGAATATCAATATATATGTATAACTGAATCACTTTACTGTATAGCAGAAACTAACACAACATTGTAAATCAAGTATACTTCAATTTAAAAAAGGGGGAAAGAAAGAAAAAATAATCTTTAAATAATAAAATTACAGACTGCGATTCAGCAGGTCAGAGGTGAAGACCAGAACTCTATTTTTGTTAGGTTCAGTGGTCCTTAACTATCTGGAGGTCACGGATGCCTTTGCTAATCTGATGGCAGCTACGGACCTGCTCTCCAGAAAAATACACAATCACGTAAATGTGGGACACAATTATAGACGGTTCTTGAAGCCTAGCCAAGAGCCACAGGTAAGAACCCTTGTCTAGACACGATGAACTGCTCATGTTTCCCACCCCTGACCACAATTTCCCCTGCTGAGCCCTTTTAAGGTTCTTCTAATGGGACGATAGGCCAGTATCATAAGCCTCACCTGGGAGCTGGTTAGAAATGCAGGATCTCAGGCCCACCCAAGACTTACAGAATCAGAATCTGTACTTTAACAAGATCCCAAGAAGCTATGTGAGCACTTTAAACCTCTGATCTCTCTAAGTTCGCTCCAGAATGCACCCCTCCTCAATCCAGTAATCACCCAAGGTTCGAAACCTGCCAACCCCTGAGCCCATCTTAAAATAACCACCATGAAGCTTTCCTGAGCCCCGTAGCTGGGGCTCTCACAGCTCTGCATCTCTCTGGTTATTGCAGTGATTCTGTGTGTCACTTGCGTTTCCTTCAGAGGACCCCAACACAGGTGTTAAAACACGGATGCCGGGCTTCCCTGGTGGCGCAGTGGTTGAGGGTCCGCCTGCCGATGCAGGGGACACGGATTCGTGCCCCGGTCTGGGAAGCTCCCACATGCCGCGGAGCGGCTGGGCCCATGAGCCATGGCCACTGAGCCTGCGCGCCCGGAGCCTGTGCTCCGCAACGGGAGAGGCCACAACAGTGAGAGGCCCGCGTACCGCAAAAACAAACAAACAAACAAACAAACAAAAACCACGGATGCCATAGAAGGCTGTCAAAGCAGTGTTTTTCTGTCTCCACTCCACCTGCTCTTCATGAGCTCTGTTTCCCTACGATGCCCCCAAGTTCAGGGCTGTCACAGGGGTACCTCAACTGTGCTCACCAGCCCCCTTGACACTGCCTGGGGCACCTTGGGCAGTGCAATCCCTAGAAAGTGGCTTCTCCCACATGGTGCTACCCCTGGTTACAGTCTATCTGGGGAGCAGTATCGAGTCTTACACTGTCATTATCCTAACGATTTTCTTAGACGTGACCCCCTTGCCCAGAGCAGCCCCTCACTGTAGGGCTCAGGTGCTGGTCCCTGAGGACTGGCCCACAAGGCAGTCTAAGTGACAAGCCCCCCACTGGGCTGAGACCCATTCTCTCCGTCCCCAACCAACAAGAGCTGGCTGTTGCAGGTGAGTCTTTCCTTTCTCTTCCCATAGGCTATCCCCCCCTGCTCCCTCCCCCAAACATCCTCGGCTCTTTCACACATATAAACTTGGGGCGGATCCACCTGGAACACAGGAAATGCCTGGATGCTGAAGCTTGGGGTGAGCACTGCTTAGGTTTACTTATAAACTCAGCCTGACTTCCCGTGGCTACTTAATCATCTCATCTGGAAAGCAGGCTGCATGTCTGGCTCGCTTTTCCCATCCTCCAATCCCAGTCCCCTACCTGGTGCTGTGTACCGAAAAGATGCTAACTGTTTGTGTGTTATAACAAGGAGTTAGTGCAGCATCTGAGGAAGGGTGCTACGCTGAGAACCCAGAAACAGACAAGTCCCCACAAACTCTGCTGTTTGTCTACTACGTCACCTCAGGCCTGTCACAGCCTCTTTCTTGGCCTCAATCTCCCCATCCATGAAACAGGAAGATAATCTCCAAGGTTCTGTTTTTATCTGACATTCTGTGCAAGAATAAAGAATGTATTTCTCATCCTTGAAAGGCAAGGGATCCTAGAGTTGGGGCCCCAGGAAAGTAAGCTCTGTCCTCCCTAGAATTCAGAGCTAACGTGGAGGAGAACGGTAGGTAGCAGCAGGCGGAGAGGCCTGGGGAAGTGTCTAGAAAGGACCTAATGGGTGCAAGGCCTACTGTGTATCTCACTCTAAGGCCTGAACCGGAGAAGCATCAGCATGCAAAGGTAAGTGCGCCCGTGCTAGATGCAGAGAGGGAAGCAACCGAACTGTGGAAGGGACCAAGGCAGGGGCGAGGTGCTGCTTCTGATATGTCTAGAAAGATCACTCTCAGTTCCTCTTTCCTTTGCCCCTGACACTGAGTGGGAGTCTGGGCCGATGATCAAGGTCCACGCGGAAGATCCGGGTTGGGGCGGGGGGTGAGGTCAGCCCACAGGGAGGAAGGAAGGAAAGATTATTCACCAAGAGGAACTTTTCCATTCCTCACCTGTGTGTTGTTGAGGAGGGGTCCCAGGGGGACTGGGGATTCTGGGGAACAGCAAAACCTTAACCCTGCCTTCTCGCCACAACTCTCCCCGGGGCCTTTCCCTTGCATGCCCTGAAGCAGGGCCCCAACCCGGACCTTGCACTGGGATGTTTGCAGCACATGCGCCCCGTGAGACGTCTCTGGATCCAAACCCAGCATCTGGAATGCAGGCTCCAGCCAAGTGCATTCTTCTCCAAGGAATCTGGGGACTTCCAGAGCTGCCTCAGAGTGGGAATTTCCACTTGTTTCTCCCATCCTGTGATTGACCCTCCATCTGGGGAGAGCAGCTCTTCTTGACTGAGCAGAAGTGACAGGGAGGCAGCTACCATCTTCCTGAAGACTTTCTCTTCTGACTCATCTTTCACCTTTGATCTGTTTGTTGCCTGACACTTGCAGTGACTGAGTCACTTTCCAAAAATGGTGATCCCTTCCTGAAGCAGAGACATGGCTTCAAATACTCAGACGTCTGCCTGAAAACTCAGAAAAAAAACCCAGAAAACTTCTCTGTGTGACTATGGGTGACCAGGGGCCAGCTGCTCTCCCTGCCCATATCAAGAATATGGTTTCCTTACATAAGAAGAGGAGATGTACTGTAAGATCTCTACAGGTGCATTGGCTCTAGGAGACGAGGAATGATAACTACCTAGCAGAATCAAGAGAGAGCAGTTTCAAGATCTCAACATCTTGATTTTTTTAGGGGAATTATATTTTTATTTATAAAGACAAATTATCAATGTCATGAATGAAAGATGATACATCAGCGTTTAACCTTTAGACAATAAAGAGGTAATAAAAGAATATTGTGGACAAATATATGTCCATAAATTCAACACGATACATAAAACCAACCAATACATCACAAGAAACAAATTCCCAAACTTTCCCACAAAGAAATAGACAACCTGAATAATCATATACGAAAGCCTGATATCTATCCAGCTGAAAACTTTCCAGATAAAACCTTCAGACCCAGATGTTCTATTACTTTTCAATATTATGGGGGTTTTGTGGGGTTTTTTTCTTATAGACTTACATTTTTTAAGATCTCAACATCTTTAAATTTGTTAACCTAGACAAAAATCCAAGGAATGACCGGATTCTAGAAGGAAACGGGATGAAATCCACCAAGTCCACAGAAAAGGACACTAATAGACTAGAGAGGGGTTTCCATTAATATGAGGAAAAATGTCTCGGAAGTTAAGGTGAGATGGTCTGGGAAGACGTACATGACGTTACACAGTCTCCATTCCTGAAAATAATTGACTCATTCAGTAAGAATGGATAGAGCTGTTGGCAGAGCACTGAGCAAAACAGCCCAAGTCGGGGGTGAGGAGGTGGTAGGCGGGTTAAAAGGAGTCAGGCAGAATGCAGTTAAGGCTCCTAGAGGGGCACAAGCAGAGCAGTGCCCAAGTTAATTTGTTCTCTTTGTCCTGCCCTTTTGGAATCACACCCAAGAGCCTGGCATGGCTTCTCCATAGATTCTCTGCTCTTAGATTCTCTAGGAAACCAATATCCATCCTGAGACATTAAGCCTAGTGCCTGGAAGTAGGGATTCTGGAATCAGTGTCCTGGGTGGGAATCTCAGCCCCACCTGCTCTTACCTGTGAGATCCTCGACAAGTGAGTTCACTTCAGTTGCAATGTAAGGCAAGTTGGGTTGTTTGGAGGACCAATGAGACAATGCTGGAAATCACCCAAGCACAGGGCCTGGCTCCTGGGAAACACTCAGTGACACCAGCTAGTCCTCTTCTTCGCCATTACTCACCACTAATATGGACCAGATACAGTCGTTTGTTCAATAGAACCCATTTCTTATTACAAATGTCGTAGTGGTTACAAATGTCAGACGGTTCTTCCAAAAAGTTCCATGTATTTCATAGACCTTGTCTCAAAGACTCTCTAAGAAAGAAAGGTCACCAGCTCCTTCCATGCTCACTGGGCAAAGACCAAGCAAGCTCAAAAGCACGAAGCAGTGGAATGGGGGAGTAGAGACCTGAATTCGAGGCTCGGCTTAGCCACCAACATGCCTCAAGGAATCCTATCATATTTGTAAGAGAAAAGAGTTCACTGAAATGAATGCTGAGGTCTTAGGTATTATGACTGCTTCTGGGGTTTCTGAGGAAATCTAAGACAGAGCTGCAGCATGAAGGCAAGTGTTCTAATTCCAGTAATGCTGTTCCTTTGCTCACCCCTGCTACCTAGGAATCCAGAAAGAAGCTGGGCTAACAGCCGCCGCAGCAAAGGACACGCTTCTTGTCTTGTCTGCCTGCTGTGCTAACCACAGGCTCCAAATCCCATAATGACTTAACCGCAAGGAACATCCCCGACTCCCCTTTAGATGTCGGCTAGTTTGGCAGAGGCTGAGGACAGAGGGCACCCAGGTAAATGACCAGAGAGCCAGCTGGAGAATGTGCCCCTTTCATATGTCCTAGTCATGACAGCACAAGACACTGGGTTCTTCTTGGGGGAACTCAAGCAGGTTACTTACCTTCTCTGTATCTTCGTTGCCTGGCTATAAAATTGGAATGAACAATACCTACTAGATGGGGTTGGAGAATTGAAAGGCTTGGCATTTGTAAAGGGCTTAGAATATTCCTGGCACATAGTAAGTACTGCATTAGTATTACATGAAAATTTCTTTTGCAGCACTACATGATTTAGAGGGCTTCTTCCAAGTCTTAAATCCGATGATTCTAGAATTCACTTTTATAGTTTAAAAAAACCCTATAGTTCGGCTAAGCTTCAATTGTACCACCATCCTACATTTTAAAGAGCAAGGGGATTTAGTATGCTGTTGCGGGGGGGGCGGGGGGGGCTGCCAAGACTTCAGAACCGTTTCTTGGCTTGAAGGTCCCCTGGGATGTTGCTTGAAGGTGGACCAGGGTTAAACCATGGTTAAGCTCAGAGATGCTTTCATCGTCCTTGTGACCTCTCTTTCTCTTGCTTCCCTTCCTTTCTGCAGTTTTCACTTCGGAGAAAGCAGAATCCTTAAGAATAAACCGTTTGGTTTACGTCTGTGGTCTCTCGGGATATAACTGTACCCTGCTCCTCCCATTTCTTTTTATCTCAGCTTCGAATGGAAAAAGTGTCCAGTCCTGACCTACCGCTTCTCTCTTCTACTTCCTGGAAATGTCTTCGGGTGCTTCACTTGCTCAGCACTTTCAAGATTCCACTTCGTCATTCATTGAGGATGCTGCTGTCCTGGGCCAACCTCTCTCCCATTGCTCCACCCTCTTGGTTTTCAATAAAAGGCAGGCAAAGCCACTGCAGGAGCAGAGAGGCTGAGACCAATCCAGAAACCAACAGCTCCCACGCTGAATCTTGAATCCTCTTCCTCCAACATGAAGGTGTCCGCAGCCCTCCTCTGTCTGCTGCTCACAACAGCCGCCTTCAGCACCCAGGTGCTCGCTCAGCCAGGTAAGTCCCCTGTCTCTTTCCCTTTGAAGCACATCACCCCATCCCTGGGTTGTGATGGGCCATCAGAGCAGAAGGTACCCACACTCTCGCTTTAACTAGGAAAGTCAGAGAGGCATAGGAGTGAGCTTGATCACAGAGCTTCCCTTGGGCAGAGCCGGGATGAGAATTCCAGCTGCAGACCCCAAATCCAGCTCCTTCCAGAACTCCAGCTCTGGAAGCCTGAACCCAGAGCAGTTACTGCCCTGGCTCCTTTCAGCAAAATTTGGGGACTGGGATATAAAGAGAGGGGGTTCTCTGGCAGGGTATTTCCAGATACTGTGGAGGGCAGAGGAGGAGACCTGGAATCTGGACTCCAGAGACTCAGTTTTGCAGAGGCAGTGGGTACTAGGGAAACTCACAACCAAGCATCGATTACTTGGAGCCTAAAGGGGACCCACAGCTGTGTCCCTGACCCTGATAACTTGGATTATTAGCTCCTCCTAAGAGCACTTCCAAAAGTTATTTAGTTTTTTTTTTAAGTTATTTAGTTTTAACAGAGCTCCCTTCCCTCAGTTCATTATCGATGCTGTATACCCATTTTAGAGCATAGGAAACTGAGTTTGTATGCTATTCTAGCATAGGCAGAAGTATTGGGATTTAAGTGGTTCTACCTCCACTCCTGACTCCCTTTTGTCTTCTCCTTACTCCTCTTTTCTGCTCTGATTGAGATCAGAAAGAACCTAGTCCGTCCTAAAGTGCTTTTTCTTTGTGGTTCTGTTTCCAGATGCAATTAACTCCCCAATCACCTGCTGTTATACATTCGCCAATAAGAAGATCTCGAATCAGAGGCTGATGAGCTATAGAAGAGTCACCAGCAGCAAGTGTCCCAAAGAAGCTGTGATGTGAGTTGAACACTTCAGGCCTCCGTGGTCCAGTTCTTCCTCGGGGCGCCAGGGGCATGGTTCACAAATGTGAAGTCAGAGAGTTACATGACCTAATCCAATATCCAAAGGTGCCCAATGGAAAAACTGCAGCCACAAGGGAAGAAGTTACTCCTAACATCACTCTCCATCTGGGTGCTTATTCAGACCATCCCGGTTTCTTTAGCCTGAAATCAGGATGGCTTTATCTGCACCATCTACAGGACTGACTTGCCCTGGGCTCCCTCCTCCCACCTGCTTTCCTCCTCAAGTTCCCACGGCAGCGTCTTGGGGTAAATAGGCTGCATTCATAGGCTGAAATCTCAACGGAACTCCATCTAACCGTCCCCTCTCTTCTCCACAGCTTCAAGACCATACTGGGCAAGGACATCTGTGCAGACCCCAAGCAGAAGTGGGTCCAGGACTCCATGAGACATCTGGACGAGAAAAGGCAAACTCCAAAGCCTTGAGCACTCCCTCCACAACCCGAGAATCTGAAGACAGTTTGTTTTCTTCTGGCTTTCCCTAACTGCCCTATGATGTTATCTTATTATAATTTTAAAGAGTGTGCACTTTATTGATATGAAACATGATGCCTTAAGTAATATTAATCTTATTTAAGTTATTGATGTTTTAAGTTTATCTTCCATGACTACTAGTGTTTTGTTTCTTTTTTTAAATGGAGACTTGGGCAAATTGCTTTCCTCTGTGAATCCCAGTTCTACCCCTGGGATGGCGGGAGGGTCCTTGCAAGGATGATTAATGAAAAAACTTTTTGTTTTACATTCTAAGTCATTGCTGAAAGTGCTATTGTGGAAATGTATATTACGTAACTGTTGAACAAAATATATATATTTTTGTACAAAACGTGTCTTTTGACATTTTCTTGAAGGAAATTAAAAAGCTGAGTATAGGGCTTCCCTGGTGGCGCAGTGGTTGAGAGTCCACCTGCCGATGCAGGGGATACGGGTTCGTGCCCCGGTCCGGGAGGATCCCACATGCCGCTGAGTGGCTGGGCCCGTGAGCCATGGCCACTGAGCCTGTGCGTCTGGAGCCTGTGCTCCGCAACGGGAGAGGCCACAACAGTGAGAGGCCCAGGTACCGCAAAAAAAAAAAAAAAAAGAATATATGACTTGAACTTATCTTTGATGAATGCATGAGATTTTTCTAGACAAATTACAAGATCATTAAGAAAAAGAGAGGGAATTCCCTGGGGGCCCAGTGCTTAGGACTCTGTGAGCTCACTGCCGAGGGCCAAGTTTCAATCCCTGGTCAGGAAACTAAAATCCCACAAGCCATGTGGCATGGCCAAAAAAGAAAAAAGAAAAAAGAAAACAAAAGGAGAAGAGTGGGACCAAATATCTAGAGGTAAAAATGATGATGACATGTCCATCAAAGAGGGAGAAAACCAATTAGATGAGAATTGGGCTCCATGTCTGTGTCAAGTGACAGGGAAGATTAGGAAGGAAGGTTGAGTAGAGGGTTTTATTTATTTATTTATATTTTGGCTGCATTGGGTCTCCGTTGCTGTGCACGTGCCTTCTGTAGTTGCAGTGAGCGGGGGCTACCCTTCATTGCAGTGCGCAGGCTTCTCATTGCGGTGGCTTCTCTTGTTGCAGAGCACGGGCTCTAGGCATGCAGGCTTCAGTAGTTGTGGCATGCGGGCTCAGTAGTTGTGGCTCGCAGGCTTTAGAGTGCAGGATCAGTAGTTGTGGCACACGGGCTTAGTTGCTCCTCACAGGCTTAGTTGCTCCGTGGCACGTGGGATCTTCCTGCACCAGGGCTCGAATCCTTGTTCCCAGCATTGGCAGACGAATTCTTAACCACTGCGCCACCAGGGAAGTCCCGAGTAAAGGGTTTTAAATGTCAAGGTGGAAAGTTAATACTCAGCCTCATAGGTTAACAGGAGATGTTGGAAATGTTTGAGCCAGTGAGGAAGGACATGTCCATGTTCAGAGGTTCATAGATGAGTTTCAGTAACTGTAACGTACTGGCTTCCTGCAGACCTGGACAAGTAGGGACAAGGAAGAGGCTACTGCCATGGTCCAGGCAAGAGATTATGAGTGTCTGAATATGGAGTATAAGAGGTAACATCGGAGAAAAATTAGCTGGGCAAAGTGAAATGCTGGGTATCGTAGATGGAGGAGAAGACCTGTGACTTAAGATAAAGAGGAAGCTCCTTCTACAACCTACATTCTAAGGGGTCAGCTTTCCCTGAAACCAGAATGCACTTTTCTCCATCACTGTCTCCTAATCCCAACCCCGGGAGTCTGAGATCATATTTTAGATGGATAGGCCTCTTTTTCCAGAATGTCCACCTAAGTTGTCTATTCCTTTGCATGGCTTTTGACCTACCTGTGAGGATTTGACCCACCTAGACCCAGACAGCTCCTCCACTAAGGAAAGCAAATATCTTGTCCTATGAATAAATTCTGCATGGTGAGTTTGCAGATACCAAGGCCACTCTGGTGGGGAGAGGGCTGCTGTATCAAGCTAGATCAGGCAGTGCCTTTGGCAGTAGGGGAGAATCCTGGTTGGCAGAAGGACACTTAGGTTCTAATCCCGGAACTGGCACTGACTCACTCTGTTACCTAGGGCAGGTTGAGTATTCTGAGTCTCCATCAATAAAATGGGGATGATGTTGTATTGCATGTAGGAACCCAGCAGACCCTAGGTTTTGGGATCTGGGTGTATGTCTTTTGGAAAACTTTCATTTCTACCACCTAGAGCTGAAGGGGAAGAGAAGGTATTCTGCTTCCAGATTCCTGAGCCCATCCGGAGTCCCTGATTCTGGCTGAGGGATTCCATCAAAACTCCAAGGAACACTCCCAAAGTGCCCTGTACATCAGTCAGCAGCCAATTCACTGGCAGCTGTTAATGGAACTCACTGACCCTCGTGCCAGGCCCAACCGTACCCCCTGCCCGTCCTTCACTCCTCCAATCCTCAGCCCTGACCGCTCAAATTGCAGTGGATGCCAGGAGGCAAAAACAGAATGAAGTGCAAGCAAATGGGGCATCACCATACAGCTTACTGAGCATCAGACCCTCTAATGCCAGGCTGATTTGAAGTGGAGGGTCTGGAAAGAAGGGAGGCTTAGGGGCGGGGCAATGCGTGTGCTCAAGTCCCCAAAATTATCTACTCACATTTCCTTTGCAACCATATCTACTCACTTTCAGGAAACCTTGAATCCATTTTTGTTGTTGCTGTCATTCCAGCTAAGCATGGGATTCCTTGCTCCTTGCACAACGAATCTCTGAGCACATAGCACTGGCAAGAGGCCATGTTTCAGGAGGGAATGCCAAGTGTATTCATATCCTGTCACTGCGAACAGTCTGTTCCGGGAAAGCTAGGCTTTTCCTATCATGCTCAGAATTCTTCCAGCCTCTTCCCATTGCCCCATTCTAAAGTCACTTCTACATGTTTTAGTATTTGTAATAGCAACACCCCACTTCCCGGTACCAAAATCTGTATTCATTCCTTATTGCCACTGTAACAAATTATCATAGACTTAATGCCTTAAAACAATACAAATATATTATCTTAAAGTTCTGGAGATGTTTAAAATGGGTCTGTAGGGCTGCATTCCTTCTGGAGACTCTACGGGAGAATCAGTTTTCTTACCTTTTCCAATTTCTAGAGGCTTTCTGCATCCCTTAGTTCCTGGCCCCCTCCTCCATTCATAGCAGCTTTTTTTTTCTCTGCCCCCACCACCCTTTCCACCTTCTCCCCACACACCTGATAATGGTGAATAAGAGACTGGGGCAAAAGAAATAAGCCAGAGAGAGAAGGGGCAGGAGACAGGCATCAGCCAGATTCTGTGATTCTTCATTCATCGTCCCTGCATATAGCAGGAGAGCTATATAGGATCAAAGTTCACATATACTATTGAAATTAAGACGGTATTAACCTGAACTAGATTGTTACAAATTACAATAATAGCGGTAATCCTCATAGTGCCCACTAAGAAAATAACTCAAAAATATACGATAAAAGAGAAGAGGAGGGTTTCCCTGGAGGCGCAGTGGTTGAGAGTCTGCCTGCCGATGCAGGGGACACGGGTTCGTGCACCGGTCTGGGAAGATCCCACATGCCGCGGAGCGGCTGGGCCCGTGAGCCATGGCCGCTGAGCCTGCGTGTCTGGAGCCTGTGCTCCGCAACGGGAGAGGCCACAACAGTGAAAGACCCACCTACCGCAAAAAAATAAAAGAGAAGAGGAAATAAAATGGTACACTAGAAACTATGGAGCACAAAAAAATTTAAAAGTAATGGAAAGAAGAGTGAAGTCAGTAAGATGACCAAATAAGATGTCCCTTGCTCATATCTCCCCATCAACAACAACAAGTTTTCAGCTATCCATGAACAAAAGTGCCTTTTTGCAGCTGTGGGATCAAGCACTGTATGCCACGGGACCTGGGAGGAGTCTTGCCCACCCATTCATCAGGTCAAAAGCATATAGATCGAAGTCCTAGCTGTGAAATCTGCAGTAGTCCATGAATTGGCACCAGCCCCTCCTGTCTGTGGTTTGGAAGCCCCTGGAGAACAGTGTCTTAGCCAATTACCTACAGATGAGAGAGCCTTTGTGGAAGTCCAGGTTTCTAGTGGAGAAGTTCCAGCACACCACACAGTTGGAGCAAGAAAATCAAGTTTGGATGCATTGGAGAGCATAACAGGACCAGTTTCACGTTACCTGCGTTACCCCTCCCCCAAAGTGGTACAGCTCAGTGCCAAGAAGGACATTCTGGGCTGCTGTGCTTTCTCCTGAGACGTTGGGGGGGCGGGGAGTGAGATTGTGTGTGTGAACTTCCCCAGCTCCCCAGCTATGTGGACACTGCCCCAGAGACCCATTTTTTTCCTGCTCCTCACAGAGTCTTGATTCCAAACTACATACATGACTAGGGGCCAGGAAGAGGCTGGGAGAGCAGCAGATAGAACTTTGGGGAGGCATTAGAAGGATGCAGATCCTACTAATTGCATTACAGACTCCGAGAAGCCTGCAAGATCTCAGCTACAGATCTCCCTAAGTGGCCCACGGGCACCCCGGCACTCCATGAGCCTCACACATACACACACACCCAACCTGTGGCTGGCTCCCTCTGAGTGTTCCCAACAATGGCAAGAGTGAGCTTTGGCAGACAGCTAGAGAGCACGTGCAGAAAGCCGGCCTGAATCTGTGCCTCAGGGAGAGATCTACTTGGGCTTTAGCCCCGCCCTTGAGAAAGCAAAGGAGGCTGCCAAGCACTTGGCAGGCTTGAGAGAAGGCATGCAAGTTAAAGAATTCTGCCACAAAGGGGAGCTTAAAGCATGGAGCAAGCATATTTTTAGAAGTTCTGAGAGAACCTCAAAATCCCTAGCAGGGTTGACAGGAGGTATTTCTCTCCTGAAGTCACTCAGTAAAGACCGGAGGGAGTGACTGCTACTTCAGATTCAAAGAAAGCAACACAGGGCTTCCCTGGTGGCGCAGTGGTTGAGAATCCGCCTGCCGATGCAGGGGACACGGGTTCGTGCCCCGGTCCGGGAGGATCCCACGTGCCGCGGAGCAGCTGGGCCCGTGAGCCATGGCCGCTGAGTCTGTGCGTCCAGAGCCTGTTGCTCCGCAACGGAAGAGGCCACAGCGGTGGGAGGCCCGTGTACCGCAAAAAACAAAGCAGCACAAGACTTCAAGGAACATGAAAAGTCAAGGAAACGTGACACCATCAAAGGATCACAATAATCTTCCAGTAACTGTGACCCAAAGACACTGAAATCTATTATTTACCTGAAAAAGAATTTTAAATATCCTTTGAAAGGAATCTCAACGAGCTACAAGAACATGGAGAAAGACAATTCAACAAAATTAGTCAAAAAATATATACACAAACAAAATAAGAAGTTTAACAAGGAGATAGAAAATAGAAAATCATTTTTAAAAATTCTGTGGCTGGAGATACAATGAATGAAATGAAAAATACAATAGATGCCATCAACAGCAGAATGGACCAAGAAGAATTTGTGAAATAGAAGACAAGACCTTTGAAATTATTAGTCAGGGGAGAACAAAGAAAAAAGAAGTAAAAAGAGTGAAGAAAGACTTTGTGGTCTATTGAATACCGTCAAAAGAAACAATCTGTGAATTATTGAAGTCCCAGAAGGAGAAGAGAGGGAGAAGGGGGCAGAAAGCTTATTTAAAGAAATAATGGCTAAGAACTTCACAAATCTGGAGAGAGATTTGGATATTCAAGTTCATGAAGTTCATAGGTTCCCAAACAAACTCAAAGAGATCTTTTCCAAGACACGTTGTAATAAAACAGTCAAAAATCAAAGACACAGAGAATCTTAAAAGTGCAAGAGAAAAGAAGCCTGTAACTTAAAAAAGCAACTCCCGGGCCTCCCTGGTGGCGCAGTGGTTGAGAGTCCGCCTGCCGATGCAGGGGACACGGGTTCATGCCCCGGTCCGGGAGGATCCCACATGCTGCGGAGCGGTTGGGCCCGTGAGCCATGGCCGCTGGGCCTGCGCGTCCGGAGCCTGTGCTCCGCGACGGGAGAGGCCACAACAGTGAGAGGCCCGCGTACCGCAAAAAAAAAAAAAAAAAAAAAAAGCAACTCCCATAAGGTTGTCAGTGGATTTCTTAGCAAAAACCTTGTAGTCAGAAGAGAGTAGGGTGTTATAGTGAAAGAAAAAACAAAACAAAACACAGCTGCCGACCAAGAATACTCTACCTGGAAAATATTCAATATTGGGTGCATATGTACTTATTATTGTTATATTCTCTTGATGAACGGACACCGTTATCCTTGTATAATGACCTTCTTTGTTTCTTCTTACAGTTTTTGGCTTAAAGTCTTTCAGAAGTGAAGAAAGATAAAGATTTTCCCAGATAAACAAAAACTGAGTCAGTTTATCACCTCTAGACCTGCCCTACAAGAAATGCTGAAAGGAGTTCTCCAAGCTGAAATGAAAGGACATTAATTAGTTATATGAAAATATACAATACATTGGTAAAGGTACGCATATCGTCAAATTCAGAATACTCTAATACTGTAATATGATTTTACACTTAACTCTAGTACAAAGGTTAAAGGGAAAAAGTATTAAAAATAAATATAGCTACAATAATATGTTAATGGTTACATGATACACAAAAAGGTTAATTGTAACATAAAAGGGGGATAAATGAGTAGAGTTTTTGTATGCAATCAAAGTAAAATTGTTAACAGTGTAAAATAGACTGTTGTATCTATAAGATGTATTACGTAAGCCTCATGGTAAACACAAAGCAAAAAACTATGGATACATAAAAGATAAAGAAAAGGGAATCAAAGCATACCACTATGAAAAAGCATCAGTTCACAAAGGAAGGCAGTGAGAGAGGAAGAAAGGTTCAAGGGAACTACAAAATATTAAGAAAACAATAGAAGGCAGTCCTAAGTCCTTACCTACCAATTATTACTCTAAATGTGAATGGATTAAATTCTCCAAAAAAGGCATAGTGTGGCTGAATGGATTAAAAAGATAAGACCCAACTATATGCTTCCTACAAGAGACTCACTTCAGTTTTAAGGACACACACAGGCTCAAAGTGAAGGGGTGAAAAAAGATATTTGATGCAAGTAGAAATAAAAAGGGAGCAGAAGTAGCTATACTTATATCAGACAGAATAGACTTTAAGCCAAAAACTGTAAGAAGAAACAAAGAAGGTCATTATACAAGGATAAAGGTGTCAGTTCATCAAGAGAATATAACAATAATAAGTACATATGCACCCAATATTGAAGCAACTAAATATATTAAGCAAATACTAACAGATCTAAGGGGAGAAATAGACAACAATATTAGTAGGGGACTTAAATACCTCATTTTCAATAATGGCTAGATCATCCAGACAGAAAATCAATATGAAAACATTAGACTTGAACTATACTTTAGACCAAATACACCTGACAGACATATACAAAACATTTCATCCAACAGCAGCAGAATACACATTCTTCTCAATCACACACAAAACATTCTCCAGGATAGATCATATTATAGATAACAAAATAAGTTTTAGCAAATTTAAAAAGATTGAAATTATGCCAAGTATTTTTCCTGAACACAATGGTATGAAACCATAAATCAATAACAGGAGAAAAACTGGAAAATTCACAAATATGAAAATGAAACAACACACTCCTGAACAATGGGTCAATGAAGAATCAAAAGGGAGATCAAAAAAAAAATCTTGAAACAACTGGAAATGGAAAAACAACATACCAGAACTTATAGGATGCAGCAAAAACACTCTAAGAGGGAAGTTTATAGTGATAAATGCCTTCATCAAGAAAAAAAAATCTCAAATAAACAACCTAACTGTACACCTTAAGAAACTAGAAAAAAGAGGAACAAACTCAGCCCAAAGCTAGCAGAAGAAAGGAAATAACAAAGATCAGAACAGAAATAAATTAAGCTGAGTCCAGAAAAACAACAGAAAAGATCAACAAAACTAAGAGCTGTTGTCTTTTTTTTTGAAAAGATAAACAAAAATTGACAGTTAGTTACACTGAGAAAACTAAGAAAAAGAAGAAAGAAGGCTCAAATAAATAGAAGACTCAAATAAATATAAAATCAGAAATTAAAAAGAAGACATTACAACAAATACCACAGAAATACAAAGGAT
The DNA here is from genome assembly GCF_964374135.1 of Grampus griseus. Classification (NCBI taxonomy): domain Eukaryota; kingdom Metazoa; phylum Chordata; class Mammalia; order Artiodactyla; family Delphinidae; genus Grampus; species Grampus griseus. The sequence continues at coordinate 57,101,766 of NC_139014.1, forward strand.
CATAAGAGACTACATGAACAATTTACACCAACAAATTAGATAACCTAGAAGTAATGGATAAATTCCTAGAAACTTACAACCTAACAAAACCAAATCATGAAGAAATAGAAAATCTGAACAGACCAATAATAAGGAGATTGAATAGGCAATCGAAAATCTTCTAACAAAGAAAAGTCCAGGACTAAAAGGTTTCCCTGATGAATTCTACCAAACATTTAAAGAAGAATTAATGCCAATTTTTCACAGTCTTCCAAAAATTTGAAGAGGAGGAAACACTCTCAAACTAATTTTACGAGGCCAGTGTTACCCGATATCAAAGCTAGACACTACAAGAAAAGAAACCTACAGCCCATGTTCCTGATGAATATAAATGCAAAAATCCTCAAAATATCCCAAGCTGAATTCAGGACCACATTAAGAGGATTTTATACCATGATCAAGTGGATTTATCCCTGAGACGTAACTGTGGTTCAACATACACAAATCAATAAATGTGATACACCACATTAATAGAATGAAAGATAGAAACCACGATCTTCTCAACAGATGCAGAAAAAGCATTTGATGAAATACAACATCCTTTCATGATAAAAACTTTCAACAATAGGGGTATAAAAGGAACATACCTCAACATAATAGAAGCCATAGATGACAAGCCCACAGCTAACATACACCCAACAGTGTAAGGCTGTAAGCTAAAACAGTGGTTTTAAAACGTGTCTGCAAATTCTTTTACACTCCTTACATTAAGATACATGGTCTATGTTCCCTAGCCTTGCACCTGGGAGCCTAAAAGGAAAATGGGAAAAGTGCTTCCATCTCCTTGCCCTTGGTATCCCTACCTCCTTCCTTGTTCTACAGAAAGTGTTTTATTTCAAAAAGCAGGACCCTTAATAACAGCCAGAGGTCCCATCCTGTGGTCTGACTGGGTATAGCCCCTACCTCCCCTACCACTCCTTATCTTAGAAGGAAAACAGGCCTGCATCAACTCACACTTTTCTCTTTCATCTCCTAACAGCTTCCTCAGGGCAGGGTGATGGCTCGGCTGATTTATTACTCCGTGCTGTGATTCATCCAGAAGAATGAGGGCCTCTCACCCACTGACTTTCTCCCTATTCCTGTGTGCTCTCTATAAAATGTAGGCAGAGCCAGCAGAGGGAAAGAGAGGCTGAGATCGACTCAGAAGCCAGCAGCTACAAAGGTGAAGCTGAAGTCCTCACCCCCCAACATAGGGGTCTCGGTAGTCCTCCTGGGTCTACTGCTCACAACAGCCGCCTTCAGCACCCAGGTGCTCCCTCAGCCATGCAAGCCCCCCTCTTCTTCCCTTTGAAGCACATCACCCCATCTCTAGGTCATGATGGGCCTTCAGAGCAGAAGGGTACCCACACTCTCACTTTAACAACTGTTTTTACAAGATCGGAAAAGTCTGAGAAGGAGAAGGAATAAGCCTGACTGCACGGCTGCTCCTGGGCAAAGCCAGGATGGGGATTCCAGCTGTGGACACCAAATTCAGCTCCTTCCAGAACTCCAGCTCTGGAAACATGATCCCAGTGCAGTTACTACCCTGGCTCCTTTCAGCAGTGTTTGGGGACCAGGATATCAAAGAGAGAGGGTCTGTACGAGTGGGTGTGCAGAATATTTCCAGATATGGTGGAGGGCAAAGGAGGAGACCCAGAATCTGGACTCCAGTGACGTAGCTCTGCAGAGGCAGTGGGTATCAGGAGAACTCATGACTGGGCATAGATTGGCTGGAGCCTAATAGAGGACCCATACCTGAGGTCCTCTTGCCCTAAGGAATTGTAATATTCTATTCGCCCCTCCAAGCATGTCAGCCCAGAGTTGCCGTCAGTTCTTCTCCTCTCATTTGGTGATGGTGCCCTCCCACTTCACAGCACATGCAAGTGAGACGGAGAGTTTAAGGAACACTTCAAAGGGCAGATCACGGGGTTTAGGATGGGCAGTTTCCCTTTTCTTTGACGACCCCTTCTATGGTTCTCTACTTTATAAACAGAAAGCCCTGGAACACAGTCTAAGTAGCCTTTCTCTTGTTGTTTCACTCAGAAACAACCTGCTACTATAGACTCACCAATAAGTAGATCCCCATCCAGAAGCTGGAGAGCTACAGAAGAATTATCAGCAGCCAGTGTCCCCAGGAAGCTGTGATGTGAGTGAACCATGACCACCCACGTTCAACCCTCGGTCCTGAGTTCTTCCCCTGGGGCAGTGGATAGGGTTATTATCAGATTGAGTTGGAGATGCTTTAAACCATCTCTAATCCAATCATAGAAATTTTCCATTGGGAAAACTGAATTTAAGAAAATCAAGAGACTTCTCCCTCCCAGGTCCTGTCCAGTCATTGGTTCAGCTCTACAATTCCTTCATCCAGGAGCCAGGATGGCTTCCCCTGGACCAGCAAAGGCAGCTCCTTCTCCTAAGGCCCCTTCTTCCCCCTCCATCCCTGGGGCAGCTCCATCATCCAGACTATCGGACCAGGCATGTTTCCTATACAGTAGGTTACACTCCCACGCCTGAATACTCAAGGCTCCCCATCTAACTGTGCCGTCTCTCCTCCACAGCTTCAAGCCCAAACTGGCCAAGGAGGTCTGTGCTGACCCCAAGCAGAAATGGGTCCAGGATGTCAGGACAAGAAAACTCAAACACCAAAGCTTTGACACTCATGGGTGCACTGAAAATCTCTCCTAGCCAATCTCAGGAGAGAGTATGAAAAATATACATTAGTCATATATAGGTTGTTTTTGTCTTCATTTGTTAAAGTATTGCAAGAAAGAGATGAGCTCAGAAAAGAATGGACAGATTTTAAAGTAGAAATGAAATAGAATAAAGTCTCCAGATCCAGGACCTGAGATTGTTGGGAAAGCCATCTGTTTCTGGGTCCCAAACCTTAAAAGAAGGAATTTAAGGGGAAAAAGTAAAAGGATTTTAGTAATAAAATTCAGAAAAAGAACTCTTAGTTGGATGAAGTGACTTAGGGCAAAATCAGATTGAAGTTGTTGCCTTGCCATTTCAAGCCCCATCAAGAAGAGGGAGAGAAAGAGAAAGAGAGAGAGGGAGAAGGAAAAGCAGAAGCCATTTGAGAAGTTTATCCAGAAATAAACTTGGGCTGTGGTTGTTGGCATATGAAATTGACTGAGTGGAAAGGTATCAGCCTACTAAGTTATCAAGAGAATTATACTATATTGCCATTAAAACAGTGAATGAATGAGCTTGGACTGGAAAAAAAAAAACAAAGAGAGAAGCCATTGACAGTTCAAGATGAAAACAAACTCCAAATACTGCAGTGCAGCAAGCAGTCTTCAAAGGCTGCAGAGCCCCCATAGAAGATCATGTCTCTCTTCCACACCCACTTCAAAGGTGGCCAAGGGGAATAATGTGAAAGGAGGGTCCTCACAAAGGCAATCAGGAGCCAGGATCAGAAAGTCAAAAGAGACTCCCCAGGTTGCAGAATCAAGCCTCATCAAGGGTGAGAGACTTTTCCAACCTCTTCCTGAAGGACTGAAGGATTGCTACAGAGTACTGTCCACTGGGGTCTACCATCTTCCCCTCCATGAATGAGGGTGTTGATGGCAAGTACCCTGTCCTCTGCAAACTTGATATATTACATTAGGGGCAAACAGTTTGTCTTTTTAGTTCACAGGTCACTGGACAAAATATATCCGTATCTTCACCTGACAGAGGACCACCTGCCATCCAGAGATCCTGGACATATAGGTTGATGCAATGACTACATAGGACCTTGGGTTGTCTCTCTCGGGGATAGGTTAATTGTGTTAACCTATGTTGAGAAGGAAGTGAGCAAAGGACAGACTATGATAGAAACTATTAGCCCTAATCAAAATTCATGTGCTCCTCTGCATTTCTCAGCCTCCTTTGCACTTAGACTAGAGTCACGTGATGCATGAAGGTCAACAGGATGTAGACACAGATGTGATATAAACCGCTTCCACGCCTGGTTCTTTAAAACATCCTCCACAATCTATCCACTCTCTCTCTCCCTGCCTCAGTGAACTTGGAGGCCACATGTTCCAGATGGTGGCTGTAATTTACAAGCAAGCTGGATCTTAGTCACTCCTCAGAAGAGAGCACTCTTGACAAGGCAAACTGACCAATATCAGGCTGTGACATAAACAGAAAATAAATGTTGCAATAAGCTACTGAGATTTTCATGATTGTTACTGTTGAAGCGTAGGCTAGCTATACTGTGACCGATGGCTCAGGAAAATACTTCCAGCATTCTGTGCCTCAGTTTTACCCTTTGTATGAAAGATTGAAGTTGATTGCTCCAAAAGGACTATATGAGATAAAATAACAAACAATAAGAGTCTTTTAAATACAAGACTTTTAAATATAAGGTCTTTTATTTATCTATTTATTTTTATAATTTTTCGTGGGGTATAGTTGATTTACAATGCTGTGTTAGTTTCAGGTGTACATCAAAACGAATCTGTTATACATATACATATATCCACTCTTTTTTAGTTTCTTTCCCCATATAGGCCATTACAGAGTATTGAGTAGACATCCCTCCCTGTGCTATACAGTAGGTCCTTATCAGTTATCTATTTTATATATAGTAGTGTGTATGTGTCAATCTCAATCTTCCAATTTATCCCTCCCTCTCTTACACCCCTGGTAGCCATAAGTTTATTTTCTACATCTGTAACTCTATTTCTGTTTTGTAGATAAGTTCATTTATAGTCTTTTTTTAGATTCCACATATAAGTGATATCATATGATATTTGCCTTTCTCTGTCTGACTTACTACACTCAGTATGACAATCTCTAGGTCCATCCATGTCCCTGCAAATGGCATTATTTTGTCCTTTTTATGGCTGAGTAATATTCCATTGTATATATGCACCACAATTTCTTTATCCATTCCTCTGTTGATGGACATTTAGCTTGCTTCCATGTCCCTGCTATTGTAAACAGTACTGCAGTAAATATTGGGGTGCATGTATCCTTTCAAATTATGGTTTTCTCTGGTTATATGCCCAGGAGTAGGATTGCTAGATCATATGGTAGCTCTATTTTTAGTTTTTAAGGAATCTCCAGACTGTTCTCCATAGTGACTGTACCAGTTTATATTCCCACCAACAGTGTAGGAGTGTTCCCTTTTCTCCACCCCCTTTCCAGCATTTGTTTGTAGATTTTTTTGATGATGGCCATTCTGACCAGTGTGAGGTGATACCTCATTAAGGAAACAATCCCATTTACTATCACATCAAAAAGAATAAAATACCTAGGAATAAACCTATCTAAGGAGGCAAAAGACCTATACCCAGAAAACTATAAGATATTGATGAAAGAAATAAAAGATGACACAAACAGATGGAGAGATATACCATGTTCTTGGATTGGAAGAATCAATATTGTTAAAATGACTATACTACTCACAGCAATCTACAGATTCAATGCAATCCTTATCAAATTACCAATAGCATTTTTCACAGAATTAGGACAAAAAATTTTACAGTTTGTATGGAAACACAAAAGATCATGAATAGTCAAACAATCTTGAGAAAGAAAAATGGAGCTGGAGGAATCAGGCTCCTGGACTTCAGACTATACTACAAAGCCACAGTCATCAAAACAGTATGGTACTGGCACAAAAACAGAAATATAGATCAGTGGAACAGAATAGAAAGCCCAGAGATAAACTCATGCACCTATGGTCACCTAATCTATGACAAAGAAGGCAAGAATATACAATGGAGAAAAGAGAGTCTCTTCAATAAATGGTTTGGGGAAAACTGGACAGCTACATGTAAGAGAATGAAATTAGAACACACTCTAACACCATACACAAAAAATAAACTCAAAATAGATTAAAGACCTAAGTGTAAGGCCAGATACCATAAAACTCTTAGATGAAAATATAGGCAGAACACTCGTTGACATAAATCACAGCAAGATCTTTTTCAATCCACCTCCTAGAGTAATGAAAATAAAACTAAACAAATGGGGCCTAATGAAACTTAAAAGCTTTTTCACAGCAAAGGAAACCATAAACAACATGAAAAGACAGCCCTCAGAATGCGAGAAAATATTTGCAAATGAAGCAATCGACAAGGGATTAATCTCCAAAATATACAAACAGCTCATGCAGTTCAACATCAAAAAAACAAACAACCCAATAAAAAAATGCGTGGAAAATCTAAATAGGCATTTCTCCAAAGAAGATATACAGATGGTTAAAAAGCACATGAAAATATGCTCAATGTTACTAATTGTTGAGAAATGCAAATAAAAAATAATGTCTTCTAAATATAAGGGTTTTTTTCAGAGCAACTCTGAGAAGCAGGCTTCACTTTCATAAATGATTTCACAGGAGAGGAAGTCACTTAAATTCCCTAAGCCTCTGTTTTCTCATCTTTAAAGTGGACTTAATTAGAATACCTACTTCGTAGGTTTTTGGGGAGGATTCAATGAGTCAACACATTTGAAGTGAAATAATATGGTAGCTTGCGTAGATTACTGAAGTTAGCATTGTTATTGAGAACTTGCTATATGCTACACATGTTAGAATTTTTTAAAATTAATTAATTTATTTATTTTTGACTGTGTTGGGTCTTTGTTGCTGCATGTGGGCTTTCTTTAGTTGCGTTGAGCAGGGGTTACTCTTTGCTGTGGTGTATGGGTTTCTCATTGCAGTGGCTTCTCTTGTTGCAGAGCACGGGCTCTAGGTGCAAGGGCTTCAGTAGTTGTGGCATGCAGGCTCTAGAGAGCAGGCTCAGTAGTTGTGGTGCACGGGCTTGGTTGCTCTGCAGCATGTGGGATGTTCCCAGACCAGGGCTCGAACCCGTGTCCCCTGCATTGGCAGGTGGATTCTTAACCACTGCGCCACCCAGGAAGCCCATAGACATGTTAGAACTTTTATACTAACATATTGGAAGGTAATGTTCCTCCAAAAGTAACAAGAAACTGCACACTTGGTCTCAGTGACCCTTGAGAAAGAGAGGTAACAGACCCTATTTTGCATGAGGGAAAACCAGGTCCAGGGACTTCATTGTGCTAAAATTTTCACAAGACGGACGTTCTAGAATCAGCTTACCCTAAAACACACCACGTGAGGAGAGACCTTTAAGATGGCAGAAGAGTAAGATGTGGCGATCACCTTCCTCCCGACAAATACATCAGAAATACATCTACATGTGGAACACCTCCTACAGAACACCTATTGAACGCTGGCAGAAGACCTCAGACTTCCCAAAAGGCAAGAAACTCCCCACATACCCAGATAAGGCAAAAGAAAAAAGAAGAACAGAGACAAAAGAATAGGGACAGGACCTGCACTCTGGGAGGGAGCTGTGAAGGAGGAAAAGTTTCCACACACTAGGAAGCCCCTTCACTGGTGGAGACGGGGGGTGGGAGGAGGGAGAGCTTCAGAGCCACGGAGGAGAGCACAGTAACAGGGGTGCGGAGGACTAAGTGGAGAGATTCCCGCACAGAGGATCGGTGCCGACCAGCACTCACCAGCCCGAGAGGCTTGTCTGCTCACCCGCCGGGGCAGGCGGGCGCTGGGAGCTGAGGTTTGGGCTTCGGTCGGATCCCAGGGGGAGGACTGGCGGCGTGAACACAGCCTAAAGGGATTAGTGCACCACAGCTAGCCGGGAGGGAGTCCGGGAAAAAGTCTCGACCTGCCGAAGAGGCAACAGACAATTGTTTCGGGGTGCGTGAGGTGAGGGGATTCAGAGCACCGCCTAAACGAGCTCCAGAGACAGGCGCGAGCCGCGACTATCAGCGCGGACCCCAGAGACGGGCATGGGATGCTAAGGCTGCTACTGCAGCCACCAAGAAGCCTGTGTGCGAGCACAGGTCACTCTCCACACCCCCCTTCAGGGGTGCCTGTGCAGCCCGCCACTGCCAGGGTCCCGGGATCCAGGGACAACTTCCCCGGGAGAATGCACAGCGCGCCTCAGGCTGGTGCAACGTCACTCCAGCCTCTGCCGCCACACGCTTACCCTGCTTTCCGTGCCCCTCCCTCCCCCCAGCCTGAGTGAGCCAGAGCCCCCGAATCAGCTGCTCCTCTAATCCCGTCCTGTCTGGGTGGGGAACAGGTGCCCTCAGGCGACGTACACGCAGAGGCGGGGCCAAATCCAAAGCTGAGGCCAGGGAGCTGTGCGAACAGAGAAGAGAAAGGGAAATCTCTACCGGCAGCCTCAGGAGCAGTGGATTAAATCTCCACAACTTGATGTACCTGCATCTGTGGAATACCTGAATAGACAATGAATCATCCCAAAATTGAGGCAGTGGACTTTGGGAGCAACTATATATATATTTTTTGCTTTTTCTCTTTTTGTGAGTGTGTACGAGTATGCTTCTTTCTGTAATTTTGTCTGTGTAACTGCTTTTACCATTTGTCCTAGGGTTCTGCCTGTCCGTTTTTTTTGTTTGTTTGTTTTTTTAATATAGTTTTTAGCGCTTGTTATCATTGGTGGATTTGTTTTCTTGGTTTGGTTGCTCTCTCTTTCTTTTTTTAAATTACTTTTTAATTCTTTGATTTTTAATTTTTAATTTTAATAACTTTATTTTATTCTATTTTCTTTCTTTCTTTCCATTTTCTCCCTTTTATTCTGAGCCGTGTGGCTGACAGGGTCTTGGTGCTCTGGCCAGGTGTCACGCCTATGCCTCTGAGGTGGGAGAGCCGAGTTCAGGACATTGGTCCACCAGAGACCTCCCAGCTCCGTGTAATATCAAATGCCGAAAGCTCTCCCAGAGATCTCCATCTCAATGCTAAGACCCAGCTCCACTCAACAACCAGCAATCTACAGTGCTAGACACCCCATGCCAAACAACTAGCAAGACAGGAACACAACCCCACCCATTATCAGAAAGGCTGCCTAAAATCATAATAAGTTCACAACACCCTAAAACACAATACTGGACGTGGTCCTGCCCACCAGAAGGACAAGATCCAGCCTCATCCACCAGAATACAGGCACCAGTCCCTTGCACCAGGAAGCCTACACAACCCACTGAACCACCCTTACCCACTGGGAGCAGACACCAAAAACAAGGGGAACTATGAACCTGCACCCTGCAAAAAGGAGACCACAAACAGAGTAAGTTAGGCAAAATGAGAAGACAGAGAAACATACCGCAGATGAAGGAGCAAAGTAAAAACCCACCAGACCAAATAAATGAATAGGAAATAGGCAGTCTACCTGAAAAAGAATTCAGAGGAATGATAGTAAAGATGATCCAAAATCTTGGAAATAGAATGGAGAAAATACAAGAAACGTTTAACAAGGACCTAGAAGAACTAAAGAGCAAACAAACAATGATAAACAACACAATAAATGAAATTAAAACTTCTCTACAAGGAATCAATGGCAGAGTAACTGAGGCAGAAGAACGGATAAGTGACCTGGAAGATAAAATAGTGGAAATAACTACCACAGAGTGGAATAAAGAAAAAAAGAATGAAAAGAATTGAGGACCGCAGTCTTCCCTGGTGGTGCAGTGGTTGAGAGTCCGCCTGCCAATGCAGGGGACATGGGTTCATGCCCTGGTCCAGGAGGATCCCACATGCTGCGGAGCAGCTAGGCCCGTGAGCCATGGCCACTGAGCCTGCATGTCTGGAGCCTGTGCTCCGAAACAGGAGAGGCCACAACAGTGAGAGGCCCATGTACCACAAAAAAAAAAAAAAAAAAAAAGAATTGATGACCATCTCAGAGACCACTGGGACAACACTAAACGCAACAACATTCGAATTATAGGGGTGCCAGAAGAAGAAGAGATAAAGAAAGGGACAGAGAAAATATTTGAAGAGATAATAGTTGAAAACTTCCCTAATATGGGAAAGAATACAGTTAATCAAGTCCAGGAAGAACACAAAATCCCATACAAGATAAATCCAAGAAGAAACACGCCAAGACACATATTAATCAAACTATCAAAAATTAAATAGAAAGAAAAAATATTAAAAGCAGCAAGGGAAAAACAACAAATAACATACAAGGGAATCCCCATAAGGTTAACAGCTGATCTTTCAGCAGACACTCTGCAAGCCAGAAGGGAGTGGCAGGGCATATTTAAAGCGATGAAAGGGAAAAACCTACAACCCAGATTACTCTACCCAGCAAGGATCTCATTCAGATTTGACAGAGAAATTAAAAGCTTTACAACAAGCAAAAGGTAAGAGAATTCAACACCACCAAACCAGCTTTACAACAAATGCTAAAGGAACTTCTCTAGGCAGGAAACAGAAGAGAAGGAAAAGATCTACAATGACAAACCCAAAACAATTAAGAAAATGGTAATAGGAACATACATATCAATAATTACCTTAAATATAAATGGAATAAATGCTCCCACCAAAAGACATAGACTGGCTGAATGGATACAAAAACAAGACCCATATACATGCTATCTACAAGAGACCCACTTCAGACCTAGGAACACATACAGACTGAAAGTGAGGCGTAGAAAAAGACATTCCATGCAAATGGAAATCAAAAGAAAGCTGGAGTAGCAATTCTCATATCAGACAAAATAGACTTTAAAATAAAGACTATTACAAGAGACAAGGACACTACATAATGATAAATGGATCAATCTAAGAAGAAGATAAAACAATTGTAAATATCTATGCACCCAACAAAGGAGCACATTAATACATAAGGCAAATGCTAACAGCCATAAAAGGGGAAATCGACAGTAACACAATCATAGTAGAAGACTTTAACACCCCACTTTCACCAATGGACAGATCATCCAAAATGAAAATAAATAAGGAAACACAAGCTTTAAATGATACATTAAACAACATGGATTTAATTGATATTTATAGGACATTCCATCCAAAAACAACAGAATACACTTTCTCCTCAAGTGCTCATGGAACATTCTTCAGGATAGATCATATCTTGGGTCACAAATCAAGCCTTGGTAAATTTAAGAAAATTGAAATCATATCAAGTATCTTTTCTGACCACAATGCTATGGGACTAGATATCAATTACATGAAAAAAATCTGTAAAAAATACAAACACATGGAGGCTAAACATACACTACTTAGTTACCAAGATATCGCTGAAGAACTCAAAGAGGAAATCAAAAAATACCTAGAAACAAATGAAAATGAAAACACGATGACCCAAAATCTATGGGATGCGGCAAAAACAGTTCTATGAGGGAAGCTTATAGCAATACAATTCTACCTCAAGAAACAAGAAACATCTCAAATAAACAACCTAACCTTACACCTAAAGCAACTAGAGAAAGAACAAAAAAAACCCCAAATTTAGCAGAGGGAAAGAAATCATAAAGATCAGATCCGAAATAAATGGAAAAGAAATGAAGGAAATGATAGCAAAGATCAATAAAACTAAATGCTGGTTCTTTGAGAAGATAAACAAAATTGATAAACCATTAGCCAGAATCATCAAGAAAAAAAGAGAGAAGACTCAAATCAATAGAATTAGAAATAGAAAAGGGAAGAAACCACTGACACTGCAGAAATACAAAGGATCATGTGAGATTACTACAAGTGACAATATGACAATAAATTCACAGCCAGGAAGAATTGGACAAATTCTTAGAAAAACACAACTTTCCAAGACTGAACCAGGAAGAAATAGAAAATATAAACAGACAAATCACAAGCACTGAAATTGAGACTGTGATAAAAAGTCTTCCAACAAACAAAAGCCCTGGACAAGATGGCTTCACAGGCGAATTCGATCAAACATTTAGAGAAAAGCCAACACCTATCCTTCTCAAACTTTTCCAAAATATGGCAGAGGGAGGAACACTCCCAAACTCATTCTACAAGACCACTACCACCCTGATACCAAAACCAGACAAAGATGACACAAAAAAAGAAAACTACAGGCCAATATCACTGATGAACATAGATGTAAAAATCCTCAACAAAATACTAGGAAACAGAGTCCAACAGCACATTAAAAGGATCATACACCATGATCAAGTAGGTTTTATCCCAGGAATGCAAGGACTCTTCAATATATGCAAATCAGCAAATGTGATACACCATATTAACAAACTGAAGGAGAAAAACCATATGATCATCTCAATAGATGCAGAAAAAACTTTTGACAAAATTCAACACCCATTTATGATAAAAACTCTCCAGAAATTAGACATAGAGGGAACTTACCTCAACATACTAAAAGCCATATATGACAAACTCACAGCCAACATCGTCCTCAATGGTGAAAAACTGAAAGCATTTCCACTAAGATCAGGAACAAGACAAGGTTGCCCACTCTCACCACTATTATTCAACATAGTTTTGGAAGTTTTAGCCACAGCAATCAGAGAAGAAAAAGAAATAAAATAAATCCAAATCAGAAAAGAAGAAGTAAAGCTGTCACTGTTTGCAGATGACATGGTACTATACATAGAGAATCCTAAAGATGCTACCAGAAAACTACTAGAGCTAATCAGTGAATTTGGTAAAGTAGTAGGATACAAAATCAATGCACAGAAGTCTCTTGTATTCCTATACACTAATAATGAAAAATCTGAAAGAGAAATTAAGGAAATACTTCCATTTAGTATTGCAACAAAAAGAATAAAATACCTAGGAATAAACCTACCTAAGGAGACAAAAGACCTGTATGCAGAAAACTATAAGACACTGATGAAAGAAATTAAAGATGATACAAACAGATGAAAAGATGTACCATGTTCTTGGATTGGAAGAATCAACATTGTGAAAATGACTCTACTACCCAAAGCAATCTACAGATTCATTGCAATCCCTATCAAACTACCAATGGCATTTTTCACAGAACTAGAAGAAAAAATTTCACAATTTGTATGGAAACACAAAAGACCCCGAATAGCCAAAGCAATCTTGAGAAAGCAAAATAGAGCTGGAGGAATCAGGCTCCCTGTCTTCAGACTATACTACAAACCTACAGTAATCAAGACAGTGTGGTACTGGCACAAAAACAGAAATATAGATCAATGGAACAGGATAGAAAGCCCAGAGATAAACCCACACACATATGGTCACCTTATCTTTGATAAAGGAGGCAAGGCTATACAGTGGAGAAAAGACAGCCTCTTCAGTAAGTGGTGCTGGGAAAACTGGACAGCTACATGTAAAAGAACGAAATTAGAACACTCCCTAACACCATACACAAAAATAAACTCAAAATGAATTAAAGACCTAAATGTAAGGCCAGACACTATAAAATTCTTATAGGAAAATATAGGCAGAACACTCTTTGACATAAATCTCAGCAAGATCTTTTTTGACTCACCTTCTAGAGTAATGGAAATAAAATCAAAAATAAACAAATGGGACCTAATGAAACTTAAAAGCTTTTGCACAGCAAAGGAAACCTTAAACAAGATGAAAAGACAACCTTCAGAAGGGGAGAAAATATTTGCAGACGAAGCAACTGACAAAGGATTACTCTCTAAAATATACAAGCAGGTCATGCAGCTCAATATCAAAAGAACAAACAACCCAATCCAAAAATGGGCAGAAGATCTAAATAGAATTTCTCCAAAGACATACAGATTGCCAACAAACACATGAAAAGATGCTCAACATCACTAATCATTAGAAAAATGCAAATCAAAACTACATTGAGGTATCACCTCACACTGGTCAGAGTGGCCCTTACAAAAACATCTACAAACAGTAAATGTGGGAGAGGGTGTGGAGAAAAGGAAACCTTCCTGCAGTGTTGGTGGGAATGTAAATTGATACAGCCACTATGGAGAATAGTAAGGAGGTTCCTTAAAGAACTAAAAATAGAACTACCATATGACCCAGCAAGCCCACTACTGGACATATACTCTGAGAAAACCATAATTCAAAAAGACTCATGTACCACAATGTTCATTGCAGCTCTATTTACAATAGCCAGGACATGGAAGCAACCTAAATGTCCATCAACAGATGAATGGATAAAGAAGATGTGGCCATATATATACAATGGAATATTACTCAGCCATAAAAAGGAACGAAATTGGGTTATTTGTAGTGAGTTGGATGGAACTAGAGTCTGTCATACAGAGTGAAGTAAGTCAGAAAGAGAAAAACAAATGCCATATTCTAACACATGTATATGGATTCTAAAAAAAAAAAAAATGTTTCTGAAGAACCTAGGGGCAGGACAGGAATGAAGACGCAGATGTAGAGAATGGACTTGAGGACACGGGGATGGAGAAGGGTAAGCTGGAATGTAGTGAGAGGTTGGCATGAATTTATATATACTACCAAATGTATAATAGATAGCTAGTGGGAAGCAGCCGCACAGCACAGGGAGATCAGCTCGGTGCTTTGTGACCACCTAGAGGGGTGGGATAGGGAGGATGGGAGGGAGATGCAAGAGGGAGGAGATATGGGGATATATGTATATGTATAACTGATTCACTTTGTTATAAAGCAGAAACTAACACACCATTGTAAAGCAATTATACTCCAATAAAGATGTTAAAAGAATAATAAAAATAAAAAATAAAACACACCATGTTGCCTTAGGGATTTTGTCAGTGGTCCCCAAGCTTAAGTCTCTATTCTTTTTTTTTTCTTTTTTAAGAAAGGATTGGAATAAAATGAATGTTAATGTCTCTTTCAATTCTGTGTATAACTTTGCATTATTAGAGGAAATCTGGAGCAGAGCTGCAAAACAAACAAGGAGTCCGGCTTCCTGGGATCCTTGTCCACTGACCATCAGTCATTCTTTGGGAAACACTCAGGAAGGTCAGATTTCACAGGGGGGGGGACCCCCATTCTGCCCATCACTCAGAGTCATTCCTGACCAAAGCCCCACATTTATCAGGCTCCAGGCCAGAGGCAAGTAATGGGTCCAGCTCACATCACCACTGAGTGACAAATTTCCAAGGAAGAGAGACGTGACAGCCAGTGAAGCTGTCCCCACTTGTAAGAGACAGCCAGGCAACTGGACAAAACAGCTACTGAACTTAAACGTTTAAAGATTTAATTTATTTCTACCTACTGAGGTTTCTCTGCTCCAGATGAAATCCAGAGCTTTGAAGGGAAACACAAGCATGTAAAGTTCCTTGCTAACAGGGCCCTCTAAAAACCCAGGAGAGTTATGAAATTATTCCTCCTAAGAGGACATAATCACTCAACCTTATCAGCCAAACATGTTTGAATGTTCCAAACTTGTTGTATTGACACAGCTTTGAAGAGCTTGTTTCCTCCACTAGTGTAACTCAGGCATTCTTGGAGAATGTCCCTAGCATAACATGCCTTTATTTGGAAGCAGTTGGGAAAATTGGGGAGAAGATGTTGACGAAACTATATGATCAGACTCAAGGTCCTTTTCTAGCATCCCCTGGCCCACAAAATCTGCCCCATTTCTAAACACAAATATATAGGAATTTCCACTTACAGAGTAACAGAGTGATCACTCCACTGAGAACTTTATATATATATTAACTCATTTATTTCACCCAAAAATTCTCTAAGGTAGGCATGATTATTATTCCCATCTTAACCTAGCAGAGAGTGGCTAGTAAGTTGTCCATGGTATCCAAGCTAATTAGTGGCAGAACCATCACCGAAACTCAGGGTCCTGATTCCAGAGACCACGCTAGACCACTTCATCTGGAGCTGAGCAGGAAAGAGTAAGGAAAATCCAGATTTCCTGGTCTCTACTTAATTCCTTTTTAGGTACTTGTAGACCAGTTACTCTAGATGGGAGCTGAGAGAGCATGTAGGCCAGTAAGAGGACTCTCTTAATCTCGTGTCCATGATGGACATGACCAGTCAGCCACATCACTGTCGTCTACTAACGCAAGCCAAGGCCTCAGAGTCCTTCTCAACACACCTCTCTGTGCCACCTGTACCAATTTGATATGGGAGTGTAAAGGAAGAGCCCGGAAATGGCCTTGCAGTGCCTCCATACCAGTATTCAATTCTGTATTCACCGCAGTGACCCCATTAAAGACTTTAATTAAGGACCTCATTAAAAGACCCCGTTAATAATGACCTCCCCTTGCACCATCTCCTACTAGGGGGCCTAGTGTTCTGCACGAAGAGGATACATGTAGGTTCTTGTCTCTTTCTCTTTGATATTTTTAGCCATTGGGCACTTTGTCTGCAATGTGTGCTCAGGGAGTGGGGTTGAACTAGATTGCTGGTTTTCCAAAAGTGTTCCTTGAATCCTTGGGGTGTGAGGGCATGTGGGCCAACCATTATGCTTCAAGCAGACCCAATCCACTACAGTGTATTTGATGAACAAGCTTTGGCTATTTGATTCCATTTGGAAAATGCTTTAGCGGCTAAGCAAATAGCTTAGAAATGCACAGGAACCTCCATACTGTTTTCCGTAGGGGATGCACCGATTTCCACTCCCACCAATAGCGTCCAGGGGTTCCCTTTTCTCCACATCCTCGCCAACACTTACTGTGCCTTGTATTTTTTATAAAAGCCACCCTAAGAGGTGTGGAGTGATACCTCATTACGGTTTTGATTTGTATTTCTGGGGAGATGTTCGTCAAAGTGTACAAACATTCAGTTATAAGATGAATGAGTTCTGGGGGTCTAATGTACAGCAAGGTGACTCTAGTTAATAATACCATATTATATACTTGAAATTTGCTAATAGAGTAGATCTGAAGTGTTCTCACCATGCACACCCCCCAAAAAGTTAACTATGTGTGGTGATGGAGGTGATGGATGTGTGAGTTAACTTAACTGCAATAATCATTTCATAATGCATGTGAATATCAAACCATCATGCTGTACACCTTCAATATATACAATCTTTATTTGTCAAATTTCCTTAACAAAACTGAGTAAAGAATGCACAGGAAGTCAAGATAAATAAGAAATACTCAGTTCTGATGTCCTATAACACTAAAATTCCAGGGCACTAAGATTCTGTGCACTAGATTGAATTATGGGGTGAGTTTCTCATGTGCTACAATTCCTGGGTTCCCAGAGACCAAGCAATGTTCAGAGCTGCTGAGATCTCTCTGTATTTGGATGGGAGCCTAGCAGAAGTTTTAGGGCCCCTTTCCAGCCTCTAAAATCCTAAAGACCACCATGTGAACACAAGGACCAGGGAAAGTACTTGAATCGCCTCATCTCTTCATGCCCTTGGTCTCCTTGACTCTTCCGCCACTGCAGATGGTTCATTTCAGAGAAAGCAGAGCTTGTAAGAATGACCCTCTAGGTTACCATTTGTGCTCAGCCATTCCAAAAACATGTGAGAATGAAAAGATACGTTTGCCTCTTATGTCCTGTTAACTTGCTGAGATCTGGAACAGCAATCCAGGACTTGCCTTTGTCATGATTTGTTCATGACCCTGGCCAAGCAAAGGTTTCCCTGGAAGCTCCCACACCCTGTGCTGTCTTTAAAAGGCATGTAGAGCAGCCAGAGCTGCAGAGAGGCTGAGACAAACCCAGAAACCAACAGCTCTCAGACTGAAGCTGGTAACCTCCCCGCTCAACATGAAGGTCTCTGCAGCACTTCTGTGTCTGCTGCTCACAGCAGCCATCTTCAGCACCCAGGTGCTGGCTCAGCCAGGTAAGTCCCTTCTCTATGGCAAAGCTGATCACCACCAGAACTGTCAGATCAGCAAGAATCTGCAGAGACTTGCTGCAGACCCCGT
Organism: Grampus griseus; assembly: GCF_964374135.1. NCBI lineage: Eukaryota > Metazoa > Chordata > Mammalia > Artiodactyla > Delphinidae > Grampus > Grampus griseus. Next base: position 57,119,358 of record NC_139014.1, read on the forward strand.
CATTTTAAAGATGGGAAAACGGGTCCCACGAGTGGACAAGAAGAGCCCCAACCTCACAATCAGAGAAAGAGCCAGAACTAGAAACCCAGGCTACTGAGGTCAGTCCCCACATTCTTTCCTGACATGAATATTGAGAGTGATGTTTTGTCCATCCATAATCCGGCTGCCTTCGCATGTTTGGGGATGGGGGCACACGAAAGAAAGACCCTCTCTTATTGCAGGCACAGGGGGCATTTTTGTCAGTGGTGGAGAGAAAAAAAATGCTTTGACTGTACACCCCAAAATTTAACTGGATCCCAAGACAGTTTTCAGAAACAGTGGTTAGAGGAAGGGAATGAGGTCCCAGGGGAATCTCTCAAGGTGACGTGTTGTGATTGTATCTATCTGTTTGTATCATAACTCATGTTTTCATCTTCTGATGACTTAGATTTTCTGCATGTATCAGTCTGATAAGACAATGCATGCTGTGGTAACAAACAATCCTAAATTATCAAGGGCTTAAAACAACAAAGGTTAATTTCTTACTCATACTAAATATCTATAATGTATTGACTAGAGCTTTGACTTCATATACTCAGGATTCTGGATTGATGGGGCAATTGATGGATTGGGAACATTGCTGCTTACTGTAATGAAGGAAAAGAAAGCTCTCAAGGGTCTTGCACTGACAATTACAACAGCTACCTTAGAAATGATACTTGTCACTTTGTCTTCTCACTTATTGCTCAAAACCAGTTAATGGTTCCAATCAACCAAAAGTGGCCAAGACTTGCAAGTCTACCATGCGTCCAGAAAGCAGAGAACGGAGAGTATTTGATGAGCAGTATTATGACTATCCCTTAGTGACGTAGCTCTTTGTAATGACAAAGTTGGAGCTTATTGCATTGACCAAGCTTTTTCCATAGCCTTGCCTGTAGTGATGGGTCCCTACTGTACAGCTGGGGACACCAAATCAAAGGCAGAGGTACAGGACCTCAGAGCAGATGGATTCTGCCTCCATCTCTTACATTTCCTTGCCTTCCTGAAATTTCTTTCCTTACAAAGTCATGCTTAAAAATTATCTACATATCATTAGTGCTCAGTCTTTCTATTCATTTCTCCCCAATTCAGCTTCTGTCCCAACTGTCTGCTGCTTTAATATGGCCAGAAGGAAGATCTCCATTCAGCGACTGCAGAGCTACAGAAGAATCACCAACAGCAAATGTCCCCAGAAAGCTGTGATGTAAGTAGACAAAACCTACCCTTTCCCAGCCCCAAATTTCATTTCTGGGGGATAGAGCTCTTGAAACTGCATTAGAGTTAACTGGAGCCTTACACTTAGAGCGTTCCATCTCTATAATCCAATCCATGAGTTTTCACAACAGGAAATTTTCCCTCTAGCTCCCTGGCTAGAAGTTTGTTCAGGTCATACCAGTTCCTTCGAGTCAAGAGCAAGAATGGCTTTACTGAGCCATCAAGAGCAGCCACTGACCCTCAGCATCCCACTCTTCCTCTATCTCCTTCTTCTGCTCTCATGGCAACCCCTTCATCCCATGGCAGATGGTCCTGGAAGGTTTAGGATTAAATTGGCACAAGTTTCAAAGAGGATCCTTAATAAGTTCTTTCCCTCTCTCCCACAGCTTCAGCACCAAGCAGGACAAGAAGATCTGTGTTGATCCGCAGGAGAAATGGGTCCAGGATGCCATGAAGTACCTGGACCAAAAAGCCCAAACTTTAAAGCCATAAATATTCACCTTTTAAAACCAAACCAGAGCCTCAAAATGCTTGATTCATTCTCCCGGTCTTCCTAAGATGTATTCTGAGATAACCTCATTCCAAAAGGAATGGCTTTTATTTAATAATTAAAAAAAATATTGCATATAAGTTATTGACTTTTTAAAAAATTCTCTGCCATGAATTTTTGTTACTTTTTAAATGTAAAGCTTTGGTTGGGTCCCTCCCCCTCTGTGAGCCCCAATTCAATCACCTGCAACGTATGAGTAATGTTGTCTCTCTCCTCTTTAATTCCCTGGAATCTTGTAAGGGTCCTGGCAAGGATCATTGATACAAAAATGTTTTGTATTTTTAAGAAGACATTGCTCTTGTGAACCAAAGGTGTGGCTCATAATGTTAAATGGAAATACATGTTATTTTAGGAATTCAGAAAAAATATTTTTTATTACAGTCAGCAATCGTATATTTTGTATATTTTGTGGGGAATCTACATTGAGCTGGGAGGGAGAAAGATGGAAGTAGGGGTGAGAGGTATGGTTATGGGGGCGGGAACTGTGTTCCTGAGAAATGGCCTTTTAGTTCTGCTGGTCTTCAATGAGATTCAGGGTAAAACTGACAAGACCAGACAAAACCTTTCCATCCCTCTAATTCCAGTCCCCAAGAGAGGTTTCCCAGACCCCAGGTGCTTCAGTCTCTTATTCAGCAGGACTCTCACCACTATTCCTTGCCTGGCCAGCGCCATGCTTGCCCCAAATCTCTCCCATGACCCATTGTAACAGCCTGTGTTATTCTCCCTGTGCCTGACATTACTCCTCTGATCATCCTCCAACCCAGGATAAACAGAAAAGAGACATTAGGAAGTCAGAGGAAGCCTAGATAACCCTTGACAAGAGGTTTATTTAGACTAAGACTTTATCAGCACTTAAGGAGGCTTCATCCTGGAACTTAAACCAGGTCTTCATGGATGGACAAGTACAGGGGTTCTTTGAAAGCTCTTTCAGGCCAGGCAGAAAGGAGACAGGTATAGTTTGAGCGAATGCCTAGAAGCGGGGGCGGGGGGGGGGGATTATAATGTGTTTATCAAGTTGGGTGGAGGCCCACTGGGAAGATGTTAGATTGGAGTCTGTGTGAAGTGATGGGGAAATTTGAGAAGGAAGCTTGAGGCCAGTCTGTGAAGGTGGGGAGTTTATGCTCCATTCAGATAGTCATAAGTAAGATGAACATGTCATTTTTATCACCCAAATTAGGGTACGTTTGAGAATAAAAGGAGGCACCATTAATAATTATGCTGGGACAACAGATACAAATTAACACCGACCCTGGCAAATCAGAGCATCTGGTCACCCTAGTGCTAATAGACATTGAAAGTTTTGATTTAGCGGGGAAGGGGAGTGCCATGATCGGTGGGGCTTCTTCAGTAAACACCTCTATGGGCTGGAGTGGGAGGGGGAAGGGGGAACAGCCGGTACACTCTGGCAATGTATAGGCATGAGGTTGTTAAATAACAAAAATTCTACTGAAAAAGTTTAAAGGTCAAATTGGCTTTATTCAACAATTCATGAATCAGGCAGCAGCCCATCTAGCAATAAAAAGGAGCTTCCCCAAGCTGTAGAAAGGAATGGTTTTTAAAGGCAGAAAGGCGATGGAAAAAGGAAGTTATTGGCAAAGAATGCATTGTTTCAGGCAAGGTCACCTTCCTAAGGAGAATGGAAGGGCCTGGCAGTTGGGTCAGCTCACTAGTGCTGACCGGATATTTCCAGGTTGACTGGTTAAAGGTCACAATCCTGGGCGGTTGAACTGAAGTTAGTTCAGGTAGTAAGTCTTGGTTTGCTGATGTGGGGTTTAGCACAAGTAACTCTATTTGGGGCCTGCTGTCTCCTTTTTATTTTGTTTTATTTATTCTATTTTATTTTTTCTGTCTCCTTTTTAAAACTATCCCACCCCCCCTCCACTTTTGATCAGAATAACTGAGACATGAGATCAAAATTTAAAGCATTAGCACCACTCTTAGCTACTGCTCTGTAGTTCTCACAGCTTTTGTCCATCCTCTGTGTGGTATTCACAGGTCAGGACTATTTTTTCCTTCATCTCTGTGATGTCCACAGGTCATGGTTTCAGGTTCATGATTTTTTTTTTTTGCGGTACGCGGGCCTCTCACTGTTGTGGTCTCTCCCATTGCGGAGCACAGGCTCCGGACGCACAGGCTCAGCAGCCATGGCTCACGGGCCCAGCCGCTCCGCAGCATGTGTGATCTTCCCGGACCCGGGCACGAACCTGTGTCCCCTGCCTTGGCAGGCGGACTCTCAACCACTGCGCCACCAGGGAAGCCCCAGGTTCATGATTTTTAAGTTGGCTATTCTCTTTGTTCATCTTCTGACATTCCAGTCTTAGAGAGAATACAACACACCAGGGAGATTACTATGATTATTATAAGCCAGATAACCCTTAATGTTTGGAGTGCACTTCGAGCCATGGTCTCTAAGACCCAAACCAATCAAAATCAAATAATTCAAAGAAAGACCCATTGAAGGAGTCACCTTGCTAAGCCAAGTGGCTTGCTCAGTGGTCTTGCGTAACTGAGTCTCAGCTTCCCCAGAAGGGTTACCCAGGTGCAGCAAGTGGTGTTGACCACAGCACAGACCTCTCTTTGTCCAGCTAGAAGATAATCAAGGGCTATCCTACGATTAAGAGGAACCTTGACCAGAGAGTTTAAGGATCTTTATTGGGCAGCTATTGTCTTAGCAATGGAATCTGCAATGTCTTCAGGAGTTAAGGAGGGGTTCCTGATCATATTGTCACTTGTATTTACTCATAACCAGGGAAGTATGGCCCTGCCAAAGGAAGCTAATCTTGAGTCATGACCACCTTCCGATAATTCCTTTCTAACTCAATGCTGTAAATCCAGGGAAGTCAATCAATGAGATGACTTAACTCATTCGTGGAAAGTTAGAGGCACAGTTAGATAACCTAAGAGGCATTGCCTGGCTGTGCCCTCGGCATCTAGGCATCCATAGGCCCAGGGAGAATGAAAACAGCCACAGAGAGAGACAAAGCATGTTGAGGCACAGAGCATTCTGGGTACTGTTAATGGACTCATTCACAGGGTTTGCTGCCTTTACCCATCCAAGCCAGGGCTCAGTCAGGTCTTCAGCACATATGGGAAGAGAATCTCGTAGCCTGCAATAAAGAGTCATCCTAAATGCTTTGTAAAGATGTGCACTGCTGGTGAGATCTCTTAGTGATTGGGGGCCAATCTGATTTGGATAATCATGGGAACGTGGGGCTGCAAATGTACTAAGATTTTTGTAGGTATTTGTGTCTAATTGAGTACGTACAGTTACGATTTGACAAAGGGAAAAACAAGGCACAGGGTGTTCTGATGACAAGAGTTGAACTTAGTAAGAGAGTTCTAAATGGGGGTCAACTGTAGTTTGCAGTGACATTGGAAATAGAAGAGAAATTGTTCACAGAGGGTCTCTAGCATCATGGATAGATTAGAATCTTTGAAGACAAATTGAGCATTCTGAAAGGTTACTCCCCTTAGCAATGGCCTGGGAGATACAGATGAGAGTGTTATCTTTCCAAGCCAATGTCACAGTAAAAGAAAGAAAGGGAAGAAAAAAATTTCATGTTCAGTTAAAGTATGAAGTCTTGATCTGGCGGCTTGGGTGGAAACAGTCTATTTTGAAGTCAGCTGCTTCTCTCTTATAGTTTGGTTCAGGGGTATCCAGCACCTGTACAGGACCAGATGTCAGGTGGAGGCTTCCTTAGCTGTGATGTGCTTACCCAAGGCTCAATGCCCTCTAGTTTCACAGCCATGTTAGTGGTCAGGAACACTTAGTAAGGTCCTTTCAAACAGAGTCCGAAGGCTGTTTTCCTCTGATGACGTTTCCAGAATACCCAGTCACCAGGTTCCAGACTGTGACCAACACGATCTTTTGAATTGGAATACAGGAAATCTTCTTTAACCTGTCGATAGGCTTTAGCATAAGACATTAAAGCCTTACAGTAGCTGATCACATTAGCATGAAACAAGGGATCAGCAGACAGTTGTATACCAAGGGACGTTTGTCTACCAGTGACTATCTCATGTGGAGTGAGTTTATGTTTCCCAAAGGGTGTATTACAAACAGTCAGCAAGGCCAGAGGCAACATCTTAGACCAAGGGAGTCCAGTAGTTTCAGCAAGTTTAGAGATTTTAAGTTTGAGGATCCCATTAGTTCCCTCTTGCCTGGTGATTGAGGGTGATAGGTACTGTGATGACTCCAAAAACTTTGCAGGGTTTTTGCTAAGGCTCGTATGATTTTCCCCCCCAGAGACGTGGATGCCTTGATCACTGGAGACGGTGGAAGGTTTACCCAAAGTGGAAAACACATTTTCTAAAAGATTTTTTTTCCATTATGAGGGCATCAGCCTTGTGGCAGGGAAAAGCTTCAACCCATCCAGAAAACATACATACCATAACAAGAACATAGTGGTAACCCATTCTAGGTGGCAACTGAATGAAGTCCAGTTGCAGGTGTAAAAGGGTCCAGAGGGAGGAGGTCGGAGGCCTCTGGGAACAAAGAAAATTTTTCCAGGATTAGGGACCTGACAGGTCAGACATTTCTAGTAAACGTTTTTTGCAATTTTATAGGCATCTTCCCACCAAAGTTTATTTAAAATTTGAGTCATCTTAAATGCACCATGGTGAGTGAAAGAATGCAAAACCTGAAAAACGGGACTGGCCGGAAGCTGTGAAGAAATAAGTAGCCATATTGATTTCCCCATAACTCCAACCGTTTATTAAATTTACAACCACAGTCAATCTTAGTTTCTCTGACTCAGGAGCAGACTGTTGCTCTGTTGCAAGGACATCAGCATGGTGGAAGTCTGGCAACAAAAGGTCACAATATAGAAGCAGAATGGACTTCACATGTGCCACTGCTTTTTTTTTTTTTTTTGGCTACCTTACATCTTTGTTTCTGCACATGGGCTTTCTCTAGTTGCGGCGAGCAGGGGCTACTCTTCGTTGCGGTGAGCAGGCTTCTCATTGGAGTGGCTTCTCTTGTTGCAGAGCATGGGCTCTAGGCGCTCAGGCTTCAGTAGTTGTGGCACGTGGGCTCAGTAGTTGTGGCTCGCGGGCTCCACGGCATGTGGGATCTTCCAGGACCAGGGATCGAACCCATGTCCGCTGCACTGGCAAGAGGATTCTTAACCACTGTGCCACCAGGGAAGTCCCATGCCACAACTTTTATAGACTTTTATGGCCTTCTCATGAAAGCCAGCCAGGGTGTCTCCCTGATATTCAGGTTCAGTCCTCAATTTTAATAATAGCAATTCCTGAAATAGCAATTTCAGAAGCTAAGAGAATGGCAGTAAGAAGGTTGTTTATTTGTTATCCATGTTTGATTGGGGTCCCAGAGGATGTAAGAAAACCCCTTTGTTTCCATAACATTCCCAAATCACGGACAATACCAAAGGTATACCAGCTGTCAGTATGAATATTAACGGTTTGTCCTGATAACTGACACAGAGCTTGGCTTGTTGAGCTGATTTAGCTTGTAGGAGACTTTCCCTCTCAGGTAGTTCATTTGGGGTAGTAAGAGCATCACCAGTGTGGAAATCACCTTTCTCATTTTTTTACAATCTGAACCATCCACAGACAAAATTAGATCAGGATTACTCGACAGGGTGTCTGTTAATCAGAATGTTGTGTCACAAAATGGGATATTATTACCGCGCAGTCATGGGGCTCACCTTCATCCGGTAGAAGTGGTAACATAGCAGGATTAAGGATGTTGTATTAAGGTACAGATTAGGCGGTGAGAACAGAAGGATCTCACAGAAGGTCAGTCTGCTTGCAGAGAAATGTTGGGTCAGCTCAGAATTAAGAAGACTTTGGACAGTGTGAAGAATTTGTAAATAAACAGCATTTCCTAGGGTTAGATCCTCTGAGGCTTTACTAACTTTGCAGCTGCGGCTATAGCCTTAAGACAGCTGGGGGGGCAGGAACCACGGAATCAAGCTGATGCTGTAACAGGCCTGTGTTCATTACCAGGCTCTCGATGCTCCCAGGGCCTTGTTCTCTCTCTCCTGCGCAGATAAGGTGAAAGGTTTTGAATAGTGAGGTAGCCCTAGGACAGGAGGTTCTTGTTTTAGTCTTAGAAAGGCCTACCCATGTTTATCTTCCCGTGGAAGGGGTTCAGGGACAGAAATTTTAGTAAGTTCATAGAAAGGGGAAGCTAATAGGAAAAAATTAGGAACTTGTAGTCGGCAATACCTGCTAGGCCTAGAAAGCCACAAAGCTGTCACTTAGTTGTGGGCCTAGGAAGTCCTTGGTTTAGCTTAATCATTTTTGGAGATAGCTGGATTCACCAAGAGCTTACATTACGACTCAGTAATGAACAGTGTCTAGAGATAATTGTAACTTTTACTTACAGCAAATAAGTGGAATGCTTTATGGATGCCTCTTTGGTAACTGAGCACAGCAAGAGGTCATCTACATGCTGTAGAAGGTTGATTTCCTGACACTGGAGGGTCTTACGTCTTGGGGGAGCAATTGGGAGGAACAGGAGGGGGCCTCAGTGAACCCTTGAAGCGTGACTGTCCGGGTATATTGTTGATGGTTCCACGTCAAGATGAACAGATATTGGCTGCTGGGGTCCACAGGGATGCTGACAAAGGCTGAGCAAAGGTCCACAGCAGTGAACCCTTTTGAGTCTGGCGGAACTTGTGATAAAAGGAGGTTCAGGATGGCAACCACCAGGAAACGGGGAACCACTATCTTGTTAATAGTTCTCAAGTCCTGGACAAATCATCTTCCCGCCCATTAGCTATACTGGGAGGATCTGCGTGTTGCAGGGGCCGGTACAGAAATGACCAGCCCCGGGGTGATTAAGTCTTCTGCTATGGGACAAGTGGAGAGGCCTTGTACAGCCTCAGGCTTCAATGGACAGTGAGGCAATTTAGGAAGAAGTTTAGCCAGATCTATCTGAATATGTACAGGCTTTATACTTTTTATTCTACCAACATCAGTATTAGAAGTAGTCCACAGATTTTTGAGCACCTCGATTAAATTAGGGGACTTTTGTTTGAATTCTTCTTGCAAACCAAGGACAAATTGTAAAGAACATATAAGATCAGGTTCAAGTTGGTCAGGAAATTCTAAGGTGGAGTCTCCATGGGAAGCAAAACATATCAGTCCTTTTCATTTAGAAAAGACATCTCTACCTAATACATCAACTGGGGCTGTGTCACACAGCAAAAAAGAATGCTTTACCCATGATCATTTTGCATTGCTTGAGATAGAAATTCTCCCTGAACGTTATTAGATGGAAACCTTTTTTTCACAGGATTTGTTGTCCTATGAGAGTGGGGTTTAAAGTGGAGAGTGCAGCCCAGGATCTACCAGAATTTGGCAAGGTTTCCATCAATTTTAATTTTTGTTTCCCCTGGGCTGTTTAAGGATATTGCTGGTAGCAGTTACCAGAGGGTCCCTCAGAGCCCCCCGTCAATTTTGGAAGAGGCCCAGATGGGTGTTCTCTCTTAGGGACATTTGCGTGGATAGTGAGGAATTTGTTTAGGACAATTTTTCTTTTCCAGTGTCCCAACTGATTACCAATGAGACATTGCTTCTTGGGTGGGCGTTCTAATGATGGACCTAGCAGGATGCGAGGTGGGAGGCCCAAGTATTATCTGAGGCCTGGTCTTGGTGTTGTCGTAGTTATAAAGCCAATAATGCCTCAGATCTTTGTTTACCATCTTGTTTCAAAGTGCTCAGCTATGGTCACAAGTTCAGTCAGGTCAGTGGCCTCCCATTTAATTTTCTGCCTTTATTAATCCACTAATCTCAAGAGATATTCTGTTTACAAATAGGACAGCTGGAGCAGGTTAGGCGACATCATTTATTATATGAAATCCGGAATGCCGCAGGACAAGCATTCTTTCTTTTGTTTGAATGTTTGAAGAGTAGAACGATTAGTGCAGGGAAGACTCTAGGAATGGCTTGTAAAAGGTTGGTGGCTCTTTTGGGAGCTTTTTTTTGGTTGAGGATCTCAAGTATCATCCTCGGTGTTTTGCCATTCTGCTTTCTGTATCCATTTTTCGGTTTCCCCAGGTCCCACCATCCCGGGCACAAGCTGATAAAGATCTGGCAGCCCCGGGTCATAGGCCCCAGTAAGGATTCTAAACTCTTCAAAAAACTCTTGGGATCCTCCCTGGGTTTAGGAAACCCTTTAGCTATGGCCCTTAGTTCAGTCTTTGACTAAGGAGTAGAAGATACCTAAGGAGGATGGCCTGCAATCTTGGGCAGTTTTTATTTTTAAAAACAACTGTTGGGCTTCCCTGGTGGCACAGTGATTAAGAATCCGCCTGCTGGTGCAGGGGACATGGGTTCCAGCCCTGGTCCAGGAAGATCCCACATGCTGCAGAGCAGTGAAGCCCATGTGCCACAACTATTGAGCCTAAGGTCTGGAGCCCGCGAGCCACAACTACCGAGCCCACGTGCCACAGCTACTGAAGCTTGCACACCTAGAGCCCGTGCTCTGCAACAAGAGAAGCCACCGCAATGAGAAGCTCACGCACCGCAGCGAAGAGTGGCCCCTGCTTGTCGCAACAAGGGAAAGCCCACGCGCAACAACAAAGACTCAACGCAGACAAAAATAAATCTTAAAAAAATAACTGTTTACTAGTCTCTTAGAATAAAAAGGCAGTTCGGAGAATTAGTAAAATGTGAGTACCCAGGTAAAGAAGGATAGAGGGGGGCAGGAGGGGTCATGCTAGTCCCCTTACCTTTTGTTTTAGGCACCTCCAGTATCCTTAATTTTTTATTGGCCTTTTGCAATGAATCTTTCTATTTTTCTCCCCATTTTATTCTTTTTTTTTTTTTGTGGTACGCGGACCTCTCGCTGCTGTGGCCTCTCCCGTTGCGGAGCACAGGCTCCGGACGCGCAGGCCCAGCGGCCATGGCTCACGGGCCCAGCCGCTCCGCGGCATGGGGTATCCTCCCGGACCGGAGCACGGACCCGCGTCCCCTGCATCGGCAAGGCGGACTCTCAATCACTGCACCACCAGGGAAGCCCCTCTCCCCATTTTTAAATTGAGTTTTTAAAAAACAATTATTTATTTATTTATTTGGCTGCATGGGGTCTTAGTTGCAGCACAAGGGATCTTTAGTTGTGGCATGCGGGATCTAGTTCCCTGACCGGGGATGAACCTGGGCCCCCTGCATTGGGAGTGCAGAGTCTTAGTCACTGGACCACCAGGGAAGTCCCTGAGTTGTTTATTTTTAATTTTTTTTATTGAAGTATAGTTGATTTACATTGTGTTAATTTCTGGTGTACAGCAAAGTGATTCAGTTATATATATGTGTGCATATATATATATATATGTATATATATATATATATACACACACACACACGCACATCTATATTCTTTTTCAGATTATTTTTCTTTATTGTTTATTAGAAGATATTGGATATAGTTCCCTGTGCTATATAGTAGGACCTTATTGTTTATCTATTTTATATATAGTAATTTGTATCTGCTAATTCCAAACTCCTAATTTATCCCTCCCCCACCCTCTTTCCCCTTTGGTAACCGTAAGTCTGATTTCTATGTCTGTGAGTCTGTTTCTGTTTTGTAAATAAGTTCATTTGTATCATATTTTAGATTCCACATATAAGTGATATCACATGGTACTTGTCTGACTTACTTCCCATAGTATGATAATGTTTAGGTCCATCCATATTGCTGCGAATGACATTATTTCATTCTTTCTTGTGGCTGAGCAATATTCCATTGTACATATGTACCACATCTTCTTAAGCCGATTGTCTGTTGATGAGCACTTGGGATGTTTTCAGGTCTTGGCTATTGTAAATGGTGCTGCTATGAGCATTGGGGTACATGTATCTTTTAGAATTGGAGTTTCTTTCCAGACATATGCCCAGGAGTGGGATTGCTGGATCATATGGCAACTCTATTTTTAGTTTTCTGAGGAACCTCCATACTGTTTTCCATAGTAGCCACGAATTTACATTCTCACCAACAGTATACAAGGGTTCCCTTTTCTCCACACCCTCTCCAGCATTTGTTATTTGTAGATTTTTAAATTATGGCCATTCTGACTGGTGTGAGGTGATACCTCATGGTGGTTTTGATTTGCATTTCTCTAATAATTAGCGATGTTGAGCATCTTTTCATGTGTCTATTGGCCATCTGGATGTCTTCTTTGGATAAATGTCTATTTAGGTCTTCTGCCCATTTTTTGATTGGGTTGTTTGGTTTTTTGTTATTGAGTTGTATGAGCAGTTTGTGTATTTTGGAAATTAAGCCCTTGTTGTCACATTGTTTGTAAATATTTTCTCCCATTCTGTAGACTGTCTTTTTGTTTTGTTTACCATTTCCTTTGTTATGCAAAAGCTTATAAGCTTCATGAGGCCCCATTTGTTTATTTTTGCATTTATTTCTGTGGCCTTGGGAGACTGACCTAAGGGAACATTGCTAAAATTTATGTCAGAGAATGTTTTGCCTATGTTCTCTTCTAGGAGTTTTATGGTGTCATGTCTTATATTTAAATCTTTAAGCCATTTTGAGTTTATTTTTGTGCACAGTGTGTTCTAACTTCCTTGATTTACATGTGTCTGTCCATTACTTGCTTAAGAGACTGTCTTTTCTCCATTGTATATTCTCACCTCCTTTGTCAAAGATTAATTGACCATGGGTGTGTGGGTTTATTTCTGGGCTTTCTATCCTGTTGCAATGTTCAATGAGGTTATTTTGGAATCTTGAAGGCTTTTGGAGGTCTCTGCATACCAGGTAAAATAGGTACCCCATTCTGCTTGTTTAATTCGGGAATCCTGACTTTCAAGTGCCCTTCTTAAATGAATGATCATGTCTAATTAAAATGTTCTCCATGATGACCGTTGTAATTCTAGGCTGTTTTTGGTAAGATTTCGCCACCTTTGTAGATATTTGTAGCTTTCAGGATCATATTTTTCAGACATAAAATAAGCAGTTGTGCCCAAAGGTGGTACCCTTGACTCTTTAGAGTTTAAGGATCCCATTAGCTAAGGCTTTGGGTTTCTCAAAGCTGGTCTAATACCTATAAGGGATGTGCCACTGAGTTGGGGATTACGTGGTAGTTTACAGTGCACATTGTTGCACGGAAAACTTCTTGAGGTTGGTGAGTGACCTAGTGTCAATTTGACCCACCCCATGGCCAATTTATCCTAACTCAGAAGTCTTTGGGTTTGGTGGCAAGTGCTTTAACAGTTCTTATGTGCTTGATCCGTACCCACCAATTTTTTTAGCTTTTTGGCCTCCCAGATTACCATTAGCTGTAGCCTTTATCTATACAAAACAAGACAAACAACCATGTGCACCTTAATATATCAGCAATAACCAACAGATGTTACTGCACCCTGGCCAAGAAAAGGCCTTGTGCACACCATCAGCAATTCCCAGTGTGGAACTGGGGACTGGGGAAAGGATTGAACCAGCAAACCCCAAAGAATGGAGACTTTAGGCTGATTCAAAACAAATATGGAAATGCAGACTAAACCGCCAGCAACTCCCAACGTGGAATCTGGGGACAGAACCAAGAGCTGGGGTTTCCAATCAAACAGGGAACTGTAGTTTAAGATACCAGCAGCTCCCAACTTGGAACCAGCGACTCCAGACAAATGGGGAGCTAACTGGAAAGCTAATTTTTTAAAAAATCTTTTTTTAAAAAATATTATTTATTTATTTCAGCTGCTCTGAGTCTTAGTTGCGCACAGGGGATCTTGTTTGCAGCATGTGGGCTTCTTAGTTGCGGCATGTAGATTCTTAGTTGTGGCATGCATGCGGGATCTAGTTCTTCGACCAGGAATCGAACCCGGCCCCCCTGCATTGGGAGTATGGAGTCTTACCCACTGGACCACCAGGGAAGTCCCTGGAAAGCTAATTAAATTGAGCTTGATGCAAAGAGAGTGATGCCCAAAATCAAGAGGAAACCTACCCTCAGAATTGGTGAAAAAGACAGTGAACTCAAAGGGTTCATGGAGTACCTATGTTTCTCATTATCCTGAAGCTGTCAGAATTCTCCTTCAATTCCACCATTGCCACTAAATCTATTAAACAACAAAAATTCAACTGAGTGAATTTAAAGATCAAATTGGCTTTTTTCAATGATTCATGAATCAGCGTCCCTTCTATCAATAGAAAAGAACTCCCCCAAGCTGTAGAAAAGGAATAGTTTTTAAAGGCAGAAGAGGGGTGGAAAAAGGAAATTATTAGCAAAGAATGGATTATTTCAGGCAAGGTCGCCTTTCTAGGGGGTACAGAGGGCCTAACGGGGGGATCATCTCGCTATTGCTGACCAGATAATTTCATGTTGCCTGGTAAAAGGTTATATTCTTGGGAGATTGAAACTGCAATTAGGTTAGATATTAAGTCTTGGTTTGCTGACATGGGGTTTAGCACAAGTGACTCCATTTGGGCCTGCTGTCTCCTTTTCACAAGGTAATGGGGGACAGAGCCAGGGAACTTGTAGATGGGAAGGGGGGAGAGGGCAATTGTAAGAAGAACGGGACTAGGTCAGGTGAAATGTTGAATGTTGTGGATGGAGAAGCAGGATTAGTGATGTGGAAACTTTCCAAACTCCACAAAGCTGCAACTAAAGGTGGCTTCTTAGACCCAGAAAACTCACTTCCCTCCATCACTCCTCCCATTACACCCCAAATTTCCAAGCTCAAGAGCTTCCAATCACGTGGACAGGACCCCCCACCTCCTGTATCAGCAACTCAAATCAGGATTCCCCTGCAGCATATGAAATCACATTTCTGTCAGTCATGTGACCCCTGGACACAAAGACCCACTGTGTCCTCTAGGGTAGAAAAGGGTCACTGTTGCTTTGCTGGTATAACTCCACCCAGCCTGATGCTGCCAATCTGGAGAGCCGATGGTCCCCAACATCTTGTTACATACAGCAGTGTCACTGCATTGCATACCTCCAAGGGGCACCATTCACACCAAAGTCCCCTTGGGCCACTATATGTGGTGACCATGGCACAAGGCAATATAAATGGTGGCATGAGACATCAGGAAGCACACTTACCTGGGAGGCAGGTGACTTCCATTTTAGCCCTTAGAAATGGTCTCTCTCACTAAGTTACTTTGGTTTTGATTATCCCATCCATAATATGAGAATAATGATGTTTTAGGTGTTGACTGAAAGAACACACACAACATGAGAGCAGTGAGTTTCAGGTTTGTTCAGGGACCTTACTGAGAACTAGATCCTGAAGACAGCCCCTCAGATAGTTCTGAAGAACTGCTCCGAAGAGGTAGGGAAGGAGCCAGGATATATATAAATGTTTTGGCTGAGAAATACATGTAGTCAAGCATACATCTTGGTAAAAGATTAGTGCTAATCAGCAAAAAAAAAAAAAAAAAACCCAGATATCTCAAGGTAATGATTTTAGTGCTTTTCTGTGCATGGAAATATGCAAGAATCTGGGCTCATCGAAATTCTTCCTTAGATATGCATCTTAACTATCTAGGGGTTATATTTCCAAAACTCAGAATGCTTCTCTGTTTTTCTCCATCTTGAATTCCCCTCAGGGTGCACTGTCTGTGAGTTGTGACTTAACCCCTTGTATAACTGGATGGTGAGTGAGACTCTTGTTCTTTTTGTTTGTACAGGGAAGGATCTAAGGGATCAAATAAATGGTCCTACAAGATCTTCTGCTCTGAGAGCACTTTCTCTTGGAAAATATCACTATCTCTACCCATAGGGGCAGGGAAGTTTGGGTGAGGGTTCTTACACTCCCACAACCACACAAGGGTCAAGCTAACTGGCACACCCGTGCATTCAGACTGCCCTTCTGGGAAGCCTTTCTATCAGAGCCTCAAGTAGAAGCATGGACCCCAGGAGCCACCAGAGAGCTCCCGGTGACTACCACAGAAAGTCTCCCATTTAGAGTAATCACTGGACCTCACTCCAAGGACAACAAACCTCCCTGCCTTTCCTGCAGCCCAGCAGACTTCAGCCCTAAATGCCAATCAGAGAGGCACCTCCAAATGTTAGCATATCCAGAGGCAGGCACCAGCAGACCAACAGTGTGGTGGCCACAGGACAGCTTACTGGGATCAGCAGACCCGCTGGTGCCAGGAAAATCTTGAAGATGGGATCAAGAAAAGAGAGTGGCAGCGGGGAGTGTCTTCCATTTGTGAAAGACTAAACAGAGTTTGCTCACAGCACTACTGCCAAGCGTTCTCTCTTCTCATTCAAGGAACCCTGAGCCCAGTTCACCTCTAACAGGGCACAGCATCATCTGCCCCTGGAGTGTGAAATGGTGGGCACGAAACATTGGAGGTATTTAAAGACGGCACACATTTTACTGAACTCAACCTGGATCTGCCTGCCCTCGCAGTAAAGCCCATCTACTGACACCGGGTTGTGGTCAAAGAAAGTGTAGCATTTTTTCTTGGACTGTTTTTCTTTATTTTTTAACATATTTATTGGAGTATAATTGCTTTACAGTGGTGTGTTAGTTTCTGCTTTATAACAAAGTGAGTCAGCTATACATACACATATATCCCCATATCTCCTCCCTCTTGCGTCTCCCTCCCACCCTCCCTATCCCACCCCTCTAGGTGGTCACAAAGCACCGAGCTGATCTCCCTGTGCTATGCAGCTGCTTCCCACTAGCTATCTGTTTTACATTTGGGAGTGTATATATGTCCATGCCACTCTCTCACTTCGTCCCAGCTTACCCTTCCCCCTCCCTGTGTCCTCAAGTCCATTCTCTACGTCTGCATCTTTATTCCTGTGCTGCCCCTAGGTTCATCAGAACCTTTTTTTTTTCTTTTAGTTTCCATATATATGTTAGCATGCGGTATTTGTTTTTCTCTTTCTGACTTACTTCACTCTGTATGACAGACTCTAGGTCCACCCACCTTACTACAAATAACTCAATTACGTTTCTTCTTATGGCTGAGTAATATTCCATTGTATATATGTGCCACATCTTCTTTATCCGTTCATCTGTCGATGGACACTTAGGTTGCTTCCATCTCCCGGCTATTGTAAATAGAGCCACAATGAACATTGAGGTACATGGCTGAAAGTGTAGCATTTATTGCAGGGCATCAAGCAAAGAGTCCAGACAGCTAGTGCTTAAAAGGTCTGAACTCCCTAGAGGCTTTCAGGGAAAGGTTTTTAAAGATAGGGTGAGGGAGGGGGTTGTGGGGTGTGGGGTGTGTGATCAGCTCGTAGACATTCTTCTGACTGGTTGGTGGTGAGTTCATCAGGAGTCAACATCTTTAACCTTCTGGTTCCAATCGGTCTGGGGTCTATGTGCTCATGGGCAGCATACAGTTAACGTCTTCCAGTCTGGTGGGGATTTCAGTATCTGCATAACAGCCCAAGGATATGGCTCAGAACATTCTCTATAGCCTTTGAGGAGGAACTAAAAGTCCTTGACTTTGTTTAATGGCTAAACTGTTATTATTTTGTCTTGTTTGACTGCTTTCCTTTCTTTCTGCATTTTTCTCACTCCTCTGATTACATTTATTCTTTGACTAAAGTTTTTCTACAGACAAAAAGCAGGCAGAAGACATTGTGGGGGTGGTGTCTGTTGTGCGGATGTCCCATAGGGTCCTGCTCAGTTACACACAGACCCCAACCAGGGACCAGGGATGTCATCAAAAGGTTTCTCTGGGAAACAAACTCTTAGATGAAAACCCTAATCCACTGCTGCAGCTGGTCTTGAGGCTGTAAATAATACTATGGTGTTGAAATTAATAATAAGAAATACATGTTCCTGGCACAGAGCTCCTAAAACTGGAATTTCCAGTGATGAGAGCTAATATGATCTGTTACGTTAACGAGGTCACTTTTGGAAAGTGCCTAAGGATGGGGGCCCTCTGGCCCTGCTTGTGCCCAGTCCCAAGGCGCTGATTTAATCTCACAATGGATTGTTGCTGGGCCCACCTGGCTTTATAACTTGGTGGGTTTCACTAAACCCAGTTCCTGACAGGCAGTTCTGGCTGCAAGTCTACTTGAATTCCTCTGGCCAGGCTCTTTGTCTCTGCCAGGGGCAGTAAACACACTGGGAACTCTTTTTTCAGAAGATATAAATTCTCCTCTTTAGATGGCATGGCCTTGGTCCAGAAGCCCAGGGGTCCATTTTGTGATTCTCCAACAGTCATAGACTCCACGGGGCACAGTGGGCTTCCTTCCCCACCACATTACCTCTAATACCTGCGTCTAGCTGGTTGGATGGCACAAGCTGCAGGATCACTTGCCCCACATCCAGACCAGCTGGAACCCACTCATGCTCTGCACCCCTGGAAGCCTGGAAGTCACAACTGGAAGCCTTTTGTATGCGTGGTCAGAGCAGTCTTCCCGAGTACAGAGAAGCTGACTGCCAGGCACTGTGCCTCTTTTCTCAATGGTGGGAGGCAAGGGATGCTACAATTATTCTCTGACTTTGGAGGGTATATCCCAGTGAGCTCCCAGACTAATCCTATGAGGTGCTCTGGAGCAGGGATGCTCCTTTAGAATTATCCCATATAAGGAAAAAGCAACGGGCCTTTATCTGTCTATATCACCCATCATTGGGTGTGGGCAGTCCCCAGAAAAGGGGATGTGACTTTGAGGGAGGCAGCTGTCCCTACAGCCCAAGGCAATTCCTAGAGAGGCACTCAGTGCAGACCTGTTGGCCACCAATGCGGCTGAAGTTGGGGGAATGATTACCTTGGTCCTGAGGTGTGAATGGGGCTCTAGGCAGAGCAACATGGAAGCTGCTATAAGGATGCAGGCCTGGACCTAAGGCATGTCTGATCCCTGGATGGGTTCTGTAGCTAGCCTGGAAGGTAACTCTTGGAAATTTACATTTTCTCACTGGGCTTTGGTGTACCCAACCATAAAATGGATCCTTGAACTAGATATATGACTTCTCATTGACTGTGCATTAAAACTACCACAGACATGTCTAAAAGCACAGGTACTTTTTAAAAATTTTATTTCATTGAAGTATAGTTGACATAAAATGTTGTGTTAATTTCTGCTGTACAGAAAAATGATTCAGTTATACATATATATGCATTCTTTATCATATTTTTTTCCATTATGGTTTATTACAGGATATTGAATATAGTTCCCTGTGCTATACAGTAGGACGTTGTTGTTTATCCATTCTATATATAATAGCTTGCATCTGCTAATCCCAAACTCCCAATCCTTCCCTCCTCCACCTACCCTCCCCCTTGGCAACCATAAGTCTGTTCTCTATGTCTGAAAGCACAGGTTCTAAGTTATCTTTCCCAAAGACTCTGCCTAATGTATTAGAGTGAGGGTGAGGCTTGGGAACCCTATTCTACCTGCTAGACTTGCTTCAGCTCTGGTTTGCCGGAACCAGCTCTGCATTCTGTGGAAATCATTTAATCTCCCCAGTAAAGTGGGGATCAAGACACCTGCTACTAGAGGATTATGTGAAACAACAGGCAAATAGCACTAGAACAAAGGCACATGGGTGTGTGTTCAGCATAGTTCAAGGGCAGGTCTGCACAGAGAGGCAGCTCTCCCTTTTATGGGCTCTGTCCCATATGAGGAAGGCTTTTGGCTTCTCTAAGCTGCACTTCTTTTATCTTTATAATGAGCATCATAAAATCACTTACCTCAGATGTTGGCCAGGAGGATTAAATTAGATAACATGCACAAATTCTATAGTCCCTGGCATGGAGAACAAATTCAAAAAAGCAGCCATCATTATTGACTTTTTACTGTGTGTCAGTTGCAATGCTGAGCTCTTATATGAAAATGACTTTATAGACTGCTTCTTCCAAAAAGTTCCAAGAAACTTTGGGAAAAGCTGATCCCAAATCTCAGCTGGTTCTCTTTTATAAAAGGGACAATTGAGGCCCTGGGCTTGATAGGGTACAATATAGTAGGAACCTCACGGGACATGTCAGGGGACCTGGGCACTGGGACACATGGGCCTCTAATAGCCTACATGGCCTGATGGATTTTGTCCATCCTTGGGCCTTTGTTTTTCTATCCAAGAAAGGAGAGCATAGAAGACAATGAATTCTCAGGTCCTATTCACTTCTTTCTCTAGTTGTGTGGTATCAGATGAATTCTGCAGCCAAGCTATAAAACAAAGCTGGGAGTCTGGATTCCCAGTTTGCACTTCTACCTGACCATTCTTATTTCTTAGGGACCAGGTAAGAAGTCAGGACATCAGTTTCCATAACAGGGTACTCATATCCTACCCCCATCAGAGTTAATCCTGATCATAGACTCCCCAGGCACCAGCAAGAGCGAATGTGAATTGAATCTGCCTTGGGTGAGTGCTGGCTGGGAGGTCGCAGAAAAAAGTCAGAGAGCACCCACCTTGCTGCAGAAGGCAGCTGAGCCCGACAGAACAGCTGCCGAACCTGGATGGTGGGAATGAGTGGGTTAATATTTCACACTGAGTTCCCCAGGTAGCACAGCTGAAGTCTGAGGTGGAAAACTACAAAATGAAAATAGCAGCCTGACGTCACTGAACACTCGCCAGCTATGACGCTGGCATCACTCAGAGGCTGTCGTACCTGGAGCACATCAGTCACATTGCCTGAGGCCTGGAGCAATCAAAGCATCTCATCTGGTGTGGGAGAGTCAGTCTTTGACGCAGCCGCTGTGCTTCCAGCGGCTGGAGCCCCACGTGTGCCCAGAGCCATGCTGAGGATCTGCACCGCGAGACCGCGCACGCTCCGGTCCCTGCTCGACGGCCGGGAAGGTGCGCCCTGGCCGGCGAGGGACCCGGGACTTGCACGGAGGTTGTTTTCCACTGAGAAAGTCAATTCTAAGGATCATGCTCTCCCCAACCCCAGCTGGAGCAAGGACTTAAGACTCCCCTTTGACCAGTTCAGGAAGAAATGTGAAGACGGCTCCTGGGAACGTTTGCCGTCACATGAAAGTGAATGTACTCAAGAGTGAAGACTTCAAAACCTATTTTCTTGTAGGAACAGCTACTCTCCCATAAAGAATATTTAAATATCAAACATAAAACTAAGAACAGGAAGACCTTCAAGATGGCGGAAGAGTAAGACGTGGCGATCACCTTTCTCCCCACAAATACATCAGAAATACATCTACATGTGGAACACCTCCTACAGAACACCTACTGGATGCTGGCAGAAGACCTCAGACCTCCCAAAAGGCAAGAAACTCCACCACGTACCTAGGTAGGGCAAAAGAAAAAAAGAAAAAACAGAGACAAAAGAATAGGGACGGGACCTGCACCAGTGGGAGGGAGCTGTGAAGGAGGAAAGGTTTCCACACACTAGGAGCCCCTTCGTGGGCAGAGACTGCGGGTGGCGGAGGGGGGAGCTTTGGAGCCGAGGAGGAGAGCGCAGCCACAGGGGAGCGGGGGGCAAAGTGGAAAGATTTCCGCACAGAGGATCGGTGCCGACCGGCACTCACCAGCCCTAGAGGCTTGTCTGCTCACCCGCCGGGTGGGTGGGTGGGGCTGGGACCTGAGGCTCGGGCTTCGGTCAGAGCGCCGGGAGAGGACTGGGGTTGGCAGCGTGAACACAGCCTGAAGGGGGTTAGTGCACCACGGCTAGACGGGAGGGAGTCCGGGAAAAGACTGGACCTCCCGAAGATGCAAGAGACCATTGTTTTGGGGAGCGTGAGGACAGGGGATTCAGAGCACCGCCTAAACGAGCTCCAGAGACGGGCGCAAGCCGCGGCTATCAGTGCGGACCCCAGAGACGGGCATGAAACGCCAGGGCTGCTGCTGCCGCCACCAAGAAGCCTGTGTGCGAGCACAGGTCACTCTCCACACTCCCCTTCAGGGGAGCCTGTGCAGCCCGCCACTGCCAGGGTCCCGGGATGCAGGGACAACTTCCCCGGGAGAACGCACAGTTCGCCTCAGGCTGGTGCAACGTCACACCAGCCTCTGCTGCCACAGGCTTACCCTGCTTTCCGTGCCCCTCCCTCCCCCCGACCTGAGTGTGCCAGAGCTCCCGAATCAGCTGCTCCTTTACCCCGTCCTGTCTGGGCGAAGAACAGACGTCCTCAGGCGACCTACATGCAGAACCCCAGAGCTGAACGCCGGGAACTGTGCGAACAAAGAAGAGAAAGGGAAATCTCTACCGGCAGCCTCAGGAGCAGCAGGTTAAATCTCCACAATCAACTTGATGTACCCTGCATCTGTGGAACACCTGAATACACAAGGAATCACCCCAAAATTGAGGCGGTGAAATTTGGGAGCAACTGTAGACTTGGGGTTTGCTTTCTGTGTCTAATTTGTTTCTGGTTTTATGTTTATATTAGTTTAGTATTTAGAGTTTATTATCATTGGTAGATTTGTTTATTGATTTGGTTACTCTCTTCCTTTTGTTTTTTTAAAATATATATATATATATTTTTTCTTTCCTTTTTCTCTTTTTGTGAGTGTGTATGTGTATGCTTCCTTGTGTGATTTTGTCTGTATAGCTTTGCTTTTATCATTTGTCCTAGGGTCCTATCTGTCCGTTTTTTTTTTTTTTCTTTTTTTTTTTTTTTTACTTTTTAGTTTTTTAAATTTGTAGTAATTTAAATTTATTTTATTTTAATAACTTTATTTTCTGTCTTTCTTTCTTTCTTCCTTCCTTTCTTTCTTTCTTTCTTTGTTTCTTTCTTCCTTCCTTTCTTTCTTTCTTCCTTCCTTTCTTTCTCTTTCTTTCTTTCTTTCTTTCTTTCTTTCTTTCTTTCTTTCTTTCTTTCTTTCTTTCTTTCTTTCTTTCTTTCTTTCTTTCTTTCTTTCTTTCTTTCTTTCTTTCTTTCTTTCTTTCTTTCTTTCTCCTTGAGCCACATGGCTGACAGGGTCTTGATGCTTCAGCCAGGTGTCAGGCCTATGCCTCTGAGGTGGGAGAGCCAATTTCAGGACACTCATCCACCAGAGACCTCCTGGCCCCATGTAATATCAAACAGCAAAAGCTCTCCCAGAGATCTCCATCTCAACGCTAAGACCCAGCTCCACTCAATGATCAGCAAGGTACAGTGCTGGACACCCCATACCAAACAACTAGCAAAAGAACACAACCCTATGCATTAGCAGGGAGGCTGCCTCAAATCATGATAAGGTCACAGGCACCCCAAAACACACCACCAGACGTGGTCCTGCCGACCAGAAAGACAAGATCCAGCCTTATCCACCAGAACACAGGCACTAGTCCCCTCCACCAGGAAGCCTACACAACCCACTGAACCAACCTTAGCCACTGGCGGCAGACACCAAAAACAACGGAAACTATGAACCTGAAGCCTGTGAAAAGGAGACCCCAAAAACAGTAAGTTAAGCAAAATGAGAAGACAGAGAAGCACACAGCAGATGAAGGAGCAAAGTAAAAACCCACCAGACCAAACAAATGAAGAGGAAATAGGCAGTCTACCTGAAAAAGAATTCAGAGGAATGATAGTAAAGATGATCCAAAGTCTTGGAAATAGAATAGAGAAAATACAAGAAGCGTTTAACAAGGAACTAGAAGAACTAAAGAGCAAACAAACAATGATGAACAACACAATAAATGAAATTAAAAGTTCTCTAGAATGAATCAATAGCAGAATAACTGAGGCAGAAGAATGGATAAGTGACCTGGAAGATAAAATAGTGGAAATAACTACCGCAGAGCAGAATAAAGAAAAAAGAATGAAAAGAATTGAGGACCGTCTCAGAGACCTCTGGGACAACACTAAATGCACCAACATTCAAATTATAAGGGTCCCAGAAGAGGAAAAGAAAAAGAAAGGGACTGAGAAAATATTTGAAGAGATTACTGTTGAAAACTTCCCTAGTATAAGAAAGGAAATAATTAATCAAGTCCTGGAAGCTCAGAGAGTCCCACACAGGATAAATTCAAGGAGAAACACACCAAGACACATATTAATCAAGGTATCAAAAATTAAATAGAAAGAAAAAATATTAAAAGCAGCAAGGGGAAAACAACAAATAACACACAAGGGAATCCCCGTAAGGTTAACGGCTGACCTTTCAGCAGAAACTCTGCAAGCCAGAAGGGAGTGGCAGGACATACTTAAAGTGATGAAAGGGGAAAACCTACAACCAAAATTACTCTACCCAGCAAGGATCTCATTCAGACTCGACAGAGAAATTAAAAGCTTTACAGACAAGCAAAAACTGAGAGAGTCCAGCACCACAAAACCAGCTTTACAACAAATGCTAAAGGAACTTCTCTAGGAAAGAAACACAAGAGAAGGAAAAGACCTACAATAACAAACCCAAAACAATTAAGAAAATGGTAATAGGAACATACATATTGATAACTACTTTAAATGTAAATGGATTAAGTGCTCCCACCAAAAGACATAGACTGGCTGAATGGATACAGAAACAAGACCCGTATATATGCTGTCTTCAAGAGACCCACTGCAGACCTAGGCACACATACAGACTGAAAGTGAGGGGATGGAAAAAGATATTCTATGCAAATGGAAATCAAAAGAAAGCTGGAGTACCAATTCTCATATCACATAAAATAGACTTTAAAATAAAGACTATTACAAGAGACAAAGAAGGACACTATATAGTGATCAAGGGATCAAGGGATCAAGATATAACAATTGTAAATATTGATGCACCCAACATAGGAGCACCTCAATACATAATACAAATGCTAACAGCCATAAAAGGGGAAATCGACAGTAACACAATCATAGTAGGGGACTTTAACACCCCACTTTCACCAATGGACAGGTCATCCAAAATGAAAATAAATAAGGAAGCACAAGCTTTAAATGATACATTAAACAACATGGAATTAATTGATATTTATAGGACATTCCATCCAAAAACAACAGAGTACACTTTCTTCTCAAGTACTAATGGAACATTCTCCAGGATCGATCATATCTTGGGTCACAAATCAAGCCTTGGTAAATTTAAGAAAATTGAAATCATATCAAGTATCTTTTCTGACCACAACGCTATGAGACTAGATATCAATTACAGGAAAAAAGTGTAAAAAATACAAACACATGGAGGCTAAACAATACACTATTGCTTTACGTTTTTTATCTTGTGAATTGATAGTCTCCTTAGCTTAAGAATTCACTTATTTTTCTTCTTTATTTATAAGAGACTTTAAAACATCTACCTCTTGTATATTTCATTTTTTGAAAACATTGTATCACCTCTTAACAATACAGAAGTTACAGAACATGAACCATAGTTCTGACCTCAGGATTTCCTCTTAGAAGAAGAAGGAACTTAAGCCCTTCCAGGACGGCAGCTTTTTTAAACTCGGGGACTCTCCCCACCAATTGCATCATGTCTGATACACATGGTCCAGCATGGTTTAGGGACCAGGTTTGTACTTAGCTGCAGTGCACATGCAAGGTCACTAAATAAGCCCAGGACATTTTTATTCTCCAGTGAGGTGACATGATACAGAGGTGCATCTGGAAGCAAGAACTAGAAATAAGACTAAAAGTCTATTATGAGGACAAGTGGGTTCATCGAAATGCAAGGGATCAGGGTCCAGCAGGCATAATCCTGGCTTGCCTGCTAAGTAGCTCTGTGATCCACCCAGATTCCATTAGGCCCACCTGCCTCATCTGTGAAATGTGGGGTTGCACAAGATCAGGGATGACAAGTGAGTTTCAGTGCAAGTGTCAACCCAAGAGGATGGTTGGAAGGATAGCAAGGTCTTATACTGGGCTATGAGAAGTAGTGATGAGGCTGTTTACTGATGTCCTCCATGGGCACAGTGTTAGGGAGGACCCCAGTTTTGTGACATGGCCATTTCTGGGCCAAGAGCTACCTATGCTCCCCTCCATTTTATTCTCCCAAGATCATCTGGAATCGGGTCCAGTCTGAGACTGGACATTTAGGACATTAGGAATCGCCGGGGAAGTGTTCTTTCCTGCTTAGCTCCGTCTAGGAGGAAGGAGAGTGGTTAAGCTAATGAACTCCAGGATTTGGATGCTTGGATGCTTATTTCGGCTCTCTGTACCTCAGTTTCCCTATCAGTAAAATGAGTGAATGAAAAGAGTTGACACTGAACATTGAACGGTGTGTTATTAGCATATAGTAAGTATTTATTAAGTTAGCAGTTATGGATATTCATAATGAGGGGGATGCAGTGACCAGAGGCTGCTAGGGAGGTACCTGGGGTGTGGACTACTGGAAGTGTTCCTTTAGCTGTCTTCATGTTTCTT
This sequence comes from Grampus griseus, assembly GCF_964374135.1. Lineage (NCBI taxonomy): Eukaryota > Metazoa > Chordata > Mammalia > Artiodactyla > Delphinidae > Grampus > Grampus griseus. The sequence continues at coordinate 57,145,251 of NC_139014.1, forward strand.
GGTAAAGATGTAGTAGGACCTTCTGGAAGAGCTATGCTATAGATGAGGAAATAGAAAGAGTCTCCTGGAAACAGTGGAGCATGGGGTCCTCAGACCCTCACACAAACCAGAGGTGCAGAAGGCTCTGGGCCCCCAGAAGGAATGGGAGACAGATCCCAGGTAGGACAGACACAGAGAGGCACCTCACTCAGGTTCTGCGGGGAGTTCAAAGACTGCCGTCAGCAAATCCCTTTGATTTCTCAATTTCTCTCCTTTCATTGTGGTTTTCATCCGGATTTGGGAAATCTTAGTGTGAAAGCTAAAACGAGACTCGAGACTGCTCAAGTTCTGTAGCTGTTCTGGCCAGCTGCCAGACTGCCCTCCCCAGGGAAGGGATCCTTCTACCTTCTCTCTCTCTCTCCTCTCCTGGGGGCTTCTCAACGTGCTTGTCATTTAGGAGCCAGTGGATGGCAAGCCTGTGGTCTAGACAATAAACTGGTAGAGGGCAGGGTTAAGTTAGCACTGGGAAAGAAATGAGGCTGCTGCCGTGGAAGCTGGTCTCCATCTTCTTAAGTGACTCTCAAGGAACATCAGGGTCAGGTGGAAGAATAGCCTGGGAATCCCAAGCCCGGGCTACATTTTACAGCTTTGCCCCAGGTTTATTCAGAGATCACAGAATCATAGAAACAATGGGAAGAGGCTGACCATTTAGTGCAGAAGAATCTGACAGGGTGATGCTCAATTACACATCATGCATCCGTGTTTGGTCCCTGGTCCCTGGCGGGAACTTTTCTCTATCAGAGGTCCCAGAGTCTCCAGTGCTTTGAGTTTACAGGTTCATGGACAGGAGTGAGAGGACAAATGGGCTGAGGACCACTTCAAAATGAAGAGCGAGGGCTTCCCTGGTAGCGCGGTGGTTGAGAGTCCTCCTGCCGATGCAGGGGACGTGGGTTCATGCCCCGGTCCGGGAAGATCCCACATGCCGCGGAGTGGCTGGGCCCGTGAGCCATGGCCGCTGAGCCCGCACGTCCGGAGCCTGTGCTCCACAATGGGGGAGGCCACAACAGTGAGAGGCCCGCGTACAGCAAAAAAAAAAAGAAGAGCGATATCTTTAAGGAGGGAGTGCAAGCAGATTCTATTTGAGGTTGTGCACTTGTGGCATTTGGTGGCAGTGCATCTCTACCTATTGACCCCAAGGATATAGCAGCAGAAGGTGGTCCAAAAACAACAAGAACAACAAAAACCCACCTCATGCCTCTTCCCATTCCCTACCTTCTGCCCAAGACTTGCCTAGTGCCAGAGGGGTTTCTGAGTGTGGATCATATGGCGGCATCTTAGTCACCTGTACTCTGACTCACTCTGTGCCCCTGCACTCCATTGGAGGTTTAGGGGTCACTCTTGATGGGCGTTTGGAGATAGGATCTTGGTGTCTGAAGAGGCACACGGGACTACTGGACCCAGTCCGAGGGTGAATGAAGATGTTAATTTCTCCCAGGACTTTGGGGGCCTCCTTGGGGGCTTTGATGAAAACTCTGTATCTAGGCAGGCAATGGCTGAGCCAGGAGTGGGTTTATAGTAACCCAGGCCCCTGGCTGGCCCCAAGTGCGGATTTGAAGCTCGGTGCCTTCCAGCTTCTCCTAAGACATGGCTCCTTGAACTGAGGGAAATGGTGAGGTCACCAGACTCTCTCCCTTCCTGCCTGTGATACAGTATTATCCCCATTGAATGGAGAGGGAAACTGAGGCCCAGAAAGAGAAGCTGATATGCCTGAGTGCACAGGGAGTCAGTGCCACGTCTGCAATCAGCACTGACATCTCCTGCCTCCCAGGACTGGACTTTTCCAGCACCCCACGCTCCCAAGTACACTGTTATGTACAGCAGCCATCTCTCCTTGAAACTGGCAAGTGTGAGTCTCGATAGTTGGTCTTTAACTTTGGTGGGGAGGCTGGTTTCCGTACAAGTGGGTCCCCTTTTTGAAAGAACAGCAAGCCAAGCTCATATACTGCAGGGGGATCTTAGGGGACCATCCAGGAAGAGGAGACCCTGTCTCTTTAAATGCTTGTTCCTAAACCTCTAGAGTTGGGCTTAAGGGGATAGTGATAAAGGGAAGAAAATTTCGGGCATAGGGTGGACATGCCTGTAAATACCAGTTTGTGGTGTTTGGGGAGCTGGTTCTAGAACCTGCATCACTGGCCCTCCTCTCTGTCCTCATGACTGAATATCTTCAGTAAATCCCCTACAAGCTGCCTCCTCTCCCCCACCCTTGCCATTACTTCTTGCCTGGATCATCGCAGAGACCAGCTCTCAGGTCCCCCCTTCCACACCCCATCCTGCCCACAGCTTTCTCCTCTGAGAGCACACTTCTGATTATGGCACTTTGGCTTCCCTGCTGGTCAAATATCCTTAGTATCTCCCTATGACTTTCAGAATTGAACCCCAGCTGTCCACCTTGACATTCAAGACCCTCTAAAACAAGACTCCAAGCTCGCATTCTAAAATTTCTGAACTTTCCTCCTATTCCTGGACCAAATTCCAGCCAGATGAAATTTCTGCTTCTTGCCTACTCATCTGCCCATCCTGAAATAACTCTGTAGAATCCTCTGCTCTAATCTCGCCCCATCCTTTAAGGCAGGTCCTGCTTATGTTTCTTCTTCACTGAAAAGTGTCACCTGACTATTAAGTCTGTTGTCACCAGCATTCCTCTGAGGTCTCAGTTCACATAAGATCTCTGGGGCTGAGGATAGATGGATGGGAATGGTGAGAGGCAGGGAGAAATCCCAAAGGCTATTTCAATAGATCTCCCTCCCACGAGATTTCACTGTGTAGGAGGCAGGGGTTGGTGGGCACGTGAGGAAGGGAATGTCTGTGGCTGGTGCTGGACAGGCGGCTGAAGTCCTGGAGTCCCAGCAAGCTGCAGTGGGGCACCGGAACCCCTGTGCTGGGATGGCCCTGTCTGTCTTGAACCTCGGCATGGACAGCAGCCAAGTCAAAAGGCCATTCATTGGGGGCATGCCCCCCACTTCCTAAAACCGTGGATTTTTCTGGGTTTCTCTCAGCTTCTCTGCTCCCCTGGCTGCTCTGCTTGATCTTTATAGAGTTGTGATCCATTATTTTATAGGAGGTAGAGAGTTAGGAGGATGCGAGGGAAGCCTTTCTCTTAGTAGGGTCACGGTCAAGGAATGATGAAATGAGATCCAAAATCTGCAGAGTAAGCAGTGGGGTCCTGGGGGGCGGGGGCTTCCTGGAAGAAAAAAAGGGAACCAGTGGAGTGGGACTGGACACATCTTCCATCTGGTGCCAAGACTAACGGGAATGAGATAGGAAGAGGAGGTACAGTTATGCCCAATCTAAGAACAGGAAAGGCTCTGAGCTGGATCAGCATAGGGGCTCCACTTCCTTTTCATTGAAAATCCTTTTGTAGAAAAGGGAAGAGGAAATGAAACTGGTCATAAGAAAGATGAGCAGATCCAAAGTTCCCCCTGTTGGGCTGAATGAAGGACTCCAGGAATCCTAGTTATAAAGCTCTTGGATCTTAACATCAGCAGAGATCAAAGCTGGCAGATAAAGATCTTGTAGAGCTGTGGTTTTCAAACCTCAGCTTAATTGTCATATTCTTTCACCAAGTGAGATCATGGGCAGAATCCCAATGATCAACCAGGGCAAGTGGAGCCGTCTGTATGAGGCAGAAGCTGGAGGCCCTGGTCCCTCATGCCAGGCCTCCAGGGAACTGCTCACAGTGAGATGCACTGATGAGACATCCCCCCTCCCCGCTCCCACACACACATCAAGAACTAATGGGCAGGGATGAACACAGCGTACACGTGTTCTACCTGCTGAGGATTGGCTCCCTCTAGTGGACAGTTGGTGCAGAGGTACGCAGGGCATCAGAGAAAAACACTGCATCCAATATTGGCTTGGAAGTATTTTAGAGACATTTGTCCAGCTACCCCTGAACTCTGTGCTCATCCCTACTTTTGAATAGGCTCCAACTGCCCAAGTAGAACGTCCTCTTTGAAGATCTATGGATGATTCACGGGTGTGGAGGATGGCACGGGGGCCCTGTCCAGAGGCGACTGAACACCTTTTGTGGATGTCAGAGCAATAGGTCAAGGGCTATGGCCTTCAATTGATGAAGCCCCTTACCTCTAGGAACTTCCTCAAGGTGAAGGCCTGAGTGTTCCTGTCCTGGGACCAGGGAAAATGCCTGCTTGTGTCCACTAGATAAAAGCCCTGTGCTTATCAACATGGGATGTGGAAATAGCAGAGGAGTCAGAAGCTGAACCTTAATTTCCACATCTGGAATTGGGCTAATACAACTTGTGAGGCTTAAATGCACTGAGGTACACAAAGTGTTTTCAAAAGTGGCTACTGGTACATGGTGAATTCTCCATAAGTTTAATAGTCATTACTTTTAGGGACTTCAGAAGAAGTACGGTCCGGCGTCTCTGGGCAGAGACTCAAAAGTGTAAGACAATGGAATTCTCATAATTTCTCCCCCAATTTGACCTGTGGCTCCAAACCGAGACATGTTGCAGTGGGGATGGTTTTTCAGGAATGCCTGTGTTATGGAAAAAGAAATAGGAGGAATACCAGCTAGAGGGGCAATGTCCCAGATATTGTGACGAGGATTAGATGGGTTTTTTTTTCTTTTTGCTCTCCCACAATCTGTGAAATTTATTGAGATTTCTGGCCTATAAAACTGGAGAATAGGGCTTCCCTGGTGGCGCAGTGGTTGAGAATCCGCCTGCCGATGCAGGGGACACAGGTTCGTGCCCCGGTCCGAGAGGATCCCACATGCCGCAGAGCGGCTGGGCCCGTGAGCCATGGCTGCTGAGCCTGCGCGTACGGAGCCTGTGCTCCGCGGCGGGAGAGGCCACGGCAGTGAGAGGCCCACGTACCGCAAAAAACAAAAAACAAACAAAAAAAACACCTGGAGAATGTAACAACCCCCCTGCACTAGCCTCCTTCCTTTTTCAAGTGGTAACAAGTGCTTCAATCTGTTCTTAGTTTCATTTATTTATTTTTTAACAGCTTTATTGGAGTATAATTGCTTTACAGTGGTGTTTTAGTTTCTGCTTTATAACAAAGTGAATCAGCTATATGTATACATATATCCCCATATCCCCTCCCTCTTGCGTCTCCCTCTCACCCTCCCTATCCCACCCCTCTAGGTGGTCACAAAGCACCAAGCTGATCTCCCTGTGCTATGCGGCTGCTTCCCACTAGCTATCTATTTTACATTTGGGAGTGTATATATGTCCATGCCACTCTCTCACTTCGTCCCAGCTTACCCTTCCCCCTCCCCATATCCTCAAGTCCATTCTCTACGTTAGTGTCTTTATTTCTGTCCTGCCCCTAGGTTCTTCATAAATATTTTTTTATATACCATATATATGTGTTAGCATGCGGTATTTGTTTTTCTCTTTCTGACTTACTTCACTCTGTATGACAGACTCTAGGTCCATCCACCTCACTACAAATAACTCAATTTCGTTTCTTTTTATGGCTGAGTAATATTCCATTGTATATAAATGCCAAATCTTCTTTATCCATTTATCTGTCAATGGACACTTGGGTTGCTTCCATGTCCTGGCTATTGTAAATAGTGCTGCAATGAACATTGTGGTACGTGACTCTTGTTGAACTATGGTTTTCTCAGGGTATATGCCCAGAAGTGGGATTGCTGGGTCATATGGTAGTTCTATTTTTAGTTTTTTAAGGAACCTCCATACTGTTCTCCATAGTGGCTGTATCAATTTACATTCCCACCAACATTGCAGGAGGGTTCCCTTTTCTCCACACCCTCTCCCGCATTTACTGTTTGTAGATTTTTTTTTTTTTTTTTGGTACATGGGCTTCTCACTGTTGTGGCCTCTCCCGTTGCGGAGCACAGGCTCCAGACACGCAGGCTCAGCGGCCATGGCTCACGGGCCTAGCCGCTTCGCGGCATGTGGGATCTTCCTGGACCAGGGCACGAACCCGTGTCCCCTGCATCGGCAGGCGGACTCTCAACCACTGCGCCACCAGGGAAGCCCCTGTTTGTAGATTTTTTGATGATGGCCATTCTGACAGTGTGAGGTAATACCTCATTGTAGTTTTGTTGTTTTGTTTTTGTTTTTTTTGCTGTACGCGGGCCTCTCACTCATGTGGCCTTTCCCATTGCAGAGCACAGGGTCCAGACACGCAGGCTCAGTGGCCATGGCTCACAGGCCTAGCCGCTCCGCGGCATATGGGATCTTCCCGGACTGGGGTACGAACCTGTGTCCCCTGCATTGGCAGGTGGACCCCCAACAACGGTGCCACCAGGGAAGCCCCTCATTGTAGTTTTGATTTTCATTTCTCTAATGATTAGTGATGTTGAGCATCTTTTCATGTGTTTGTTGGCAATCTGTATATCTTCTTTGGAGAAATGTCTATTTAGTTCTGCTGACCATTTTCGGATTGGGTTGTTTGTTTTTTTGATATTAAGTTGCGTGAGCTGCTTGTATATTTTGGAGATTAATCCTTTGTCAGTTGCTTCGTTTCCAAATATTTTCTCCCAGTCTGAGAGCTGTCTTTTCATCTTGTTTATGGTTCCCTTTGCTGTGCAAAATCTGTTAAGTTTCATTAGGTCCCATTTGTTTAGTTTTGTTTTTATCTCCATTTCTCTAGGAGGTGGGTCAAAAAGGATCTTCCTGTGATTTATGTCATAGAGTGTTCTGTTTATGTTTTCCTCTAAAAGTTTCATAGTGTCTGCTCTTACATTTAGGTCTTTAATCCATTTTGAGTTAATTTTTGCGTATGGTGTTAGGGAGTGTTCTAATTTCATTCTTTTACATGTAGCTGTCCAGTTTTCCCAGCACCACTTATTGAAGAGGCTGTCTTTTCTCCACTGTATATCCTTGCCTCCTTTATCAAAGACAGGGTGACCATATGTGCGTGGGTTTATCTCTGGGCTTTCTATCCTGTTCCATTGATCTATATTTCTGTTTTTGTGCCAGTACCATACTGTCTTGATTACTGTAGCTTTGTAGTATAGTCTGAAGTCAGGGAGCCTGATTCCTCCAGTTCCTTCTTTCATTCTCAAGATTGCTTTGGCTATTCGGGGTCTTTTGTGTTTCCATACAAATTGTGAAATTTTTTCTTCTAGTTCTGTGAAAAATGCCAGTGGTAGTTTGACAGGGATTGCATTGAATCTGTAGATTGCTTTGGGTAGTATAGTCATTTTCACAATGTTGATTATTCCAATCCAAGAACGTGGTATATCTCTCCATCTATTTGTACCATCTTTAATTTCTTTCATCAGTGTCTTATAGTTTTCTGCATACAGGTCTTTTGTCTCCTTAGGTAGATTTATTCCTAGATATTTTATTCTTTGTGTTGTAATGGTAAATGGGAGTGTTTCCTTAATTTTTCTTTCAGATTTTTCATCATTAGTATAGAGCAATGCAAGAGATTTCTTTGAATTAATTTTGTATCTTGCTACTTTATCAAATTCATTGATTAGCTCTAGTAGTTTTCTCGTAGCACCTTTAGGATTCTCTATGTATAGTATCATGTCATCTGCAAACAGTGACAGCTTTACTTCCTCTCTTCTGATTTGGATTCATTTTATTTCTTTTTCTTCTCTGATTGCTGTGACTAAAACTTCCAAAATTATGTTGAATAATAGTGGTGAGAGTGGGCAACCTTGTCTTGTTCCCGATCTTAGTGGAAATGGTTTCAGTATTTCAGCATTGAGAATGATATTGGCTGTGGGTTCATCATATATGGCCTTTATTATGTTGACGTAAGTTCCCTCTATGCCTAATTTCTGGAGGGTTTTTATCATAAATCGGTGTTGAATTTTGTCGAAAGCTTTTTCTGCATCTATTGAGATGATCATATGGTTTTTTCTCCTTCAGTTTGTTAATATGGTTTATCACATTGATTAATGTGCATATATTGAAGAGTCCTTGCATTCCTGGAATAAACCCCACTTGATCATGGTGTATGATCCTTTTAATGTGCTGTTGGATTCTGTTTGCTAGTATCTTGTTGAGGATTTTTACACCTATGTTCATCAGTGATATTGGCCTGTAGTTTTCTCTTTTTTGTGACATCTTTGTCTGGTTTTGGTATCAGGGTGATGGTGGCTTCGTAGAATGAGTTTGGGAGTGTTCCTCCCTCTGCTATATTTTGGAAGAGTTTGAGAAGGATAGGTGTTAGCTCTTCTCTAAATGTGTGATCAAATTCGCCTGTGAAGCCATCTGGTCCTGGGCTTCTGTTTGTTGGAAGTTTTTAATCACAGTTTCAGTTTCAGTGCTTGTGATTGTTCTGTTTATATTTTCTATTTCTTCCTGGTTCAGTCTCAGGAGGTTGTGCTTTCCAAAGAATTTGTCCATTCCTTCCTGTCCATTTTATTGGCATCTAGTTGCTTGTAGTAATCTCTCATGATCCTTTGCATTTCTGCACTGTCAGTTGTTACTTCTTTTTCATTTCTAATTCTATTGATTTCAGTCTTCTTCATTTTTTTCTTGATGAGGCTGGCTAATGGTCTATCAAATTCGTTTATCTTTTCAAAGAACCAGCTTTTAGTTTTATTGATCTTTGTGATTGTTTCCTTCATTTCTTTTCCATTTATTTTGCATCTGATCTTTATGATTTCTTTCCTTCTGCTAACTTTGGGGGTTTCTTTGTTCTTCTTTCTCAAATTGCTTTAGGTATAAGGTTAGGTTGTTTATTTGAGATGTTTCTTGGGTTAGGATTGTATTGCTATAAAATTCCTTGTTAGAACTGCCTTTGCTGCATCCCATAAGTTTTGGGTCATTGTGTTTTCATTGTCATTTGTTTCTAGATATTTTTTTATTTTCTCTTTGATTTCTTCAGTGATCTCTTGGTTATTCAGTAGTGCACTGTTTATCCTCCATGTGTTTGTATGTTTTACAGTTTTTTTTCTGTAATTGATATGTAGTCTCACAGTGTTGTGGTTGGAAAAGACACTTGATATGATTTCAATATTCTTAAATTTACCAAGGCTTGATTTGTGATCCAAGATATGATCTATCATAGAAAATGTTCCATTAGTACTTGAGAAGAAAGTGTACTCTGTTGTTTTTGGATGGAATGTCCTATAAATATCAATTAATTCCATGTTGTTTAATGTATCATTTAAAGCTTGTGCTTCCTTATTTATTTTCATTTTGGATGACCTGTCCATTGGTGAAAGTGGGGTGTTAAAGTCCCCTACTATGATTGTGTTACTGTCGATTTCCCCTTTTATGGCTGTTAGCATTTGCCTTATGTATTGAGGTGCTCCTATGTTGGGTGCATCAATATTTACAATTGTTCTAACTTCTTGGATTGATCCCTTGATCGTTATGTAGTGTCCTTCTTTGTCTCTTGTAATAGTCTTTATTTTAAAGTCTATTTTGTCTGATATGAGAATTGGCACTCCAGCTTTCTTTTGATTTCCATTTGCATGGAATATCTTTCTCCATCCCTCACTTTCACTCTGTGTGTGCCCCTAGGTCTGCAGTGGGTCTCTTGTAGACAGCATATATACGGGTCTTGTTTCTGTATCCATTCAGCCAGTCTATGTCTTTTGGTGGGAGCACTTAATCCATTTACATTTAAAGTAGTTATCAATATGTATGTTACTATTACCATTTTCTTAATTGTTTTGGGTTTGTTATTGTAGGTCTTTTCCTTCTCTTGTGTTTCTTTCCTAGAGAAGTTCCTTTAGCATTTGTTGTAAAGCTGGTTTTGTGGTGAACTCTCTCAGTTTTTGCTTGTCTGTAAAGCTTTTAATTTCTCTGTCGAGTCTGAATGAGATCCTTGCTGGGTAGAGTAATTTTGGTTGTAGTTTTCCCCCTTTCATCACTTTAAGTATGTCCTGCCACTTCCTTCTGGATTGCAGAGTTTCTGCTGAAAGGTCAGCCATTAACCTTATGGGGATTCCCTTGTGTGTTATTTGTTGTTTTTCCCTTGCTGCTTTTAATATTTTTTCTTTCTATTTAATGTTTGATAGTTTGCTTAATATGTGTCTTGGTACGTTTCTCCTTGAATTTGTGCTGTATGGGACTCTCTGCCTTTCCTGGACTTGATTGTTTCCTTTCCTATATTAGGGAAGTTTTCAACTATAATCTCTTCAAATATTTTCTCAGTCCCTTTCTTTTTCTCTTCTTTTTCTGGGACCCCTATAATTTGAATGTTGGTGTGTTTAATGTTGTCCCAGAAGTCTCTGAGACGGTCCTCAATTCTTTTCATTCTTTCTTCTTTATTCCACTCTGTGGTAGTTATTTCCACTATTTTATCTTCGAGATCACTTATCCATTCTTCTGCCTCTGTTATTCTGCTATTGATTCCTTGTAGAGAATTTTTAATTTCATTTATGGTGTTGTTCATCATTGTTTGTTTGCTCTTTAGTTCTTCTAGGTCCTTGTTAAACGTTTCTTGTATTTTCTCTATTCTATTTCCAAGATTTTGGATCATCTTTACTATCATTCCTCTGAATTCTTTTTCAGGTAGACTGCCTATTTCCTCTTCATTTATTTGGTCTGGTGGGTTTTTACTTTGCTCCTTCATCTGCTGTGTGCTTCTCTGTCTTCTCATTTTGCTTAACTTGCTGTGTTTGGGGTCTCCTTTTTGCAGGCTGCAGGTTTGTAGTTCCCTTGTTTTTGGTGTCTGCCGCCAGTGGCTAAGGTTGGTTCAGTGAGTTTTGTAGCCTTCCTAGTGGAGGGGTCTAGTGCCTGTGTTCTGTTGGATGAGGCTGGATCTTGTCTTTCGGTGGGCAGGACCAAGTCCTGTGGTGTGTTTTGGGGTGTGTGTGATGTTATTCTGATTTTGGTCAGCGACTCTGCTAATGGGTGGTGTTGTGTTCCTGTCTTGCTAGTTGTTTGGCATGGGGTGTCCAGCACTGTACCTTGCTGGTCATTGAGTGGAGCTGGGTCTTAGCTTTGAGATGGAGGTCTCTGGGAGAGCTCTCACCAATTGATATTACATGGGGCTGGGAGGTCTCTGGTGGTTCAATTTCCTGAACTTGGCTCTCCCACCTCTGAGGCTCAGGCCTGACACCCAGCTGGAGCACCAAGACCCTGTCATCCACACAGCTCAGAATAAAAGGCAGAAAAAATGAATGAAAGGGAAAAAAAATTTATTAGAAAAAAAATTTTTTTTAATTATTAAAATAAAATATTTTAAAAAGCAATTAAAAAAAAGAAGATAGCAACCTAACCAATAAACAAATCCACCACTGATAACAAGCACTAAAAACTATACTAAGATAAACATAAAAATCAGAAAATAGTCAGTCGTATACAGCAAACCCCAAGTCTACAGTTGCTCCCAAAGTCTACCAGCTCAATTTTGGGGTGATTCCTTGTCTATTCAGGTATTCCACAGATGCAGGGTACATCAAGTTAATTGTGGAGATTTAATCTGCTGCTCCTGAGGCTGCCGGTAGAGATTTCCCTTTCTCTTCTTCGTTCGCACAGCTCCCAGGGTTCAGCTTTGGATTTGGACCTGCCTCTGCGTGTAGGTCGCTTGAGGGCATCTGTTCCCACCTCAGACAGGACGGAGTTAAAGTAGCAGCTGATTAGGGGGCTCTGGCTCACTCAGGCCGGGGGTAGGGAGGGGCACCGATGCAAGGCAAGCCTGCGGCGGCAGAGGCCAGCATGACGTTGCACCAGCCTGAGGCGCGCTGTGCGTTCTCCCGGGGAAGTTGTCGCTGGATCCCGGGACCCTGGCAGGGGCGGGCTGCACAGGCTGCCATGAAGGGGGGTGTGGAGAGTGACCTCTGCTCGCACACAGGCTTCTTGGTGGTGGCAGCAGCAGCCTTAGGGTCCCATGCCCGTCTCTGGGGTTCACGCTGGTAGCCGCGGCTCACGCCCATCTCTGCAGCTCATTTAGGTGGTGCTGTGAATCCCCTCTCCTCGCGCACCCCAAGACAATGATCTCTTGTGTCTTAGGCCAGACTTTTTCCCAGACTCCCTCCCGGCTAGCCGTGGTGCACTAACCCCCTGCAGGCTGTGTTCATGGCGCCAACCCCAGTCCTCTCCTGGCGCTCCGACCGACCGAAGCCCGAGCCTCAGCTCACAGCCCTGCCCGCACCGGCGGGTGAGCAGACAAGCCTCTGGTCTGGTGAGTGCTGGTCGGCACCAATCCTCTGTGCGGGAATCTCCCCGCTTTGCCCTCCGCACCCCTGTGGCTGCGCTCTCCTCCGCGGCTCCGAAGCTTCCCCCCTCCGCCACCTGCAGTCTCCGCCCGTGAAGGGGCTGCTAGTGTGTGGAAACCTTTCCTCCTTCACAGCTCCCTCCCACTGGTGCAGGTCCTGTCCGTATTCTTTTGTCTCTGTTTTTTCTTTTTTCTTTTGCCCTACCCAGGTACGTGGGGAGTTTCTTGCCTTTTGGGAGGTCTAAGGTCTTCTGCCAGCGTTCAGTAGGTGTTCTGCAGGAGTTGTTCCACGTGTAGATGTATTTCTGGTGTATCTCTATCCACACATTTTGATTGATTAATCCCTTAGCTATGGAATTGAATGGAGACATTAATGATGATATTACATCAGTTTTCTCATAATTATTGTTTATGATTGTGAAAAAATGGAAATTATATAATTCCCAACTGAAATTCTTTAATTAATTATGGTGCCTTTATATATGGACTCCTGTGGAGTCTTTAACATTCAAGATTATTGGAGAATATTGAATGATTTGTGGAAAATCTGGAAATATTCATTGAAAAGGTGATATGCAAACTTGGGTTTGATGATGAGATTTTAGCTATAATACCAAAAGCAACATCTATGAAAGAAAAAAAATTGATAAATTGGACTTTATTAAAATTTAAAACTTCTGCTCTATGAAAGCCATTGTTAAGAATATAAGCTACAGCCTGTGGAGAAAATATTTGCAATGCACATATCTGGTAAAGGACTTGAATGCAAAATATACAAAGAACTTCTTAAAGTCAACTGTAAGAAAAAAAATTTTTTTTAATGGGCAAAAGATTTGACACCAAAAGCAAAAGACCCTTTTCAAACAGACCCATTCTACCTGAATCTGCATGATATATTGAGCTTCCGCATATCATTTCACTTGGAAAGAAACTTTAGTGTCTAGATAAAATATTTGGAAATCACCAGCCTAAAAGATCGGTATTTGCCGCCCAGTTCTTAGGCTCCACAACAGAACATTCCAGGGCATTAAGACTTGAAGATTCCTGGATTCTATCATTCTGCTAAGGCTCTATCAAGCTACCTGTATGAGGTTCTAAAGGAGCCTGACTGATTTAGGATGGCCGGGACACGAATCTGATAAAGAGACCAGGCAAAGCCTTAGGGCCCCAACCCAGACCTCCCGGGACATGGGGAGGGTCAGGCACTTGGTTCTCTTCACTCTGTTAGGAACTCAGCTTCTACTCTTCCTTTCCAACAGATCATGTTCCATTTCAAAGAAATCAGAGCCCTTAATGGGCCAATAAGGTCACTTCCTACACTTTACTGGGCATAACCACATACCCTTCCACCACTGCCCCACCATCTAAACAAATGATGGAAACTGCACGACTTCCTTTTCTCGGTGTTTGGAAATCACCACCAGGATCTGGTACCTACTCACCACATTTAGGGGCCTATTTTATCCTTCCTTAAACATGACCCTGCCCATGTGCTCTGCTCCCTATAAAAGGCAGGCAGATCAGCCAGAGGAGCCAGAGTTGCAAAGAAGCTGAGACCAACTCAGAAACCTCCAGTTCTCAGGCTGAAGCTCCCTTGCTCACCCTCCGGTATGAAGGTCTCTGCAGCACTTCTGTGTCTGCTACTCACAGCAGCTGCCTTCAGCACCCAGGTGCTGGCTCAGCCAGGTAAGCCTCCTCTCTTCTTAAGCCTTAACATTTTAACTACCCCAGGTACTAACACCTGGCATGAGTCATCCCATGCTTGCTGCATAGCCTACATTAAAAAGATGGAGAGAATGAAATCCAGAGGGGAATTAAGAAGAGCTGGCATGTCACAACTGGTCAGAGGCAGAACCAGAACTAGAAGCCCAGGCCACTGGAGCCAGGCTCCACGATCTTTCTCGACACCAGCTTTGGGACATTAAATGCAGCTGCTATCTCAACAATCCTCACCTTGTTTGGAGATGTGGCACAGAAGGAAGAACCATTTCTCATTGTGGATAGGAAGGACATTTAGGGCAGTAGTAGAGAGGAAGAAACTCTTGCTGGAGGTTTCAAATGTTGGATTACAGTCCAGGGTAGCTCCCAGAAGGGTGGCTGTGTAAGGAGGATAAGGACCCAGAGGCATCTCAGCATGTGACTTAGGTTGGCTCTAAGCCCATGGGGACAGATAGCTGGGAAGCAAGGTCTTAGAACTTACCTTCCCAGGGTCAGAGGTTTTGGATCTGTAGACCCTCCGAATCACGCTACAAGGATTAATCTTGTTACTCAAGATTTTGCCATCTGCAGTCAACAATGAGGGGCTCCATAGTTCAGCAGAGGAAACTGACTCACAGATAACATTTTATCTATGGGATCTGGACTAAAGCTCCGAACTAGGGAATGGTAGGTCTTAGTTAGAACTTGTGTATTTGCTTTGTCTTCTACCTTCTCCTTCTTCTCTTACAAATGCAGGCTCACAATACATTATAACTCTCTGATGCTTTGCAAAATGTTTTTCAGATTCAGTTTCCAACCGAATCACTTGCTGCTTTATTGTGATCAGTAAGAAGATCCCCTTCAAGAAGCTGGACAGCTACACAAGAATCACCAACAGCCGGTGTCCCCAGGAAGCTGTGATGTGAGTGGACCATGCCCGGGCACCGTCAGCCAAACATTCTATCTGAGTTCTATACTTCCAAATGAGTCAGATAAATATGCCATCTAATCCAAAGGACCCTTTACCCCATAGACAAATGAAGCCCATGAGAAGGAATCCATACTCACTCCAGGCTCTTCTGGAAGCTTGGTCAGATCATCCAAGTTCCTTTAGCCAGGAGCTAAAGGAAGGCTTCCCCTGGAGCAGTAGCAACAGAACTTCCTTTCTGGAAGAGAGGCCTCTTCCTCCCTTTTCCCCTTCTTCCTGTCCCCATCCAGGCTCCTCACCCAGGGAGCAAGGGCTAATCATGTCCAGGGGCCAACGGGCCAAGCTCCTGGGCAAAATCCTCAAGACACTCCATTTAACTGTGCCCTCTTTTCCCCACAGCTTCAAGACCAAAGAGGGCAAGGAGGTCTGTGCTGACCCCAAGCAGAAGTGGGTCCAGAATTCCATAGAGCTCCTGGATCGAAAGCCCCAAGCCCTGAAGGCTTGAACCTTTGTACCTGGACTGAGAGACAGTCAGAGCCCTGGAAAATCTTATTTATTTCCCCCCACCCTTCCCCAGCTGTATTATTTTATTATAATGTCCAAAAAGAGGTTCTTTGTTTAATAATTTAAAACACATAGTTTCTTAAACAATAATTATATTTAAGTTATTGATGTTTTAACTTTATCTGCCATAAATCCTAATGAATGTAAAAACACAACATCTGGTGACGAGTTTTCCTTTGTGAGCTCCATTAAGCTCATGGTAAGATGGCACTGTTCTCCCTCCTACCTGCCTGTAGTATCCTGAGGTCCTTCCACTGATCATCAGAGTGAAACACCTTTGGATTCTTAGGAAATCAGTGCTCCTGTAAGTCGATGTGTGCTATGTAGTACTGTGATGGAAATTAATGTTATTAAATGACTATGGTATTTTCAAAGAAAAAATCTATATAATTTTAAACTACTTGGTCTTATTTTTCATGGGGTAACATTTGGCAGGAAGGGAGAAAATGGCAGCAATGAGTGACAATTGGGGGTGTGAGGATCATCCTCTAAATTGAGTCTTTTGGACTCAGCTGAGGATTACGGAGAACCTAGAAGGACCAGACCAGACTGTTCCAACCCTGTGGCTCCAGTCCCTAAATCACCTGCCCTTATTTAATAGAATCTAGATTCCTATTGCTTTTCTCTCCACACTTACCTTTGCCTGGTCTCTCTCTTGATCTCTTGCAACAGTCTGCAAACTTTTCTCCATAGCACCAGGTTTTCTCCATCTAATTAATTCTCAAACCCAGAGTAATGTCCCAGAAATGAAACTGAGTCTAACAGGAAACTAGATGTCTATAACTTAGAGGTCCACTTAAGGTTCTTTACTGGAGATGAGCCTTCAACAGGACCGGTCTTGAGAGATTGGAATATGATGGGAAATGAAAGGATTCTTCAGAACTGATACAGGAGGGAGATGAGGGGAGGGGGCCAGAGGAAAGAATCCCATCTGGCTGGGCTCTGGGAAGAAAGAGGAGTCAGAGTTTTAGAAATGCAGGTTGGAGCCAGGTTGTAGGGGCTCTTGAATTTCAGATTGGGAAGTCAGCAGGTAATAGAGATGCACCGAAAGGTTTGAAATAGGAGAGAAGGAGGATATCACATTCAGAGGCGAGCATCAGGAAGAATAACCTAGTATCTGAGTACAGGATGGAGTGTGAGAGATAGAGGCCTGAGAGCAGGCTGCTGCCATGGTGCAGGGGAAATGATGGGGACATAAATGGTACAGGGTGGGAGTGGAGATGAAGTGAGGAAGAATGGGCCAGAAAGAGTGATAGGTTAAATGTTGTAGAAGGTTGAGAATAATTGACCAAGACACAGACCCTTCTCTTATAATCTTGCAAACCAATATCTACAGGGCTTGCACCCTTGAGACACAGAATGAATTCATCTCTGTCACTATACCCTCAGCCCCCAATCTCAAGAATTTGCAAAATCCATTTGAAGGCATGGAATCTCCTTTCCTTAATAGCCTCTTAAGGTCAAGATTCTCTTGTACTTCGTGAGCATAGCTGGCTCCTTTTTCAGACAGGAGACCCACAGCACCAAGGCACAAAGACCAGACCCCTCATTAAGGGAAAGAAGATTATTGTCCTGCTGACCCAAGTCCAGGGGGGCTGTCATTGGTTGGAGAAATACCATGATTCCAGTACAAACACGGAAACATAGCAAGGCAATGTTTCTGGGCTCTGATCCCAGAACTGACCCTGACTCTCTGAGTCACTTATAGCAAGTCAATTTCTCTCTCTGGCATTAAGATGCCCCATACAAAAGTGGAAGTTGTTCTGTGTCACAGTCAGGAAGTGAGAGGATCTGGCGGACAACCTCATAAACTCTCTCCTGCTCTAGGAGCCATGTCTCCTAGGAACTTGGCCACATCTGTTGGCTAGGGTAGGGCCAGGAAGAAAGTGCCTAGAATTAAACCACTGAGCCAGCCAGGAGCCCAGCCTAATGACAAACACCTGCAAGTCAGGTATATAACCTGTCTGAAGATGAGCTTTCCATTGAAGTCCAAGGTAGCACACCTAAACCCCAGGCATCTAAATAAGGCACCTAAATGTCAGCTGGGCAAAAGGAGTGCTTTCCAACCACAGTAGGCTCCGTCCAGTTCTAACCGCTCTCTTCCACAGTCTCAAGGTCAAGCTGGCTCCAGAGATCTGGGCCCAGGGTTTCATGAACTACCTAGACACAAATCCTAAATTCCAAAGGCAAGAGACTCACCCTAAACTGGCACCAGGGCACAGCACAAGACACAATCCATTTGTTTTCCCCGAGCATTACCCAGAGGCACTCTGGGATTATGTCGTTGTATTTCAAATCACAATGAACTTTATTAATGACATTAAACATAAATGTGTTAAGTGATATGTCATCTTATTTAAGTTGTTGATGTTTTATGTGCCTTAACTTGAATATTAATATTTTGAAAATCCCCATAAAAATAGAGCTAGCATATGACCTTGCAATCCCACTCCTGGGCATATATCCAGAGAAAAACATTGTCTGAAAGGATACATGCACCCCAGCACTGTTTACAAGCCAAGACACGGAAGCGACCTAAATGTCCATTGACAAAGGAATGGATGAAGAAGATGTGGTACATATATACAATGGAATATTACTCAGCCACTAAAAAGAATGAAACAATGCCATCTGCAGCAACATGGATAGACCTAGAGATTGTCATACTGAGTGAAGTAAGTTAGGCAGAGAAAGAGAAATATCGTATGGTATGCCTTGTGTGCAGAATCTAAAAAGAAATGATACAAATGAACGTATTTACAAAACAGAAACAGACTCACAGACCTTAGAGAATGAACTTATGGTTACCAGAGGGAAGGGTGGGACAGAAAGGATAGTTAGGGAGTTTGGGACTGACATGTACACACTGCTACATTTAAAATGGATAACCAACAAGGACCTACTGTATAGCACAGGGAACTCTGCTCAATGTTATGTGGCAGCCTGGATGGCAGGGGAGTTTGGGGAGAATGGTTACATGTATATGTATGGCTGAGTCGCTTTGCTGTGCCCCTGAAATTATCACAATATTGTTAATTGGCTATACCCCAATATAAATTTAAAAGTTTTTTTTTTAAAAAGAAAAACACATCCTTCCACTAATGGGTTCGTATCTGTGAGCACAATTCATTCCCTTGTCAACTGGGGGCAAAGAACTGGTGAGGTCACTTGAAGCTGACAAGCATCCTCTTGGGCTCTCCTCTGATTTCACCCTGGGCTCAGGCAGGGAGCTTGCTGCGGGCTTGGACTCATTTCACTCTCTCAACAACTGCTCTGTGTCTCCTCACTTCTTGCTTTCTGCACACAGGCTCCTCCTTGGGTGTCATCTCAGGTCAGGGGTTGGCGCAGCCTGCACATTTGCCTGAGGCTCACAAGTGCAGGGCAGTGAACACTCTGGGTGACAACTTTCCACCAATGCAGGGTGGAAGGCAGATGTTTAAATGCTTCTGCCACCCTTCCTTCCAGCGGCTGATTCTGGGAGCCATTCTGCAGGCATGTCAGTCAGTTCGGGAGAAGCTATCCCCATCGCCCACTATACCGACCTTATTCTGCATGCTTCTGTTCGAGCCTCCTCCTTTTCCATCTCACTCGGCTGCCTCTCAGTCATGATCTCTGGGGTCACTTCCCAAAGGAGCTATGTATGAGAGAAGTTCTCATCTCAGGCTCTGCCTTATTGATTCATTGTTTTATGCAGTCAATATTTGTTCTCCTTCTCCCAGCCAATGCCTGGATTTCAACAGGCAAGTTTGCTGGCTCAGGGCCAGGGATTTAGCTGGACATTTGTTTGGTGTGTTTACCAAGGCTGGGGCTGGGGTCAAGATCAGGGACTCACCCAGTATGTTCTTTGGGACCAGGGCTGGGGCCAAGACTGTGGACTCAACCAGCATGTTTGGTAGAACTGGGTTCAAGAGGTCAGCCCACAAGTCAGGGTCAACCGGACGAGGACTGAGTTAGCCACGTAGCTAGGAGAATGGTGACCTAAGGAAGGATTTAGCAAATAAGTAAATGTATTGAAGATAATGGAAGCCATCTCCCTTACTGTTGGAGAAGCTTCCATAGAAAAATATGGAATGTTGGAAGCTAGAAAAACGCTGTGGTGTTGGACTGCAATTGGAGGTATCAGTGTGAACTTGAGGTTTTACAGGTAGATGGTACATATAGATAGATATAGATAGACAGATAAAGATAGATGGATAGATTGATAGAGATAGATAGATAGATAGATATACACACATGGATGACAGGACATGTATATATTAAGCATATACTCAACCACCAAACACCTTTCCAGATATGGTTAAATATTTTCCAGAGTTATGTCACCAGTTTACACTCACTCCTACCAGCAATGTATGGGAGTTTGAGTTATTCCATATTTGGTATTTCAACACTTGGTACTGTCATTCTTTTTAAGTTAGCCATAATGATTATGTGTATAATTCCACATACTTATGGTTTAAATTTGCATTTTACTCTGACAGATGAGGTTGAACATCTATTTAAATGTTTATTAGATATCTTCTTTTATGAAGGTCCACTTCATATCCTTTGCCCATTTTTAGATTGTTTAGATTTGGATCTTGTCTATTTTTAGATTGCCTGTCTTTTTATTATGAATTTGTAGAAGTATTTTCTATATTCTGAATAGGAATCTTTTGACAGACATGTGAATTGAAATATCTTCTCATAATCTGTTATTTTATTTTTCACTCCTGTTTTGCCTTTTGATGATACAGCTTCCTGATTTGATTTGATTTATTTATTTATTTCCATGGAAGGGCTTACAAAGACCAAGATGTAGGTAACTAGAGAGATACAGGATCAGGGTGCTGTACACATGTGTTGAATTGTTCTTAGGCAACAGGTTCAAATGTAATTAATTGGCCTAAGAGAAATTTCTGTCTCACTCTTCAGCGAGTAAGTAGATCAGAGCCTAGTTTTTAACCCCATTGAGTTGGAGCTTCTCTGTATATATCTCTTGGGAGAGAAATGTATTTCAATTCAGCATCTTCTACTGAGTGCCACTGTGTGCTTGGTGCAATGCTGGCACTGTTGAGGGTGCCATTACGGTGGTAAAAGAGACTCGGCACCCCCATCAGGACTTCCTCATCATGCACTAATGAGTATCACTGGGCAGAGGCCAGAGGATAGTTGGCCCAAGATAGGCCTTTGATGATTTACCAGAGAGAGGTGGGGTTAAGAGCATCCAAGGAGGGCGATACTTAGAGCAAAGGCCTCAAATAAGGAAAAGTCCAGAGGGATTGGGGAATGGCAAAGAGACCTCAGTGGCTAGAGTTAGTTTCAGGCTTTGCATTGTGTATGTGGATAGGGAGAGGCTAGGATGGGGAACCCCCGTCTTGTTGACTTTCCTAACAGGAAATACAGCTTCCTAATTTTAAAATAGTCCATTTATCAATATGTTCCTTTATGGTTAGTGCTTTTGTTTTCTGTTAAAGAAAACTTTTTTTAACCAGATGTCACAAAGTTATGCTCTTACATTATCTTCAAAAAGCGTTATTTTTTGTTGTTCACATTTAGAACTACAATCCACCTTAACTTGATTTTTGGGTATGCTGAAAGTTAGCGATCAAGATTTTATTTTTCCATATAAATATCCAATTGATTCAGCATCAATTATTCAAAAGAGTACTTTTTCTTAACTAGTCTACAGTGCAAACTTAGGTTATATCCAATATCAATATATGTATGGTTCTATTTCTGCACTCTTTAATCTGTTCCCTGGCATATCATCCACTCTTGGAACAACGGCACCATGTCATAATGACTACTGCTTTCTAAAAAGTGTTATCATCTGGGAGTGTAAATCCTACAACTTTGTTCTTCTTTAAAAGTTGTCTTAACTATTTTAGGTTTCTTATTTCTCCTTTAAAAGGAATCAGCTTATCAATCTCCACAAAATTCTGGCTCGGATTTTAATTGGGATTACATTGAATTAGGAGGAAAATCTGTTACCGAATCAAATTTGGGTCCACTCACCTGTGGACAGAACTTCCGTTTCTTTGGCCACTGCACCAGGGTGTGCCAAATACAAAGCTTTTTCTGCCTGCATTTTTTATTTAGTCGTGGGAAGGGGCAGCCTCAGGCATTCATCCTGGGAGTCTCCCCCAAAGACAGGACAGCAGAAACTAAAAACTATAAACACCTGAATTAGCAATGCAACAACAGGCAAAATGCTAAGACCCCAGTGGGTAGGGAGACTGCACACCTCAGTTTGCCCAGGACAATTCTGCCTCACCCCTGTCTGGCTTGGAAAATCAATTACGTGATAATCTTCCCACAGAGGAGAACCCTTATGTCTTTTTAGGCTCCTTGAATCATTGGTAAGTATTCATTTTTTACTATATGCTGGTCCAGAGCGTGACCAGAAAGATGAATCTGTTTTCTAGAGTAGAAGTAGGAGGGTTTGAGCTGGAAGGTCATCAGCCATCCATTTCAGAGCAAGTTTGGTTCCCTATGAAATCTGTGAAGCCAGACCCAATGTAAGCCAGACCTCACATAATTCCTGTATGGGCCAGATGGAAAGATGAATGTTGTAATGGATGGGATATTATAAGCAAAGACAGAGATAAGAAAGAAGGTGATGTGAAGGAAGAAATGAGGCAAGTGGTCTTGCACGGTGTTCAGTAGTGGTGGATGGGCTTCCCTCCTCCACCGTCACATGGAAATATTCTCTCTCTCTGCAGGCTTGCCTTTCTCTGGAGAGACCCAGTCTGAGGGGCAGAGAATGCCAGCTAGCGTGTCTCCCTCCTCTTTTCATTAGTCACCCCAGCAGCCAGATACCTGTTCTATAAAATGGAAACGTTGCACTGTCTCAATATTCCTTAGAGGCTTAAACAGTGAAAGAAATTGGACAGAGAAGTCTTGAGTACAGGGTTCCCCAGCTCTGCTTCCTTGAGCAGTTGTAGTTTTCATCGGGTACATATCAGGCTTCCCAGTAAGTTATTCCTGGAGAATAGACATCAGCAGGTAAACACACCTCTGAAAACCACAACATTGCAGAGTGAAATTAACTCCACTGTTAGGATCTTAGATGGTAAGGCATTAAGAATGTCCAGGGCTGGGCTTCCCTGGTGGCGCAGTGGTTGAGAGTCCACCTGCCGATGCGGGGGACACGGGTTCGTGCCCCAGTCCGGGAGGATCCCACATGCTGCGGAGCGGCTGGGCCCGTGAGCCATGGCCGCTGAGCCTGCGCATCTGGAGCCTGTGCTCCGCAACGCAACGGGAGAGGCCACAGCAGTGAGAGGCCCTCGTACCGGGGGACGGGGGGGGGGGGGGGGGGGGGGGGGGTGGAAGGGGGCAGAAGCAAGGTGCTAGGAAAGGGCTTAGAGGGCATTTAGCCATTTCAATTGGGCTTTAAAGATTGATTAGCATTTTCCAACAGGTAAAGAAGGGGAGGGATGAAGGCCCTCAGGCAGCAAAGCTCAGAAGGTGTTGGGACTAAGCCCTCTGCTGTGTGACTTAGGGGAGGGTACAAGAGGAGAAGGAGGAAGAGAAAATATTTTGGATTCAGATAAGAGGGTCGTGAGTGCCATGCTAGGGAGCATGGATATTCTGGGGAGATGGGGAGCCATCCACAGAGGGTCTCTGAGCACAGGGGTACCATGATGAGATCTATTTAGACTTTCCTAGAGACGGCAGCCCTCAGGGTATTAGCTAATGATTTTTTTTTCTCTTCCTCCCATTGGGAACTCCTAGTCTTCAAGAACATATATATTTTCCTTCTACCCTGGAGTTTGTAATCAAACATGAATTTAATCTGCCTAAACACACATACCACAGAAGCAAAGTTTCTGTTTTATCCAAAGAAGACTGTAATCAGGCATTCACACTCCTTCAGCTCTCTGGGTGTTTCTTTTTATCCTATTTGAAATAAACATTCTTTTTTTTTCTTTCTTTCTTTTTTTTTTTTTTCCCCGCGGCATGTGGCATCCTCCCGGACTGGGGCACGAACCCGTATCCCCTGCATCGGCAGGCAGACTCCCAACCACTGCGCCACCAGGGAAGCCCTGAAATAAACATTCTTGTAAAATAGTGCAACCTCAGAATACAGATCAAGGGATAGAGCTCAAAAACAAAAAAAACAAAAAAAAACAACAACAAAAAAAAACGATGGGTGGAAGACCTAAATAGACATTTCTCCAGATAGGTTATCCAGGTGGCCAATAGGCACATGAAAAGATGCTCAACAGCGCTAATTATCAGAGAAATGCAAATCAAAACCACAGTGAGGTATCACCTCACACTGGTGAGAACGGCCATAGTTTAAAAGTCTACAAATAACAAATACTGAGGAGGGTGTGGAGAAAAGCCACTATGGAGAACAGTATGGAGATTCCTTAAAAATCTAAAAATACAGTTGCCATATGATCCAGCAATCCCACTCCTGGGCATATATCTGGAAAGAAACTCCAATTCGAAAAGATACATGTACCCCAATGCTCATAAGCAGCACCATTTACAATAGCCAAGATACGGAAGCAACATAAATGTCC
Organism: Grampus griseus; assembly: GCF_964374135.1. Classification (NCBI taxonomy): domain Eukaryota; kingdom Metazoa; phylum Chordata; class Mammalia; order Artiodactyla; family Delphinidae; genus Grampus; species Grampus griseus. The sequence goes on from NC_139014.1 coordinate 57,169,065, forward strand.
ATCAACAGATGAAGAGATAAAGAAGATGTGGTGTGTGTGTGTGTATATATATATATATGACCTTTAAGATGGCGGAAGAGTAAGACGTGGAGATCACCTTCCTCCCCACAGATACATCAGAAATACATCTACACGTGGAACAACTCCTGCAGAACACCTACTGAACGCTGGCAGAAGACCTTAGACCTCCCAAAAGGCAAGAAACTCCCCACGTACCTGGGTAGGGCAAAAGAAAAAATAAAAAACAGAGACAAAGAATAGGGACGGGACCTGCACCAGTGGGAGGGAGCTGTGAAGGAGGAAAAGTTTCCACACACTAGAAGCCCCTTCGCGGGCGGAGACTGCTGGTGGCGGAGGCTTCGGGTCCGCGGAGGACAGCGCAGCCACAGGGGTGCAGAGGACAAAGCGGAGAGATTCCCGCACAGAGGATCGGTGCCGACGGGCACTCACCAGCCCGAGAGGCTTGTCTGCTCACCCGCCGGGGCGGGCGGGGCTGGGAGCTGAGGCTCGGGCTTCGGTCAGAGCGCCGGGAGAGGACTGGGGTTGGCTGCGTGAACACTGCCTGAAGGGACTAGTGCGCCACAGCTAGCCGGGAGGGAGTCCGGGAAAAGTCTGGAGATGCCGAAGAGGCAAGAGATCATTGTCTTGGAGAGCGCGAGGAGAGGGGATTCAGAGCACCGCCTAAACGAGCTCCAGAGACGGGCGCGAGCCGCGGCTATCAGCGCGGACCCCGGAGACGAGCATGAGACGTTAAGGCTGCTCCTGCAGCCACCAAGAAGCCTGTGTGCGAGCACAGGTCACTCTCCACACCCCCCTTCAGGGGAGCCTGTGCAGCCCGCCACTGCCAGGGTCCCGGGATCCAGCGACAACTTCCCCGGGAGAACCCACGGCGCGCCTCAGGCTGGTGCAACGTCACGCCGGCCTCTGCCGCCGCAGGCTCGCCCCGCACTCCGTGCCCCTCCCTACCCCCGACCTGAGAGAGCCAGAGCCCCCCTAATCAGCTGCTCCTTTAACCCCGTCCTGTCTCAGCGAAGATCAGTTGCCCTCAGGCGACCTACACGCAGAGGCGGGGCCAAATCCAAAGCTGAGCCCCGGGAGCTGTGCAAGCGAAGGAGAGAAAGGGAAATGTCTCCCAGCAGCCTCAGGAGCAGCGGATTAAAGCTCCACAATCAACTTGATGTACCCTGCATCTGTGGAATACATGAATAGACAACGAATCACCCCAAAATTGAGGCGGTGGACTTTGGGAGCAACTGTAGACTTGGGGTTTGCTTTCTGCATCTAATTTATTTCTGGTTTTATGTTTAAGTTAGTTTAGTATTTAGAGTTTATTATCATTGGTAGATTTCTTTATTGATTTGCTTGCTCTCTTCCTCCTTTATATATATATATATATATATATATATATATATTTTACTCAGCCATAAAAAACAACGAAATAATGCCATTTGCAGCAACATGGACGAGCCTAGAGATTATACTAAGTGAAGTAAGTCAGAAAGAGAAAGACAAATACCATATGATATCACTTATACGTAGAATCTAAAATATGATACAAATGAACTTATTTACAGAACAGAAACAGACTCAGACATAGAAAACAAACATTGTTACTAAAGGGGAAAGGGGTTGGGGGAAGGATAAATTAGGAGTTTGGGATTAGCAGATACAAACTACTATATGTAAAATAAATAAACAAGGTCCTACTGTACAGCACAAGGAATTATATTCAATATCCTGTAATAAACCGTAACGGGAAAGAATATGAAAAATAACATATATATATAAAACTGAATCACTTTGCTATATACCAGAAACTAACACAACATTGTAAATTAACTATACTTCAATGAACATAAAATTTTTTCAAAATTGAAATTATTGGCACAGGACTGAGCACTTTGCAGGCACTCATCTTATTAGGTTCTCAGAACATCACAATGAGGTAATAATTAGCAATCAGTTCTTCTTAGAGGCTCAGAGAGGTAAGCAATTTGCTCCAAATCATATAACCAGTAAATGGCAAATACAGGACTTAAATCCATGTCTGGTTGACTCCAGACCCCAGGCTCCTAAACATATTTTCTTACAAGATAATAGGTCCTGAAGCAGAGGGAAGGACAGACAGGAGTCCCTTCAGCTGGAAGTGTTTGAATGTCCCCCCACTCACTCAATTTGGAGAAGAGTTTGGGGTGCATGTGTAGGAGTGGACTGTAAGAGGATAATAACATACAAGACTCAGTTGGTTAAATTCATGGCATGAATGTGCTTATCCAGAATTCAGGATTCAATGCACTAGCACAAGTACTTGGGGATGATGAATATTTAGCTAGATTGGCTGATTGGAATCTAGGCTTTAAAACAGGCCTGCAGTTGATGAAGTTGAAATGCCAGAACTCCCCTGGGACATTAGGAAGGTGTCTAAAGGCTCAGGGAAGTGGGTCTATTGAAAAGGATCTATTATGTGCAAGCTGCCTAGCCATCCCTAACTGCACTCCCGGGCAAGGCCAGAGGACACTTCCTTTACCAAGGCATGCTTTGATGGGGCCGTGAGAGGAGGGCAGCGTCCTTAAGAGCTCTCTGGTGGCTATTCACTACAGATCAGAGATGGCCACGGGATATGCTGGAATCCCGCGGTTCTCAATTTTAGTGCCCATTAAGAATCACCTGGAGGGCTTGATACAACACAGTCTGCCATCCTACTATTGGTGACAATTTAAGTAATCATGATGCCAGCAGCTGCCATTATTATGCTCCTAAAATATATGAGCAACCCAATTCCAGAATCCCATTTAGAAGGTCTATTACCAGAAGCCACTTCTGGTACCTAAACCTATGTCAGTGAGGAAGAAATAGATGACACTGAAATTGGAATGATTTGAGGAGGGTTGAATAAAAATACTATTTACCAAGATGTGGGCTGGGTGTGGAGAAACCATAGGGCTGCTTTGGTACTCTGAGGCTAGTGACAGCATGGTGACCACCCTTGGACCCGAAGGAGCAAGGACAGAGTGTGGTTCCCCAAAACTGGACGGAGAGAGTCATGGAGAGGGCCACCTGGAAAGGAAGTGAAAACCATTGGTTGAGGGCTGCATCCAGGCAGAGGTATAAGGAGGCAACAGAGAAATCAGTACTTCACCCTAACTACTCCCTCTTTCCAACACCCTGCAGGGTTCCCCCATGTCCATACCCAACCCAAAGCCAGAAGACCTGCAATCTCATTGATGTGATCCACAAAAGAATGGCATGTGTGTCTGCAGGGACAAGCTTGAAATCTTTTCTTTTGTGGTTCCTGAGAAGTTTTTATGTCAAAAACTTATAAAATGAGTCGAAGAGTGAACACTTTTGATATTCCCTGGAAGCGACTGTGTAAGATCAGAATTATTTGTTCTTGGAATGCTTGGAGGAAGAGCTGTTAAAGCTTCTGGAGACTGGAGGATGTTTTGTGGGAAGGTTTTCCATTACTGACTCAAATTTTTAAATAGTTTGAGGATTTAAAAAATTTTTTTCTTGCAATCTGGTAAGTTAGATTTTAAGAAATCCGTCCACTTCTTCTAAATTAAAGTTGCTGGCATAAGGTTCTTATTTTCTTCTTGGTGTCTGCAGGCTCTGTAGTGATGTTCCCTACTGGTGCCTTTTTTCCTTTTTTCATGGTCAGTTCAGGAGAGTTTCAGCTTCTTTGTAGGCTTGTCAAAGAACAAAATTTGAGCTTCTTTAGCCCTTTGTCTATATATTCTTTTCTATTTCACAAAACATAGCTCTTTATTTCATTTCTTTTATTATCACTGGGCTTGTTTTGCTAGAGTAGAAAAACTTGCAAGGATGGAAAGTGGACAGGAGAATATTCCAAGCAGGTGCAAAAAGTAAGCAAAGTCTGGGAGCCAAGAATGAGCATGGGGATAGGAACACTCAGGCCAAGGGCCTTGCCAGGTATTCTATCATAGTCCAAGCTGTCCCCTCCTTGCCACCGTGCTCATTGGCACTCCCCCCACCCCAAGCTCCTAGCTCAGACCCCTTGCAGGAGGGAGCCAGGTTCAGGAACAAAGAGCCCACTTCATTGCTCTGTTCCCCACCCCGTCCTATCAATGATCCTTCCTGAAAACAAGGGGCTTAGACAAATCAGTGGTTTTCAAACCGTATCCCTCTGGGCCTGAGTAGCAGAAGGGAGCACCTAGATGTGATGGGAAGAGCCTGGCTTTAATTTGTCTCCAGTATGAGACTTCCACCTAAAACTTGCCTTGGAAAAAGACATCAGCTACAAGAAACACTCTTGGTGATTATATGTAAACAGACTGGCTTTTTCTCCCAGTGTCACCCCTCACTCCTCATGAGACGTTGGGCAAGTTATTTAATCTCTCTGCCCCTCGGTGTCCCCATCTGTAAATGGGCATGATAATAATAGCGCTTACCTTGTCAGGACTAAATATGCAAAAGGGGAAAGTCCTTAGCATAGCAGTTCTTTTCTATGGTTTCTTTTTCATTTGGAGAAAGCAGCTCCTCGGATCACTCACTAGGGTGCGTGCCAGCCATCTGTGTTCTGTCTCCATCTCTGTGGTCTGGGCGGCTGGAGGGAAACGGTGCCTACCCTGCTACAGGCCACAGCTTTTGCCTTGCATTTCCTGGAAAACTCTTCGGCAACCCAGCCTCCAGCTTAGTAGATTCAGGATACACGGTAACAATTCAGAATCTTAGTAGATTCATCTTGACTTGACTGTACCCTGGCCAGGCAATGATCCCTCTGGGGGCCCCCATCCTCTCTGCCTCTCTACAAAGGCAGGCGGGGCAGCCAGAGCTGCCAAGAGGCTGAGATAAACCCAGGAACCAACAGCTCTTAGGCTGAAGCTCACATCTTCCCCCTCCAACAGGAAGGTGTCCACAGCGCCTCTGTGTCTGCTGCTCACAGCAGCTGCCAGCAGCACCCAGGTGCTCACTCAGCCAAGGAGATTCAATCTTTCTCCCCCTTCCCTTCCTCTCTCTCCTTCCCTCTGTTTCTCATCTTCTAGGAAGGCCTAAGCCAAAGTGACCCACTTCGGAGACTCTCAGAGCACCTGGGGTCCTTGGAGTTTTAACATCTAATTTTGGAGACAGAAGGCAGAAGCCCAGGTTGGGGACAGCAGGCATCCTACCTGCCCCTCCCGCCTCCAGGACACCGCAGAGCCAGAATAAAGCCTAAACTCTACTGAAAATTCAGGGCCTTTTCTTTGACCCCAGATGATCGCCTCAAACCCTGCAGGTTGGGGGGCCATATCCAGGACATGTCACACTGGCCTCCCTCAGTCAGCAAAGATGTGTCCCCATCATGCAGAATCAACTTCAAAATCTTGAGCCACATGTTCCTGGTTCCACCCTCTCTCGGGGCGGCCGGCAGGAGCACTGGACCTGCGTGGAGAAGACACACTTCTACCTCTTAGCTTTCCTTCCCCTGCTGCGTTCAAGCTCAGAAAAGCCTGACATCTCAGATGCTTTTTCTCCGTGACTTTATTTCTAGATGCACTCCGCGACCTGTTCAACTGCTGTTTCACATTTAACCATTAGAAGATCCCCTTGCAGAGGCTGAAGAGCTATGGAATCACCAGTGTCCGCCGGCAGCTGTCCTGTAGCTAGGAAAAACCTGCTCCCCTCCAGCCCCCCACCTCATCTCACCCCTTCCCTTTCTTCCATCCCCCCCATCCTAAGTTCTGCCCCACAAGACAGACATAGACTAATTTGAGATGTCCTACTCAGGGGATAAGATCCAACCAGACTATGTAATCCAAAGCTTCCTATTATTACATCAGGGACAGGCCCAGAGAGGGCCGGTAACATCCCACACCCTCCTTGCTGAATGGGTACCAGCTCACACTCGGGTGGTTGCTTTGCTGGATGCCAGGCCAGCTTCTCCCAGGGCACAGCAAGAACAGCAACTACCCCCAGAGGGCCTCTCCTTTCCACACCCCTCTGACTTCCTGTCCCAGGGCAGCCCCTCACCTGTAGCAGATGGGCCTGGTCATCCCTAATGAGTCATCCCTTGGATAAAACCCTCCAACATTTCACCTAACCCTGCCAGCCCACCTTCATCCACAGCTTCAGAACCAAACTGGCCAAGGACATCGGTGCCGACCCAAAGGAGAAATGGGTCTGGAATTACATGAAACACCTGGGTCAGAAACCTCACACCCTGAAGACTTGGACTCTTTCGGCCACACTAAGACCAAGCCAGAGGCTGAGAAATGATTCTTCTCCCCCAGGCTTCCTGTCTCTATCCTGGACTAAATTGACCTGAATTTTCAAATAGAGTGCTTTCTGTTTCCTGATGCAAAATGTACTATGTCTTACGTAATATTTAGTCTATTATTTGAATTGTGGCTGGTTGGGGAGTTATTTTGAATATTGGTGATCTCTTTTTTTAAAGCAAGACCTTGAGCCACTTGGTTCCCGTCATGAGCCCCAGTTCCCTCTCCTGTAAGCTGTGGGCAGTGGGTCTTTCTCCTGCCCAACTCCCCAGGGGTGATGAGCGTGCCTATGAGAGCCATGGCGATGAAGGGCTACTGCAATCTAGGGAGGACAGCGCCTGGTGAATGGGAGGTGTTGCGAAATGTGTTATTATGGAAACATGAATGCAACTGTAGGATGGCTGACTTTTTGCAGAAAATACATTTTGTTTAAAATCTCTAATACAGTAATGGTGTTTTCTTCAGGGGTAACTCCCAACCAGTAAGGGGTGCTCTCAGGTGCAGGTGGATGGCAGAGGGTGCTAGAGGAATGTGGATGTAGCCAGGGCCTGGCTGTGTGGCTAACCTGGGCCCATCTGAGTGTCAGGGAGGGCCTGGATCATCAGCCCAGGATATTCTAGAACGATGGCTCCAGTCCCCAGCATTAGCTTCCAGTGGGTCTCCCTGCCCTCGTCCTCCACCCTGGAGTAATACAGCCAGTAAGTGCACTTGACACTCCTGCTGGTGGGGGCGGGGGAGGGGGAGGAATCAGGTGGCCCCGTCCTGATTAGCATCAGACTTGACAGCAAAGATGGGACTTGGACAGATGGTGTAGCACCGTCACAGCAAAGACTCTCCTGGAGGAGATGCAGGATGGAAAAGAGGGGAGAGGGCCTGCAGGGAATATCCCCAAATAGTCAGAGTAAGGGATCCAGAATGGAAAAGCCAGAGACCTTTGGAAAGGAAAGTTGAGGCATGGTTATAGAGGAATCGGAATATCAAGGTGGGAGTTTGGAGTCAGCTCTGAAGTCTTTGGAGTGATAGGAAGGGCAGGGTGTGGGGTGCCAGGAAGAGTAGCCTGGGATCGGGGCCGAGGGCAGGATGGGGTTGGCAGGGGGGCACGGAGAACAGCCTACTGCAGTGGTCCAGGTGAGGGGTAGCCAGAGAAGCAGGGCAGTCATGGGGGCGGAGGGAAGAGATGCCCTAAGAAGAATGAGCCAGATGCGCTGCGTGTTGAATGCCGGGAAAAGAGGGAAAAGCCCTGAGACACAGGACAGGAGACTGCTTCCCCTAAAGCCACCAAACCCTGAGACCCAGAATTCACTGCCCTCCTTTGCTAGTCTCCCTAGAGTCTCAGGTCACACAACTTGGAGCTTGTGATTGTCCCTCTTAAAGGGACAGGACCTCCTCTTCCTCTCTATCCCCTGAGGGGCCCCCTGTTCTTCCCGAGACTGCCTCCCTCCTCTGGATGACTTGTGTTGGCATCTTCATCAGACGTGGACCCACCGATGCCTGGACCCTCTCCAGGGCCCTTCCCAGGAGAAGGCCCTGCTAACCAACTCTGCAGGCTCCTTCCGGTTGAGAAAGGGTCCGGGTATCATGCTGTACCACACAGTCACGTGGCATCTGGGGACTAGGGGAAGAGTTCTACCCTGGGAGGCATTGTAAGCAGCTTTGGGCAGGAAAGCGCTCTCTGCAGGAGGTCCCTTTTGTCTTGTTGCTAAACTTAAACCAGGCACCCCCATGCTCTACTCCTCTCTGGCCCTAGCACGCTTTTCAAACCTTTTGATCACACAATACTTTGCCTAACTTGTTGGTTCTTTACATAGATCAAAGCAGCAGAAATGAAGAGTAAGTAATTAACGGAGTACCAGATCTCTTCCCCAGCCTCCCCTTCAGGAATCTCTCGAAAAAACTGCTAGCAAGAGAGCATCTAAAAAAAGATCACAAGGAGTCCACAAGCCTGCACAGTGGGGGATGGTGATGACTCTGACCCCCTATTTCAGTGATTAACTGAGATTACTTCCCCGTTTCCCCTTAAAAACGTTCCATGGCCGGACTTCCCTGGTGGTGCAGTGGTTAAGAATCCGCCTGCCACTGCAGGGGGCACGGGTTCGAGCCCTGGTCCGGGAAGATCCCACATGCTGCGGAGGAACGAAGCCTGTGCGCCACAACTACTGAGCCCACGTGCTACAACTACTGAAGCTCGTGCACCCTGCAGCCCGTGCTCCACAAAAAGAGAAGCCACCGCAATGAGAAGCCTGTGCACTGCAACGAAGAGCAGCCGCCATTCGCCTCAACTAGAGAAAGCCCGCGAGCAGCAACAAAGACCCAACGCAGCCAAAACTAACTAACTAAATAAATTAATTAAAAAAAAAAAAAAGGGCTTCCTTGGTGGCGCAGTGGTTGAGAGTCCGCCTGCCGATGCAGGGGACACGGGTTCGTGCCCCGGTCCGGGAGGATCCCACATGCCGCGGAGCGGCTGGGTCCGTGAGCCATGGCTGCTGAGCCTGCGTGTCTGCAACAGGAGAGGCCCATGTACCGCAAAAAAAAAAAAAAAAAAAAAACTTTCATGGCCGAGCAGAATCTTCGGAGGTGGCTTTGGGGGGACACTGAGTCCACCATCTCCCCAGATTGCCAGCATTCTGATTAACGGCAACTTTCCTTTCTAGCAACACTTGTGAGTTTGGTTTTGTAAGCAGCCGAGCAGTGGGAACCCTGGGCTCTAATGCCAGATCTAATCCTGACTTTCTGCGTGTCCTCAGGCCTGTGGGTGTCCCTCTCCAGCCCTCAGTCACCTCATCTATACAATGGGCTAGCATCGTCTTACAGGCACATGATGCCCAAGATCCCTTCCAGCTAGGGCAGCTTTTGGATATTATCAGCCTCTGAACCCTCTGGGCAGCGCAGAGTGGGCGGGGGTGATGGGGAACATCCTGCATCCAAATGGGGACCCAGCCCCACAGGGAATCTACATCACAACCCAGAGTTGACGCTTATCCCCCAGGACAAGGCAGTCAGCTGAGAGACGTAAGTCATTTATTGGCTTCTATGATGAGAAGTCAGTTCTCCTGGCACCTGGTCCAACATGTTTCCTTTTCTCCGGCCCCTGACCCCAGCCCCTCAATGTCAATCAGCTTTGCACCCTGAAATCCCTGTGGGGTCCAAGAGGCACAGGGAGGCAGAAGTTGAAGATTCTAGAATTTAACTATATAAAGTGCGACAACATATCTTATCAGGACCCAGCAGACCCTCTGGCGTGACCCGGCAAAGTTGGGGCAGAAGGACTGGTGTAGGGTTGGGCGTTGAGGGGACAGGTAAAGCCACACGGTGTCCAGAGTCCAGGATGGAAAGGAATCAGCTCATATTTCCTTTCACTGGCAGGGGTTTATCCTTTTTAAATAAGCCCGAACCCACGATTTTGTCTGTGAGACACAGGCCTCTCGGCCTCCGTTCAGCTTCAATCTGTAGGCAGAGAACAAAGGAAGGGCTAAGTCACCTGAGCCACCCCCGGCTGCCACACACAAGTCCCCTCACCCCCTCATTGCTCCTGGGTGCCCCTAAGCTTTTCTCCCGGGGCCTATAAAATGAAGTCGTTGCGTAAGACCTACAGTTTGTACGCTGGGAGGAACACCCAAACTTCAGGGGCAAGGGATGGGGGGCTTTAAAAATTTCATTTCGTGGACCCCTTTTGCGGATTCATTGTATCAGGGTAGAGCGAAGGCTGCCGACATTCTGAGGATCTGCTAACATGGAAAATTCCCCTCCTAGAACATCTCTGAGGGCCCACCTGCTCCATCTTTTCATGTGTCTGTGTCCATCCGGGACCCCTAGTCATTGCCTTGGATGTGTCTGTGTGTGTGTGTGTGTGCGCGCGCGCGTGCGCGCGTGTGTGTTTCTTTTCTGATCTACCTCCCAAACTTGGCTATTGTCCAAAACCGTAGGTCAATTCTGCCTTTAATTATCTGCAAGACCTTAGACAAATCTCTCCAATCCCCTGAACCTCAGTTTTCACGATAATGAAAATGTGTGGACCAAGAGAGTTAGATGAGATAGTAATATACATGAAAGTGCCTTATAGACACTGAGTGGCAAGTGTAAGCTACCTCCCTGGAGCTTCATAACGACCCTGTGATGCAGCTATCGTGTTTACGCCACTTCACAGGTCAGGACTGCAGAGGGGCTACCCAGATAAGGAAGTTCAGAAGACTTACCTGTCCAGAGTCACTCAAGACTATAGGTTGGCAAATCCAGAAGCAGGAACTATCTGAGAGCCCCTCACTCTTACCATCACCCAGTAGTACCTGGAGCTTTTAAGCTCTGGGCATAAAATATTAAGATATAACACTTGGCGCCTTGCAGCTCCAAGAAACCCATGTCACTGCAGGAACACAGGTGTTCGTCCTAGCGCCCACTCTCAGCTCTGCGCCCAGGTTTTGGCCTCCTCACTAGTTTGGTTAAAAAACCTTAATCCGGTGGAACATCGCCATCTAGCGTCTGCTATTCTAATTCCAGGGTGGCCGCTTTCTGTCCTCTGGAGAAGGGAGTCAAGGATGGAAGAGGATACAACCACTCACATTAGATGGTTTTTGTAGGAGCAGGTGGAGCTGGTGTTCTTGTAACACTGGATTCTCTGCAGGGACATCTTTCTCTTCACCAGTGTGAAACAACACTTGGAGGATGACACATGCACTAGAAGAGAAGCGCAAACATGGTTTGCATCCATTTCTCAAGCTGGACTGAGTTCCTCTCATCCAGGATGGGGAAAAAAGCAAGAACAAAAAACCCTTCCAGAACAGGCTCAGGCTTTGGGATCACATCCAAAGGGCACTAGTGTCTCATCAGCCACCCAGTTCTGTACTTAGGCAGTCAGGACACTGGGGTTCAGATCCCAGCTCCCCACAAAACAGCTGTGTGGCTTTGGTCAAGATGAGCCCTCCCCTGGGCCCCAGACTTCCCAGCTGAAAAGCAAGACTCTTTAGACTGATTTCGAAAGGCTATTCTAGTTCTGACATCCCACCACTAGGGTATGGTTCTGCCCTTACATTTGGGTTCAAGGGCCCCGAGACCCTGTGAGTCTGATTCAACAGCAGTCCACTGTCTGGGGCAGGATTAGGGACTGTTTTAGGAGCTCAGACTGATGAAATGACCAGGCAAGAGCTTCCAGGAACTGATCAGCTCCACGCAATCCCAACCTCACCCTCCACCCTGGTCCTCTCAGCTCTGACCCACAACTCCCACTCTGCCGGTTTGTAACCCCCCCTACACACACCCCACCTTCAAAAGACTTGCATTTCAATCCTGGCTCCTTCCTCCTAGTTTGACCGTTTGCAAAGCCCTTTCCATATGTCTGCTGTTAGGTCAGTATTCTCTCATCAGCCTTAGAGGGTAGGCATGATCAAACCCATCTTACTGATAGCGAAACCAGAGTTTGGGAGGTATAGTAACTTGCCCAAGGTTAGCCAACTGTTAAAGCCCCAGATCCTGACCTCAGACTCTGCCCGTTATCTGTTACACAGTGGAGGCGAGACCCCAGTCAGTCCCTCCTCTGGACCTCAGGCCTCCAGCTTGGCCTCAATGACCTCACAGCTGCCCTCCATCAGTCCGCAGGGTCTGGACGAGGCTGGCCTCCTTTGGCTGAAGCCAGCTGCTCAGCGGTCTGTGTTGGCCCCAGGCTTATGGATCTCCTGCTGTCCCCCTGCCCCCGAGCAAGTCCTCCCTTCCTCCTCTTCAGGGAGAATTCTTTCTGGAGGAGTGGAGATGAAGGGGTGAGCCTGCCCCCAGCCCCAGAGCACCTGCCTGCGTCTCCGCCCTCCCCAAGGAGGAGCAAAGTGACTCCAGCCAAACTCACTGCTCTTGGCATCCACATCCTGTAGCCATGCCCCGGCCAGCAGCAGGCACACCAGAGCGGCGGTGATGACCTTCATCTCGGGACGTCCAGCTCAGGCCTCCCTGGAAGGAGTCCCTCAAGGAGTCTGGTGGAGTGAAGAGCTGTCCTCTGGCCCATCCTGCAGTACCCAGAGCTTTTATTAGAAGACATGGGTGGGGTTTTCCAAGCCCCAGTGCAGAGGTGGGGAAGTCACAGGAAGAAGAGGTGGTTACTCACGTCCAGTGACCACATGGAAAACTCCTTTCCTTACCTCCCCTGGGTGGTGTGAGAGGTGTAGGGAAACTTCCCTAAGCGCAGGAACAGATACGGATCTTGAGAGGCTGAGTAGAAGCTGTCCCAGCTGAATGGGACGTGGAAAAAGGTGAATGAGAAGAAGTGGCCTGTCTGTGGCTCCTCTGATGTCACGTCTTTCCATCCAGGGATGGAGCTACTGTCCCAGGAACATGGTAGAGCAGAAGAGCTCTGCACCAGCACTGAGACACACATGGGTTTGAATCCCAGTTCTGCAAATCAGCGGATACATAAACTCGGCCGAGTCACATCTCCTGTGCAAGATGGAAAGAGTAACTCGTATCTCACAGGTGACCGAGGAGCATTCAATAAGATCCATTCTGTCAAGGGCCTGGCCCAGATAGTTGCAATTTCTATTTTTTCAATCACTCAACACTTTTCAATCACTTGCCCTATTCTTGGTCCTTGGTTAGCCCCAGGGAAGACAGCTACCGACGACATGCAAGCCATTGCATCACAGCTAAATAAGGAAAAGCCAGTTGGTGTAAGGACAGCAGTGGACGTGCCATGTGGAGGGCGCAGGGCAGGCTGGGAGCTGCCCACAGGGGAGAGGCCTCCCAGGGGAATGTTCTTCAAGCAGAGTCTCCCGCAGGAAGGCTGAAGTGGAAGGCGGCCTCTCCACAGAGGAAGGAGCTTGTGTAAGGACAGCGAAGCGTGGAGGACAGTGCCCGGAGTGAGGAAATGGCTGGAGAGATGTGTGACTGTCCAGCGACCAAGTGGCCAGGTCAGGAAGACATGGTGTGCAGTGCGTGGAGTAAGTAACACTAGCAGGTGCTCAAGAAAAAGTAGCTGGGCCATATCCGTGTGTTAAAATCACAAGGCCAACGTGATAGCTTCCCATGGTCAATGGGATGAAGTGCAAGCTGCTGACCTGGCCATTCGTGGTCCATGTGATGTCTCCATGGATTCCCGCATGTTGCAATATTTGCAAGTCTCTGAACAGGTCACATGCTTTCTTATCTCCAGGATTTGCTGCCACCGTAACCTCCACCTGCAGGGCCCTCCTCCTTGTCTCCCTCTGTGAATTCCATCCATTGCAAATGTCGTTGTCTCTGTAAAGGCCCTTCTGCTGTCCCCACAGATAGGCCTTCAGCCTCCTTTGAAGCCCCTCTGTGCCTGGATCTCCCACATGAAGGTCTTACATCCTTACAACCCCTCCATTCCGTGTATTCTCCATCCTAACACCTGCGTGGGAGTCCTGGCGTGTCGGAGTTGAAAACTCCCTTGGAGACCATCTGCAGCAGTGGCTCTGAAGTGTCCTGGGAGAGCAAAAAATGCAAAAATACCTTCGCCCCGTTTCTGAAGCAACATCAAGACACATGTGCCTATACGTGTTGAGGGGCAGGGGAGGAAAACTCCAGGTAATTCAGGCACCAGCAGATAAGAATCTAGTACGGTCTCTTTCTATTACAGATGGGGTACAAACGAGCCTCAGAAAGCAGAAACTGACTTTGCCAAGGTCATACCGAGACTTCGTTGCACAGATGGAACAGTGGATGCCAAAGCATCTGGTCATCTGACCACCACGTGCGGCCACCTCTGGGAACACACTGTCAGTAAGGACCACACACTTTCAGTAAGGACCTGCTCCATCAATTCCTTCACCTGGCCAGCTGCTTCCTGCCGCCCAAAAAGTACTTAAAGCAGTTGAAATCACTAAGACACTGTTGTCACTCTCCTATTTTCTTTGCCCTCGCAGACTGATACTTTTTATTCCTTGGTTGTCGTTTTAGTGGGGTCTCAAAGAGGAAGGAGATTACAGGGATGTGGCTAGTTGGTCAAATGTCACCTTAGATCCTTTAGACTTACTTGGGACACAGAGAGGGGCCAGGTCGCCACCCAGTAAATACTTTGCTCTCCCCTCCTCCCGGGGATGCTGCTCGGCCCACTCGAGACCAGGACAGGGCTGCCCCTCCAGCTGCTCACTTCCCATGCTCTCCCTCACTGCGGCTACCATGAGCCCAGGACAGGAAAAGAGGCGACAGAAAGACTTAGTCATGCCTCCCCCTTCCCAGCTCCCGCAGCCCCAGAAGGAACTGGCCAGAGGCTCCAATTGCATGGAAACCTAGCGTCCCACAGGGTCCCGCCCCCAGCCCCACTCCATCTCTTCTTCTCTAAGCCTGGCGCAAAGCACGGGCCAAGTAATAACTCAATAAAATCTCCATGGCCTTGAATGTGATGGATCAGAACTGCATAGTTGAGGGAAAGGTAAGAAAAGCTCCCAGCATCGACACTGAACCAGTTTCTCATGTGAACTACCCTTTTCTTAGTTAGAAGTTTGAAAACCAGTATGTGCCTGTAGAGAGGTTTTCTTTCTTTTTTAATTGTTTTTACATCTTTATTGGAGTATAATTGCTTTACAATGGTGTGTTAGTTTCTGCTTTGTAACAAAGTGAATCAGTTATACATGTACATATGTTCCCATATCTCTTCCCTCTTGCGTCTCCCTCCCTCCCACCCTCCCTATCCCACCCCTCGAGAGGTTTTCTTATTAGTCACCTTTTGTGAAGTAGGGACCAATTTACTGCGGATGGGTAGAGGTCAGACAGAGCTCAACTGGTGCGGGTTCATCTTAAGATCATCTCCTCCTGGAGTGGCCCCAGATTCTTGCCTCAGCCCTGCTGGCCTGGGGGTCCTGGAGCCTGGTCCTGCCTGCTTCCCCTCCAGTAACATCTCAGCCTGATTCTTCAGACCAGGACACAGAAACCCATGCGGGTGGAGGGAGGAGTCATTTTCCTGGCATCGCACAGCTGCAGCAATACTGGCCTCGCTTTGTCCATCTCTGGGGCCAAGTTTTCTTAGTTCCCTCACTTAGGGAGGAAGCGTGTTTGCCCTCAGAGGTAACTGGGTCAGATTTCAGCCCCACTACTTTTTAGCTGTGTGACCTTAGGCAAGTAACTTAACACTTCTGAACTTTAGTTCCTTCGTTGTAAAATCCACTACCGACTGGATCTGGTAAAACTCTCCCCAATGTTTTCAAAATAAACTCCTCAAACCACAGCCTAACTTTGGGCTATTTGAAGGATTAAATGAGATGTCTCACCTTATCTTGGAACAAGGGAAGAGGAAGGGAAGGGAGGGAGAAAACGAAAGAGGGCAGGAAGGAGGGAGAGGAAAAGAAAGTTGGATCATTCAAAATCATTGTGGAGCACCTAAAATATGACAGGTCCTGAGGACACAGCAGACACAAGACAGACACTGGTCCTGCCCCTGTGGGGCTTACAGCTCGCCGCAGGAGGCAGGTACTGGGAACTGTGTTTAGTGCTCGAGAAGAGACCTCGTGTCCTATGAGCTGCAGAGTATACGGAAGCGCTTACCATGAGGCCTGGCACATAGTAGGTGCTCAATAAAACTGCACCCCTTCCCCCTCTACCCATTAATCCTGGACCATCTGAGGCTTCATCACAGGAACCAGGCAGTGCTGCCACCTCCCTAGCCGGGACCCCCTTCCTGGTCTCTTTCCTCTCTAATCCTGTGCTGCCCAACGCCCAGGCCAGGCTTTCCGTTGTCACCCACAGAAGCACAGTGTTCTCTTCCATCCCCACCTCCGCACCCGTCCCCAGCTGCCTCCTATAAGTGCAAGTCCAGGCACAGTGCCTCCAGCACCCAAACATCTTTGAATTAAAAACCGTTTCTTTTGTTTTCCAGTGACTCTTACCCTCCGCCTGGGTTCCCTTGTACACTGTCTTCCAACATTCGGCACCTTTTGCTCTTTTCAGGAGGCCTCTGTGATCCAGCTCTCAGCAACAAAGTGAACGAGGCATCAAGCATCTCTTGTAGCAACAGCAGACCCTGGGGGTGCCCAAAGAATGTCACAGCAGTGACAGTCACCAGTGTTTCAATTCCCGTCCACAGCCGTGGAGCTCCAGAGTGACAACTCAGCCTGCTGTTCGGAGGTGAAGTACAAACGTCTCGGCTCGGCTCACGTAGTCCCGCACAATGTGGCCCACAGAGCTCTAGCCGCACGCACTGTTACTGCTCTGCGCACCTGTGCTGGGGCGTCACTGCCCCTTCTGCCTGGGACGCCTGCTCCAGGTTTATCTGGAAGACCTCCTGCAGGCTGCCCCCTCTGAGCTCCCAGCATGAAGCAGGCTCACGCCCCATAGCAGCAAAGCCAATCTTGTGACTGCCTGGTGGTCCACACCCCTCCCTCACCTGGAAGCTCCCGGGGAGCAGCGTCGTGGTCCTCACTTCATGCCCCAGCGCCCCACCCAGGGTGGGTGCGTAGTGACTGTTGCTAAAGCAGGCGGAAGGAGAGGTCTTCACATCATTCTCGTCATCCCCCAGCCGCAGATGAGAAACAGAAGTCCTGGAGGTGACAGGAGTCATACAAGTAGCAAGTGACAGAATTAGGATGAGAAGCTCTGGCCCAAACCCTGGGCTTGTTTATACCCCCCTGGACCCTCTAGCATGGATGGACCATTTTCCGACTGTGCTGATGGGCACCATTCCACACACAGGATGCTGGTGACAGGTCTCAGTTCCTGATGTGGTCATTCATTCATTCCTTCACTCATTCATTCAGGAAACATCTTCTGAGGGCCCACTTTGTGCATGGGCAGTCAGGTGAGAGAGGAGAGCTGACCACAGAGTCAGGGCCTCCAGAGGGAAACAGATACGCAAACCAGTAAGCGGGCACAGATGGTCAAGGCTGCTATAATATGCAGACTAGACTCTGCACACGCCCCCTCTAGGGGAGCGGAGAGCTCACTGGGGTGCAGTGTGGAATACTGGCTGGGCCTGGAAGGATGAAGGTGGGATTTCCCCTGGGCAGGGGCCTGGATGGTACATTGTGTGTGGTTACAAGGGTGGCTCTGCCTGGCCCCCAGGCCCAGCTCCTCTGTGCACCACTGGCGGGACTTCTTTCCCTTTCTTAACCTCCCAGCCTCATCTCCAAACAGGGATAATAATGATACCCGCTCATAGGCTTGTGTGAAAACGAAACGTGCTGTATCTCTTAAGGAGAATCAAACAATTGTTTGATGGCATGCTAATAGCTGGTGTGGAGGCTGATGTCTTCAGGGCATGCGGGGGTGAGGAAGGCCTGCAGAGAGGGGCTGGAAATGGAGCCAGGAGGACCTGGGCTGGGTTTCACAAGATCCTGTTTCTGGGCTCAGACCTTGGGACCTAAGCTTGCTGTCAGTGGAGGGAAGGCCTTAAGTAATCTTTTGCTTGCGACAGGGGTGCGGCCAGATGTGTGGTTTGTGCTGAGGGCTTGTGCTAGAGGCTGCAGGACACAGTGACTGGAAGCAGGCAGTCAGACTGGGAAGTTTGAAGGAATCCAGGAGAGGTGACGGAGGTGGGGTTCTGTATAAAGAGGGTGAAAAATTAGGATTTCTGAGCTCTGCCACTCATTTTCTGTGGGACCTTGAGCAGGTTACTTCCTGCCTCTGGGCATCAGTTCTCCCACCCAAAACGTGGGCAAGTTGGCCTAAATCAGTGACTCTTTACCCGGAAATGGGATTCATATTAGGATCATTGGGAAGCTTTTATCCAAAGACACGTGCTTGAACCTCACTGCGGACCTTTGTATTCTGAGTTCAAGGTAGTTGGAGTATCTCCAAAGGGCTCCCCAGATAATCCAATCCCACCACTTCCCTCTAGCCTGGATGGCTACTGAGACCTTCTCTGGTTTGGCATGAAATGATATTCTGGGTCCCTAAGGGCAGATAGAGCCCTGCCCACAATCTACACCCTAAACAGCCCCCTCGTCCATCCGAGGTGGATCTGGCCTTTCGGATCAGGCCTGTTGTACTGAGAGCCTGCTGGGGAGGGCTCCCTGCCCTTTCTGATGAGGATAGAGGGCAAAGAGCCTAATAAGGGCTGATCCAAGTCCCTGAGGCATTTAGATCCCACCCACCCGAGGAGCCAGGGTCATCTGAAACTTAGAAAGCTCCCAGGAAGCCAGAAACTCAAAGAAGCCTGATAGGCAACACATAGGCTTAGATTCAGAATGTTTTGTAGCCTCAGTTTTGTGGTTCTTGAGCCATTCGGCCCTGGACCAAAAATAGCCACATTGCCAAGTCTCTGTGGGTGTATTCGGGGGTCAGCGTGGGTCAGGTGTGTGCCACATCCCCCCAGCGCTCAGCAGGACACTCAGGACAATTGGGGTGGGCCATCTCACGTTACAGCTGAGGAGCCGGAAGCCCAGAAAGGAAAAGCGAGTTGTCACATGGGGACCCCGTGACAGAGCCCTGAAGATAACCCACCTCAACTCCCAGACAGGCTCCTTCTCTGTGGTTTTCTGGCTTTATGCTCAGGACCAGAGAGCTGGGCTGTGGTGAGAGAGAGAAGCTGGGCATGATCGGGGCCCCTGGGATGCTGGAAAGCCCTGCAGGGTTCCTGCAGCCCACCTGGAGGCCAGGGCACGATGCCAACTTTGCAGGGAATGGTAGAAGAAAAAAGCCCCAGCTTTTCCACCCAACAGAGCAAGGACGCAGGGGCAGGAAGTGGCAACAGTTTGACCCCAAAATATACCCACCAACACCAACAAGGTCACCCATGATTCAGCAAACACGCCCACATGCTGCTAGGAAAGTCCCCTGAGGAGCCCTCTTCCCCTGAGGTAGTAGGTGGACGCCTGGGTCCCACCTCTGCTCACCACCAACTTCCCAGTTCATCTTGGGGCCACAGCTCTGGGAGCCCAGGGGAGCCTGAGCAGGGATGCTCTTCCTTCATTGCCCTTTAGGCCAGGCTCTCAGGCTCAGCTTAGAGCTGGCCACCCAAAGAGACACCTCCACTGCCAGGTCTGGCTTCATGGGCTCTGGAGTGAGCTGAACTGGTCACGGAGAGTGCATTTAGCTCAGAACTGGAGCCGGGCCTGGGATGTGCTAGCCAGCACAGCTTGGACATCCGGGTTCCCTGGCCTTCACCTCTATCCTCTAGTGTAATAGGAAAAGCACTGAACTTGGGATCCAGACACCTGTATTTTAATCCAGGTCACCGCTTACCAGCACCATCAATTCTGATCATCTTCCTGAACCTCTGGGTCATTATCCCTAAAACTGGGATCCCAGTGCCTCTGTACTAGGACCATTGTGAGGACTAAATATGGAAATGTGTCAGAAGGCTTGCAGCACAGAGCCCTGCTCATTATCGTGGTTTCCAGGACTGTTCTGTGTTTCCTCCCTCCCTGCTCGGTTTGTCTGACGCATCTTTACAGCTGCTCTTAAGAGCTGACTGCAAATTGGCCAGGTTCTTTCTCAACTCCCGCTGGCTGGCCCAGCTTTCCCAAGGGTGGGTGAGTTTCAGGAGCCAGGTTCACGCGGGGAGCATCTGAAGTCAGGGCTGCTGCCTGCCAGACCTAGCTGAAGTCTGCAGTCCATGTGTTCCACCAAGCCTGCGGCCCTGACCAGGAGGTTCACATAATTTGCAGGGTCTAGTGCAAAATAAAATGAGGGGTCTTGTTTAAAAACTAAAAATTTCAAGCATGCAACAGCAGAGTCTGCACAAGTCATATGCCATGAAGGCTGCCCTGCGCCTCTCAGCCCTCCTGCCATGTTTCTGCTTCATGTTGGACAGGCATCCATTGGTTTTCTCCTTGAAATATCCCACTTTGGGTCTCCTGTGCCCTGGTTTGGAAAATGATTTTCCAAAATCCCACCATTATGGTTTTATCGTTCCAAAGTCCTTGACATAAAGACATTTCCCAAACAAATCAGAAGGATGCATTTTACTTCCCACAATCATTGCTGCTTTAAGTGACACATCAACCTCCAAGCCACTCCCACCCGCAACTCCCCAGCTGCAGAGTCAAAGAAAGACCAGACCTATCTAAAGTGTCAGAGAAGGGATTGCAGAGAGGGGCAGGAGTGAAAAATAGACAGTGTTGCCTCTGCTGATGTGGGAGCCATCTTGCCTCCTGTTTCTAGCTGGAACCAATTTCAACCAAATATTTCTCCCACCACCTGGATATGATGTGATTCAGTAGGATGGGACATATTGGGCACCCAGCGTATGTTAGTTTAAAGGAATCTGTCACCAACCTTTTCTGCCACCTCCTCCATCCACCTTCAAGAGATAGGTCCTTTACATCCAGGTGTGCTAAAGCAGGTAGACGGCACTGAGCATCCTCCACCCTCTTGCCCAGTCCCCCCTTGCCCACAATCACATCATGAAAAGGGAGAGGAAATGGGTAGCCGGCCTTTCTCCCAGCTCTGCCATTCTTGATCTGTCTATACACGTGTCCTCATTTATGACTTATATTTTCTGCTCTTTCTCCTGCTTAGCTGACCGGAGACTGTGAACCTCATAGGAGACAATGGCGGGATGCAGTGGGTATTTGGCAAAGCACGTGGTTATCGACCTCACCGTCCCTCTACCTCTGCTGCCTCTCACTTGCGTCCCTTCCCAGCCAAACAGCTGGAAGAGTTGGCGCCACTCTCCCCCGTTCCTCCCAACCCATGTGTTCAATATACTGCAAACTGGCCTCTGTCTCTACCACGTCACCAAAACTGCAACGGCTAAAGTCAACGGTGACCTCCTTGTTGCTAAATCCGTGGCACCCTTGGCTGTCATCTTGCCTGACGTCTCGGCACCCTTGACCCTGTTGGCCCTTCCTTCTGGAAACATCCTCTTGCCATGGCTTCTATGACAGGTGGCCCTCATGGTTTTCCTCCAACCACTCTGCTGTTACTCCTAGACTTGGTTAGAGGTTCCTGGTCCTCTGTTCCTCCCTCAATCTTGATGTTCCCCTGGCCCTCCGTGGAATAACAGTGGTTATTAGCTAACATTATGTTGTGCACTTCACGTGTGTCAAGCTACTCTAAGCACTTCATGTGTGTTCAGCTGTCTAGTCTTCCTCATGGTCCTGGAAGTAGTCATTATTATTAACACCCATTGTACAGATGAGGAAACCAAGGCACAGAGAAGTTGTCCAAGATTACTCAGCTACTGGCTGGGAAGGTGGGATTCCAATGCAGACAGTCTGGCTTCAATCCTGAAACAGTACTCTGCACCACCTCTTGGTAGAGACTCACCCCTGGGTGCTGCCCAACATCTTAGCTTGTCCTGCAATCTGCCTCCTAATCTGGCCACAACCTACACCACCTGTAACCCCATATATACACTCTGTGCCCCTAGACTGGATTCCACACCCTTCTGCCAGACACACCCTGGTCTTTGCACATGCTCCTTTCTTTAAGGGGAATAAACTTCAACTGTTTTTTCACGTGGTAAGTTCCACTCTTGTTCAAAACCACCTCCTCTGTGAACCCTTCTCTTGTTTCTCCCAATCCTCCGTCTTCCCTGGACCCCAGGCACCGTGCTTTTCCCTCTGTGCTTGCACAGACTGCCTTATAATGTAATTTGTCTGTTCCTGAGACTGCCTTCCTGTCTAGACTCTGAGTTCCTGGTTTAACACAGGCATATGATCCTGCTGAAGATGTGCAGGTGAACTAATGAGCTGGCCCATGTCTCAGTGGAACCTGATGCTACCGAACCAAACTTGGGTCCATTCATCCAAATGCAGTAAAGCCAATCTATTGATGCTGGGTTGTGGTGAAGGACAGTGCAGCATTTATTGCAAGGCCAAGCAAAGAGTATGGGCGGCTAATGCTCAAAAGGCCTGAAGTCCCCACTGGCTTTTGGGGAAAGGTTTCCAAAGACAGGGTAATGGAGAGAGTTGTGAGGTACTTGATCAGCTCGTAGACATCCTTCTGATTGATTGGTGGTAATGCATTCTGGAGTCAACATCATCAACCTTCTGGTTCCAACTGGTCTGGGGGCTACATGTACATGGTCATCATGCAGTTAACTCCTTCCATCTGGTGGGGGTTTTAGTATCTGTGAAACAGCTCAGGACTGTGTGTCAGGTACTGTCATTTATGTTCTTCAGGGAAGAACTAAAGATTCTGTGACTCTACTGTATGGCTGATCTATTGTTTAAATTATTACCTGTTCTCCTGACCCAACTGCTGTCTTTTGTTATACATGTTCACATTCTTCCAATCATTAACTCTTGAGTCACCCTGTTGTGACCAACAGAGGCCTGGGAGACGAAAGCTCTTCCACAAACAAGAGGCAGGCCAGGACATGGGGAGGTCTGTCCCAGGAAGGCCCCATCGGGTCCTGCTTCTTTATCCTGAGACTTTAACCTCATCTACCCTGTGTTTTTACCTAAAATCTAAGCCTTCACATTCAGATCCACACACGCTGTCATGTGCATACAATGACACACACACACACACACACACACACACACACACACACACACACACACACACACACACACACACACACACACACACACACACACACACACTCCCAGGCTCAGAAGTTCCCTTAGGCAGTCCCAGCCCCCTCAGGCCATTTTCCTAACTGTACAACCTTCCAGGAGTCTGAAAATCCTGCCTTTCCACAAGGTCTCATCCCAACTCTGAGACTGAGTTTTGCATTCTTCCATAATGTTCAGGCCATTTCATGGGGCCTAGCAGCTACAACTTGACTACTGAGTCATGTCCCACATAGACAGGACTGTCTCCAACAATAGTTACCAAAATAGTCCCTTATGTGTTCACAGCTATTTGTGGCTTCTTTGGTCCCTTACACCCATGTGTTCATTTAAGCTTCACAACAAGGTATGGACTAGTTGCTATAAATCTATATATTTGACAAATGAGGAAATCAAGGTGTATAGAAATTACTACTACACACACACACACACACACACACACACACACACACACACACACACACACACACACACACACACACACACACACACACACACACACACACACACACACACACACACACCACCCAAATGCCCCCAGGAAAGGGTTGGGCCCTATGGGTCCAAAGACTGCTTGTCCCATGCTGAAGCAGGTTTATGCCAGGTGAGCATGAGATGGGCCAAGGCCACATAAGAAATGAGTTTTCTCCAAGACTGTGTATGGAATTTCTTTCTGGCCTCCACATCTCTACTTCCTCAGGGCAAGCCTCTGCCAACATCCCACCTGTGTAAATAAGCAAGCAGGTAAATGTAGTCCAGTTTCACTTATTCAGGTACATCAGTGGAAAGGCAAGATGAATTTAAGACTGTTATTAAATAAATGTGGTGCTCTTACTTCCAACCATATATAAATCCTTCTAACAGTATTATCGCGTTGAAGGTACTTCGAAGATACACGTTAATGGAGAGTTTATCAGGATTTGTAATTAGCACAACAACTGAGGCACTTTAAAGTAGTTGGAAACAGGGTAACTCACTAAAGAGAATCAACCACTCAAAAACACAATTGCAGTATCCATTTACATGCCAGCAATTTGTCTGCCAATTAGAAATGCATAAATTCAAACAGCTACTGTAAATCTTACTCTTGATGCAGTATTTGACATCCCTCCCGGCAAAAAATACTCATTAACTAAGTCAACAGATATTTACAGGGTGCCTACTATGTGCCAATCACTCTCCCATGTGCTGGGAACCAAGATACACAAGGCACTTGCCTTGTAGAGCTAACCCCCTGGGAGAGACATAATTTTTCAGTTAATTATATAAACAAGATAATTTCTAATAGGATAAGTCAATGAAGACATATAACAATGGGATATGACCAGAAGGGAGATTAAAGAGTTGGCATTTGAGCTGAGACCTGGAGGGGTAGAATATTCTAGGCAGAGAGAATGGTGAGTGCAAAGGCTTAATGTGGTATCTTAACACTAACCTCTGAATAAGACCCAAGACAAAGATTTAAAGAAAGTAATCTATTTGGGAGGTGCAGGAAAGATGAGTAAGGGAACAGGAGAGCAAAAGAAGGACTTGATAAAGAACCTGTTACCAGGCCAGCTCCTTTGTGAGTCGTGGGGACGGCTCCCCAGGGACACTTTGGGAAACAGTACAGAGCACACAGCTGAGACACAGCTGAGTTATCTCACCTAGGAGCAAGGGAGTTTGGGTATTTATACTCTACTTCCTGTCTCTCACTGGTGAGGCCTGCTCCCTGGCACTTCTGTCCTGTCCTGCTCATGGACAGAGTGATCTTCCATGGCTGAAGGCAGCTTATGTGCACTGAGACGGAAGGCCTAGCTAAGGCATGTGAGCTGGCTACTGGCAGCATCTGCTACATGCAGAGACCAGCCTGGAATATTCCAGAAAGAAAGTCAGTGAGAGTGGCATATTAAACTCGGGGTGCAATGGTAGGAAATGAAGCCTGAGAGGAAGGCAGGGACCAGCTCAGGTGAAGCCTGGGAGGCCATGATGAGTCTGAATTTTATTCTAAGTGCTTTGGGAAGACAGCTGAGAAATTCAGAGATAAGAACTGACTTTTTTTTTTTTTTTTTTTTAAAAAAAAGAAGATTCCTCTCTCAGTTGTACAGGAAACAGGTGTTTTGGAGAGTAAGAGAGAATGTAGGAGGATCAGTCAGGAGGCACTGGCTGAAGTCCAGGTGGGAGATGAGGCTGGCTTTGGCTCCTGGGGGTGGGGTGGGGTGGGCACTGTGCAAAGCAGATGGACCCAGGTGTGTCAGAGCGGAGCAGAACTGATGGATGGGTTAGATGTGGGGCAGAGTAAAAGAGGATGAAGCCTTGGCTTGAGCGTGTCAGTACTGAGGTAGGAGGATTACAAGAGGAGCAGGCTGGGTTGCATCGCTCAGGAATTGTGTAACTTGGGTCGTCACTTCTCCAATCTGGTCCTCAGTTTTCTCATTTGGGAAATAAGGAAGTAGAACTAACTGACTTCTAAGGATGCTTTTAACTCTAATAGTCTATGACTTAAATAAAAACAATCATATATACATACACACACATTTATATAAATGTATAACTGAATCACTTTCCTGTACACTTCAAACTAACACAACATTATAAATCAACTATACTTCAATTAAAAACAAAATAAAATATAAAAAAGCAATCAAGGGACTTCCCTGGTGGGCCAGTAGTTAAGAATCCGTCTTCCAGTGCAGGGAATGCAGGTTCAATCCCTGGACGGGGAACTAAGATCCCACTTGCCACGGGGCAACTAAGCCCATGTATCGCAACTACTGAGCCCACGTGTTCTGGAGCCCATGCAAAACAACTACAGAGAAGCCCGTGAACTGCAATGAAGAGCCCATATGCCACAACAAAAGATCCCTCATGCCACAATGAAGATCCCGCATGCCGCAACTAAGACCTGACACAGCCAAAGAAATTAAATAAATAAATGTTTAAAAAAGCAATCAAAACAATCCCTCTTTTTTAAAGTTCTAGCTCTTCTTAATAATGCCACAAACCCATGTGAACCACCACTCCAAACAAAAGCTAGAACCTTGACAATAACCTGCTTCTAATCATATTTTCCCTCTGTATTATTTTTCCTGACTCCTTCAACTCAAGGTAACCAACAACCCAAATTCCCTTGCTTTTCTTAATCTGTGTGTTTCTAAAAGTATACATATTTTTACTTTATAAAGAGTATCATAGTGTTTATAATTGTAGGGACTTACTTTTTGGCCAGTAGTATTCTATTAATATATATCCATATTACAGACTGTGCCAATGCAGTTCATTTTAACTGCTGTATAATATTCCATTGGTTAAGTATGCTCCTATTTATTCATCCACTCTCTCTTGGTGGGCATTTGAGGTTTTTCCCAGATTGTCGCCATTGGAAACAGTGCAGCTATGAACATTTTTGTACGAGCAAGACTTCTACTATGTCTATATGAAAAAGTGCAATTGCTGGTTTAGGATAGTCACTGTTTTGAGTACAGTTTCAATCATTTTCTAAAGTAGCTGCCTGAAGATACCAGCCATGTGTAAGAGATCATGTAGATCCATGTTCTCTCCAACACTTGATATCATCAGAGTTTCCCGTTTTTGCTAGTCAAATTACTTTGAATTGAGATCTCTTTCTTGTCTGGGTTTGCATTGCCCTGAACAGTAATGAGGTTAAACATTTCTTCGCTTGTCCATCACATCAATCATTAAGTGTGTCCTCTTCTGTGAAATATCTGTTCCTGTTTTTCATCATTTTTCTTCTGGGTGTCTGTGTTTTTCTTATCAATATCATCAGTCTGCTTCCTGCCTGTAAAGTCTGGGGCTCAAGACCCTTTTTTTTTTTTTTTTTTTTTGCGGTACGCGGGCCTCTCACTGCTGTGGCCTCTCCCGTTGTGGAGCACAGGCTACGGACGCGCAGGCTCAGCGGCCATGGCTCACGGGCACAGCCGCTCCGCAGCATGTGGGATCTTCCCGGACCGGGGCACGAACCCGCGTCCCCTGCATCGGCAGGCGGACTCTCAACCACTGCGCCACCAGGGAAGCCCTCAAGACCCTTTTATGTCCTAAAGCGTCAGTCTTATTCAATCCAGACCAGCAGCACTTTCGGTGATGGAACTCTCAAAAACTTTTTGTGAAAGGTCAGTAGCCACTTCAAGTGTCAGTGGCCACAACATGCGCTTTGAGACATGCCTCTCCGTCCTTCTCTAGATATAACTCCAAGTATTTGGACGCTATCAGGATTAATGAGATTCAGTTTCTTTTCTAAGAAGTGATGTTGTCCAACTGGCAGGATTCCCTGGGACTATCTAAATCTCCTCAGAGGTCTTAACAAAGGGAGTAACAGTCATGTTCTTGATTTTGGTCTTGACCCCAGGTCATGCCTTTGTTTTGATATTGCCCCTAAAGCTAGTTTCTATTTTGAGAATATTTTGCAGGCTGCAGAGGTTGACATAACAGATGATTGCACCTTTCCATCATTCAAACTCTACAATTTCTACACTTTCTATGTTCTCTTTCAATTCTGCTTGAAAATGAGCCAGTCTTATCTGCTGTCACCTCTTTCTTGTATCTGATGAAATGTACTTACTAACAAGTAACTCACACCAACAACATTCTGTCCCAAAACTTCTTCTCCCAAAGCCATAAATTCGGTAGGTATATTTTCTGCCTTCCGAATGATCACGTGACAGTTTTTCCAAATGTTTAACTATTACATTACATAGCTTGCTGGTTTTCCAGCCCCCTATAGTAGTTACTTCCCTGCCTGCCACTCAGTCCCAAAGCCAAAACCACACATTTTATTCTTTGGGTAGCACAGCACCCCACTGCTAGGTACTAGTTTCCATATTGGTCAGCTTTCGCTACCATAACAACCCCCCCCACCTCATCCCCCAAATCGGTGGCTTCTAACAAGAAACATTCCTTTTTGCTCTCAAGTCTGCAGGTCAGTTGCATCTCTGCTCCAACCTGTGGGTCAGCTCCTTGCCCCACGTCTTCCCACTCCTGGGCTCAGGCTAAAGGAACAGCTCTTGTTTAGGATATGTCATTCTCCTGGCAGAGGATCCAGGAAAAAGAAACTTGCAATGCTTTTAAAGCTTCTGCTAAGCTATGACACATGTCCTATCTGCTCACATTCTGTTGGCTCAAGGAGGTTACATGGCCAAGCACAAAGCCAATGATGTAGGACAATATATTCTGAATCATTTTAAACAAGAATAGAGTCTCTCACAGATGTCAAGGAGCTCTTGATATATTCTTATATAATCCTTTGTTAGGATGTGGATTGCCATATACTCTACGATTTGTAGCTTATTTTCTTTGTTCTTTCTTTCTTTATTTGGCTGCGCCGGTCTTGGTTGCAGCATGCAGGATCTAGTTCCCTGACCAGGGATCGAACCCAGGCCCCCTGCACTGGGAGCGTGGAGTCTTAACCACTGAACCACCAGGGAAGTACCTGTAGCTTATTTTCAAGTTGTCTTTTTAAGAAAGAAAACTCTTAATTGTAATACAGAAAATGTATCATTCTTTTCTTTTAGAGTCAACATTTTCGTATCTTAAGAAATCTTTCCCTTCTCCAAAGTTCAAAAGATATTTCTATTAAGGTTTTCTATTAAAATTTATAGGGGCGTATCTTTTTTTAAAGAAGATGTTGGGGGTAGTTTATTAATTAATTAAGTAATTTTGGCTGTGTTGGGTCTTCGTTTCTGTGCGAGCGCTTTCTCTAGTTGTGGCAAGCAGGGGCCACTCTTCACCGCGGTGCGTGGGCCTCTCACTGTCGCGGCCTCTCTTGTTGCGGAGCACAGGCTCCAGACGCGCAGGCTCAGTGGTTGTGGCTCACGGGCCTAGTTGCTCCGCGGCACGTGGGATCCTCCCAGACCAGGGCTCGAACCCGTGTCCCCTGCATTAGCAGGCAGATTCTCAACCACTGTGCCACCAGGGAAGCCCCAGGGGCGTATTTTTAACATTTAACCATCTGCAGTTGATTTTTGCATATGGTGTAACATAAGGATCCAATTTAATCTTCTCTTCCATATGGACTGCCGTTTTTCCAGGCCTAATTTTTGAATTGATGTGACATACAAGCCATATCACGTACCATAGCATCCTACATACGTGGTTCTGTTTATGGACTTTCTTTTTATTGGTCACCTACTTTATCACTGCATTGACCATAATGAGCCATGGTATCTGGTTAAGAAAGGCTCCCCTCTCTTTTTTTGTTTGTTTTTTTGTGTTTCATCCAGGAGTGTTCTGGCTGTTTTCACCCTCTTACTCTTTTATGCCAAGTTTGGAGCCATTTCATCAAGTTACAGGAAAATCTCTGTTGGGTACCAGTCTGTGCTCTTTACACGTGCAGCTCATTGAACCCTCACCACTACCTGATGAAGGTCAGTGTTATTTTCCTCATACTACAGCTGAGATGCACAGAGATGGACTGCTGGCACACAGCTGCAAAGCAGTAGCTCCTCTGCATGCTCCCAGCACCCAGCTCACCCAGGCAGCCCAGTGGATACACTGATAAGCCTGAGACCACAAAGTCTGGGTCATCTGCGGAGTCACTAGCAGTGCATGCTGTCACTTTGCTGAGGATCCCTGGTGACAGCAGAAACCATGCAGGTTTCTAAGTTGACCATCTAAGTCAGTTCATTCTCACTGACTGAAAAACAAAACAAAAAACAAACAGGAAACTGACCCCTGGAGATAGTTCATATTGAAAAAGAAGGCAGGCTGGCAGTGGGTCTCCATAATAGAGGGGAAGATGTGTGTGTGTGTGTGTATGTGTGTGTGTGTGTGTGTGTCTGTGTGTGTGTTGGTATTCACATCAGAGCAAATGACTAGTATCTGGATTGTCTCATCAATTCCATATTTCAGTTCTTGAAAGAGCAGGAGGTAATCTTATTACCAAGAAGATTAAATGACTTTCCAAGTCACTCAAGTTCTCTATCCTCTTAGTTCATGGGAGTGCTATTTAAGACCCTTCATTTGCAAGGTTATTTTGAGCAAAATCTATGTAGAGCAAGTGGCCCTCCACACTGGGTCAGCAGCTTCAACATCACTTGGCAGCTTGTTAGAATGCAAATTCCTGGGCCCCACTCCAGTCCTACTGAGTCTTATCACAGGGTGTGAGGCCCAGTAACCTCTGTATCAACAAGAAACCCCCTCCAGGTGATTCTGGCCCTCCTGAAGGTTGAGGACCTCTGGTGTAGGGCATCCACCACAGCACCCAAAGCGGTCAATTTTCAGTGAATGCTAACAAGTTTGCTCAAAGGTCACAGAGCTAGTTCATGGAAAGCCTAGACCTTACTTGGTCTCTGGCCCTACTGAATAACTTTTTTCACCAACCGGAGTCTTATCTCCAAGGATCAAGAGCTGCAAGGTCAGACATTTGTATTAAATAGATCACCTGAAAATATTCAAGTTTAGGGATTGGAAGAATAACAGAGGTGAGCCTTAGGCCTGTGAAGCACCATGGACAATTCTTAGCTTGTCATTTAAGACTCTTGTAGGTTGAGGCTGGGAGGGTGACCAAGTCCAGTGTACACAAAGGCATTCTTAGAGATGTACATGTCTGTGTATACAGCCCCTCGAACATAGGAGTTGCTAAGGGTCCATTATCCGCGAGTGGGTTAAATCTTTACTGCAGTTGTCAGGCTGGCTTACATTGGGTTTTTTATATTACAGATAGCTTTGGGAACAGAAATCTTTATTATAACAACATTAAAGTAAACAAACAAAAAACCAAATCAATAATAGTCATCTCTCTCAAAGAGCTGTTCGTTTCTCACTTTCCATTGTTTAGCTCTTTGTAGACAAATCTTCATCTCATCCCATCCACAGTGAACTCCCAGTTTTGTGCTCTTCTTTTTCACTGACTTTATCATAAATATTTTCTGTGATGTTCCCTAGTCTTCATAATTGTCATTGTGATGTGGCTGGAAAAGACTGCCTCAAACTGAGATAACGGGATTTAATTGTAGTTATTTATCTGGCTACCACTATTTCCTAAGTAACAGTGTTGTGGCTACTTTTCTATAAGTCAAATTTTCTTCTTGTTGATGTTTTTCTTTAGATTAACTTCCTAGAAGTGGAATTACAGCAAAAGAGAGTATAAACACATCTGACTACTGGAGCGATAAGAAAGATGTTTCCGAAAAAAAGCGACCATTTCTTTGTTAGTGGCAATGTATAAAACACTTGTTTTATAAAAAGTAGTCCTCAGCATTGGGTGTCATTATTCAACTCCCCTCCAATTTTTTTTTTTTTTTTTTTTGCCAGTTTAGTGAGCATGTAAGTTTACCCTGTTATCGTTGCAATTTTCATTTCTGTAAATCCTATATCCCTTCTTCTTCCCAAAGACATCTGGTCAAACGGGCTTCAGAGAGAACTCATTTCAATTAGGGTGTACGTGTATGTGTGTGCATGCTGTGTAGCTATGGTTCTTTGTATCTGGATACATATAAGAGTCCGAGTATCTGACCGTCTCTGTGTGTGCATCCGCTTCCATGTTTATGCCTCAAAGAACAGACGTGTTGTGGAGTGTATATGTCTGGGGTTCTGCTGCGGACCTTGTTTCTGAGCATGTATTCCTTAGAGTATGCTCATGTGTATGTGTGAATAAATTGTAGCGTGGAATTGTGGAGGAGATGCAAGTAATGAAATCAAACACAGACCACTTGTGGCTTAACACAGTTCTCTCATCTGTACCTTCCTGCATAGCTCTGCTAACAGAGGGAACCAATTAATGAATTCCAAATAACAGTGAAATGTTTAGAAGAGTTGGGATGATTTGGAAAAAAGTGGACAGCTCCTACAAGCCTCTAGTTTTCATGCAGAAAATAAATAAAGCTTCAGTGGGCTGGGACTTTGAAAACCATTTATCAAATGACTGATACTGGGCAGTGATACATACCACCACCAACAACCCCCGCCCATGCCTCCATGCTCTGTTCTCTGAGTCTAAAATGAAGATCGGAGCAAAGGATGCTTGTGAAAGTTAAATAAGATGATGCTCATAGAAGGTGCTCATAAGACGTGGTCCCCTGTAGGAAAAGGAGTAGAGGGGACCCAAGTCCCAGGCCTAGGGCCCCAGTCTCTTCTCAGACTCTGAAATAGACAATGACGATTCCTAATTGTAAGTGTTGCCAAAGGTCTTCCCAAAATACCTTAACCAGAGCTAAAAATCTTACACGTCATTGCTAAATACATGTAGTTTGGAGGTAGACCACACTCTTCAAACCATGGGGTTTATGATGAAAAGATAGTCAAAGGTCCTCATGGGGTAGAGGGAGCTGGAAATCACTGACACAAATCTGTAGATTTCAAACTTCTAAAAAAAAACAATAAAACCACCCACCCCGCAACCCTGTCAACACACACACACACTTTTATCCAAACAACTTTTATGGGGAACCCCAAGCTATGAAACAGATGGGGGCAGGGGCAGAGGCAGAGGATAGGTGGGCCTGCCTACTCCTCTCTGGAATCTGACGAGGGGCTCCTGTGGCACGTCCACACACCCTGGAGACCCCCAGGTGAAAACCATGCCTCTAGATAACCCCAGAGTCCCGGCCAGCACTGCGACTCTCTAAGGCTAAACCGCAGTTTCCAAGCAGTAACAGACCGGCTAATGTTTTCTGAGAGCTTCCTATACTCCAGGTTCTGTGCTTAGCTCCTGACACATGCTATCTTATTTTGGCCTCACATGTTCTCCAGGAGGAAGACCCTAGTAGTAAGTACTCTTAGGATCCCCATTCTCAGCTGAAAAAGATAAGGCCCAATGCAAGGATACTGGGCATTATAAGAAAAGTGTCCAAGTTCATTCAGCTTGAACATCATGGAGCCAAGAAGCAAACCTAGATAGTCTGGGTCTCGAATCTGTGTTCTTAACCCAGCCTGTAAAGCCTCCCAGTTTTGAGGGTTAAGCAGCATCTTTGCAAGTTAAAGTTCCCAATTCCCCATCAATTGACATTGTAACACCATTTTTAGTTTTGGGTTTTTTTTGTTTGCTTGTTTTGTTTTCTTTTGCTTTGTTTTTAAGAAGAGGTATGGGAGTGACCCTCAATTCACCTCAATCTCTTATCTAAAACCCTCTGTGATCAGGCCAAAAGAGTAGAGCTCAGAGTTACTGTCTAACTTGAGGATCAAGCCATTGACTTTGACAGCAACCATGGCTGCTGGGAAGATTGTTCCTGCAAGTATTTTTTGATGACAGGACAAGGTGGGAACGGAAACAGAGAGTAGCATCCGATACCTCTCAGGGCTTTAAAACCCGCCTTATTCGACTCCCCTGGTGGCACAGTGGTTAAGAATCCGCCTGCCAATGTAGGGGACACGGGATCGAGCCCTGGTCCGGGAAGATCCCACATGCTGCGGAGCAACTAAGCCCGTGCACCACAACTACTGAGCCTACGCTCTAGAGCCCGCAAGCCAAAACTGCTGAGCCCACGTGCTGCAACTACTGAAGCCCATGCGCCTGGAGCCCATGCTCTGCAACGAGAGAAGCCACCACAATAAGAAGCCCACGCACCACAACGAAGTGTAGCCCCCGCTCGCATGCAGCAATGAAGACCCAACGCAGCCCAAAATCAATCAATCAAAAAAAAAAAAAAACCCGCCTTATTTACCAGGCACTACACTCCAGTGACGTAGACAGGATTATCCCCATTTCATGATGGCAAAACTGAAGCTCAGAGAAAATCTGCTGGAGATCCCCTAGGTCAGAAGCGTCAGAGCCTGGATTTGAACCCAGCACTCTCTGACCTTCCATCACTCTACACGAGACCTTGGGGAGAGTGGGTCCTTGCCCTTCTTCAGAGCCTTCCTCAAAGCCTTCCTTCTTTGCCTGCTTCCACCATAGCCCTTGTCACCATCCATGCCAATACTTGTTGCCACTTCTGTCTCTTTTACTACCCAGAGAGCCTTGGTGGCAGAGTGTGAGTACACACAGGGCCCTCTGTGAAGGTCTGCTAGGGAGTGAACAGCCCAGTCCAAGTAACCCAGACCTCCAAGGAGATGAGAACCACTCCTCCACGAAGGAAGGATCTTAGATTACAGGAAAGCACCACTGGACTGCCCAGCACCACTGGACTCCAAGCACTGAGAACCCCTCCGGCCCCTGGAAATTCACACTTCCTCCCTCCCACACATGGTGGCCTTCTTTGGTCTCTGGGAAATCCCAGGGCAACTTCTGACTTCTAAGTGGGTGCCCAGGAGCCACATTTTCCCCCAAAGTTGAGTGTGTGATGGGGTATTCAAATTCTCCCAGCAAGAAGGACTCTCGTCTGTCTTTCCCTCTGCTTCAGGACCAAATATCGCACAGGACAGTGTGTTTAAGAACCTGGGATCTGGAGTCCACCAGACATGGGTTTGAGTCATGGCTCTGCCTAGCTCTGCGATTTGGGGTAAATTAACCTCCTTAACCTCCCTGAGCCTCCAAGAGGAAACAGTTAGTAACTAACCGTGACCACACAGTGACGTTTTGAGACTCAAATAAGATAATGCACAGAAAATGCTTAGCACAGGGCCTGGTTCAGAGCTGGTGCTCAAAAGGAGTGGAGCCTTGAAATTGAGCCCTGCCCTCTCTCAGAGGCTCTGAGCGGCTGGTAAAGGAGGAGCCGGTGGTCAGAGTGGAGCAGGGAGAAGCTCACCTGTGGGGGGGGGGCGGATGGGGACAGGAAGGGAAGCCCAATGCTGAGTCAGTGGGAGCTGCGGAGGGCACAGTGACTCAGACAGATGTTCCCACTCAAAGAACCTGTCCCAATATTAACCACAGGAAGCAGATAGGAGTTCAGGCAGTAGGGCCTTTCCATGGTAGAAACCAACGGGCAGTGTGCTAGGGAGGTGGAAAGGGGACACCAGGGTGGGCAGGGAGGGGAGAAGATTAAACTTCAGGCTGTAAAACAGAGAGGGAGACACAGGGCACAGTCTCTCCCACAGCCCCTCGGAGCGAGGTCCAGGAAGATGAAAAGGGCAAGCTGCCTGGGACCAGGAAGAAGCCGGCTCCAACTTCAGTAGAACACCCTCTTTCCTGTAATCTAAGATCCTTCCTTCGTGGGCTGAGACCGGAGAACCTTAGCTGAAGCCTAGAAAGAGAAGAAAGGAACTCGGGTTGACTGAGCCCCTACCCTGCGCCCAGGGCCAGAACTTTATAATGAGCTTTATCTCTAGATGCCTCTCTTGTGTCCACACAACCCAACACTGCAGGGCAGCACCCCCGTTGCATATCTAGGGGCCCAGGTGAGAGAGACGGCACCAGCTAGACGTGGCAAAGCGGGGCTTCAAACCCAGACCTATATGGCTCTCTCAAACCTGTGCTTTTCCTTTCAGAAAGGCAGCACCATTCTTCAGCACTGAAGCTGTCGGTCCTGGGTTCAAGTTGACACTTCTGTCAACCACTAGATATGTTAACTCGGATCAGTCACTCATCTCTCTGGGCCTCAGTTTCCCTGGCTATAAACCAAAGAGTAGTGGTACCCACTGTGTAGGGTGTGGTGAGGATTGAAGGACTTCAAGCCAAGCCTGGTACAGAGTCAGTGCTCCATTTATGTTGACTGTGGAGCTTGTGCTCTTCTCCAATAAAGCCACTCCCCAGGACAGTGGAAGAAAGCACGGCTGCCCCCACCCCATGTAGGCTGCAAAGGAGAGAGCCCTGGGCTTGGGGGCTAAGGACATGATTTCAGAGCCCAGCCCTACACGTTACCCGGGGTGTTACCTTAGACAAGTCACTGGACGTCTCTGAACTTCAGTGTCCTCACCTCTAGAATGAGGATAGTGAGGCTACCAACTGTGCAGGGTAATGGTGTCACGCCGGGTAGGTGACAGCCCCTAGCACGGTCCAGAGGAGAGCAGAGACCAGGAGGCAGGGACTGGAATTGCCCTGTGGTGGAGACTGATGAGCTGTGGGCAGTAAAAAAGAGAGGGGAAGGGGCGTGGAGGAAGGTTCAGATGCCCAAAAAGATCCAAACCCTACTGCCAAACCAAGGTGGGCATTTCCCAGCCACAGAGAGAGATTATGATATTCACGGAGCAAAGATAGATGGGAACATTACAGGACTAGGGTCTTTACCCTTTTCTGTCATCTTCTGCTGAAGGTGGCCACCAAGAAACTTACTGTCCACAGAGACCTTCCCGCTGTGCAACCCAGGGGAAGTTGCTCACCCACTCTGTTCCTTCTCTTTTTGGTGTCTGCGCTAGGAGAATGATGTTCACAAAGCTCGTGATTGGGAGGGATGAGAATGAGGAGGAATAAACTACTGGAAAGGAAAGACGTAGAAGACCTCAGCAAAGAACCCCTACCCCCGCCCCCCCGCCAGGGCATTCAGTGGTATCTCCCTTCCTTCGGTCCCTGGCTGGGAGATGGGGGCCTGAGGACGTCACAGGAAGGTGTGGCAGAGGAGGACCAAGCCACAGAGACCAAAATTAGCAACAAGTTGGGGCAGGGAAACCCTGTGTGGGTGCAGCTCTGAGGGAGGCAAAGCTCCAGCAGGGGAAGGTGGGTGTGGACTGCTGTTCCCTCCCAGCTTCCACAGGGTGAAAGTGGAACCAGCATGGGCTGGGGTTGGGGGGCGGGCCGGGGGAGTAGGGCATGAAAGATCCAGGATCATATTCCAGCTGTGTCTGTGTGAGATCGTCTATTTGACAAAGGTGTACTGAATACTCTTTATACCCAAGTCACTATTCTAAAAGCTAGACAAGGGTATGACAGGAAGAAGCCCAAGGACCTGACCTCAGGGAACTTCAAGTAGAAGAGAGATGCAAGGCAAAACCTGACCATGGTCCAAGGGCGAGACCAGTGAAATGCCATGAGGAGTTCAGAGGACAGAGCTGGGAAGGGAGAGAGATCCAAGTCAACCATCTGAGCCAGAGCTATGAGCATCACAGTTGGAAAGGACCTTAGAGGTTTTCTGATTCAAACGTCTCAGTTTCCAGATCAGGAAACTGAGACCCGGGGAAAAGGAATTCTTTGCATGAAGTCATGTAACGTACTGGCATCAGCAGAGCCAGCTGAGGACCTAGGTATCCTGACTCCTCAGGCCCATCCCCGGCACTATCATGGTTCCATTTACACCCCTGACCAAGGCTGACAGATGATCTAGCAAACGGAGCTCAGGTAGCCCAGGACAAATCCATTGTCAGAACCGTAAGTACTCAACATACTCAACCATGGCCTTCAGCTTCAGGTAAGATTCAGTTCAGCTGCACAAAGAAACCCAAAACATTCCGAGCTTTTGCACCCTAGTTTTTAATCTCTCAGGTGAAAGTCTGGAGGCCTGAGGTCCAGGCTATAAGAAAGCTCTAATCCACAAGGTTGCCAGGGACCCAGGCTCACTCCAGCACCCTCTTTCCATCCCTAAGTTATGGCCTTGGTCCTACAGCCTCGAGTGAGGGCACCTGCACTCCAGGCAGCAGGGCAGGATGAAGAAGAAGAGGGGGCAGATCTTGCCTTTTAACAAGGGTTCCTGGAGGCTGTCACATGACACATCACTTTACAGCCTCCAGTGGGAGGCTGGAAAATAATTTCTTTTTTTGTGGTACGCGGGCCTCTCACTGTTGTGGCCTCTCCCGTTGCGGAGCACAGGCTCTGGACGCGCAGGCTCAGTGGGCATGGCTCACGGGCCTAGGTGCTCTGTGGCATGTGGGATCTTCCCGGACCGGGACACGAACCCGTGTCCCTTGCATCGGCAAGGGTGAGATATTTAAAAGGTGAGATATTTCCAAGTTAGACAACTATTTACCATCTCATGCCCACAGAGCAGCTGAAAAGTATAGTAAGCAATACTCAACTAAAAAGCACTTTTCCCTTTCCCAAGTGATTTTAAAAGACCTCACGAAGTAAGCATGTTTAAGCCTCTAAGGTTTTATGGTGCAAATGTATTTCACGTCAGAGGCATATCACTTATTACCCTTAGGACGCAGAAGAAAGGTAGGTGATGACAGTACTCTTACAGGCATGCCATTTGCAGCAACATACCCATATTTATTTCAAAGGGGATTTTTCTGCACTTGTGTTTCTTTTTTAAAAACACAAAACAGGGCTTCCCTGGTGGCGCAGTGGTTGAGAGTCTGCCTGCCGATGCAGGGGACGCGGGTTCGTGCCCCGGTCCGGGAAG
The DNA here is from genome assembly GCF_964374135.1 of Grampus griseus. Lineage (NCBI taxonomy): Eukaryota > Metazoa > Chordata > Mammalia > Artiodactyla > Delphinidae > Grampus > Grampus griseus. The sequence continues at coordinate 57,206,748 of NC_139014.1, forward strand.
ATCCCATGTGCCGCGGAGCAGCTGGACCCGTGAGCCATGGCCGCTGAGCCTGCACGTCCGGAGCCTGTGCTCCGCAACGGGAGAGGCCACAACAGTGAGAGGCCCGCGTAGCGCAAAAAAAAAACAACAACACAAAACAAGCACAAATGGACAAAAAGGTCATCCAAAAAGGAACCACATAAGGGATTGTGAAGGTGACAAATTGAAGGCTATTTATCTGATAAAGACCTTATGTAAGAGACTGTGCTTCTTTTTACATATTGGTTCTCTCTTTGTGTTCTAGGAAGAGTTGCTTTTGTTTGTTGATTTGTTTCATTCACTTTCCCCATCCCATTTGAGGGTCAAAGTTATCACGAGAAAGGTAATTTAAATGGCAAACAACAGAAACTCCGTATCTATTTATCAAAACTTGAAGCACAGACTGGGAGATGTACTTAGAAGTTAAATGGTCATATCTAGCGAATGTTAAATATGCTTGCCTACGAGGTCAAACACCCTGTAACGAGGCCTGATCCTCATGAAACCACAAGTTGCCTTTGGGTGAAAATCACAGCACTGCCCTAAAACCAAAGATTCAATGCAAGGGCTAATGAAAGATTAATAATCATTTTCTTGGGTACTGCCCTTTTCTTTTTGTTTATCTGTGCCCATAGTCTGTTAAAACAGAGCTACAGTATTGTAAACGTTGACTACACTAATTTGTAAAGCAATAAATCCTATGCTCTGGCTATTCATGAACCACTGAAACACCTATATTAGACAATACGAGACACTCAGAAACGGTGCAAGTGCAGATACTCTAACCACTCAGAGATCAAATTCTACTTAGATTTGAGGTTTATTATAATTAATGAAGGGAGATTCTGAAAAGATTCCAAGATACCCATTATAAGAGTTTATTAGAGTACTGCCGTTCCCAAATTAAAGTTTTAAGGTTATCTATAAAGCAAGAGTTCCATGTTACCTGACAGTCTGTTCATAATAGCATTTCCTTACTGATATGGAGCAATTTATTTTGGTAAAAAAGGTACAGGCAACTGAACAACTATGTCTACACAGAATCTAGGCTGCTCTTATAAAACAATCCTGCAAACATTATTTCATTAACAGCTAGCTTTACAGCATAAGAGAAGCAGTATCTGCTAACTTCATCCATAAGCTTGAACCAAAGTTACAGTAAAGGATAAAAATAGCTAAATGTATACATGGGCGGACCTCATTTTATTGCACTTTGCAGATATTGCAGTCTTTACAAATTCAAAGTTTGTGGCAACCCTGCACTGTCAGATGATGATAAGCATTTTTTAGCAGTACAGTATTTTTATTTTTATTTTTTAATTTATTTTTGCAGTACGCGGGCCTCTCACTGCTGTGGCCTCTCCCATTGTTGAGCACAGGCTCCGGACACGCAGGCTCAGCAGCCATGGCTCACGGGCCCAGCAGCTCCGCGGCATGTGGGATCCTCCCGGACCGGGGCACGAGCCCGCGTCCCCTGCATCAGCAGGCGGACTCTCAACCACTGCACCACCAGGGAAGCCCCAGCAATACAGTATTTTTAAATTAAGGTATGTAGACTATTTTTTTAGACATAATACTATTGCACATTTAACAGACTACAGTATAGTATAGACATAACTTTTATATGCACTGAAAACACAACAACAAAATAATTCATGACACTTCATCGCAGTGGTCTGGAACTGAAGTACACTATCTCTGTGGTACACCTGTACAGGCTTTTTACCAAGTTTTCAACTCTGGGAAAATTTCTAGCCTCATCTTTCTGGAGACTTAAGCAACTTTCAAACTTTATCCATTTAGAAAATCTTCACAATTTTCTAAAGGCACAACCTTACCTACCCTGAGGTTAGAACACAGAGGGGCCTTTTAACCCATTGTTTGTGTGTGGTCCACTAGTATTCAGATGAAGCCTCCAGGGCAGTAGAGTAGGTTTGCCAAATGCATAGCAAATTTTTCTAGGCTATAAAAGCTTGAGGAAGACCAACTTCGTCTAAACAGAGAATCACTTCTCACTCAAACCTAGTTTACCTGCTTACCTCCCATGATGTACTGGCAAGTGTTTGCGATGGATTCCATGACTTCCTTCCACAGAAGCATTGGGCGGCTTATGGTACACTGAGGCCAAAGAACCAATGTGGCAGATGAGCTCATCCAACAGAGTTGGCTCAATAAGAGCTGTCTCCTCAGAGATCAGTGGCTTCTCAGACAAGACTACTTCTTTGGCTGTGACAGGATCAGTTGAGAGAAGGCGCCAATAAATAGAGCCCCGGTCTCGAAGGTCAGGATTATCAGAATCCTAATGAAAAGGCAATGGCAAGAAGGTTTAAATGTAACCTTTCTCCATACAGAAAGCCAAACTGCTGGATTTATTATCAAGGCAATGCTTAAGTGATTTACGCAGAGTTGGCCGTTAAGAAGATATTTAGACTCAATATATTGTTAATAGAGCCATAATTCTGTAATCTCTAATGTTTCCAAGAATTTAAATATAAATTGAAGTGGGTTAGTTCTAAGACTCAAATTCAAAATGAAGTTGGGAAAAGGAAAATAAAGTTTAAGCCAGTAAAAATCAACTGCTTACGATGGCCTCAGGACGTAAAAATAATGTTTTTAACTGCTTTAATATTAGCAGGATTATTCATGAAACACAGCTTACATATATTTCACCCATACCTTCTTTCTTCATTCAAATATTTATTAACTATCTCCTATAGAGAGAGACACTGGCCAGGAGACACTGGCCAGGAGACACTGGCCAGGCCCTGGAAACAAAGAGACAACAACACAGTGCCTGACTTCAATGAGCTCAAAGAATATTAATTATTACAATATAGTATGAGAGGTACTATCACCTAAATAATAAAAAAAACTGTTCAAGAGAGAACATAACGAAGTGCTTCTAAAAGGGGTGACACTTGAATTTAGTGGTCTCGTTTTTTTTTGTGGCTGTTTAAAAATAATTTTATACATGGTCATGGCTAAGAAAAATTTATTATCAATGACACATCACAATTTAGAAATGTATAATATAAAAATAAGTCTCCCCCTATCATCCAACCCTACCCCACCTTAACTCCCCATCCCCAAAATAGCCATATTAACAGTGCACTATATATCTTACCAGAGAGCTCCCACACATATATATTTATTTTATACAAAACCAGTTTCATAGTATGTATACTGCTCCTCAAGCTGCTTTCCATATTGGCACATACAGCTGCCACTTTCCACTGTATATGCAGCACTGCATCATTATTTACTAGTGTCCTATTGATGAACATTTAGGCTGTTGCCTCTTTCTCCCTCCTTCCTACTATTTATTTTTGCAATCATTATAAAGTGGCAATAAATATCCTGGTATCCACCTCTCAGAATGTCTATATAGTGGCATTCATTTACGCATGAATTGTTCCAGTGGTATCATGTTATTAAAGGCAACAATCAGTCCCATTTCAATTTCTGTATTTAAAACACATACAAAAATATTTTCTTTAAACTAGGCCAGGGTTTTTCCCATGAGTTTCTACATAAGCAGATGAACTGGTTTATAATTTAGCCATTTAAGGCACGTATCATTCAGCTCAATACCGGAAGTGACCCTGATGGTTTTATATAGATTTTCTTAATCATGTATTATTTAATTTGCACTCAAAATGGAGTGCTGGTTAAAAACAAAAAAGCATAAAGAACACTGAGATACAAGTTAATACAGTATAAAAATGGTAAATTTTACCTCAAGATAATCTTTATCACATTCATAGGTTGCATTATTCTAATAGAAATGCACATATATACATGTATTATTCGTATCAAAATGTTTGTAGTATTTGAAATGCCAGGGTTAAAAAAAGGAAACAGTGATACTATCCAATTTAAATGAGTTTGTTTTGTTGCTTGTTGGGAGGGGGGCTAATTTGCTCCTGAGGAAGTGTTTATAAATAGCAGCCTGAAACCTCCTCACTTAGATTTTCATTTGGAAACAAAGCGTGAATATTATGAAACATAAACAAGTTGATTTTTTAAAAGAGCAGAATACAACTTTCTCCAAGTATCACATCAGGAAAGCAATCCCCTGCCCAGCTTTTATGATATTTAAATTAAAAGTTAAATTTTAATCTGTATATTCAGTCCCCAAAGCATGTCATTTAAAATTTGTAGACTATGCTTTTTATTACACAATGAACACTACACATCACTTAACTGGGAAAACTTAATTTGCCGTTATATAGTAGTAAAGTTGTTAAACATATTAAAATAAACTACATAATACAGCTTAATAATATACTTATCAAAATATTTTTTTTTTACTTCAAACTATTTCTCTCATATAGCTGGTACATATTTAACCAAATGGCCAAAAAAAAAAAAATTCCTGTCGAGATTCGCAAAATATATACTTCTGTGAAAATAGCTTGAGTCCCCCCACAAATTCAAAACACTGCAACAGGACAAACTTCTGGAGACAGAATCACTGGATCAAAGGGTATACGTACTGTAAATCTTAACAGAAAAATTTAGTCCTATGAGAAATGAGAAAATGAGTGCAAATTTTCCAGGACCAGAAGTGAAGAGTGGGCAAGGATCTCCACTGTCCAAACTCAGTTATCCTGAGGGGTGATCTGTTAGGACTACTATCAGCTGGCCTTCACTTCCTCACTAATTCACATGGAGACCACGATAAATCAGGCCCAGTCAAAGCTAATGACAAGAAAATAGAAACTTTTTATGATTTTAAGGTGCCATTATGTGTTTGGTGACTCAGAAAATTTGGTTTCGGATCTACTGTACTGCTAGTCTTATAGGCCCCCATAAGGATGTCAAGAAAATAGTGTATTTCCCAAAATTTGAGAGCTTCCAAAACAATTCTTACCAGGCAAGCTCTGAAACAGTAATTCTTAAACTGTAATGTGCATCAACATTTTAACACACCAGGAAAGCCACTGAAAGTGCAGATTCCAGACTTTCTGATTCATTATGTCAGAAGTGGGGCCCAGGAACTTTTATTTTTAACAAGCAGCACAGGTGATTTTGATGATGATGGTCTCAGATGGATTTTGATGATGATGGTCTCAGATGTTCACAGATGGAAAAACTAAGGTGAAGACTTCTTTTCCACGTACTAAAAATAGTAATTACTAAAGTTTGGACACTTCTATGAATATTCTTTACTAATTCCTGTAAAACTATCAAAGCGAAAAGACAAATCTTTGAAATAAAGCCATGGATTCAAGGGTTGGTTTTCTTTTCCCCTAATTTTATATATATATATATATATATATATATATATATATTTTTTTTTTTTTTCTAACCTGTTGATCTCTATCATTTAACTGGGGTATTCAGACACATTTAATGTACTTATTGATATGGTTAGGTTTGGAACTGTTGTCATTTCTTTTTTATTTGTCTTATCTGTTCTCTGCTCCCCTTTTATTCTTTTTTCTTTATTGCTGTTGTTTTTATAAATTTATTTATTTTTTGATGCATTGAGTCTTCGTTGTTGGGTCTTCATTGCTGTGCGTGGGCTTTCTCTAGTTGCCGCGAGTGGGGGCTACTCTTCGTTGCGGTGTGTGGGCTTCTCATTGCCGTGGCTTCTCCCGTTGCAGAGCTTGGGCTCTAGGTGCACAGGCTTCAGTAGTTGTGGCACGTGGACTCAGTAGTTGTGGCATGTGGGCTCAGTAGTTGTGGCACGTGGGCTCAGTAGTTGTGGCCCACGGGCTTCAGAGCACTCAGCAGCTGTGGCACACGGGCTTAGTTGCTCCGTGGCATGTGGGATCCTCCCGGACCAGGGCTCAAACCTGTGTGCCCTGCATTGGCAGGCGGACTCTCGTCCACTGCACCACCAGGGAAGTCCCATAATATTTCTAATCATACCACCATTTTATTTAAAATTAGAAGCACAAAGATTTCACATATACTTCACTGAATCCTCAGCACAGATAAACAACACGATTAAGTCTACTATAAAGACAGAACAGTAGTATGACGGAGAAATTTGCCCAGTCACGTCCTGAACCAGTGGATGTAGCAGAAACAGAACCCCACCACCCAATTCAAATTAACGTAACTCAGCAGATCATGCTGCCCTCAACTTAAAAATTTATGGCTGGTAACATAAATATTAAATTAGGTTCTTATTTCACGAACTTGAGAAAAAAATTCCAGAGGAAAATTCCAGTGGAAAAGACTTATATAAATGTGCTTATTCTATTATGCTAATGCCTCAGATTTCATTAACTGGACAGAAAAGGCAAGTCTAGAGAAACTGTTTATTAATTATTTATAGCCAAATATGAAATAATCATCCACAATAATCTTAAAACCTCTAAGTTCACTTATTTATACTGGCTTATGCACAACAATGCTTCAGGCAGGGAGACAGGAAATGCGTATTCTCAAAAGTCATTCTTAACTTTCAGACTTGAGAAGCAGCATGAACAGAGTAGAAAAGGGCAAAGACTCTGGAGCCAGGCTACTTGGGTTTGAGTCCTAGTTCCACCCCATACTAACTGGGCCGGCCTCTCTATGTCTCAGTTTCCTCACCTATGAAATGGGAAGAGTAACAGTATTAACCCTTACTGAAAGCCTGGCACATAGTAAGCACTATACAGATGACTGTTGTTACTAAGATTCTCTACTAGTCCTTGTACAGAAAATCTAGAATTAGGAACGTCTGATGGTTTATTTATACCCTGCCGTGTTCTAGAAAAGGATTTAGCAAAGCTTATAAAAATACATCTAAAGCTAGAGAACATAAATTAGAAGCAAAGGCAGAAAAACGCAAGCCACGATGACCCACACATTTTCTACGGGAGATCCTTAAATTTGATTCTAAGGTTTCAAACATCTGACATGGAAAACAAGTCTAGTCAGATAAGCCATTCAGAGGGGCAGTTAATTACATACTAATGCATAAGAGAATCCAAAACTGGTTAGGAATTTTTTTATGGGGTTTCATAGAGAAAAAAATATATAATGGAATAAATACTTTGATAACAGATCTAAAGAGGATAGTTTCTCATGACAACCCTTACTACAGGATGATGATATTAGTGTAATTCAGTAAAAACAATTCTAATAAGGGTCAAATACAATGCAGTCTAGATCCCCAGCTCTCTACTAATCTGGCTTGATTCAGTGGTAAATTTCAACATCTATAAGAACATAGGGAATCCTCCCTAAACACTTTATCTCAGGCAAATACTGTAATAAGAGTGAGTTTGAACTCTGACAAGAACCTAAAACACAGCTCTCCTATGCTGCCTGTTAAATACAGATACAGAGGCCTTAAGAGACAATGGAGGTGAAGGCAGGGTTCAGAACTTGTGAATACAATAGAATCTACCAAGACACTCACTTGATTATGAGGCTAGCCTTATCTATTCAGAAGTGAGTAGACAGGATTTCCCTGGTGGCACAGTGGTTAAGAATCTGCCTGCCAATGCAGGGGACACAGGTTCGAGCCCTGGTCTGGGAAAATCCCACATGCCACGGAGCAACTAAGCCCGTGTGCCACAATTACTGAAGCCCACGTGCCACAAGTACTGGAGTCCATGCTCCGCAACAAGAGAAGCCACTGCAATGAGAAGCCTGCGTACCACAACGAAGAGTAGCCCCTACTCGCTGCAGCTAGAAAAAGCCCGTGTGCAGCCAAAAGTAAATAAATAATTAAATTTAAAAAGTGAGTAGACAAGGAGCAAAGCCAAAATTCTTTTTAGAAAATTGTTCTAACTCCATCTTAACAGAGATACAAATGGGTAATAAAGGGTCTAGACTAGGAAACCTAGAATGCTCAATATAGATAATATTAAATAACCACTGCCTTGATGGTTATGGAAATCGCTTTGCTTCAGGCAAAAGGAAGTTTTAGAAAAAACACTTCAAAGAGCTCTAACAAATAAATTTTAAAAGATGTAAAATTAATAATAGGAAAGGTGTATCTATTTTCCAATGTGGATGAATGTCAAGTGGCCTCTCAGCAGTTAAGATGAGTTTGACTATTCCACACATACATAAACACAGAATCTTCAATTTGGCTGAGGCATGAATCTGTCACACAATGTAAGCCGAGACAGTCTCTTACCTGCCGAGTGATTCTAGGTCACCACCCAGCACTCCCATCTCTACATTTTCTCTTTCCTTATTTTCTACTTCTTGTGGTAACTTTCATGGAGAGCCAGATATTGCTGATGCTTTGAAATGTGGCCGACAGGGGAGAGTTAAAACTTGAGATACTTTAATAAACAGAAATTTCATGATTCTTGAAGAAAATGAGATTTCTGAGAAAGCTAAGAGACTGTATAAATATGTATTTATCTGTGTTTAGGGAGTTTTCTGAAGTGTTAGTACATAGGCCTCATTAAAGTCAAGTTTACTATATTACCGTCTAGAATAAACACAAGACTTCTTTGAATCTGGTTAATTTATACAGAGCTCTTTCTTTCATACAAAGGAAGAGAGGCTCCAGGGCCTGTAGCAAAAGACAGAAATGAACTTCAAGGCCCTAAGGTGAAGTCAAATACATGGCTAATTTAATGGCAATCACCCTACAGAGTCTGTAATAAGCACTACATGATTAAGAAGGGGCAATTTCTATTCAAAATGGCCCCCTGTAGATGACCTATTAAACACTAACGTGAAAATTAACGTCTAACCTAAACTTTGATTCAGAAGATGACCAATTTCTGCTCTTAGTGTCAAGACACGCCTCATCAGTGATGGACAACCTCCCAGTCCACTTTTCATGGACAGATGGTGAGCCATGGCCTGCCCTTGACTCCACATACTCATATGGATGCGTCTTCACACTAACCATAATGGGGTCAAGTGAAGGTTTAGAGACTTGGGGAAATAGCACATTAAAAAGTTCATTCATAATTTGTTGGAGAAATGGAGAAGACTGAGAGGTACAAGGGGTGGAGTGGGACACCTCTATTTTCTGTGAAGTGAATTTTCTGACATCCTTTAACTCAACTACTGTTGGTCAACTGCTCCTTAAAAGATAATCAAGCGATAATTCTCAGTAATGTTTACATGCATCAGTAATCAGACAAGACAATTATCTTAATTTTTAGTTCAGGTCTTCTTCACATTTGAGTTCATTGATTGTAAAACATCTGTACTGGAATCAAGTGTCAGAAAGTAGCCTTTGACTCTAGCAGTTTTCTTGGCTGTATTTTTTTCAGAGTTGTATAGCATATTCTATAAACAACTTATTTAATAATGTTGTCTGCTTTATAGTATTCCATTAAGTATTCAAATGCCTTATCTGCCCGTCGAACTTCTTTTCCTTAAAATGGATTCCTGGCATTTCTAAAATTAAATACTGTCAGAGGAAAGAAGAACTTTGCATTTATCAGGTACCAAATGATGCGCTTTGACCACTTAACAGATGATGTATTGGCAACTATTCAAGGTTCCCATTTGTGGTCTCAGTTTGGAACTGGGTTTCAAGAAGTGTACTAAGTGCACACCCCAACCGTACTAATTAATTACAGGATTTACCATATTTAGTCCTCCAATTGTGTTCATTATTGATATGAAATAAAGCTCCCCAGAGCAAAAAAAAAAAAAAAAAAGGAAAGATGACAGCTCAGAGCTAGGTTAAAGAACTATAAAAGAGTTCAAATGCTGTTAATATACAACTATAAAGAGATGAAAGAGGAAAATGGTAAATTGAATATCTGAATCAGATTCCATGTGTAAACACACATCATAACTCTTGACAGCCTGCTAAAGCCAGCCTGTTCTCAAATTCAATTAAGAACATTACTGGATCATGATGGACTGATCATTATACTAGTTACGTCAGAAAAAGTAATTACTTTGATTTCTGTGTATCCAGCTGGTTGCCACATTCCTGAAATCAGAACCCTCCCTAAAAGGACCAAAACTACTAAATAATTAAGGAAGCAGCATTAGCACTTTAAAAGTACTTAAAGAGAAAGGCAACTTATTTAAAAGGTAGAACAGCACACGAGATATTTGTCAAAGCATTTACCATCTCTACAGGGTACTTTCATTTGAAAGCTGAAATTAAGTCCCCCAGAAGGAGATACTGTGAGACTCAATGTCATTTTCACAAAGTCATGTCCTTCATTAACACTAAAGAGTCTAAGTTCAATTTTCATGAATTATCATTAAAACTGGAGTCAGTCGATTCATTTAGAAGCCATACAACAAGTTCTAATTCAGCAGAATATGTAAAAGAGACACTGTTTTTATTTTTTTAACAGAATCTAAAGACTGCACTCCTTCCGTTTAAAATCTCTGCAAATGAACCTTCTTGGAAGAAGTTTCACAATTTCCTAGAATGTAAAACAAGACAAATCAACTCCATGCTTTTTTCAGACTTCTTACCTGTGTTGCCAAACTCAAGACCTGCTGTACCAGCTCCTGCGTTTCTGATGGTTTCTTAAGAAACAGCTTCACTATGGCAGTAAGCAGAGTGAGCTGTACCTAAGCAAATGTAATTTAATAGGTAAATTGAAAGGCATTTGCATTATTCCACACCATGAATTCCAAATTGATATTTTCCCAAATATGACTTACCATGAGGTCTTTCTGATTTTGATTAAGAAACAAAGGTTAAAACTCAGCCAATATCCACAATAGCAGTCAATGGTTTTCATCAACTGAAAACTCACTAGCCTCCTATCTCCAAATTGCATATTTTGGCATCAAAAACTGCTGGTTTGTTTCTGGCCCAGATAATCACCTGTATTTCTTAAAGTACATGCTAACATACTGATGGCAATAAAACTGGTTCCTGACCAAATTCTTTATTATTTACTTCCACCAAAAGCTACAACTTCCAGGGAATTAGGGAATCATTTATCATACTGAGGCAAGAGCCAAGACAGTAGAATTGTGCCAGATCACAACCAATTAAGAGTGGCGTGCTAGGGCTTCCCTGGTGGCACAGTGGTTAAGAATCCACCTGCCAATGCAGGGGACACGGGTTTGAGCCCTGGTCCAGGAAGATCCCACGTGCCGCAGAGCAACTAAGCCCATGCGCCACAACTACTGAAGCCTGCGCGCCTAGAGTCTGTGCTCCGCAACAAGAGAAGCCACCACAATGAGAAGCCCTCGCACTGCAATGAAGAGTGGCCCCCGCTCGCAGCAACTAGAGAAAGCCTGCGCACAGCAATGGAAGACCCAATGCAGCCAAAAATAAATAAATGAAACAAATCTATTAAAAACAAAACAAAAAAAAGAATAAAATTTTAAAAATAATAATAAAAAAAAAAAGTTGCCTGCCAAACCATGAGACTACTGGCTGGTATATGTTCCTTGTAGGGCCTATTAAAATTACTATGATAGATTACACACATGAACTTCAATTTGCAGTGAGTACAAATGCCGGGGGAAAAGCTTTAATTTATCTGCTTCTCTGGGCCTTTGACTCGAAGGTCTCTCAGTTTTGGTAGAAGACAGACAGAAGATGGGAAGGAGTCTAACCATCCACAAAGAATCTTTTCAAACTGCACATGCCAGCCTTCACCCCAGACAGAAACCCCAGCTGCAACTGAGCCACAACCATTACTAACAGCAATGGGTAATCATCTTTAGGTGACAGAAAATTAAAAAGTAATAACTACTGCTCTAAGTCAGTAGTTGTCAAAGTGTGGTTCTGGACCAGCAGCAGCAATAGCATCACCACCCTCAACCTTGTAAGAAATGAACATGCTTAGGCCCATCTCAGACCTACTGACTCAGAAACTCTAGGGGTGGGGCCCAGCAACCTGTCCTTTAACACAGGTTAAACACCAGTGCTTAGGTGCTTCTAGCCTCGTTAAAGTTTGAGAACCACTGTCTAAATTAGGCAGGCTTGTTCCAACAGAAGTTAGCACAACTGAAAAAGGTCACCCCTTTTGGGGAGAAAAATGAACATACTATATGTGTATATAAATTCGCACACATGAAACTGCCTAACCTTTACCTTTCCTGAAGTCGTCCCCAAAACATCTAATACATAAGATATAGATGGGAACTTACCTGGGTGCTTTCATCATGAAAACCTTCCAGGAAGCTCTCTAGTAACTCATCTGCATTGTCAATTCTTTCAGCATATTCTCCCACAATCCAACTCATAGCTGCTCGAGCGTCTGGCTCATCCAGTGAGTCTAAGTTCTCACACAAAGTGGCAATGATACTTTCATATCTGATATAACAAAATGGACTATGGTTACTGAAGGCAAAACTGAGAAGTGTATTTAACAATGAAGCCTACAAAGCAAAAAACCATGGACAAGGTACCCTAAACCACCACCAAACTACAAAGACTTTTAGCCAAGAGAATGTACAGGCTTTAAAGCCAGAAAATTATAAATGTCTTCAATTTTCCTTCAGTTATGTTTTAATAACTAGACCATAAATCTTTATAAAAGCTTATCAGATATTCTTTTCACAAGGAAAAACTAACCTATGGTTTAAGATAATACCACTACCTTACATTTCTCACAGTCTTTCTCATAACTAGATCAGAGAATTTTCCTATTACTTCATTTTACCTTCATCGTAGAGGAACAGAAATTCCACTTTACTATTAGGAAAATGGAGTCAGACAGCAATAGCATCCAGAAACAGTAATTTTGTCTCTTATCCACTATCTCTGCTTTCTATAGAGATCTTTATGTTCTTTCCTCCCAAGGCACCCACACTAATGACCTGTTTTTCTGAAGAAATAAGCAATTCAAGTATTTATTTTCACAGGTCTATAGCTCTCATTCTTTACCATGTTAAATCCATCTCCTTGGCTAATGTGTTTTTTTTTTTTGCTTTTTTTTTTTTTGCAGTATGTGGGCCGCTCCCGTTGCGGAGCACAGGCTCCAGACGCGCAGGCTCAGGGGCCATGGCTCACAGGCCCAGCCGCTCCACGGCATGTGGGATCTTCCCAGACCGGGGCACAAACCCGTGTCCCCTGCATCAGCAGGCGGACTCTCAACCACTGCGCCACCAGGGAAGCCCGGCTAATGTAGTTTTAAACATCAGAATGAAATTGTATAATAAATGAGATATGGACAACTGAATAATACACTTAATTGTTTGCCCTATTTCCACTGATTAAACCAGGTCCTCGATAATGCTTTCTTAAACTTAAACTATCATAATCCCTCAGTAATACAGACCAGAAATGGACACATTTCTTTACCAAGCATATTAAGATATAGACCTCCCCACTTAATCAAGAAGTTTAGAAACCCAACCCTCCTCTTTCCTGGGAGAGTGGTAAAAGTATATGATCCTTTTTCCAAATATACCATTTCTAGAATTAAAAAAAAAAAATATATATATATATATATATATAGAGAGAGAGAGAGAGAGAGAGTACACATAATGCTTAATAACCCACTACCTTATTAAAATATTTCTTCTAATTCTGAGTCCACCACTAAGCTAACTAACTGTAAGTCACTTCATTTCGCATTATCTTTAACGATAATCAGAAGCCTTAGCACAGTTCATCTCTATGATTATAAGGTAAAATGAGATTTAGGATGCTTATAAGATCTGCTCTTATTTCACTCTTTTCAGGTTCCTTAATTGTTTGCCTTCAAAAGCAAATCTGAAAAAGTATTTTTGTTTCATAACTAAGAGGCCTCAATGTGAAAATTTTTGTGGAGTGAAAATGTAGATTTTGTATATCTTAATGGAAGCAGCTACAATACTTCAGAAAAGGCCTGAAACTCTGACAGTTCATTGTTGCATGTTCTATAATTTTCTACAAGTACTACATAACATACTAAGTGAATAGTGAAGCTGTCACCTCCCTGGCTTTTACAATAAGGTGACCATATGATTTATTATTCAAACTGAGACGTTTCTGAGAGTGAAAAGGGGCACAATTATTAATTATGCCTGGTAAGAGGCATAAAATGGATTATGCCCAGACAACGTGGAATATATGGGTATCCTTATTTAATAGTAACTTCATCACCAAAGAATCTGGCTAACTTTAATATATGCCAATTGACAATGCATATTCAGACAGAGCTTCAATTCTTCTAAAAGTGATAAAGCAGAGTGAAAAATCAGATTTTAATCCTTGTGCTAACCAACTTATATGTTTCTGATTTTTAATAAAGTATTCAATTATGACCAGTTACTTTACAAAGATTAATTCTTACCTAGCCAACCTCAAAGTGCCTTACTTAAACATTTCCTAAATGATCTGAGGAAGAGGGGCAGAAGTATCTGGACGTACTTGTTGGGGTATTTGCGGAAGATATAACAATCGCCTCTTGGACCACATAATTTACTTTGGTTTGGATGAGACAAGCAATGTGCTTACACAGCGCTCTGCAGATTGCTGCAAAGAGGAACATATTGAGAAGTCAGATGATCCATCCAATAACACAACCTCAACATAAAAAATATTTTTTTTCGAACATTCAGGTGTTATCAACTAAACTAGACTAAAAGATGAGGCACTTAATTTGATCACACTATACTAGAGGCTGGGTTATCTGATGGAGATATACAGAAGTTCTAGATATACTCCAAATTTTACTCATTACAAGAAACAGTTCAAGTGAAAAAAATCATCTTGGATAGCCAGGATGACAGAAATGAGAAGAAAGCATAAGTCAAGGTAGAAGGAAAGAATAAGAATGAAAGAATAAGCCAAGTGAAGAGGTCTTTATCTGCAGTTCATGAATGAGCACAGACAGAAGGCATCTTTAAACCTCTTGAAATGAAACTGCCAAATTTCATTTGTGCACACAAGCATATTTTCCTGGGAGAAGGTTTACAGTTTTCATTATATTTTCAAAGTTCTGACTCAAAAAACTCTAAGAAAAATTTGCCATCTTCTGGGCTATATAACTGCAAGTCTATGGCCTTAGATAAACTGCAACTTTCCACAGCCTATGGCTCATCTATAAAATAGAATTTAATCTATTAGTCTTTTATTAATGAAGGGAATATGGAAAAATACAAGTGACAAAACTAATGTATTGAAACAATAAGTCATAGTTTTTAAAAGAAGGTTCCAGAAGAGAGAGCCTAAAAACCAAGGACTGATTTATCATATATTACAATGTATTATGATGGGTCATTCCATTATATGCCTCCTGATAAGATGCAATAGGAAATTCACAGCAGCATCTAAGAGGTATTCTTGCCAAAAACACTGAATATGAATATTACAAAGCCTCTAGATTTAATTTTCTAAAGGGGATGAAGGAATGAGATAAACAACATCACTAAAATACTATCAGCCAAATCTAGACTCTGGAAAATTCTACAAGCCTAATGATCTAGTCCTTTCAACAAATGGCACCCAAATAAATAAGTAAAGACTTAAGAGACATATTAACCAAATGCAATGTATACCTAGCTCTCGTTTAGATTTTGATTTGAACAAGGCAACTGTAAGAAGACATTTAGACACAATTAGGGAAAACTGAACATGGACTAGGTATTTAATGAGATTAAGAGTTACTGTTTGTTGAGTACGGTAACGATATCATGACAATTTTTTTTTAGAGGACCTTATCTATTAGATATACACATTGGACTACTCTAATAAGATCATATCTGAGATCTGCATTAAAATATAACAGTAACCCACTCCCTTGAAGGGGGAGGGAGAGGGAGAAGATCAAATGGGAACAGCAATGTGTTGATATTTGTTCAAGATGGATGGTGGGTATATGAGAGCTCATTAATCAATTTTACCTTAGTGTATACCTAAAAATTTCTGTAATAAAATCTTTTAAAGGTACTGTAATTTAAACCATTCCAAGCAATATAACGAAAACAAAATTGCATCTTGAGGTTATTTATATGAGGTCATATATATGATGATTCTGTTCTCTTTTATTATTGTAGTTTTCCCGTTTTTGAATTCTATTTTATTCATTTTCAACTAGTTATTTCCTGTGCTGTTATTACAACAGCAAAACAGTTGGGAAATTTTAAATATAAAAGTTATGATAAATTATAAAGCATGTAAGGGTTAAATTATCAAATTACACAGTACAAATAAAGTACTCAGCATAAGGCTTGATAGAAAGCTAACATTTACTGAATCTTTAGTTTCATTATTATAATAAAGATAAACAAAAGGTCATCTCCCATGATGCATCAATATTCAAAAACAATTAAGTCTAGGATAGTAATTTTCAAGCAAATTGTCATCTCACCTATATTGCTTTTG
This sequence comes from Grampus griseus, assembly GCF_964374135.1. Lineage (NCBI taxonomy): Eukaryota > Metazoa > Chordata > Mammalia > Artiodactyla > Delphinidae > Grampus > Grampus griseus. The sequence continues at coordinate 57,222,931 of NC_139014.1, forward strand.
ATTAAATTTTAAAAACACCATTAAAGCAGTATGGCAGAGGAACAAAAGTAAATATCCAATCATTGTATATACAAAGTAAGTCCAGAAACAGAGAAAGGCATACAGACATATAAAATTTAGTATATGATAAAGGCAACATTTCATAACAGTAAGGAAAGGATGAATTGTTCTTGTGTTTGATCCCCACACTCTTATCTTTAACCAAACCATTGCCATTAAAGTAGAAAATAAAAGTGAATTTTATATAATTTTGAAGTGAAGCACAATTTTCTAGGTGGTCCACTAAAGATATCATTGGGAGAGGGACTTCCCTGGTGGCTCAGTGGTTAAGAATCCGCCTGCCAATGCAGGGGACACGGGTTCGAGCTCTGGTCCAGGAAGATACCACATGCCACAGAGCAACTAAGCCCGTGACCACAACTACTGAGCCTGTGCTCTAGAGCCCACGAGCCAAAACTACTGAGCCTGCATGCCACAACTACTGAAGCCCGAGCACCTAGAGACTATGCTCTGCAACAAGAGAAGCCACCACAAGAAGAAGGCCGTGCACCGCGACGAAGAGTAGCCCCCACTCTCTGCAACTAGACAAAGCCCACACACAGCAACGAAGATCCAATGCAGCCCAAAATAAATAAATAAATAAATTTATTATTTTTAAAAAAAGATACCATTGAGAGAAAATGGACAGAACTCACTACATAAGGAAATGTGAACTCCTATGCATCAAGAAGTCAAATGAAATCAAAAGGAAAATAATTGGGAAAATAACTATTAATGAAATGAAGGGGTATTAAATGAATTAATACCTTTAATTAATTATAAAAAACTTTAAAAAATCAATGTGGAAAAGATAACACATTGAAAAAAGATACACATGGTATGAAAAAGCAATTCCAAATGGCTAAGCATAATGAAGAAAATGTCACCTCAAGTAGAGATCAAAGATTTAGCTAAAAGGATCCTCCTTATAACCGTTATTTGGAAAAAGAGCAGAAACAACTTTAAGGTCCATACAGGAAGGAAAAGGCTAAATAATTATGAAGCAATCACACAGTATGTCTACAAACCATTAAAAATGATGTAAAATATTATCAGTAACATGAGAAAATGTCCATGTATAATAAGCAAAAAAAGCAGACTACAAAACATAAGTAAATAGCACTTGTAGAATGATCTCGTTTTTGTAAAAAGCACACCTGTTTATGGAGGACTATGTAAACAAAGACTTAAAATCATGTCCACATCATCTCTGGAAGGGTAGAACAGGGGTAGGAGAAAGCAGAGTGTTCTACTTTTAACTTGTCTTTTTTTTATGATTTTATGTAGTAAATACATATGCTTTTTGTTTGCATAAGACATAAGTCAGTACCTTATCTTGAGCTACAAAAATAAGAAATGGTAAACACCAAAGAACAGAAGAGTGGGAAGTGAGGAATACCTTAACTTAGTGACTTAATCTCTCTCAAACAAAACCAAACATATAAATAAATCTCCCAACCAAATCATTTTATTTGTAAGAAAAGGAGGGCAGAGGTTTATTTCCTCCTTAAAGAAACAGGTATACACTGTAATATATACAGCTTTAAATCTGTCAATCATACCTCAATAAAGCTGGAGGTGGGGTGGAGAGTAAAATCTATTTAAAAAAACAACCAAACAAAAAAGAACAGGCAAAAGTTACTGAAAAAACAGTACCATGAAATTGCTTTTTCAGTGTTACTTATTGACTCAATGGCTTATGCTTAATCTTTAACCTAACCAACTTAATATGATAAAATTATACATTTTTTTCACCTCAGGGTACTTAAAGCAACAAGGAAACACCTGTACTTACAGTCATGATAAAAAACAACTCCAACTCTTAACACCCAAATTTTACAATAGGCCCTGTTATCTTAGCTAAGCACTAAACTAAAATTCTTTTTTTCTCATCTGTCATATCTTTGAAACCAACTACACATTAAAAAAGGGTCAGGTGCCCTGAGAGAAAAGAAGCAGCTCAGTCTGGAAGCTACAGAGAAAGGCTATTACAATTCCCTCGCTGGTTCTTGCCCTTGTCCCATGGATAGGTTAGTTAAAAACAGGCAATCACTGTCTCTCCTGCCCCAATAACTGTGTCTGGACTAGGCAACTCTTTCCAACTAATAACTTTCATGATTTAACCAGTTCTAAGAAAAGTTCTTAGGCAAATCCAGGTAACTGGAAATAAGAGAACACTATCTAAAAGGCAGGATTCTTGAAGGCTGATCTTAATCTTCCAAAGGAAGTTCATTCCTCACACACTCATATTCCCACCAGGGCACCCTGAATCAAAGGAAGAAGTGAGAGCCACCAGAAGTTCATCTCTTCCAGAAGATGATGGATAACTTTTCCATTTAGTCACAATAGACGGTACTAACAGCCACTAGGAATCTAGATGCTTTGAGAACACTTTCTAGTAATTCCAGGGATAGAAAAAGCTCTTTAACTTTGGAATGAGACTCTTTGCAAGAGCACTGTCAGAGAGGTTAGTAAGACAATGACATTCTGGCAGTGAAAAGCACAAAATGACTCTTCTGCTACCAAAATAGCTCTGAAAATTGTCTGCATTAATACCATTAGCAGGTGGCTATTCCACAATGAGAAAAGAAAAAGAAAAAAGTTAAGTAGTGGTGGTAAGTTAAGAAGTGTGGGAGTAAAAAAAAAAAGATGTAACACATCAAGATCCAATAAACAGATTTTCCCATTTCTCAAATGGAGCAACAGAAGTATATATTAAGTATGTGAAGCAACTGAGCTGGCAGAACCAGAAGTAGAAACCAGGATTAATTGACTTCTTGCTATAACAACTAGTCTACTAAACGATTTATCAGTGGTAACCATATGAAGCAGCATTCAGTAAATAAAAACAAGGAAGGCCAATTAGGAATTTGGCTTTCAGAGGCACTTCTCTGACACAGCATCTGTTTCCTTCTGTTCCTGTGAAGCACTGGTCATACTGTACAAATTATTTTAGTAACTATCCTTGTGAAATCATATGGCCCAATCTGACTCAAAGTAGAACTGTAGGGATTTCCCTGGTGGTGCAGTGGTTAAGAATCCGCCTGCCAATGCAGGGGACACGGGTTGGAGCCCTGGTCCAGGAAGATCCCACATACGCCGAAGCAAATAAGCCTGTGCACCACAACTACTGAGCCTGTGCTCTAGAGCCCACAAGCCGCAACTACTGAGGCCCGTGCACCTAGAGCCCGTGCTCTGCCACAAGAGAAGCCACCGAAATGAGAAGCCCCAATGCACCTCAACGAAGAGTAGCCCCCACTCACCACGACTAGAGAAAGCCCACGCACGGCAATGAAGACCCAACGCAGCCAATAAATAAATAAATAATTAAATAAAATGTCAAAAGAAAAAAAAGCAGAATTGCACATAGTCAAGTAGTAAGAACAAATATGGAGCTCTGAATCCACAATATCGTTGTGCACAGAAGCCATCATTAATTGCAACAAACTTCTGAATGAGGAGAAACAACTGAGGCTTGGTGACTGATGAAGCAGTGCATTGTAAGTTGTAGCCCTTAATACCTACTGGAAGGCTGCAACCAAGCTAGAACCAATCTGCCCTCTAAGACCACAGAGAAGCTCTTCAAGAGGACTTCCAAGTAAAGATCAACTCCCTTCCCTAAAGCAGAAACCTGCTAGTCAACAGTCCTGCCTATGTGCACAGAAATCCTGACAAGTTTTCTGTCATCTCATTTTTAACACAAATAGGCAGCAATTTACTGTAAGTATGGTATACACTTCAATTAAAAAATCATATATAGACATGCAACCATCACCATAAAATACTCCAGATAATTAAATTCAAACTGCAGAAACAAAACCAAAAACTGTAATTCACATCACAAGAGATTTAAGAAACTATTGCAACCACAAAAAACGGAATGCTGTGAAAAAGTACCCATAACAAGAAACAGCAATGAAGGGAGGCTGTATGGAAAGACGGCTGTGCAGAAGACAAGAAAGCAACCACCCAGACTGGAGTAAGGACTGGAAGGACAGAGGACTGGAAGAGAGAAGGGTCTAGAACAAAAGAAAAGTTTTATTAATTTGATATTATGCTTGAAAAGCTGGAAGAAGATAGGAGTGCAATGAAGGCACAATGAAATTTAAAAAAAAAAGACAAAGGCCATTAAAAACTACAGAAAAAACAAAAGCCTTTATAAGAAAGAAAACGCAATCATTTGATTGTGTAGGCTCTACATATTTACAGGCATAATACGCACAGCAAGCTTTGCAAGACTCTAGTTGATAGAACAAGAAACAAAGGTATATTATCTCAATTTACAAAGATAATACAGGAACAAAAACCTCATGATATAACTATACAGGGGATCTATACAGAACGGTAGAAGTAGGAGTGATGGAGTATATGAACCAAGTTGCTTCTCTCATAGCGGAAAGTTAATAGACAATGTCTACAATTGGTAAATCAATAAATAGTAGCATAAGGATATTAGAGATATGGAAGTAATCAAAATAACTAAAACTAGGAACAGAGTTAAACATGATTCCCTCGGGAAAGAGAGGGACCAGAGACAGCTGTTTTTCATTAAAAATTCTTTAATATTTTAACAATGTGCTTTATTATTTTGATAAACTTAAAAATGTAAGGAAAGAGGTGAAGAGAATACCTAGAGTCCCACAACGTGATCAAAACTACCACGGGACACTTGCCTCCACCTTGATGGCACACCGTCCAATGGCCCGCAAAAGTGTGCGCACAAAGTCGACATCCACCTCTGTGGCATATTCCTTCAGTTCTGCCAGAACCTGTTAAAAATCCATGAAGTGAATAATCATTAAGGATTCTCCAACAGCAATTTCATGGCCTAGGTTTTTCTGAAGGCCAGATCTTAAGATCTAAGTTATTAGATCTTAACTTGAATATACTTTAAGTCTGACCTGAGCAATGTTGGCTTGGGATGCCAAACGAATCATGATGTCCAATTTCTCTAGTTTCACATAGATGGGATCATTGTACTTCACAAAGAAAACTTTGATCTCCTGCTTCAAGATTTCAGGCCTGTGGTACACAGAAACACAAGATAAGGAAGGTGAGGCGTATATTGATATTCCTTCTGAGTCTGCATTAACACCTAACCTGTGCTCCTCTGCTCTCCATTCACACGCTCCACTCCAGGGAAAACAACTCACAAACTTCCTCTACACCCCTCTAACCAGATCCATCTGGCAGACTATTTTTATCCTTTTTAAGGAGTAAAGTATATATTGCCAAGAAGAACCACTGGAAGAACAACAACCTGATCTACATTACAGCCTGAACCATATTAAGCAGACACTAGCTATCATACAACTAAGAGTTCCTTCAGAAAAGGAACTAAACTGTAGAGCAACACCAGGCATTCATTGTAGGAACACTCTAAAATCAACTGTTAGCCTCCTGACCCTGGGCAAGTTGCTCTACCATACAGTATTTTCATTTCCACACATTAAACAGAGTTTTAACACAGTCCTCTTTAATAATGATGTTATTAAGTTTAATTCAAAATTACAAACACTTTAATCACCAATTCATTTTTTCCCAACCTTTTCTGGACGATCAGGTTGATGTTCCTCAGGGCGACGTACTGCACCTCTGGCTCCCCAGACAGCAATGTGACAAGTGGAGGGGCCAACTTCTTCAGCAGCATATTGTAGTAGTCAGAGTCCTTGGGTAACAACTCTAGAAATTTCATTAGGACTTTTACTGCTGAAAGCACCACTGCTGAGTTGGCGTGAGATAGCCGAGGAGTTACCCGCTCACAGATACTGAGGACAGAAAATGAAAATTAGTGCCTTAAATTATAATTTCTTTGCTCAATCCAATCTATAAGGTAATGTTGTCAGAGGTTTCCATGGCCCAGGTATAAAGAAATTAGAAAATCAGTTAGAAAAGTCAAAACTCCATACATAGGTAAATTTGGGATCCAACACTGCGGACGCCTCAATCCTAGCAAACTACAAACAGAGCAGGGATATCAGAAGACTTTAGGAAACCAGCAATAAGGGATGTTCAAACTGGAAGGGAACTAGCCAATACCCCAAACACCTGAAGCTCACACCATTTACCTTCCTATTTTATAGTCCTCTCTATCTCGCCATATTATGTAAGGACTCCCTGCCTCACAGCCCATTTCTCCTCAGCCTATAGGAAGTCAAATTAAGCATTCTGAGAGTTATTTCATAGTGAGAGATATCAACCAACTGTGGCTGAAGTTTCACTGTAAGATGCAGAAGGAGATGGGGTGACAGGCAAAACCACCCAACCTCTTGCATCCAGCATAATAAGGGAATCTCGGGAAGGGTGTTTGTTTGTTTGTTTGTTTTTAACAACACAACACCACTGCAATACTCTCTCAACCTCATCCCCTTCTCCTAGTCCCTGCCACCTACACTTAAATGTCTCATAAAACATAGAATATTTAGTTATCCATTGAGGGTTCTTCAGAAATTAACCTAATTTTGATAGCTCTTAGGCAATGTGAGTGGCTAGCTGACTCAGTTAAGGACACAAGGTAAGCAAGCTGTGTATTTCTCCCTTCCTCCTGTATCTACTTGGCTGACTCCCTGACCTCCTTTAGGTATTTATACAAATGCTACCTTCTCAGGGAGACCTTTCCTGACCACCCAGCATTTGTTAGATCTCCTCCTTACTTTATCTTTCTTGTTAGCACTTATCATCATCTGACCTATTATATGCTGTATTACATATACATATTATATATATTTCTGCCCTATCCCTCAGAATAAGTGTTCCATAAGAGCTATGATTTTTGTCTGTCCACTGCTATATCGAGCCTAGAACAATGCCTGGCATACAGCACAGGCTCAATAAATATTTGCTGAGTGAATGAGTAAGTGTGAGATGTCAATGACCAAGAGAAAATAAAATTGTATGTAAAGTTCTTTCCAGAAGATATTTGTACTTTCAGTGATGGAAAGAAACTATCAGGGTGAGCTTTGGTTAAATCCAGAAGGAACAATTTCCCAGACAAGTGAAGAGCACTTACATTATAGTAGCTCGAGCTTTAGCCGGCAAGGAAGGTTCCTATCCACCATAATTAAAATGAAGAGCCAGGGCTTCCCTGGTGGCGCAGTGGTTGAGAGTCCGCCTACCGATGCAGGGGACACGGGTTTGTGCCCTTGTCCGGAAAGATCCCACATGCCGCGGAGCGGCTGGGTCCGTGAGCCATGGCCGCTGAGCCTGCGCGTCCGGAGCCTGTGCTCCGCAACGGGAGAGGCCACAGCGATGAGAGGCCCACGTACCGCAAAAGAAAATAATAATAATAAATAAAATAAAATAAAATGAAGAGCCAACAATTCTTCAGAATTATTTTGCCTAGTACAGTGCCTATATACACAAAATGCTCAATAAAAACTGATGAGACCTCCAATTCTGTAAACTAAAATGTATGTATGTGTATATGAAATTTAGTAGTCAGTATCTGATAGTCAAAGAAAACCTGTAACACTAAAGTGGTAGAGCTGAGCAGAACAGTCCAGGTGTGCCTTCCAAAATCTTCTCCAAATTCAGACTGATGAGATTCCTATATCTAACGGAAGACATCATACATTTTGCTGGCTCCAACACAGTTTCTCTAGTACTAATTATAGGTATAAGGCAGCTCAATAACTAGTATCAAGCCACTTACTATGTATCTAAAAGAACGAAAATTTTGTTACTACAGTGAGAGACACTCAAAAAACCTTTGTTTGCCAAATGGCTAGGAATTGCTGTATGGGAGATGTGAGACCATGATGAGGGAGAGTTTTTCAGAGGGTTGTAACTATACTGTTCAAAGAAGAAATGAAAAATACACATCTCCTCTTAGGAAGAGCTATTTTTTGCATGGTTTACTCTACCACCTAAAATGTTCCTAAATACATTGAGAAAATACCACAGGATAGCAATATATATCCCATAAGCCACTGATTTTCTCAACGTAACAGACCCTTATTCTAATACAGACTTACTAGAAATTATTGAACCGGGCAAGACTCCTAGATACTATCCAGAAAAACAGACTGACCTCTGAGCCTCCCGGTCATCTTTAGGGTTGTAATTAGACAGGCAGTCCAGGATGAAAATCTGGACCCGCTCGGTACACTCATTCAGGGCTGTCAGTAGCTTATTAATGTTCTGTGGATTCAGATCGAGTAAGTTGCTGTTTGGGTGAGATTCACTGATTTCAGATAATGCTGCTACAGCATTAGCCACCACCTGGGAAAGAAGCAGATATGACCTTGATTTGTCAAGAACAGTACAACTATTTCTCTGGATCACTTCATAGATCTCAACCCATAACCGTTCCTGAACATTTTACGCAGTCAGCTAGAAAGAGATACACTGCTTTCAAAATGTATAATAAACCACTAATGATGGCATATATAGCTTCCTCATGGTCAGGCAACACAGAATTAAAACAATTCACATATTAGCAGAGAGTCCCTCATGATTTACTATTAAAACAATAATAATTTTAATAGTAGTCAACACTATCAGTAGAATTAAGACACATGAACAGCTGTAAAAGAAGTGAAGGTTAGGGTCTTCCCTGGTGGTCCAGTGGTTAAGACTCATGCTTCCACTGCAGGGGGACATGGGTTCGATCCCTGGTTGGAGAACTAAGATCCCACATGCCTCGCAGCCAAAACAAAACAAAAAACACAAAACAGTGAAGTTTAAATATGAAACATGTACATTAGGCAATGGAAAGAAAAATCTAGGCTAAACAATTTTATAGGTGTATGGGCGCGCATGTACTGGGGGGTGGGGAGGTGATACTTCAGGTGTCAATCACACCTTAAGTCTCAGAGTAAGAAAATGTGACCCTGAAACCATAGTTCACTGTAACATGATGTTGGGAAAGCACATAATCTCCATGAAATTCAATTTCCTCATCTGAAAATGGGATAATTTAATCCACCTCACAGATTAGCTTTAGTTTGAGGATAAAATCAGATGACTTATGTATAAGTGCTTTCTACAAAGCCTTATACAAAGTTAAGGTGGCAATATTACCATAATTCATCAAGACTAAGTTGCACAGTTTTTCATATTAACATCTCTGAAGTTGGGATATATTTAATAATCAACGGCATGTCAGTTTAATAGGAGGTATTTTTCTTTCTACGTAATACAGGAAATAATAATGCATCTTAGAATCAATGAAATATGGTACCTCAAATGTATCCTTAACTCAGGCAGTATGATAAATGAAAAATTGCTACCAAATATAAGAAAGTACACTTGTTGCGTCCGGAGCCTGTGCTCTGCAATGGGAGAGGCCACAACAGTGAGAGGCCCGCGCGCAAAAAAAAAAAAAAAAAAAAAAAAAATTCTGTTGAGGGCTTCCCGGGTGGCGCAGCGGTTAGGAATCCGCCTGTAAATGCAGGGAACACGGGTTCGAGCCCTGGACCGGTAGGATCCCACATGCCACGGAGCAACTAGGCCCGTGCGCCACAACTACTGAGCCTGCGCTCTAGAGTCCTCAAGCCACAACTACTGAGCCCGTGTGTCACAACTACGGAAGCCCGTGCGCCTAGAGCCCGTGCTCCGCAGCAGGAGAAGCCACCACAATGAGAAGCCCGCACCGCAACGAAGACCCAATGCAGCCCTAAATAAAATAAATAAATTTAAGAAAGTACACTTGTGTCCTGACTTAACAGACCCAGAAATCCATACTAGCTGCAAGAAAAAACAGTGGACACTTTATCAAAATTACAGATTATGTCTAATTTAACTAAGAAATCTACAACCAATGAATGTTTAAAGTAATTTTAAGATTATAAAAACACCCCAAAATAAACAAAACAGACAAAAAACTATAGCTCTGTAAAAATGAATTTACAACAACATTTTGCAGTGAGGCTCTCAGCTGTCGCTAAATATTAGCACAGTAAGGCTATATATAAATATTCTGTAAGCATAAGTGAGATGCAATAGGTAGCAGCTTCATTAATTATGTATATTGAAAAGATTCTCAAAAATGTCAACTCATTTTTAGTTCTGACTGAAGTCCCTGTTAAAAGCTTGAGAAACTAAGAGTTGTATGATTATCCTTTTGCTAGCAAGAGAAGAAACATAATGGTTACAGTTTAGCTATTGATTTTAATATCCATATCACTTGGGTACTCTGCAGATTATCCCAGTATATGATTTTACCTAGAAGATAAATTCTAGAGAATATGGCTTTTTAAATCAAATAATACATTCATGACAGTATTCATTAACTAAGATAATGATGCCACAAATGGAATCACTTTCAGTTATAACTTAGTGATCAGGACAAAAAATTCCAAGATGAAAAAAAATCAAAGGTTCACTTGGTAAGTATGATTATGGATATAATATTTTATTGTTATTAACACAAATCGAGAAGGATTATCTAGTTCACCTATCAGATGATAGCATGCATGAGGTTCTTTCCTGACTTAATTTTTCTTTGCCAACCACACCATCAAGCATGGCCTTTAGTAAAAATTAAAAGCATGAAAAGTGAAACAATAATCTCCATCATCTCAGTGCTTTACATGCAGGGAAAAGGTACTGTGTTTCCCCTGTATAATACACTTAATACACTGGATTACAGGATAAAGGATCAAAATGTCACACTGGAAGAACAAATGCCTGTTTTCCTCTCTTGCTGCCAACACATGCCCAGTCTTGGTTACCAGTTCGTCCAAAACAAATGTCCTGTCACAACTTACCATTTCTGCCAGTCAACGTTTTTTAATGTTAAAAAAAACTAAATATGAGGTCTGTTAACAGGAAATGAACAGAATGAACAATCAGAACTCCTCTGCTACCATCACAGGTAACTAGAAATTAAACCAAGTATATAATGCAGCTAATGAAGTATATGTTCTGGTGGTAAAACAGGCAATTTTCACTTATTATCACATTAAAACAAGAAAAGAAAGAGGGAAAAGTAAATCTAATTAAAAGATCCAGAGAGATCAGATTATATGATTATGTTTAGAAAAGTCTGCATGGGGAAAAAAGATCACTGCCAAATGGTCACTGAGCCAATGACTGACCAGATGAGATACACCCCCAGTAACAAAACTCTACTGCTATTCCTCTAAAATTCCTTCTATTCTACCTTTCCACTTTCATCTCCTAATCTTCACATTCATACTGCTAAGTTTTCAGAAATATACTGAGGTGGGCCCATAAAGAGCCGCTTAGAGTTCTCCTGGTCAGTAAGCCATGCTTCTCTCACTCTAATGGAAACTTAAAATGAGCATCGAATCTCAAGCAGGCAAAGACTGACTTCAAGACAGCAGCTGGGTAGCTGGGGTATACAGGACAACTCACCTGTCTCTGTGTTTCTTTGGAATTTTGTATAGAATGTAGTACATATATTATCTGTTTGTAAAAATAAACTTTAAAAATAATGGATTGAAACATGATTTACTTCCTCTTCCCAGAGAGCCTTCTCCAAACAATAATTCATTATCAAAAGAAAAAATATGACTCTTGCAGTAACTGCCCTGGTTTACTAGTGTATTAAAACAAAGGTTATGTCTCTTTCTCTTGTACCATCACTTTGAATGTGAACTAAACTAACATGCATAACATTTTCCCCCCTAGAAAACTGGCAGCTCTTTTAGGAAACACTGCCATGAAAAGAACAATGGCCTTTTAATTATAATCTCAGAAAAACTGGAGTTCCCAAGAAAGGGGTTTCTAAAGGAAGTTTTGCTTTAAAAATGATTTATAAATAGGGTTTTAGTGAGTTTTCTCAGCACCTTGGTTGACTTACAAAGAGCTGGCATCTAGGCTACAAAGGAACATGTCCCATAGCATCAAAAGAAATTTTTTTTAATTCATCTTGCCTCCCAATTATGGTAAATTCTGTTCTTTGGAAGACTGCAATAAAACATTCCTCCTCCCCCATCCCACCCCTACCCCCTGTAGACCTAATATAATATGTATACTTTACAGATACAGATATTAAACACAAACATATACATACATACAGAAGTATGCGTGCACGTGCATGTGTGTGTAAAATCACACTCAATACTAGACAAATTTTTCTCTGCCTTAACTACAGACTTCCCTTCAATCTGACAGTTCATTGTGGACCCTTGGAGTCTGCTGAATTTTTTTTTAACGTAAGCAATTTGTGTTTTGACTTACTTTATACTATACCTAATAGAATTGGACAAAGAGATAAAAGACAATAATAGCTAAAACTTACTGAACACTTACTATGCCATTTACCTTCCCAGCAACTCTAAGGTAGTTGCTATCAAAATCTACCTAATGCAGATAAGGAAATAGGCTTTAAAAATGAATTTATAAATAGGATTAGAGAAATTCAGTGACTTGCTTAGCCAACAAAGCTGGAAAGGGAAAATGCTTGAATACAAACTCAAGGCCTGGGGCTTCCCTGGTGGCGCAGCGGTTGGGAGTCCGCCTGCCGATGCAGGGGACATGGGTTCGTGCCCCGGTCCGGGAGGATCCCACATGCTGCACAGTGGCTGGGCCAGTGAGCCATGGCCGCTGGGCCTGCACGTCCGGAGCCTGTGCTCTGCAACGGGACCGCAACGGGAGAGGCCACAACAGTGAGAGGCCTGCGTACCGCAAAAAAAAAAAAAAAAAAAAACAAACTCAAGGCCTGTATCTGATTCTAGTGTCTGAGTACTAATCACTCTGCCGCCTGCATTTATAGAAGTTCCAAGAGTTGTGAACATCAAATGGGGGAAAGGGAAAGAAAAATCGGAGCTGGGGAGAATAATATAATCAAAACATTATTTCCAGGCAGATTTATACAAGGAGAAAAATGTATTCTCCTACTTTATCTATTTCAGAGATAATCACATCCTAGCAGCACTTCAAAGAGGGAAGACTTACTATCCAGCTACAAAATCTGATTTATAAGCTACCCCTGTCTCATATGCAGCAATTCTGAGGACATAAATTTGACATTACTTTTTTATTTTTATTTTTTGGCTGCGCCCTGTGGCTTGCGGGATCTTCTTCCCTGCAAGTGGAGTCTTAACCACTGGACCACCAGGGACGTCCCAGACCTTTTTTTTTTTTTTTTCTTTTAAGGAGCAAGCTGGAGTGGTGGGTATGATTAAAATAAAAATGATCCTGTAAAAAAAGAACTCTAGAAGGAAATCCAGATATACGTTGGGAGTGGAGTATCACAGACAGAAGCTCCTTTAGGAGAAATCTCTCACACATTTCCCTGTTCCTTTGAATGACCTCTCTAATTTCACTCATTTTCATAGCCTCAGAACCCAAGAAAGATAGCACTTCCCAATATAGTGACTTCCTCCTATTAACTATATTTAGAAGACTTTCATTTCTAGCAATGACCTTCAAGGTCAAACACTCTGAACAAACACTTCAATTTTCCCGCTCAATTTACAATCCTTTTGGCTGCTGCCCCTGAAGACTTGAATAAATTGAACGCAGTAGAATAACTGACCAAAACTATTATAATGGAAAATAAAGGTGATTTGCATACTTTTATCCTCTTGAAAATCAGCAACAGTTCAGAATCTCACTTTCTTCTTTATGGAGTTGCCTCAAATAACACGTTAAAGCACAGGGCATTTATTCTAAGCATGTTTCAGTCATTATCATCTCCTTAAGAACAAAATGACTGGACTTCCCTGGTGGCGCAGTGGTTAAGAATCCGCCTGCCAATGCAGGGGACACGGGTTCGATCCCTGGTCCGGGAAGACCCCACATGCCGCGGAGCAACTAAGCCCATGCGCCACAACTACTGAGCATGTGCTCTAGAGCCCTCGAGCCACAACTATTGAGCCCGTGTGCTGCAACTACTGAAGCCCACGCACCGCAACTACTGAGCCCACATGCCACAACTGCTGAAGCCCCCGTGCCTAGAGCCCATGCTCCGCAACAAGAGAAGCCACCGCGGGCTTCCCTGGTGGCGCAGTGGTTGGGAGTCTGCCTGCTAATGCAGGGGACACGGGTTCGAGCCCTGGTCTGGGAGGATCCCACATGCTGCGGGGCAACTGGGCCCGTGAACCACAACTACTGAGCCTGCACCTCTGGAGCTTGTGCTCTGCAACAGGAGAGGCCACAATGGTGAGAGGCCCGCGCACCGCGATGAAGAGTGGCCCCCACTTGCCACAGCTAGAGAAAGCCCTCGCACAGAAACAAAGACCCAACACAGCAAAAATAAATTAATAAAAAAAAAAAAGAGAAGCCACCGTAATGAGAAGCCCACGCACTGCAACAAAGAGTAGCCCCCGCTCGCCGCAACTAGAGAAAGCCTGCGTGCAGCAACGAAGACCTAACGCAGCCAACATAAATATATAAATAAAAACTTTAAAATGCATTGTTAAAAAAAAAAAGAATACAATGACTATACGGTACCAGTTAATTTTACAGTCATGCTTTAATCCAAGACACTGTCCAGACTGCCAACTAATAATATGCTGACTACATATGATATTCTGCAATGTTCCGTTTTTCCCCATCTTCTTTCCCAGAATGAGGAAGCTAAGTGAACACATCTACCTAGTGGAGTCAACACATACCGTTAACAGCAAGAGAGTCTGAATATCTGGTAACAAGTAAGATTTAAAAATTAGACTCAATAAAACTCATTACTTAGTTAAGGGGCTTACATAAGTAGCTTAAGATGTGTTTTGATGAAATGCGAATATTCACAAAGCTAAAACACTACAAATAAATATCTACAAATGGACAAAAGGCACTCCTAAGAAGCCAAGAGTTACTTGGCCCACCAGCCCTAAAATCACACAAAAGCATGCTGCAAAATGAACAAAACAAAAAATTTATTATTACACCATTATCTCCCTTTTGAGAGTAAGTAATCCCCTGCCAAATTAGAGCCTTGAGATCATTTTAAAAGGGACACTAAGAAATGAATAAGCCGTGATCTTTCGGTACACTACTGAATTACTATGTACAACAGATCCAGTTTTCAGGAAGCTGCCTACGAAAACTGCTTTAGGCATATCCTTGAACAATTATCTTTTAAAAGTAATCCTGCAATGATGTGTTAAGTAATACTGTAAATAGATTTACTTCATTTGTAGATAAGCTGCCCTCAGAATCACTCTAAAAAATAATGTCTGGCTTTAAATAATGTATACAAAAGAATTAAATATCTTTGGAACTTCCCTGGTGACACAGTCGTTAAGAATCCGTCTGCCAATGCAGGGGACACGGGTTTGACCCCTGGTCCGGGAAGGTCCCACATGCCGCGGAACAACTAAGCCTGTGTGACACAACTACTGAGCCTACGCTCTAGAGCCTGCGTGCCATAACTACTGAAACCCGTGAGACCAGAGCCCGTGCTCTGCAACAAGAGAAGCCAATGCAATGAGAAACCCGCACACTGCAAGGAAGAGTAGCCCCTGCTCACCACAACTAGAGAAAGCCCGCACATAGCAACGAAGACACAACACAGTAAAAAATAAATAAATAAAATTATAAAAAATAATAAAAACAGTTTTATTTAAAAAAAAGAATTAAATACCTTTAAAAAATAAATTTGCCATTGAAATATTAACCCTTCTAAAATCATTAATAACCAGCACCACGATCACTATAGAATAAAGAGACCTTTGTTATTATTAAGGGCTTACTCTATACCAGGTTCACTATTAAGTGCTTTGCAAGCCCTCTTTTATTTTTCAAAACGTTCCAATGATAGAGGCACTGTTTATAATCTCCATTTTGTAGACGAGGATACTGAGATGTTTAGGGAGACCACCAAGCTAAGAATGGCAGACCAGGATACAAATCCAAGTCTGGTTGGTTTCAGAGCCTGAGTTTTAACCCTCATGTGTTAGTACTGGAGCGAAAAAAAAAAAAAAGTTCACAGTTACAAAACACTTTTCTGTTTTTGAGATACTTTCATGAAGAGTGAGTCAACTCTTTATAAAAGGAAGTGATTAAATGCAATTTGGTATGCTGGATTGAATCCTGGAATAGCAAAAGGATATTTGTGTTGAAACAGGTGAAATAAAGTCTGTACTTCAGTTTATAGTGATGTACCAATGCCAATTTCTTAGTTTTGACAAAGGTACCATGGTTATGTAAGATGTTAACATTAAGTAAAACTGTGTGAAGATAGGTATATGAGAACTTTCTGTATGGTCTTTGCAACTTTTCTCTAAATCTAAAAACCCGCCCCCAAAATGAGATTAAAAAAAAAAAAACCTAAGTTAGTAATAACTGATAAAATGAAAACTGATGATTAAAATTCCTAAGGTGAGAATACATATAAAAAGATCTCCACAAAGTTTATCATAAAGGAAAACAAAAATTGTTTCCTTCCTCTGCGAGAATTTAAAAACCGAAAAGCACTGACATGGGCACTTGCCCTTATAACAGAGCAGCCTCCAATGATTCCACTTACTCAACACTCTGATCCTGCAGAAATTACCAGCAACTCATCTTTTAGTACCAAATACAACATTACTTACTTGGGGCATCCAGACACAGACTGAGTGAACATGTTACCTCCTACATCATTCTTACCCAGTGCCTACCACATACTGACACTCTCACACATGCCTAAAATTCTACCAGCTCTGGTACTCCTTTATGGACGCTGGGCATGAAGAGCATCACGCATTTCTAATTTCGCTTCTGTATAATATTTTAATTTTATAACTCTTCTTCTATTTATTGATATATGTTTAGGGATAACAGAATTCATATAATTAAAGTACTAAATTAAATGAGGTCATTAAGAGATGATTTAACATTGCCCACGAGGACAACAAACATATTCTGACAAAAATCCTTCTCAAATTTACAAAGTGATCTAGAGAGACTTCAGTTTTTCAGCATTTAGCATCTCAGACTGACAGCAAACCACCACAAACCTTCTAAAGCCTAAACAGAAATTACAATAATCAGAAAGTACGTCACGTTAGATCTGTTTCTCAATAGCTGTCATTTATTAAGCATTTACTATATGTCAGGCATTACTTCAGTTTTTAAAACAAATTAGTCCTTCATGTTGTTGTAGGGGGCTCCCTGTGCACTGCAGGATGTTTAAAGTATCCTTGAACTCTACCTACTAGATGCCAGTAGCAACCTTCCCATCAGTTGTGACAACCAAAAGTGTTTCCTGACAATGCCAACTGTCTCCCAGGAAGCAAAATCGCCCCCAGTTGAGAACCACTGTCACATAATCTCATGTGGCTTCTACATGCTGGCTAGCACATGGTTAAAATACATACTTTTTCTGAGAAAAAAATGTTATTTTTCATAAAACAGCTTTCCAAAATAAGTTCATATTAAAAGAAGCTGGCAGTTTAACTAGAACCGTTGCTAAAGGCCATACCGGGCCAAGTTCTGAGAGCATGCTGCTTGTGCAGAAAAACCCTCAACAAACGAAAATATGTTTCTGGGGTTGTTTTTGTTTTGTTTTTTTTAACTAATTCAGTAGTCTGTGCTTTGGCAGACAGGACAGAGCAATGGAAGAAGGGCATTCCCAGGGGCAGTTCTCAGAGAGATGGTAGAACTCAGAAGGCTTAGAAGACAAGATCAAAGGGGCTAAGGCGCTGAGCCAAAGGATTTAGGAGACCTGAGCTCACAAACAAAAAGCAAAGTACATGTGGTGGGGCTGTCAAGAGAGTCTCTGGAGTGGCAGATTCTGGGGTAAACGTTAACTGAAGTTGGAATACCTCAAAATGCCTCTAAGAGAGAAAAGGAAAACTGCAGTAAGGAGGGAAAATCCTAACGCATGGGCAAAAGCTAGAGAATTATCACTATCACCCAAAAGTGTATCTTTCTCGCAAATATCAATTTAGTGAGACAGAATTTTCAAAACTCTGATTATTTGTGAAGAAATCATAGCTACTTTCCTCTCGTGCCAAAGTGCTCCCTCATTCTGAATACGTTTACTTTCAAAATAATGGACTAATAAATCTGTGTCTGGAAATAAGTTTAGCTTTCATTCCCTCAGAAAGATTTTACCATATGAACCTGTATAGCTATCAAAGGGGTCAGAACCCTTTAAATTAATATTGTAGCAATAATGTTAACCTTTGCCTAATGTCTACTTCATAACCATGGCAGCAGCAGCCATCACTTCATGAACTCTCATAAGCCAGGAACTTTCACAGATGCTTTTTATGCAAGAGCTCAATTAATACTCCTAACGACTCTCTAAGTTGGTACCTCTCACTCTACAGAAGAGGAAACAGACTCAGGGAGGTTAACCTAGGACTTAACAGTGAGAATTTTTTTACTTCAAACTATCTTTTCTCTTTCAAATGTATTTCACGGAGGGTCAGTTTTAACTAAAGTTAACATACACACACTACTATATGTAAAAGAGATAACCAACAAGGACCTACTGTATAGCACAGAGAACTATACTCAATATTTTATAATAGCCTATAAGGAAAAAGACTTTAAAAAAATTTTTAATGAAACATAAAAATATTGGGCTTCCCTGGTGGCACAGTGGTTGAGAGTCCGCTTGCCGATGCAGGGGACACGGGTTCATGCCCCGGTCCGGGAAGATCCCACATGCCGCAGAGCGGCTGGGCCCGTGAGCCATGGCCGCTGAGCCTGCGCGTCCGGAGCCTGTGCTCCGCAACGGGAGAGGCCACAGCGATGAGAGGCCCGCGTACCGCAAAAAAAACAACAACAAAAAATCAGGAATTGGAAAGATATGTCCCACTCCACAAATATTAAGCAGGGAGAAAAGAGGGCTGGATATCTGGGGCCTACAGCCAAGAAAGCAAAGGAGAATCTAGAAGCTGGTTTGTGCCCAACATAAGTTCTTTGCGCGAAGCAGCAGAGAGGGCCCTCTGAAATCCTGATTAACATACATTCTCCTTTCCTAGCAAGTGCCTCCAAACACAGTACAAGTAGAACACTTACCAAGAAGGAACACCCCTTAAATTGCCCTATATTAAAAAATTTCTTTAAACATTATAAACCTATACACATGCTAACTTCCAAAAAATGTAAACTAAATTCTTTCCAATGATATCATCCATCTATGAATCACCAGACAGAAAGAATGTAATGTTACAATGATCCTGTACATTGTAGCTAAACACAGAAAAAGAACAAAAATTCCATGAGGAGGAAGAAAGCATGTTTATTTTCCAAAACAATTTAATAGAAGCTAATTTTAGAAATGCTGTCTGATTTTTGCTTTTAATGTAGACTAAATTCCAGGCAGAGGAAAAGGAAGTAAACAAAACAAAAAACAAAAATCCTAATAAGAACAACCTTATTACTGTGTTCATCAAATCTAATGATAGGAGAATTCTGACTGGATATCCAATAATATTAAGGACTTTCTTTAATGATCAGCTGATTAAATGAGTTTTTCATTCTTAAGATGTTTGGGATTTGCTTTAAAATCATCCAGTAGGAGAGGAGGTGGGGGTCAGGAAAGCATGTATGGAGAGTTAAATTAAACAAAACTGGCCATAGGTTGGTAACTACTGAAACTACAAGGTAGATATTTAGGAATTTATTATACTATTCCCTCAACCTGAATATGTTTGAAAATTTCCACAATAACAAAAAAGTTAATCAACTATTGTAAGACCTATTCAATAAAACAAAATTAAAAGGTAGCTCCTGTAGTTTCCACAACATCTGAACCATAAGCATAATTTCTACAAAGATAAAATAGGTAAAACCCCAGGTTACTGACACTACAATGATATGCCCAACCTTTGTCAGCCTTGGAAGATAAAACAGTGAGGTTTCACCTGGCTTTCTTCTCCCACCTGGCAAGGATGCACCAAGCCCAGCTGACAGAAGGCTCACCATATGGTCTGAACTGGAAGACAAACTCTGGCATACAGAATGCTTAAATCATGAATATTCCTACTCAATGGCCAATACTTCTCTAGAGGCCCTCTTTTGGAACAGAGGTTGCTTATTTGCAATGCAGACACTAACCATATCAAGAGACATTTCTGAAAAGGTTTTCTGAGGTACAAGAGACTGTTCTTGAGTCCCTGGGAAAAAGTTACCTTCACAAAGCTGTTGACAGCCATGATGGCCATGTCTGGCTGACTCTTGGCATAGTTCATCAAGTAGAGATACACGAGCTTCTTTAGTCCCAGGTTGTCAGTCTGCATACAATTCACTACATCTGGAAAGAGAGAGCTGAGAAAAGAGGAAGGGAAAGCGAACAGTGTTGGTGCCAGGCTGTTGGACAGAACACAAAGAAACAGCCTTAATTTAAAAAGTGATTTGATGTGAGGACAAATGTCCACTAGTGATAATACTTACCACAGAAATGAATTACTAAAGTATTTATAATAATGGTCCCAAGAAGATGTCTAAAAATAGATTTTTAAAAAACTTTTTACTATGAAAATTTTCAGATTAGAGACAGCAGTTTAATGAACCCATGTATCCATCACCCAGTTGCAAATAAATATTGATACATACCCGATCTTGTTTCATACACAACCTCAATCCACTTGCCTTCTCCCAGTCCCTACCCCATCTAGTTGCTCTAAACAATTTCTAAACAAATCCTGCACATACATTTCATATAATATTTTAGTGTATATCTTTACAAACTTTTTAAAAAAATCACTATGTCACACAAAAAAATTAACCATAATTTTTCATATCAATTCTTTGCAGTTCAAAGCACTACAGTTGTTATGCTTTTTAATGCACATATTCTTCCATCCCTGACCAGTGGGAACTTATTTGATTAGTTTCCTTATTAAAACAGTTCTCAGATAATTAGGACCTTTGTTCAAAATTTTAACCATTTTCAGAACATGAAACAGTTCTAAACGTGTGTGCCATGTACACATTTAGATTCTATTGTATATATACACCCATGAAGGAAGTGACCAGTAACAGGTATTGGGACTCAGACCCTAGATTAGAATCCTGGCTACATTACCACTAGCTGTATGACTTTGGGATTATTCTTTAGCCTCTCCAAGTATACACTGCTTGATCTCTAACATGGAATAACTTCTGATTCAGAAGAACCTCTAGTTCAGAAGACATGAGGACTATAAAAAACATTGTAAGTAAAAGCATCTGTCCCTGTGCCTGACACAGAATGCACTTAAATTTAAACTTCCCTTTTCTTAATGACATTAGGAAGGTCATCATTAGCCTTAGGACCTTCTCAGATGTTTGAGTTACTACACCTCACATCCACCACTAGATGCTGCAATTTACTTGGCATTCTTGCACTCATCCATTTCTTTTTTTTTTTTTTTTTTTTTGCTGTATGCGGGCCTCTCACTCTGCTCCGGACGCGCAGGCTCAGCGGCCATGGCTCACGGACCCAGCCGCTCCACGGCATGTGGGATCTTCCCGGACCGGGGCACGAACCCATGTCCCCTGCATCGGCAGGCAGACTCTCAACCACTGCGCCACCAGGGAAGCCCCATCCATTTCTTATCAGCAGCATTTGACCCAACTAATAAAAGGAAGATCAATGCATTTCATATTAACATAAATATTTTAAAGTAAAAATCTACCTATTTTACTTATTTTTTTAAATTAAGATGACATTGTTTTAATTTTTGCCTATCTCTTTAATGTCTACTGTAAACAAAAACAGCTGGATTCTCACACATGCTCCTGCATTCAACCTGTTGTAGAATGTTGTTTAGCTGAAGTGTAAGAAGAAAATCCATTTGCATACACGTACATAAATTGGAAAATGGAGGAGTATTTTAATAGCTTTTTCATATAACTGGATGTTCTCCTTTGACACATTAAAGCTAGACAAATGGTTGTTTTTCTTTTTGTTTTTAGTCCACAAATGGTAGTTTCTTAAAAGTTAGGTACAATATGGAATCTGAAACCATATCAATAAACTTTCTGTACTTGGTTGCATTAAAATCCATTCATTTATCACTTATTTTGAATGGATATTTTACCCATGCATAATTTTGTGATGTATGCACTGGTCATTTGGAAAATATTGGTTCACTGAGTTATGCAGATCTTCTCTATGGTGGCATATTTCATTATACAGCAGCAAATAATCACAGTCATTAATTTCACCACCAATCTCATCAGAAAAATCTCTAAGTATTGGGAAGCTATCAAGCTCACGATGGGAGATACAAGTTTTCCAACACTCTAATTTTTACTTTAAAGTCGAAATTTATCTACTGTCAAATTTCTTCCCTTGAAATGACAGGTTCACTTTGCTCATTTTTTATAAAATGTCTCCCAAATACTGAAGTCTGATTAACTATAGTTCTGTCTGTCAATCTTTCTTTCACAAAGAAATGGTGTTCCCAAGTCAAACAATTGTGCAAGGGCTTTTTTTCAAGTCAACTGTCACACTTTGCTATGCAGTAGAAGTACCTTATGCCTAATTCCTATTTCATCACACAGAATATTAAAAAGACCTGAACTCAAGGTTCAAGGTTTACTGAAATAAATTTTTAGTGCTTCATGCAGGACAGTCCTAAGTGAAACTGCCCTTTTTCCTGCAAGCACATGATGGTGAAGAATACAATGACTACTTTTACAGTTTGGCACCACTGCCTTAATTCACACTAAGGCACCAGCCATGCAAACGTCAACACAGCGAAAAGGGTAAATAACACCTAAGTATTATTACAAGAATAGCTTTGACTTCATGGATTTCATGGAAAGGATCTCGGGAATCCTCAGGGGCCTGCAGACAATCCTTATTTATTTCCAAATGGCCTTCCTAAATTACAGGACAAAAGGGAGGAAAAACAAAAAAGACCCTTTGGATTTTGTTACCACTGATTTTCATCTTGAATTCGGCAATTAAAGGCAGAGTTGTAAAGTTGAGGGCACTGGCTTGAGCCAATTAAAGTACACATGGGCTTCTGCTTCTCAGTGTATTTTTATCATCTTCTAAAACTACCTCAGCAACAGATTTGTAACTGTGTCAGCTCTCAGGAGGTTTTATGCTAGATCTGTACGCAAGTGAAATCAAACTCGTTTCACTCAAAAAAAAAAAAAAAAAAAAAAACTAAGTCACAGAGTTAATATAAAAGCAACTACACTTCCTGATGTTCCCAGTGGAACAAACTCATTCTTATACGTTCTGACTGTAATAGCTTTAAATAAAAAGCAGTAGGGCTTCCCTGGTGGTGCAGTGGTTGAGAATCTGCCTGCCAAGGCAGGGGACACGGGTTCGAGCCCTGGTCTGGGAAGATCCCACATGTCGCGGAGCAACTGGGCCCATGCGTCACAACTACTCAACTACTGAGCCTGCGCGTCTGGAGCCTGTGCTCCGCAACAAGAGAGGCTGCGAGAGGGAGAGGCCCGCGCACCGCAGTGAAGAGTGGCCCCCGCTTGCCACAACTAGAGAAAGCCCTCGCACAGAAACGAAGACCCAACAAAGCCATAAATAAATAAATAAATAAATAGATTTAAATCATGTGGGCTTCTAAGAAGACCTCTGCTTAAAAAAAAAAAAAAAAAAAAAGGCAGTAAAAGCCATAGAGTAAGAGTCTAAAATGAGCAAAGCAGAAGAGATTACCCTTACCTAACATCTTTCCCCACAGTCATAGCAGCAATCACTTTCTTCACAGCCTCCTTCTTCTTTTCTTTCTTTTCACTGTTGAGTTCAGCCTTTAATTCAAAGACTTCTCCTAAAAGACAACAAACGGGTGAGGTCCCAGGATCAGAGAACTAGAGCAGAACACTGTACTATACAGCAAGTAACACAACAGATGACCAGTGGCAGGGCTGCAACTGAAATAAGATTATTTAAAAATTATAGGATAGGTACAGTTCAAATCCCTAGAATATTAACCAACCCATTGATAAGGATGCTATTTTGGGGTTATTGCCAGAGAGGAAGGTGTAAGCCAGATCTCAGGAAGCACAGAAGTGGGAAAAAGGAAAGATATCTCATAATATCTTACTACGATGGGGAGAGAACGGCATCTGAGGGATGATCTCCCGTCAGAATTTCAAAGTCCTGGGAAAAAAATAAATGCAGGCAGGAAACAGGTTCACAAATCAATGTTTTCAAACCAGAAGAGACTTCTCATTCACCTACTCTCAACTCCACAAACAACTAGGCTCAAAGGTCACTAAGTGAGCGAGTGACAGAGCTGGCCTTAGAACTGTTTCTCCCGACTCTTTAATCCAGTGTTTCTCAACGTTGGCTACACACTATTACCCGGGAAGTATCTAGAAATGCCAATGCTCAGGCTCCACTCTGGACCAAATAAATCAGAATGTCAAGGAGTAGAACTCCTACGTTCATATTTTTTAAAGTTTCCTCAAGTGATTCTAATGTATAATCAAGGTTGAGAATCACTGCTCTAATTAGTACTTTAAGATGATAATGGGCTTTAAGGCCCTATCCTGTTCAATCAATCTAAGAACAGAAATAATAATCCTGAAGCTTCAAGAATGGTACAAACCAGAGTCATTTCTAAAGATATAATCTTAAATGACTGACTGCTCAGGCGCTGCACCGTGAAATGCCAGGACTGTCACCACTATTTTAAGGCCCAGGCTCACCTATCTTCAGAAAGCTGGAGCTGAAATAAGAAAAAAGGTTAACCACCCTCAACTGGTTTTAAAAGAAAGAAGAAAATATACTATAAGACCACGAAAAAGAAGTTGACTATTGTCACGTCAACTTTCAATCCACAGAATTGCCTCATTTTCTTCCACCTTTATGACTGTTCTTGATGTTCACTTTAACCTCGTTCACCAGTATAGAAATAGTGGGGGCAGCAAACTAGGTGATCTGCTGAAGCCTCTAAATGGGAAGGATGAACTGGCAAGAAGCACAGAAGTTGAGCACTAAAAAAGCCTGTTACATCAAAATCCATCGCTAACAAAGCAAACAAACCGTTACAAAAATCACCCTTTTATTTGACAGCTGCAAAAATAGCACAGACAGAAAAGCTGGGCCCTTTAAAGAGTCACTCTCCTCTTCTCCAAGTCCTCTGCTGCCAAATCCAGCTCTTAGGGTTCCCATCATTTACTTCTGAAAACAGTAAAGGACAAGCAGCACGGTTTCAGAAAATCTGAATTGTGAATAGCAGCAGGAGCTGAAGATCAAAACAGGATATAAGTGAAATTATTCCAACTCCAACAGCATAAATTTAAAGAATATGCGCCAGTGGCAGTTCTGGTGGGTGTTACAGGAAGTAAAAGGAACACAGTCTATCCTTTTTTTAAAATGTGGTATTTACCCAGCCATGATTCATCTGTAAGTCTCAAACCTTTATAAAAATCCCTGAATTAAAAAAAGGTTACCAGGACCCATTATAAGTGAAGGTTTGAAAAATCAGGTGAGTTTTAAAATTACATCTTTTTGTGTTATTATAGAAACATCTTGGTCATCAAAGCACACAAAATGTTAACAGAAGAAATAAATACATTTCAGAATGATAAGAGAATAAGAAAAAAAGCTGAAAATGAATGACAAGGGGCTAAATGCTTTTGTACGCTATAAGCAGTAAAAACAGCAAGAAGTTGGGTGGAGCCAAGGAGGAGCACGGAGGCAAGGTATCTCATACATACTGCAGCTTTATTAAATTCTTATCTTCCCCCTCCTTTTCCCCTGAATCAAATCTACCAAGCATTGCTAGCAGCTAGCAACAGTTCTCAATCTCGGCTACACATCAGAAAATTCTGGGGAGCTTTTAAAAAAACCCCACGTCTAGGCCATATCCCACACCAAAGAAATCAGGATATCTGCAGGGGTAGGACTGGACATCACCTATTGACTTTTACTTCACTGGGCAATTCCAATGTGCAGGCAAGGCTGAAAGCCATGGACTAGTAGCTAATGTAATTAAGCAACTCTCTATGGTGTTTTCTGTATTATAATAGAAGTTTACCCTTAAATAACTCCAAACGACAGAAATATGCTTGTGCTTTCTAGAAAATTTTCTGGTGCTCCAGGCCACTATGTGTGCCCTCCCATTTTCTTTTCCTTTTGAAATCATTTTAATCTTAAAGAAAAGTTGCAAAATTCCCCATCTGCTAACATTATGCCACATTTGCTTTATCATAATTTTTATATATTTATACATTTTTTTCTGATTCATTGAAGAAGTAAACTGTAGACATCATATCTCTTTAGCTCTAAATATGTCAGTGTATAACTTCTAAGAACAAGGAATTATGTTACATAGCTATAATACAATGATGAAAATCAGGAAGTTTAACAGTGATATACTGTCATTATCTAATCTATAAACCTTATTCAAAGATCTTGATAAAGTCTTTTATAGTAATTTTACCCCCATCCTCCTTGGGCCAGGATCCAATGCAGGATCATGCACTACACTTACTGTCATGTCTCTTTAGTCTCCTTTAATCTGAAACAGCTGGTCAGCCTTTGTCTTTCATGATAATGACATTTTTAAAAAGTACAGGCCAGTCATTTTCTAGAACACCCTCAGCTGTCATAGGTGTTCCCTCATGATTACACTGAGATTATGCCTTTTGGCAGCCATAATTCAGAAATGATGATATGAAATCATCATCTGTGGAAGGATAAGAAAATATCAAATTTCCATGCATTGTTTTGCATAATCATTTTTTGTTAAAAATTTTAAAAATCATATGTATTAATACATGCATTAAAAAAAAAAATACATGCATAGAAAAGACTGAGGATACATACCGAGTTCCCACCAGGAACAGGAATAGGGAGGGAGGAAACTTTCATTTTTACTTTTTATTGCTGTATTGCTTTAGTAGTACTCCTTGTAATAAAATGTTTATTTCCAAGTAAACAATTAAAAGAATTTGGTGCAACCACTATGGAAAACACTATGGAGGTTCCTTAAAAAACTAGAGTTACCATATGATCCAACAAACCCGCTCGTGGGTATATATCCAGAGAAAATTTTAATTCGAAATGATACGTGCACCCCAACGTTCACGGCAGCACTATTTACAATAGTCAGGACATGGAAGCAACCTAAGTGTCCATCCATCCACAGATGAATGGATAAAGAAGATATGGTTTATATATACTATGGAGTATTATTCAGCCATAAAAAAGAATGAAATACTGCCATTTTCAGGAACATGGATGGACCCAGAAATTACCATACTAAGTGAAGTAAGTCAGACAAAGAAAGACAAATATATGGTATCACTTATACGTGGAATCTAAAAAAAGATACAAATGGACTTATTTACAAAACAGAAACTCACAGACACAGAAAATAAACTTATGGTTACCAAACAGGAGGGGAGGAAGGGATAAATCAGGACCTTGGGATTAGCAGATACAAACTAGTATGTATTAAATAAACGACAAGGTCCTACTGTATAGCACAGGGAACCATATTCAATATCTTGTAATAACCTATGATGGGAAAGAATCTGAAAAAGAATATATATATATATATACATACACACACACACACACCTGAATCACTTTGCTGTGCACCAGAAACGAACACAACATTGTAAACCAATTACACTCGATTTTTTTAAAAAAGAGAAAATAAATGTGCTTCTTCCTTTTACCCTCCTCAGATCTATCAATCTTCAATGGATCAATCTTGGATCTCTTCCTTTCACTAAAACCTTCAAGTCAAAATGATGTGCACCACAGCCGTATCTTTAAAAACCCATACTTTAATAATTTACTCAATACATTTTTCTGTAGGATATCCCCAGTGAGATGGTCCAAGACATACATGTCTGAAGAGGTCAGGAGCATTCTACTTGGAACAATCTTACACCACAACTTTTGAAGAATCTTCAAAAAAGGCTGTGATCAGGTTCTCATACTTACCTTTTTTATTGGTTGTGACGTATTTGGAGGCAGTCATGGTTGTGGATCTTTAATGTGCACCTACAGCAAGAGAAGAGAATTCCTTTAACCAAGTTATTTATGTCCAGCAAGGCATTCAACTAATTTTAAGATCATTTATATACAGAAAGTTCTGCATTCAGAAAGTATCTTCATCCTTACCACCATCACTCGTGATCCAAAGGGATGCAAGGATAATTAAGAATGTAATCCTTGCCTCAAAAGCTAATTGGAACAAAATCCAAAGGCCTAATGGAATAAAGTGGTAATCTGAACCTATCAGAGTTTTATGATTTTATCCACAATTATCTCCTCAGAGCCTCCAAGACCTAAAGCTACATCTTTTTACAAATACGTCTTCAGTTAGTCACTCCAATATTTAAAATAAGGAAAAGTTTGTTTCAAAAGATCTCCCCATTACTTTCCGTTAAAGCAAATCTGATTTACTTCCCTGCCTCAAGATGGAGTCACTCTAAGACACATATTCTGAAACAGAGTAAAACTGAAAGAGAAAATAATTTTATCAACCTCTTCACCATTACATGCAACTGTCAATAAAAGGAATTTCTTTCAGAAAAAAAAGAAAAGCCTAGATTAGTAGGACAATACTCTTTCATGACAAACACCTAGAGAGGCAAACATCTAGAGAGGTGTTATGCATGGATTTTTTTTTTTAATTATGGTTTTCATATTTCCAACAACCTACAATTCCCCCAAGTATTCCCCCAAATAAAACATATCAGTTTACAGTTAAAAACAATGCAAAAAACTGAGATATTTGTTCAGTCACACTGAGTGCTAAAGAGGATCAGAACTGGTGTTAAAACTTAAAAGAACATGGATCCCAGCTTCAATTTAACTTTTCTGTTCCAATTTCCAGAATTAATCCAGTTGACATAAGGCTCCATTGGTAAAACGAAAACAGCATGGACTGATCACATTTCTCCCCAAATAATGAGACAATGTTTTCTGATTTGAGAACCCTAAGATTTTGTCCAATGTACTTGACTTCTTTAAATACATTAAAACTTTCTTTTAATAATATTCCTGTTGCACTCAAAAATGAGTATCTTCTGGGATTTCCCTGGTGGCACAGTGGTTAAGACTCTGCGCTCCCAAAGCAGGTGGCCCAGGTTCGATCCCTGGTACGACCAGATCCCACATGCGTGCCGCAACTAAGACTTCGCATGACACAACTAAGGAGCCAGCGAGCCTCAACTAAGGAGCCCGCCTGCCACAACTAAGACCCGACACAACCAAATAAATAAATTTTTAAAAAAATGATTATCTTCTTACTGACCACCATCATTAATAATACTTATCACCAAATTTTGGACAGATGCCCTGGCACCTACTCATTATTTTCTGGTCAAAACCACATGAGTGGTAATATATTTGGCAAACTTGAGTGATAATATATTTGGCAAACTTGAGCGATAAAACCTCCACAAACAATGGTAATTATGGATCTGAGAAAAAAGACCTAAGCACTCAACAAATCAATGCAATTAAGGAAAAAAGCCAGAAAATCATAAAATAATGAAAAAAGGTTGGCTCAAATTTGTTCTCTAAAATGTACTACTTGGACTATTTAAGGGAAATTAGATTCATCTGTTATCTTTCCAAGGAGCTACTTAATGCTTATAGTACTGATTCTTATACAATAGTGCTTTTAGGTTGTACAAGAATTTCACTGAATTTACCTTGTTAAAAGAAGTGAGCTAGAACGCACACAAATCATTGCAGAATACAGAAATTTCTGATTTGACACTATTTGTTATAACTTAAAGTGAGCCTGTAACAGAGGCTTGTCTTATGTAGTATTTTCATAATGTCTTTTCTAGCTAAAATTCAAAGAATTATAATCTTTTAATCCATTTAATCACTTAATCCATTCACAGTGTAAACTAAATGTGAAGTAGGCAAACTGAAGAAAGGAGTCCTTCACATAAAAGACCTGGAATAGGGGCTTCCCTGGTGGTGCAGTGGTTAAGGATCCGCCTGCCAATGCAGGGGATGTGGGTTTGAGCCCTGGTCCAGGAAGATTCCACATGCCACAGAGCAATTAAGCCCGTGTGCCACAACTACTGAGCCTGTGAGCCACAACTACTGAGCCCACATGCCACAACTACTGAAGCCCACAAGCCTAGAGCCCGTGCTCCGCAACAAGAGAAGCCCCTGCGATGAGAAGCCCACACACACCGCAACTAGAGAAAGCCCACGCACAACAACGAAGACCCAACACAGCCATAAATAAATTAATTAATTAATAAAAAAAAGACATGGAATAAATGTGAAGTTATCATCTAAGAACTTATATATACAAAGAGGAAAACCAGTATACAGAAATGATTACAGTACTAGAGCCTGACAGGAGGGCCACAGCTCAAGGCCATTATGGTCTATCCAGGATGTTGTTACACCACTCTAATCCTTTGGGATCATCAAAAGTTAAAACTTGCTTAACATTTAAAGACAAAAGCTGCTTGGAATTTCTGTTTCTTTGAAAAAGGGCCCCCAAATCGTTCTGTTTTCTAAAGCTCTCATACACATTCACATATATTAAATTTTTAACAGAAAATTTCAGCACAATCTGTTAAACATTAAATTAACCTCGTCTTAAATCGTACCTTTATTAGTGACCCACACATTTCATTACTTCCCCTAACAAATTTCATCATCGAGGAATAGATTTCTGTCCTATTACATTGTGAGCACTAAGTTCTTAACTAGAGAATAATGTACCAGCCCACAAAATTTCAGGGAAGAGGAGAGAATCAAGTACATGATCTTAGACCCTAAATTAGGAACCCCTGCTTTTCAAGAGAAAGGAGAAACACACCACTCTCTTATCTCGCACTGTCCTACACAACAGTAATGAAATATCCCTTACACATATTGGCAGAGCAACATTTTGTCATGTCAGTTCCTGACTTAAGCCAAAAGAAACTCCCCCAAAATAAAAATAAACCAGCCTAAACAAAAACAAATGAGAAGAGTCGGGGTTGCACAACACTGTGAATGTACCAAATGCCACCAAACTGCTCACTCTAAAATGGTTAATTTTATGTTATGTGAATTTTACCTCAAAAAATTGCATATGTATGCATTTTTTGGCTGTGTTGAGTCTTCGTTGCTGCACGTGGGCTTTCTCCAGTTGTGGCGAGCAGGGGCTACTCTGCGTTGCTGTGCGCGGGCTTCATTAGTTGCAGGATGCAGGCTCAGCAGTTGCAGCACATGGGTCCCAGAGCGCGTGGGCTTCAACAGCTGCAACGCGTGGGGTCAGTAGTTGTGGCGCACGGGCTTAGTTGCTCCGTGGCATGTGGAATCTTCCCAGACCAGGGATCAAACCCCATGTCCCCTGCATTGGCAGGCGGATTCTTAACCACTGCACCACCAGGGAAGTCCCTGTATATATCTTTAAATGAGACACTGTTTCTTTGTTTTTGTTGTTGTTGTTTTTTAATGAGACACTCTTAATCACACACCAGAGATGAATATGGTCAGATTCTCTAAAACACAGGATGGTGAAAACTGTTGTCTGGGGCTTCCCTGGTGGCGCAGTGGTTGAGAGTCCGCCTGTCGATGCAGGGGACATGGGTTCATGCCCCGGTCCGGGAGGATCCCACATGCCGCGGAGCGGCTGGGCCCGTGAGCCATGGCCGCTGAGCCTGCGCACCCGGAGCCTGCGCTCCGCAACAGGAGAGGCCACAGCAGTGAGAGGTCCGTGTACCGCAAAACAACAACAACAACAAAAAAAAACTGTTGTCTGCTTTAGAAGCCAAAGAAAAAGCAGCCAAGATAGAGTTCAAAGAATAAGTCAAGTATTTGCTGAAGAGCCTCAAAAATCAAGTTCCTTCTGGGAGCTGGGGGGGAATTTATTCCTCAGGAGAGTCCC
Organism: Grampus griseus; assembly: GCF_964374135.1. NCBI lineage: Eukaryota > Metazoa > Chordata > Mammalia > Artiodactyla > Delphinidae > Grampus > Grampus griseus. Next base: position 57,254,601 of record NC_139014.1, read on the forward strand.
AGGGCAAAGCCAAGCCATCATGGAGCTGGAATTCACACTACCTCTTTAGCAGATCAAACTAGAGAAGTCACCGGCTGTTCTGAGGACCTGAGGTATGACCTCAGGACATTGTTAAAAAAAAAAAAATAATGCTGCCACAGTCAAAAGCACAATCACTCTAACTTTCCTAGCCCAGAGTATGATGTCACTGCATTTCAGAAAAGGTCTCTCTGTACAGGATTATACATCTAGATTTAACATAACTTAGTTTCTACTAAATATACGTTGTAAAAGTCCCTTCTCAACTATTCCTCCCTCCTTCCGGTGCCCGTAAAGAGAATAAGGCCAGAAAAAAATTAATAGGGTCTTAATTTCAAATGGCTCTCTGGGAAATGGCAGCTAAATTAGAGTTGGCGAGGCCACTAAATCCCCTCTTCGCATAAAGTAGGACTTTACACAGTTGGTGCTAGTAGGGAAAAAGTGAACAGTTGACCAAATTATAAAGCAGAAAGGTCATCTCAGCAATCTTTCATTACAAGGGTGAGAGGTGCTAATCAGATATTTCAATAATGCAAAGACAATGGCATCTTCAGGTATCATTTATTGCCTAAGAAATAACAGCAGACAACTCATTACAACAGACACACCTGCAATTTCCATTTAAAAATGGCCACAAAATAATTTGTTAATATTATCCGGTAAGAAAAAAGCTCAAAAGTTTTACATCCAATTCTAAACTGAAATAAACTCTGGAAAACTTACGCCTGGAAGGAGAGAAAAGAAGGAAGAAAGGAAAATGCGTCCTACCTGATTCGTTCCCTGTTCAGCTTGGTTCGTAATATTTTAAAATACGGGTGTGTCAAAGAAGAAAAAGAAAAGATGGAAGAACTGGACTTTCTTGAGTCTCTTAAGTCACAGAATGTTAGCTTTGTATTACCTTTACCACCCAATTTTCAGTGAGGCTATTTGCAGAACACACTATACTTTCTGCTTCTTCGGGAGTTTAAAACTACTAAGATACCTGCAAACAGTTCTCATCTTACCACCACGCTTAGTCATCATTGGAATGTGTTACACGTTTTCTTGTACAGCTGCATCTCCTTCATCTGCTGCTTTCTATTATGACTCTGTAAGTGTACCCTGAGGCTAAGCAACAGAATTACACCAGGGAGGTGATTAATAATTTAAATTGTTCCTCACTGAGACCACTTCCTTTGTCATTCTTCCTTTTCTAAACTTACTGAGTTTACTTTACTTTCTCTTTTAAACCACATGATTATACCAGTGTTTGGCATTTAAAAAACACTTCTTAAAAGTCAAAGTTTAATGAAGCATTCACACTTTATTCACACTGCTTCATAATGAAGCAGCCAGGTGAGTTGAAAAAAAGTCTGCCCCGCAAATGGGCACTGTTTTCAGTGCTCTGAAAACAAAGAGCATGATCAATTCTTTGGATTCAAAGAATATGGAATAACAGGAAGTTCCAGTTTCTTTACCTCTGTCTTAATCTACAGTCTTTCCTCAAACCAGACCGCTCCTTCTAAGACCAGAAAGAAAAAACTCCGGGCTAAGATTTACTCCCACCTGCTTCCCCCTCTCTCACATCGGGTCAATTCTGGAGGTTTCTCTTCCCTTTCTCCAATGTCAGGAATTCCTCTTCTTTCCCCAGGTGGTCAAGATTCTAGGGATATGTTCCTCCATTACGAGGTGAGGGAGGAACGGTGTCTCAACCTCAAATTACAGAAGACGGGTGAGGTCTGCCCATCTATGAGCAAAACTCTGGGGGAACCCCTTTCCCCTTCTGGTACCTGGACACGTCCCAGCCTCTCAGTGAACGACGCCAAACCGGGAAGAAGGTTCTCCCCTCGGCCTCCAGTCTCTACCGGCCACACCCCTGGCCTCTGGCCCTCCTGACCCCCCACTTCGAACATATCTTTTCCCCAGTGCCCCACAACTCCCAGTTGCCACCCCGCGGATTCCCTCACCCCGCTCCAGCGGTGGAGTCCCTTTCTCCAACCCTCTTCCTCACAACGGTCACACCTGACGGCTCACTCCATCTTCAATGGTCACGCTCCTAAGATTGCTCTCCTCCGCCCGTCTCCAACCAAGCCTGGCCCCCTTCCCCAAAGGAGGGACACACCCCAAAGTTAGCCGCCCTGAACTCACCGGAAGCAAGGGCAGGGGTGGCAGCAGCAGCCAGAGAGCACGGCCCGAGCGGTGCTGTAATGGTTTCCTGCACGCCACGACTCCTTCTCCAGGTCTAAGCCACTGCGCAAAACCCACTTGGCCAGGGACAAACATGGTGGACAGGAAACTCTGACGTCAGACAGCCTCGCCGTGTGACGTCATCCAGGAGCGCGGGAGAACCAGAAAGGCGGTCATCTCGGTTGCCTTGGAGACGGAAAAATTTTGTGCAGTCGGGAAGCGACCTGAGGTCCGGGCCTCCTAGGAAGTTCACTGACTAACGGAATGGATCTATTAAACAAGCTGGCATTCCCTGGATTTGTTTCCTCGCACAGGAGTTCTCTAAAAACTTACACATAGGGATAGTGAAACATCCTGTTTTCTTAAAAAAAAAAAAAAAAAAACCCAGCTAATTTCCCTGGCCAGTTCAGGAATGTGGACAATGGTGATCCAGCCCAAGACCATGCAAGGGCAGTGGGACTGGAGGAGAGTGGTGCAAGGAAAAGAGGTTGACATGGCCTCAGATCTGAGTTTGAATCCATCTGAGATCGAATCCCTGTCCTGAATGTGATTAGCAAAGTTACTTAACGTCTCCTCAACCTTAGTCTTACTTGTGAAATAAATCCAGTGATATAACTCTCTCCAGCTTGTGAAGCTTAAAGTAGGTAAGGCGCCCAGCATGTAACAGGCGTGCTTACACAAAAGTAAGTTCCTTTCAGAAACCAAGACCTAGATATCTCTGTACCTTCCCCTCAAAACGAAAACTTCCCACTTAAAACTGCTCTAAGTAATAATAAAGTCTTTAACCAAAAAAAGAAGAAGAGGAATGTGAAGAATGAGAGCCTGAGGCAGAAGTTGGGAAACCAAAGTGCAAAGGGGACTGAGAAGTAGAGAGGTAGAAGGAAAAGCAGGTGGTCATAATCATTTAGGACGTTTTTAGAGTTCTATGAAAGTATAGGAACTATATATCTCTGAGGCCTAGCCGCCCCCTCCCCAAAATTTGTTGAATGGATAAATGTATGAGTGAGTGGTCAACAACAACAGTTGCTAGAGAGAAAAGGAGGAAGGGCCGAAAAGTGTCCAAGGATTTAGCAGCACTAAGGTCTTCGATGTCATTGCTGAGACCATCAGCAGAGATAATGAAGGCAAAAGCCATGCTGAAGAAGTTTGAAGATAAATGGGAGGTAAGGAAATGAAAACAGATAACTCCATAAGAAAGTATGGCTGAAAGAGAAGAGATATAGGATGGTGTCTGAGGGAGAAAGTAGCAAGCATTTTATTTTTAAGTTCTATATTCATACATTTTCTTTACACTAACCCTTTAGGAATACCATGGGTTCAATCATTTTTCCTACACATATGACTCCAAAATATCTATCTCTAGCCTTGACCTAGTCCCCAAACTTCACCACCAAATTGCTAACCGCACTGATCGTTAAGGCTGCACATATGGCCCACCCAAATTAAGCAAATCATAAGAGTATTGGGGGGGGTGTTTAAAAACTGTGGTTCCAGGTACAACTCACAGAAGACAGAGGTGGATTTTGTAAAGAGATGCCACCAGAAAAATCTTTGATTCATACCTCTCCCCGGTTCAAAAACTTTCAACAGCTCCTCATTTCCTAATTTGTACAGAACCTATCCTTCTCCCAGTTTTCCTCATTTCTTTGCTCTTTAGTTTTCTCATCTACAAAATGGGAGAAATACTAATATCCAATCATAATATTATTACAAGGATGAAATGAATTAGTGTACGTAAAGCACTTAGAACTATGCCTGCACACAGTATGGACTATGTAAATATTTGCTATGATTGCAATTATTTGAACAAATTACACTGCCAGAAATTACTAGCCAGAAATCTGGGGGTCATTCTTGATTTCTCTCTCTCTTAACTGCCACATTCATTCCATCTCCAAGTTGTCAATCCTACCTTCAAAATAGATTTCAAATTCATCCAATCCCTTCTATTCACCTCATTATTCCAAGCCACCATCGCCTCTTGCCTCAACTACTAGAAACCTCAACTCTCCTCCCAACCATTATTCATACAGCAGCCAGATTTTTGTTTCACTTTTTTTTGAAGTATAAACGAACATTCCAAAAAGTGCACATCAAAAATATAGAGCTTGATGAATTTTCACAAAGTAAATGTAACCACATAACCATTACGGGGTCATCTTAAAAATATAAACCTGGTCATGACTCCGGTGTATAAATCCTTCAACGACCTCCCATTATACTTTGACTAAAATCCAGTTTCCTTCCCATGGCCTATGAGTGGTTAGGCTCCTGTCTACCTCTCTTAATATCATTTTATCCTTTTCAGTCACTCCTCATTTCCTCTTCATTTCACCTCTTGTTAGCTTTTGCAGCTCTCAAATAGGCCAAGCTCTTTCCCATCCTAGGGCCTTCACAACTACCGCTCCTCCTACCTAATATTCGTTTTCCCCAACTCCACACAGGCCTGGCTGGCTTATAATTTAGGTCTCACTTTAATTGTAATCTCATAAAGGCACTCCCTGATTACCCAGTCTAAAAGGTTCTTCTCTTCCAGGCCCCACTGCCACCCCCATCATAGCCCTCTTATTCCATTTGTAAATTATATATTCGTCTCTTTACTTGTTTATTATTTCTCTCCCCAACTAGACTGTAAATTCCATGAGGGCAGATACCAAGTCTGTTTTTATTACTACTGTCTACCCAGCACCTAGCATAATGCTTGGCGCACAGCATGTATTCAGTAATAAATGAATAAGTAAATTATTCAGGAATAAATGAATGAATGTCCACAAGCAAAGTACTAAAACTAGCATTTAAGAGCCTCTATATTATGGTCAACAGTATAGACTATGTATTATTGGTCTATTTTCCTCTCTATATTTAAAGCAAACAATTTCCTCCTCAAATACAATCCACGCTGCTCCCTTAGCCTGGAAAACCCTGTCACCATGACTGTGACTTTCTCCAAATGTACTCATCTTTTGAGGTCCACCTAATCCACAAAACTTTCTCAGTGGACATCTGGTCCTGATATAAGATGCAGGAGATACCAGGTTACATCGCTGTATTAGAAAGCAACTGGCAGAAAGAAGCTGAGATAAAACGTGAGGTTAGAAACGATCTTCCCCTTGGTTACAAAGGCCAATATAGCTTCTGTTTAAGCTAGTTTGAACGGCCTCATTTCTCCCAGCTCTTATTGTCTCTTCCTCTAAACTCACCATATTAACCTATCTGATGGCTCTTCATACCTTTTAACATAAGTGCAATCAATTTCTGTGTCTTGCTTATTACACCATAAACCTGGGAGTGGGATTTGTGATGAGGTGTTTATTATTTATTGGCTGTAATAATTGACATTGTTATTTTTGACTGCCTTTTTTCTCACATAACAACATCAGTTTACTTTTGCAATATTCTCAAAGGACTATTAAGGTGTCTTGCACTCTTCTGGCTAAGAGTGAAACAGCGAGTGGAGATGAAATCTGAACCAAGGTCAGTCAATAGGGATCTGAATCATAAGTACAGTGACAGAAATTTGTTGAAGCTCGTTCACTGCAACAATGATGCCTGTATGACATTTTGCTAATTCTTGCTAGAAACATCCAGTAGGACTGTGTAATTCTTGTTCCCTCAGAGCTGGTTTTCCTTATTTTGTTAGCTACTCCATATTCTTCTAATAATTTTTTTAGTTTAAATTAGCCTGTTTTCTGTTGCTTGTAACCAAAGAACCCTAACTGATACCAATGTTTAACTAACTTCCCACTCGTCTTAGGTGATGCTATTTCTCAACTTTGTCTTTTTGCTGTTCACTTAAGAAAAGCCTCTCTGTAAGAGCTACCACTGACCAAGAACCTAAAGCTAGGTGTTTTATATAGATACATTATCTCTACTCCTTAAAACTCTGTAAGGTAAAATCTTCCATCAATGTGACTTTCTCCAGCAGGTATCCAATCAGACTATAAAACACTTTTTTTTTTGGCCACGCTGCATACAGGATCTTAGTTCCCCTGGCCAGGGATCCAAGCCATGCATCCTGCAGTGGAAGCACAGTGTCCTAACCACTGGACCGCCAGGGAATTCCCTGAAACACTTTTTGGAACCACAATTAAGGTTAATTTGCAAGATTTTATTTCTCCTATTGAAATAACTAAACCCAAACCTTGTTCCAGCGTTCTCATTATGGGAAACAATTAACTATCTTTATACCATAACGTCCTCTATGGTATAAAGTAAGCAAACTTCTATTTCTAGCTATTTAGCCCAGGGGTTGAGGGGAGAGGTTGGAGAGAGAGGAGATGAACTTTATTATCCAAATTCAGTAAACCTGCAGCTACTCAAGGCAATTGCATACGATGTAAAAGCAGTTTCCAAAAGGTCAGGTTAATTACATTAACTTTGGTATACAATGAAAAGTACCTTGTCTGCCAAGCCTCCCCAACTCATGCTAGTTAGAATTCAACAGCATCACTCCGTTTTAGCACTGTATTCATATCGCTAATGTGACGCATCCTACCGTGTTCGAGGGCAGGAACCATTTTCATTTAGTGTAGCAAGTGCCCAGAGTTCTGCTTGAACGTAACCTAACCTAGAAGACAATTAAAGTACCAGCTTGAATGAAAAATAATCGTCCCAAATTCTGAACAACAAGAAATTTTTTTTGTTGTTAATAATTGGCAGCCATAAGGCTAAGCCTTCTATCTCGGCTTCGTCGCTTCAAATCCTTCCCGAAGGCGGCAAACATAGTGAGCCACCACCCCCGCCGCAAGCAAAGTGAGCCTTCCATCTCCACATTCCCTTGGGTCCCTCGCCTCTCTCTATCGCCCCAGGGAACAAAGGCCTCAGCAACAGGCCGAGCTCTGGCTCCGGGCGCCAGACGTCAGTGCGGCGACCCAACACCTTGCCAAAAAGACTCTGTAGAGAGATATCAGAGCCGTGGCTTTCCAACAACACAGCGATGCAAAACCAGCTAAGAAAAGTAAAACCTACCAGCAGAAAACTCCTCTCCAACCGAGCCCGCTGGGGGCGGAAGCGGAAGTGCCTGTGAGATCATAGAGTTCTCTAGTTCCGGTCGCGGAGCCGCGTTCGGGGCTAGAGCGCCTCTCCACGGCCGGCGGGCTCCAAGCGGCTTCTATTTCCGGTTGCGGCTTCTGACATAAAGCCGAGACCCCCTTTTAAACGCGGCGTCGCGGGTTCCTCGCTCCTCGCCTGGGGTCAGCTCGCAAGGAGTGGCTCGGGCGGGGGGATTGCACAGCCCACAGCTGAGCCAGGCCGTTGGGGCCGGCCTGCACTGGCACCTTCGATCCCTCAGAGCCGCCTGGCTTTTGAGCCCTCCGGATTGGGAGTCCGTGATTGGCCGCCTCCAGGACTGCCGCTCGAGAGGCCAGCGCTCCTTCGCCGTACCTGTCCCCCCATAGTCACGCTTTTCCCTGTGAGGTGCAGCATTAATCAACTCACCTCTCCCACACACTACTTCCCTAACGTGGGTGTCCGCGTTGACTTCATTCTTCACCTTCCCTTGAGACCCCTCCCCTCTGCCTCCGGAAGAGGTCTTTTTTGCCCAGTTCCTGTAAAATAGCACCCATCTGGCACCCCCAGAAAGTTCATGCTGACTAGAGAGTCTGTGGGCAAAGAAAAACCCAGTGCACACACGAAACTATGGCTGAGCACGGGGCTCACATCACAACTGCTTCTGCAGTGGATGACCAGCCATCCATCCATCTTTGAGGTGGTAGCACAGGACAGTTTAATGACAGCAGTGAGACCTGCTCTTCAGCATGTGGTCAAGGTAAGGATTTAATTCTCTGAAAAGTTTTAGGAACGTCCGGGTAAAAACCAAGCCAATAATCTGAATTTATTTCTTGGCCTAAGTTTTGAAATAACCAATTAGCATATAATGCACATCACATGATTTAATGGTTATGGAGTCTCTTGTTATGTGTACTGAATACCCAGCACTTCAGGGAGGTTAAGGTAGACCCAGAAAGAAAAGTGTGGACATTCAGAGGGAAAAAAAGGAAATATAAATACAAGGCATAGTAGCTGTGTAATGGAATGAATTTCATTTATTTATTTTGCTTTAGGTTCTTGCAGAATCAAATCCTGCCCGCTAGGGCTTCTTGTGAAAGTGGTTTGATGAAATCACCCTGCTAGGTCTTCTGCTCCAGCAACATTATCTGTCTAAAACCAGCGCCTCGTTTTCTGAAACTTTTATGGCTTAAAGAGGATCGTAATGGGAGACACACACAAGCTTCAGAGATTGGCCAGTGCTGGTCTCCCAAAGAAGCAGCTTTGGAAGTCAGTTATTTTCCTGGTTCTTCTTCCCAGTCTGAAAGTGAAGCTGATTTCTAGCCTGAGAGAAGAGGATGAATATTCCATCCATCCCCCTACTTCCCGCTGGAAACGATTTTACAGAGCCTTTTTGGCAGCCTACCCATTTGTTAACATGGCCTGGGAAGGCTGGTTTCTTGTACAGCAGCTTCGATACATCCTAGGAAAGGCTCAGCATCACTCACCACTGCTGAGTCTGGCTGGGGTTCGGCTAGGTCGACTTACAGTTCAGGATATACAAGCTCTGGAGCACAAACCAGCCGGAGCCAGCATGATGCAGCAACCAGCTGGGAGGTAAGGCCTTAACATTTCCCCAACATATTTGATTAATAAATCCTAAAATCTTATCCCAATTTTATGAAATTTACCCACCTCAGTCCACTTTGGGGTATTTCATAAAATCATCGAAAAATTCTTGTGTCCATAAAACAAGGATTGCCATCCTGGTAACCTTCCTCATCATAATGGCTACATTTTTGCACACACTTGCTATGTACCAGGCTCTTTGCTAGGTGTTTACATATATTATCTGAATCCTCATCACAGCTCAATGAAATAAATGCATTAGCACCACTTAACAGTTGAGGAAAGTTCTAACATTTGAGTACCTTGCCAAGGCCACACAGCTAATAGGCGGCAGAGCTGAGATTCAAGCCAGATCAGTACAATTCTAAAGACTGCTCTTAACCGTGGTGCTATCCTGCTCCTAGTGTCTGTGTTCTCTGACAAGTTCAAATATATTCCTCAGTACTGCTGAGTTGTTTTTTAAGTGAGTTATTTCTTTTTCTGGATATACTATCTTCCACCCCCATAAAGGTCTATATAATCAATGGCTCATTAATTTCTTTCTCAAAACACAAAGCAAACAAAGCCCTAGTCATTAAAAACAAAGCTTAGCTCCTAGAACTCCTAAACTACGGTAGGTCAGAAAGAGGGAATTGTTTCAAATAGACACTTACAAGAGAAAATGCCAGTCCAGCAACTATTCAATCCCCAAGCTGAATCAACGATTCTAATGAAAAGTGTAAGAATTGCATGTGTATTAGTTGTTCTGTGATTGTACCTAAATAAACAGTTTCTCCTTTTGCCTCCTTATTCTGTTCTCCAAACGGCGTTGGCGAGAAGGTAAAGTCAGCTCTGAAGCAAGCCATGGGAGGTGCCGCCTCATGCCTCTCTACTGGCCTTTCGGTGGGTGTATTCTTCCTGCAGTTCCTTGAGTGGTGGTATTCATCCGGAAACCAAGAAACCATCAAGTCATTGACTGCCCTGCCTACTCCACCACCACCGGTACATCTAGACTACAATTCTGATTCTTCCCTGTTGCCCCAAATGAAGACTGTGTGCCCACTGTGTCGTAAAAACCGGGTGAATGACACCGTTCTCGCCACCTCTGGCTATGTGTTTTGTTATCACTGTGTGTTTAATTACGTGAAGAGTCACCGAGCTTGTCCCATCACAGGTTATCCAACACAAGTACAGCATCTGATTAAACTGTACTCCCCTGAGAACTGAAAGGGATTAGCACCTTGTCTCACAACGAAATGACTGCGCTATAAGGCCAGAGAGCTGGTTTTCCGCACAGTAAATAGCATTGTTTAATCATCCTCAATTAATAATTGTATGAACTTTAAACAGCCACATGGATTTCTTTAAAAGGATATACTCGTTGATCTTAACCTTTTAGCTTGCTCCCTAGACACCTCTACTTAGAGTTGACCGAGCTGGTCAGAGTGAGAGAATCAGGACTGGCAGGGGATGTGAGGGTCAGCATAGAGAAGGTGATCAAAGAGGGTACTCGGCACAGAAGCTTTTCCTGTCCCCTTCCTTAAAGGACAAGAGGTATAGAAGCTCTCAGGAAAAACCCAAGTTAGACCTCGTAGAGTGGGTAGTGAAGGGGAAGCAGGCCTTTTGAGAAAGGAAAGCATTTATCTGCCTATGAGGAATAGGTTTTATCGGTTTGCAAACAGTATGAAATATGGACCTGCTTTTTTAAATTTTATTTTATTTATTTTTTTAATACAGCAGGTTCTTATTAATTATCACTTTTACACACATCAGTGTATACATGTCAATCCCAGTCTCCCAGTTCATCCCCCGCCACCACGGACATGCTTTTTATAGAAATACTTAGAAACACTTTCTCCTTCCATATGCTGAGACTCATTTGTTATGTAACATTTGCTATAGTCTATCACCTTTTAAAGATCCCTTTGTGAACCACACATACCTTCCTTGGGAAACTGGTTACAGGAAAATAGGGGTTGAATGTATATACAGAATAGTCTGAAGACTTCAGTGTGAAAGCAAAGCTATTAGTGAAGAGATGAAGTAAAATACTGCCCTAACTATGACTGTGTAAAGACAGGATCTTTGCATAAGCTCTTTCTGCTTGCTGTTAAGAGCTTGCTAAGCTGACATGAATTATTCTGGCTATTACTAAAGTTTCTACGAAACGCTTAAGTAAATTTTAAGAATAAATGTTTTTTGGCAAAGAGCTGTTCCATGTCATGATTATGTGGAAACTGAAAGATTAGTCGAGGTATTTAGAGTAAATTTTTCATTCAGGCCACCTTTGCGTTTTTTTTTTTTTTTTTTTTTTTTTTGGCGGTACGCGGGCCTCTCACTGTTGTGGCCTCTCCCGTTGCGGAGCACAGGCTCCGGACGCGCAGGCTCAGCGGCCATGGCTCACGGGCCCAGCCGCTCCGCGGCATGTGGGATCCTCCTGGACCAGGGCACGAACCCGTGTCCCCTGCATCGGCAGGCGGACTCTCAACCACTGCGCCACCAGGGAAGCCTCTACCTTTGATTTTTTGAGGTATTCTGTATTAACATTTTGCTTTTTTTGCTAATCCAATATTGGAGAGAAATCCTCTCCTCCAACAGCAAGAATTCAATCTTGAGTGAAATACCTTATTTCTCAAGTGAAATATTGCACAAACACTTCAGTTGCCACCGGATTGGCAGGGTTAAACATACAGGTTAAAAACATACGGGTTAAAAAAAAAAATCATTACTACAAGAGGAAGGATGAAAATTATTTTTAAGTGCCTCTACTGAGACAGGTGTTGTCCAATACAACTCATTTCAGCAATTCAAAGCACATTTTCTGATAGCACTAAGATAATAGAACTAAATTTTGAAATAGAATATCCTATAGATTTTAAAATATTAACACTTTATGTACCATGAGAAGAGTATAATGGATATTTGCAAAAATTCTTATTAAACCACAAGGTTTTACCAGAACAAATACCATAGTTAAGTAAACTTTTTTTTTAATTTAAAAATTTTTAAATTTGTTTCAAAGTTAAACCCAAGACACACTGACTTCACAGGAAATCCAATGAGAAATGTTTTTCTAGGCTGAACACGTGTTTCCCCTTAGTCTCCCCCCAAAAAACATGTACATGTTAATTACTTTCATTTTACAATCCCTGCTAAATAAACATTTTTAATATAGTAATGAGTCAATAAGGGAACCGAACCAGATTCAGGACTGAAATAATGCAGTTTTCCATGAAGATATCAAAGCCATATTTTTCACCTCAACCTACAAAGAAAAACAGGAAAGTATCAGTAATTCAAAAGAATATTAAACACTCTTACACATAATAAAACCAGTATCCAAATAGGCTAGAACATACCAATGTGGGAAAACCACAACCAGAATCAGCTCAGAGAGAAGATTAAGGGGTCATACCCTGGTCAATGCCAACACTGAAGCAATGGCAATGCCAGGTCAGACTATACTTCACTCATCATTGCATCATTGCTTTTCACCTCCTTGTATTATCTAAGAGCAGCCCAACACCCTATTTTCACATCCAAGAAAACTTAGGTTTACCCATGAAAAGAAAAGACTTCAGATAAGTTGCAACCGTGGGCTTTCAATATTTGATCTTCTACTATTCACCTCAAGCAACTCTGCTGTACAAAAATGCAAAGTTGAACAAGTTTTGTTTTGGAGGTGCTTTTAAAAATTTTTTGTAATACAGAGTAGAGTGGAGAAGCGTTTACAGTTCAAAAACATTTCTTGTTTTAGTGAGTCCAAACACCATGCATGATAAAATCTCAGGGATGTCTGTGAAGGGATTTATAATCTAGTTCTAAAGCAAAATCTTTAGAAAAGATTTTCTCCTAAAATCCTTTATAAAGTAAACTCCAGTTCATTTGACATACAGTTTGATTTACAATTCTGCTGCCAACAAAGATGAAAAGTATAGTCATAAAAAATTTTATACAAGAGTCTGCTAAAGAGTCCAAGACCCAGGGAGGCTAGGATTTGACAAAGGTCCATAGCAAAATAACAGCAATGCTGGAAAGAGAAACTGAGGTCTGATTACCAGATTTATATTTTTCCACTACCAGCTAAATACAAGGTTTAATTTCATTTTTCTCCAGGCCATGGGCAAGATAAAGGAAACGATGCAAAGCCTGGGTAATTCACAACATGGATGATCAATTTCTGAATGAGAAAGCTGCCTGCATTTTATTCTAAATGACACCTCGTAGTTTACTATCGCTGACATGCTATGCTAAAGTACTAGGAACACAAACAATGTCAACCTCTCTAGCTTTTCAGCATTGTATCTAAATAACAATTCTGGAGACACAACATGCTTCCTTCAGCCATTTATAAATGTCAATAGCTTGATACTCCATAGTTAAAAACGTACAGCTATGGTCTGTGTTCTCCATTCAGCAACTGAATTCCACAAAGAGAGGGAAACTAGTAAAGTGCCTGTTTAGAGGCTTGAACCTGTATCTCATCAACCTGTGCAGAAGTAAGTACACGTTACAAAAAGCAAACAGGCTAAGAGAACTTAAATAACCTTGTCTAATAGCATGAAACTTGTGAGCAGAGTTCCAAGTGTGCTCCAGCCACAGAGGGCACACTTTCCTTGTTCTCTTCCTCAGTACGCTTTCCTCTGTCTGGAGCGCCTTCCCTACCCCTTTCAATCTGGAGAAAGTCTGTAGTTCTAAAACCTTGTTCAAACGTCACCTTCTCTGTTAAGTCGTCCCTAACTCCCTCAGTCATCCCCTCCTCTGACTCCCACAGCACTTTTTCCCACCACAGTACGCATCACACGCCAATAATTCACCCATTCACGTCCCCCACCTCCCGTCTCTCCCACCAGCCCCATTACGCAGAGCTCCTGAAGAACCAGGACTTCCTCTTCCTGGCCTTTGCATCCATTACACTCAGAATGATGCCTGGGACACAGAAGGCGGCTCAATAAGCGACGGTTTAATTCAGTCGGTGAACGACCCTCCCTACTAAACCCTAAGCGCCTGGATTATACAAGCATCAGCACAGTTTATAAAGCCGACTTGCCTCCAACATTTCACGTAGGTTAAGGACGTCCCTCAAGCATCTCTAAGCCCTCCGTCCTCCAACTTGTAACTCATGGCATTCTGCATGGCACCCTGCGCAGGACCACCAATTCTTATACACGGTGTATCCTCAAAACGATAATAATAACAACAATAATAATACTACTGCTGATAATAATAATAATAACATCCAAACCCCACCAACTTCAGGAAAGACTGAGACGCCATCCTTCCGGGGAAACACAAGGCCGGATCCCGGGCTCAAACCAAAGCCTCAGGCAGGGGGTCCGCAGCCCGATTTGGGAACCCCCAAAACTCTTACGCCCTAGACTCTCAGGAGGCCTGCCCAGGCCTGCAGAGGCTGACCTCAGCCCACCCGCCGCCGTTCAGTCCCAGAGGTACGGGCTTGGGGCTTCCCACACTGCTCCACCTCGCTACCCCGCCGGCTGCCGCGGCAGCCCGATCCGGACAACCAATCCCGCGACGGCCAGTGGACCACGTGGGCCGCAGCCCTGAGGCTCGGCTGGTGCGAGGAGCAGCCAATCGGAGGGCTAGGCGAACGCCGGGGTTGGAGTGGGGAGGCAGGGCCGGAAGGCGCAGGCGTCTTTGCCGTCTCTTCTTGGCGTGGCGGGCTACATGCTCAAAGTTGAAAGCAAGACCCTGAGTAGTCCCCGCCCGCCCTCCAATTCCCTGATCTCCGACCTTGCGGAGACTGACATCCGGAGTGGTTTTGCTGGTGCCTCGTTTCACAACTGGGGAAGGGCATCTGAGGCGGGCCGTAGAGGGTGTGTGTGCCCTGGCTTTCCAGGAAGAACTATCGATTCAGTGTTCCGACAGTATCGTGCTTGCGCCGAATTCCCGCCTGAGGGCTAGGGGTTGGGGTGGACTTTGATGAATGTGTCCCTCTCTCCCCGACGAGGAGAAACTCATTGGCTTGTCAGGGGCTTGGACGCTTCCTGAATAAGCAAGAGGTGCCACTAAATATCAAAGGACTGCGAAAGAGAGCAAGAAAGACTTCCTGGGAGAGGTGGCATTTGATCTGGGTCTTGAAAGATGCGTTGGATTTGGAGATTCTGGGAGAAAATAATTTAACTCCCGAATTAAATGAGAAAGCATAGGGGAGCTTACCTAATTTAGGTAAAGTGGAAACTCGTGTAGTGTTTTCCAAAATTCAGTGAGTTGGAAATACCAGGAGGAAACTTAACAACATAGATGTCCCCCAGCATCAAAACCAAACGACAAACTCCCACAATCCAGACGTACAGAATCATTAAGCTTGAATCTGGAGTTGGAACCCAGGCGTCTATATTTTTAATAAGTACCCCAGGGGAGATTCTGATTCACACCAAAGTTTCAGGACCAGTGTTAGCGTAAAGAAAGGGGGTGATAAGAGATTTGAAAGATAGGGCAAGACTTTGTTAAAGATAGTGGCTTGCTGGCTGTGTAGTTTAGACTACTCTGGAGAAAGTGGGAGATTTAAAGATTTCAGAGTCTGAGGAGATGGGTGATCACACAGGCCCGCGTACCGCAAAAATAAATAAATTAAAAAAAAAAAATAGATTGAAGGAAGGCAGAGTGAAAGAAGGGGAAGTTATTGCCAAGTGATTGCAATGGTCCAGGTAAGAGCTAGTAAGAAATGGAGAGGTGGCATATGAAGGACAGCAGGAGGAATGTGATGAGTGTCAGATAGGGATGGGGAGAAACATATGAGGAAATAAATGGAGAAAAATGGAATGTCCTCTGTACCAGACCTATGAAGGACCTCCATTGTACTTTAAGGATAGGACCTCCATTGTACTTTAAGGATAGATTTTAGACAGTGAAGAGAATGGGCCTTTACAAGTGCTGTTTCCTCTGCCTGGTTTTCCCCTTTCTTCTCCATCGCCCTTTCTCAACCTGGTGCATTCTTTTTTTTTTTTTTTCCGGCACGCGGGCCTCTCACTGCTGTGGCCTCTCCCGTTGCGGAGCACAGGCTCCGGACGCGCAGGCTCAGCGGCCATGGCTCACGGGCCCAGCCGCTCCGCGGCATGTGGGATCTTCCCGGACTGGGGTATGAACCCCTGTCCCCTGCATCGGCAGGCGGACTCTCAACCACTGTGCCACCAGGGAAGCCCTCTTTTTTTTTTTAAGGTAAGTTTTTTTGCTTGTCTTTATGGAAATGAGGTTAGTCCTTTTTTATGTTTTTTATTTATTTTTGGCTGCGTTGCCGTGCGCGGCCTTTCTAGTTGCGACGAGTGGGGGCTACTCTTCGTTGCGGTGCGCGGGCTTCTCATTGCGGTGGCTTCTCTTGTTGTGGAGCATGGGCTCTAGGCGCGCAGGCTTCAGTAGTTGCAGCACGCGGGCTCAATAGTTGTGGCTTGCGTGCTCTAGAGCGCAGGCTCAGTAATCGTGGCACACGGGCTTAGTTGCTCCGCGGCATGTAGGATCTTCCCGGACCAGGGCTTGAACCCATGTCCCCTGCATTGGCAGGCGTATTCTTAACCACTGAGCCACCACGGAAGCCCTCAACTTGATGTATTACTTGCAGGTTTCAGCTCACACACCATCTCATTTATGAAATCTTATCTTGTTCTCACAAGCATAGTCACTGTCACTCCTTAGAACACCCCAAGCACACTGTTCATATGTTTCTAGCTCTCCAGAATGGCACTAGAGTGTAGTGATCATGTATATGGACTATAGTATTTGCAAGCACCATAAACTCTCTGTTCCTCAGTTTCCCCATCTGTGAAAAGGGAATAATGACAGTACCTACCTCACAGAGCTGTTACGAGAACTGAATGAGAACAATGTGATAACACCTGGTGTTATCACATATGTTGTATTGCAATGAGTTCTTTAATATATGTGTTCCCCCTCTAGATTGTGAACAGGACATGTGTCTTATTCTTCTTGCTAACAGTAGAGGCTGCATGGCAGAATGATAGTAAATGGGTTTTGGAATCAGATAGATAGGAGTCCAAATCCCAGCTCTGCTACTTACTAGGTGTGTAATCTTCAACTTTACTTCCCTGAACTCAGTTTCTTCATTTATAAGATAGTGAAAATAATGCATGTCTTATAAGTTGTTACAAGGACAATTTGAGATCATCAAAGTTGCAGATCTGGCCCAAAGAAGGCAGTCGCTAAATGGTGCAAATGATGGGTGGCCCCAGGACATAGTACCATGTTCAGAACACAGTAAATGCTTAGTAACTGATTATCGAATGAAAAGCTGACGTTATATGCCAGGCACCATGCTAACCTTTTTATATACATCATCGCACTTCATTCTCACAAGAACCGTATGGAGAAGACACTATTATTATCTCCACTTTACAAAGAAGGAATGTGAGGTTTGGATTATCTTAACGAAGGTTTCTAAGCCAAAAAGTGCTAGAGCTAGGATTTCAAGGCCCTTGGTGCTTTAAAAAACAGCTGACTGAATGAGAGAATGAATGAAAGGAGACTTACCCAGAGTCAGGTGGTGGCGTGGTAGAACCAGCACTGTTACTCTTGGTCACCATGCTATCTAGTCTGCTATTCTAGCCGAATCATCTTGACAAATGAATTGAGAGTGAGATGGACGCTGGTATTTGGCAGTTTGTGTCTACTGACCAGGAAAGCTGTGCTATACCTATCTCGGCTGATAAATTGAAATGCTTGGTGAATAAACACAAATAAATTGGGAGCTCTAGTTCTTCGCCAACTGTCAGCAGTGTGACCAGATCATTTTCGCAAGACCTAGAAAAAACCCACTGTACAAGCTACTGATTTCAAGTTGCTTTGTATCATGAACATTTGCTTTGAGGTATCAGAGCCAGAATGTGAGCTCCTCGCTGGCCTGATAACGTACTATTCATAGCCAGAGGACTTAACTAAGGAACTCTGAAGAAGGAAGAGAAACCCTCTTTGCTCATCTTTCACAGTATCCTTCCTTCTCCTGATTTGGTCCCTAATAGTGCATTAAAGAATAAGAAGGAGAAAACAATACAGTTCCTAGCTCTTCTGCCCAAAAAATGTCCTTCCTGTTGATTGGGAAGGAAAAAAGAGGTACTTAGGTAGATTTCAGATTTTGAAGACTCCAGAGCAATCCAGAATCCCAAACTTGAAAGGCAGTGGAAGGAGTAGGGGCATTTGTATTAAACAGACCTGACTGTGCATGCCAGCTCTTCCACTTAACTGGCCATGTAATCTCAGGTTCCGTATCATGTGCCACACTCCCAGCTTGGTCCCTTGTGCCCAAATGCATATGTCCAGTAAATGACGGTCCTTTTTATCTTTCTAAAAGTAAGTGATATCAGAAGGATTTCAGTGTGAGAGTGAAGCTGAGAATTAAGGTAGGTAGTAGAACTAAAAATGGGACTGGGGACTTCCCTGGCGGTCCAGTAGTTGAGACTCTGTGCTTCCACTGCAGGGGGCACGGGTTCGATCCCTGGTTGGGGAACTAGGATCCCAAATGCCGCGTGGCACGGCCAAGAAATAATAATAATAAATTTTAAAATGAAATAAAAGTGAGACTGAATTTGGAAATGACGTGAGTGAAAAAGGGTTAAAGTTGAAGCTGAGAGCAGACCTCTGCAGTTTACTATGTTGCTGTGCTGATTTATTCGTCATAGTATGTATTCTGCCTCCTATCCTGGAAATAACTTTTGAGCCAGACAGGTACAAAGTGTCATGCCAACAAAGCAGAACTCCATAGGAAGAGTAACCTCAGTTAAAAAAAAAAAAAAAACCGAGGGGGTATTCAGAAACCTATTTCAGAATGCCATTTCAGCATAAGCAAATTGGAGTAGAAACAAAGAGTTGTTTGATGGTTTGACTTACGCGGAGAGAAGTATGTTAGTTTCCTGTGGCTGCAGTAACAAATTGCCACAACCTTGGTTGTTTAAAACAATAACACTTTATTCTCTCACAGCCAGAAGTTTGACATACGAGGGCAGAAATCAAGGTGTCAGCATGGGCTGTGCTCCCCTCAGACGCTCCAGGGGAGAATCCATTTTGTGCCTCTTCCAGCTTCCTGTGCCTGCCGGCATTCCCTCACTTGCGGCCACATCACTCCGATCTCTGCCTCTGTGGTCACATTGCCCCCTCCTCTTTTGTAGGTATCAAATCTCTCTCTACCTCATTCTTTTTTTTTTTAAGATTTTTTTTGATGCGGACCACTTTTTCAAGTCTTTATTGAATTTGTTACAATATTGCTTCTGTTATGTTTTTCGTTTTTTGGCCGCGAGGCATGTGGGGTCTTAGCTCCCTGACCAGGGATCAAACCCACACCCCCTGCATTGGAAGGCGAAGTCTTAACCACTGGACCGCCAGGGAAGTCCCTCTACTGAATTCTTATGAGAACACTTGTGATTGGATTTAGGGCCCACATGGATAATCCAGAATAATTTCCTCATCTCAACATCCTTTCTTAATCACATCTGCAAAGACCCTTTGTCCTTGTAAGTTAACGTTAATAGGTTCATCATCATCATCATCATCAATAATTGCTGGCCAATATTCACTTGTTCCAGTTTAACCAGCATCCCCAAAAGAGATAACTGTCTCTTACCTGTTTATTTTTTTTCACTTAATTGTTTTCTTTTAATTACGCAAACAATTGATGTTCATTGTAGGTCATTTAGAAAATACAGAAAAGTTAAAGAAAAAAAAGGAAAGGAAAAGAAATTCAATGAAAAATCATCTGTAATCCTCTCACCCAGGGGTAGCCAAATCTTCACCAAAGAGTATTTTTCTAGGCTGGGTCTTGTGTCCAACAAAGAGGAAAAGTAGGAAAAAGAGAATAAAAGTGAATAGAATAGGACAAATGATTTGGAAGGTGATAGAATAGGTTAATATTGTTCATAATAGATATGTACAGGACAGCTTAATCTAAAATAAATGTAGAGCTTTGAAATGAAATTAACCATGACAGGAGATGCTTGTATGATGTATAGAAGTAACACTCAGCCCTTTAGAGGAGGGACGTTTTAGCTTTGGCCTCTCACTTGAAAACCCCTGAATTTCCCCACTAATACTTCATTCTCTCACAGAGGTCAGACCCTGGCCTGCCAATCTGCCCTGTCATAGGCTTTTCTTGAGTCTTTATCAGCCTTCCTCAGGGGTCACTGTTATGAAGACTAGGGGAGTCTGGCAGAGTTCCTGCTCCTCCCAGGCTGATATCAAAGGGCAACAGGGGCTGTGACAGAAGGCAAACATTCAGACCAAAGCCAGACGTGGAACTGAAGCAACAAGAGGAAAAGCAAGAGCACCAGGTAAAAATAAATAAATAAAAAAAAAATCTCATTCCTCTCAGTTTATGTCTGAGAGCATGAAGAGCTTAGTAAAATCATAGCTCAGGAGCAACTTGTAAAGGAGAATGAGTGAGAAGTTTGGGGAAATGTGGAGCAGATGTTCATATGGAGCTAGACTCTCAGAAAACTTTGTATCTATCATGGTTGTCATCAGCAACCAAGTAACATCAATGAGCCTTGGGAGTCATGAGAGTATAGTTCTGCTAGTTCAAAAGCAATTAGATTTGTTTGTGAGTCCCAGCAGGTGGAAGTTATAGGGAGTCAAATTATAGCTGAAAATAAGGAAGCTATTTCTTTCTTTCTTTTTTTTTTTTTTTTTTTGCGGTACACCGGCCTCTCACTGCTGTGGCCCCGCAATCCTGTTGCGGAGCACAGGCTCCGGACACGCAGGCCCAGCGGCCATGGCTCACGGGCCCAGCCGCTCTGCGGCATGTGGGATCTTCCCGGACCGGGGCACGAACCCGAGTTCCCTGCATCGGCAGGCGGACTCTCAACCACTGTGCCACCAGGGAAGCCCAAGACATTTGGACTGTTTTGAAACTTGGGTAGTATAACATTTGAAAAAACAATTTTAATCTGGAGCAAAATAACATTTGAAAAAAACAAGTTTAAGTTGGCAAATTGATGACACAATCGAGACAGCAGAAACCTGCTACAGTTTCCAAAAAAAAGCCTGTCCGATGCAGAAAACGCACATTTGAAGCAAATTAAAGAATTTGGACATTTTTGAAAGCAGGGCCCAATATCTTGAAGTTACACCACAAAATTTTGAAAAAGTGCAAAGAACTTTTTTCTTTTTTTCTTTTTCTCCAAAAACGGATCTTTTTGGTTTCTTGTTTTTTTGGGGTTTTTTTCTTTTCTTGTTGAATCTGCCCCGAGAGCTTCTTGTTTTTTGGTTGTTGTTTTTTTCTTTCTTCTTTCTTGATCCTCTTTTTTGTTGTTGGTTTTGAATTCTTGTTGCCCCAGCCCCCCTTCCTGCTCCTCCCCTTTCTGACTCCCCGTCCCCCCTCGCTGGGAGTGGAGGTGCTGGGTGGGGAGGAGCGGGGAGGAGTGAAGACATTTAGGACAGGACCTCGGAGGGAAGGAGACAAGCCTGAAATGTTGGAAGGCCACTGGGGGTTCAGGAACAAAGGGAAGAATAGGATTGGGGGAGGACACAGAGAGGGCACTGCCCACCTAGGAGCTCCTGGCCAAAGTCAGGTGGAAGGAGTTGTCATAGAAGGTCCTAAGAGACAGGAGGCAGGAAGCTGTCTGTGGGGGGATGGAGGGGAGTGTCTCAGTGACCTGTTGGTTGACCTTCTGCCAGGAGGGAAGTTCCTAGCGGCATGAGGGAGGCGGGCAAAGGCACTGGGGACCAGCTGTGGAGGCCCAGGCCTGGATCTTATTTGCCCGAGTGCCCAGGCTGGTCAGAGATTGCAGGTGTCAAGAAAGAGGAGGGCCTGGAGGCCAGGGGTGACGCCAGCACAGGCACTGTGGCTGCATCGTGGAGGAGCTGCAGGGGCAGGGACCCTGGCAAGACCTCTCAGACTCCCACCCTCTTCCGGAAGTAGTTACCCCTCAAGGGGCCTTCTACATATGGGAGTGATCATGGGATCCTTTGGGGACATGGCAAGAGAAGGGTCCAGAGCTCAGGACTTAGGCCAGTTTGGGGGAGAGCTGCACCCTGGCTTCATTAGGCAGGCTGTTTCCCACCCTGCCGCCTCTGGCCACAGTAATTAAGCTGGGGGTTGCCATGGTAACTGGGGATGAGACCAAGCCCCCAGGGACCCTAGGGCCTGCCACCCCCTCACCCACAGAACAGGCTACCATGTGGAGCTGAGGCCCACGGCCTGAGTCGAAGGAAACGCCTGGACCCTCCCAGGATCTCTAGCTCAGTGGCAGCCTTGGGAGCTCGCTCTTCCTAGGAGCAGGAAGGAGATTTGCTGTGTGTGTGGGGGAAGGGGTTCCCCTGGGTCCAGCAGATGCCCTGAGGAGGGCCAGCCCCCAGCCCTGCCTCTGCTAGGCTTCTTGGAAGGTCTGCCAGGCATGGGGAGAAGTGCTGTAGGGCACACCGGCAGGAGGTGGGGAGGGATCTTCTGCCAGGGTTAGCTGGGGAGGGAGGGAGGAGAATCCGGTCTTGCCCCCCAGGGATGGGAGTGACATGTCCCCTGAGCTCTGGGCTGGAACTCAGCAGGCCTGGGAGCTGGGCGGTGCTGCTTCTGGTCTGACTGTGTCCTTCTCCCCCACCTACCTACCCGCCCACCTACCCGCCCCCTCCCCATGCAGATATCCGGGACTCCGGGAAGAACCCGGTGATACTGTTTCTGCATGGTGGGTCCTACATGGAAGGCACCGGGAACATGTTGGATGGCTCTGTCCTGGCCACCTACGGCAACGTCATTGTATCCACACTCAACTACCAGCTTGGGGTGCCTGGTGAGGGTGGGCAGCCAACTCTAGGGGCTGGAGTCTGGGAGGAGGGCCTGCTGGCAGGGTTCCTCTAAACCCAGCAGAAGCAGAATGGCTTCTGGGTTGGACTGAGCTGCCCAGAAAGAGGGCAAGCGTGCTGTGACACCCCCAGGAAGCCCCCTTTCTTCCTCTACCCCCAGGTTTTCTCAGCACTGGGGACCAGGCTGCAAAAGGCAACTATGGGCTCATGGACCAGATCCAGGCCCTGCGCTGGCTCAGTGAGAACATTGCCCACTTTGGGGGCGACCCCGAGCACATCACCGTCTTCGGATCTGGGGCAGGGGCCTCCTGTGTCAAACTTCTGATCCTCTCCCACCATTCGGAAGGTACCAGCCACCTCCTCAGCCTGTCCCTCTTGTCCCCTTTCTCACACCCTCAACCCCAGCAGGTCCCCCTTCTCCTCCCTCAGGCTGTTACAGCCCAGCCTAAAGCCTGCCTGTCCCACCAGGGCTGTTCCAGAAGGCCATCGCCCAGAGTGGCACTGCTATCTCTAGCTGGTCTGTCAACTACCAGCCTCTCAAGTACACGCGGCTGCTGGCGGCCAAGGTGGGCTGTGACCGGGAGGACAGCGCCAAGGCCGTGGAGTGTCTGTGCCGGAAGCCTTCTCGGGAGCTGGTGGACCAGGACGTACAGCCCGCCCGGTATGGGGGTGGGAGAGGGCCAGGTCCAGGCCTCCATTCTCCTTGCTGGTTCCAAGGAGGTTGAGGGTGAGAGGTGCCCACAGGCCACAAGCATTCCATTTAGCCAGGAGAGGGGGACTTCAAGGCCCTCCCGGGGCCCTGCCTTCTCCCAGAAGCCTTCCCTAGGCGGAGGTGCCTAATCAGAGCCAGTGTGCACGAGGCTCCATGAAGTGCTTGAGGGAGGACTTCCCGAGAGGTCAAGTACCCTGAAGGGCTCAGAAGGTTTTAACTAGAGGAGAGGAGTCTTCTGAGCAGAGGACTCAGCAGGCTGTGAGCTGAGAGGAGGCCGGTGAACAGGTGATGCGACCTTGACCCCTTCTCCCCAGCTACCATATCGCCTTTGGGCCCGTGGTGGACGGTGACATAGTCCCCGATGACCCTGAGATCCTCATGCAGCAGGGAGAATTCCTCAACTATGACATGCTCATCGGTGTCAACCAGGGAGAGGGCCTCAAGTTCGTGGAGGACTCGGCGGAGAGCGAGGACGGCGTGTCCGCCAGCGCCTTCGACTTCACCGTCTCCAACTTTGTGGACAACCTATATGGCTACCCGGAGGGCAAGGATGTGCTGCGGGAGACCATCAAGTTTATGTACACGGACTGGGCCGACAGGGACAATGGCGAGATGTGGCGCAAGACCCTGCTGGCGCTCTTTACCGGCCACCAGTGGGTGGCACCGGCTGTGGCCACCGCCAAGTTGCACGCTGACTACCAGTCCCCTGTCTACTTTTACACCTTCTACCACCACTGCCAGGCTGAGGGCCAGCCCGAGTGGGCAGATGCAGCGCACGGGGATGAGCTACCCTACGTCTTTGGTGTGCCCATGGTGGGTGCCACCGACCTCTTCCCCTGCAACTTCTCCAAGAATGATGTCATGCTCAGCGCCGTGGTCATGACCTACTGGACCAACTTCGCCAAGACCGGGTGAGGGCCAGAGGGGCTGGGTTGGGCATCCCTGCAGGTCAGGGCACACACCGCCTCCATCCTCAGCCCCTTCTCTCCCTCTCCTTCACACGGCCATCATTCCTCCATCAAGGCACTCTTGCCTTCTCGACTCAGACACCCGCCGGACAGCTCTTCTGTGTGTGTTGAAGACTCAGAAGAGTTGGACAGAGAGGTCCCTGTCTTTTCTGGGGGGTGGGCTCACTTGGTGCCTTCGGCTCCGTGTCTGTCTCTCCTTCCCTCCCTTGCCCACCCAGCTCTCTCCTTCTCCTCCCAGAGCTCTGCCCGCTGTCTGAGTGCTCCCATCTGTGTATCTGAGTGTGTGTGAAGGTTTGTGTCTGTCTATTGCTGTCTCTGCCTCTCTCTCTTGAAATCTATTGATATCTCTGCTTGCTTTGATCTGGTTACTCTGTACTCGCTGGTTTCCCCCTGGCTGTCTCTCATGTCCTTTTGTGTCTCTGTTTCCATATGTCTCTATCTCATTCATTCTCAGACTCTGCCTCTGTCACTGGTGGTCTGTCTCTGCCCTCTCTGCCCCTCTGTCCTCATCTCAGACTGTCTCTGGCAGTCTGGCTCCATCCCTATTTGTCTGTCTGTCTGTCCGTCTCTGGCAGTTTCTCTGTCTCTTCGTATCCGTCTCTGTCTCTCTTCCCGTCTCCCCAGCTCTCTGCATCTCTGTCCATCTCTCTCCCCATTCCTCCCATAGCACGCCCACACCCCCGCCTTTCATGGGAGCCTCACCCTTACTCCTCCTTTCCCTGCCCCGCTGTGTCCACAGCGACCCCAACCAGCCGGTGCCACAGGACACCAAGTTCATCCACACCAAGCGCAACCGCTTCGAGGAGGTGGTGTGGAGCAAGTTCAACAGCAAGGAGAAGCAGTACCTGCACATCGGCTTGAAGCCGCGCGTGCGCGCCAACTACCGCGCCAACAAGGTGGCCTTCTGGCTGAAGCTCGTGCCGCACCTGCACAACCTGCACACGGAGCTCTTCACCACCACCACGCGCCTCCGTCCCTACGCCACGCGCTGGCCGCCGCGCCCGCACCCTGGTGCCCCCGGCACTCGCCGCCTCCGCCCCCCCCCGCCCCCCACCCCCGCCCCCGGCCACCCTGCCGCCCGAGCCCAAGCCCGAGCCGGGCCCCCAGGCCTACGACCGCTTCCCCGGGGACTCCCGAGACTACTCCACGGAGCTCAGCGTCACCGTGGCCGTGGGCGCTCCCCCCTCTTCCTCAACATCCTTGCCTTCGCCGCCCTCTACTACAAGCGGGACCGGCGGCAGGAGCTGCGGTGCAGGCGGCTCAGCCTCCCCCACAACCCCGCCCCGGCGGCTCGGGCACCGGCGTGCCCGGCGGGGGCACCCTGCTCCCTGCTGCCGGCCGTGAGCTGCCACCCGAGGAGGAACCGGTGTCGCTGCAGCTGAAGCGGGGCGGGGCGTCGGGGTGGAACCTGCGGAGGCCCTGCGCCCCGCCTGCCCGCCCGACTACACCCTGACCCTGCGCCGGGCGCCGGACGATTTGCCACTCTTGGCCCCCGGGGCCCTGACCCTGCTGCCCAGCGGCCTGGGGCCACCCCCTCCCCCGCCGCCCCCTCCTTCCATCCCTTTGGGCCCTTCCCCCCGCCTCCCCCCACCTCTACCAGCTACAACAACACGCTCCCCCATCCCCACTCCACCACTCGGGTATAGGGGGCGGCTCGGGGAGGCCCCCCTCCCCGGCCCTCCCGGCCAGCTCAGAAGGCAGGGAGGAGGACTTGGCGACAGGCTTTTGTCGTGTGGAGCTGTGACACATCGAGGAGCTTTAGGTGGACATGGGTTTCCTCGCCGGGATGTGTGCGCTTCTCCCACGCGGAGTGGCCCGTTCTCTTCTCCGGACGTGGGCCTTTGAACAACTGGGGGGGTGTTTTTTCCCCTCCGTCGTCTGGACACCCGTCTTCGGTGTCTGGAGACGTGGAAGTATTTTCCCACGTGGAGGTGTGCTTTCTCACGAGGGGGTGAGAAACCATGTGCAGGGTGAGGGTTTTTTTTGCCGCCCTGGACACACGTTGGCTCCCTCAAAGAATTTCTGTGGGGATTTGTGCCCCCACCTCCTCCCTCCTCCCACCCCCTGGAGACCCTGGAAGTGGTGTGTTCACAAACAGCGACCCTTGGCCACCGGACGACGCAGGGTGGTGCCTGGGAAGTAGCGAGGAAATCACAGCCCCCCTGCCCTGCCCCCAGCCCTCCCGCCCCAGCGAAGCATGTGTATCCCCCGTGGCACAAGTGAGGTGAAGCACGGTCTCCCCCGGGCAGGCCTCGCCTGCCACAGATGACAGACACACATTCCCTGCCACGGGGAAGAGAGGAGATCTTGCATCCCTGTGCTGCCTGGGAACTTGTCTTCCCCTGGGTCCAGGATGCATTTCTGAGTGGAAACATGTTCTTGCATGTGGATGTACGTTTTCCCATGCAGACGACCCCTTTCTCTCCAGCACTTCCCTGCATCTTAGGGCCTCAGGCCCAGCACTTAACTTCTCACACAGCAGGTGTGAAAGGACTTCAAACTGACAGAAGCTGAGGGGGAGGGACAAACCCTGAGGAGATGAACAGAGCCTAAGCTCTGCCCTTCCTTCCCCTAGAGTTCGGGGGGTGGGGTGGGGTGGGGCCTGCGTGGCACCTGCCACCCACAGAGGCCGTGCATGTTTGACCAAAGCCCTCACCGCGGTCTGAGGGCAGCCCTTCTTCCCTAGTCCTCAGACCGTCGCTCATCCGTGCCAAACTGCTGAGGTGGGTTTGAGGGGCGAAGACCCCCCAAAACTTGCCAAGGATTCCTCAGCCCTGGGCCAGGGCAGGTAGGATACAGGAGAGGGGGAGGTGGCAGCTAAAGGGGTCCCGCCTGCATCCTTCTTCTCGCCATGTCTCATCCCTCCCTCTCTGCCCCTGTTTTCCCTCCCCCCTTCGCCGTCCCCCTCTGAAGACATCCCTTCCTGGGCCCAAGCCAGCTTCTCCCCTCAGCTGCCCACCCCCTCCTTTGACCTGCCCCCTCTCCCCTGGGCCCCCGGGGCTGAAGGAAAGGAGCAGTGGAGGGGGGAGGGGAGGAGAGCAGGGGAGAAAGACTTCCCCGGACAGGTTGGGGGAGAGAACGGGGTCAGCTGTACTGAGGAACAGATGGAGGGGGCAGTGGGGGACAGCGCTTGGGCAGACACCAGCAGGAAGAATTTGATTTGAAAGGATGTGTGTAAGGTGACTGCCCAAAGAGAAACGGTTTGGGCCTCTGGGGAAGGGAACAATGTCGGGAAGGGTTTCAAGGGACACCAGCCGAGAAGGAGCCAATCCTCGTCTGCTGGCATTTTGTGGGTTCATTGGTGCCAAATTTGAATAGGGGGTGGAGTGCTGTCTTCCACTGACCCCCAAATCCCTGGTCTTGGCTCCCCAGAACTTTGCCTCCTGACTGTCCCTTCTGCCCCCACCTCCACCCATGGAAACTTAGTTCTTTTCCTACCCCTTCCCCTGCCTGGTCTAGCTCCTTTCCAAACAGCCCTGCCTTCTAAATGCTAGGGACCTGGGCCCTGAACCCTGTAGACAGATGCCCCCCAAACTGGGGCATGGGAGGGGGGCTGGGGGACCCCATGATTCAGCCATGGACTGCAATGCCCAGCCCCTGTCCCCAGAACAATTCCTTGACAATCCCCTGTCCCCACCCCAACCCTTCGCGGCTCTGTACACATTTTTAAACCTGGCAAAAGATGAAGAGAATATTGTAAATTGTCGGAGTCCAGCTCCAACGAGTCCAGGTAAACCTGAGGGATGGACGGCATCAGCGAAGGAAACAAGACCTGACACCCTTTGTAGATGTCAGCACATCAAGCACAAATTTATTTTTCAGAGCAAGTATTTATATATAGGCAGGTTTCATCATCATGTACAAAATCAAAACATCTCAACATGTTCTAACCTCAAAATATTTTTGTCAGTTTTCTGAAAATGTCCCCAGTTTCTAGATGTACTAACAAGATAATTCTCCAAGTTCTCATTAGTTGCAGGTTATTTTCTAATAGTTAAGCCAAGCTATTATGTAAGGTCTTTAATACAGAAGTGCAATCTTCGTGTTCTTTCTGCATGGGCAAGTTTTTTTTTTTAACATCTTTATTGGGGTATAATTGCTTTACAGTGGTGTGTTAGTTTCTGCTTTATAACAAAGTGAATCAGTTATACATATACATATGTTCCCATATCTCTTCCCTCTTGCGTCTCCCTCCCTCCCACCCCTCCAGGCGGTCACAAAGCACCGAGCTGATCTCCCTGTGCTATGCGGCTGCTTCCCACTAGCCATCTACCTTACGTTTGGTAGTGTATATATGTCCGTGCCTCTCTCTCGCTTTGTCACAGCTCACCCTTCCCTCTCCCCATATCCTCAAGTCCGTTCTCCAGCAGGTCTGTGTCTTTATTCCTCTCTTACCCCTAGGTTCTTCATGACACTTTTTTTTCTTAAATGCATGGGTAAGTTTTTTGAATAGTGCCTTAAAAATATTTACAATATATCCTACAGTTCCTGTGTACCTGACTCCACTAGTAGCACTTACAATACCTCCTACGCTCCTGTTTATCACCTGGCAATTGTTGCCAGAGTATTAACCTTTCTTTATAGTGGACCCATATGAAAGCAAAATCATCAACAGCCCCTTCGTAGGGCCACTGTTGTTCAATTGGGGGTGTTTTCCATAGGAACATCCCTATATTTCCATTTGTGTATTGCGTTCGCAGTTTCCTGGGGCTGAAATAGGTACTTTCCATTTTGTAATAACAATAGTGGGGGGGGGTAGTAGTTTTTCTCATCTTCCTAACCCTGGGCGCAAATCCCCCTTGTGCTGTTTCCATAGATAAGCTTAACACAACCAAACAAATCAATAGAGATGTAGTCCACCGTCCTGGCACAGTGCTGCTTTGCAGTCCTGCCTTTGATTGCATCATGACTTTGTCACGGCGCAGGGACTCCAGGATGGAATATTGTAAATATAAAAGTTTAACTGTTGGTTTTGCCTGCTGTTATGTTGGGAGGTAGGGGTGGGGCTCTGAAGAGACAAACCCTGGAGAAGTGACTCTGCCAGTGAGGGAGGAGGAGGGGGTCCGAGCCCACAGCCCTTTCCAGTGAACAGCTCTGAGGTCAGAGAGAAAGGGGGAGTGAGTGCTGGGGTGAGGTGGTCATTGGTAATGGGGTTGTTCAGGGAGTTAAGATCAGGACCAGTGTTTGTGCAGAGGTCAGAGCCTGGCATAGAGGACCAGGCAGGGGCTGATGGGGACAGACACCAAACAGGCCAGAGGGCCTATGGGCTGGTGCAGGTGGCTGGCTACAGGAGAGACATGCAAGGTGAAGGGTTTGGCCTCTGCTAAGCCCTGGCCCAGGCTGGAGGGTCAAACACAGGCCCAGGACTCTCCCTCTTGGCACACTGTGAGGGAGAGCCCCACATCGTTGTGACCCGCTTACCCCCAGGAGCCTCTGGGACAGGAAGGCGGCCGGTAGTACTGTGGGCACAGTAGGTTGGGGCCCTAGGGACCCCCATGGCCACGGCCACTCAGTCACTGTGTCCTCCCCCACCTAGCTCTGGCGCAGACTCCGTGGCTTCTTACACCAAGTGTTTCGTGTTATTTGTGAGAAAGGTAAGTGGAGGATGGGGAGGTTGGGGAATAGGAAAGGCAGAAACCAGGTGTTCTAGCCCTGACCTTAAGTGGGCCCCTTCCCCTCCCGCTCTCCCTGCTCAGACACCATAACTATGCAGCTTTTCTTCCTGCAACCTGCCTCTCCATTCCTGGAGGAGCCAGGCTCCCCACCAGCCTCTCACCTGTCCCCGATCCACAGAAGCTTCTAAGTTATGCTCACCTGGGAAGCAGACCCAGCCCCCGAAGCAGAGCGCCCCTGCAGTCTGCCTTCGGTGCACCATGGACCCTGTGAAAATGATCGTGTCCCCCCCACCCACTCGCCGCCATCGCCGACGCGACTCTTCAGCACGCCACGCCCACCGCCCCGTAGCCTGGGCCCCTGACAACCGACAGCGATGATGAGAAGCCCCCACGTCAGCACACAACAATCTGCCCCCACAACTGGAATTGCCCCAAGGACTGGGAAGGCTTTCAGTCCACCCAGGGGTTCTGGACTCCCTGGGCCCAGGATGCTGTGGAGCCACCTACCCAGACCATCCGCTTCCAGCAAACTGTAGAGGGAAGGCCGCTCAAAAGAGAGGCAGTCAGAGCTGGGCCTACAGGCCTACGCGTACCCTGTGAACCCCCGCCCCACAGCCCTCAGGCCCTGAGCCACAAGAACGGTTGGGGGGTGCCCCAGGCAGAACAGGAGCAGTGCTCGCCAGCCCAGCTACCCATCCTGGGCCCAGCCCACGTCGCAGACATCCCCCGGCGCCACTCCTCAGGGCGCATAGCCTATAATGCCAGAGACGTGAGGCGGCAGCTGCGGGAGCTGACCAGGGAGGTGGAGGCCCTGTCCCACTGTTACCCCCCGGTCTCTGGATCCAGCACGGCTGAGGGGACGGGAAAGGCCTAGGTATACTGTTCCCTGACAGAGAGGTGACTGGGAGAAGAATAAAAAGAAGAGAGGAGGTGGTTTGTGGTGGTGTGGGGGGTGCCAGGGCCCACACAGCCACAGGGAATTCCAGGGATGTCCAGTGATTAGGACTACACGCTTTCATTGCTGACGGCCCCAGTTCAATCCCTGGTCGGGGAACTAAGATCCTGCAAACCACACTGCATGGCCAAAAAGAAAAAAAAAGAGAGAAAGAAAGAGAAATAGCCAGTGGGCATTTTCCATCAAGACTCCAAACACACAGCAGGTGCTCAATATAGACCCACTTAATGGAATCAGCTTAAAATGATCGATAAGGTTAGTCAAATGAAAATGAACAGAGAAGCAGGGTGATTCATAAAAGGCCTATCTGCTCACATTCCAGGAACCCATCTGGTGTGGAAGGTGAGGTCTATATTCCTCTATATCTGTTGAGATGTTCATTGTGCAAACAAAATGACTTGAGGTTCGCCAGGTACCGCGTTCACAGACCCCAGCAATGAACCCCAGCAATGATCCCAGGACTGCCTCCACAAGAACCCAGGCCTTACCCGAGACCCAGGCCTCCCCAAGAACCCGGGCCTTGCTCAAGATCCAGGCCTCCACAAGCTTCCAGGCCTTACCCAAGACCCTTACCTCTGCAAGAATCCAAGCCTTTCCCACGACTCTGACTTTCAGAAGAATCCAGTCATTACCCAAGATTCTAGCACCCAGAAGAGCTTAGGTTCTACTCGAGATAGACGTTTCTTTAAACGCCCATATCTCACCCAGCCCTCTGGTCTCCACAAGAACACACCATTTCTCCAAACTTCTGACATTCAGGGGAGCTCAGGCTTTATGCATGATTCTGGAGTCTATAGGAATCTAGAACGAAAGCAAAAGACTGTACTGTATAAAAGTCAAGAGCTCTCCCAAAAAACTGGCTTCCATAATAGCCCACACCCTTCTCAACATTCTGGATGTGACAAGAGTACAGGTAATGCCCAAGATTCAGGAGTGTCTAGGAGTCCAGACTTTACCCAAGATTCCGGGCCAGAGAAGTATCCATACCTTGCCCAAGACTCCGGAGCCAACAAGAGCTCAGGCCTTTGCCAGGAATCTGAAGAGCCCAGGCCTTGTGCAAACCCCTCGCCTCCATAAGGGCTCAAGCCTTACCCGAGACTCAGGAGACTACAAGAATCCAGGTCTTACCCAAGATTCTGGAGTCTGCAGGAGCCAAGGCCTTACTCAAGATTCTGACCTCCATAAGTATCCAGGCCTTACCCAAGCCACTGAAGTCAAAAGGAGATGTGGCCTTACCCAAGATGCTGGAAATTACAGGAGCTCAGAACATACCCATGACCCTAACTTCCACAAATACTCAAGAATTAATCGAGATCCTGGCCCCCATAAGTGTCCAGCCCTTACTCAAGACTCTGGCTTAACCAAGAGATCAGGCCTCCATAACAACTCATGCCTTATCCCAAACCCTGGCCTCCACAAGAACCATCTAGGAACTGACTCTGTCCAAGTTTTGGGCCCACATCAGACCCAAAAGTCATTTATATCTGAAGCAGTTCCTCGAAAGGAGGATGCTGGGCAGCACATACCATGGACTTCTGTCCCACCCAGTCAGAACTCCTGCTCTCCCAGGGCTCAGGTGGCCTACAATGACCTGCAAATCTTCTCAGAGGTACCTGTACTAATTGAGCTGCAATCATCCTCCCGGTGAGCAGGCAGCCAAGACTGGGTGTACCACCCAATGGATACAGTTCCTCCAGCCTGCAGAACTATTGCCAGATGTCTACGCCTCCCAAAACCAGCTGGAAGCCCTACTGTCCTGGGTCAGGCACCCGGCTAGGGCATGTGGTCTTTGGCGCCCGCCAGAGACAGTTCAGAGCAGGCAGGGACAAGTGCGAAGCTCTGTCTCCCAGGCGCCTTCACCGAGAGACATCCAACAACTCACCAGAGACCATCAAGGAGTGGGGATATCAGTGTGCTCAGAGCAACTTAGAAAAAGAGGGACAGATATGCATGAGGAGTAAAGAGACAAGAGAAGAGTTCTGTGGTTGCTTGAGGACATCCACCCCAGCCCCATCCCACGGGGCCTGATGAGGACATAAATTATCCCTGCTTTCCCTCCATTGCTGTCTAGCTAAATCCGTTATCCCCAAGGCCCTAGAGCTGCATTGTCAATTACAGTAGCCACTAGCCAAATGCCTATTAGAATGTAAATAGTTAAAATTAAGGAAAATTAATTCTGTTAAAAATTAAGTTATAAATTATAAATTCTCTTCCTCAGGGAACGGAATTTCCCTGGCATCCAATTCTGTTCCCTGGCGGTCCAGGTGTTGGGACCTGGCGCTTTCACTGCTGTGGCTGGGGTTCAATCCCTGGTCGGGGAACTCAGACCCCACAAGCTTCATGGTTTGGCCAAAAAAAAAAAAAAAAATTCTGTTCCTCAGTGCCATGACCTTCTAAGTGCTCAGTAGGCACATGGAGCTAGCGGCTACTGCACTGGACGGCACAGGTTTAGAACATTTGCATCATCATGGAAAATGCTATTGGAGAGCAGTGCTTTAGAGTTTAGAGCGATTTTGCTTTCCCTGTCACCCACCCCCAGCATCTTAAAGCTCCCCCAGAGCCCAGAGAACTTAGCTCTTTTTAGGGTGGCTCAGAAGCCATCCTCTGGGGAGGAGGTAAGATGTGGGGATGGACACCCAGTGCCTGATTTCCCCAGACTGTGAGAAAGAGCCCAGGCTTCAGTTTTCCTCATCTGGTCTCTTGGGTCACGACCAGATGTACGGAAACTTGCCTCCCCCGTTCTGGGCTGTGTTTGGGGCTCTTGGTTACTGAGGGAGAAGACCTCTCTTTGTCAGTGACTAGGAAACCTTGTGTTTTAGGCTCTGGATTCTGAGAGTCCCCTCCTTCATAGGCCTCTAAATTTTTCGAGGTGTCTCCACTTAATTTTCTTGCCCATGGACTTAGGCCTAGTTCACTGGGGAGACAGACCCCTAGGAAAAAGGAATGTTAGAATTCCTGGTCCAGTATGCATTGGTCTAATCTGTGAGCGTGTCTCTGGTGTCCTATCTTTCTGTCCTATTATTCTGGCTCCTAGTTTCATCCTGGACTTAAGCTGTGTCCATGATAGCACTGGTTGCTGAAAGCCATTTCCTTCCCCTGATAATTTTTCATGGCCCTGCCCTAGCCCAGCTGGTGTTTCCTCTGGACTTGATTTTCAGTCCTGATAACTCTTCTGTATACACACATAAGCTGTGAGATTCCAAAGTGTTTTCCCTGCCACCACTTGTGTGTCTGAGGTGGGCAACACTAACATGTCCCTTCCCTGAGTGAGATGTCCATCCCTGGGTCACTACATGCACACTATCGGTGTGTTCTTGTCTAACATTACCACCACCGATTCCAAGGAGATATGTCCCAGCTGGAGAGCCCATTTCCAACACCTCTCTGGCTCAGCTCTGACCTTGGACAAGTCATGTGCAACCTTTCTAGGCTTGCAGTCTCATCTCTAAACTGAAGTTATAATTGCATGCAAGAACCATTCTAGATTTAAAGGACCAGGGCTCCTCTACTCCCAAGTGAGATATAGAGTCCCTTATTTCTCCGCATGCCCTAGTGTATGTCCCTCAGTATGGTTTGCTATTCAGATCCATCCTATTAGGCCTGTGTTCTAACCCCAAGGAGTGTTTGTGCGGTTCACCTGGCCTTGTAAATACACAGAATAGTTTATCATAAAGACACAGAATAGCGTATCTCCATAGAAACTACAACTTCCATCAGGCACTACTTCAACGGAACAGGAAAGGATGTGGGGGCGTGGCCCCAACGCCCTGGTAGCTTTGAAGACAAACTACAACTCCCAGGATAGCCGCGAGATCTCTGCAGAGCGAAAGGAGTGACTGAACTCTGACTGGAGGCCGGGCTGGTCCGGAACCACCCCGACAGTCTCCAGAAAGGGGAGCGGTTATAATTTCAGGGCGTGGCCTTACAGGCAGCAGGAAGAAGTTACCTGTGGAATCTTCCTATCCATTCTCTTCCCAACCTTTGTAGCTAACCCTAAGAGGGAAGCTGCAAACCACTAGCCTCTTCTGAAAAAGAGGTAAGGGGGACATAGACAAGGTGCAGCAAAGGAGGCTATCGCATTCGTTAGGAGGGGCCAAACAGCTACTTTCTACCTGCTGAATCAGGTGAACCGTTCCATGGGGGCAGGGACCAGCATATGAGAAAAGGGCAAGGACGGAGGAGGTATCTATTTGTTCTCTTTCAAGACTAAATTTAGGGCCCTTCGTCTGCAGACCCATTGGCGGACTGTGTCTTGGGAACCCTCTTGGCCTCTGGAAGAGAAAAGAACTGGGGTCAGTTTTCCGCAGCAAAAGGTACGGCCCGTCTGGGCTTCCTCCCGTCTGTGTATTTCCTAGCCCCCAAACGACAGAGCCATATGGCTTCCACGGTCTGGGGGAGTGCTCCCTGGTGGGGCCCACCACCCCCAGCCCCAGCCCGGCCGCTCACGGACATCGACTTCTGCTCTGGGGCGCAGCTGCAAGAACTAACCCTGCTGATCCAGGAGCTGGGTGTGCAGGCGAGCTGGAGTGAAGGTCCCAAGCCAGGACCAGATCTCTTCCAGGCCAAGGACTTTGTTTTCTCTTTGCTTGGTAAGTAACCCTCCCAGCCTTCGGGAACTTGCAGCTCTCAGCTCCGTCTCACCCTGCCCCGGCTCTGGATCACGACTTTACGATCCCTTCTCTTTCCTTAGGTCTCGTTCACCGCCGGGACCCTCGCTTTCCTCCTCAGGCAGAGCTCCTGCTGCTTCGTTGTGGGCTTCGCGAGGGTTCCCTGGATCTGGGGCCTGCGCCTCTAGGTCCCTATGCTCGGGGACCTCACTACGACGCCAGCTTCACACTCCTGGTGCCCGTGCTTTCTCTAGATGGGCAGGAGCTGCAACCAGACGTGGAAACCTGTTACACATGGCTCTTCCTCCCAGAGCAGCTACGTGGAACCTTGGTCCGGGAGGCATGGCAGGATTGCCTAGGACCCCCAGTCCCAGGAGGACGTGATTCGATCCACCCAGCCCGAAGCAAAGAAACTCCCAAGGATCCACAAATCTCCGTGGACCAGCTACACGTCACTGAGCCTGAGGCACACGAGTCTTTGGAAAACTCACCTAGTAATGTTTCAGTGCCAGGGTTGCCTCAACAAGACGTAACCGATGTTGACTTTCCCTCACCACTGAAAAAAACGAATGGTGACGTCACCAAAGCAACCGACGTTAGCCCAGTGCCACAGCCGTTGGAGGCTTCGGAGGCATGGCCCATATTGTGCCTGGCCCAGGTGGCTGCCTGGTTCTTTGTTTCGCTGGCTGCGGTCGCTGAGTCCCCGTTTCCGGTTCCGGGTGCCCCGCGCTTGGTCCACGCAGCCTGCCACGCGGGGCTCACCACCATCATCCTGGTTATGCCCGGGCCCCGGCGCCGCCTCCTGATTTTCGACTTGATCCCCGTGGTGTCTGTGGCCGGATGTCCCCAGGAGGCTCGGAGGCACTCGTGGGCCGGCCCGCTGGCCTTGGAGTCGTCTTCCTTCTACCTGGTGCCCGGCGGCGGCGGCGGCGGCGGCGGCACAGAGCGAGCCGGACGACTCTGGCTGGCAGTTCTGCTTCGCCCGCCAAGAGCTGGCTCTCAAGATGCGCATACCCATTCCCTTGCTGCAAGCGCACGCGACGGCCCACGCGCTACCGCGCCCTCTGGTGGCCAGGACGAGGGTCGCGGCGCCCTACCTCCTGTGGACGTTGCTCTACTGGGCGTGTGAGCGGCTGCCCGCGCTCTATCTGGCGCGAGCCGAGAATGCGGGCGCCTGCTGCCTTGGGCTGCTGGATGAGATGTGCCGGGTGCTCAAGGCCGGGACTCTGCCCCACTATTTTCTGAGTGGCCAAAAGCTCCGTGCGGGAGACGGCGCCGCTACGCTGCTCGGGGCGTTGGCCCTGCTTCGCAGGGACCCTGCCTGCGCCCTGCACCCCTCTGTGGAAGAGGCCAAGGCTGCAGGCAAGGGGGGTGGCTTAGCCGGCGTGGGAGGCGGAGCCCATTAAAGACGCTGTTCCTACTAACCTGGAATGTGCTTCTGTTGGCCAGCGGGATGTGGAGGGGACTGCTCTCCCCTCACCTGGGAGACAGGCTGAGCGCTTTGGGCCCG
Organism: Grampus griseus; assembly: GCF_964374135.1. NCBI lineage: Eukaryota > Metazoa > Chordata > Mammalia > Artiodactyla > Delphinidae > Grampus > Grampus griseus. Next base: position 57,291,501 of record NC_139014.1, read on the forward strand.
AAGAGCCCGTTCTAGAAGGCCTCCTCGCCGGTTCCTCCGCTTCCTCCCACCCTCCTCCCGCCCCATCCCTGGCACAGGTCGTTCCATTCTGGCCTCTCCACTTTCCAAATCTGTGGCCAGCACCCCTCCCACTCCGGTGCAGCCTCTGGCATCCATCTCCTTCCAGTTCTTATGGTCTTTTCTCTTAGGAGTCAATCGGGATGGGGGTAATATATTTGCTGAAAAAACGTGTAAAGGAGAAAGGTATGGAGACCAGGGACTGACCAATTTGTCTCACACAAAAGCAGAGACATTAAGGAGGCCGGATTTCACCCCAGGCTAGACCTCACCACCACCGCTATCTCTTCAGTTATTCCCGCCACCTTCCTCATCCAGTTCTGTCCTCCATCCCGGGCAGTAGGGTCCCTTTCTCCGTTCTCGGGGCATCCGCCATTCCATCTATCTAAGCCCAACCTCTCCCCCCATCCAGAGTTCCATTCAGTGGAGCCGCCTCCTTGTCCCTCCTGCTCTGAATCCCGAGTCATGCGAGATATGCGGCCTTGCCTCGGCTCAGCCTGTCTCTAAGACCGTCGCCACTCCCTGCCTCCAAGGAACCCCGGGATTCCGCCGGCCCAGCTTCACCTCCCGCTCTTTCCCGGGGTCTCCGCCCCCTGCCCCGCCCCCGGACCGGCTCTCGGAGGAGGGGGAAGCCACTGTCACCGCCGCCGCCTCAGCTTCCCACAGCCGCTACCGCTGCCGCCGCTGCCGCCGCTCGGTTTGGTCCAGCCGCCAGGCCCAGTGCTCACTTCACCAGACCAGGGCACTCTGCGGAAACACCCTCACTCCTTCCTGGGGTCCGGGACGCGTAAACGGGCGTGAGGGGAATCTCCGCTTGCTGGGTACACGGAGGGAGGAACATGCAACTGGAGCCAGCGCAAGCTGTCACCGGTTTGACAAGACAGGACTGGTTGAGGGGCGTCAGGGAAGGAAGAGGGGGCGCTATAGGCAGTCCCGGGGAGGACAAGGAAGCCCTGTCACAGAAAGCTCTGATGCGCTCTGACTTATAGTGGGTCTGTTCACATTTGGGGACCTGTGACAACGTGGGTGCACTCCTCCCTCGGGGGGCTGGTTGGATTGGAGGGCGTGGAATCTAAACAGCACCAGCTGTCCCCGAGGAAATTAGGGGCTGCCAGAAAAAAAGAAAAAAGCCAAAAACCTGTGCTCCTTATTCCGAGGTGACACAGGGCCCTCCAGACAACCAGCTGCTGTAACCACTAGGAAGGGCGGATTTGGAGGTGACTTCAAAAGGAGTGGATGGTAACAAGGTGAGGAAAGGGGCTCAGCAGCTGGAATGCTGTGCCACTAGAAATGGGGGTGACTTGGTAAAAAGCGGTATCGTCCAGAGACAGGGTCTGGGAACCTCTTCTTGCTGATTGGCGACAGTCTGGATATTTCAAGGCATAGTTTTTGGGGGATTCTTCACTTAGTGGGTGGCAAAGGAAAAGACACCAAGGTTGGGTTCTTCCCAGACACTGGCAGCACCCCAGCAGGGGTGGGGTGAGCTAATATCCCCAAAGCTAAGGACCCACACCCTTAAAATTACAAGAGTGGCTTTGGCAGGAGTGCAGGGCCCGGAAATAGGGTGGAAAGGTGCCTGGGGATATTGGAACCACATCCTGGAAAATTTGAGGGTCTTGGCTTTGGGATAGTGTTAGTGGGGGACAGGGACACTGGAGATCAGAGAAGGGGGAGTTTTCTGTGTGGGGGGCAAGGTTGAGGGTGGGGTCAACTGAGAGGTACATAGGCTGCTGGGTCTGGCGAAGCTAGCAGGAGGCCCAAGGGTGGGAGCTGGTGCCTGGGGTGGGGGTCGTCTAGGGCTTATCCTCAGGTCCCGTGGGTGAGGCGGCGAGTCGGACCGGAGAGTCAAGAGCATGTCCTGGTGAGCTAGCGGGCTTCTCTGGGGGGGCCCAGCGCGCTCCGGGAGCCTGCCGGTTTTGGGGTGTCTCCTCCCGGGGTGCCATGGCGGCACTGGCCAGCAGCCTGATCCGGCAGAAGCGGGAGGTCCACGAGCCCGGGGGCAGCAGGCCCGTGTCGGCGCAGCTGCGGGTGTGTCCCCACGGCACCAAGTCCCTTTGCCAGAAGCAGCTCCTCATCCTGCTGTCCAAGGTGCGACTGTGCGGGGGGGGGGGGGGGGGGCGGCCCGCGCGACCGGACCGCTGCCCGTGTGAGTGGCTAGGGAGGGGTCTCCGGGCCAGGGGTCTCTCCGCCTGGGAGGTTGAGGCCAGGGACTCGGAAGAGCGGGGCCCGACTGACGGGGACTCCCCGAAAGTGAAAGGAGGTGGGCCTGGACCACAAACTCTCGGCCAAACGATGCCTCAGTTTTCCTTCTCTCGCGCCCATAAACCCGAGTCTCCTCGCTTTCGAGGGCAAGGGGAAGGCTTGAGCGGCTAAGCCTGGTGCCCCGAAGCCTGGAAGCTCCCGCTCGCCCCCCCTCCCAACACAGGAGTCCCCCACCCCCACCACCCTCTGCCTAAGTGCCGTCTCTCGCGATTCTTTCAATGCCGAGTGGAGGGGCCTGGGGGTTCCAGACGCCTGGGTCACCCCGAGGGTTTCTGCGGCTCCGGTAGCCCCGTCCTCGTTCTCCCGCTCCTCCGAGCCTTCGATCCGTTCCTCCTCGCCGAGCTTGCCTGGCTCGGTACCAATCTCCCCAGCTCTCCCCTGGGTGTCCTTGCAGCTACCTCGCCAGTCCGTCCCTCTGTGCGCCCTCCTCCCGTGACCTGCACTTCAAGAAGGGAGCTGGGCACTCCCCCACGACCGCCTACACGGCTCAGAAATCGGGCCCCACGGGCTCAGGAGACCCTCTGCCGCGAGGAAGTCAGACACACTACACGGCTGGATACCCGCACGGAGACTGGGGGTCGTACCATCTGCGAAGGGGTACCGGGAACTCGGCCGCAAGCGCCAGGCAAAGAGAGTTGTGAAGGTTAGCCTGTGGTCCCCGTCCCGGTGCGACAGGCGGGAAGTCCCTCTGGCCTCGCTCCCGTCCGCTCGCAGCTCCCTTAGGGGGAGACCCCCCACCACCCCGCTGCCGTCCTCCTCCCCCCGCCGCCGGCCCTCCGCAGTGGTAGGTCAGCAGCCCACCCTTTGAGTGGGACCCAGCCCCCACGTGAGTCAGCCAGCCTCACCAGCTCCCTGGCCCCCTCCCCCATTTCCTTGGTTTGGTACCGAATATCCTCCATCCCAGGCGGGTTACCTGGCTGAAGGAAAGAGGCTGAGCCTAAGGGAGGGCTGGGCCCCCGCGAGCCAGCAGACTGACAGACAGACAGACAGACAGATGGGTCAGTGTCAGACAGGCTGGCGCTGGGCCAAGGCGAGGCCCGCGCGAAGCGAGCAGCAGCTGCAGCAGCAGGTGCTGAGTCAGCGTCAGGCCCAGTCCCACCCCCACCCCTGAGGGGGCGCCCCTACCCTGGGGTCACCTTAATGCCCCCCATATTCGCAAACACACTGCCCCTTCAGCAGCTCTGCCTGTCTCCCTTTGTCCTCTGCGTTTCCATATATCTCTCCCCTTCCTCTTCCTTCTTCTCCCCTCCCCCCATTCTGGTTGAGCTGTAGAGTAGGAATTAAACCTTTAAATAAATTTCAATCAATTAAACTGAAAGCTGGTTAGAGGAGGCAGAAGGGACCCACACCCCAGCTTCCTCTGGAGTCAAAGAGAGGTGGGAGAGAGCTTGCTTAGAGGGTCAGGAAGCTGGGGCCCTGGGACCCTCTTCCTTCCTTCCATCCTCCTTTCTTTTCTCTCCTCTGATCCCGCCAAGTGTAGCAATGTTTCTGGGAACAGAGATGTCATGTTCTGAGATGAATGTCTCTCTCTCCAGAGCCTCAGCTCAAAGGCATCGTCACCAAACTGTTCTGCCGCCAGGGTTTCTACCTCCAGGTGAATCCCGATGGGAGCATCCAGGGCACCCCAGAGGACACCAGCTCTTTCAGTGAGAGGGGAATCCAGATGCTGGGTGGGAATGGGGAGCACAGGCATAGGAGATGACAGTCGTATTGTGGCTTCATGTTCTGTGGTTTTCAGTCTGGCCCTTTGACCCCGCAAACGAAAAAGTAGAACTGGGACCAGAATTGGGGGGGGGGGGCTCAGATGGGGATTGGAGGCTTGGGGTACTGATACCCCTTCTCTCCACCCCCAGCCCACTTCAACCTGATCCCTGCGGAGCTCCGTGTAGTCACCACCCAGAGTGCCAACTTGGGAAACTACATGGCCATGAACGCTGAGGGGCTGCTCTACAGCTCGGTGAGACAAGGGGGCAGAGTGGCCTGGAGTCAGGGGACTCCCCTAGCTACAGCCTTCCCAACTACAGATATTTTGCAGCTAAGGGCTTCCTCTCCCTCCAGCTCTTGCCTGTCCTCACTGCCCGCTCCCAAGCACCTCCTCTAGCGTCCCTCCAATCCCTTCTCCTCCAATAGCCTCCTAAATACCCCCAGGCTCTTTGAATGTCCAACTCTTTCAACCTTTTAGGACCCCTGTGTCTTCTCCAACCTCCTCTAGACCTCATTATTACTCACTTCCCAGGAGTCATTCAGGATGCTGGGGAAGGATTCAGGAACTCCTCCAAGCAGAAATTCCCTCCAGGTGCCCTGGATGGTGAGAGGTTGGGAGTAGAGCAGAGAGAAGTTATCTTCTTATCCCAGGCCCCCAGAAGTCTAGTTCCCGGCCCTCGGGGGGCCACCAGACTCTTCCTCATGCTCCCTTTCTCCCAGTTCCTGTATGGACTCAGAAGTTGGCTCTCCCAGTCTCAAACGTATGGATTATATCCTGCCTTGTTCTTCCCAGGGCTCCCTTTTGTTCAGTGATGTGTCTTTTTGTCTTTCTGTCTGTGTGTGCCTTTCTGGGTCTTTGTCTCCTCAGCCACATTTCACAGCTGAGTGTCGCTTTAAGGAGTGCGTCTTTGAGAATTACTATGTCCTGTACGCCTCTGCTCTCTATCACCAGCGTCGTTCTGGCCGGGCCTGGTACCTGGGCCTGGACAAGGAGGGCCGAGTCATGAAGGGAAATCGAGTCAAGAAGACCAAGGCAGCCGCCCACTTTGTGCCCAAGCTCCTGGAGGGTGAGTATGGACCCCCAGGGAAGAGGTGGACCACATGGGACGGTATTGACCTTGACATGGACATTTAGTGACACACAGCTAAGGGGCTGTAAGTGTTTTAAGAGGACACATGCTATGACAGGTCAAGCCAGGAAGGCTTTGGCCTTTGGAGGTTTGGGAAGCTCTCCTTCTGTGCGTTCCCAGAGGAGGAGTGTTGGGGAAGGGAGCCCTTTCAGAGTTCTCTTGGTGCCTAACTCTCCTTCCTGCTCCTCTCTCTCCCCTTCACAGTGGCTGTGTACCAGGAGCCTTCTCTCCACAGTGTCCCTGAGACCTCCCCTTCCAGTCAACCTGCCCCCTGCCATGTAGTCCCCGGACTGGAGGCTCCCTGCTCTAGCCACCACCACAGCCTGTCTCCCAGCCCTGCTTCTGGCCCTGCTCTCACCCCTGCTGCCACACTCATGCCCTGAGCAGCCACGTCCCACCAGGTGCCCTACCCTGAGGGAGCCTAGGGGCCGGCCATGACTTCCGGGGCTGCTGAGACCCTTAGATCCTTGGGCCTGGGAAAGGGGTCAGAGAGGAGGAAGTCTCAAAATGGTCCTGGCTGATCACTTCTTTCCTTCCACACTCACACCCTCCAAAGCCTTTTCCCGAGATGGCGCGTGTGTTCCAAAACTGACAAAACCAGGGCATAAATCTTCCCCACCCCGGGCTCAGCCAGTTCCTGGAGCCCTTTGCCCTTTTCATGACTACCAAGCCGTAGACTTATAGGTCCACTGCAGCTCAGGATCAGTTTCCTTCTTTCGCTACTCCACCTTTTGCCTTGTTCCAGACAGGTTCTGGAACACCAGGCACCCCAGCCAGGGCCATTTCTGCACCCAGGGTCTGTGCTGGAACACAGGCATGCTGCCAGGCTCTGTTCTGGATCCATCAGGCTTCTGTCCTTCACCCAGATGGACCCCTGGTTTCCATCTAGAGAGAGGCTGGATTTGAGCCCTGTCCAGCTTTTGCTCTTGGCCTGAATTGGGCCAGTCTCAGATCACCACAGGTTTAACTTTCTTCCCCCAGAGACACCCGGTTCTAGAGCGTGGTGTTCTAGACACATACGGAGCCATACTTCCTTCTGAATCTCAGCTCTAGGACATAGACCCCGACTCTCAGCCCTTCCCTCTAGGATGGAACTAGAGCCTATATAGGCATGTTATTGGTCTAGAGTAAGAGTTCTAGACCCACGCTCCCACATTCTCTCGTGATACCTGTTAAGCAGGAGCTCTGGAAAGGACCCAGCTATGATTCACAAAGAACTAAGTTCTGGATGGATCATCCAGAACTTCTTGTTTTCCCTAGACACTTTTCCAAAAATCTTATTCTTCCTATTGAATGCTAACCTTATTTTTTACATGCATTTTCTAGCTCCTGCAACTCAGCTGGGGTCCTGCCAGGGAACAGAGGCTGAGGAAGGGCAGAGGAGTTTTGGAAGGAATCCCTGGCTCATAGAAGGGCAGCTAGGATGGGAAAGTGGCCAGAACCATGGCATGACTGGACCTGTGCCTGGGTTGGGGGGACATGAACACTTAGCTACCTTAGCAGGAATTCCTTCCAGGCCCCCTTTAAAGCTGAGGTCTTTAGGGTAGTGGGTCTAGAATAAAAAAGACAAATGGGATATAGTTTTGACGCCCCTCAAATGAGGAGACACCAATTCAGCAATAAGTCCCACCCTTCTCCCCTACAGGTCAGGCCAAGGACGGTGAGGGCCTCTTGGTCTCTAGACCTCATACACCCCTCCAGCTTCTAACTGAATAAAACTTGCTTTACCTCAGCTGGGTGTTAGGTACCCAAAAAGGCTCTGCTCCCAGGGGACCAGTCTCCACTCCATGCTTTTTCAATTAAAGACGATTTATACAATTGAAGTGTTGTCTGCCATCTGTGGGTAGCAGGCTTTGGCAGCCGCTCGGGGAGGGGTCAAGTCCCAGGGGCGGGGCGGGTAGGCTGGCGGCTGCCCCCCAATAACAGGTGCACATTCCTGGGCGCCTCGTCACTTCCCCTGCGCTGGCTGTCCTGGCGGCTCACCCAAGCGGACTCACTGAGCGACGCGGGCGGGCTATGATCCCAGGGGCACTGCTGCTGCTGCTGCTGCTGCTGCTGCTGCTGCTGCTGGGGGCGTTGGGGGCGCCGTTCGCCCCGGGTAAGTCTGAGCGTCAAAGGGGCAGTAACAGGGCCAGAGGTCGTGGCCGGGCACCACGGCTTCACTCAGTTCTCTCCTCCTCCAGGCGCCTGCGGCTCAGAGGCGGAGGGCCGACTCCACGAGAAACTTTGCTCGGGCTATGATAGCTCGGTGAGGCCGTCGTGGGAGGTGGGAGACTGCGTCGGGGTCAGCATTGGTCTCAGCCTAGCGCAATTAATCAGCCTGGTGAGGGCACACGCGGGGAGTTGAGGTCTGGCCCACGAGCCGGCTGGGGGGCGTGGCTTTAGGCAGGGCGGAACCCAGGGACCACCGGGGACGGGGTCCGGGGCGAGGCCAGGCTGGGTGACTGACTGGCCGTTAGTAGAGATTGGGTCGAAATCGGACCAATGGACAAGCTGTGGGCGTGGCTGCTGGAAGGGCCAGTATTGAGCCGGGCAGGATGATGAAATGGCCTGTTGGCGGATCTCAAAGTGGAGCTGGGACCGATGGACAGGTCGGAGAGCGGACCTCGATGGACAGGCCGGAGATCGGAACTTGAGGCGGGGTCACAGGCTGGGGCGGACCTTGGTGCCGGACAGGGTCAATAAACAACAGCGGGCAGAGATTCACTCCGGCCGGGGCCGGGACTGGTAAATGAACTGGCTGGCTGTACGGCCAGCAGGAAGTTTACGAGATAGAGGCGGAGCTTAAGCCAACGCAGTTTATAGGAGGTGGGCTTTGAACCCAAGAGGGTGCGACTCAGAAAAAGAGGGGAGTTTCCAGGGAGAGTTTACCCACCGAGCCCCTCATTTCTCTACACTGACATCATATCTACCCTTTAAACTTTTCCCTTCTAGTACGAGAAGGATGAGGAGATGAGCACAAAGGTCTGCTTAGACCTGGTGCGGAGAACCCCGCACGGTGGGAAAGGGCGGGCATGCCGCTGCCTTTACAATTTCCTCGAATGTTCCGCCTGGTAAGATTTGTTTTTTTCTTTTTTGCATCACGACCTCAGAAAACACATTTATAACTGAAACAGAAGCTTCAGGAAACAATACCTATCTTTACTATGGGAGCTGCATTCCATGCATTTTTCATTCTAAATTATTTTTAACACTGGTTTGGGGCCACTCATTTGATTCCGGACCTATGAAAAGGGTCGTTAACTACAGTTTGAAAACCACTGTTTTAGATGCTAGCGTGCAACTCCCTCTTTTTTACAGAAAGAAGAAATTGGGGCCCGATGAGAGAGAAGGGGAAATCAGTTAATAGGGTCCCAAAGAGTGCAGGTGGAGTCTTAAACAGGGCCCCGGCCTCCAGAACCACAGACCATGCCTGCGCGGCTCTCCTCCCTTGCATTACCTGCCCGGGCTTCCTTCGCACATCCCAAGACTCCTTCCAACCTCCAGCCGGAGACGGCCCCTCAGCCTCTGCTTCCCTAGGAGTGGACTGACTACAGGCTGAGCTGGGACCCTGAGGAGCAAGAGGGCATCGATTCACTCCGCATCACTGCCGAATCCGTGTGGCTACCAGACGTGGTGCTCCTAAACAAGTAAGGATGTTCCCAGAGTCTGGGAGGTGGGGCAGGGCCTCTGGAGGGGCGCGGCCTCCGGAGGGAGGGACCTGAACCCAGATGAGAAGATTCTTTCCGGGCAGCAACGACGGAAATTTTGATGTTGCTCTGGACATCAGCGTCATGGTGTCGTCCGACGGCTCCGTGCGCTGGCAGCCCCCGGGCATCTATCGCAGCAGCTGCAGCATCCAGGTGTCCGGGCCCCACCTGGGAAGCTCAAGGAGCTCCTAGAAACCCTCACTCAGATATCCCTCCTCCATAATCCCCATGACCCTCACGTCTCTCTTACCCTTCTGATTTTCCATTGAGTTTCATCTTCTCTGTCCACTTTCATTGACTTCCAGTCTTCCTCAGTGACCGCCGCCCTCCATTGTCCATGACCTCCCCGCATAACCTTCTTATTCCTCTGTGACTCCACTTCTCTGCGATCTCCCCCTGGTGATCCCTATCTCCCTGGTGCACCATATCCTCTGACCCCTGTCTGCCCTGTGACCTCCCCAACTCCCCCAGCCCTGACCAGCTCTCTGGCAGCTCTAGTGACTCTCCACTCCATCCAGGTCACCTACTTCCCCTTTGACTGGCAGAACTGCACCATGGTGTTCAGTTCCTATAGCTATGACAGCTCAGAAGTCAGTCTGCAGACCGGCTTGGGTCCCGATGGGCAGGAGCGGCAGGAAGTGCATATTCATGAAGGCAACTTTATTGGTGAGTCGGCTTGGCTCCCATGTCCATGGGCTTTACGATTTCCAGTTTCTGACAGGCTGATAAATATATTCCCTCAGTGAGTCACTGTGGGTTCAGCAAGATAGGTATAACTGTCTATATTTTGTGGTTATGGAAGTTGAGACTTGCTCAAATTTATTAGAGATGGGCTGTCCAGCCCAGGGACCATAGCTAGCCCCTTATTACATCAGTGCCCACTGCTCTAGGATGTGGCAGAGAAAGCCATATCTGGGAATTCCCTGGCGGTCCAGTGGTTAGGACTCCAAACTTTCACTGCTGAGGGCCCGGGTTCAATCCCGCGTTGGGGAACTAAGATCCCACAAGCAGCGCGGTGGCACAGTGAGGCAAAAAAAAAAAAAAGAAAAAAAGAAAAGAAAAGAAAAGAAAAGAAAGCCGTATCTGGCACCAACAAAGACAGGTTCCACATCTGTGTCACCTTCTCTTCTCCCCCCACTCTCCCCAAGAGAATGGTCAATGGGAGATTATTCACAAGCCTTCTCGGCTAATCCAGCCTCCAGTGGATCATAGGGGAGGGGGGGAAAGGCGGCGTGAAGAAGTCACCTTGTACCTCATCATTTGCCGGAAGCCTCTCTTTTACCTGGTCACCGTCATTGCCCCATGCATCCTCATCACTCTTCTGGCCATCTTCGTCTTCTACCTGCCACCAGATGCAGGTAAGAGGGGAAGGGGCCCAGCACTCCTTCTTACCAATAGCTCAGGTTCTTGCTCTTCACCCATAATACAGGGAAGGTTTTCCTGCCAACTCAAGCCTTCATGAACTGTGCTTCAGCAATCTCACCCAGGTTTTCCTTTCAGGAAGAGCCTTTGCCTCTGCATCCAGATTTCCCCTCCAACCTCAAGCTCTACCTCCCCTCTGCTGCTCACTTCTCTGCACCCAGTAACTTCTGAACTCTTCCCTTCAGAATCCTAGGATCTCATCCTTGGAACTGCCACTCCTCTGACCAACAAACTCCCAGGCTCAGCTAACGCTTCCTTTCCCTTTCCCCATTCCTGGCATCCTCCCTCCCCCACTTGTCAAATGCCGCCTACTAGTCCCTTAACCTCCTATGTCCCTTGGAAATAATAGCCAACATTTCTCTGGGAGACAGCACAATATGCTAACAGAGTAACCTTGGGCAAATTCCTTAATCTCTTAGTGTCCTGATCTGGAAATAGGACAGTCTTTGTCCCTCCCACATAGGACTATTTTGAGGATTAATTGAGTTAATAGAACTATGCCTGGTACTCTGTAAGCTTTGTGTACGTGTAGGTATGTATAGTCTTTTCTAATTTGGAGCACTTGCTATAAGATAATACAAATAATGTGTTACATATATTAACTCAGTTCTAATCTTCACAACTCTGTGAGGTAAGTACTGAATTGTCTGCCCGTTTCACAGAGGCTAAATGAGTTTAAGTCATTCACCTGACATTACACAGAGAGAGGCAGTATTGCTGTTCCAACCCTGCTTAGTACTAGTCTGATCCAGAGACTGATATCCTAAACTCTCATATTCAAAGATGCTTTACTGGGAGTTCTCTGGTAGCCTAGTGGTTAGGATTCTGGGCTTTCACTGCTGTGGCCTGAAAAACAAAACAAAACAAACAAAAAACACACGCTTTCCTTCTCTCTGTAATCAAGCCCTCTCTCAGTCTAGGGAAGGAGAGTGATGCATCTCTAGAACACACTTCCACATGTAACTTCTCCTTCTTCCTGGAGCAAGGCAAATCTTGGAACCCAATATTACAGGACTAAAGTAGAACAGACCATAATAGTTACTTATTTCAATAGCTTCCATGAAGTTTGCAGCGCCTGTTGTATGCCACAGTAATAACCAGTCACCTGGCATATTCTTATATACTTGGTTTCATTTTTAGATCCTTCGATTTGCTATATAGTTCCTGCTACAGGGGTTGGTCCACTCACTCATTTAACAATATTTGTTGAACATCTGTAATGTGCAAGGCGCTGGGAATACATCAGTGAATAAAACAGACAAAAATCCCTGCTCTCATGGAGTTTATATTCTAGTGGGGAGACAGTCAGCAAACATAATAAACCCATTGAATAGTGTATTATTATTTTTTTAATTAATTAATTTAGGCTGCGTTGGGTCTTCGTTGCTGCGTGGGAGCTTTCTCTAGTTGTGGTGAACAGGGGCTACTTTCGTTGCAGTGCACGGGTTACTCACTGCGGTGGGTCCTCTTGTTGTGGAACACAGAATCTAGGCGCACGGGCTTCAGTAGTTGTGGCACGTGGGCTCAGTAGTTGTGGCTGGCGGGCTCTAGAGCACAGGCTCAGTAGTTGTGGCGCACGGGCTCAGTTGCTCCGCGGTATGTGGGATCTTCCCTGACCAGGGCTCGAACCCGCGTCCCCTGCATTGGCAGGTGGATTCCTAACCACTGTGCCACCAGGGAATTCCTAGATAGTATATTAGGAGAGGTCAATTCCTAAGAAGGAAAAATGGGAAAAGGGTTTGGGGAGGATGCGAATGGGGGTATGGGTTGCAATTTATTTATTTATTTAAACAATTTTATTGAAATATAGTTGATTTACAATGTTGTGTTTCATTTCTGCTGTACAGCAAAGTGACTCATTTATAGATATATATATATTTTTCATATTCTTTTCCGCTATGGTTCATCACAGGGGTTGCAATTTAAAAATAGGATGGTCAGTGAATGCCTCACTAAAAAGGGAATGTTTGATCAATAGTTGAACAAAGACTTGAAGGAAGTGAGAGAATGACCCTGGTAGATATCTGGGGGAAGAAATTAGCAGGAGGAGTTAACAGTGAGTGCAAAAAGCTCTGAGGTGGGCGTGTGCCTTGCATATTCAAGAAATAGCCAATGAAGTAATAACTGAATGAAGTAAGCAAGAGAGAAAACAGTATGAGATGTAGTCAGAGAACTAATGGGAAGGCCTTGTAGACTTCAGTATGGACTTTTATGCTAAAGGTGATGGGAAGCCACTGGAGTGGTATGATCTGGTTCACATTTTAACGGGGTCAATCTGGCTGCTCTGTTGAGAACAGTCAGCAGGGGGGCAAAGGATGAAGCAAAGAGGAGGCCTTTATAATAACTCAGATCTGAGGTAATGGTGGCTTGTGCCAGGATGGTAGTGGTAGATGTGATAAGTCATCAGTTTCAGGATATATTTTGAAGGTAGAGCCAACAGGGTTTGGTATGGATTGGATATGGGATGAGAGAGAGGAGAGCTGAGAATGACTCAAAGGGATTTGGCCTGAGCCACAGGAAAGATCGAGTTGTCATTTGTGAACTGAGGAAGACTATGGCGGGAGTCGGTGGTGAGGGAATTAAGTTTTGGACATGTGAAGTTCGAGATGTCTAGTGGACACCCAAATTGAGAGGTTAAGTAGGCAGGTGGATACAAGTGTGGAATTTAGGGGAATCAGTCCAGGTTGGAGGTATAAATGTAGGAGTTAGTTACATGCAGTTGACCCTTCCAAAAGCCTGTCCTTGAGTGGGCTGGAAACACGGTCACTGATTATGCCGGGGAGATTGCTTTCTGGCAAAGCCTAATCCTTCCGCCTTCTGCTCTGTCCCCCAAGGAGAGAAGATGGGGCTCTCGACCTTTGCCCTGCTGACCCTTCCTGTGTTCCTGCTGCTGCCGGCAGACAAAGTGCCTGAGACCTCCCCGTCTGTCCCCATGATTATCAAATACCTCATGTTTACCATGGTCCTCGTCACCTTCTCAGTCATCCTTAGCATCGTAGACCTCAACCTGCACCATCGCTCACCCCACACCCACCAAATGCCCCTTTAGGTCCGTCAGGTAAGAAGATCTCCTCTCCAACCTGTGTTAACTCTCAATCCTAGTATTTGGCTTTTTGTCCAGGTATCGCTCCTCCCTCCCACCAACTTCAACCTTCCCTTTCACAGACCTGAGGGAGAACTACAACTCCTGGTAGAGTGTCAAAGTGCCAAGGTCTTTGGGTGTTGAAATGTTGCCCAATTAATTTTATCCTCCCATCATTGACGCTGCGTAGATCCCAGACTATCTTCATCAATACTGCCCATCGTGGGTCCCAAGGAAGCATTCTAAGGGTTAGGTACTATCAGGGTGGAAGCCCTCATAACTTTTCTTTCCAGTCAGGATGCCTCCTAACCCACTTAAGAACTCTTGGGCTGTGTAGTTGCATTTCATCTGTGGGACGCATGCACGCATGCTCAGGAATGGGCACATGCCGTGGGGGTGGTTGGCGGCTTCCCTTCTGGTCTGAAAGCATAAGAGCCCCCTCCAATACGCCTCTTCTTCTACTCAGCAGATCTTATCCACAAACTCCCTCCGTATCTGGGTCTGAAGAGACCCAAACCTGAGAGAGACCAGAAACCGGAGCCACCTCCTATACCTCTCAGGGATTCTCCAGGAAGTGGCTGGGGTCGGGGAACAGATGAATATTTCATCCGCAAGCCACCAAATGATTTTCTCTTCCCCAAACCCAACAGGTAGTATCTACTCCCCATCGCCCATGTAGAAGGGAGAGGGAGAACTACAGTTCCCAGGAGACTGTGCGGAGGCAGGCGTCCTAAGCTCCCGGAGGTTGTCGTGGTTGAGCATCATGGGACTTGTAGTATCCCTTCTGTTGCCCACTTTGCGGGGAGGTGGGAAGTAAAGCGTAAGGGAATAGGCGGAATTGCGGAAGGCTAGAGAGGTCGCCGCTGTCGGAGAGAACCTGAAGTGCTCTCTCGCGTTTTGAAACCTGGATGGGCGTTGGAGGAGGGAGTTGGGGCGGGGCCTAGGGCAGCCGCGCAGGCCGTCTTTGTGCCCCGGTCGTGGCCAAACAGACTCGCCTCTTCCAGGTTCCAGCCTGAACTGTCTGCCCCGGCCCTGCGGCGATTTACCGATGGTCCACACCGGGCTGTGGGCCTGCCTCCCGAGCTACGGGAGGTCGTTTCCTCAATCAGCTACATCGCTCAACAGCTGCAGGAACAGGAGGACCACGACGCGGTGAATCCAAAGAGGGTGGGCCAAGGCAAGGCCTGGGTGGCCTTGGCTCCACCCACAAACTTAGGCTCCGCCCCCAGCACTCGATTTTATTTCTGATTGGAAGTTTGCCTCACTTGGTCCCGCCTCCTGGTTTCCGACTTGTTCTTTACTCACCTCCGTCGCCTGCAGTTTTGCTCTCTGCTATTCTGCGGGCCCGCCCTTGTCTCAAAGCCGTGGTAGGAGGACCTGGGTGCGGTACAGGGCCTTGGGGCCGCCTTCCCTGGGGGTCTGGAGCTCAGGAACAGTTTCCTCTTCCTACCCCCAGCTGAAGGAGGACTGGCAGTTTGTGGTCATGGTGGTGGACCGCCTCTTCCTGTGGACCTTCATCATCTTCACGAGCGTCGGGACCCTCGTCATCTTTCTGGACGCCACGTACCACTTGGCCCCTCCCGACCCCTTTCCTTGAGGACGAGAGGGCCGAGACCGAGGTCCTCGGCCAGTTGAATTGAGAGTTTGGTAGGACTCTCAAGTCCTATCCCTTTCTGCATCTTAACTCCTTCACTAGGAGTCCAATCCTCTCATCATTTCGTTTCTAGGGAGGAAGCCCAAGTGGGACTGGGCAGATGGGGGCCTTGGGCCCACCTGAAATGCACTATCCGCTTATTTACTCTTTGGCTTCTTGAAGAAGCTCCATTGGATATTCACATCTAGGTTGGCAATGAATGGAACAAAGAACAAGAACTAGATTGTAAGCCTTCTGAGGGCAGGAACTATGTCTGTTCACTGTAATATCCCCAGCACCTAGCACAGATCCTAACCTATACAGCTGGTACCTCTGGTTGAATGAACAGGGAAATTTTTTTTCTGTAAGGAAATACACTAAGTAACAGTGTTTATGTTTGCATGTTGGGACCAGTGGTCGTTTTTTCTTTGTTTTTACCTTCCTGTAGTTTATTGTATTTTGTAATATCTTTAGGATAAAAAAAAAGGTTATTTCTAAAAGGATGCATTTGTGATGAGGATAAAAAAGCACACTGTAAAAACCTCAAGTTCCAGCTTTGGTGCTCAAACTTTGGACAAGCTACTAAACTGCCCTGTGCCTCAGTTTCCCCATCTGTAAAATGAAGCTAATAATAGTATCTGCTCCCTAGTCTGAGGATCATATGAGAAGATGAGAACAGAAGCATTATACAGTATACATCAGAGGTTACAAACTGGTGTGTTTTGTTTGGCCCATATTGTTGGCCAGCAGAATTTAAAATTTGAATTGGTTTGCCACTTTTGAAATGTGGATATTTCACAGAGAAATTTGGATTTCTGGCTTCTCTTGAAACTTTTTAAGAACTACAGGCTAGTTCGAAGAATCCCAACAGGCTACATAAGCTGCCATAATGTCTCGAACAATGAAATGGAGGAAATCCTTTATGCATGATTCAGTCCCTATGAAGACGGTCTCTCATCTGTAGCAACCATGCTTGCAAATCAAGTTAAGCAAGGCCCCATGGAGACAGAAGGACAGACTGAACTCTGGGGACTAGGCTCCATGTAGTGGGAGCCGAGGGCAGAGATGGCCACATAAAGGGCCAGCTGAGTGGATGAAAGATTGGCCACCTCGGCATTGTGACTCCCTGCAACGTGTCTCATTATGACCATGCTCCCTCACCTGTTGGTGGGTGTCCGCAGGTCCTGGCATGAGTGCACTGTGGGTCAGGGCCGGTGGTGGTGGGGGGGCGGCCCGTGGCCCAGGTGGCTCTAGGACCCCCCCCCCACCATGGAAAACCGGCTCTGGTATGACAACCTGGGGTGCTGCCATCAATACCAAGAAAGAACCCAGAATGTGGAGGACTTCCTACTCCTGCTGTTGGGCCTTGTCGTTCTTGTCAGCATTGGGATCAGCATGGCAACTATGGTCAGAGATGGTTGGGGACCACCAGTAGGGGTGAAGAGGGCTGAGGATGGGAACCAGCTGCAGCCTGCACCTCCATCTGCAGGAATGGTCTTGGCTGGGGGGGGGGGGGTGAGGGTACAGAGCCTGGCCTTCATTTTCACCCATCCCACCCCACCAACCCCAGGTATGGCATGGGCTCCAGAATGCCTTAAACAAGACCATCTATTGGATTAACCAGAAAAGTAAGTACGGAAGACAGGTAAGTGGCACCCCCCCGCCACTCCCTGGGCCCTAGAAACCCAGGCCCCCAGATTCCCAACCCTGAACTCTTCTGACAGTTGCCCTGCCCTCACGGACTCTCGCTTCCCCCAGATGAAATCTCACAGGCTTGTGAAAGGTCCCCCAAACATCCTCCTGCCAAGGCCCATGAAGTCCACATCCACTGCACCCTGGACCCTGTGGAAATGAAGATGGCCCGGCCCGCTTGCTACTCCCTGTCCTCCTACCATCATCTCTGCAACCATAGACGCAGCTGCAGCCGCCGCCCCGGCAGCCACCAGCGGAGGCCGAAGAACCGCAGACAATTCCCCTACAGCCGCTCAGGCTTCCGTAGGCTGCATCACAGCCACGGGATGTCACAGCTGCGGCCGATGCCCTCCTTTGATTGCGAGGACCCGGACTCCTACCTGGAGGAGGAGGAGGATCTTTCCTTCCCACAACCCAAGTACCCGTGGGGGTGCTGGGGAGGGCTCTACCAGCAGATGGGCCTGCCCTCCAACGTGGGCCTCTGGGGCCGCCAGGGTGGGATCCTGGCCAGCCTGCCACCACCCTGTCTCTACCTGTCGCCCGAGCTGCGCTGCATGGCCAAGCGTGTGGAGGCCAAGTCCGAGCTAAGGCTGCAGTCCTTTGGGTCCCCCTGCTCACCAACCCGCATCTGGGGCAACGTGGAGGCTGACCGGTGGACCTCGTCTCCACCACCTCCCCGACGATTGCCCCCTAACCCCTCGTGGGTCCCTGGGGGGCACAGCACTTACCCCTCAAGGGGCCAGCTCCCGTGTGACTCCTGGGATCAGCAGCGGCGTGGTCTGGAGGGCTCTGGGCCTCCATCCGCTCTGGTGCCTCGGGGCTGCCGGCCCGAAGCCTGGCAGCGCAACTACCCACCGGGCAGTGGACGGAGCCTCCCCAGCTGTGCTCACAGCCAGCCCAACCGCAGGCCACACCTCTCCACGGGACACTTGAACTACTCCCGGGATCCCCACAAGGTGCGGCGCCGGGCGGCCGAATGGGCTGATATGCTGCCCGTGCGGCGCCCTCTGGCCGCCTCCGCCTCCCTCACGGTACTGGCCGAGGCCTCGTACCAGCGGGCCCCGGCTCCCAGCTCAGCGCTGCTCCTCCGCCCCTCCCAGCCCCTTCCCGAAGTCCAGGCTACCGAGCACCCTCCACCCCCACCCACCTTCATGCCACTCAGCTGGAACCCGGGGGGCAATGCCAACTACCAGGTGTATGACAGCCTGGAGCTGAAGTGGCAAGTGCAAGAGAGCCAAACGCGGGCCAACCCGCTGCTACCTTCCAAATCGGCCTCAAGGCCGTCTCTGCATGGGAGACAGACTGGGAAAATGAACTGACCAGCAGCAAATGGGGGCGGGGTGGGGCCATCAGGGCATGGAGAGAGGAATAAAGAGTGCTAGAGTCCAGGAAACATTGGTGGTCTATGGCTTGGAAGCACCACTCCTTCTGCCAGCCTGGGTCCCTGCCCTTGGCTTCCTGCAATAAGAAGCCAGTGTCCCCTTCTTGGCCTGAGGGTCCCCTTGGTTTAGTGGCCACAGTCCTGACAGCAGGCCCCTCCTGGTCCTATACCATGCACTAAGTACATCTGCAGCTGCAGACTCCAAACCACTGGTCTCTGGGCACCTCCTCTGTGTCTCAGCTGTCCCCGTCCCCAAAGAGCCTCATACAAGAAGCTGCTTCCAAACTGGGAGTTTCCACATCTGGGCAGGTCCAGCTCCAGGCCCAGTGAAGGGCATGAAGAAGGCTGAGGCTCTGGACTCCAGCCAGGCCTTCAGGAGGCCTCTGAGGCCGAGGTCTTCCTAGTCTCAGGAGGGGCCAAGAGATGGAATGTGTCATTCGAACAAGTGAGTGAGTGGGCGGTGAGCGAATGAATGACCGCTCGGGAGGTGTGCCGGCCTACGGGCCCTGTTTGACTGTCCAGGCTCAGCTTACCTGACCCTGGTTACCAGGCAATGCCACCCTGGACCCTCCTTTTCGTCCCCCTCCCTCACTGTGATGTCACCACCTGCCCCATTATGACCCAGTCTGACACCCAGTTAAAAGTGGAGGGCAGGGGGCCCAGGCAGTCCTGGGGTCCCAGGACTGGGACCTGGGTCCCAGGTCCCAGGTTCGCCATGGGTGAGCGAACCTACTGTGGAGCTGAGCCGTTCCCTGGCCCCATCCCCAGGAAATGCCAGGAGCAAGGAGACGCAATAATCCTGCTCCTGGTCAGCTTGATCTTCGTCAACGTGGGGATCAACATGGTGGTTATGGTCAGGGCAGGATCTGTGCAGCGCGGTTGGGGGAGCCCTGGGGTCTTGAAGGGGCTGAGGTGGGAGGGCTGCTGGGGTGTGGCCGGACAAGGGTTGGATTTCAGGGCTCACCCTGCTCCCGGCCTCCCCCCTCCCCTTCTTCCCTCAGCTCTGGAGGCATCTGAAGAGATTCTTGCGGGCACTTTTCAGACGTTTTTTCACCAAAGGTGAGTGGGCGCTGGCGTGGGTTCAGGGGATGTGGGCCTGTCCCCTTTCTTCTATCCCTGCCTTGATTCTCAGCCCCTCAGGAACCCAGGCCCTGACCCACCTCGCCTTTCCCTGCAGACAAGCAAGCAAGCTGTGTAGGCAGCCGTCACATGCGCATGCGCTGCTCCATGGATCCCAAGAACCTGTGCTCAAGAGTTTCTCCCTGCTTCCGCCATGGCCCAAGCTTCCTGCTCGGGCACCCAAACCACCCTGACTCCTGGATACGAGACAGAAAAGATGAGAAGGCTTCTAAGTACTGCTGGATGCCGCCTCAGTGTGGACGGGCTGGGGCTTCCACAGAGGTTCCACGGGGACTGTGGAAGGAGCGGGTAGTGAGAGCTGGGGAGGCCCCTCCGGTCACAGTCTTAAAGTCCCAAGCCACCTTTTACTCCAGGTAAGAGACATCTTCCAAGCTCCGCAGGATGAGCAAGGTGGACGTGGTTCCACTCCACCTGCCCCAAGAGAGCAAGACTAAGACCCCAGACTCTGACCCAGCCCAGTCCCCAGCCTGGGCCCAGACCCGCCCCCCAGTTCAGCCCCCTGCGCATGCTCCTGCCAAGGCCCAGACCTTCTCCTCAGCCCACCCCACTGAGCACACCCACCCCCCAGTCTGAGACCTGCTCCCGAGGCCACGCCCATGAGCACACTTCCGCCTGGGCCCAGGCCTTCTCCCTAGTGCACCCCACTGGGAACACTCCTGCCAAAGCCCAGACCTTCTCCTCCACCCATCCCACTGAGCACGCCCCACCTCAGGCCCAGACTTGCTCCACATTCCACCTCCCTGAGCACACCACCCCCCAGGCCCAGACCCCCTCCCCAGCCCTCACCCCTGAGCACAGCCCTGCCCAGGTCCATGGCCCTGAGCATACCACAGCCCCATACCACAACCCAGGCCCAAGCCCAGGCCCCCTCACATGCCTCAGCCCAGTCCCTGGGCCACACTTCTCTCTGCACCCTGACCCATGCTCATCTGACCTATACCCATGCATACACTCTGGTCCCTCCCCCAAATTCTGCCCCAGTCCCTCCCCCAAATTCTGCCCCTGCTACTACTCCTGCCCTAGCCCCTACACCAGCCCCTGTCCCAACTTCTGACACAACCTCTGTCCCAGCGCTGGGCATGGCCCTGACGAACACTCCAGTCCCTTCCACCACCCCTATCCCCATCCTAGATTCTATTCCCTCTACCTTGTCTGCCTTCAGCCAAGTCCTCTCCTCCGGCCGTGTGGTCTATGATGCCCGTAGGGTAAAGCAGAACTTATTCCATGTGTGTGCCCCTCAGAACTCTGGGTATTCCAGAAAGGATTTTGGTACCCTCTCCAGGCCCCAAGAGGGGCATGGTCTGGTGAGCTCTGGTACAGCTGAACAAACACTCAAGCAATGTAGTGGGGACAGTGCTAAGCCCTCCACAGGATCCATTCTGGGTTACCTGGAGTTGGGGAATATGGAATGGAAGATCTCAAATGATTCCAAAGACAAATTTGTACAGTCCAAGACCTTCCCTTACTGCAGCTTCCTTCCTTGCAGGTCTCAGAAGAGAAACACGGACCCCCAGACTCCAGTCTACCCCACATTCCTGTACTCCAAGGATGCTGCACCTTCTCAACCTTGCTTCCATTCTCCAAACAGTGCCCAGAGCTCACCATGCACCATGCCTCCACCATACACTCTTTATCTACCGCTTGTTTCTCCCAGATCCTGGGTCCTTCATCAACACAGAAACCACCAGAAGCCCTCCACCTTAATACAAACCCCCACCTTTCCCCCAACCTCCAAGTCTTCTCAGTCTGTCCTCTCTTCCCAGGGCCCCATCCCTCTCCAGTTATCCACTACTTCCCAAACCCCAAGCCAGGCCCAACCCCGTGAACTTCCTGAGAGTCAAGGCCTCAACCAAGCCTCTGTCCTCCAAAGGACCCCAGGCCCTTCCAAAGTCTGCAGAGTTTCCTGAAACCCAGGCCTAACCACAAACCCAGACCTCCCCAAGAACCCAGGCCTTGCTCAAGACCAAGGCCTCCACAAGCTTCCAGGCTTTACCCAAGATGCTGGAATTGACAGGGGCTCAGAACATACCCATGACCCTAGCTTACACAAGTACTGTGGAATTCATCGAGATCCTGACCCCAGAAGAGTCCAGCCTTTACTCAATACTCTGGCTCATCCAAGAGATCAGGCCTCCATAACAACTCATGCCTTATCCCAAATCCTGGCCTCCATAAGAACCCTCTAGGAACTGACTCTGTCCAAGTTTTGGGCCCACATCAGACCCGACAGTCATTTATATCTGAGGCAGTTCCTCGAAAGGAGGATGCAGGGCAGCACATAACATGGACTTCTATCCCACCCAGTCAGAAATCCTGCTCTCCCAAGGCTCAGGTAGCCTACAATGACCTGCAAGCCTTCTCAGAGGTACCTGGGCTGATTGAGCTGCAATCACCCTCCCAGCGAGCAGGCAGCCAAGACTGGGTGTACCACCACATGGATACAGTTCCTCCAACCTGCCAGAACTATCACCAGATGTCTACGCCTCCCAAAACCAGCTGGAAGCCCTACTGTCCTGGGTCAGGCACCCGGCTAGGACATGTGGTCTTTGACGCCCGCCAGAGACAGTTCAGAGCAGGCAGGGACAAGTGCGAAGCTCTGTCTCCCAGGCGCCTTCACCGAGAGACATCCAACAACTCACCGGAGACCATCAAGGAGTGGGGATATCAGTGTGTGATGAGCAACTTAGAAAAAGAGGGGACAGATATGCACGAGGAATAAAGAGACAAGAGAAGTGATCTGTGGTTATTGAGGACATCCACCCCAGCCCCATCCCACAGGGCTTGATGAGGACCTAAACTATCCCTGCTTTCCCTCCATCGCTGTCTAGCTAAATCCGTTATCCCCAAGGCCCTAGAGCTGCATTGTCAATTACAGTAGCCACTAGCCAAATGCCTATTAGAATGTAAATTAGTTAAAATTAAGGAAAATTAATTCTGTTAAAAATTAAGTTATAAATTATAAATTCTCTTCCTCAGGGAACGGAATTTCCCTGGCATCCAATTCTGTTCCCTGGCGGTCCAGGTGTTGGGACTTGGCGCTTTCACTGCTGTGGCTGGGGTTCAATCCCTGGTCAGGGAACTCAGACCCCCACAAGCTTCATGGTTTGGCCAAAAAAAAAAATTTCTGTTCCTCAGTGCCATGACCTTCTAAGTGCTCAGTAGGCACATGGAGCTAGTGGCTACTGTTTTCGACGGCACAGATTTAGAACATTTGCATCATCATGGAAAATGCTATTGGAGAGCAGTGCTTTAGAGTTTAGAGCGATTTTGCTTTCCCTGTCACCCACCCCCAGCATCTTAAAGCTCCCCCAGAGCCCAGAGAACTTAGCTCTTTTTAGGGTGGCTCAGAAGCCATCCTCTGGGGAGGAGGTAAGATGTGGGGATGGACAGCCAATGCCTGATTTCCCCAGACTGTGAGAAAGAGCCCAGGCTTCAGTTTTCCTCATCTGGTCTCTTGGGTCACGACCAGATGTACGGAAACTTGCCTCCCCCGTTCTGGGCTGTGTTTGGGGCTCTTGGTTACTGAGGGAGAAGACCTCTCTTTGTCAGTGACTAGGAAACCTTGTGTTTTAGGCTCTGGATTCTGAGGGTCCCCTCCTTCATAGGCCTCTAAATTTTTCGAGGTGTCTCCACTTAATTTTCTTGCCCATGGACTTAGGCCTAGTTCACTGTGGAGACAGACCCCTGGGAAAAAGGCATGTAAGAATTTCTGGTCCAGTGTGCATTGGTCTAATCTGTGAGCGTGTCTCTGGTGTCCTATCTTTCTGTCCTATTATTCTGGCTCCTAGTTTCATCCTGGACTTAAGCTGTGTCCATGATAGCACTGGTTGCTGAAAGCCATTTCCTTCCCCTGATAATTTTTCATGGCCCTGCCCTAGCCCAGCTGGAGTTTCCTCTGGACTTGATTTTCAGTCCTGATAACTCTTCTGTATACACAGATAAGCTGCGAGATTCCAAAGCGTTTTCCCTGCCACCACTTGTGTGTCTGAGGTGGGCAACACTAACATGTCCCTTCCCTGAGTGAGATGTCCATCCCTGGGTCACTACATGCACATTATCGGTGTGTTCTTGACTAACGTTACCATCACCGATTCCAAGGAGATACGTCCCAGCTGGATAGCCCATTTCCAACACCTCTCTGGCTCAGCTCTGACCTTGGACAAGTCATGTGCAACCTTTCTAGGCTTGCAGGCCCATCTCTATAATGAAGTTATAATTGCATGCAAGAACCCTTCTAGATTTAAATGACCAGGGCTCCTCTACTCCCAAGTGAGATGTAGAGCCCCTATTTCTCCGCATGCGTTAGTGTATGGCCCTCATCATGGTTTGCAATTCAGATTCATCCCATTAGGCCTCTGTTCTGACCGCAAGGGGTGTTTGTGCGGTTCACCTGGCCTTGCAAAGACACAGAATAGCTTACCTCCATAGAAACTACAACTTCCATCAGGCACTACTTCAACGGAACAGGAAAGGATGTGGGGGCGTGGCCCCAACGCCCTGGTAGCTTTGAAGACAAACTACAACTCCCAGGATAGCCGCGAGATCTCTGCAGAGCGAAAGGAGTGACTGAACTCTGACTGGAGGCCGGGCTGGTCCGCAACCACCCCGACAGTCTCCAGAAAGGGGCGTGGTTATAATTTCAGGGCGTGGCCTTACAGGCAGCAGGAAGAAGTTACCTGTGGAATCTTCCTATCCATTCTCTTCCCAGCCTTTGTAGCTAACCCTAAGAGGGAAAACGCAAACCACTAGCCTCTTCTGAAAAAGAGGTAAGGGGAACGTAGACAAGGGGCAGAAAAGGAGGCTACTGCATTCCTTAGGAGGGGCCAAACAGCTACTTTCTACCTGCTGAGTCAGGTGAACCGTTCCACGGGGGCAGGGACCAGCATATGAGAAAAGGGCAAGGATGGAGGAGGTATTTATTTGTTCTCTTTCAAGACTAAATTTAGGGCCCTTCGTCTGCAGACCCATTGGCGGACTGAGTCTTGGGAACCCTCTTGGCCTCTGCAAGAGGAAAGAACGGGGGCCAGTTTTCCGCAACAAAAGGTACGGCCCGTCTGGGCTTCCTCCCGTCTGTGTATTTCCTAGCCCCCAAACGACAGAGCCATATGGCTTCCGCGGTCTGGGGGAGTGCTCCCTGGTGGGGCCCACCGCCCCCAGCCCCAGCCCGGCTGCTCACGTACATCAACTTCTGCTCTGGGGTGCAGCTGCAAGAACTAACCCAGCTGATCCAGGAGCTGGGTGTGCAGGCGAGCTGGAGTGAAGGTCCCAAGCCAGGACCAGATCTCTTCCAGGCCAAGGACTTTGTTTTCTCTTTGCTTTGTAAGTAACCCTCCCAGCCTTCGGGAACTTGCAGCTCTCAGCTCCGCCTCACCCCGCCCCGGCTCTGGATCACGACATTACGATCCCTTCTCTTTCCTTAGGTCTCATTCACCGCCGGGACCCTCGCTTTCCTCCTCAGGCAGAGCTCTTGCTGCTTCGTTGCGGGATTCGCGAGGGCTCCCTGGATCTGGGGCCTGTGCCTCTAGGTCCCTATGCTCGGGGACCTCACTACGACGCCGGCTTCACACTCCTGGTGCCCGTGCTTTCGCTAGATGACACTGGGCAGGAGCTGCAACCGGACGTGGGATCCTGTTACACATGGCTCTTCCTCCCAGAGCAGGTACACGGAACCTCGGTCTGGGAGGCAGGGCAGGATTGCCTAGGATCCCCAGTCCCAGGAGGAGGTGATTCGATCCACCCAGCTCGAAGCAAAGAAACTCCCAAGGATCCGCAAATCTCCGTGGACCAGCTACACGTCACTGAGCGTGAGGCACACGAGTCTTTGGAAAACTCACCTAGTAATGTTTCAGTGCCAGAGTTGCCTCACCAAACGTAACCGATGTTGGCTTTCCCTCACCACCGAAAAAAACGGATGGTGACGTCACCAAAGCAACCGACGTTAGCCCAGTGCCACAGACGTTGGAGGCTCCGGAGGCATGGCCCACATTGTGCCCCGCCCAGGTGGCTGCCTGGTTCTTTGTTTCGCTGGCTGCGGTCACTGAGTCCCCGTTTCCGGTTCCGGGTGCCCCGCGCTTGGTCCACGCAGCCCGCCACGCGGGGCTCACCACCATCCTCCTGGCTACACCCGGGTCCCCGCGCCGCCTCCTGATTTTCGACTTGATCCCCGTGGTGTCCGTGGCCGGATGTCCCCAGAGGGCTCGGAGGCACTCGTGGGCCGGCCCGCTGGCCTCAGAGTCGTCTTCCTTCTACCTGGTGCCCGGCGGCGGCGGCGTCACAGAGCAGACGGACGCCTCCGGCTGGCAGCTCTACTTCGCCCGCCAAGTGCTGGCGCTCAAGACGCGCATACCCATTCCCTTGCTGCAAGCGCACGCGACGGCCCACGCGCTACCGCGCCCTCTGGTGGCCAGGACTAGGGTCGCGGCGCCCTACCTCCTGTGGACGTTGCTCTACTGGGCGTGTGAGCGGCTGCCCGCGCCCTGTCTGGCGCGAGCCGAGAACGCGGGCGCCTGCTGCCTCGGGCTGCTGGATGAGCGGGGCCGGGTGCTCAAGGCCGGGACTCTGCCCCACTATTTTCTGAGTGGCCAAAAGCTCCGTGCGGGAGACGGCGCCGCTTCGCTGCTCGGGGCGTTGGCCCTGCTTCGCAGGGACCCTGCCTGCGCCCTGCACCCCTCTGTGGAAGAGGCCAAGGCTGCAGGCAAGGGGGGTGGCTTAGCCGGCGTGGGAGGCGGAGCCCATTAAAGACGCTGTTCCTACTAACCTGGAATGTGCTTCTGTTGGCCAGCGGGATGTGGAGGGGACTGCTCTCCCCTCACCTGGGAGACAGGCTGAGCGCTTTGGGCCCGAAGAGCCCGTTCTAGAAGGCCTCCTCGCCGGTTCCTCCGCTTCCTCCCACCCTCCTCCCGCCCCATCCCTGGCACAGGTCGTTCCATTCTGGCCTCTCCACTTTCCAAATCTGTGGCCAGCACCCCTCCCACTCCGGTGCAGCCTCTGGCATCCATCTTCCTCCAGTTCTTATGGTCTTTTCTCTTAGGAGTCAATCGGGATGGGGGTAATATATTTGCTGAAAAAACGTGTAAAGGAGAAAGGTATGGAGACCAGGGACTGACCAATTTGTCTCACACAAAAGCAGAGACATTAAGGAGGCCGGATTTCACCCCAGGCTAGACCTCACCACCACCGCTATCTCTTCAGTTATTCCCGCCACCTTCCTCATCCAGTTCTGTCCTCCATCCCGGGCAGTAGGGTCCCTTTCTCCGTTCTCGGGGCATCCGCCATTCCATCTATCTAAGCCCAACCTCTCCCCCCATCCAGAGTTCCATTCAGTGGAGTCACCTCCTTGTCCCTCCTGCTCTGAACCCCGAGACATGCGAGACATGCGGCCTTGCCTCGGCTCCGCCTGTCTCTAAGACCGTTGCCACTCCCTGCCTCCAAGGATCCCCGGGGTTCCGCCTGCCCAGCTTCACCTCCCCCTCTTTCCCGGCATCTCCACCCCCTGCCCCGCCACCAGACCCGCTCTCGGAGGAGGGGAAATCCGCTGTCGCCGCCGCCGCCGCCTCAACTTCCCACAGCTGCTACTGGTGCCGCCGTTGCCGCCGCTCGGTTTGGTCCAGCCGCCAGGCCCAGTGCTCATTTCGCCAGACCAGGGCACTCTGCGGAAACACCCTCACTCCTTCCTGGGGTCCGGGACGCCTAGCCGGGCGTGGGGGGAAGCTCCGCTTGCTGAGTACAGGGAGAGAGGATCCTGGGAACCGAGCCAGCACCAGCCGTCACAGGATCGACAAGACAGGAGAGGTTGAGGGGCGTCGGGGAAGGAAGAGGGGGCGCTATAGGCAGTCCCGGGGAAGACAAGGAAGCCCTGTCACAGAAAGCTCTGATGCGCTGTGACTTATAGCGGGTCTGTTCACATTTGGGGACCTGTGACAACGTGGGTGCACTTCTCTCTCGGGGGTGCTGGCTGGATTGGAGGGCGTGGGATCTACACAGCACCAGCTGTCCCCGAGGAAATTAGGGGCTGCCAGAAAAAAAAAGCCAAAAACCTATGCTCCTTATTCCGAGGTGACACAGGGCCCTCCAGACAACCACCTGTTGTAAGCACTAGGAAGGGCGGATTTGGAGGTGACTTCAAAAGGAGTGGATGGTAACAAGGTGAGGAAAGGGGTTCATCAGCTGGAATGCTGTGCCACTAGAAATGGGGGTGACTTGGTAAAAAGCGGTATCGTCCAGAGACAGGGTCTGGGAACCTCTTCTCGCTGACTGGCGACAGTCTGGATATTTCAAGGCATAGTTTTTGGGGGATTTCAGTGAAAAACAGTGGGGGATTCTTCACTTAGTGGGTGGCAAAGGAAAAGACACCAAGGTTGGGTTCTCCCTAGACACTGGCAGCACCCCAGCAGGGGTGGGGTGAGCTAATATCCCCAAAGCTAAGGACCCACACCCTTAAAATTACAAGAGTGGCTTTGGCAGGAGTGCAGGGCCCGGAAATAGGGTGGAAAGGTGCCTGGGGATATTGGAACCACATCGTGGAAAATTTGAGGGTCTTGGCTTTGGGATAGTGTTAGTGGGGGACAGGGACACTGGAGATCAGAGAAGGGGGAGTTTTCTGTGGGGGGCAAAGGTCGAGGGTGGGGTCAACTGACAGGTACATAGGCTGCTGGGTCTGGCGAAGCTAGCAGGAGGCCCAAGGGTGGGAGCTGGTGCCTGGGGTGGGGGTCGTCTAGGGCTTATCCTCAGGTCCCGTGGGTGAGGCGGCGAGTCGGACCGGAGAGTCAAGAGCATGTCCTGGTGAGCTAGCGGGCTTCTCTGGGGGGCCCAGCGTGCTCCGGGAGCCTGCCGGTTTTGGGGTGTCTCCTCCCGGGGTGCCATGGCGGCACTGGTCAGCAGCCTGATCCGGCAGAAACGGGAGGTCCACGAGCCCAGGGACAGCCGGCCCATGTCGGCACAGCTGCGGGTGTGTCCCCACGGCACCAAGTCCCTTTGCCAGAAGCAGCTCCTCATCCTGCTGTCCAAGATGCGACTGTGCACCCCCCCACACACAAACAGTGAGCTCCCCTTAGTGAAGGCCCACATTGACCTGTCCTATCTTCTTCTGTGGGCAGGGGTCCTGAAAAACAGGGGCACATGTCACCAGGTCCACCGTCGTGGCAGGTCAGGCAGTTTTTGTGTGGGTCCCTGATGGGCCCAATTTCTGCCCGGCTGCCTGGCAGAAGGCTGGGGTTGTTCTAGGGTCCATGAAGGTGGATCCACATAGAAGGTACCGGAAGAATCTGAGGCTGAAATTACATATTCCCTAATGATAGCAGGCTGCCCCCACCCCCAACCCTTCCTGACTCTGGGTCTCAGTCTTCTCCATAAGATGAGCAAAAATGCTTGCATTTTTATGCCACATACTTATCACAGCTTGTAATCAATCACAAGCTTAGTGTCTGTCTTCCCCTCTAGAATGGAAGTTCCATGAGGACAGGCTACGTCGGTCTTGCTCACCGTTGTGAGCAGTGGCTGTGGTATCAGAAATTTTCACCATATTGTGAAAGGGAGGGAGAGGGAAGAGAGGGAGGGAGGGAGGAGGGGAAACTGAGTGGGCAGAGGGAGATTAGATTCCTATTATCTAAGGGCTCTGGGTTACGGGGGCAGGGCTAGAGAGAAGAACCGGAACACTGTGCCCAGTCTCCAGAGGAAGCTGGGAGAGTGGACTGAAATTGCTGACCCACATCACCGGAGCAGTGGGTCCTCAGCTCAGAAAAGCAAACTTGTGTCTGTCCCCTGGACTTACTCTTTACAAGCCCCGTGCCCCTTCCTTGTGGGGAGGTGGGCAGAGGTAGGAGACCTCCCTGCTTTCGTCCTCCTCCTCCTGGACCCCCACCCCCACCCCAGGCCAGTCTCAGGAGGTGGTTTCTTTCCCCCTTTCTCCCACACAGAGGCTGGCTCGCCTCTCAGTGGGATGGTGAATAAGCCCTTGGGTGACGCTAATTGCCATCAGACATTAGGGGCCTAATGAGAATCATCTTCCTTGAGGACTCCAGCACCTTCCATCCCCAGGGCCGCCAACAGCCCGGCCAGCCCTCCCCACACTGCACCTCCGAGCTCCAGACAGACGTGGGCTATGGGGAGGGGCGAGAGCTGCTCTCCGCAGGCCCCTGTGCCAAGCTGAGGCGGCAACAGCCAGCAGCCCGGGAGGAGGGAGGCTTCCGGGAAGGCTCCAAGCCCATTTTCCAAAAAGAAAATGTCACTTTTCTAGATGAAAAGGAAACTCACAGTGTCGAGAGTTCTAGGACTGAGACAGGCAGATGAGGGACAGAGACGAAGCGCCCCAGCTGGCCTTGCTCTGACCTACCTCTTCCCACACTCTGTCTGGTTGAGTGAAGAGATACGGGGGGGGGGGGCGGTGACCCTGAAGATCCACACACACACCCCCGGCATACGAGCTATGTCCATAGGATTGAAGACCCTCTTCCTCCAGAGTAGAGTGGGATTGAGAGCCGGTCCTTGGGGGTTGGGGCGTGATACCCAACGATGCTATAAAATCATTTCTATTGATCCAATGCCTGGCTGACAGTTGACGGTTGATTCGTCTGGTCTGATCTGGGTTGCGCTCGAATGGAACGGGCCTGACGGTGGGAAAGAACGCCACCCCCCCACCCCTGCCCCTCGGCAGGTGCCTGGGTGAGTGTGCAAGAGGACAGTTCCCCACCTCCATCCCCATGTCCCTTTAAAGGCTGGCAAAACAACTTGTAGGAAGGCATGTCCCCTCCTCTTCGTGTCCCTCCACCCCCAGCAGCGGACAGGTTTTGCAGGAGCTGCGTCCCGGACCCATCCCCAAACGGAGCTGAGCCGGCGAGCTCTGGCGCGGCCCGAGAGGGGCTGGGCGCGACAGCTCGGCTGATTCCCACCCAGGGCTCCGAAGAGCCCCATGCAGACTCTGGCGGTGGGGATAGGGTACCCTCTATGCGCGCCTCTGTCCGAGAGGCCGTAAAACACCTCTGGCGCCCGGCGAGGAGACAGCGTCCTTTGAAAAGGGACAACAGTGGCTGCGGTGGCGTCTTCCCGGGGGGGAAATGTGGCCGCCGCAGCCGGCCGGCCCCACTGGGGCCCCAGCGCTAGCCTGCTCTGGGGAGGAAAAATAAAACATGAAACAGGGGTTAGCGGAATCGTGAGGTCGGCCCTTGCCCAAGTCTCATTAAGGAGACGCGCGCGCTCCCAGGCTGGGAATGCGGAATGGACACGTGGACAGGGGAGGAGAAGCTGGGGCGCGAGGCAGGGGTTGGGGGGCGTCTCCGTGGTGCGCGAGTCGTGGGCCGCGCGCTCCGGGGCCACGTGACCACGGGGAATCGGGGAGGGGAGGGGAAGGGAAGGGAGCGAGCGCGCCAGGCTCCGCGCCCGCTACTGCCGGGGTGGGCGCTGAATCCCGGACGAGGAAGGAGGGCAGGCGAGCGCGAATGTGTGTGTTTCTCTCGAGTCATTTACTGCGGAGCAGCCGGCGTGATCGCCGAGGAGGCGGAGGCGGCGGCGGCGGCGGCGGCTTCGTGCAACTGTGGCTCCCCCCACCTCCTCTTCCTTTTTGCTCCTTGATTCTTGTTCTCCCCTCACACTCGTCCATGGGGAGCCGGCCCCGCCGCTGGCACCTCCTCTCCACTCGGCCCCGTAGGCACCAGTTACCGCCTCCCTGGCCGCAGGCTGCGCGGGCGCCCGGTGCCCCGGCCCCTGGTGTGGCGCCGGGGTCTCGCCGCCCGCAGCCCAGTAGGCGGGGTGCTCCGCTCACCCAAACTGACTCTGAGAGAGAGAGAGAGAGAGAGAGAGAGAGAGAGAGAGACAGAGAGACAGAGAGACAGAGAGAGAGAGACAGAGAGAGACAGAGAGAGACAGAGAGAGAGACAGAGAAAGAGAGAGAGGGAGGGAGCAGATGCCAGGCTGCACCGAGACATTGGGCATCCGGGGGCAGGGCGGGGGCGGCGGGGAGGAGGAGACATCGGAGACTCTGAACCCCGGAAAAGTTCAAGGTTTGTGCAGGTTCCCCCGGGGAAGGCGGAGCAGCGTGGCCCTCTGCTGAGATAGAGCCACACAGCATGTGGGACCTTAGTTCCCCGACCAGACATCGAACCCGCAGCCCCTGCAGTGAAAGCACAGAGTCTTAACCACTGGACTGCCAGGGAAGTTCCTCAGAATACAGAATTCTTATCTACTGCTTATGTGTGGTTATTCAAGCAGGGCCGTCGCTATTAACAAACATATTCCTGGGACTTCCCTGCTGGCGTACTGAAAAACAATCCGCCTGCCAACACAGGGGACACAGGTTCAATCCCTGGTCCAGGAAGATCCCACATGCTGAGGAGCCACTACTGAGCCCGTGCTCTACAGCCTGCAAGCCACAACTACTGAGTCTGCATGCCGCAGACTGAAGCCCATACGCCTAGAGCCCATGCTCCACAACAAAGAGAAGCCACCGCAAGGAGAAACCTGTGCATTACAACGAAGAGTAGCCCCCGCTCACCACAACTAGAGAAAGCCCACACACAGCAATGAAGACCCAACGCAGCCAAAATAAAAAAATAAATAAAAATTAAAAAATAAACATATCCTAAAAGAGAGTCCCAGAAGCCAGTAGTTGAGTTCTGGTTATAGAAAGACAAAAGATACTGTCTAGCAGAATCTTGATTATCCAGACAAAAAGGATAAAGAGGGTTCTTACTAAGGCCAACCTAGTGAAAAAGGAACATCTAGTATATAAGATACCCTATTTCTCAGATGAGATTAAAAGAAACATTTATAGTCCTGATGTGACAAGAAAAATATATCAAATTTGAAGCAACAATCAGAAAAAACAATTTTTTCTTTGGTGGTAAAATATTTTCATCTTTCATAACCAAGATCTTTCATAACCATTACCTACATACTGCTAATGGAATATTTCAGATTCTGTCCTGTCTACAGGGGTTATTTTCAGCATTGGATCTATCTGTGACCTGGGAATCTCTTATAGTTCTCCTAAGATCCACCACCTCAAGGACTCAACGTCTATTCAAGCAGCATGTGGTTCCATAAAAGCAATCAGAGTGCACTGTCCTCAACTGTGGATCCCGGAAGACCAAAGGAGGCTTTAATACTGAGGTTGTTTGGCTTGCACAACAGTCAAGAAAAGTCAGTGAATGCCAAGCTGGTTTGCTTCCTTTGATGGAAGCTGCTGAAAAGGTCTTCCGTTTGGAGGCATTTACCAGTTTTTCTGGTACAATAGCTACAGCTGTGAGCTTTCTGAGTGTGAACAGACATATGTAAAACATGAAATATTAGGGACAGGCACCATCTGCAACTGATTGTCTCACAGGCTGGGACTGCAATATAGGAGTAGCAACGGACACACTTTTCTCAGGGCCATACACTGGCAAAAAAAAAAAAAAAAAACTTTTGGGGACTTCCCTGATGGTCCAGTGGTTAAGAATCCGCCTTCCAATGCAGGGGATGCGGGTTTGATCTGTGGTCAGGGAACTAAGATCCCACATGCTGTGGGGCAACTAAGCCCGCACTCTAGCGCCCGGGTGCTGCAACTAAGACCTGATGCAGCCAAAGAAAACAAACAAAAAAACCCTTTTGGCTGACAAAGATCTTAAAGATATGAATAAATGGGATTGTAAGACTGTGTCCTTTGCAGCTAGCATCCTCAGCACTTCCTGCCCTAATCATTCAAAGGTTAAATGAACACAGTTGATGAATACTGCCTTGTTTTAGAAGAGACATCTGAAGAAAAAACCAAGACATTATGGCTTTTCCCTAATTAATATCCATCCTCTTATTAAACTACACTTATGTGGGGTATAAAGGGGATACAGAGATAGATAATAAAAACCATATACACTAAAGGACCAATTCTTTATCCATAGGTTAACCTCTAACCATAAAGTAGTATAGAAGGAAAGAAGAATTTTTATGAAGGGGCCATCAGGCTTTCAGGTAAAGACAGTAGACTTAAAATCACATTTAAATTTTCTTTCTCTTGGAAGAAATTCTGCCATAATTAAAGGGAAAAAATTTAAAGGTATAAATTCATAGAGATGGGGAAGAGAAAATACAACTGCAACAAAATCTCAGTAACTGTGAAACAAATGGTGTTAGCAAAAATACCACAGAATTCTCAAAGGCTTAGGACTGGTAGTGCCTCTGGAACTGTATGGAGGGGAAATGGGGGGAGGGGATGTTAAAAGAAAGAGGATCAAGAAACTGTTACAGCCCTAGATCCCCCCACCATTCTAAGCTACCTCAGCCCCTCAATAAAACTGAAAGATTGATTCTTTCAGAGAAAATAAGATAGATGGCACCTTGGGACTTCCCTGGTGGTGCAGTGGTTAAGAATCCACCTGCCAACACAGGGGACACAGGTTTGAGCCCTGGTCTGGGAAGATCCCACATGCCACGGAGCAACTAAGCCCATGCGCCACAACTACTGAGCCCACGTGCCACAACTACTGAAGCCTGTGCACCTAGAGCCTGTGCTCCACAAGAGAAGCCACCGCAATGAGAAGCCAGTGCACCCAAACAAAGAGTAGCCCCCGCTCACCACAACTAGAGAAAGCCTGTGCGCAGCAATAAAGACCCAATGCAGCCAAAAATAAATAAATATATAAAAAATAAAATAAATAAAATAGTAAGATAGATGGCACTTTGAAGGGGATGCCAGGCATGGCTGAGGGGTGGTGAAGGAAGTGAATTTATGCATATACTGAATGCTGAGACTCTCCAGCCCTCTTTCCCAATTTAGCTCCCAGGAGGCTGCTAGAAACTCTTTATATTCTAAACAGGAGAGGCAAGGATAATTTTTTGAAAAATTAAGCCAGCCCCTAAAGAACGACATGAAAGTACTGACACAGAGGATTCCAGCTACCCTCGGTGATGGGTAACTGGAGCTCCTAACCTGGCCCTCATGGTTTAGAGGACCATACTCTGATCTTCCTCTGGCCTCCTCGGAACCCCTGTATAGAAGAATCCACACGGCCAAAGAGACATGCCCAGGTAGAACACATAGAATTTCCTGGCTTAAAAGCCCTAACACTGTTTCCAGGGCCTTCTTGAAATACTTCTACTGGTCACTTTTCCTGAGGGTCAGTAAGCATATTCTTAGGCCCAAGGGATGGCCAAAGGGTGGAAGTTGAATAAAGGAAGAGTAGGCTGTGAAACAGGGTTCTTCAGTTGCACTCCTGAGTGAACAGATGGGGAATTTTAGCAAAGAACCAAATGGAAGTCCTAGAACTGAAAAGTACAGTATCTGTTGCTGTTTTTATTTTTTATTTTTGGCCGTGCCGTGCGGCCTGTGGGATCTTAGTTCCCAGACCAGGGCCTGAACCTGTGCCCCCTGCAGTGGAAGTGCAGAGTTTTAACCACTGGACTGCCAGGGAAGTCCCAAAAAGTACAATATTGAAATGAAAGTTATACTGAATGGATGTAACAGAACACTGTAGCCTATAAAAGGAGCGTCTGTATACTTGAAGACAGATCAACAGGAATCACCTCATCTGAAGAACACAAAGGAAGAAAACAATAACTAAAAACCACCCTTAGTGATCTGAGGGACAATATCGAGTGGTTACACATATGTGTAAGTGGAGGTCTGAAAGGAGGGAACAGGGATGCTGAGGCGGAAAAAAATTTAAAGAAATAATGGAAAAAAATTTCCCAAATTTGGCAGAAACTATCAATTTACAGATCCAAGCTCAGTGAACCCGAAGCCAGATAAATACAATGAAAACACCTAGGTACTTAACAGTCAAGCAGCTGAAAGCCAGATAAATACAATGAAAACACCTAGGTCCATAACAGTCAAGCTGCTGAAAACCAAACATAAAAGAAAAAGAGAGGGTGCCCATAGATCAGCACTGTCCAACAGAACTTTCTGTAATGATGGAAATGTTCTACTTCTGCACTGCCCAATCTAGTAACCACCAGCCATGTGAACATCTGAAATGTGGCTGACGCAACTGAGGAAGTGAATTTTTAATTTTATGTTATTTTAATTAACTTCAATTTATATAGCCATAAGTGGCTAGTGGCTATCATACTGAACAGTGTAGCTAAGAAGCCTTATGAGATATCAACCCATCATAATATGTGCACTTTACTGATTCAAACAAACAGTAATAAAAAAAACAAACAAAAAGTTTAAGATACGGAGATAATTAAAAACTTGAGAACTGACTGGATATTTGATGTTAACGAATTCTTGTTAATTTTTTAATGTGCACATAGTTATTGTGGTTATGTTTTTAATAAGACACCATCTGTTTTAAACATATATATTGAAATATTTCCAGATGAAATGATATAAATGCCTAACATTCACGTCAAAACAATACGCTGTGGACAGGGGTATAGATGAAACAATATTAACTATGGGTTGATAATTATTGAAGCTAGATGATGGGCACACAGGGACTCATTACACTATTTTGTTTACTTTTGTAGAGTTAAAAATTTTTCATAGAGAAGGCGGAAGATGGCGGAAGAGTAAGACGCGGAGATCACCTTCCTCCCCACAGATACACCAGAAATACATCTACACGTGGAACAGCTCCTACAGAACACCTGCTGAAGGCTGGCAGAAGACCTCAGTCCTCCCAAAAGGCAAGAAATTCTCCACATACCTGGGTAGGGCAAAAGAAAAAAAGAAAAAGCAGAGACAAAAGAATAGAGACGGCACCTGCACCAGTGGGAGGGAGCTGTGAAGGAGGAAAAGTTTCCACACACTAGGAAGCCCCTTCGCGGGCGGAGACTGCGGGAGGCGGAGGGGGGAGCTTCGAAGCCGCGGAGGAGTGCACAGGAACGGGTGCGGAGGGCAAAGCGGGGAGATTCCCACACAGAGGATCGGTGCCGACCGGCACTCACCAGCCCGAGAGGCTTGTCTGCTCACCCGCCGGGGCGGGCGGGGCTGCGAGCTGAGGCTCTGAGGCTCGGGTTTCGGTTTCGGACGGAGCCCAGGGAGAGGACTGGGGTTGGCGGCTTGAACATAGCCTGAAGGGGTTAGTGCACCACAGCTAGCCGGGAGGGAGTCCGGGGAAAAGTCTGCACCTGCCGAAGAGGCAGGAGACTTTTCCTTCCCTCTTTGTTTCCTGGGGCGTGAGGAGAGGGGTTTAAGAACGCTGCTTAAAGGAACTCCAGAGACGGGCGCGAGCCGCGGTAAAAGCGCGAACCCCAGAGACGGGCGCGAGCCGCGGCTGAAAGCGCGGAATCCAGAGACGGGCGCAAACCGCGGCTAAAAGCGCGGACCCCAGAGGCGGGCGGGAGACGTTAAGGCTGCTGCTGCCGCCACCAAGGGGCCTGTGTGCGAGCACAGGTCACTCTCCACACCCCTCTTCCGCGGAGCCTGTGCAGCCCGCCACTGCCAGGTTCCCGGGATCCAGGGACAACTTCCCCGGGAGAACGCACAGCGCGCCTCAGGCTGGTGCAAAGTCACGCCGGCCTTTGCCACCGCAGGCCCGCCCCGCACTCCGTGCCCCTCCCTCCCCGCCGGCCTGAGTGCGCCAGAGCCCCCGAATCAGCGGCTCTTTTAACCCCATCCTGTCTGAGCAAAAAACAGACGCCCTCCAGCGACCTACACGCAGTGGCAGGGCCAAATCCAAAGCTGAGCCCTGGGAGCTGTGAGAACAAAGAAGAGAAAGGGAAATCTCTCCCAGCAGCCTCAGAAGCAGCGGATTAAAGCTCCACAATCAACTTGATATACCCTGCATCTGTGGAATACCTGAATAGACAACCAATCATCCCAAATTAAGGAAGTGGACTTTAGGAGCAAGATCTATGATTTTTTCCCTTTTCCTCTTTTTGTGAATGTGTATGTGTATGCTTCTGTGTGAGATCTTCTCTGTATAGTCTTGCTTCCACCATTTGTCCTAGGGTTCTATCCGTCCATGTTTTTTTTTTTTTTTTTTAATTTTCTTTTCTTAATAATTAATTTTAATAACGTTATTATACTTTACCTTAGTTCTTTCTTTCTTTCTTTCTTTCCTTCCTTCCTTCCCTCCTTTAGACAACGAATCATCCCAAATTGAGGAGGTGGTCTCTGACAGCAAGATTTATGATTTTTCCCCATTTACCTCTTTTAGTGAGGGTGTATGTGTATGCTTCTGTGTAAGATTTTTGTCAGTATAGCTTTGCTTCCAACATTTGTCCTAAGGTTCTATCCATCCCCCTTTTCTTTTTTTTTTTAAATAAGAATTTTTTAATTCAATAACTTTATTATACTTTATTTTATTTTTACTGTATCTTCTTTCTTTCTGTCTTTTTTCCTTCTTTCCCTCCTTCCTTCCTTCCTCCCTCCCTCCCTCCCTCCTTTCTTTCCTTCTTGTCTTCTTTCCTTCTTTGCCTCTTTCTTTCTTCCTTCCTTCCTACCCTCCTTTCCTTCTTTCTTTCCTCATACTTCTACTAATTCCCTCTACTTTTTCTCCCTTTTATCCTGAGCCGTGTGGATGAAAAGCTCTTGGTGCTCCAGCCAGGAGGCAGGGCTCTGCCTCTGAGGTAGGAGAGCCAACTTCAGGACACTGGTCAACAAGAGACCTCCCAGCTCCACATAATATCAAACGGCGAAAATCTCCCAAAGACCTCCATCTTAACACCAGCACCCAGCTTCACTCAACGACCAGCAAGCCACAGTGCTGGAAAACCTATGCCAAACAACTAGCAAAACAGGAACACAATCCCACCCATTAGCAGAGAGGCTGCCTAAAATCATAATAAGGCCACAGACACCCCAAAACACACGACCAGACATGAACCTGCCCACTAGAGAGACAAGATCCAGCCTCATCCACCACAACACAGGCACTAGTCCCCTCCACCAGGAAGCCTACACA
This sequence comes from Grampus griseus, assembly GCF_964374135.1. NCBI lineage: Eukaryota > Metazoa > Chordata > Mammalia > Artiodactyla > Delphinidae > Grampus > Grampus griseus. The sequence goes on from NC_139014.1 coordinate 57,329,514, forward strand.
ACCCACTGAACCAACCTTAGCAACTGGAGACAGACATCAAAAACAGGAGGAACTAAGAACCTGCAGCCTGCAAAAAGGAGACCCCAAACACAGTAAGATAACCAAAATGAGAAGACAGAAAAACACATAGCAGATAAAGGAGCAAGATAAAAATGCACCAGACCTAACAAATGAAGAGGAAATAGGCAGTCTACCTGAAAAAGGATTCAGAATAATGATAGTAAGGTTGATCCGAAATCTTGGAGATAGAATGGACAACAGAATGGACAAAATGCAAGAATCAGTTAACAAGGACCTAGAAGAACTAAAGATGAAACAAGCAATGATGAACAACACAATAAATGAAATTAAAAGTACTCTAGATGGGATCAATAGCAGAATAACTGAGGCAGAAGAACGGATAAGTGACCTGGAAGATAAAATAGTGGAGATAACTACTGCAGAGCAGAATAAAGAAAAAAGAATGAAAAGAACTGAGGACAGTCTCAGAGACCTCTGGGACAACATTAAACACACCAACATTCGAATTATAGGGGTTCCAGAAGAAGAAGAGAAAAAGAAAGGGACTGAGAAAATATTTGAAGAGATTATAGTTGAAAACTTCCTTAATATGGGAAAGGAAATAGTTAATCAAGTCCAGGAAGCACAGAGAGTCCCATACAGGATAAATCCAAGGAGAAATACGACAAGACACATATTAATCAAACTGTCAAAAATTAAATACAAAGAAAGCATATTAAAAGCAGCAAGGGAAAAACAACAAGTAACACATAAGGGAATCCCCATAAGGTTAACAGCTGATCTCTCAGCAGAAACCCTACAAGCCAGAAGGGAGTGGCAGGACATACTGAAAGTGATGAAGGAGAAAAACCTGCAGCCAAGACTACTCTACCCAGCAAGGATCTCATTCAGATTTGATGGAGAAATTAAAACCTTTACAGACAAGCAAAAGTTGAGAGAGTTCAGCACCACCAAACCAGCTTTACAACAAATGCTAAAGGATCTTCTCTAGGCAAGAAACACAAGAGAAGGAAAAGACCTATAATAACGAACCCAAAACAATTTAGAAAATGGGAATAGGAACATACATATCGATAATTACCTTAAATGTAAATGGACTAAATGCTCCCACCAAAAGACACAGATTAGCTGAACGGATACAAAAACAAGACCCATATATTTGCTGTCTACAAGAGACCCACTTCAGACCTAGAGACACATACAGACTGAAAGTAAGGGGATGGAAAAAGATATTCCATGCAAATGGAAACCAAAAGAAAGCTGGAGTAGCAATTCTCATATCAGACAAAATAGACTTTAAAATAAAGACTATTAAAAGAGACAAAGAAGGACACTACATAATGATCAAGGGATCGATCCAAGAAGAAGATATAACAATTGTAAATATTTATGCACCCAACATAGGAGCACCTCAATACATAAGGCAAATACTAACAGCCATAAAAGGGGAAATCGAGAGTAACACATTCATAGTAGGGGACTTAAACACCCCACTTTACCCATGGACAGATCATCCAAAATGAAAATAAATAAGGAAACACAAGCTTTAAATGATACATTAAACAAGATGGACTTAATTGATATTTATAGGACACTCCATCCAAAAACAACAGAATACACATGCTTCTCAAGTGCTCATGCAACATTCTCCAGGATAGATCATATCTTAGGTCACAAATCAAGCCTTGGTAAATTTAAGAAAATAGAAATTGTATCAAGTATCTTTTCTGACCACAACGCCATGAGACTAGATATCAATTACAGGAAAAGGTCTGTAAAAAATACAAACACATGGAGGCTAAACAATACACTACTTAATAATGAAGTGATCACTGAAGAAATCAAAGAGGAAATCAAAAAATACCTAGAAACAAATGACAATGGAGACACAACGACCCAAAACCTGTGGGATGCAGCAAAAGCAGTTCTAATGGGGAAGTTTATAGCAATACAAGCCCAGCTTAAGAAGCAGGAAACATCTCGAATAAACAACCTAACCTTGCACCTCAAGCAATTAGAGAAAGAAGAACAAAAAAACCCCAAAGCTAGCAGAAGGAAAGAAATCATAAAAATCAGATCAGAAATAAATGAAAAAGAAATGAAGGAAACAATAGCAAAGATCAATAAAACTAAAAGCTGGTTCTTTGAGAAGATAAACAAAATAGATAAACCACTAGCCAGACTCATCAAGAAAAAAAGGGAGAAGACTCAAATCAATAGAATTAGAAATGAAAAAGGAGAGGTAACAACTGACACTGCAGAAATAAAAGAGATCATGAGAGATTACTATAAGCAACTCTATGCCAATAAAATGGACAATCTGGAAGAAATGGATAAATTCTTAGAAATGCACAACCTGCCAAGACTGAATCAGGAAGAAATAGAAAATATGAACAGACCAATCACAAGCACTGAAATTGAAACTGTGATTAAAAATCTTCCAACAAAGAAAAGCCCAGGACCAGATGGCTTCACAGGCGAATTCTATCAAACATTTAGAGAAGAGCTAACACCTATCCTTCTCAAACTCTTCCAAAATATAGCAGAGGGAGGAACACTCCCAAACTCCTTCTACGAGGCCACCATCACCTTGATACCAAAACCAGACAAGGACGTCACAAAGAAAGAAAACTACAGGCCAATATCACTGATGAACATAGATGCAAAAATCCTCAACAAAATACTAGCAAACAGAATCCAACAGCACATTAAAAGGATCATACACCATGATCAAGTGGGGTTTATTCCAGGAATGCAAGGATTCTTCAATATATGCAAATCTATCAGTGTGATAAACCATATTAACAAACTGAAGGAGAAAAACCATATGATCATCTCAATAGATGCGAAGAAAGCTTTTGACAAAATTCAACACCCATTTATGATAAAAACCCTGCAGAAAGTAGGCATAGAGGGAACTTTCCTCAACATAATAAAGGCCATATATGACAAGCCCACAGCAAGCATCATCCTCAATGGTGAAAAACCGAAAGCATTTCCACTAAAATCAGGAACAAGACAAGGTTGCCCACTCTCACCACTCTTATTCAACATAGTTTTGGAAGTTTTAGCCACAGCAGTCAGAGAAGAAAAGGAAATAAAAGGAATCCAAATCGGAAAAGAAGAAGTAAAGCTGTCACTGTTTGCAGATGACATGATCCTATACATAAAGAACCCTAAAGATGCTACCAGAAAACTACTAGAGCTAATCAATGAATTTGGTAAAGTGGCAGGATACAAAATTAATGCACAGAAATCTCTGGCATTCCTATATACTAACGATGAAAAATCTGAAAGTGAAATCAAGAAAACACTCCCATTTACCATTGCAACAAAAAGAATAAAATATCTAGGAATAAACCTACCTAAGGAGACAAAAGACCTGTATGCAGAAAATTATAAGACACTGATGAAAGAAATTAAAGATGATACAAATAGATGGAGAGATATACCATGTTCTTGGATTGGAATAATCAACATTGTGAAAATGACTCTACTACCCAAAGCAATCTATAGATTCAATGCAATTCCTATCAAACTACCACTGGCATTTTTCACAGAACTAGAACAAAAAATTTTGCAATTTGTATGGAAACACAAAAGACCCCGAATAGCCAAAGCAATCTTGAAAACGAAAGAAGGAACTGGAGGAATCAGGCTCCCTGACTTCAGACTATACTACAAAGCTACAGTTATCAAGACGGTATGGTACTGGCACAAAAACAGAAAGATAGATCAATGGAACAGGATAGAAAGCCCAGAGATAAACCCATGCACATACGGACACCTTATCTTTGATAAAGGTGGCAGTAATGTACAGTGGAGAAAGGACAGCCTCTTCAATAAGTGGTGCTGGGAAAACTGGACAGCTACATGTAAAAGTATGAGATTAGATCACTCCCTAACACCATACACAAAAATAAGCTCAAAATGGATTAAAGACCTAAATGTAAGGCCAGAAACTATCAAACTCTTAGAGGAAAACATAGGCAGAACACTCTATGACATAAATCACAGCAAGATCCTTTCTGACCCACCTCCTAGAGTAATGGAAATAAAAACAAAAATAAACAAATGGGACCTAATGAAACTTCAAAGCTTTTGCACAGCAAAGGAAACCATAAACAAGACCAAAAGACAACCCTCAGAATGGGAGAAAATATTTGCAAATGAAGCAACCGACAAAGGATTAATCTCCAAAATTTACAAGCAGCTCATGCAGCTGAATAACAAAAAAACAAACAACCCAATCCAAAAATGGGCAGAAGATCTAAATAGACATTTCTCCAAAGAAGATACACAGACTGCCAACAAACACATGAAAGAATGCTCAACACCTTTAATCATTAGAGAAATGCAAATCAAAACTACAATGAGATATCATCTCACACCAGTCAGAATGGCCATCATCAAAAAATCTAGAAACAATAAATGCTGGAGAGGGTGTGGAGAAAAGGGAACACTCTTGCACTGCTGGTGGGAATGTGAATTGGTTCAGCCACTATAGAGAACAGTATGGAGGTTCCTTAAAACACTACAAATAGAACTACCATATGACCCAGCAATCCCACTACTGGGCATATACCCTGAGAAAACCAAAATTCAAAAAGAGTCATGTACCAAAATGTTCATTGCAGCTCTATTTACAATAGCCCGGAGATGGAAACAACCTAAGTGCCCATCATCGGATGAATGGATAAAGAAGATGTGGCACATACATACAATGGAATATTACTCAGCCATAAAAAGAAACGAAATTGAGCTATTTGTAATGAGGTGGATAGACCTAGAGTCTGTCATACAGAGTGAAGTAAGTCAGAAAGAAAAAGACAAATACCGTATGCTAACACATATATATGGAATTTAAGGGAAAAAAAATGTCATGAAGAACCTAGGGGTAAGGCAGGAATAAAGACGCAGACCTCCTAGAGAACGGACTTGAGGTTATGGGGAAGGGGAAGGGTGAGCTGTGACAGGGCGAGAGAGAGTCATGGACATATACACACTAACAAACATAGTAAGGTTGATAGCTAGTGGGAAGCAGCCGCATGGCACAGGGATATTGGCTTGGTGCTTTGTGACTGCCTGGAGGGGTGGGATAGGGAGGGTGGGAGGGAGGGAGACGCAAGAGGGAAGAGATATGGGAACATATGTATATGTATAACTGATTCACTTTGTTATAAAGCAGAAACTAACACACCATTGTAAAGCAATTGTACCCCAATAAAGATGTTAAAAAAAAAAAGTAATTTAACCATGCACTATAAAAAAAGATAAAAAAAAATTTCATAAAATGTTTTTAGAATGTAGAGCAAAAGGAGAAAGAGATGGAAAATAGGACAAAAAAAAAAAAGAAAGGGAGACCGGTCCAGGAGGGTCAACATTCAAATAGCAAAACTTCCAATAAGAGAGACAGAGAAAATGGAGGGAGATGTATAAAAAAGAAAAACTCCCAGAACTGAAGGATACAAGTTTCTACATTGAAAGAGCCCAAAAAGTACCTAGTAAAATGGATGAAAAGAGACACACACACACCAAGGCACATCACCGTGAAACTTCAGAACATGGAGGATAAAGAAAGGATCGTACAAACTTTCACTGAGAAAGCACACGGCACAGAAAAGGATCAACAATCAGAATGGCTTCAGACTAGGAAGCAAATTATTTTCCTAACCTAGAATGATATACAGAAACCATCAGACAAGTGTGAAGATAAAAAAGACATTTTAAAACATGTGAAGTCTCAAAAACTTTATTCTCTACATACTTATTCTTAGGAAGCTACTAGAGGATGTTTTTCATCAAAATGAAGGAGTAAACCAAGGAAAGAAAAATACAATAGGAGACCCAACATACCAGACAGGCGAAGGGAATGAATCCCCAGGGCTATTATGAAGGGAGATCCCAGGATGACAGTTCCAGGTGTTGAAGGAAGTCTGTTCAGACTGACACAATCAAAAGACTCCAAAAGGATACTATAAGAAAGTGAAACTGATTAAGACTATCTTGAAGAGTCTGATCTCACTGCAGTTTGGGAATGAATTACAGTTACACAAAAAATTAAACAAACAGGAGCGGCCAAGCAGTGCCAGGCCAGGTGGGTACGTCTGTCTGTCTTGCCATGCCCGCACCGGAGACCAGCCCTGGAGGCGGTCCGGGCCCATTCTGTGGCCGGCACCATGAAGCAGGAGTTGGCAGCCCAGAACACCCCACCCCCCAGGACGACGGCGGCCCCCAAGCGCTGTGGATTTCTGGGTACGGCTCCCTGGTGTGGAGGCCTGACTTCGCCTACAGCGACAGCTGTGTGGGCTTCGTGCACCGCTACAGTGGCCGCCTCTGACAGGGAGATACCTTCCATCGGGGAAGTGACAAGATGCCTGGTCGTGTGGTGACCCTCCCTGAAGATCGTGAGGGCTGCACTTGGGGTGGTGTGGCGTACCAGGTGCAAGGTGAGCAGGTCAATGAGGCCCTGAAGTACCTGAACGTGTGGGAGGCAGTGCTTGGTAGCTATGATACCAAGGAGGTCACCTTCTGCCCTCAAGATGCCCCTGACCAACCACTCAAGGCACTGGCCTACGTGGCCACCCCGCAGAACCCTGGTTACCTGGGCCCTGCGCCTGAGGGGGCCATCGCTATGCAGATCCTGGCCTGCCGAGGCTTCTCTGGCCACAGTCTTGAGTACTTGCTGCTCCTGGCAGACTTCAGGCAGCTCTGTGGGCCCCAGGCACAGGACGAGCACCTGGCAGCCATCGTGGATGCTGTAGGCACCATGCTGCCCTGCTTCTGCCCCACTGAGCAGGCTTTGGCACTGGTCTGAGGGGCTGAGCCGCTACGTGGACACAGGGGCCAGGTCCCTACTCCAGTGCACACAGACAGACTTGATATAGCTGGAGCCCACTGAGAACACTTGGTGGGCCGACTGGGGCCTCTCTCAAGCCCCTGCCTGTCTGCCAGCCCCCAGATCTCCTACCTGACACTGACTTACTACTTGAAACTCTATTTATTGCACCATGTTGGTGTGGTGGGCAGGGTGGGGGGCCTGCCCTAGATATAGGGACCCTGCTGAGCAGTGCCCCACCCCAGGCACCTGTTGCCTGATCAGATTCCCCCCAGTGCTGCTGCTATCCCCATACTACCCAGGCCTCCACCTCCCCAGGGAGCCTCCAAGAGCCTTGACCCCTCTGCCCATGACTCCAGACCAAGCATTCCCTAGCCCCAGAAACAACACCCGTCAAAGGTCCCAGCCTGCTGGTGAGGGTAGGAGAGAGTGAGGAGAGGGGACCCTACAAGAACTGAGGCCCCTGCCAGCCGTGCTCATCCCCCAGGTCCCCAGGGTAGAGCTGGATCTGGAGGCCAGACACAGCTGCTGAGGCTGGGCCTAGGCCTCTTACCCATTTGGCTTTGTTTCCCTGTCTTTCTGTCTGTCTGTCTGGGCTACTCCTGTCTGTTTGTTGGTCTATTCCTGGGAAGCTCATCACTATAGGTCCTGGCACCTTCCCAGTCCGTCCCATACTATAATCCATAAGCTGATCTCATTAAAAAAAAAAAACAAAAAGACAGGTATTAATGTGTAAATATCTAATTACTTATAAAAATTTTATGGAGAAAAAAAAATCACACTATATAGCTCAGCTATGAGGAGTATATATAATCATAATAACATAAACAATGAACACTGATGAAAGCAAATTCTAAGACAGCTCTATCAGGAAAACAGGAGGATTGGAAATATGTATGTAGATGACGGCCATACGTGGTGACAGAAGGCTGGGGACTGGGTTTTTCTTAGCTAACTACAGAACTAGTTGACTCTAAATTGTAGTTTTACAATCCCGATAAAATTAAAATTTGAAAGAATGGTGCTATCCATGTTCTCACAAGAGTTTACAGCCTGGTGAAAAAGGAGGCCAAGCAGCTGTGAGAACACTACAGCATCTATACAAAGATTGGGTTGAACATGTGTTATATCATTGTTCTACTGTCTTTTTGCAGACACTGACTTGAAGAAGCAGTCAGCTGCCAGGTATCAAGTTTGAAGGAGTATATTGGGAAAATGTTTCTAAGCAACTGACACAGAGGAAATGAAAAACAAGGATCTCAAAGTCAGAGAAAACTCAGAGAAAATTCATTTAGACATTTGTTAAGGTTTTTGTTTTATTTAAATAGAGGGGATCAATTCGCTTTTCTTTTTAAGGAATATAATTATATGATATAAATAAACTCAAGAGAAGCTCCCAACGGGGACAAGCTAAGCTTTACTTTGTGTAATATTGATAAGTTGAATTCACAAAGGCTTTTACAACCAACATTATTAGTACAGCTGAAAAAATTTTCTAGGTTCAAACTTCTAGTAGGCACCTAAGTTATAACTTATTTTACATTTTAAGAGGGAACAGTGTCTTTCAATAATCTTTCAAAAAGACTATAAGCCAATAAGTAGTTTGACGATGTTTTTAATGAAAAGTTTTTGTACTAAATGTTACATTACAGTTTTGGCGACTAGGTTTGATTTATCTGTCCTACGTTGATATCAGATTAGCCAAAATAGCTAAAACTCACACTGCTTTCAAAATTTCATTTCCTAAACCCCCAGTTTTTCTTTCCTGATTTTATGGTCTGGAGTACTAGAAAAGTACTAATTTTTCCTGCATGAGCTCTTGAATTTAAACATTATGTTCGCATAACATTTAAATGCCAATCAACCTTTACCTGGCTTTATCTGCATCTTTATGGTCTAAGCTTGTTGAAGTTAAGATCTGATTCTTTTTGTTCATACTAGGACAAGAGCAGAATGGAAGCTGAAATCTGAAGTAGCCCAGCACTTTACGCTAGTCATTAGCTTCACCTTGCACTAGCAGACATTAAATAGAGCTGCTCACAGCGGGGAAAGAAACTTCACCTCTTTGCAAGTTTTTGCTTATCTTCTCCATTGGGTAATACCAATTAATGAGAAAATACCCATTATTATGACATCCCTGCAAGAAAAGAATCCATGGGGAAAACATGGAGAATCGATAGTTGACTACAGATAGAAGCTGCTTTATTATATTCTGCTTAGATAGAAAATTTTTAAGATTGTTTTTATAATGTCACGTTTGTGAAAATGAAAACTTGCTAGTCCTAATATCATAACAATACTTTTGAAGGAGGGGTTTGGACTAAGATTCAATTTCTTTTATGAGGGTTCCTATTTGGGATGTTCATTTCACTGAATGTGAAATGGAAATGCAAATAGGGAAGTAAACTGACATTTATTTATTTACTGTTTCCTTTTGGTTTTAAGAGTAGGAAATTTGCCCTCATTTCTGTGACCCAAATTCCCTTTCCTAATTCTAAAGTAAAGCATTCTCGCACCCATGCTGACTGTCCTCAAATATTTGGCTTGAGGCTCTGTGGGCCAACAGGAGGTTAGACTTCAATGAGAAGAGAGGAGATGTAAATTTGAGTTAGTTAGTTTCTTTTAGGATTCTGTGCTGGAAAAGCCCCTTAACACATTAGTCTCATTATAGCAAGAGAGCCAATTCCTTCTGCACAGAAATCCTTGTTTTGTTCTTCTAGACTGAGCCAAGTTATATTGTGACTCACTCATTGTCACTCTAAATCATTACACCCTTTTCTGAGAAAGAAGCAGTCAACTGCTGAGGCAGCAAGGTAGTTAGTCAACTGGCAAGCAGGCTTGGTGCACTGGCACTTAAGCTATTGGAGAATGTTACTTTCAACTCTAAGTAATTTTATTGCTGATCTCTCACCATAAGTACTAGTATCCCACACTGGTATTTCCAGGAGATTGAGCAATGGGATCCCACCTGTCTTGATTGGAAAGTGGAAGGTTGAAATTTTTTGCTCATCATTTAAAACATATTTTATAGTCTCATTCATACTATTCTATCATTTCAAGTTCTGATAGAAGGGGATAGCAATCCTCTTTGTCGCATCTTCTGACTGTCAGTCACAGTGCACCTTTCCCTCTTGTTTTTTTTTTTTTGGTTAAATTGTGAGCTGACTTTCAGTAGAGACTTTCTTCTCAGATGGGAGTCCTGATGGCCTTAAAGTTCAAAACCATTGCATAAAGGCCGTTCTGCATTTGCTTCCGCCAGTTACCCTGGGTTTCACCAGTTCTGGTCCAATTTTACATTAATTTACTGGTTTGGAGAATTCTTCATGTACACAGTATAAATTCGGGCCCTGGATTTCTCACAAGAGGTCGCCCAGAACCCAGGTCAAAGAGAACTCTCTCATCACTTGCCCCTGTGGAAATCTTTTTCTAGTTCCCCTTTCATTGAGGGACTTGCCCTTCCAGGCTCTCAGCTTTGTGCAGGGATCAGTTACAATTCCCCATCTCAGGTCAGCCCAAGGTGGTCTCTTCTGTCCTTGTGAGCATTAAAACCCTCAACTTCTTGGGCTTATATCTGTATTTTATCCCTTGAGGGTTGCTACAGCTTCAGCTTACATGCTTACTACTCTGCCTTCATGTTGCTCAAACCCCAGAAGGCTTATATTTCAAAGAGAAATTCAAAGTGGTGAAAACGAAACGATACTCTAAGCTAGGACCTTAAGCATTCTAAAAAGTCAATATTTTCAAGATGGAGAGGCTCTTATAAACTTCATAAAGTTCTGAGCTCCTCTAAGATGCCGCTACACTTACCACACACTTATCATATTTAAATCCAGAAAACTCAACTACTTATGGCTGTGTATTCAAAGATGACCTCCACACAGCTCTACTGAAATCTATTCTTGTGACATTCAAATTCCCTATGAAAGTCTTAGGAAAAAAAAAAGTTTGCACATAACACCTTGAAACGTTTGTTTGTTGAGTAAAAAGAACGTAACTTTGTGTCAAGGCGTGACTTCTGTGTGTATTTTTAATGAAAAATAAAAGTCTTCTCCACAGATTTATTTCAAACCCTATTCCATGACCAAATCTAATATAAGAAAGAGAGGGGTTGCTTTACAGATAACATTGGCAAGACATAAACCTGTACCCCCTGAGTGAAGTAAAAGTCTAACCTGCAGGTTGTTCAGAGGCTCCATCTTCATGACTGGGCCCAAGGTGTTGAGGCAGGGAGACATCAATGTTCTGGTTTGGCATCAGTGGTGTATGGATGTCCAGAGGAGTGCTGGGGATGACACCAAAGCTAGGAGAGAGGATGAAGAAATCCCAGAGGTTAATCAGGAGGCAGGATTTAGTCACGTCTTTAGGTTTCAATGGCTTTTTACTCCATTTGAAGGAAACATAAGGAATAGTAGGCACTAAAGTGCCCAATTCTAATTTGCTGTAACACTAGTTACAACATAACCTCTTTTTTCCATTAAGAAGATTTGAGGAAGGAGAAAACATTCATAAGCAGAGAACTGGTTTGCTAATGCTCTGATTCTGAAAGTTTCTTATGTTTATCATGCCACTAGAGGGACAGGTTTGATAAGCATCTTTTTCTTTTACATCTTCCTTTAGATAATCTTTGGGAGAAAGAACACTTAAGAATACCCACCCTGTAAAGTATAATGATATTATTTCACTTGCTTGATAACCTGCCTGATCAGACCAGAGGGTGATTTACTGGTAACTCTCATTTTCTTTCTTCTTTACTTACTTACACAGGATACAATCATCGGGAAAGAGCCAGCCTAAGTAAAGCAGAGTTGATTGGCTTAAACATTCCAAACAACACCCCAAAGGATAAGTTGTAGACTCAAATCTGGCCACTTTCTTCGCCTAAGGCAGGCAGTGAGTACCCACAAGTTTGACTTCTCAGAGAAGCCTGCCTAATAATAATACAAGAATAGTAAAGAGATGGGAAAAGCCTGAGTCTGAAGTTACAAAAAACCCAAAAATATATGAGGGAAGACAGACATGTCTTACGTCTCAGGAACATAAGAATACAATTTTAAAAAGATGGAGCAGAAAGGAAAGGTAGGCCCATAGGTGTAACAAATAAACAATGATATAAATTTATAATGAATTTATGTTCTAATGAGCCTCAGGAAGGAAGATGGGATTTTAATATTTATAAAATAATTATTGAGTTTATATAGGTAGTATCAATTTCAAGAGTCAAAGACTAGCAGAAGAAACATTTTCCTTTTTGTAGATAAACTACACTTTAGAGTCCCAAATGCAATAAAGAAATGATTTTGAGTAGACACATCACTCATTTTGGTATCAACACTTATGGGTCAAAAAACCCTTTTGCCCTTTTGATCTTGCTCTCATTATTTATCTATGTGGAAAACCATAAGTAAGCTAAAAAAAGGCTACTAGAACTAATCAGTAAGTTTAATGAAGTTTCAAGATACAAGTTCAATGTACAAAAATCAGTTGTATTTCTATATACTAGCAACAACCAAAAACTAAAATATGCTTCTTACTATAACATCAAAACTATAAAGCACTTAAATGTGACAAAAGATGTGCAAGATCTGTACACGAAAAACTATAAAACACTGCAGAGAGAAGTTAAGGATGACCTAGATAAATGGGGAGACATGCTATGCTAATGGATTAGAAGACTCAATATTGTTTGATGCCAATTCTTCCTCAAACTGATCTGCACATTCACTGCACTCTCAAGCAAAATTCCAGCAGGCAAAAGACCTAGAATTGCCAAAACAATTTTTGAAAAAGAACATACATAGTAGGAGGGTTTATACTATCTGACTTCAAGACTAACTACGGAAAAAAAGTTTACTTTGACTCTTACTTTACACATATTATCTCACCAAAAGTACCTCAAAATGAATTCTAAAAGGTAAAGGTAGGAGCTAAATCTATTAACACTTCTATGAAAAACATTAAAAAAAATTGTAACTGTGGGTTAGGCAAAGATTTGTTAAACAGAACACAAAAAGCAAAAGACATAAAAAGGAAAAAATTGTAAAGTAAACTTTATTTAAATAAAAAACTTGGGCTTCCCTGGTGGCGCAGTGGTTAAGAATCCTCCTGCCAATGCAGGGGACACAGGTTCAATCCCTGGTCCAGGAAGATCCCACATGCTGCAGAGCAACTAAGCCCGTGAGCCACAACTACTGAGCCTGCACTCTAGAGCCTGAGAGCCACAACTACTGAGCCCACATGCCACAACTACTGAAGCCCGCATTCCTAGAGCCCGTGCTCCACAACAAGAGAAGCCACTGCAATGAGAAGCCCGCACACCTCAACGAAGGTAGTAGCCTCTGCTCACGGCAACTAGAGAAATCCGGCACGCAGCAACGAAGACCCCACGTAGCCAAAAAAAGCAAAACAAAACAAAACAGTGTATATGTGCCAATCGCAATCTCCCTTAAAAAAATAAATAAATAAAACAAAAAATAAAAAACTTGTTCTTTGAAAAACACTGTTAAGAAAATAAGGCAAGCCACAGACTGGGAGAAAATATTTGCAAGACATATCTGACAAAGGACTTGTATCCAGAGTATATAAAGAAATTTATTACTTGATAATAAATCAATTAAAAAGAAAAAAAGAAAAAGGAACGATTTGAGCAGATACTTCACCAAAGAAGATATAAGAATGGTCAATAAGATTATGAAAAGAATGTTCAATATCACTAGTCATTAGGGAAATTCAAGTTAAAATGGGATACTACTATACATGTATAAGCATGGCTGGCATTGGTAAGAGTATGGAACAGCTGGAACATTCACACTTATTACCATATGACCCAGCAATACCACTGCTAGGTATTTATCCAGGAAAAATGAAAACATATATCCACACAAAGACCTGTACGTGAATATTCACAGGCGCTTTAGTCATAAAAGATAAAACTGGAAACAACCCCCAGTTCCACCAACTGGTGAAAGTGTAAACAAATCACAGTATAAGCATCGATGGAGTACTACTCAGTAAAACAGAACAGACTGCTGAGACATCTCAAAGCGTTATGCTAAGTGAAAGAAACCAAATGCTAAAGACTCCATACTACGTGATTTCATTTACAAAACATTATAGAAAAGGTATGATTATAATGGCAAAGACAGTTTTCTTATTCCATATGGATGAGTTTTCCCAGCAAAATTCCCTAGGGCCTCCAGTGTTGAAGCTGACCACTGAACAGATGTGCAACAGCCTCCACTCACTCTACATCAAACATCTGCCAACACGAGAGTTTTTACCCACTGCTAAATAGAACACTCTCTTGTTGGACACAAAGTACACTGCTGTGTCAGGATCGAGCTGGGGAACTCAGATTTCTTACCTATTCTTGTTAAACTGAATTGCAAAGTCTGTCATGTGCTGCAGAGCTTTGTTGGTGAAGTTCATTTCCATATAGATGTGCCCTTGGTGGTGAGTAAATATTCCCAGAATCTCCAGGCCCTTAGCCTTTACTGCAGGCAGCCAGACCTGAAACACAGTATAAAGCCCAATGAAACCAGACAGGACGCTTCTGAATAAAGATAAAATTAAGATTTCACTTCCTTAGGCAACTAAGGTGATTTTTATACCATAAATACCAAGCCAAATGCAAAAGGCTCCGGATAAAGTCATATTTGCTGAATTTTGAGATCATTCTCAACTATTTAAGAACCAAAACGAACCCACCAAAAATCAAAAAACAAACAAAAAACCCCCAACCAAACAAAACAAAAACCCAACCCAAAACCAAAGCCAAAAACAAACAAGAAAAACAAGCCCCAAAATAGTCTATGGGGAGCCATGGCGAAAGGAGAAATTCCAATGAGCATAACATGGGGTTTCTTTGGTTAGTAGCTTTGGTAAAAGGCTTAAAAGGGGAAAAAACTGATCTAATGAAAATCGCATGTTTACAATATTTGAAGACTTTTAAAAATCATTACCAAATTCATTATCAGTAATGTGTTAAGGGCAAAGACCATGTCTTATGTATATTTTTAACTCTCGTTATAGTCTCTGGGAAATAGTTAAGTATTCAGATGTCATTTAAGTAATCTGAATGCCTATTTTCTCTATATGATTCATTCGTGACCCCCCTCTGGCCCCAGAATCTGTGATACTCCTGGAGTGTACCAGTTTACACACACACACACACACACACACACGCACACACACATATAAAAAACCAACAGGAATTCATGAACTGTCCTGACTAAAGACAGAATACCCATTAGTCAGTGGGTGGCTAGTAAACATGAGAATATACTCAACCACATTACAGGAAAAAAAGGAAAAAGAAAAGAAGAAAATGACACTATTTAATAGTACAAAATACTATTTTTCATCTATCAGAGGGTCAAAAATTCAAAAAGTCAGTAATGCTCAGTGAAGGAGAATATAAGGAATCTGGCACTATTACATTCTGCTTTGGAGAACATAATTTGATGTCACCTTTTTGGAGGGTAAGTTGGTAATGTCTTATTTATTTATTTATTTATTTTTACGGTACGCGGGCCTCTCACTGTTGTGGCCTCTCCCATTGCGGAGCACAGGCTCTGGACACGCAGGCTCAGCGGCCATGGCTCATGGGCCCAGCCGCTCCGCGGCATGTGGGATCTTCCTGGACCGGGGCACGAACCCGCGTCCCCTGCATCGGCAGGCGGACTCTCAACCACTGCACCACCGGGAAGGCCCCGGTAATGTCTTATTTAAAAAAAATAATTTATTGTTTTATTTTTGTCTGCGTTGGGTCTTAGTTGCAGCACAAAGGATCTTCATTGCGGCAAGCAGGATCTTTTTGTTGCTGTGCAGGCTCTTCGCTGTGGCACGTGGGCTTCTGTCTAGTTGTGGTGTGTTGACTTCTCTCTCTCGTTGTGGAGCACAGGCTCCAGAGAGCATGGGCTCTGTAGTTTGTGGCACATGGGCTCTCTAGTTGAGATGCGCGGGCTCAGTAGTTGTTGCATGCAGGCTCAGTAGCTGTGGTGTGTGGGATTAGTTGCCCGGTGGCATATGGGATCTTAGTTCCCCAACCAAGGATCGAACCTACAACCCCTGCATTGGAAGGTGAATTCTTTACCACTGGACCACCGGGGAAGTCCCTGTAATGTCTTTTTTTTTTTTTTTTTTTTGCAGTATGTGGGCCTCTCACTGCTGTGGCCTCTCCCGCTGCAGAGCACAGGCTCCGGACGCGCAGGCTCAGACACCATGGCTTACGGGCCTAGCGGCTCCACGGCATGTGGCATCCCCCCTGACTGGGGCACGAACCCGTGTCCCCTGCATCGGCAGGCGGACTCTCAACCACTGCTCCACCAGGGAAGCCCCTGTAATGTCTATTTTTAAATGCTTAAATGATCAAGCACATTCCAAGTTTATCCTATAGATATGCTTACAAAAATATACCATGATACACATAAACAAGAATGTTCATGGTAACATCATAATAACAAAAAAGGGGGCGGGGATAGGACTAGATGAATAACCTAAATGTCCATCACCAGGAGGAAGATTAAATACTTTGTGGTACACATCAATAAAGTGGATACAGACATTCAAAAGACTGTGGTAGAGAAAAAACAAGGTGCAAAACAGTATATCCCACTGACAGTATTTAAAGGATACAAACATACAGGTATATGCACGATCTTTTTTTCTTCTGAGAGGACACAGAAAAAGTTAATAGTGGCTACTTATGGGGAAGTGGGGACAGGGAAACTTAATTTTCCACCTGATCTTTCTACATTATTTAAATTTGTCATTTCTAGGTATTACTGTAATGTTAGTAAACAAGTACGTTACATAATCTCTTAATCAATTAAAAGTCTGTGGGGATAATATCCAATGGAGTAACCTTACAACAAAGCTACTAAGTTGTGCCAAAACACTATAGCTCAGTTTTGAATCATATTTCTGGTTACTCTATGTAATGGGTGTGTACACAAAGACAAGACTCCTGCGAAGGACAACTGGTTTACTATCTGCAGCAGGGATCCCCCACACTGAGCTGGATGAGCAGGCAGAGAATTCAGAGCAGGCAGAGAGTTCAGAAAGCAACCAGGTGTGCTGCCCCTCAGAAAGGCAAAATTAAAATAATCCTAGCTTAGCCTGGAAGGCACTATTCCCAAGGGCCGAAATATGCTTCATTTACAGGGAGTTTCCCCTTCCCCTTTTGAATTTCAATCTGAGCATGACATCAAGTGAGGCTGAGACTAGAGGGACACCAATGACACTAACCTAAATCAAAACTCTAAAAAGGTGTAGTAAAATGCATGAAAACCAAATCTGGGCAATGGCACTCTAGAATCCATATGCAGTACCAATGGAAAAAGGAGTGGAAAGAATGCAAAGTAAAATGTTACTTCTCTATTACATCTCTTTCCTCCTGCTGTTGCTCTGTATATCACATCTACACTAGACTGACTTCAGTGTTGACAAGCTAGGCAATATTTCTAAACTAGAGAACAAATACTAAATGCTTAGTATTTCCAATTTTAAGTCTAATTATACAAATGGTTAATAAGGATGCTATGGTGCTTCTTATTGCTAGGTTTAAGGCCGCCTTTCATCCTCCTTGTAAATCCTCTAGAAAAAGAGCCCCAACCTGGGATTTATTATCAGTGAGAGTAACACAAATGTCAGATGCTAAATAATGATGAGTCTGGCTAGTGGTTTATCTATTTTGTTTATCTTCTCAAAGAACCAGCTTTTAGTTTTATTGATCTTTGCTATTGTTTCCTTCATTTCTTTTTCCTTTATTTCTGATCTGATTTTTATGATTTCCTTCCTTCTGCTAGCTTTGGGTTGTTTTGTTCTTCTTTCTCTAATTGCTTGAGGTGCAAGGTTAGGTTGTTTATTCGAGATGTTTCCTGCTTCTTAAGCTGGGCTTGTATTGCTATAAACTTCCCCCTTAGAACTGCTTTTGCTGCATCCCATAGGTTTTGGGTCGTTTGTCTCCATTGTCATTTGTTTCTAGGTAATTTTTATTTCCTCTTTGATTTCTTCAGTGATCACTTCATTATTAAGTAGTGTATTGTTTAGCCTCCATGTGTTTGTACTTTTTACAGATCTTTTCCTGTAATTGATATCTAGTCTCATGGCATTGTGGTCGGAAAAGATACTTGATACAATTTCAATTTTCTTAAATTTACCAAGGCTTGATTTGTGACCCAAGATATGATCTATCCTGGAGAATGTTCCATGAGCACTTGAGAAACGTGTATTCTGTTGTTTTTGGATGGAGTGTCCTATAAATATCAATTAAGTCCATCTTGTTTAATGTATCATTTAAAGCTTGTGTTTCCTTATTTTCATTTTGGATGATCTGTCCATTGGTGAAAGTGGGGTGTTAAAGTCCCCTACTATGAATGTGTTACTGTCAATTTCCTCTTTTATGGCTGTTAGTATTTGCCTTATGTATTGAGGTGCTCCTATGTTAGGTGCATAAATATTTACAATTGTTATATCTTCTTCTTGGATCGATCCCTTGATCATTATGTAGTGTCCTTCTTTGTCTCTTCTAATAGTCTTTATTTTAAAGTCTATTTTGTCTGATATGAGAATTGCTACTCCAGCTTTCTTTTGGTTTCCATTTGCATGGAATATCTTTTTACATCCTCTTACTTTCAGTCTGTATGTGTCTCTAGGTGTGAAGTGGGTCTCTTGTAGACAGCATATATAAGGGTCTTATTTTTGTATCCATTCAGCCAATCTGTGTCTTTTGGTGGGAGCATTTAGTCCATTCACATTTAAGGTAATTATCAATATGTATGCTCCTATTCCCATTTTCTAAATTGTTTTGGGTTCGTTATTATAGGTCTTTTCCTTCTCTTGTGTTTCTTGTCTAGAGAAGTTCCTTTAGCATTTGTTGTAAAGCTGGTTTGGTGGTGCTGAACTCTCTCAGCTTTTGCTTGTCTGTAAAGGTTTTAATTTCTCCATCAAATCTGAATGAGATCCTTGCTGGGTAGAGTAGTCTTGGCTGCAGGTTTTTCTCCTTCATCACTTTCAGTATGTCCTGCCACTCCCTTCTGGCTTGCAGGGTTTCTGCTGAGAGATCAGCTGTTAACCTTATGGGGATTCCCTTGTGTGTTATTTGTTGTTTTTCCCTTGCTGCTTTTAATATGCTTTGTATTTAATTTTTGACAGTTTGATTAATATGTGTCTTGTCGTATTTCTCCTTGGATTTATCCTGTATGGGACTCTCTGTGCTTCCTGGACTTGATTAACTATTTCCTTTCCCATATTAGGGAAGTTTTCAACTATAATCTCTTCAAATATTTTCTCAGTCCCTTTCTTTTTCTCTTCTTCTTCTGGAACCCCTATAATTCGAATGTTGGTGTGTTTAATGTTGTCCCAGAGGTCTCTGAGACTGTCCTCAGTTCTTTTCATTCTTTTTTCTTTATTCTGCTCTGCAGTAGTTATTTCCACTATTTTATCTTCCAGGTCACTTAACCGTTCTTCTGCCTCAGTTATTCTGCTATTGATCCCATCTAGAGTACTTTTAATTTCATTTATCGTGTTGTTCATCGTTGCTTGTTTCATCTTTATTTCTTCTAGGTCCTTGTTAAATATTTCTTGCATTTTGTCCATTCTATTTCCAAGATATTGGATCATCCTTACTATCATTATTCTGAATTCTTTTTCAGGAAGACTGCCTATTTCCTCTTCATTTGTTAGGTCTGGTGCATTTTTATCTTGCTCCTTCATCTGCTGTGTGTATTTCTGTCTTCTCATTTTGGTTATCTTACTGTGTTTGGGGTCTCCTTTTTGCAGGCTGCAGGTTCGTAGTTCCCGTTGTTTTTGATATCTTTCTCCAGCGGCTAAGGTTGGTTCAGTGGGTTGTGTAGGCTTCCTGGTGGAGGGGACTAGTGCCTGTGTTCTGGTGGATGAGGCTGGATCTTGTCTCTCTAGTGGGCAGGTCCACGTCTGGTGGCGTGTTTTGGGTTGTCTGTGGACTTATTATGATTTTAGGCTAATGGATGGGGTTGTGTCCCTGTTTTGCTAGTTGTTTGACGTAGGTTGTCCAGTACCGTAGGTTGCTGGTCACTGAGTGAAGCTGGGTGCTGGTGTTAAGATGGAGGTCTCTGGGAGATTTTTGGCATTTGATATTATGTGGAGCTGGGAGGTCTCTTGTTGACCAGTGTCCTGAAGTTGGCTCTCCCACCTCAGAAGCAGAGCCCTGACTCCTGGCTGGAGCACCAAGAGCCTTTCATCCACATGGCTCAGAATAAAAGGGAGAAAAAGTAGAGAGAATTAGTAGAAGTTTGAAGAAAGAAAGAAAGAAGGAAAGAAAGCAAGAAAGAAGGGAAGGAAGGAAGGAAGGAAGAAAGAAAGAAGAAAAGAAGGAAAGAACGGAGGGAGGGAGGGAGGAAGGAAGGAAGGAGGGAAGGAAGGAAAAAAGACAGAAAGAAAGAAGATACATAAAATAAAATAAAGTATAATAAAGTTATTGAATAAAAAATAATTATTTAGATTAAAAAAAGGGATGGATAGAACCTTAGGACAAATGTTGGAAGCAAAGCTATACAGACAAAATCTTACACAGAAGCATACACATACACCCTCACAAAAAGAGGTAAAGGGGAAAAAATCATAAATCTTGCTCTCAAAATCCACCTCCTCAATTTGGGATAATTCGTTGTCTAAAGGAGGGAGGGAGGGAGGGAGGGAGGGGGGGAGGGAGGGAAGGAAGGAAGGAAGGAAGGAAGGAAGGGAGGAAGGGAGGAAGGAAGGAAGGAAGGAAGGAAGGAAGGAAGGAAGGAAGGAAGGAGGTAAAGTATAATAAAGTTATTAAAATTAAAATTAATTATTAAGAAAGAAAATTTTTAAAAAAACAATGGACGGATAGAACCCTAGGACAAATGGTGAAAGCAAAGCTATACAGACAAGATCTCACACAGAAGCATACACATTCACAAAAAGAGGAAAAGGGTAAAAAATCATAGACATTGCTCTCGAAGTCCACCTCCTCAATTTGGGATGATTCGTTGTCTATTCATGTATTCCACAGATGCAGGTACATCAAGTTGATTGTGAAGCTTTAATCCGCTGTTTCTGAGGCTGCTGGGAGAGATTTCCCTTTCTCTTCTTTGTTCTCACAGCTCACAGGGGCTCAGCTTTGGATTTGGCCCTGCCTCTGTGTGTAGGTCGCTGGAGGGCGACTGTTTTTTGCTCAGACAGGACGGGGTTAAAGGAGCCGCTGATTCGGGGTCTCTGGCGCACTCAGGCCGGGGGTGGGGGGTGGAGGGAGGGGCACGGCGTGCGGGGCGGGCCTGCGGCGGCAGAGGCCGGCGTGACTTTGCACCAGCTTGAGGCCCGCCGTGCGTTCTCCCTGGGGAGTTGTCCCCGGATCCCGGGAACCTGGCAGTGGCGGGCTGCACAGGCTCCCCGGAAGAGGGGTGTGGATAGTGACCTGTATTCGCACACAGGCCCCTTGGTGGCAGCAGCAGCAGCCTTAGCGTCTCCCACCCGTCTCTGAGGTCCGTGATTTTAGCCGCGGCTCGCGCCCGTCTCTGAGATCCGCGCTTTTAGCCGTGGCTCGCTCCCGTCTCTGGGGTCCGCGCTTTTAGCCGCAGCTCGCGCCCGTCTCTGGAGTTCACGCTTTTAGCCACGGCTCACGCCCATCTCTGGAGTTCCTTTAAGCAGTGCTCTTAAACCCCTCTCCTCACGCACCAGGAAACAAAAAGGGAAGAAAAAGTCTCTTGCCTCTTAGGCAGGTGCAGACTTTTCCCCGGACTCCCTACCGGCTAGCCTAGCCGTGGTGCACTAACCCCTTCAGGCTATGTTCAAGCCGCCAACCCCAGTCCTCTCCCTGCGCTCCGACTGAAACCCGAACCTCAGCTCACGGCCCCGCCCGCCCGACCCGGCGGGTGAGCAGACAAGCCTCTTGGGCTGGTGAGTGCTGGTCGGCAACGATCCTCTGTGTGGGAATCTCCCTGCTTTGCCCGCCGCACCCCTGTTGTTGTGCTCTCCTCTGTGGCTCCGAAGCTCCCCCCTCCGCCTCCCGCAGTCTCCGCCAGCGAAGGGGCTTCCTAGAGTGTGGAAACTTTTCCTCCTTCACAGCTCCCTCCCACTGGTGCAGGTGCCGTCCCTATTCTTTTGTCTCAGTTTTTTCTTTATTTCTTTTGCCGTACCCAGGTACGTGGGGAGTTTCGTGCCTTTTGGGAGGACTGAGGTCTTCTGCCAGCATTCAGTAGGTGTTCTGTAGGAGTTGCTCCACGTGTAGATGCATTTCTGGTGTATCTGTGGGGAGGAAGTCAATCTCCGCGTCTTACTCTTCCGCCATCTTCCCAGCACCCCCCAGAGCTCTTTCTTTCATACAAAGGAGAGAGGCTCCAGGGCCTGTAGCAAAAGACAGAAATGAACTTCAAGGCCCTAAGGTGAAGTCAAATACATGGCTAATTTAATGGCAATCACCCTACAGAGTCTGTAATAAGCACTACATGATTAAGAAGGGGCAATTTCTATTCAAAATGGCCCCCTGTAGATGACCTATTAAACACTAACGTGAAAATTAACGTCTAACCTAAACTTTGATTCAGAAGATGACCAATTTCTGCTCTTAGTGTCAAGACACGCCTCATCAGTGATGGACAACCTCCCAGTCCACTTTTCATGGACAGATGGTGAGCCATGGCCTGCCCTTGACTCCACATACTCATATGGATGCGTCTTCACACTAACCATAATGGGGTCAAGTGAAGGTTTAGAGACTTGGGGAAATAGCACATTAAAAAGTTCATTCATAATTTGTTGGAGAAATGGAGAAAACTGAGAGGTACAAGGGGTGGAGTGGGACACCTCTATTTTCTGTGAAGTGAATTTTCTGACATCCTTTAACTCAACTACTGTTGGTCAACTGCTCCTTAAAAGATAATCAAGCGATAATTCTCAGTAATGTTTACATGCATCAGTAATCAGACACGACAATTATCTTAATTTTTAGTTCAGGTCTTCTTCACATTTGAGTTCATTGATTGTAAAACATCTGTACTGGAATCAAGTGTCAGAAAGTAGCCTTTGACTCTAGCAGTTTTCTTGGCTGTATTTTTTTCAGAGTTGTATAGCATATTCTATAAACAACTCATTTAATAATGTTGGCTGCTTTATAGTATTCCATTAAGTATTCAAATGCCTTATCTGCCCGTCGAACTTCTTTTCCTTAAAATGGATTCCTGGCATTTCTAAAATTAAATACTGTCAGAGGAAAGAACTTTGCATTTATCAGGTATCAAATGATGCGCTTTGACCACTTAACAGATGATGTATTGGCAACTATTCAAGGTTCCCATTTGTGGTCTCAGTTTGGAACTGAGTTTCAAGAAGTGTACTAAGTGCACACCCCAACCGTACTAATTAATTACAGGATTTACCATATTTAGTCCTCCAATTGTGTTCATTATTGATATGAAATAAAGCTCCCCAGAGCAAAAAAAAAAAAAAAAAAAGGAAAGATGACAGCTCAGAGCTAGGTTAAAGAACTATAAAAGAGATCAAATGCTGTTAATATACAACTATAAAGAGATGAAAGAGGAAAATGGTAAATTGAATATCTGAATCAGATTCCATGTGTAAACACACATCATAACTCTTGACAACCTGCTAAAGCCAGCCTGTTCTCAAATTCAATTAAGAACATTACTGGATCATGATGGACTGATCATTATACTAGTTACGTCAGAAAAAGTAATTACTTTGATTTCTGTGTATCCAGCTGGTTGCCACATTCCTGAAATCAGAACCCTCCCTAAAAGGACCAAAAATACTAAATAATTAAGGAAGCAGCATTAGCACTTTAAAAGTACTTAAAGAGAAACACAACTTATCTAGAAGGTAGAACAGCACACGAGATATTTGTCAAAGCATTTACCATCTCTACAGGGTACTTTCATTTGAAAGCTGAAATTAAGTCCCCCAGAAGGAGATACTGTGAGACTCAATGTCATTTTCACAAAGTCATGTCCTTCATTAACACTAAAGAGTCTAAGTTCAATTTTCATGAATTATCATTAAAACTGGAGTCAGTCGATTCATTTAGAAGCCATACAACCAGTTCTAATTCAGCAGAATATGTAAAAGAGGCACTGTTTTTATTTTTATAACAGAATCTAAAGACTGCACTCCTTCCGTTTAAAATCTCTGCAAATGAACCTTCTTGGAAGAAGTTTCACAATTTCCTAGAATTTAAAACAAGACAAATCAACTCCATGCTTTTTTCAGACTTCTTACCTGTGCTGCCAAACTCAAGACCTGCTGTACCAGCTCCTGCGTTTCTGATGGTTTCCTGAGAAACAGCTTCACTATGGCAGTAAGCAGAGTGAGCTGTACCTAAGCAAATGTAATTTAATAGGTAAAGTGAAAGGCATTTGCATTACTCCACACCATGAATTCCAAAGTGATATTTTCCCAAATATGACTTACTATGAGGTCTTTCTGATTTTGATTAAGAAACAAAGGTTAAAACTCAGCCAATATCCACAATAGCAGTCAAAGGTTTTCATCAACTGAAAACTCACTAGCCTCCTATCTCCAAATTGCATTTTTTGGCATCAAAAACTGCCGGTTTGTTTCTGGCCCAGATAATCACCTGTATTTCTTAAAGTACACGCTAACATACTGATGGCAATAAAACTGGTTCCTGACCAAATCCTTTTTTACTTCCACCAAAAGCTACAACTTCCAGGGAATTAGGGAATCATTTATCATACTGAGGCAAGAGCCAAGACAGTAGAATTGTGCCAGATCACAACCAATTAAGAGTGGCATGCTAGGGCTTCCCTGGTGGCGCAGTGGTTAAGAATCCACCTGCCAATGCAGGGGACACGGGTTTGAGCCCTGGTCCAGGAAGATCCCACGTGCCGCAGAGCAACTAAGCCCATGCACCACAACTGAAGCCTGCGCGCCTAGAGCCTGTGCTCTGCAACAAGAGAAGCCACCACAATGAGAAGCCCTCGCACCTCAATGAAGAGTGGCCCCCGCTCGCGGCAACTAGAGAAAGCCTGCGCACAGCAATGGAAGACCCAATGCAGCCAAAAATAAATAAATGAAACAAATCTATTTAAAAAAAAAAGAATAAAATTTTAAAAATAATAATTAAAAAAAAAAAGAGTTGCCTGCCAAACCACGAGACTACTGGCTGGTATATGTTCCTTGTAGGGCCTATTAAAATTACTATGATAGATTACACACATGAACTTCAATTTGCATTGAGTACAGATGCCGGGGAAAAAGCTTTAATAATTTATCTGCTTCTCTGGGCCTTTGACTCGAAGGTCTCTCAGTTTTGGTAGAAGACAGACAGAAGATGGGAAGGAGTCTAACCATCCACAAAGAATCTTTTCAAACTGCACATGCCAGCCTTCACCCCAGACAGAAACCCCAGCTGCAACTGAGCCACAACCATTGCTAACAGCAATGGGTAATCATCTTTAGGTGACAGAAAATTAAAAAGTAATAACTACTGCTCTAAGTCAGTAGTTGTCAAAGTGTGGTTCTGGACCAGCAGCAGCAATAGCATCACCACCCTCAACCTTGTAAGAAATGAACATGCTTAGGCCCATCTCAGACCTACTGACTCAGAAACTCTAGGGGTGGGGCCCAGCAACCTGTCCTTTAACACAGGTTAAACACCAGTGCTTAGGTGCTTCTAAGGCTCATTAAAGTTTGAGAACCACTGTCTAAATTAGGCAGGCTTGTTCCAACAGAAGTTAGCACAACTGAAAAAGGTCACCCCTTTTTGGGAGAAAAATGAACATACTATATGTGTATATAAATTCGCACACATGAAACTGCCTAACCTTTACCTTTCCTGAAGTCGTCCCCAAAACATCTAATACATAAGATATAGATGGGAACTTACCTGGGTGCTTTCATCATGAAAACCTTCCAGGAAGCTCTCTAGTAACTCATCTGCATTGTCAATTCTTTCAGCATATTCTCCCACAATCCAACTCATAGCTGCTGGAGTGTCTGGCTCATCCAGTGAGTCTAAGTTCTCACACAAAGTGGCAATGATACTTTCATATCTGATATAACAAAATGGACTATGGTTACTGAAGGCAAAACTGAGAAGTGTATTTAACAGTGAAGCCTACAAAGCAAAAAACCATGGACAAGGTACCCTAAACCACCACCAAACTACAAAGACTTTTAGCCAAGAGAATGTACAGGCTTTAAAGCCAGAAAATTATAAACGTCTTCAATTTTCCTTCAGTTATGTTTTAATAACTAGACCATAAATCTTTATAAAAGCTTATCAGATATTCTTTTCACAAGGAAAAACTAACCTATGGTTTAAGATAATACCACTACCTTACATTTCTCACAGTCTTTCTCATAACTAGATCAGAGAAATTTCCTATTACTTCATTTTACCTTCATCGTAGAGGAACAGAAATTCCACTTTACTATTAGGAAAATGGAGTCAGACAGTAATAGCATCCAGAAACAGTAATTTTGTCTCTTATCCACTATCTCTGCTTTCTATAGAGATCTTTATGTTCTTTCCTCCCAAGGCACCCACACTAATGACCTGTTTTTCTGAAGAAATAAGCAATTCAAGTATTTATTTTCACAGGTCTATAGCTCTCATTCTTTACCATGTTAAATCCATCTCCTTGGCTAATGTGTTTTTTTTTGTTTTTTTTTTTTTTGCGGTATGCGGGCCGCTCCCGTTGCGGAGCACAGGCTCCAGACGCGCAGGCTCAGCGGCCATGGCTCACGGGCCCAGTCGCTCCGCGGCATGTGGGATCTTCCCGGACCAGGGCACAAACCCATGTCCCCTGCATCAGCAGGCGGACTCTCAACCACTGCGCCACCAGGGAAGCCCGGCTAATGTAGTTTTAAACATCAGAATGAAATTGTATAATAAATGAGATATGGACAACTGAATAATACACTTAATTGTTTGCCCTATTTCCACTGATTAAACCAGGTTCTCGATAATGCTTTCTTAAAATTAAACTATCATAATCCCTCAGTAATACTAATCAGAAATGGACACATTTCTTTACCAAGCATATTAAGATATACACCTCCCCACTTAATCAAGAAGTTTAGAAACCCAACCCTCCTCTTTCCTGGGAGAGTGGTAAAAGTATATGATCCTTTTTCCAAAAATACCATTTCTAGAATTTAAAAAATATATATATATATATATATATAGAGAGAGAGAGAGTATACATAATGCTTAATAACCCACTACCTTATTAAAATATTTCTTCTAATTCTGAGTCCACCACTAAGCTAACTAACTGTAAGTCACTTCATTTCACATTATCTTTAACGATAATCAGAAGCCTTAGCACAGTTCATCTCTATGATTATAAGGTAAAATGAGATTTAGGATGCTTATAAGATCTGCTCTTATTTCACTCTTTTCAGGTTCCTTAATTGTTTGCCTTCAAAAGCAAATCTGAAAAAGTATTTTTGTTTCATAACTAAGAGGCCTCAATGTGAAAATTTTTGTGGAGTGAAAATGTAGATTTTGTATATCTTAATGGAAGCAGCTACAATACTTCAGAAAAGGCCTGAAACTCTGACAGTTCATTGTTGCGTGTTCTATAATTTTCTACAAGTACTAGGTAACATACTAAGTGAATAGTGAAGCTGTCACCTCCCTGGCTTTTACAATAAGGTGACCATATAATTTATTATTCAAACTGAGACGTTTCTGAGAGTGAAAAGGGGCACAATTATTAATTATGCCTGGTAAGAGGCATAAAATGGATTATACCCAGACAACGTGGAATATATGGGTATCCTTATTTAATAGTAACTTTATCACCAAAGAATCTGGCTAACTTTAATACATGCCAATTGACAATGCATATTCAGACAGAGCTTCAATTCTTCTAAAAGTGATAAAGCAGAGTGAAAAATCAGATTTTAATCCTTGTGCTAACCAACTTATATGTTTCTGATTTTTAATAAAGTATTCAATTATGACCAGTTACTTTACAAAGACTAATTCTTACCTAGCCAACCTCAAAGTGCCTTACTTAAACATTTCCTAAATGATCTGAGGAAGAGGGGCAGAAGTATCTGGACGTACTTGTTGGGGTATTTGCGGAAGATATAACAATCGCCTCTTGGACCACATAATTTACTTTGGTTTGGATGAGATCAAGCAATGTGCTTACACAGCGCTCTGCAGATTGCTGCAAAGAGGAACATAATGAGAAGTCAGATGATCCATCCAATAACACAACCTCAACATAAAAAATATTTTTTTGGGGCTTCCCTGGTGGTGCAGTGGTTGAGAGTCCGCCTGCCAATGCAGGCGACACGGGTTCGTGCCCCGGTCCGGGAAGATCCCACATGCCGCGGAGTAGCTGGGCCCGTGAGCCATGGCCGCTGAGCCTGCGCGTCTGGAGCCTGTGCTCCGCAACGGGAAAGGCCACAACAGTGAGAGGCCTGCGTACCGCAAAAAAAATAAAATAAAATAAAAAAATAAAAAATATTTTTTTGGAACACTCAGGTGTTATCAACTAAACTAGACTAAAAGATGAGGCACTTAATTTGACCACACTATACTAGAGGCTGGGTTATCTGATGGAGATATACAGAAGTTCTAGATATACTCCAAATTTTACTCATTACAAGAAACAGTTCAAGTGAAAAAAATCATCTTGGATAGCCAGGATGACAGAAATGAGAAGAAAGCATAAGTCAAGGTAGAAGGAAAGAATAAGAATGAAAGAATAAGCCAAGCGAAGAGGTCTTTATCTGCAGTTCATGAATGAGCACAGACAGAAGGCATCTTTAAACCTCTTGAAATGTAACTGCCAAATTTCATTTGTGCACACAAGCATATTTTCCTGGGAGGTTTACAGTTTTCATTATATTTTCAAAGTTCTCTGTGACTCAAAAAACTCTAAGAAAAATTTGCCATCTTCTGGGCTATATAACTGCAAGTCTATGGCCTTAGATAAACTGCAACTTTCCACAGCCTATGGCTCATCTATAAAATAGAATTTAATCTATTAGTCTTTTATTAATGAAGGGAATATGGAAGAATACAAGTGACAAAACTAATGTATTGAAACAATAAGTCACAGTTTTTAAAAGAAGGTTCCAGAAGAGAGATCCTAAAAACCAAGAACTGACTTATCATACATTACAATGTATTATGATGGGTCATTCCATTATATGCCTCCCGATAAGATGCAATAGGAAATTCACAGCAGCATCTAAGAGGTATTCTTGCCAAAAACACTGAATATGAATATTACCAAGCCTCTAGATTTAATTTTCTAAAGGGGATGAAGGAATGAGATAAACAACATCACTAAAATACTATCAGCCAAATCTAGACTCTGGAAAATTCTACAAGCCTAATGATCTAGTCCTTTCAACAAATGGCACCCAAATAAATAAATAAAGACTTAAGAGACGTATTAACCAAATGCAATGTATAGCTAGCGCTCATTTAGATTTTGATTTGAACAAGGCAACTGTAAGAAGACATTTAGACACAATTAGGGAAAACTGAACATGGACTAGGTATTTAATGAGATTAAGAGTTACTGTTTGTTGAGTACGGTAACGATATCATGACAATTTTTTTTTTAGAGGACCTTATCTATTAGATATACACATTGGACTACTCTAATAAGATCATATCTGAGATCTGCATTAAAATATAACAGTAACCCACTCCCTTGAAGGGGGAGGGAGAGGGAGAAGATCAAATGGGAACAGCAATGTGTTGATATTTGTTCAAGATGGATGGTGGGTATATGAGAGCTCATTAATCAATTTTACCTTAGTGTATACCTAAAAATTTCTGTAATAAAATCTTTTAAAGGTACTGTAATTTAAACCATTCCAAGCAATATAACGAAAACAAAATTGCATCTTGAGGTTATTTATATGAGGTCATATATGATTCTGTTCTCTTTTATTATTGTAGTTTTCCCATTTTTGAATTCTATTTTATTCATTTTCAACTAGTTATTTCCTGTGCTGTTATTACAACAGCAAAACAGTTGGGAAATTTTAAATATAAAAGTTACGATAAATTATAAAGCATGTAAGGGTTAAATTATCAAATTACACAGTACAAATAAAGTACTCAGCATAAGGCTTGATAGAAAGCTAACATTTACTGAATCCTTAGTTTCATTATTATAATAAAGATAAACAAAAGGTCATCTCCCATGATGCATCAATATTCAAAAACAATTAAGTCTAGGATAGTAATTTTCAAGCAAATTGTCATCTCACCTATATTGCTTTTGATTAAATTTTAAAAACACCATTAAAGCAGTATGGCAGAGGAACAAAAGTAAATATCCAATCATTGTATATACAAAGTAAGTCCAGAAACAGAGAAAGGCATACAGACATATAAAATTTAGTATATGATAAAGGCAACATTTCATAACAGTAAGGAAAGGATGAATTGTTCTTGTGTTTGATCCCCACACTCTTATCTTTAACCAAACCATTGCCATTAAAGTAGAAAATAAAAGTGAATTTTATATAATTTTGAAGTGAAGCACAATTTTCTAGGTGGTCCACTAAAGATATCATTGGGAGAGGGACTTCCCTGGTGGCTCAGTGGTTAAGAATCCGCCTGCCAATGCAGGGGACACGGGTTCGAGCTCTGGTCCAGGAAGATACCACATGCCACAGAGCAACTAAGCCCGTGACCACAACTACTGAGGCTGTGCTCTAGAGCCCACGAGCCAAAACTACTGAGCCTGCATGCCACAACTACTGAAGCCCGAGCACCTAGAGACTATGCTCTGCAACAAGAGAAGCCACCACAAGAAGAAGGCCGTGCACCGCGACGAAGAGTAGCCCCCACTCTCTGCAACTAGACAAAGCCCACACACAGCAACGAAGATCCAATGCAGCCCAAAATAAATAAATAAATAAATTTATTATTTTTAAAAAAAGATACCATTGAGAGAAAATGGACAGAACTCACTACATAAGGAAATGTGAACTCCTATGCATCAAGAAGTCAAATGAAATCAAAAGGAAAATAATTGGGAAAATAACTATTAATGAAATGAAGGGCTATTAAATGAATTAATACCTTTAATTAATTATAAAAAACTTTAAAAAATCAATGTGGAAAAGATAACACATTGAAACAAGATACACATGCCATGAAAAAGCAATTCCAAATGGCTAAGCATAATGAGAAAAATGTCACCTCAACTAGAGATCAAAGATTTAGCTAAAAGGGTCCTCCTTATAACCATTATTTGGAAAAAGAGCAGAAACAACTTTAAGGTCCATACAGGAAGGGAAAGGCTAAATAATTATGAAGCAATCACCCAGTATATCTACAAACCACTAAAAATGATGTAAAATATTATCAGTAACATGAGAAAATGTCCATGTATAATAAGCAAAAAAAGCAGACTACAAAAACATAAATAAATAGCATTTGTAGAATGATCTCATTTTTGTAAAAAGCACACCTGTTTATGGAGGACTATGTAAACAAAGACTTAAAATCATGTCCACATCATCTCTGGAAGGGTAGAACAGGGGTAGGAGAAAGCAGAGTGTTCTACTTTTAACTTGCCTTTTTTTTATGATTTTATGTAGTAAATACATATGCTTTTTGTTTGCATAAGACGTAAGTCAGTACCTTATCTTAAGCTACAAAAATGAGAAATGGTAAACACCAAAGAACAGAAGAGTGGGAAGTGAGGAATACCTTAACTTAGTGACTTAATCTCTCTCAAACAAAACCAAACATATAAATAAATCTCGCAAACAAAATCATTTTATTTGTAAGAAAAGGAGGGCAGGGGTTTATTTCCTCCTTAAAGAAACAGGTATACACTGTAATATATACAGCTTTAAATCTGTCAATCATACCTCAATAAAGCTGGAGGTGGGGTGGAGAGTAAAATCTATTTAAAAAAACAACCAAACAAAAAAGAACAGGCAAAAGTTACTGAAAAAGCAGTACCATGAAATTGCTTTTTCAGTGTTACTTATTGACTCAATGGCTTATGCTTAATCTTTAACCTAACCAACTTAATATGATAAAATTATACATTTTTTTCACCTCAGGGTACTTAAAGCAACAAGGAAACACCTGTACTTACAGTCATGATAAAAAACAACTCCAACTCTTAACACCCAAATTTTACAATAGGCCCTGTTATCTTAGCTAAGCACTAAACTAAAATTCTTTTTTTCTCATCTGTCATATCTTTGAAACCAACTACACATTAAAAAAGGGTCAGGTGCCCTGAGAGAAAAGAAGCAGCTCAGTCTGGAAGCTACAGAGAAAGGCTATTACAATTCCCTCGCTGGTTCTTGCCCTTGTCCCATGGATAGGTTAGTTAAAAACAGGCAATCACTGTCTCTCCTGCCCCAATAACTGTGTCTGGACTAGGCAACTCTTTCCAACTAATAACTTTCATGATTTAACCAGTTCTAAGAAAAGTTCTTAGGCAAATCCAGGTAACTGGAAATAAGAGAACACTATCTAAAAGGCAGGATTCTTGAAGGCTGATCTTAATCTTCCAAAGGAAGTTCATTCCTCACACACTCATATTCCCACCAGGGCACCCTGAATCAAAGGAAGAAGTGAGAGCCACCAGAAGTTCATCTCTTCCAGAAGATGATGGATAACTTTTCCATTTAGTCACAATAGACGGTACTAACAGCCACTAGGAATCTAGATGCTTTGAGAACACTTTCTAGTAATTCCAGGGATAGAAAAAGCTCTTTAACTTTGGAATGAGACTCTTTGCAAGAGCACTGTCAGAGAGGTTAGTAAGACAATGACATTCTGGCAGTGAAAAGCACAAAATGACTCTTCTGCTACCAAAATAGCTCTGAAAATTGTCTGCATTAATACCATTAGCAGGTGGCTATTCCACAATGAGAAAAGAAAAAGAAAAAAGTTAAGTAGTGGTGGTAAGTTAAGAAGTGTGGGAGTAAAAAAAAAAAGATGTAACACATCAAGATCCAATAAACAGATTTTCCCATTTCTCAAATGGAGCAACAGAAGTATATATTAAGTATGTGAAGCAACCGAGCTGGCAGAACCAGAAGTAGAAACCAGGATTAATTGACTTCTTGCTATAACAACTAGTCTACTAAACGATTTATCAGTGGTAACCATATGAAGCAGCATTCAGTAAATAAAAACAAGGAAGGCCAATTAGGAATTTGGCTTTCAGAGGCACTTCTCTGACACAGCATCTGTTTCCTTCTGTTCCTGTGAAGCACTGGTCATACCGTACAAATTATTTTAGTAACTATCCTTGTGAAATCATATGGCCCAATCTGACTCAAAGTAGAACCGTAGGGACTTCCCTGGTGGTGCAGTGGTTAAGAATCCGCCTGCCAATGCAGGGGACACGGGTCGGAGCCCTGGTCCAGGAAGATCCCACATACGCCGAAGCAAATAAGCCTGTGCACCACAACTACTGAGCCTGTGCTCTAGAGCCCACAAGCCACAACTACTGAGGCCCGTGCACCTAGAGCCCGTGCTCTGCCACAAGAGAAAACACCGAAATGAGAAGCCCCCATGCACCTCAACGAAGAGTAGCCCTCACTCACTGCGACTAGAGAAAGCCCACGCGCGGCAATGAAGACCCAACGCAGCCAATAAATAAATAAATAATTAAATAAAATGTCAAAAGAAAAAAAAAGCAGAATTGCACGTAGTCAAGTAGTAAGAACAAATATGGAGCTCTGAATCCACAGTATCGTTGAGCACAGAAGCCATCATTAATTGCAACAAACTTCTGAATGAGGAAAAACAACAGAGGCTTGGTGACTGATGAAGCAGTGCATTGTAAGTTGTAGCCCTTAATACCTACTGGAAGGCTGCAACCAAGCTAGAACCAATCTGCCCTCTAAGACCACAAAGAAGCTCTTCAAGAGGACTTCCAAGTAAAGATCAACTCCCTTCCCTAAAGCAGAAACCTGCTAGTCAACAGTCCTGCCTATGTGCACAGAAGTCCTGACAACTTTTCTGTCATCTCATTTTTAACACAAATAGGCAGGAATTTACTGTAAGTATGGTATACACTTCAATTAAAAAATCATAGACATGCAACCATCACCATAAAATACTCCAGATAATTAAATTCAAACTGCAGAAACAAAACCAAAAACTGTAATTCACATCACAAGAGATTTAAGAAACTATTGCAACCACAAAAAACGGAATGCTATGAAAAAGTACCCATAACAAGAAACAGCAATGAAGGGAGGCTGTATGGAAAGACGGCTGTGCAGAACACAAGAAAGCAACCACCCAGACTGGAGTAAGGACTGGAAAGACAGAGGACTGGAAGAGAGAAGGGTCTAGAACAAAAGAAAAGTTTTATTAATTTGATATTATGCTTGAAAAGCTGGAAGAAGATAGGAGTGCAATGAAGGCACAATGAAATTAAAAAAAAAGACAAAGGTCATTATAAACTACAGAAAAAACAAAAGCCTTTATAAGAAAGAAAACGCAATCATTTGATTGTGTAGGCTCTACATATTTACAGGCATAATACGCACAGCAACCTTTGCAAGACTCTAGTTGATAGAACAAGAAACAAAGGTATATTATCTCAATTTACAAAGATAATACAGGAACAAAAACCTCATGATATAACTATACAGGGGATCTATACAGAACGGTAGAAGTAGGAGTGATGGAGTATATGAACCAAGTTGCTTCTCTCATAGCGGAAAGTTAATAGACAATGTCTACAATTGGTAAATCAATAAATAGTAGCATAAGGATATTAGAGATATGGAAGTAATCAAAATAACTAAAACTAGGAATAGAGTTAAACATGATTCCCTCGGGAAAGAGAGGGACCAGGGACAGCTGTTTTTCATTAAAAATTCTTTAATATTTTAGCAACGTGCTTTATTATTTTGATAAACTTAAAAATGTAAGGAAAGAGGTGAAGAGAATACCTAGAGTCCCACAACGTGATCAAAACTACCACGGGACACTTGCCTCCACCTTGATGGCACACCGTCCAATGGCCCGCAAAAGTGTGCGCACAAAGTCGACATCCACCTCTGTGGCATATTCCTTCAGTTCTGCCAGAACCTGTTAAAAATCCATGAAGTGAATAATCATTAAGGATTCTCCAACAGCAATTTCATGGCCTAGGTTTTTCTGAAGGCCAGATCTTAAGATCTAAGTTATTAGATCTTAACTTGAATATACTTTAAGTCTGACCTGAGCAATGTTGGCTTGGGATGCCAAACGAATCATGATGTCCAATTTCTCTAGTTTCACATAGATGGGATCATTGTACTTCACAAAGAAAACTTTGATCTCCTGCTTCAAGATTTCAGGCCTGTGGTACACAGAAACACAAGATAAGGAAGGTGAGGCGTATATTGATATTCCTTCTGAGTCTGCATTAACACCTAACCTGTGCTCCTCTGCTCTCCATTCACACGCTCCACTCCAGGGAAAACAACTCACAAACTTCCTCTACACCCCTCTAACCAGATCCATCTGGCAGACTATTTTTATCCTTTTTAAGGAGTAAAGTATATATTGCCAAGAAGAACCACTGGAAGAACAACAACCTGATCTACATTACAGCCTGAACCATATTAAGCAGACACTAGCTATCATACAACTAAGAGTTCCTTCAGAAAAGGAACTAAACTGTAGAGCAACACCAGGCATTCATTGTAGGAACACTCTAAAATCAACTGTTAGCCTCCTGACCCTGGGCAAGTTGCTCTACCATACAGTATTTTCATTTCCACACATTAAACAGAGTTTTAACACAGTCCTCTTTAATAATGATGTTATTAAGTTTAATTCAAAATTACAAACACTTTAATCACCAATTCATTTTTTCCCAACCTTTTCTGGACGATCAGGTTGATGTTCCTCAGGGCGACGTACTGCACCTCTGGCTCCCCAGACAGCAATGTGACAAGTGGAGGGGCCAACTTCTTCAGCAGCATATTGTAGTAGTCAGAGTCCTTGGGTAACAACTCTAGAAATTTCATTAGGACTTTTACTGCTGAAAGCACCACTGCTGAGTTGGCGTGAGATAGCCGAGGAGTTACCCGCTCACAGATACTGAGGACAGAAAATGAAAATTAGTGCCTTAAATTATAATTTCTTTGCTCAATCCAATCTATAAGGTAATGTTGTCAGAGGTTTCCATGGCCCAGGTATAAAGAAATTAGAAAATCAGTTAGAAAAGTCAAAACTCCATACATAGGTAAATTTGGGATCCAACACTGCGGACGCCTCAATCCTAGCAAACTACAAACAGAGCAGGGATATCAGAAGACTTTAGGAAACCAGCAATAAGGGATGTTCAAACTGGAAGGGAACTAGCCAATACCCCAAACACCTGAAGCTCACACCATTTACCTTCCTATTTTATAGTCCTCTCTATCTCGCCATATTATGTAAGGACTCCCTGCCTCACAGCCCATTTCTCCTCAGCCTATAGGAAGTCAAATTAAGCATTCTGAGAGTTATTTCATAGTGAGAGATATCAACCAACTGTGGCTGAAGTTTCACTGTAAGATGCAGAAGGAGATGGGGTGACAGGCAAAACCACCCAACCTCTTGCATCCAGCATAATAAGGGAATCTCGGGAAGGGTGTTTGTTTGTTTGTTTGTTTGTTTTTAACAACACAACACCACTGCAATACTCTCTCAACCTCATCCCCTTCTCCTAGTCCC
The DNA here is from genome assembly GCF_964374135.1 of Grampus griseus. Taxonomy (NCBI): domain Eukaryota; kingdom Metazoa; phylum Chordata; class Mammalia; order Artiodactyla; family Delphinidae; genus Grampus; species Grampus griseus. Next base: position 57,366,041 of record NC_139014.1, read on the forward strand.
TGCCACCTACACTTAAATGTCTCATAAAATACAGAATATTTAGTTATCCATTGAGGGTTCTTCAGAAATTAACCTAATTTTGATAGCTCTTAGGCAACGTGAGTGGCTAGCTGACTCAGTTAAGGACACAAGGTAAGTAAGCTGTGTTTTTCTCCCTTCCTCCTGTATCTACTTGGCTGACTCCCTGACCTCCTTTAGGTGTTTATACAAATGCTACCTTCTCAGGGAGACCTTTCCTGACCACCCAGCATTTGTTAGATCTCCTCCTTACTTTATCTTTCTTGTTAGCACTTATCATCATCTGACCTATTATATGCTGTATTACGTATACATATTATATATACTTCTGCCCTATCCCTCAGAATAAGTGTTCCATAAGAGCTATGATTTTTGTCTGTCCACTGCTATATCCTCAGAGCCTAGAACAATGCCTGGCATACAGCACAGGCTCAATAAATATTTGCTAAGTGAATGAGTAAGTGTGAGATGTCAATGACCTAGAGAAAATAAAATTGTATGTAAAGTTCTTTCCAGAAGATATTTGTACTTTCAGTGATGGAAAGAAACTATCAGGGTGAGCTTTGGTTAAATCCAGAGGGAACAATTTCCCAGACAAGTGAAGAGCACTTACATTATAGTAGCTCGAGCTTTAGCCGGGCAAGGAAGGTTCCTATCTACCATAATTAAAATGAAGAGCCAGGGTTTCCCTGGTGGCGCAGTGGTTGAGAGTCCGCCTACCGATGCAGGGGACACGGGTTTGTGCCCTGGTCTGGGAAGATCCCACATGCCGCGGAGCGGCTGGGTCCGTGAGCCATGGCCGCTGAGCCTGCGCGTCCGGAGCCTGTGCTCCGCAACGGGAGAGGCCACAGCGATGAGAGGCCCACGTACCGCAAAAGAAAATAATAATAATAAATAAAATGAAATGAAGAGCCAACAATTCTTCAGAATTATTTTGCCTAGTACAGTGCCTATATACACAAAATGCTCAATAAAAACTGATGATACCTCCAATTCTGTAAACTAAAATGTATGTATGTGTATATGAAATTTAGTAGTCAGTATCTGATAGTCAAAGAAAATCTGCAACACTAAAGTGGTAGAGCTGAGCAGAACAGTCCAGGTGTGCCTTCCAAAATCTTCTCCAAATTCAGACTGATGAGATTCCTATATCTAACGGAAGACATCATACATTTTGCTGGCTCCAACACAGTTTCTCTAGTACTAATTATAGGTATAAGGCAGCTCAATAACTAGTATCAAGCCACTTACTATGTATCTAAAAGAACGAAAATTTTGTTACTACAGTGAGAGACACTCAAAAAACCTTTGTTTGCCAAATGGCTAGGAATTGCTGTATGGGAGATGTGAGACCATGATGAGGGAGTTTTTCAGAGGGTTGTAACTATACTGTTCAAAGAAGAAATGAAAAATACACATCTCCTCTTAGGAAGAGCTATTTTTTGCATGGTTTACTCTACCACCTAAAATGTTCCTAAATACACTGAGAAAATACCACAGGATAGCAATATATATCCCATAAGCCACTGCTTTTCCCAACGTAACAGACCCTTATTCTAATACAGACTTACTAGAAATTATTGAACCGGGCAAGACTCCTAGATACTATCCAGAAAAACAGACTGACCTCTGAGCCTCCTGGTCATCTTTAGGGTTGTAATTAGACAGGCAGTCCAGAATGAAAATCTGGCCCCGTTCGGTACACTCATTCAGGGCTGTCAGTAGCTTATTAATGTTCTGTGGATTCAGATCGAGTAAGTTGCTGTTTGGGTGAGGTTCACTGATTTCAGATAATGCTGCTACAGCATTAGCCACCACCTGGGAAAGAAGCAGATATGACCTTGATTTGTCAAGAACAGTACAACTATTTCTCTGGATCACTTCATAGATCTCAACCCATAACCGTTCCTGAACATTTTACGCAGTCAGCTAGAAAGAGATACACTGCTTTCAAAATGTATAATAAACCACCAATGATGGCATATATAGCTTCCTCATGGTCAAGCAACACAGAATTAAAACAATTCACATATTAGCAGAGAGTCCCTCATGATTTACTATTAAAACAATAATAATTTTAATAGTAGTCAACACTATCAGTAGAATTAAGACACATGAACAGCTGTAAAAGAAGTGAAGGTTAGGGACTTCCCTGGCGGTCCAGTGGTTAAGACTCATGCTTCCACTGCAGGGGGGCATGGGTTCGATCCCTGGTTGGAGCACTAAGATCCCACATGCCTCGCAGCCAAAACAAAACAAAAAACACAAAACAGGGAAGTTTAAATATGAAACATGTACATTAGGCAATGGAAAGAAAAATCTAGGCCAAACAATTTTATAGGTGTATGGGCGTGCATGTACTGGGGGGTGGGGAGGTGATACTTCAGGTGTCAATCACACCTTAAGTCTCAGAGTAAGAAAATGTGACCTTGAAACCATAGTTCACTGTAACATGATGTTAGGAAAGCACATAATCTCCATGAAATTCAATTTCCTCATGTGAAAATGGGATAATTTAATCCACCTCACAGATTAGCTTTAGTTTGAGGATAAAATCAGATGACTTATGTATAAGTGCTTTCTACAAAGCCTTATACAAAGTTAAGGTGGCAATATTACCATAATTCATCAAGACTAAGTTGCACAGTTTTTCATATTAACATCTCTGAAGTTGGGATATATTTAATAATCAACGGCATGTCAGTTTAATAGGAGGTATTTTTCTTTCTACGTAATACAGGAAATAATAATGCATCTTAGAATCAATGAAATATGGTACCTCAAATGTATCCTTAACTCTGGCAGTATGATAAATGAAAAATTGCTACCAAATATAAGAAAGTACACTTGTTGCGTCCGGAGCCTGTGCTCTGCAATGGGAGAGGCCACAACAGTGAGAGGCCCGCGCGCAAAAAAAAAAAAAAAAAAAAAAAGAAAATTCTGTTGAGGGCTTCCCGGGTAGCGCAGCGGTTAGGAATCCGCCTGTAAATGCAGGGAACACGGGTCCGAGCCCTGGACCGGTAGGATCCCACATGCCACGGAGCAGCTAGGCCCGTGCGCCACAACTACTGAGCCTGCGCTCTAGAGTCCTCAAGCCACAACTACTGAGCCCGTGTGTCACAACTACGGAAGCCCGTGCGCCTAGAGCCCGTGCTCCGCAGCAGGAGAAGCCACCACAATGAGAAGCCCGCACCGCAACGAAGACCCAATGCAGCCCTAAATAAAATAAATAAATTTAAGAAAGTACACTTGTGTCCTGACTTAACAGACCCAGAAATCCACACTAGCTGCAAGAAAAAACAGTGGACACTTTATCAAAATTACAGATTATGTCTAATTTAACTAAGAAATCTACAACCAATGAATGTTTAAAGTAATTTTAAGATTATAAAAACACCCCAAAATAAACAAAACAGACAAAAAACTATAGCTCTGTAAAAATGAATTTACAACAACATTTTGCAGTGAGGCTCTCAGCTGTCGCTAAATATTAGCACAGTAAGGCTATATATAAATATTCGGTAAGCATAAATGAGATGCAATAGGTAGCAGCTTCATTAATTATGTATATTGAAAAGATTCTCAAAAATGTCAACTCATTTTTAGTTCTGACTGAAGTCCCTGTTAAAAGCTTGAGAAACTAAGAGTTGTATGATTATCCTTTTGCCAGCAAGAGAAGAAACATAATGGTTACAGTTTAGCTATTGATTTTAATATCCATATCACTTGGGTACTCTGCAGATTATCCCAGTATATGATTTTACCTAGAAGATAAATTCTAGAGAATATGGCTTTTTAAATCAAATAATACATTCATGACAGTATCCATTAACTAAGATAATGATGCCACAAATGGAATCACTTTCAGTTATAACTTAGTGATCAGGACAAAAAATTCCAAGATGAAAAAAAATCAAAGGTTCACTTGGTAAGTATGATTATGGATATAATATTTTATTGTTATTAACACAAATCAAGAAGGATTATCTAGTTCACCTATCACATGATAGCATGCATGAGGTTCTTTCCTGACTTAATTTTTCTTTGCCAACCACACCATCAAGCATGGCCTTTAGTAAAAATTAAAAGCATGAAAAGTGAAACAATAATCTCCATCATCTCAGTGCTTTACATGCAGGGAAAAGGTACTGTGTTTCCCCTGTATAATATACTTAATACACTGGATTACAGGATAAAGGATCAAAATGTCACACTGGAAGAACAAATGCCTGTTTTCCTTTCTTGCTGCCAACACATGCCCAGTCTTGGTCACCAGTTCGTCCAAAACAAATGTCCTGTCACAACTTACCATTTCTGCCACTCAAATCTTTTTAATGTTAAAAAAAATTAAATATGAGGTCTGTTAACAGGAAATGAACAGAATGAACAATTAGAACTCCTCTGCTACCATCACAGGTAACTAGAAATTAAACCAAGTATATAATGCAGCTAATGACGTATATGTTCTGGTGGTAAAACAGGCAATTTTCACTTATTATCACATTAAAACAAGAAAAGAAAGAGGGAAAAGTAAATCTAATTAAAAGATCCAGAGAGATCAGATTATATGATTATGTTTAGAAAAGTCTGCATGGGGAAAAAAGATCACTGCCAAATGGTCACTGAGCCAATGACTGACCAGATGAGATACACCCCCAGTAACAAAACTCTACTGCTATTCCTCTAAAATTCCTTCTATTCTACCTTTCCACTTTCATCTCCTAATCTTCACATTCATACTGCTAAGTTTTCAGAAATATACTGAGGTGGGCCCATAAAGAGCTGCTTAGAGTTCTCCTGGTCAGTAAGCCATGCTTCTCTCACTCTAATGGAAACTTAAAATGAGCATCGAATCTCAAGCAGGCAAAGACTGACTTCAAGACAGCAGCTGGGTAGCTGGGGTATACAGGACAACTCACCTGTCTCTGTGTTTCTTTGGAATTTTGTATAGAATGTAGTACATATATTATCTGTTTGTAAAAATAAACTTTAAAAATAATGGATTGAAACATGATTTACTTCCTCTTCCCAGAGAGCCTTCTCCAAACAATAATTCATTATCAAAAGAAAAAATATGACTCTTGCAGTAACTGCCCTGGTTTACTAGTGTATTAAAACAAAGGTTATGTCTCTTTCTCTTGTACCATCACTTTGAATGTGAACTAAGACTAACATGCATAACATTTTCCCCCCAGAAAACTGGCAGTTCTTTTAGGAAACACTGCCATGAAAAGAACAATGGCCTTTAATTATAATCTCAGAAAAACTGGAGTTCCCAAGAAAGAAAGGGGTTTCTAAAGGAAGTTTTGCTTTAAAAATGGATTTATAAATAGGGTTTAAGTGAGTTTTCTCAGCACATTGGTTGACTTACAAAGAGCTGGCATGTAGGCTACAAAGGAACATGTCCCATAGCATCAAAAGAAATTTTTTTTAATTCATCTTGCCTCCCAATTATGGTAAATTCTGTTCTTTGGAAGACTGCAATAAAACATTCCTCCTCCCCCATCCCACTCCTACCCCCTGTAGACCTAATATAATATGTATACTTTACAGATACAGATATTAAACACAAACATATACATACATACAGAAGTATGCGTGCACGTGCATGTGTGTGTGTAAAATCACACTCAATACTAGACAAATTTTTCTCTGCCTTAACTACAGACTTCCCTTCAATCTGACAGTTCATTGTGGACCCTTGGAGTCTGCTGAATTTTTTTTTAACGTAAGCAATTTGTTTTGACTTACTTTATACTTTACCTAATAGAATTGGACAAAGAGATAAAAGACAATAATAGCTAAAACTTACTGAACACTTACTATGCCATTTACCTTCCCAGCAACTCTAAGGTAGTTGCTATCAAAATCCACCTAATGCAGATAAGGAAATAGGCTTTAAAAATGAATTTATAAATAGGATTAGAGAAATTCAGTGACCTGCTTAGCCAACAAAGCTGGAAAGGGAAAATGCTTGAATACAAACTCAAGGCCTGGGGCTTCCCTGGTGGCGCAGTGGTTGGGAGTCCGCCTGCCGATGCAGGGGACACGGGTTCGTGCCCCGGTCCGGGAGGATCCCACATGCCGCAGAGCGGCTGGGCCAGTGAGCCATGGCCGCTGGGCCTGCACGTCCGGAGCCTGTGCTCTGCAACGGGACCGCAACGGGAGAGGCCACAACAGTGAGAGGTCTCCGTACCGCAAAAAAAAAAAAAAAAAAAAAAACAAACTCAAGGCCTGTATCTGATTCTAGTGTCTGAGTACTAATCACTCTGCCGCCTGCATTTATAGAAGTTCCAAGAGTTGTGAACATCAAATGGGGGAAAGGGAAAGAAAAATCGGAGCTGGGGAGAATACTATAATCAAAACATTATTTGCAGGCAGATTTATACAAGGAGAAAACTGTATTCTCCTACTTTATATAGTTCAGAGATAATCACCTCCTAGCAGCACTTCAAAGAGGGAAGACTTACTATCCAGCTACAAAATCTGATTTATAAGCTACCCCTGTCTCATATGCAGCAATTCTGAGGACATAAATTTGACATTACTTTTTTTATTTTTATTTTTTGGCTGCGCCCTGTGGCTTGCGGGATCTTCTTCCCTGAAAGTGGAGTCTTAACCACTGGACCACCAGGGAAGTCCCAGACCTCATTTTTCTTTTTTAAGGAGCAAGCTGGAGTGGTGGGTATGATTAAAATAAAAATGATCCTGTAAAAAAAGAACTCTAGAAGGAAATCCAGATATACGTTGGGAGTGGAGTATCACAGACAGAAGCTCCTTTAGGAGAAATCTCTCACACATTTCCCTGTTCCTTTGAATGACCTCTCTAATTTCACTCATTTTCATAGCCTCAGAACCCAAGAAAGATAGCACTTCCCAATATAGTGACTTCCTCCTATTAACTATATTTAGAAGACTTTCATTTCTAGCAATGACCTTCAAGGTCAAACACTCTGAACAAACACTTCAATTTTCCCGCTCAATTTACAATCCTTTTGGCTGCTGCCCCTGAAGACTTGAATAAATTGAACGCAGTAGAATAACTGACCAAAACTATTATAATGGAAAATAAAGGTGATTTGCATACTTTTATCCTCTTGAAAATCAGCAACAGTTCAGAATCTCACTTTCTTCTTTATGGAGTTGCCTCAAATAACACGTTAAAGCACAGGGCATTTATTCTAAGCATGTTTCAGTCATTATCATCTCCTTAAGAACAAAATGACTGGACTTCCCTGGTGGCGCAGTGGTTAAGAATCCGCCTGCCAATGCAGGGGACACGGGTTCGATCCCTGGTCCGGGAAGACCCCACATGCCGCGGAGCAACTAAGCCCATGCGCCACAACTACTGAGCATGTGCTCTAGAGCCCTCGAGCCACAACTATTGAGCCCGTGTGCTGCAACTACTGAAGCCCACGCACCGCAACTACTGAGCCCACATGCCACAACTGCTGAAGCCCCCGTGCCTAGAGCCCATGCTCCGCAACAAGAGAAGCCACCGTGGGCTTCCCTGGTGGCGCAGTGGTTGGGAGTCTGCCTGCTAATGCAGGGGACACGGGTTCGAGCCCTGGTCTGGGAGGATCCCACATGCCGCGGGGCAACTGGGCCCATGAACCACAACTACTGAGCCTGCACCTCTGGAGCTTGTGCTCTGCAACAGGAGAGGCCACAATGGTGAGAGGCCCGCGCACCGCGATGAAGAGTGGCCCCCACTTGCCACAACTAGAGAAAGCCCTCGCACAGAAACAAAGACCCAACACAGCAAAAATAAATTAATTAATTAAAAAAAAAAGAGAAGCCACCGCAATGAGAAGCCCACGCACTGCAACAAAGAGTAGCCCCCGCTCGCCGCAACTAGAGAAAGCCTGCGTGCAGCAACGAAGACCTAACGCAGCCAATATAAATATATAAATAAAAATTTTAAAATGCATTGTTAAAAAAAAAGAATACAATGACTATACTGTACCAGTTAATTTTACAGTCATGCTTTAATCCAAGACACTGTCCAGACTGCCAACTAATAATATGCTGACTACATATGACATTCTGCAATGTTCCGTTTTTTTCCCCATCTTCTTTCCCAGAATGAGGAAGCTAAGTGAACACATCTACCTAGTGGAGTCAACACATACCGTTAACAGCAAGAGAGTCTGAATATCTGGTAACAAGTAAGATTTAAAAATTAGACTCAATAAAACTCATTACTTAGTTAAGGGGCTTACATAAGTAGCTTAAGATGTGTTTTGATGAAATGCGAATATTCACAAAGCTAAAACACTACAAATAAATATCTACAAATGGACAAAAGGCACTCCTAAGAAGCCAAGAGTTACTTGGCCCACCAGCCCTAAAATCACACAAAAGCATGCTGCAAAATGAACAAAACAAAAAATTTATTATTACACCATTATCTCCCTTTTGAGAGTAAGTAATCCCCTGCCAAATTAGAGTCTTGAGATCCCCTGCCAAATTAGAGTCTTGAGTAAGTAATCCCCTGCCAAATTAGAGTCTTGAGAAATGAATAAGCCGTGATCTTTCGGTACACTACTGAATTACTATGTACAACAGATCCAGTTTTCAGGAAGCTGCCTACGAAAACTGCTTTAGGCATATCCTTGAACAATTATCTTTTAAAAGTAATCCTGCAATGATGTGTTAAGTAATACTGTAAATAGATTTACTTCATTTGTAGATAAGCTGCCCTCAGAATCACCCTAAAAAATAATGTCTGGCTTTAAATAATGTATACAAAAGAATTAAATATCTTTGGGACTTCCCTGGTGACACAGTGGTTAAGAATCCGCCTGCCAATGCAGGGGACACGGGTTTGACCCCTGGTCCGGGAAGGTCCCACATGCCGCGTAGCAGCTAAGCCTGTGTGACACAACTACTGAGCCTACGCTCTAGAGCCTGCGTGCCATAACTACTGAAACCCGTGAGACCAGAGCCCGGGCTCTGCAACAAGAGAAGCCAATGCAATGAGAAACCCGCACACCGCAAGGAAGAGTAGCCCCTGCTCACCGCAACTAGAGAAAGCCCGCACACAGCAACGAAGACACAACACAGTGAAAAATAAATAAATAAAATTATAAAAAATACTAAAAACAGCTTTAGTTAAAAAAAGAATTAAATACCTTTAAAAAATAAATTTGCCGTTGAAATATTAACCCTTCTAAAATCATTAATAACCAGCACCACGATCACTATACAATAAAGAAACCTTTGTTATTATTAAGGGCTTACTCTATACCAGGTTCACTATTAAGTGCTTTGCAAGCCCTCTTTTATTTTTCACAACGTTCCAATGATGGAGGCACTGTTTATAATCTCCATTTTGTAGACGAGGATACTGAGATGTTTAGGGAGACCACCAAGCTAAGAATGGCAGACCAGGATACACATCCAAGTCTGGTTGGCTTCAGAGCCTGAGTTTTAACCCTCATGTGTTAGTACTGGAGCGAAAAAAAAAAAAAAAGTTCACAGTTACAAAGCACTTTTCTGTTTTTGAGATACTTTCATAAAGAGTGAGTCAACTCTTTATAAAAGGAAGTGATTAAATGCAATTTGGTATGCTGGACTGAATCCTGGAATAGCAAAAGGATATTTGTGTTGAAACAGGTGAAATAAAGTCTGTACTTCAGTTTATAGTGATGTACCAATGCCAATTTCTTAGTTTTGACAAAGGTACCATGGTTATGTAAGATGTTAACATTAAGTAAAACTGTGTGAAGATAGGTATATGAGAACTTTCTGTATGGTCTTTGCAACTTTTCTCTAAATCTAAAAACCCGCCCCCAAAATGAGATTTAAAAAAAAAAAAACCTAAGTTAGTAATAACTGATAAAATGAAAACTGATGATTAAAATTCCTAAGGTGAGAATACACATAAAAAGATCTCCACAAAGTTTATCATAAAGGAAAACAAAAATTGTTTCCTTCCTCTGCAAGAATTTAAAAACCGAAAAGCACTGAGACGGGCACTTGCCCTTATAACAGAGCAGCCTCCAATGATTCCACTTACTCAACACTCTGATCCTGCAGAAATTACCAGCAACTCATCTTTTAGTACCAAATACAACATTACTTACTTGGGGCATCCAGACACAGACTGAGTGAACATGTTACCTCCTACATCATTCTTACCCAGTGCCTACCACATACTGACACTCTCACACATGCCTAAAATTCTACCAGCTCTGGTACTCCTTTATGGACGCTGGGCATGAAGAGCATCACGCATTTCTAATTTCGCTTCTGTATAATATTTTAATTTTATAACTCTTCTTCTATTTATTGATATATGTTTAGGGATAACAGAATTCATATAAAGTACTAAATTAAATGAGGTCATTAAGAGATGATTTAACGTTGCCCACGAGGACAACAAACATATTCTGACAAAAATCCTTCTAAAATTTACAAAGTGATCTAGAGAGACTTCAGTTTTTCAGCATTTAGCATCTCAGACTGACAGCAAACCACCACAAACCTTCTAAAGCCTAAACAGAAATTACAATAATCAGAAAGTACGTCACGTTAGATCTGTTTCTCAATAGCTGTCATTTATTAAGCATTTACTATATGTCAGGCATTACTTCAGTTTTTAAAACAAATTAGTCCTTCATGTTGTTGTAGGGGGCTCCCTGTGCACTGCAGGATGTTTAAAGTATCCTTGAACTCTACCTACTAGATGCCAGTAGCAACCTTCCCATCAGTTGTGACAACCAAAAGTGTTTCCTGACAATGCCAACTGTCTCCCAGGAAGCAAAATCGCCCCCAGTTGAGAACCACTGTCACATAATCTCATGTGGCTTCTACATGCTGGCTAGCACATGGTTAAAATACATACTTTTTCTGAGAAAAAAAAAATGTTATTTTTCATAAAACAGCTTTCCAAAATAAGTTCATATTAAAAGAAGCTGGCAGTTTAACTAGAACCGTTGCTAAAGGCCATACCGGGCCAAGTTCTGAGAGCATGCTGCTTGTGCAGAAAAACCCTCAACAAACGAAAATATGTTTCTGGAGTTTTTTTGGTTTTGTTTTTTTAACTAATTCAGTAGTCTGTGCTTTGGCAGACAGGACAGAGCAATGGAAGAAGGGCATTCCCAGGGGCAGTTCTCAGAGAGATGGTAGAACTCAGAAGGCTTAGAAGACAAGATCAAAGGGGCTAAGGCGCTGAGCCAAAGGATTTAGGAGACCTGAGCTCACAAACAAAAAGCAAAGTACATGTGGTGGGGCTGTCAAGAGAGTCTCTGGAGTGGCAGATTCTGGGGTAAACGTTAACTGAAGTTGGAATACCTCAAAATGCCTCTAAGAGAGAAAAGGAAAACTGCAGTAAGGAGGGAAAATCCTAACGCATGGGCAAAAGCTAGAGAATTATCACTATCACCCAAAAGTGTATCTTTCTCGCAAATATCAATTTAGTGAGACAGAATTTTCAAAACTCTGATTATTTGTGAAGAAATCATAGCTATTTTCCTCTCGTGCCAAAGTGCTTCCTCATTCTGAATACGTTTACTTTCAAAATAATGGACTAATAAATCTGTGTCTGGAAATAAGTTTAGCTTTCATTCCCTCAGAAAGATTTTACCATATGAACCTGTATAGCTATCAAAGAGGTCAGAACCCTTTAAATTAATATTGTAGCAATAATGTTATCCTTTGCCTAATGTCTACTTCATAATCATGGCAGCAGCAGCCATCATTTCATGAACTCTCATAAGCCAGGCACTTTCACAGATGCTTTTTATGCAAGAGCTCAATTAATACTCCTAACGACTCTCTAAGTTGGTACCTCTCACTCTACAGAAGAGGAAACAGACTCAGGGAGGTTAACCTAGGACTTAACAGTGAGAATTTTTTTACTTCAAACTATCTTTTCTCTTTCAAATAGTATTTCACGGAGAGTCAGTTTTAACTAAAGTTAACATATACACACTACTATATATAAGACAGATAACCAACAAGGACCTACTGTATAGCACAGAGAACTATACTCAATATTTTATAATAGCCTATAAGGAAAAAGACTTTAAAAAAATTTTTAATGAAACATAAAAATATTGGGCTTCCCTGGTGGCGCAGTGGCTGAGAGTCCGCTTGCCGATGCAGGGGACACGGGTTCGTGCCCCGGTCCGGGAAGATCCCGCATGCCGCGGAGCGGCTGGGCCCGTGAGCCATGGCCGCTGAGCCTGCGCGTCCGGAGCCTGTGCTCCGCAACGGGAGAGGCCACAGCGATGAGAGGCCCGCGTACCGCAAAAACAACAAAAACAAAAAAAATCAGGAATTGGAAAGATATGTCCCACTCCACAAATATTAAGCAGGGAGAAAAGAGGGCTGGATATCTGGGGCCTACAGCCAAGAAAGCAAAGGAGAATCTAGAAGCTGGTTTGTGCCCAACATAAGTTCTTTGCGCGAAGCAGCAGAGAGGGCCCTCTGAAATCCTGATTAACATACATTCTCCTTTCCTAGCAAGTGCCTCCAAACACAGTACAAGTAGAACACTTACCAAGAAGGAACACCCCTTAAATTGCCCTATATTAAAAAATTTCTTTAAACATTATAAACCTATACACATGCTAACTTCCAAAAAATGTAAACTAAATTCTTTCCAATGATATCATCCATCTATGAATCACCAGACAGAAAGAATGAAATGTTACAATGATCCTGTACATTGTAGCTAAACACAGAAAAAGAACAAAAATTCCATGAGGAGGAAGAAAGCATGTTTATTTTCCAAAACAATTTAATAGAAGCTAAATTTAGAAATGCTGTCTGATTTTTGCTTTTAATGTAGACTAAATTCCAGGCAGAGGAAAAGGAAGTAAACAAAACAAAACAAAACAAAAACCCTAATAAGAACAACCTTATTACTGTGTTCATCAAATCTAATGACAGGAGAATTCTGACTGGATATCCAATAATATTAAGGACTTTCTTTAATGATCAGCTGATTAAATGAGTTTTTCATTCTTAAGATGTTTGGGACTTGCTTTAAAATCATCCAGTAGGAGAGGAGGTGGGGGTCAGGAAAGCATGTATGGAGAGTTAAATTAAACAAAACTGGCCATAGGTTGGTAACTACTGAAACTACAAGGTAGATATTTAGGAATTTATTATACTATTCCCTCAACCTGAGTATGTTTGAAAATTTCCACAATAACAAAAAAGTTAATCAACTACTGTAAGACCTATTCAATAAAACAAAATTAAAAGGCAGCTCCTGTAGTTTCCACTACGTCTGAACCATAAGCATAATTTCTACAAAGATAAAATAGGTAAAACCCCAGGTTACTGACACTACAATGATATGCCCAACATTTGTCAGCCTTGGAAGATAAAACAGTGAGGTTTCACCTGGCTTTCTTCTCCCACCTGGCAAGGATGCACCAAGCCCAGCTGACAGAAGGCTCACCATATGGTCTGAACTGGAAGACAAACTCTGGCATACAGAATGCTTAAATCATGAATATTCCTACTCAATGGCCAATACTTCTCTAGAGGCCCTCTTTTGGAACAGAGGTTGCTTATTTGCAATGCAGACACTAACCATATCAAGAGACACTTCTGAAAAGGTTTTCTGAGGTACAAGAGACCGTTCTTGAGTCCCTGGGGAAAAGTTACCTTCACAAAGCTGTTGACAGCCATGATGGCCATGTCTGGCTGACTCTTGGCATAGTTCATCAAGTAGAGATACACGAGCTTCTTTAGTTCCAGGTTGTCAGTCTGCATACAATTCACTACATCTGGAAAGAGAGCTGAGAAAAGAGGAAGGGAAAGCGAACAGATGTTGGTGCCAGGCTGTTGGACAGAACACAAAGAAACAGCCTTAATTTAAAAAGTGATTTGATGTAAGGACAAATGTCCACTAGTGATAATACTTACCACAGAAATGAATTACTAAAGAATTTATAATAATGGTCCCAAGAAGATGTCTAAAAATAGATTTTTAAAAAACTTTTTACTATGAAAATTTTCAGATTAGAGACAGCAGTTTAATGAACCCATGTATCCATCACCCAGCTGCAAATAAATATTGATACATACCCGATCTTGTTTCATACACAACCTCAATCCACTTGCCTTCTCCCAGTCCCTACCCCATCTAGTTGCTCTAAACAATTTCTAAACAAATCCTGCACATACATTTCATATAATATTTTAGTGTATATCTTTACAAACTTTTTAAAAAAATCACTATGTCACACAAAAAAATTAACCATAATTTTTCATATCAATTCTTTGCAGTTCAAAGCACTACAGTTGTTATGCTTTTTAATGCACATATTCTTCCATCCCTGACCAGTGGGAACTTATTTGATTAGTTTCCTTATTAAAACAGTTCTCAGATAATTAGGACCTTTGTTCAAAATTTTAACCATTTTCAGAACATGAAACAGTTCTAAACGTGTGTGCCATGTACACATTTAGATTCTATTGTATATATACACCCATGAAGGAAGTGACCAGTAACAGGTATTGGGACTCAGACCCTAGATTAGAATCCTGGCTACATTACCACTAGCTGTATGACTTTGGGATTATTCTTTAGCCTCTCCAAGTATACACTGCTTGATCTCTAACATGGAATAACTTCTGATTCAGAAGAACCTCTAGTTCAGAAGACATGAGGACTATAAAAAACATTGTAAGTAAAAGCATCTGTCCCTGTGCCTGACACAGAATGCACTTAAATTTAAACTTCCCTTTTCTTAATGACATTAGGAAGGTCATCATTAGCCTTAGGACCTTCTCAGATGTTTGAGTTACTACACCTCACATCCACCACTAGATGCTGCAATTTACTTGGCATTCTTGCACTCATCCATTTCTTATCAGCAGCATTTGACCCAACTAATAAAAGGAAGATCAATGCATTTCATATTAACATAAATATTTTAAAGTAAAAATCTACCTATTTTACTTATTTTTTTAAATTAAGATGACATTGTTTTAATTTTTGCCAATCTCTTTAATGTCTACTGTAAACAAAAACGGCTGGATTCTCACACATGCTCCTGCATTCAACCTGTTGTAGAATGTTGTTTAGCTGAAGTGTAAGAAGAAAATCCATTTGCATACACGTATATAAATTGGAAAATGGAGGAGTATTTTAATAGCTTTTTCATATAACTGGATGTTCTCCTTTGATACATTAAAGCTAGACAAATGGTTGTTTTTCTTTTTGTTTTTAGTCCACAAATGGTAGTTTCTTAAAAGTTAGGTACAATATGGAATCTGAAACCATATCAATAAACTTTCTGTACTTGGTTGCATTAAAATCCATTCATTTATCACTTATTTTGAATGGATATTTTACCCATGCATAATTTTGTGATGTATGCACTGGTCATTTGGAAAATATTGGTTCAATGAGTTATGCAGATCTTCTCTATGGTGGCATATTTCATTATACAGCAGCAAATAATCACAGTCATTAATTTCACCACCAATCTCATCAGAAAAATCTCTAAGTATTGGGAAGCTATCAAGCTCACGATGGGAGATACAAGTTTTCCAACACTCTAATTTTTACTTTAAAGTCGAAATTTATCTACTGTCAAATTTTTTCCCTTGAAGTGACAGGTTCACTTTGTTCATTTTTTATAAAATGTCTCCCAAATACTGAAGTCTGATTAACGATAGTTCTGTCTGTCAATCTTTCTTTCACAAAGAAATGGTGTTCCCAAGTCAAACAATTGTGCAAGGGCTTTTTTTCAAGTCAACTGTCACACTTTGCTATGCAGTAGAAGTACCTTATGCCTAATTCCTATTTCATCACACAGAATATTAAAAAGACCTGAACTCAAGGTTCAAGGTTTACTGAAATAAATTTTTAGTGCTTCATGCAGGACAGTCCTAAGTGAAACTGCCCTTTTTTCCTACAAGCACATGATGGTGAAGAATACAATGACTACTTTTACAGTTTGGCACCACTGCCTTAATTCACACTAAGGCACCAGCCATGCAAACGTCAACACAGTGAAAAGGGTAAATAACACCTAAGTATTATTACAAGAATAGCTTTGACTTCATGGATTTCATGGAAAGGATCTCGGGAATCCTCAGGGGCCTGCAGACAATCCTTATTTATTTCCAAATGGCCTTCCTAAATTACAGGACAAAAGGGAGGAAAAACAAAAAAGACCCTTTGGATTTTGTTACCACTGATTTTCATCTTGAATTCGGCAATTAAAGGCAGAGTTGTAAAGTTGAGGGCACTGGCTTGAGCCAATTAAAGTACACATGGGCTTCTGCTTCTCAGTGTATTTTTATCATCTTCTAAAACTACCTCAGCAACAGATTTGTAACTGTGTCAGCTCTCAGGAGGTTTTATGCTAGATCTGTACGCAAGTGAAATCAAACTCGTTTCACTCAAAAAAAAAAAAACTAAGTCACAGAGTTAATATAAAAGCAACTACACTTCCTGATGTTCCCAGTGGGACAAACTCATTCTTATACGTTCTGACTGTAATAGCTTTAAATAAAAAGCACTAGGCCTTCCCTGGTGGTGCAGTGGTTGAGAATCTGCCTGCCAAGGCAGGGGACACGGGTTCGAGCCCTGGTCTGGGAAGATCCCACATGTCGCGGAGCAACTGGGCCCATGCGTCACAACTACTCAACTACTGAGCCTGCGCGTCTGGAGCCTGTGCTCCGCAACAAGAGAGGCTGCGAGAGGGAGAGGCCTGCGCACCGCAGTGAAGAGTGGCCCCCGCTTGCCACAACTAGAGAAAGCCCTCGCACAGAAACGAAGACCCAACAAAGCCATAAATAAATAAATAAATAAATACATTTAAATCATGTGGGCTTCTAAGAAGACCTCTGCTTAAAAAAAAAAAAAGGCAGTAAAAGCCATAGAGTAAGAGTCTAAAATGAGCAAAGCAGAAGAGATTACCCTTACCTAACATCTTTCCCCACAGTCATAGCAGCAATCACTTTCTTCACAGCCTCCTTCTTCTTTTCTTTCTTTTCACTGTTGAGTTCAGCCTTTAATTCAAAGACTTCTCCTAAAAGACAACAAACGGGTGAGGTCCCAGGATCAGAGAACTAGAGCAGAACACTGTACTATACAGCAAGTAACACAACAGATGACCAGTGGCAGGGCTGCAACTGAAATAAGATTATTTAAAAATTATAGGATAGGTACAGTTCAAATCCCTAGAATATTAACCAACCCATTGATAAGGATGCTATTTTGGGGTTATCGCCAGAGAGGAAGGTGTAAGCCAGATCTCAGGAAGCACAGAAGTGGGAAAAAGGAAAGATATCTCATGATATGTTACTACGATGGGGAGAGAACGGCATCTGAGGGATGATCTCCTGTCAGAATTTCAAAGTCCTGGGAAAAAAATAAATGCAGGCAGGAAACAGGTTCACAAATCAATGTTTTCAAACCAGAAGAGACTCCTCATTCACCTACTCTCAACTCCACAAACAACTGAGGCTCAAAGGTCACTAAGTGAGCGAGTGACAGAGCTGGCCTTAGAACTGTTTCTCCCGACTCTTTAATCCAGTGTTTCTCAACGTTGGCTACACACTATTACCCGGGAAGTATCTAGAAATGCCAATGCTCAGGCTCCACTCTGGACCAAATAAATCAGAATGTCAAGGAGTAGAACTCCTACGTTCATATTTTTTAAAGTTTCCTCAAGTGATTCTAATGTATAATCAAGGTTGAGAATCACTGCTCTAATTAGTACTTTAAGATGATAATGGGCTTTAAGGCCCTATCCTGTTCAATCAATCTAAGAACAGAAATAATAATCCTGAAGCTTCAAGAATGGTACAAACCAGAGTCATTTCTAAAGATATAATCTTAAATGACTGACTGCTCAGGCGCTGCACCGTGAAATGCCAGGACTGTCACCACTATTTTAAGGCCCAGGCTCACCTATCTTCAGAAAGCTGGAGCTGAAATAAGAAAAAAGGTTAACCACCCTCAACTGGTTTTAAAAGAAAGAAGAAAATATACTATAAGACCACGAAAAAGAAGTTGACTATTGTCACGTCAACTTTCAATCCACAGAATTGCCTCATTTTCTTCCACCTTTATGACTGTTCTTGATGTTCACTTTAACCTCGTTCACCAGTACAGAAATAGTGGGGGCAGCAAACTAGGTGATCTGCTGAAGCCTCTAAATGGGAAGGATGAACTGGCAAGAAGCACAGAAGTTGAGCACTAAAAAAGCCTGTTACATCAAAATCCATCGCTAACAAAGCAAACAAACCGTTACAAAAATCACCCTTTTATTTGACAGCTGCAAAAATAGCACAGACAGAAAAGCTGGGCCCTTTAAAGAGTCACTCTCCTCTTCTCCAAGTCCTCTGCTGCCAAATCCAGCTCTTAGGGTTCCCATCATTTACTTCTGAAAACAGTAAAGGACAAGCAGCACGGTTTCAGAAAATCTGAATTGTGAATAGCAGCAGGAGCTGAAGATCAAAACAGGATATAACTGAAATTATTCCAACTCCAACAGCATAAATTTAAAGAATATGCGCCAGTGGCAGTTCTGGTGGGTGTTACAGGAAGTAAAAGGAACACAGTCTATCCTTTTTTTAAAATGTGGTATTTACCCAGCCATGATTCATCTGTAAGTCTCAAACCTTTATAAAAATCCCTGAATTAAAAAAAGGTTACCAGGACCCATTATAAGTGAAGGTTTGAAAAATCAGGTGAGTTTTAAAATTACATCTTTTTGTGTTATTATAGAAACATCTTGGTCATCAAAGCACACAAAATGTTAACAGAAGAAATAAATACATTTCAGAATGATAAGAGAATAAGAAAAAAAGCTGAAAATGAATGACAAGGGGCTAAATGCTTTTGTACGCTATAAGCAGTAAAAACAGCAAGAAGTTGGGTGGAGCCAAGGAGGAGCACGGAGGCAAGGTATCTCATACATACTGCAGCTTTATTAAATTCTTATCTTCCCCCCTCCTTTTCCCCTGAATCAAATCTACCAAGCATTGCTAGCAGCTAGCAACAGTTCTCAATCTCGGCTACACATCAGAAAATTCTGGGGAGCTTTTAAAAAAAACCCACGTCTAGGCCATATCCCACACCAAAGAAATCAGGATATCTGCAGGGGCAGGACTGGACATCACCTATTGACTTTTACTTCACTGGGCAATTCCAATGTGCAGGCAAGGCTGAAAGCCATGGACTAGTAGCTAATGTAATTAAGCAACTCTCTATGGTGTTTTCTGTATTATAATAGAAGTTTACCCTTAAATAACTCCAAACGACAGAAATATGCTTGTGCTTTCTAGAAAATTTTCTGGTGCTCCAGGCCACTATGTGTGCCCTCCCATTTTCTTTTCCTTTTGAAATCATTTTAATCTTAAAGTTGCAAAATTCCCCATCTGCTAACATTATGCCACATTTGCTTTATCATACTTTTTATATATTTATACATTTTTTTCTGATTCATTGAAGAAGTAAACTGTAGACATCATATCTCTTTAGCTCTAAATATGTCAGTGTATAACTTCTAAGAACAAGGAATTATGTTACATAGCTATAATACAATGATGAAAATCAGGAAGTTTAACAGTGATATACTGTCATTATCTAATCTATAAACCTTATTCAAAGATCTTGATAAAGTCTTTTATAGTAATTTTACCCCCATCCTCCTTGGGCCAGGATCCAATGCAGGATCATGCACTACACTTACTGTCAGGTCTCTTTAGTCTCCTTTAATCTGAAACAGCTGGTCAGCCTTTGTCTTTCATGATAATGACATTTTTAAAAAGTACAGGCCAGTCATTTTCTAGAACACCCTCAGCTGTCATAGGTGTTCCCTCATGATTACACTGAGATTATGCCTTTTGGCAGCCATAATTCAGAAATGATGATATGAAATCATCATCTGTGGAAGGATAAGAAAATATCAAATTTCCATGCATTGTTTTGCATAATCATTTTTTGTTAAAAATTTGAAAAATCATATGTATTAATACATGCATTAAAAAAAAAAATACATGCATAGAAAAGACTGAGGATACATACCGAGTTCCCACCAGGAACAGGAATAGGGAGGGAGGGAACTTTCATTTTTACTTTTTATTGCTGTATTGCTTTAGTAGTACTCCTTGTAATAAAATGTTTATTTCCAAGTAAACAATTAAAAGAATTTGGTGCAACCACTATGGAAAACACTATGGAGGTTCCTTAAAAAACTAGAGTTACCATATGATCCAACAAACCCGCTCGTGGGTATATATCCAGAGAAAATTTTAATTCGAAATGATACGTGCACCCCAACGTTCACGGCAGCACTATTTACAATAGTCAGGACATGGAAGCAATCTAAGTGTCCATCCATCCACAGATGAATGGATAAAGAAGATATGGTTTATATATACTATGGAGTATTATTCAGCCATAAAAAAGAATGAAATACTGCCATTTTCAGGAACATGGATGGACCCAGAAATTACCATACTAAGTGAAGTAAGTCAGACAAAGAAAGACAAATATATGGTATCACTTATACGTGGAATCTAAAAAAAGATACAAATGGACTTATTTACAAAACAGAAACTCACAGACACAGAAAATAAACTTATGGTTACCAAACAGGAGGGGAGGAAGGGATAAATCAGGACCTTGGGATTAGCAGATACAAACTAGTATGTATTAAATAAACGACAAGGTCCTACTGTATAGCACAGGGAACTATATTCAATATCTTGTAATAACCTATGATGGGAAAGAATCTGAAAAAGAATATATATATATATACATACACACACACACACACCTGAATCACTTTGCTGTGCACCAGAAACGAACACAACATTGTAAACCAATTACACTCGATTTTTCTAAAAAAGAGAAAATAAATGTGCTTCTTCCTTTTACCCTCCTCAGATCTATCAATCTTCAATGGATCAATCTTGGATCTCTTCCTTTCACTAAAACCTTCAAGTCAAAATGATGTGCACCACAGCCGTATCTTTAAAAACCCATACTTTAATAATTTACTCAATACATTTTTCTGTAGGATATCCCCAGTGAGATGGTCCAAGACATACATGTCTGAAGAGGTCAGGAGCATTCTACTTGGAACAATCTTACACCACAACTTTTGAAGAATCTTCAAAAAAGGCTGTGATCAGGTTCTCATACTTACCTTTTTTATTGGTTGTGAAGTACTTGAAGTCAGTCATGGTTGTGGATCTTTAATGTGCACCTACAGCAAGAGAAGAGAATTCCTTTAACCAAGTTATTTATGTCCAGCAAGGCATTCAACTAATTTTAAGATCATTTATATACAAGAAGTTCTGCATTCAGAAAGTATCTTCATCCTTACCACCATCACTCGTGATCCAAAGGGATGCAAGGATAATTAAGAATGTAATCCTTGCCTCAAAAGCTAATTGGAACAAAATCCAAAGGCCTAATGGAATAGAGTGATAATCTGAACCTATCAGAGTTTTATGATTTTATCCACAATTATCTCCTCAGAGCCTCCAAGACCTAAAGCTACATCTTTTTACAAATACGTCTTCAGTTAGTCACTCCAATATTTAAAATAAGGAAAAGTTTGTTTCAAAAGATCTCCCCATTACTTTCCGTTAAAGCAAATCTGATTTACTTCCCTGCCTCAAGATGGAGTCACTCTAAGACACATATTCTGAAACAGAGTAAAACTGAAAGAGAAAAAAATTTTATCAACCTCTTCACCATTACATGCAACTGTCAATAAAAGGAATTTCTTTCAGAAAAAAGAGAGAAGTCTAGATTAGTAGGACAATACTCTTTCATGACAAACACCTAGAGAGGCAAACATCTAGAGAGGTGTTACGCATGGATTTTTTTTTAAATTATGGTTTTCGTATTTCCAACAACCTACAATTCCCCCAAGTATTCCCCCAAATAAAAAATATCAGTTTACAGTTAAAAACAATGCAAAAAACTGAGATATTTGTTCAGTCACACTGAGTGCTAAAGAGGATCAGAACTGGTGTTAAAACTTAAAAGAACATGGATCCCAGCTTCAATTTAACTTTTCTGTTCCAATTTCCAGAATTAATCCAGTTGACATAAGACTCCATTAGTAAAACGAAAACAGCATGGACTGATCACATTTCTCCCCAAATAATGAGACAATGTTTTCTGATTTGAGAAACCCTAAGATTTTGTCCAATGTACTTGACTTCTTTAAATACATTAAAACTTTCTTTTAATAATATTCCTGCTGCACTCAAAAATGAGTATCTTCTGGGATTTCCCTGGTGGCACAGTGGTTAAGACTCTGCACTCCCAAAGCAGGTGGCCCAGGTTCGATCCCTGGTACGACCAGATCCCACATGCGTGCCGCAACTAAGAGTTCGCATGACACAACTAAGGAGCCAACGAGCCTCAACTAAGGAGCCCGCCTGCCACAACTAAGACCCGACACAACCAAATAAATAAATTTTTAAAAAAATGATTATCTTCTTACTGACCACCATCATTAATAATACTTATCACCAAATTTTGGACAGATGCCCTGGCACCTACTCATTATTTTCTGGTCAAAACAACATGAGTGATAATATATTTGGCAAACTTGAGCGATAATACCTCCACAAACAATGGTAATTATGGATCTGAGAAAAAAGACCTAAGCACTCAACAAATCAATGCAATTAAGGAAAAAAGCCAGAAAATCATAAAATAATGAAAAAAGGTTGGCTCAAATTTGTTCTCTAAAATGTACTACTTGGACTATTTAAGGGAAATTAGACTCATCTGTTATCTTTCCAAGGAGCTACTTAATGTTTATAGTACTGATCCTTATACAATAGTGCTTTTAGGTTGTACAAGAATTTCACTGAATTTACCTTGTTAAAAGAAGTGAGCTAGAACGCATACAAATCATTACAGAATACAGAAATTTCTGATATGACACTATTTGTTATAACTTAAAGTGAGCCTGTAACAGAGGCTTGTCTTATGTAGTATTTTCATAATGTCTTTTCTAGCTAAAATTCAAAGAATTATAATCTTTTAATCCATTTAATCACTTAATCCATTCACAGTGTAAAGTAAATGTGAAGTAGGCAAACTGAAGAAAGGAGTCCTTCACATAAAAGACCTGGAATAGGGACTTCCCTGGTGGTGCAGTGGTTAAGGATCCGCCTGCCAATGCAGGGGATGTGGGTTTGGTCCAGGAAGATTCCACATGCCACAGAGCAATTAAGCCCGTGTGCCACAACTACTGAGCCTGTGAGCCACAACTACTGAGCCCACATGCCACAACTACTGAAGCCCACAAGCCTAGAGCCCGTGCTCCGCAACAAGAGAAGCCCCTGCGATGAGAAGCCCACACACACCGCAACTAGAGAAAGCCCACGCACAACAACGAAGACCCAACACAGCCATAAATAAATTAATTAATTAATAAAAAAAAGACATGGAATAAATGTGAAGTTATCATCTAAGAACTTATATATACAAAGAGGAAAACCAGTATACAGAAATGATTACAGTACTAGAGCCTGACAGGAGGGCCACAGCTCAAGGCCATTATGGTCTATCCAGGATGTTGTTACACCACTCTAATCCTTTGGGATCATCAAAAGTTAAAACTTGCTTAACATTTAAAGACAAAAGCTGCTTGGAATTTCTGTTTCTTTGAAAAAGCGCCCCCAAATCGTTGTTTTCTAAAGCTCTCATACACATTCACATATATTAAATTTTTAACAGAAAATTTCAGCACAATCTGTTAAACATTAAATTAACCTCGTCTTAAATCGTACCTTTATTAGTGACCCACACATTTCATTACTTCCCCTAACAAATTTCATCATCGAGGAATAGATTTCTGTCCTATTACATTGTGAGCACTAAGTTCTTACTAGAGAATAATGTACCAGCCCACAAAATTTCAGGGAAGAGGAGAGAATCAAGTACATGATCTTAGACCCTAAATTAAGAACCCCTGCTTTTCAAGAGAAAGGAGAAACACACCACTCTCTTATCTCGCACTGTCCTACACAACAGTAATGAAATATCCCTTACACATATTGGCAGAGCAACATTTTATCATGTCAGTTCCTGACTTAAGCCAACAGAAACTCCCCCAAAATAAAAGTAAACCAGCCTAAACAAAAACAAATGAGAAGAGTCGGGGTTGCACAACACTGTGAATGTACCAAATGCCACCAAACTGCTCACTCTAAAATGGTTAATTTTATGTTATGTGAATTTCACCTCAAAAAATTGCATATGTATGCATTTTTTGGCTGCGTTGAGTCTTCGTTGCTGCACGTGGGCTTTCTCCAGTTGTGGCGAGCAGGGGCTACTCTGCGTTGCTGTGCGCGGGCTTCATTAGTTGCAGGATGCAGGCTCAGCAGTTGCAGCACATGGGTCCCAGAGCGCATGGGCTTCAACAGCTGCAACGCGTGGGGCCAGTAGTTGTGGTGCACGGGCTTAGTTGCTCCGTGGCATGTGGAATCTTCCCAGACCAGGGATCAAACCCCATGTCCCCTGCATTGGCAGGCGGATTCTTAACCACTGCACCACCAGGAAGTCCCTGTATATATTTTTAAATGAGACATTGTTTCTTTGTTTTTGTTGTTGTTGTTTTTGAATGAGACACTCTTAATCACACACCAGAGATGAATATGGTCAGATTCTCTAAAACATAGGGTGGTGAAAACTGTTGTCTGGGACTTCCCTGGTGGCGCAGTGGTTGAGAGTCCGCCTGTCGATGCAGGGGACACGGGTTCGTGCCCCGGTCCGGGAGGATCCCACATGCCGCGGAGTGGCTGGGCCCGTGAGCCATGGCCGCTGAGCCCGCGCATCCGGAGCCTGTGCTCCGCAACGGGAGAGGCCACAGCAGTGAGAGGTCCGTGTACCGCAAAAAAAAAAAAACAACAAAAAAAAACCTGTTGTCTGCTTTAGAAGCCAAAGAAAAAGCAGCCAAGATAGAGTTCAAAGAATAAGTCAAGTATTTGCTGAAGAGCCTCAAAAATCAAGTTCCTTCTGGGAGCTGGGGGGGAATTTATTCCTCAGGAGAGTCCCAGGGCAAAGCCAAGCCATCATGGAGCTGGAATTCACACTACCTTTTTAGCAGATCAAACTAGAGAAGTCGCCGGCTGTTCTGAGGACCTGAGGTATGACCTCAGGACATTGTTAAAAAAAAATAATAATAATGCTGCCACAGTCAAAAGCACAATCACTCTAACTTTCCTAGCCCAGAGTATGATGTCACTGCATTTCAGAAAAGGTCTCCCTGTACAGGATTATACATCTAGATTTAACATAACCTAGTTTCTACTAAATATACGTTGTAAAAGTCCCTTCTCAACTATTCCTCCCTCCTTCCGGTGCCCGTAAAGAGAATAAGGCCAGAAGAAAATTAAGAGGGTCTTAATTTCAAATGGCTCTCTGGGAAATGGCAGCTAAATTAGAGTTGGCGAGGCCACTAAATCCCCTCTTCGCATAAAGTAGGACTTTACACAGTTGGTGCTAGTAGGGAAAAAGTGAACAGTTGACCAAATTATAAAGCAGAAAGGTCATCTCAGCAATCTTTCATTACAAGGGTGAGAGGTGCTAATCAGATATTTCAATAATGCAAAGACAATGGCATCTTCAGGTATCATTTATTGCCTAAGAAATGACAGCAGACAACTCATTACAACAGACACACCTGCAATTTCCATTTAAAAATGGCCACAAAATAATTTGTTAATATTATCCGGTAAGAAAAAAGCTCAAAAGTTTTACATCCAATTCTAAACTGAAATAAACTCTGGAAAACTTACGCCTGGAAGGAGAGAAAAGAAGGAAGAAAGGAAAATGCGTCCTACCTGATTCGTTCCCTGTTCAGCTTGGTTCGTAATATTTTAAAATACGGGTGTGTCAAAGAAGAAAAAGAAAAGATGGAAGAACTGGGCTTTCTTGAGTCTCTTAAGTCACAGAATGTTAGCTTTGTATTACCTTTACCACCCAATTTTCAGTGAGGCTATTTGCAGAACACACTATACTTTCTGCTTCTTTGGGAGTTTAAAACTACTAAGATACCTGCAAACAGTTCTCATCTTACCACTACGCTTAGTCATCATTGGAATGTGTTACACGTTTTCTTGTACAGCTGCATCTCCTTCATCTGCTGCTTTCTATTATGACTCTGTAAGTGTACCCTGAGGCTAAGCAACAGAATTATACCAGGGAGGTGATTAATAATTTAAATTGTTCCTCACTGAGACCACTTCCTTTGTCATTCTTCCTTTTCTAAACTTACTGAGTTTTCTTTACTTTCTCTTTTAAACCACATGATTATAACAGTGTTTGGCATTTAAAAAACACTTCTTAAAAGTCAAAGTTTAATGAAGCATTCACACTTTATTCACACTGCTTCATAATGAAGCAGTCAGGTGAGTTGAAAAAAAGTCTGCCCCGCAAATGGGCACTGTTTTCAGTGCTCTGAAAACAAAGAGCATGAATCAATTCTTTGGATTCAAAGAATATGGAATAACAGGAAGTTCCAGTTTCTTTACCTCTGTCTTAATCTACAGTCTTTCTCAAACCAGATCGCTCCTTCTAAGACCAGAAAGAAAAAACTCCGGGCTAAGATTTACTCCCACCTGCTTCCCCCTCTCTCACATCGGGTCAATTCTGGAGGTTTTTCCCTTTCTCCAATGTCAGGAATTCCTCTTCTTTCCCCAGGTGGTCAAGATTCTAGGGATATGTTCCTCCATTACGAGGTGAGGGAGGAGAGGTGTCTCAGCCTCAAATTACAGAAGACGGGTGAGGTCTGCCCATCTATGAGCAAAACTCTGGGGGAACTCCTTTCCCCTTCTGGTACCTGGTCACGTCCCAGCCTCTCAGTGAACGACGCCAAACCGGGAAGAAGGTTCTCCCCTCGGCCTCCAGTCTCTACCGGCCACACCCCTGGCCTCTGGCCCTCCTAATCCCCCACTTCGAACATATCTTTTCCCCAGTGCCCCACAACTCCCAGTTGCCACCCCGCGGATTCCCTCACCCCACTCCAGCGGTGGAGTCCCTTTCTCCAACCCTCTTCCTCACAACGGTCACACCTGACGGCTCACTCCATCTTCAATGGTCACGCTCCTAAGATTGCTCTCCTCCGCCCGTCTCCAACCAAGCCTGGCCCCCTTCCCCAAAAGAGGGACACACCCCAAAGTTAGCCGCCCTGAACTCACCGGAGGCAAGGGCAGGGGTGGCAGCAGCAGCCAGAGAGCACGGCCCGAGCGGTGCTGTAATGGTTTCCTGCACGCCACGACTCCTTCTCCAGGTCTAAGCCACTGCGCAAAACCCACTTGGCCACGGACAAACACGGTGGACAGGAAACTCTGACGTCAGACAGCCTCGCCGTGTGACGTCATCCAGGGAGAACCAGAAAGGCGGTCCTCTCGGTCGCCTTGGAGACGGAAATACTTTGCGCCGTCGGGAAGCGACCTGAGGTCCGGGCCTCCTAGGAAGTTCACTGACTATCGGAACGGATCTATTAAACAAGCTGACATTCCCTGGATTTGTTTCCTCGCACAGGAGTTCTCTAAAAACTTACACATAGGCATAGTGAAACATCCTGTTTTCTTAAAAAAAAAAAAAAACCCAGCTAATTTCCCTGGCCAGTTCAGGAATGTGGACAATGGTGATCCAGCCCAAGACCATGCAAGGGCAGTGGGACTGGAGGAGAGTGGTGCAAGGAAAAACGGTTGACATGGCCTCAGATCTGAGTCTGAATCCATCTGAGATCGAATCCCTGTCCTGAATGTGATTAGCAAAGTTACTTAACGTCTCCTCAACCTTAGTCTTACTTGTGAAATAAATCCAGTGATATAACTCTCTCCAGCTTGTGAAGCTTGAAGTAGGTAAGGCGCCCAGCATGTAACAGGCGTGCTTACACAAAAGTAAGTTCCTTTCAGAAACCAAGACCTAGATATCTCTGTACCTTCCCCTCAAAACGAAAACTTCCCACTTAAAACTGCTCTAAGTAATAATAAAGTCTTTAACCAAAAAAGAAGAAGAGGAATGTGAAGAATGAGAGCCTGAGGTAGAAGTTGGGAAACCAAAGTGCAAAGGGGACTGAGAAGTAGAGAGGTAGAAGGAAAAGCAGGTGGTCATAATCATTTAGGACGTTTTTAGAGTTCTATGAAAGTATAGGAACTATATATCTCTGAGGCCTAGCCGCCCCCTCCCCAAAATTTGTTGAATGGATAAATGTATGAGTGAGTGGTCAACAACAACAGTTGCTAGAGAGAAAAGGAGGAAGGGCCGAAAAGTGTCCAAGGATTTAGCAGCACTAAGGTCTTCGATGTCATTGCTGAGACCATCAGCAGAGATAATGAAGGCAAAAGCCATGCTGAAGAAGTTTGAAGATAAATGGGAGGTAAGGAAATGAAAACAGATAACTCCATAAGAAAGTATGGCTGAAAGAGAAGAGATATAGGATGGTGTCTGAGGGAGAAAGTAGCAAGCATTTTATTTTTAAGTTCTATATTCATACATTTTCTTTACACTAACCCTTTAGGAATACCATGGGTTCAATCATTTTTCCTACCCATATGACTCCAAAATATCTATCTCTAGCCTTGACCTAGTCCCCAAACTTCACCACCAAATTGCTAACCGCACTGATCGTTAAGGCTGCACATATGGCCCACCCAAATTAAGCAAATCATAAGAGTATTGGGGGGGGTGTTTAAAAACTGTGGTTCCAGGTACAACTCACAGAAGACAGAGGTGGATTTTGTAAAGAGATGCCACCAGAAAAATCTTTGATTCATACCTCTCCCCGGTTCAAAAACTTTCAACAGCTCCTCATTTCCTAATTTGTACAGAACCTATCCTTCTCCCAGTTTTCCTCATTTCTTTGCTCTTTAGTTTTCTCATCTACAAAATGGGAGAAATACTAATATCCAATCATAATATTATTACAAGGATGAAATGAATTAGTGTACGTAAAGCACTTAGAACTATGCCTGCACACAGTATGGACTATGTAAATATTTGCTATGATTGCAATTATTTGAACAAATTACACTGCCAGAAATTACTAGCCAGAAATCTGGGGGTCATTCTTGATTTCTCTCTCTCTTAACTGCCACATTCATTCCATCTCCAAGTTGTCAATCCTACCTTCAAAATAGATTTCAAATTCATCCAATCCCTTCTATTCACCTCATTATTCCAAGCCACCATCGCCTCTTGCCTCAACTACTAGAAACCTCAACTCTCCTCCCAACCATTATTCATACAGCAGCCAGATTTTTGTTTCACTTTTTTTTGAAGTATAAACGAACATTCCAAAAAGTGCACATCAAAAATATAGAGCTTGATGAATTTTCACAAAGTAAATGTAACCACATAACCATTACGGGGTCATCTTAAAAATATAAACCTGGTCATGACTCCGGTGTATAAATCCTTCAATGACCTCCCATTATACTTTGACTAAAATCCAGTTTCCTTCCCATGGCCTATGAGTGGTTAGGCTCCTGTCTACCTCTCTTAATATCATTTTATCCTTTTCAGTCACTCCTCATTTCCTCTTCATTTCACCTCTTGTTAGCTTTTGCAGCTCTCAAATAGGCCAAGCTCTTTCCCATCCTAGGGCCTTCACAACTACCGCTCCTCCTACCTAATATTCGTTTTCCCCAACTCCACACAGGCCTGGCTGGCTTATAATTTAGGTCTCACTTTAATTGTAATCTCATAAAGGCACTGCCTGATTACCCAGTCTAAAAGGTTCTTCTCTTCCAGGCCCCACTGCCACCCCCATCATAGCCCTCTTATTCCATTTGTAAATTATATATTCGTCTCTTTACTTGTTTATTATTTCTCTCCCCAACTAGACTGTAAATTCCATGAGGGCAGATACCAAGTCTGTTTTTATTACTACTGTCTACCCAGCACCTAGCATAATGCTTGGCGCACAGCATGTATTCAGTAATAAATGAATAAGTAAATTATTCAGGAATAAATGAATGAATGTCCACAAGCAAAGTACTAAAACTAGCATTTAAGAGCCTCTATATTATGGTCAACAGTATAGACTATGTATTATTGGTCTATTTTCCTCTCTATATTTAAAGCAAACAATTTCCTCCTCAAATACAATCCACGCTGCTCCCTTAGCCTGGAAAACCCTGTCACCATGACTGTGACTTTCTCCAAATGTACTCATCTTTTGAGGTCCACCTAATCCACAAAACTTTCTCAGTGGACATTTGGTCCTGATATAAGATGCAGGAGATACCAGGTTACATCGCTGTATTAGAAAGCAACTGGCAGAAAGAAGCTGAGATAAAACGTGAGGTTTATCGAAACGATAAGGTTTATAAGAAACGATCTTCCCCTTGGTTACAAAGGCCAATATAGCTTCTGTTTAAGCTAGTTTGAACGGCCTCATTTCTCCCAGCTCTTATTGTCTCTTCCTCTAAACTCATCATATTAACCTATCTGATGGCTCTTCACACCTTTTAACGTAAGTGCAATCAATTTCTGTGTCTTGCTTATTACACCATAAACCTGGGAGTGGGATTTGTGATGAGGTGTTTATTATTTATTGGCTGTAATAATTGACATTGTTATTTTTGACTGCCTTTTTTCTCACATAACAACATCAGTTTACTTTTGCAATATTCTCAAAGGACTATTAAGGTGTCTTGCACTCTTCTGGCTAAGAGTGAAACAGCGAGTGGAGATGAAATCTGAACCAAGGTCAGTCAATAGGGATCTGAATCATAAGTACAGTGACAGAAATTTGTTGAAGCTCGTTCACTGCAACAGCGATGCCTGTATGACCCTTTGCTAATTCTTGCTAGAAACATCCAGTAGGACTGTGTAATTCCTGTTCCCTCAGAGTTGGTTTTCCTTATTTTGTTAGCTACTCCATATTCTTCTAATAAATTTTTTAGTTTAAATTAGCCTGTTTTCTGTTGCTTGTAACCAAAGAACCCTAACTGATACCAATGTTTAACTAACTTCCCACTTGTCTTAGGTGATGCTATTTCTCAACTTTGTCTTTTTGCTGTTCACTTAAGAAAAGCCTCTCTGTAAGAGCTACCACTGACCAAGAACATAAAGCTAGGTGTTTTATATAGATACATTATCTCTACTCCTTAAAACTCTGTAAGATAAAATCTTCCATCAATGTGACTTTCTCCAGCAGGTATCCAATCAGACTATAAAACACTTTTTTTTTTTTTGGCCACGCTGCATGCAGGATCATAGTTCCCCTGGCCAGGGATCCAAGTCATGCATCCTGCAGTGGAAGCACAGTGTCCTAACCACTGGACCGCCAGGGAATTCCCTGAAACACTTTTTGGAACCACAATTAAGGTTAATTTGCAAGATTTTATTTATCCTATTGAAACAACTAAACCCAAACCTTGTTCCAGCGTTCTCATTATGTGAAACAATTAACTATCTTTATACCATAAAGTCCTCTATGGTATAAAGTAAGCAAACTTCTATTTCTAGCTATTTAGCCCAGGGGTTGAGGGGAGAGGTTGGAGAGAGAGGAGATGAACTTTATTATCCAAATTCAGTAAACCTGCAGCTACTCAAGGCAATTGCATACGATGTAAAAGCAGTTTGCAAAAGGTCAGGTTAATTACATTAACTTTGGTATACAATGAAAAGTACCTTCTCTGCCAAGCCTCCCCAATTCATGCTAGTTAGAATTCAACAGCATCACTCCGTTTTAGCACTGTATTCATATCGCTAATGTGACGCATCCTACCGTGTTCGAGGGCAGGAACCATTTTCATTTAGTGTAGCAAGTGCCCAGAGTTCTGCTTGAACGTAACCTAACCTAGAAGACAATTAAGGTACCAGCTTGAATGAAAAATAATCGTCCCAAATTCTGAACAACAGCAGGAATTTTTTTTTGTTGTTAATAATTGGCAGCCATAAGGCTAAGCCTTCTATCTCGGCTTTGTCGCTTCAAATCCTTCCCGAAGGCGGCAAAAATAGTGAGCCACCACCCCCGCCGCAAGCAAAGTGAGCCTTCCATCTCCACATTCCCTTGGGTCCCTCGCCTCTCTCTATCGCCCCAGGGAACAAAGGCCTCAGCAACAGGCCGAGCTCTGGCTCCGGGCGCCAGACGTCAGTGCGGCGACCCAACACCTTGCCAAAAAGACTCTGTAGAGAGATATCAGAGCCGTGGCTTTCCAACAACACAGCGATGCAAAACCAGCTAAGAAAAGTAAAACCTACCAGCGGAAAACTCCTCTCCAACCGAGCCCGCTGGGGGCGGAAGCGGAAGTGCCTTGAGATCATAGAGTTCTCTAGTTCCGGTCGCGGAGCCGCGTTCGGGGCTAGAGCGCCTCTCCACGGCCGGCGGGCTCCAAGCGGCTTCTATTTCCGGTTGCGGCTTCTGACATAAAGCCGAGACCCCCTTTTAAACGGGGCGTCGCGGGTTCCTCGCTCCTCGCCTGGGGTCAGCTCGCAAGGAGTGGCTCGGGCGGGGGGATTGCACAGCCCACAGCTGAGCCAGGCCGTTGGGGCCGGCCTGCACTGGCACCTTCGATCCCTCAGAGCCGCCTGGCTTTTGAGCCCTCCGGATTGGGAGTCCGTGATTGGCCGCCTCCAGGACTGCCGCTCGAGAGGCCAGCGCTCCTTCGCCGTACCTGTCCCCCCATAGTCACGCTTTTCCCTGTGAGGTGCAGCATTAATCAACTCACCTCTCCCACACACTACTTCCCTAACGTGGGTGTCCGCGTTGACTTCATTCTTCACCTTCCCTTGAGACCCCTCCCCTCTGCCTCCGGAAGAGGTCTTTTTTGCCCAGTTCCTGTAAAATAGCACCCATCTGGCACCCCCAGAAAGTTCATGCTTACTAGAGAGTTTGTGGGCAAAGTAAAACCCAGTGCACACACGAAACTATGGCTGAGCACGGGGCTCACATCACAACTGCTTCTGCGGTGGATGACCAGCCATCCATCCATCTTTGAGGTGGTAGCACAGGACAGTTTAATGACAGCAGTGAGACCTGCTCTTCAGCATGTGGTCAAGGTAAGGATTTAATTCTCTGAAAAGTTTTAGGAACGTCCGGGTAAAAACCAAGCCAATAATCTGAATTTATTTCTTGGCCTAAGTTTTGAAATAACCAATTAGCATATAATGCACATCACATGATTTAATGGTTATGGAGTCTCTTGTTATGTGTACTGAATACCCAGCACTTCAGGGAGGTTAAGGTAGACCCAGAAAGAAAAGTGTGGAAATTCAGAGGGAAAAAAAGGAAATATAAATACAAGGCATAGTAGCTGTGTAATGGAATGAATTTCATTTATTTATTTTGCTTTAGGTTCTTGCAGAATCAAATCCTGCCCGCTAGGGCTTCTTGTGGAAGTGGTTTGATGAAATCACCCTGCTAGGTCTTCTGCTCCAGCAACATTATCTGTCTAAAACCAGCGCCTCGTTTTCTGAAAACTTTTATGGCTTAAAGAGGATCGTAATGGGAGACACACACAAGCTTCAGAGATTGGCCAGTGCTGGTCTCCCAAAGAAGCAGCTTTGGAAGTCAGTTATTTTCCTGGTTCTTCTTCCCAGTCTGAAAGTGAAGCTGATTTCTAGCCTGAGAGAAGAGGATGAATATTCCATCCACCCCCTACTTCCCGCTGGAAACGATTTTACAGAGCCTTTTTGGCAGCCTACCCATTTGTTAACATGGCCTGGGAAGGCTGGTTTCTTGTACAGCAGCTTCGATACATCCTAGGAAAGGCCTGAGCATCACTCACCCCTGCTGAGTCTGGCTGGGGTTCGGCTAGATCGACTTACAGTTCAGGATATACAAGCTCTGGAGCACAAACCAGCCGAAGCCAGCATGATGCAGCAACCAGCTGGGAGGTAAGCCTTAACATTTCCCCAACATATTTGATTAATAAATCCTAAAATCTTATCCCAATTTTATGAAATTTACCCCCTTCAGTCCACTTTGGGGTATTTCATAAAATCATCGAAAAATTCTTGTGTCCATAAAACAAGGATTGCCATCCTGGTAACCTTCCTCATCATAATGGCTACATTTTTGCACACACTTGCTATGTACCAGGCTCTTTGCTAGGTGTTTACGTATATTATCTGAATCCTCATCACAGCTCAATGAAATAAATGCATTAGCACCACTTAACAGTTGAGGAAAGTTCTAACATTTGAGTACCTTGCCAAGGCCACACAGCTAATAGGCGGCAGAGCTGAGATTCAAGCCAGATCAGTACAATTCTAAAGACTGCTCTTAACCGTGGTGCTATCCTGCTCCTAGTGTCTGTGTTCTCTGACAAGTTCAAATATATTCCTCAGTACTGCTGAGTTGTTTTTTAAGTGAGTTATTTCTTTTTCTGGATCTTCCACCCCCATAAAGGTCTATATAATCAATGGCTCATTAATTTCTTTCTCAAAACACAAAGCAAACAAAGCCCTAGTCATTAAAAACAAAGCTTAGCTCCTAGAACTCCTAAACTACGGTAGGTCAGAAAGAGGGAATTGTTTCAAATAGACACTTACAAGAGAAAACGCCAGTCCAGCAACTATTCAATCCCCAAGCTGAATCAACGATTCTAATGAAAAGTGTAAGAATTGCATGTGTATTAGTTGTTCTGTGATTGTACCTAAATAAACAGTTTCTCCTTTTGCCTCCTTATTCTGTTCTCCAAACAGCGTTGGCGAGAAGATAAAGTCAGCTCTGAAGCAAGCCATGGGAGGTGCCGCCTCATGCCTCTCTACTGGCCTTTCGGTGGGTGTATTCTTCCTGCAGTTCCTTGAGTGGTGGTATTCATCTGGAAACGAAGAAACCATCAAGTCATTGACTGCCTTGCCTACTCCACCACCACCGGTACATCTAGACTACAATTCTGATTCTCCCCTGTTGCCCCAAATGAAGACTGTGTGCCCACTGTGTCGTAAAAACCGGGTGAATGACACCGTTCTCGCCACCTCTGGCTATGTGTTTTGTTATCGCTGTGTGTTTAATTATGTGAAGAGTCACCGAGCTTGTCCCATTACAGGTTATCCAACACAAGTACCGCATCTGATTAAACTGTACTCCCCTGAGAACTGAAGGGGATTAGCACCTTGTCTCACAACGAAATGACTGCGCTATAAGGCCAGAGGGCTGGTTTTCCGCACAGTAAATAGCATTGTTTAATCATCCTCAATTAATAATTGTATGAACTTTAAACAGCCACATGGATTTCTTTAAAAGGATGTACTCGTTGATCTTAACCTTTTAGCTTGCTCCCTAGACACCTCTACTTAGAGTTGACCGAGCTGGTCAGAGTGAGAGAATCAGGACTGGCAGGGGATGTGAGGGTCAGCATAGAGAAGGTGATCAAAGAGGGTACTCGGCACAGAAGCTTTTCCTGTCCCCTTCCTTAAAGGACAAGAGGTATAGAAGCTCTCAGGAAAAACCCAAGTTAGACCTCGTAGAGTGGGTAGTGAAGGGGAAGCAGGCCTTTTGAGAAAGGAAAGCATTTATCTGCCTATGAGGAATAGGTTTTATCGGTTTGCAAACAGTATGAAATATGGACCTGCTTTTTTAAATTTTATTTTATTTATTTTTTTAATACAGCAGGTTCTTATTAATTATCACTTTTACACACATCAGTGTATACATGTCAATCCCAGTCTCCCAGTTCATCCCCCGCCACCACGGACATGCTTTTTATAGAAATACTTAGAAACACTTTCTCCTTCCATATGCTGAGACTCATTTGTTAAGTAACATTTGCTATAGTCTATCACCTTTTAAAGATCCCTTTGTGAACCACACATACCTTCCTTGGGAAACTGGTTACAGGAAAATAGGGGTTGAATGTATATACAGAATAGTCTGAAGACTTCAGTGTGAAAGCAAAGCTATTAGTGAAGAGATGAAGTAAAATACTGCCCTAACTATGACTGTGTAAAGACAGGATCTTTGCATAAGCTCTTTCTGCTTGCTGTTAAGAGCTTGCTAAGCTGACATGAATTATTCTGGCTATTACTAAAGTTTCTATGAAACGCTTAAGTAAATTTTAAGAATAAATGTTTTTTGGCAAAGAGCTGTTCCATGTCATGATTATGTGGAAACTGAAAGATTAGTCGAGGTATTTAGAGTAAATTTTTCATTCAGGCCACCTTTGCGTTTTTTTTGTTTTTTTTTTTGCGGTACGCGGGCCTCTCACTGTTGTGGCCTCTCCCGTTGCGGAGCACAGGCTCGGGACGCGCAGGCTCAGCGGCCATGGCTCACGGGCCCAGCCGCTCCGCGGCATGTGGGATCTTCCCGGACCGGGGCACGAACCCGTGTCCCCTGCATCGGCAGGCGGACTCTCAACCACTGCGCCACCAGGGAAGTCCCTACCTTTGATTTTTTGAGGCATTCTGTATTAACATTTTGCTTTTTTTGCTAATCCAATATTGGAGAGAAATCCTCCAACAGCAAGAATTCAATCTTGAGTGAAATACCTTATTTCTCAAGTGAAATATTGCACAAACACTTCAGTTGCCACCGGATTGGCAGGGTTAAACATACAGGTTAAAAACATACGGGTTAAAAAAAAAAATCATTACTACAAGAGGAAGGATGAAAATTATTTTTAAGTGCCTCTGCTGAGACAGGTGTTGTCCAATACAACTCATTTCAGCAATTCAAAGCACATTTTCTGATAGCACTAAGATAATAGAACTAAATTTTGAAATAGAATATTCTATAGATTTTAAAATATTAACACTTTTATGTACCATGAGAAGAGTATAATGGATATTTGCAAAAATTCTTATTAAACCACAAGGTTTTACCAGAACAAATACCATAGTTAAGTAAACTTTTTTTTAATTTAAAATTTTTTTAATTGTTTCAAAGTTAAACCCAAGACACACTGACTTCACAGGACATCCAATGAGAAATGTTTTTCTAGGCTGAACACGTGTTTCCCCTTAGTCTCCCCCCAAAAAACATGTACATGTTAATTACTTTCATTTTACAATCACTGCTAAATAAACATTTTTAATATAGTAATGAGTCAATAAGGGAACCAAACCAGATTCAGGACTGAAATAATGCAGTTTTCCATGAAGATATCAAAGCCATATTTTTCACCTCAACCTACAAAGAAAAACAGGAAAGTATCAGTAATTCAAAAGAATATTAAACACTCTTACACATAATAAAACCAGTATCCAAATAGGCTAGAACATATCAGTGTGGAAAAAACCACAACCAGAATCAGCTCAGAAGATTAAGGGGTCATGCCCTGGTCAATGCCAACACTGAAGCAATGGCAATGCCAGGTCAGACTATACTTCACTCATCATTGCATCATTGCTTTTCACCTCCTTGTATTATCTAAGAGCAGCCCAACACCCTATTTTCACATCCAAGAAAACTTAGGTTTACCCATGAGAAAAAAAGACTTCTTTTTAGATAAGTTGCAACCATGGGCTTTCAATATTTGATCTTCTACTATTCACCTCAAGCAACTCTGCTGTACAAAAATGCAAACTTGAACAAGTTTTGTTTTGGAGGTGCTTTTTAAAAATTTTTGTAATACAGAGTAGAGTGGAGAAGCATTTACAGTTCAGAAAAACATTTCTTGTTTTAGTGAGTCCAAACACCATGCATGATAAAATCTCAGGGATGTCTGTGAAGGGATTTATAATCTAGTTCTAAAGCAAAATCTTTAGAAAAGATTTTCTCCTAAAATCCTTTATAAAGTAAACTCCAGTTCATTTAACATACAATTTGATTTACAATTCTGCTGCCAACAAAGATGAAAAGTATAGTCATAAAAAATTTTATACAAGAGTCTGCTAAAGAGTCCAAGACCCAGGGAGGCTAGGATTTGACAAAGGTCCATAGCAAAATAACAGCAATGCTGGAAAGAGAAACTGAGGTCTGATTACCAGATTTATATTTTTCCACTACCAGCTAAATACAAGGTTTAATTTCATTTTTCTCCAGGCCATGGGCAAGATAAAGGAAACAATGCAAAGCCTGGGTAATTCACAACATGGATGATCAATTTCTGAATGAGAAAGCTGCCTGCATTTTATTCTAAATGACACCTCGTAGTTTACTATCGCTGACATGCTATGCTAAAGTACTAGGATCACAAACAATGTCAACCTCTCTAGCTTTTCAGCATTGTATCTAAATAACAATTCCGGAGACACAGCATGCCTCCTTCAGCCATTTATAAATGTCAATAGCTTGATACTCCATAGTTAAAAACGTACAGCTATGGTCTGTGTTCTCCATTCAGCAACTGAATTCCACAAAGAGAGGGAAACTAGTAAAGTGCCTGTTTAGAGGCTTGAGCCTTTATCTCATCAACCTGTGCAGAAGTAAGTACACGTTACAAAAAGCAAACAGGCTAAGAGAACTTAAATAACCTTGTCTAAAAGCATGAAACTTGTGAGCAGAGCTCCAAGTGTGCTCCAGCCACAGAGGGCACACTTTCCTTGTTCTCTTCCTCAGTACGCTTTCCTCTGTCTGGAGCGCCTTCCCTACCACTTTCAGTCTGGAGAAAGTCTGTAGTTCTAAAACCTTGTTCAAACGTCACCTTCTCTGTTAAGTCGTCCCTAACTCCCTCAGTCATCCCCTCCTCTGACTCCCACAGCACTTTTTCCCACCACAGTACGCATCACACGCCAATTATTCATCTATTCACGTCCCCCACCTCCCGTCTCTCCCACCAGCCCCATTACGCAGAGCTCCTAAAGAACCAGGACTTCCTCTTACTGGCCTTTGCATCCATTACACTCAGAATGATGCCTGGGACACAGAAGGCGGCTCAATAAGCGACAGTTTAATTCAGTCAGTGAACGACCCTCCCTACTAAACCCTAAGCGCCTGGATTATACAAGCATCAGCACAGTTTATAAAGCCGACTTACCTCCAACATTTCACGTAGGTTAAGGACGTCCCTCAAGTATCTCTAAGCCCTCCGTCCTCCAACTTCTAACTCATGGCATTCTGCATGGCACTCTGCACAGGACCACCAATTCTTATACACGGTGTATCCTCAAAACGATAATAATAACAACAATAATAATACTACTGCTGATAATAATAATAATAACATCCAAACCCCACCAACTTCAGGAAAGACTGAGACGCCATCCTTCCGGGGAAACACAAGGCCGGATCCAGGGCTCAAACCAAAGCCTCAGGCAGAGGGTCCGCAGCCCGATTTGGGAACCCCCCAAAACTCTTACGCCCTAAACTCTCAGGAGGCCTGCCCAGGCCTGCAGAGGCTGACCTCAGCCCACCCGCCGCCGTTCAGTCCCAGAGGTACGGGCTTGGGGCTTTCCACACTGCTCCACCTCGCTACCCCGCCGGCTGCCGCGGCAGCCCGATCCGGACAACCAATCCCGCGACGGCCAGTGGACCACGTGGGCCGCAGCCCTGAGGCTCGGCTGGTGCGAGGAGCAGCCAATCGGAGGGCTAGGCGAACGCCGGGGTTGGGGTGGGGAGGGAGGACCGGAAGGCGCAGGCGTCTTTGCAGTCTCTTCTTGGCTTGGCGGGCTACATGCTCAAAGTTGAAAGCAAGACCCTGAGTAGTCCCCGCCCGCCCTCCAATTCCCTGATCTCCGACCTTGCGGAGACTGACATCCGGAGTGGTTTTGCTGGTGCCTCGTTTCACAACTGGGGAAGGGCATCTGAGGCGGGCCGTAGAGGGTGTGTGTGCCCTGGCTTTCCAGGAAGAACTATCGATTCAGTGTTCCGACAGTATCGTGCTTGCGCCGAATTCCCGCCTGAGGGCTAGGGGTTGGGGTGGACTTTGATGAATGTGTCCCTCTCTCCCCGACCAGGAGAAACTCATTGGCTTGTCAGGGGCTTGGACGCTTCCTGAATAAGCAAGAGGTGCCACTAAATATCAAAGAACTGCGAAAGAGAGCAAGAAAGGCTTCCTGGGAGAGGTGGCATTTGATCTGGGTTTTGAAAGATGCGTTGGATTTGGAGATTCTGGGAGAAAATAATTTAACTCCCGAATTAAATGAGAAAGCATAGGGGAGCTTACCAAATTTAGGTAAAGTTGAAACTGGTGTAGTGTTTTCCAAAATTCAGTGAGTTGGAAATACCAGGAGGAAACTTAACAACATAGATGTCCCCCAGCATCAAAACCAAACGACAAACTCCCGCAATCCAGACTTACAGAATCATTAAGCTTGAATCTGGAGTTGGAACCCAGGCGTGTATATTTTTAATAAGTACCCCAGGGGAGATTCTGATTCACACCAAAGTTTCAGGACCAGTGTTAACGTAAAGAAAGGGGGTGATAAGAGATTTGAAAGACAGGGCAAGACTTTGTTAAAGATAGTGGCTTGCTGGCTGTGTAGTTTAGACTACTCTGGAGAAAGTGGGAGATTTAAAGATTTCAGAGTCTGAGGAGATGGGTGATCACAGCTGAAAACTCAATATGCAACTGTGTTTTAAAAATAGATTGAAGGAAGGCAGAGTGAAAGAAGGGGAAGCTATTGCCAAGTGATTGCAATGGTCCAGGTAAGAGCTAGTAAGAAATGGAGAGGTGGCATATGAAGGACAGCAGGAGGAATGTGATGAGTGTCAGATAGGGATGGGGAGAAAGATATGAGGAAATAAATGGAGAAAAATGGAATGTCCTCTGTACCAGACCTATGAAGGACCTCCATTGTACTTTAAGGATAGACTTTAGGCAGTGAAGAGAATGGGCCTTTGCAAGTGCTGTTTCCTCTGCCTGGTTTTCCCCTTCCTTCTCCAACGTCCTTTCTCAACCTGGTGCATTCTTTTATTTATTTATTTTTTTTATTATTATTATTTTTTTCCCGGCACACGGGCCTCTCACTGCTGTGGCCTCTCCCGTTGCGGAGCACAGGCTCCGGACGCGCAGGCTCAGCGGCCATGGCTCACGGGCCCAGCCGCTCCGCGGCATGTGGGATCTTCCCGGACCGGGGCACGAACCCGTGTCCCCTGCATCGGCAGGTGGACTCTCAACCACTGCGCCACCAGGGAAGCCCTCCTTTTTTGTTTTTTTAAGGTAAGTTTTTTGCTTGTCTTTATGGAAATGAGGTTAGTCATTTTTTATGTTTTCTATTTATTTTATTTTTGGCTGCGTTGCCGTGCGCAACCTTTCTAGTTGTGACGAGTGGGGGCTACTCTTCGTTGCGGTGCGCGGGCTTCTCATTGCGGTGGCTTCTCTTGTTGTGGAGCACGGGCTCTAGGTGCGCAGGCACAAGCATAGTCACTGTCACTCCTTAGAACACCCCAAGCACAATGTTCATATGTTTCTAGCTCTCCAGAATGGCACTAGAGTGTAGTGATCATGTATATGGACTATAGTATTTGCAAGCACCATAAACTCTCTGTTCCTCAGTTTCCCCATCTGTGAAAAGGGAATAATGACAGTACCTACCTCACAGAGCTGTTACGAGAACTGAATGAGAACAATGCGATAACACCTGGTGTTATCACATATGTTGTATTGCAATGAGTTCTTTAATATATGTGTTCCCCCTCTAGATTGTGAACAGGACATGTGTCTTATTCTTCTTGCTAACAGTAGAGGCTGCATGGCAGAATGATAGTAAATGGGTTTTGGAATCAGATAGATAGGAGTCCAAATCCCAGCTCTGCTATGTACTAGGTGTGTAATCTTCAACTTTACTTCCCTGAACTCAGTTTCTTCATTTATAAGATAGTGAAAATAATGCATGTCTTATAAGTTGTTACGAGGACAATTTGAGATCATCAAAGTTGCAGATCTGGCCCAAAGAAGGCAGTCACTAAATGGTGCAAATGATGGGTGGCCCCAGGACATAGT
Source organism: Grampus griseus (assembly GCF_964374135.1). Classification (NCBI taxonomy): domain Eukaryota; kingdom Metazoa; phylum Chordata; class Mammalia; order Artiodactyla; family Delphinidae; genus Grampus; species Grampus griseus. Next base: position 57,407,813 of record NC_139014.1, read on the forward strand.
ACCATGTTCAGAACACAGTAAGTGCTTAGTAAGTGATTATCGAATGAAAAGCTGATGTTATATGCCAGGCACCATGCTAACCTTTTTATATACATCATCGCAATTCATTCTCACAAGAACCGTATGGAGAAGACACTATTATTATCTCCACTTTACAAAGAAGGAATGTGAGGTTTGGATTATCTTAACGAAGCTTTCTAAGCCAAAAAGTGCTAGAGCTAGGATTTCAAGGCCCTTGGTGCTTTAAAAAACAGCTGACTGAATGAGAGAATGAATGAAAGGAGACTTACCCAGAGTCAGGTGGTGGCGTGGTAGAACCAGCACTGTTACTCTTGGTCACCATGCTATCTAGTCTGCTATTCTAGCCGAATCATCTTGACAAATGAATTGAGAGTGAGATGGACGCTGGTATTTGGTAGTTTGTGTCTACTGACCAGGAAAACTGTGCTATACCTATCTCGGCTGATAAATTGAAATGCTCGGTGAATAAACACAAATAAATTGGGAGCTCTAGTTCTTCGCCAACTGTCAGCAGTGTGGCCAGATCATTTTCCCAAGACCTAGAAAAAAAACACTGTACAAGCTACTGATTTCAAGTTGCTTTGTATCATGAACATTTGCTTTGAGGTATCAGAGCCAGAATGTGAGCTCCTCGCTGGCCTGATAACGTACTATTCATAGCCAGAGGACTTAACTAAGGAACTCTGAAGAAGGAAGAGAAACCCTCTTTGCTCATCTTTCACAGTATCCTTCCTTCTCCTGATTTGGTCCCTAATAGTGCATTAAAGAATAAGAAGGAGAAAACAATACAGTTCCTAGTTCTTCTGCCCCAAAAATGTCCTTCCTGTTGATTGGGAAGGAAAAATGAGGTACTTAGGTAGATTTCGGATTTTGAAGACTCCAGAGCAATCCAGAATCCCAAACTTGAAAGTCAGTGGAAGGAGTAGGGGCATTTGTATTAAACAGACCTGGCTGTGCATGCCATCTCTTCCACTTAACTAGCCATGTAATCTCAGGTTCCGTATCATGTGCCACACTCCCAGCTTGGTCCCTTGTGCCCAAATGCATATGTCCAGTAAATGATGGTCCTTTTTATCTTTCTAAAAGTAAGTGATATCAGAAGGATTTCAGTGTGAGAGTGAAGCTGAGAATTAAGGTAGGTAGTAGAACTAAAAATGAGACTGGGGACTTCCCTGGCGGTCCAGTAGTTGAGACTCTGTGCTTCCACTGCAGGGGGCGCGGGTTCGATCCCTGGTTGGGGAACTAGGATCCCAAATGCCGCGTGGCATGGCCAAGAAATAATAATAATAAATTTTAAAATGAAATAAAAGTGAGACTGAATTTGGAAATGACATGAGTGAAAAAGGGTTAAAGTTGAAGCTGAGAGCAGACCTCTGCAGTTTACTATGTTGCTGTGCTGATTTATTCGTCATAGTATGTATTCTGCCTCCTATCCTGGAAATAACTTTTGAGCCAGACAGGTACAAAATGTCATGCCAACAAAGCAGAACTCCATAGGAAGAGTAACCTCAGTTAAAAAAAAAAAAAACCCGAGGGGGTATTCAGAAACCTATTTCAGAATGCCATTTCAGCATAAGCAAATTGGAGTAGGAACAAAGAGTTGTTTGATGGTTTGACTTATGCAGAGAGAAGTATGTTAGTTTCCTGTGCCTGCAGTAACAAATTGCCACAACCTTGGTTCTCTCACAGCCAGAAGTTTGACATACGAGGGCAGAAATCAAGGTGTCAGCATGGGCTGTGCTCCCCTCAGACGCTCCAGGGGAGAATCCATTTTGTGCCTCTTCCAGCTTCCTGTGCCTGCCGGCATTCCCTCACTTGCGGCCACATCATTCCGATCTCTGCCTCTGTGGTCACATTGCCCCCTCCTCTTTTGTAGGTATCAAATCTCTCTCTACCTCATTCTTTTTTTTTTTAAGATTTTTTTTGATGTGGACCACTTTTTCAAATCTTTATTGAATTTGTTACAATATTGCTTCTGTTTTATGTTTTTGGTTTTTTGGCCACAAGGCATGTGGGGTCTTAGCTCCCTGACCAGGGATCGAACCCACACCCCCTGCACTGGAAGGCGAAGTCTTAACCACTGGACCGCCAGGGAAGTCCCTCTACTGAATTCTTATGAGAACACTTGTGATTGGATTTAGGGCCCACATGGATAATCCAGAATAATTTCCTCATCTCAACATCCTTTCTTAATCACATCTGTAAAGACCCTTTGTCATAGGTTCATCATCATCATCATCATCAATAATTGCTGGCAATATTCACTTGTTCCAGTTTAACCAGCATCCCCAAAAGAGATAACTGTCTCTTACCTGTTTATTTTTTTCACTTAATTGTTTTTTTTAATTACGCAAACAATTGATGTTCATTGTAGACCATTTAGAAAATACAGAAAAGTTAAAGAAAAAAAGGATGGGAAAAGAAATTCAGTGAAAAATCATCTGTAATCCTCTCACCCAGGGGTAGCCAGACCTTCACCAAAGAGTATTTTTCTAGGCTGGGTCTTGTGTCCAACAAAGAGGAAAAGTAGGAAAAAGATAATAAAAGTGAATAGAATAGGACAAACGATTTGGAAGGTGATAGAATAGGTTAATATTGTTCATAATAGATATGTACAGGACAGCTTAATCTAAAATAAATGTAGAGCTTTGAAATGAAATTAACCATGACAGGAGATGCTTGTATGATATATAGAAATAACACTCAGCCCTTTAGAGGAGGGACGTTTTAGCTTTGGCCTCTCACTTGAAAACCTCTGAATTTCCCCACTAATACTTCATTCTCTCCCAGAGGTCAGACCCTGGCCTGCCAATCTGCCCTGTCATAGGCTTTTCTTGAGTCTTTATCAGCCTTCCTCAGGGGTCAATGTTATGAAGACTAGGGGAGTCTGGCAGAGTTCCTGCTCCTCCCAGGCTGATATCAAAGGGCAACAGGGGCTGTGACAGAAGGCAAACATTCAGACCAAAGCCAGATGTGGAACTGAAGCAACAAGAGGAAAAGCAAGAGCATCAGGTAAAAAAAAAAATGTTTTTTTAAATCTCATTCCTCTCAGTTTATGTCTGAGAGCATGAAGAGCTTAGTAAAATCATAGCTCAGGAGCAACTTGTAAAGGAGAATGAGTGAGAAATTTGGGGAAATGTGGAGCAGATGTTCATATGGAGCTAGACTCTCAGAAAACTTTGTATCTATCATGGTTGTCATCAGCAACCAAGTAACATCAATGAGCCTTGGGAGTCATGAGAGTATAGTTCTGCTAGTTCAAAAGCAATTAGATTTGTTTGTGAGTCCCAGCAGGTGGAAGTTATAGGGAGTCAAATTATAGCTGAAAATAAGGAAGCTATTTCTTTCTTTCTTTTTTTTTTTTTTGCGGTACACCGGCCTCTCACTGCTGTGGCCCCGCAATCCTGTTGCGGAGCACAGGCTCCGGACACGCAGGCCCAGCGGCCATGGCTCACGGGCCCAGCCGCTCTGCGGCATGTGGGATCTTCCCGGACCGGGGCACGAACCCGAGTTCCCTGCATCGGCAGGCGGACTCTCAACCACTGTGCCACCAGGGAAGCCCAAGACATTTGGACTGTTTTGAAACTTGGGTAGTATAACATTTGAAAAAACAATTTTAATCTGGAGCAAAATAACATTTGAAAAAAACAAGTTTAAGTTGGCAAATTGATGACACAATCGAGACAGCAGAAACCTGCTACAGTTTCCAAAACAAAGCCTGTCCGATGCAGAAAACGCACATTTGAAGCAAATTAAAGAATTTGGACATTTTTGAAAGCAGGGCCCAATATCTTGAAGTTACACCACAAAATTTTGAAAAAGTGCAAAGAACTTTTTTCTTTTTTTCTTTTTCTCCAAAAACGGATCTTTTTGGTTTCTTGTTTTTTTGGGTTTTTTTTCTTTTCTTGTTGAATCTGCCCCGAGAGCTTCTTGTTTTTTGGTTGTTGTTTTTTCCTTTCTTCTTTCTTGATCCTCTTTTTTGTTGTTGGTTTTGAATTCTTGTTGCCCCAGCCCCCCTTCCTGCTCCTCCCCTTTCTGACTCCCCGTCCCCCCTCGCTGGGAGTGGAGGTGCTGGGTGGGGAGGAGCGGGGAGGAGTGAAGACATTTAGGACAGGACCTCGGAGGGAAGGAGACAAGCCTGAACTGTTGGAAGGCCACTGGGGGTTCAGGAACAAAGGGAAGAATAGGATTGGGGGAGGACACAGAGAGGGCACTGCCCACCTAGGAGCTCCTGGCCAAAGTCAGGTGGAAGGAGTTGTCATAGAAGGTCCTAAGAGACAGGAGGCAGGAAGCTGTCTGTGGGGGGATGGAGAGGAGTGTCTCAGTGACCTGTTGGTTGACCTTCTGCCAGGAGGGAAGTTCCTAGCGGCATGAGGGAGGCGGGCAGAGGCACTAGGGACCAGCTGTGGAGGCCCAGGCCTGGATCTTATTTGCCCGAGTGCCCAGGCTGGTCAGAGATTGCAGGTGTCAAGAAAGAGGAGGGCCTGGAGGCCAGGGGTGACGCCAGCACAGGCACTGTGGCTGCATCGTGGAGGAGCTGCAGGGGCAGGGACCCTGGCCAGCCCTCTCAGACTCCCACCCTCTTCCAGAATTAGTTACCCCTCAAGGGGCCTTCTACACATGGGAGTGATCATGGGATCCTTTGGGGACATGGCAAGAGAAGGGTCCAGAGCTCAGGACTTAGGCCAGTTTGGGGGAGAGCTGCACCCTGGCTTTATTAGGCAGGCTGTTTCCCACCCTGCCGCCTCTGGCCACAGTAATTAAGCTGGGGGTTGCCATGGTAACTGGGGATGAGACCAAGCCCCCAGGGACCCTAGGGCCTGCCACCCCCTCACCCACAGAACAGGCTACCATGTGGAGCTGAGGCCCACGGCCTGAGTCGAAGGAAACGCCTGGACCCTCCCAGGATCTCTAGCTCCAGTGGCAGCCTTGAGAGCTCGCTCTTCCTAGGAGCAGGAAGGAGATTTGCTGTGTGTGTGGGGGAAGGGGTTCCCCTGGGTCCAGCAGATGCCCTGAGGAGGGCCAGCCCCCAGCCCTGCCTCTGCTAGGCTTCTTGGAAGGTCTGCCAGGCATGGGGAGAAGTGCTGTAGGGCACACCGGCAGGAGGTGGGGAGGGATCGTCTGCCAGGGTTAGCTGGGGAGGGAGGGAGGAGAATCCGTTCTTGCACCCCAGGGATGGGAGTGACATGTCCCCTGAGCTCTGGGCTGGAACTCAGCAGGCCTGGGAGCTGGGCGGTGCTGCTTCTGGTCTGACTGTGTCCTTGTCCCCCACCCCCCGGCCCACCGACCCGCCCCCTCCCCACGCAGATATCCGGGACTCCGGGAAGAAGCCGGTGATGCTGTTTCTGCATGGAGGCTCCTATGTGGAGGGCACCGGGAACATGTTGGATGGCTCTGTCCTGGCCACCTACGGCAACGTCATTGTATCCACACTCAACTACCGGCTTGGGGTGCCTGGTGAGGGTGGGCAGCCAACTCTAGGGGCTGGAGTCTGGGAGGAGGGCCTGCTGGCAGGGTTCCTCTAAACCCAGCAGAAGCAGAATGGCTTCTGGGTTGGACTGAGCTGCCCAGAAAGAGGGCAAGCGTGCTGTGACACCCCCAGGAAGCCCCCTTTCTTCCTCTACCCCCAGGTTTTCTCAGCACTGGGGACCAGGCTGCAAAAGGCAACTACGGGCTCATGGACCAGATCCAGGCCCTGCGCTGGCTCAGTGAGAACATTGCCCACTTTGGGGGCGACCCCGAGCACATCACCGTCTTCGGATCTGGGGCAGGGGCCTCCTGTGTCAACCTTCTGATCCTCTCCCACCATTCGGAAGGTACCAGCCACCTCCTCAGCCTGTCCCTCTTGTCCCCTTTCTCACACCCTCAACCCCAGCAGGTCCCCCTTCTCCTCCCTCAGGCTGATACAGCCCAGCCTAAAGCCTGCCTGTCCCATCAGGGCTGTTCCAGAAGGCCATCGCCCAGAGTGGCACTGCTATCTCTAGCTGGTCTGTCAACTACCAGCCTCTCAAGTACACGCGGCTGCTGGCGGCCAAGGTGGGCTGTGACCGGGAGGACAGCGCCAAGGCCGTGGAGTGTCTGTGCCGGAAGCCTTCTCGGGAGCTGGTGGACCAGGACGTACAGCCCGCCCGGTATGGGGGTGGGAGAGGGCCAGGTCCAGGCCTCCATTCTCCTTGCTGGTTCCAAGGAGGTTGAGGGTGAGAGGTGCCCACAGGCCACAAGCATTCCATTTAGCCAGGAGAGGGGGACTTCAAGGCCCTCCCGGGGCCCTGCCTTCTCCCAGAAGCCTTCCCTAGGCGGAGGTGCCTAATCAGAGCCAGTGTGCACGAGGCTCCATGAAGTGCTTGAGGGAGGACTTCCCGAGAGGTCAAGTACCCTGAAGGGCTCAGAAGGTTTTAACTAGGGGAGAGGAGTCTTCTGAGCAGAGGACTCAGCAGGCTGTGAGCTGAGAGGAGGCCGGTGAACAGGTGATGCGACCTTGACCCCTTCTCCCCAGCTACCATATCGCCTTTGGGCCCGTGGTGGACGGTGACATAGTCCCCGATGACCCTGAGATCCTCATGCAGCAGGGAGAATTCCTCAACTATGACATGCTCATCGGTGTCAACCAGGGAGTGGGCCTCAAGTTCGTGGAGGACTCGGCGGAGAGCGAGGACGGCATGTCCGCCAGCGCCTTCGACTTCACCATCTCCAACTTTGTGGACAACCTGTATGGCTACCCGGAGGGCAAGGATGTGCTGCGGGAGACCATCAAGTTTATGTATACAGACTGGGCCGACAGGGACAATGGCGAGATGTGGCACAAGACCCTGCTGGTGCCCTTTACTGGCCACCAGTGGGTGGCACCGGCTGTGGCCACCGCCAAGTTGCACGCTGACTACCAGTCCCCTGTCTACTTTTACACCTTCTACCACCACTGCCAGGCTGAGGGCCGGCCCGAGTGGGCAGATGCAGCGCACGGGGATGAGCTACCCTACGTCTTTGGTGTGCCCATGGTAGGTGCCACCGACCTCTTCCCCTGCAACTTCTCCAAGAATGATGTCATGCTCAGCACCGTGGTCATGACCTACTGGACCAATTTCGCCAAGACCGGGTGAGGGCCAGAGGGGCTGGGTTGGGCATCCCTGCAGGTCAGGGCACACACCGCCTCCATCCTCAGCCCCTTCTCTCCCTCTCCTTCACACGGCCATCATTCCTCCATCAAGGCACTCTTGCCTTCTCGACTCAGACACCTGCCGGACAGCTCTTCTGTGTGTGTTGAAGACTCAGAAGAGTTGGACAGAGAGGTCCCTGTCTTTTCTGGGGGGTGGGGTCACTTGGTGCCTTCGGCTCCGTGTCTGTCTCTCCTTCCCTCCCTTGCCCACCCAGCTCTCTCCTTCTCCTCCCAGAGCTCGGCCCGCTGTCTGAGTGCTCCCATCTGTGTATCTGAGTGTGTGTGAGGGTTTGTGTCTGTCTATTGCTGTCTCTGCCTCTCTCTCTTGAAATCTATTGATATCTCTGCTTGCTTTGATCTGGTTACTCTGTACTCGCTGGTTTCCCCCTGGCTGTCTCTCATGTCCTTTTGTGTCTCTGTTTCCATATGTCTCTATCTCATTCATTCTCAGACTCTGCCTCTGTCACTGGTGGTCTGTCTCTGCCCTCTCTGCCCCTCTGTCGTCATCTCAGACTGTCTCTGGCAGTCTGGCTCCATCCCTATTTGTCTGTCTGTCTGTCCGTCTCTGGCAGTTTCTCTGTCTCTTCGTATCCGTCTCTGTCTCTCTTCCCGTCTCCCCAGCTCTCTGTGGCCTCGCCTGCCACAGATGACAGACACACATTCCCTGCCACGGGGAAGAGAGGAGATCTTGCATCCCTGTGCTGCCTGGGAACTTGTCTTCCCCTGGGTCCAGGATGCATTTCTGAGTGGAAACATGTTCTTGCATGTGGATGTACGTTTTCCCATGCAGACAGCCCCTTTCTCTCCAGCACTTCCCTGCATCTTAGGGCCTCAGGCCCAGCACTTAACTTCTCACACAGCAGGTGTGAAAGGACTTCAAACTGACAGAAGCTGAGGGGGAGGGACAAACGCTGAGGAGATGAACAGAGCCTAAGCTCTTCCCTTCCTTCCCCTAGAGTTCGGGGGGTGGGGTGGGGTGGGGCCTGCGTGGCACCTGCCACCCACAGAGGCCGTGCATGTTTGACCAAAGCCCTCACCGCGGTCTGAGGGCAGCCCTTCTTCCCTCAGTCCTCAGACCGTCGCTCATCCGTGCCAAACTGCTGAGGTGGGTTTGAGGGGCGAAGACCCCCCAAAACTTGCCAAGGATTCCTCAGCCCTGGGCCAGGGCAGGTAGGATACAGGAGAGGGGGAGGTGGCAGCTAAAGGGGTCCCGCCTGCATCCTTCTTCTCGCCATGTCTCATCCCTCCCTCTCTGCCCCTGTTTTCCCTCCGCCCTTTGCCGTCCCCCTCTGAAGACATCCCTTCCTGGTCTCAAGCCAGCTTCTCCCCTCAGCTGCCCACCCCCTCCTTTGACCTGCCCCCTCTCCCCTGGGCCCCCGGGGCTGAAGGAAAGGAGCAGTGGAGGGGGGAGGGGAGGAGAGCAGGGGAGAAAGACTTCCCCGGACAGGTTGGGGGAGAGAACGGGGTCAGCTGTACTGAGGAACAGATGGAGGGGGCAGTGGGGGACAGCGCTTGGGCAGACACCAGCAGGAAGAATTTGATTTGAAAGGATGTGTGTAAGGTGACTGCCCAAAGAGAAACGGTTTGGGCCTCTGGGGAAAGGAACAATGTCGGGAAGCGTTTCAAGGGACACCAGCCGAGAAGGAGCCAATCCTCGTCTGCTGGCATTTTGTGGGTTCATTGGTGCCAAATTTGAATAGGGGGTGGAGTGCTGTCTTCCACTGACCCCCAAATCCCTGGTCTTGGCTCCCCAGAACTTTGCCTCCTGACTGTCCCTTCTGCCCCCACCTCCACCCATGGAAACTTAGTTCTTTTCCTACCCCTTCCCCTGCCTGGTCTAGCTCCTTTCCAAACAGCCCTGCCTTCTAAATGCTAGGGACCTGGGCCCTGAACCCTGTAGACAGATGCCCCCCAAACTGGGGCATGGGAGGGGGGCTGGGGGACCCCATGATTCAGCCATGGACTGCAATGCCCAGCCCCTGTCCCCAGAACAATTCCTTGACAATCCCCTGTCCCCACCCCAACCCTTCGCGGCTCTGTACACATTTTTAAACCTGGCAAAAGATGAAGAGAATATTGTAAATTGTCGGAGTCCAGCTCCAACGAGTCCAGGTAAACCTGAGGGATGGACGGCGTCAGCGAAGGAAACAAGACCTGACACCCTTTGTAGATGTCAGCACGTCAAGCACAAATTTATTTTTCAGAGCAAGTATTTATATATAGGCAGGTTTCATCATCATGTACAAAATCAAAACATCTCAACATGTTCTAACCTCAAAATATTTTTGTCAGTTTTCTGAAAATGTCCCCAGTTTCTAGATGTACTAACAAGATAATTCCCCAAGTTCTCATTAGTTGCAGGTTATTTTCTAATAGTTAAGCCAAGCTATTATGTAAGGTCTTTAATACAGAAGTGCAATCTTCATGTTCTTTCTGCATGGGCAAGTTTTTTTTTTTAACATCTTTATTGGGGTATAATTGCTTTACAGTGGTGTGTTAGTTTCTGCTTTATAACAAAGTGAATCAGTTATACATATACATATGTTCCCATATCTCTTCCCTCTTGCGTCTCCCTCCCTCCCACCCCTCCAGGCGGTCACAAAGCACCGAGCTGATCTCCCTGTGCTATGCGGCTGCTTCCCACTAGCCATCTACCTTACGTTTGGTAGTGTATATATGTCCGTTATATATATGTCCGTATATATGTCTCGCTTTGTCACAGCTCACCCTTCCCTCTCCCCATATCCTCAAGTCCGTTCTCCAGCAGGTCTGTGTCTTTATTCCTCTCTTACCCCTAGGTTATTCATGACACTTTTTTTTCTTAAATGCTGGGCAAGTTTTTTGAATAGTGCCTTAAAAATATTTACAATATATCCTACAGTTCCTGTGTACCTGACTCCACTAGTAGCACTTACAATACCTCCTACGCTCCTGTTTATCACCTGGCAATTGTTGCCAGAGTATTAACCTTTCTTTATAGTGGACCCATATGAAAGCAAAATCATCAACAGCCCCTTCGTAGGGCCACTGTTGTTCAATTGGGGGTGTTTTCCATAGGAACATCCCTATATTTCCATTTGTGTATTGCGTTCGCAGTTTCCTGGGGCTGAAATAGGTACTTTCCATTTTGTAATAACAATAGTGGGGGGGGGGTAGTAGTTTTTCTCATTTTCCTAACCCTGGGCGCAAATCTCCCTTGTGCTGTTTCCATAGATAAGCTTAACACAACCAAACAAATCAATAGAGATGTAGTCCACCGTCCTGGCACAGTGCTGCTTTGCAGTCCTGCCTTTGATTGCATCATGACTTTGTCACGGCGCAGGAACTCCAGGATGGAATATTGTAAATATAAAAGTTTAACTGTTGGTTTTGCCTGCTGTTATGTTGGGAGGTAGGGGTGGGGCTCTGAAGAGACAAACCCTGGAGAAGTGACTCTGCCAGTGAGGGAGGAGGAGGGGGTCCGAGCCCACAGCCCTTTCCAGTGAACAGCTCTGAGGTCAGAGAGAAAGGGGGAGTGAGTGCTGGGGTGAGGTGGTCATTGGTAATGGGGTTGTTCAGGGAGTTAAGATCAGGACCAGTGTTTGTGCAGAGGTCAGAGCCTGGTGTAGAGGACCAGGCAGGGGCTGATGGGGACAGACACCAAACAGGCCAGAGGGCCTATGGGCTGTTGCAGGTGGCTGGCTACAGGAGAGACATGCAAGGTGAAGGGTTTGGCCTCTGCTAAGCCCTGGCCCAGGCTGGAGGGTCAAACACAGGCCCAGGACTCTCCCTCTTGGCACACTGTGAGGGAGAGCCCCACATCGTTGTGACCCGCTTACCCCCAGGAGCCTCTGGGACAGGAAGGCGGCCGGTAGTACTGTGGGCACAGTAGGTTGGGGCCCTAGGGACCCCCATGGCCACGGCCACTCAGTCACTGTGTCCTCCCCCACCTAGCTCTGGCGCAGACTCCATGGCTTCTTACACCAAGTGTTTCGTGTTATTTGTGAGAAAGGTAAGTGGAGGATGGGGAGGTTGGGGAATAGGAAAGGCAGAAACCAGGTGTTCTAGCCCTGACCTTAAGTGGACCCCTTCCCCTCCCGCTCTCCCTGCTCAGACACCATAACTATGCAGCTTTTCTTCCTGCAACCTGCCTCTCCATTCCTGGAGGAGCCAGGCTCCCCACCAGCCTCTCACCTGTCCCCGATCCACAGAAGCTTCTAAGTTATGCTCACCTGGGAAGCAGACCCAGCCCCCGAAGCAGAGCGCCCCTGCAGTCTGCCTTCGGTGCACCATGGACCCTGTGAAAATGATCGTGTCCCCCCCACCCACTCGCCGCTATCGCCGTCGAGACTCTTCAGCACGCCGCGCCCACTGCCCCATAGCCTGGGCCCCTGACAACTGACAGCGATGACGAGAAGCCCCCACGTCAGCACACAACAATCTGCCCCCACAACTGGAATTGCCCCAAGGACTGGGAAGGTTTTCAGTCCACCCAGGGGTTCTGGACTCTCTGGGCCCAGGATGCTGTGGAGCCACCTACCCAGACCATCTGCTTCCAGCAAACTGTAGAGGGAAGGCCGCTCAAAAGAGAGGCAGTCAGAGCTGGGCCTACAGGCCTACGCGTACCCTGTGAACCCCCGCCCTACAGCCCTCAGGCCCTGAGCCACAAGAACGGTTGGGGGGTGCCCCAAGCAGAACAGGAGCAGTGCTCGCCAGCCCAGCCACCCATCCTGGGCCCAGCCCACGTCGCAGACATCCCCCAGCGCCACTCCCCAGGGCGCATAGCCTATAATGCCAGAGACGTGAGGCGGCAGCTGTGGGAGCTGACCAGGGAGGTGGAGGTCCTCTCCCACTGTTACCCCCTGGTCTCTGGATCCAGCATGGCTGAGGGGACGGGAAAGGCCTAGGTATACCGTTCCCTGACAGAGAGGTGACTGGGAGAAGAATAAAAAGAAGAGAGGAGGTGGTTTGTGGTGGTTTGGGGGGTGCCAGGGCCCACACAACCACAGGGAATTCCCAGGATGTCCAGTGATTAGGACTACACGCTTTCATTGCTGACAGCCCCAGTTCAATCCCTGGTCGGGGAACTAAGATCTTGCAAACCACACTGCATGGCCAAAAAGAAAAAAAAAGAGAGAAAGAAAGAGAAACAGCTAGCGGGCATTTTCCGTCAAGACTCCAAACACACAGCAGGTGCTCAATATAGACCCACTTAATGGAATCAGCTTAAAATGATCGATAACGTTAGTCAAATGAAAATGAACAGAGAAGCAGGGTGATTCATAAAAGGCCTATCTGCTCACATTCCAGGAACCCATCTGGTATGGAAGGTGAGGTCTATATTCCTCTATATCTGTTGAGATGTTCATTGTGCAAACAAAATGACTTGAGGTTCACCAGGTACCACTTTCACAGACCCCAGCAATGAACCCCAGCAATGATCCCAGGACTGCCTCCACAAGAACTCAGGCCTTGCCCGAGACCCAGGCCTCCCCAAGAACCCAGGCCTTGCTCAAGATCCAGGCCTCCACAAGCTTCCAGGCCTTACCCAAGACCCTTACCTCTGCAAGAATCCAAGCCTTTCCCATGACTCTGACTTTCAGAAGAATCCAGTCATTACCCAAGATTCTAGCACCCAGAAGAGCTTAGGTTCTACTCGAGATAGACGTTTCTTTAAACGTCCATATCTCATCCAGCCCTCTGGTCTCCACAAGAACACACCATTTCTCCAAACTTCTGACATTCAGAGGAGCTCAGGCTTTATGCACGATTCTGGAGTCTATAGGAATCTAGAAAGAAAGCAAGAGACTGTATTCTATAAAAGTCAAGAGCTCTCCCTAAAAACTGGCTTCCATAATAGCCCACACCCTTCTCAAGATTCTGGATATGACAAGAGTACAGGTAATGCCCAAGATGCAGGAGTCTCTAGGAGTCCAGACTTTACCCAAGATTCTGGGCCAGAGAAGCGTCCACACCTTGCCTAAGACTCTGGAGTCATCAAGAGCTCAGGCCCTTGCCAGGAATCTGAAGAGCCCAGGCCTTGTGGAAACCCCTCGCCTCCATAAGGGCTCAAGCCTTACCCGAGACTCAGGAGACTACAAGAATCCAGGTCTTACCCAAGATTCTGGAGTCTGCAGGAGCCAAGGCCTTACTCAAGATTCTGACCTCCGTAAGTATCCAGGCTTTACCCAAGCCACTGAAGTCAAAAGGAGATGTGGCCTTACCCAAGATGCTGGAAATTACAGGAGCTCAGAACATACCCATGACCCTAACTTCCACAAGTACTCGGGAATTAATCGCGATGCTGGCCCCCATAAGGGTCCAGCTCTTACTCAAGACTCTGGCTTATCCAAGAGATCAGGCCTCCATAACAACTCATGCCTTATCCCAAACCCTGGCCTCCACAAGAACCATCTGGAACTGACTCTGTCCAAGTTTTGGGCCCACATCAGACCCGAAAGTCATTTATATCTGAGGCAGTTCCTCGAAAGGAGGATGCTGGGCAGCACATACCATGGACTTCTGTCCCACCCAGTCAGAACTCCTGCTCTCCCAGGGCTCAGGTGGCCTACAATGACCTGCAAACCTTCTCAGAGGTACCTGTACTAATTGAGCTGCAATCACCCTCCCGGCGAGCAGGCAGCCAAGACTGGGTGTACTTCAGTTCCTCCAGCCTGCCAGAACTATCGCCAGATGTCTACGCCTCCCAAAACCAGCTGGAAGCCCTACTGTCCTGGGTCAGGCACCCGGCTAGGACATGTGGTCTTTGACGCCCGCCAGAGACAGTTCAGAGCAGGCAGGGACAAGTGCGAAGCTCTGTCTCCCAGGCGCCTTCACCGAGAGACATCCAACAACTCACCAGAGACCATCAAGGAGTGGGGATATCAGTGTGTGATGAGCAACTTAGAAAAAGAGGGACAGATATGCATGAGGAGTAAAGAGACAAGAGAAGTGTTCTGTGGGTGGTTGAGGACATCCACCCCAGCCCAATTCCACAGGACCTGATGAGGACCTAAAGTATCCCCGCTTTCCCTCCATCGCTGTCTAGCTAAATCCGTTATCCCCAAGGCCCTAGAGCTGCACTGTCAATTACAGTAGCCACTAGCCAAATGCCTGTTGGAATGTAAATTAGTTAAAATTAAGGAAAATTAATTCTGTTAAAAATTAAGTTAAAATGTTAAAAATTCTCTTCCTCAGGGAACAGAATTTCCCTGGCATCCAATTCTGTTCCCTGGTGGTCCAGTTGTTGGGACTTGGCGCTTTGCCTGCTGTGGCTGGGGTTCAATCCCTGGTCGGGGAACTCAGACCCCGCAAGCTTCATGGCTTGGCCAAAAAAAAAAAAAAATTCTGTTCCTCAGTGCCATGACCTTCTAAGGGCTCAGTAGGCACATGGAGCTAGTGGCTACTGCATTGGATGGCACAAATTTAGAACATATGCATCATCATGGAAAATGCTATTGCAGAGCAGTGCTTTAGAGTTTAGAGCAATTTTCCTTTCCCTGTCACCCACCCCCAGCATCTTAAAGCTCCCCCAGAGCCTAGAGAACTTAGCTCTTTTTAGGGTGGTTCAGAAGCCACCCTCTGGGGAGGAGGTAAGATGTGGGGCTGGACACCTAATGCCTGATTTCCCCAGACTGTGAGAAAGAGCCCAGGCTTCAGCTTTCCTCATCTGGTCTCTTGGGTCACGACCAGGTGTATGGAAACTTGCCTCCCCCATTCTGGGCTGTGTTTGGGGCTCTTGGTTACTGAGGGAGAAGACCTCTCTTTGTCAGTGACTAGGAAACCTTGTGTTCTAGGCTCCCCAAATTGAGCGCTGGATTCTGAGGGTCTCCTCCTTCATAGGCCTCTAAATTTTTCGAGGTGTCTCCACTTAATTTTCTTGCCCATGGACTTAGGCCTAGTTCACTGGGGGACAGACCCCTGGGACAAAGGAATGTAAGAATTCCTGGGCTGCCGGCCCGAAGCCTGGCTGCGCAACTCCCCCCCCCCCCGGCCCACGGACGGAGCCTCCCCAGCTGTGCTCACAGCCAGCCCAACCGCAGCCCGCACCCCTTCATGGGACACTTGAACTACTCCCGGGATCCCCACAAGGTGCGGCGCCGGGCAGCCGAATGGGCCGAGATGCTGCCCGTGCGTCGCCCTCTGGCCACGTCCGCCTCCCTCACGGTGCTGGCCGAGGCCTCGTACAAGCGGGCCCTGGCTCCCAACTCAGCGCTGCTCCTCCGCCCCTCCCAGCCCCTGCCCGACGTCCAGGCTACCGAGCACCCTCCACCTCCGCCCACCTTCATGCCACTCAGCCGGAACCCGGGGGGCAATGCCAACTACCAGGTGTATGACAGCCTGGAGCGGAAGCGGCAACCGCAGGAGAGCCAAGCGCGGGCCAACCCGCTGCTACCTTCCACCTCGGCCTCCAGGCCCTCTCTGCACAGTAGCCAGACTGGGAAAATGAACTGACCGGGCGGCAAATGGGGGCGGGCGCGGGGTGGGGGCAGGGCATGGAGAGATTAATAAAGAGCGCCAGAGTCCAGGAAACATTGGTGGTCTGTGGCTTGGAAGCGCCACTCCTTCTGCCAGCCTGGGCCCCTGCCCTTGGCTTCCTGCAATAAGAAGCCAGTGTCCCCTTCTTGGCCTGAGGGTCCCCTTGGTTTAGTGGCCACAGTTCTGCCAGCAGGCCCCTCCTGGTCCTATACCATGCAATAAGTACATCTGCAGCTGCAGACTCCAAACCCCTGGTCTCTGGGCACCTCCTCTGTGTCTCAGCTCTCCCTGTCCACAGAGAGCCTCATACAAGAAGCTGCTTCCAAACTGGGAGGTTCCACATCTGGGCAGGTCCAGCTCCAGGCCCAGTGAAGGGCATGAAGAAGGCTGAGGCTCTGGACTCCAGCCAGGCCTTCAGCAGGCCTCTGAGGCCAAGGTCTTCCTAGTCTCAAGAGGGGCCAAGAGACGAAATGTGTCATTTGAACAAGTGAGTCAGCGGGCGGTGAGCAAATGAATGACCACTCGAGGGGAGGTGTGCCGGCCACCGGGCCCTGTTTGACTGTCCAGGCTCAGCTTACCTGACCCTGGTTACCAGGGAATGCCACTCTGGGCCCTCCTTTTCGTCCCCCTCCCTCACTGTGACCTCACCACCTGCCCCATTATGACCCAGTCTGGCTCCCAGTGACTATGTGGAGGCCAGGGTACCCAGGCAGTCCTTGGACCCCCGGCCATGGGTGAGCGAGCCCTCTACCGAGCCGAGCCGTTCACTGGCCCCATCCCCAGGAAATGCCAGGAGCAAGGATACTCAATTCTTCTGATCCCGGTCAGCTTCATCTTGCTCAACGTGGGGATCAACGTGGTGACTATGGTCAGGGCAGGATCTGTGCAGCGCGGTTGGGGGAGCCCTGGGGTCTTGAAGGGGCTGAGGTGGGAGGGCTGCTGGGGTGTGGCCGGACAAGTGTTGGATTTCAGGGCTAACCCTGCTCCCGGTCTCCCCCCTCCCCTGCTTCCCTCAGCTCTGGAGGCATCTGAAGAGTTACTTGCGGGTACTTTTCAATCGTATTTTCCCCAAAGGTGAGTGGGCGCCAGCGTGGGCTCAGGGGATGTGGGCCTGTCCCCTTTCTTCTATCCCTGCCTTGATTCTCAGCCCCTCAGGAAGCCAGGCCCTGACCCATCTCGCCTTTCCCCGCAGACAAGCAAGCCAGCTGTGTAGGCAGCCATCGCATGTGCATGCGCTGCTCCGTGGATCCCAAGAACCTGTGCTCAAGAGTTTCTTCCCGCTTCCGCCATCGCCCAAGCTTCCTGCTCGGGCACCCAAACCACCACCCAAACTCCTGGATACCAGACACAAATGACGAGAATGCTTCTAAGTGCTGCTGGATGCCGCCTCAGTGTGGATGGGCTGGGGCTTCCACGGAGGCTCCATGGGGACTGTGGATGGAGCGGGTAGTGGGAGCTGGGGAGGCCCCTCCGGTCACAGCCTTAAAGTCCCAAGCCACCTTGTACTCCAGGCAGGAGACATCTTCCAAGCTCCGAAGGATGAGCAAGGTGGACGTGGTTCCACTCCGCCTGCCCCAAGACAGCAAGACTAAGACACCAGACTCTGACCCAGCCCAGGTCCCAGCCCGGGCCCAGACCCGCTCCCCAGTTCAGCCCCCTGCGCATGCTCCTGCCAAGGCCCAGGCCACCTCCTCAGCCCACCCCCCTGGGCACACCCGCCCCCCACCCTGGCTGAGACCTGCTCCCGAGGCCACGCCCATGAGCACACTTCCGCCCAGACCCAGGCCTTCTCCCTAGTGCACCCCACTGGGAACACTCCTGCCAAAGCCCAGACCTTCTCCTCCACCCACCCCTCTGAGCACGCCCCACCTCAGGCCCAGACTTGCTCCACATTCCACTCCCTTGAGCACACCACCCCCCAGGCCCAGACCCCCTCCCCAGCCCTCACCCCTGAGCACAGCCCTGCCCAGGTCCATGGCCCTGAGCATACCTCAGCCCATACCCCAGCCCAGGCCCAAGACCAGGATACCTCACATGCCTCAGCCCAGTCCCTGGGCCAAACTTCTGTCTGCACCCTGACCCATGCTCATCTGACCTATATCCATGCCAACACTCTGGTCCTTCTCCCAACTTCTGCCCCTGCTACTACTCCTGCCCTAGCCCCTACACCAGCCCCTGTCCCGATCTTTGCCACAACCTCTGTCCCAGGGCTGGGCATGGCCCTGACAAACACTCAAGTCCCGTCCACCACCCCTACGCCCATCCTAGGTTCTATTCCCTCTACCTTGTCTGCCTTTAGCCAAGGCCTCTCCTCCGGCCATGTGGTCTACCATGACCGCAGGGTAAAGCAGAACTTATTCCATGTGTGTCTGCCTCAGAACTCTGGGTATTCCAGAAAGAACTTGCTGCTGGATGCCGCCTCAGTGTGGATGGGTTGGTATCCCCTCCAGGCCCCAAGAGGGTCATGGTCTGGTGAGCTCTGGTACAGCAGAGCAAACACTGAAGCAATGTAGTAGGGACAGTGCCAAGCCCTCCACAGGATCCATACTGGGTTACCTGGAGTTGGGGAATATGGAAGGAAAGACCTCAAATGATGCCAAAGACAAATTTGTACAGTCCAAGACCTTCCCTTACTGCAGCTTCCATCCTTGCAGGTCTCAGAAGAGAAACACAGACCCCCAGACTCCAGTCTACCCCACATTCCTGGTGTACTCCAAGGATGCTGCACCTTCTCAACCTTGCTTTCATTCTCCAACCAGTGCCCAGAGCTCACCATGCACCATGCCTCCACCATGCACTCTTTCTCTGCCTCTTGTTTCTCCCAGATCCTTTGTCCTTCAACACAGCAACCACCAGAAGCCCTCCACCTTAATACAACCCCCCACCTTTCCCCCAACCTCCAAGTCTCCTCAGTCTGTCCTCTCTTCCCAGGGCCCCATCCCTCCCCAGTTATCCACTACTTCCCAAACCCCAAACCAGCCCCAATCCCCTGAACTTCATGAGAGTCTAGGCCTCAACCAAGGCTCTGTCCTCCAAAGGACCCCAGGCCCTTCAAAAGACTGTAGAGTTTTCAGAAACCCAGGCCTTACCCCAAATCCAAGCCTCCACAAGGACCCAGGCCTTATCCAAGACCCAGGCCTCCATAAGAACCCAGGCCTTACCCGAGACCCAGGTCTCCCCAAGAACCCAGGCCTTGCTCAAGATCCAGGCCTCCACAAGCTTCCAGGCCTTACCCAAGACCCTTACCTCTGCAAGAATCCAAGCCTTTCCCACGACTCTGACTTTCAGAAGAATCCAGTCATTACCCAAGATTCTGGCTCCCAGAAGAGCTTAGGTTCTACTCGAGATAGACGTTTCTTTATACACCCATATCTCACCCAAACCTCTGGTCTCCACAAGAACACACCATTTCTCCAAACTTCTGACATTCAGAGGAGCTCAGGCTTTATGCATTATTCTGAAGTCTATAGGAATCTGGAACGAAAGCAAGAGACTGTACTGTATAAAAGTCAAGAGCTCTCCCAAAAAACTGGCTTCCATAATAGCCCACACCCTTCTCAAGATTCTGGATGTGACAAGAGTACAGGTAATGCCCAAGATGCAGGAGTCTCTAGGAGTCCAGACTTTACCCAAGATTCTGGGCCAGAGAAGCGTCCATACCTTGCCCAAGACTCTGGAGCCAACAAGAGCTCAGGCCTTTGCCAGGAATCTGAAGAGCCCAGGCCTTGTGCAAACTCCTCGCCTCCATAAGGGCTCAAGCCTTACCCGAGACTCAGGAGACTACAAGAATCCAGGTCTTACCCAAGATTCTGGAGTCTGCAGGAGCCAAGGCCTTACTCAAGATTCTGACCTCCGTAAGTATCCAGGCTTTACCCAAGCCACTGAAGTCAAAAGGAGATGTGGCCTTACCCAAGATGCTGGAAATTACAGGAGCTCAGAACATACCCATGACCCTAACTTCCACAAGTACTCGGGAATTAATCGCGATGCTGGCCCCCATAAGGGTCCAGCTCTTACTCAAGACTCTGGCTTATTCAAGAGATCAGGCCTCCATAACAACTCATGCCTTATCCCAAACCCTGGCCTCCACAAGAACCATCTGGAACTGACTCTGTCCAAGTTTTGGGCCCACATCAGACCCGAAAGTCATTTATATCTGAGGCAGTTCCTCGAAAGGAGGATGCTGGGCAGCACATACCATGGACTTCTGTCCCACCCAGTCAGAACTCCTGCTCTCCCAGGGCTCAGGTGGCCTACAATGACCTGCAAATCTTCTCAGAAGTACCTGTACTGATTGAGCTCCAATCACCCTCCCGGCGAGCAGGCAGCCAAGACTGGGTGTACTTCAGTTCCTCCAGCCTGCCAGAACTATCGCCAGATGTCTACGCCTCCCAAAACCAGCTGGAAGCCCTACTGTCCTGGGTCAGGCACCCGGCTAGGACATGTGGTCTTTGACGCCCGCCAGAGACAGTTCAGAGCAGGCAGGGACAAGTGCGAAGCTCTGTCTCCCAGGCGCCTTCACCGAGAGACATCCAACAACTCACCAGAGACCATCAAGGAGTGGGGATATCAGTGTGTGATGAGGAACTTAGAAAAAGAGGGACAGATATGCATGAGGAGTAAAGAGACAAGAGAAGTGTTCTGTGGGTGGTTGAGGACATCCACCCCAGCCCAATTCCACAGGACCTGATGAGGACCTAAAGTATCCCCGCTTTCCCTCCATCGCTGTCTAGCTAAATCCGTTATCCCCAAGGCCCTAGAGCTGCACTGTCAATTACAGTAGCCACTAGCCAAATGCCTGTTGGAATGTAAATTAGTTAAAATTAAGGAAAATTAATTCTGTTAAAAATTAAGTTAAAATGTTAAAAATTCTCTTCCTCAGGGAACAGAATTTCCCTGGCATCCAATTCTGTTCCCTGGTGGTCCAGTTGTTGGGACTTGGCGCTTTGCCTGCTGTGGCTGGGGTTCAATCCCTGGTCGGGGAACTCAGACCCCGCAAGCTTCATGGCTTGGCCAAAAAAAAAAAAAATTCTGTTCCTCAGTGCCATGACCTTCTAAGGGCTCAGTAGGCACATGGAGCTAGTGGCTACTGCACTGGACGGCACAGATTTAGAACATTTGCATCACCATGGAAAATGCTATTGGAGAGCAGTGCTTTAGAGTTTAGAGCAATTTTCCTTTCCCTGTCACCCACCCCCAGCATCTTAAAGCTCCCCCAGAGACCAGAGAACTTAGCTATTTTTAGCGTGGCTCAGAAGCCACCCTCTAGGGAGGAGGTAAGATGTGGGGCTGGACACCCAGTGCCTGATTTCCCCAGACTGTGAGAAGAGCCCAGGCTTCAGTTTTCCTCATCTGGTCTCTTGGCTCATGACCAGGTGTACGGAAACTTGCCTCCCCCGTTCTGGGCTGTGTTTGGGGCTCTTGGTTACTGAGGGAGAAGACCTCTCTTTGTCAGTGACTAGGAAACCTTGTGTTCTAGGCTCCCCAAATTGAGCGCTGGATATTGAGGGTCCCCTCCTTCATAGGCCTCTAGATATTTCGAGGTGTCTCCACTTAATTTTCTTGCCCATGGACTTAGGCCTAGTTCACTGGGGAGACAGACCCCTAGGAAAAAGGAATGTTAGAATTCCTGGTCCAGTATGCATTGGTCTAATCTGTGCGCGTGTCTCTGGTGTCCTATCTTTCTGTCCTATTATTCTGACTCCTAGGTTCATCCTGGACTTAAGCTGTGTCCATGATAGCACTGGTCGCTGAAAGCCATTTCCTTCCACTGATAATTTTTCATTGCCCTGCCCTAGCCCAGCTGGAGTTTCCTCTGGACTTGATTTTCAGTCCTGATAACTCTTCTGTATACACACATAAACTGCGAGATTCCAAAGTGTTTTTCCTGACACCACTTGTGTGTCTGAGGTGGGCAACACTAATATGTCCCTTCCCTGAGTCAGATGTCCATCCCTGTGTCACTACATGCACACTATCGGTGTGTTCTTGTCTAACGTTACCACCACCGATTCCAAGGAGATACGTCCCAGCTGGAGAGCCCATTTCCAACAGCTCTCTGGCTGAGCTCTGAACTTGGACAAGTCATGTGCAACCTTTCTAGGCTTGCAGTCTCATCTCTAAACTGAATTTATAATTGCATGCAAGAACGCTTCTAGATTTAAATGACCAGGGCTCCTCTACTCCCAAGTGAGATGTAGAGTCCCCTATTTCTCTGCATTCCCTAGTGTATGTCCCTCATTATTGTTTGCTATTCAGATCCATCCTATTAGGCCTCTGTTCTAACCCCAAGGAGTGTTTGTGCGCTTCACCTGGCCTTGTAAAGACACAGAATAGTTTATCATAAAGACACAGAATAGTTTATCATAAAGACACAGAATAGCTTACCTCCATAGAAACTACAACTTCCATCAGGCACT
Source organism: Grampus griseus (assembly GCF_964374135.1). Classification (NCBI taxonomy): domain Eukaryota; kingdom Metazoa; phylum Chordata; class Mammalia; order Artiodactyla; family Delphinidae; genus Grampus; species Grampus griseus. The sequence continues at coordinate 57,429,863 of NC_139014.1, forward strand.
ACTTCAACGGAACAGGAAAGGATGTGGGGGCGTGGCCCCAATGCCCTGGTAGCTTTGAAGACAAACTACAACTCCCAGGATAGCCGCGAGATCTCTGCAGAGCGAAAGGAGTGACTGAACTCTGACTGGAGGCCGGGCTGGTCCGGCACCACCCCGACAGTCTCCAGAAAGGGGCGTGGTTATAATTTAAGGGCGTGGCCTTACAGGCAGCAGGAAGAAGTTACCTGTTGAATCTTCCTATCCATTCTCTTCCCAGCCTTTGTAGCTAACCCTAAGAGGGAAGCTGCAAACCACTAGCCTCTTCTGAAAAAGAGGTAAGGGGACGTAGACAAGGGGCAGCGAAGGAGGCTATTGCATACCTTAGGAGGGGCCAAACAGCTACTTTCTACCTGCTGAGTCAGGTGAACCGTTCCATGGGGGCGGGGACCAGCATATGAGAAAAGGGCAAGGACGGAGGAGGTATTTATTTGTTCTCTTTCAAGACTAAATTTAGGGCCCTTCGTCTGCAGACCCATTGGCGGACCGTGTCTTGGGAACCCTCTTGGCCTCTGGAAGAGCCAAGAACGGGGGCCAGTTTTCCGCAGCAAAAGGTACGGCCCGTCTGGGCTTCCTCCCGTCTGTGTATTTCCTAGCCCCCAAACGACAGAGCCATATGGCTTCCGCGGTCTGGGGGAGTGCTCCCTGGTGGGGCCCACCGCCCCCAGCCCCAGCCCGGCCGCTCACGGACATCGACTTCTGCTCTGGGGCGCAGCTGAAAGAACTAACCCAGCTGATCCAGGAGCTGGGTGTGCAGGCGAGCTGGAGTGAAGTTCCCAAGCCAGGACCAGATCTCCTCCAGGCCAAGGACTTTGTTTTCTCTTTGCTTGCTAAGTAACCCTCCCAGCCTTCGGGAACTTACAGCTCTCAGCTCCGCCTCACCCCGCCCCGGCTCTGGATCACGACTTTATGATCCCTTCTCTTTCCTTAGGTCTCGTTCACCGCCGGGACCCTCGCTTTCCTCCTCAGGCAGAGCTCCTGCTGCTTCGTTGCGGGATTCGCGAGGGCTCCCTGGATGTGGGGCCTGCGCCTCTAGGTCCCTACGCTCGGGGACCTCACTACGACGCCGGCTTCACACTCCTGGTGCCCGTGCTTTCGCTAGATGACACTGGGCAGGAGCTGCAACCGGACGTGGGATCGTGTTACACATGGCTCTTCCTCCCAGAGCAGGTACGCGGAACCTCGGTCCGGGAGGCATGGCAGGATTGCCTAGGACCCCCACTCCCAGGAGGACGTGATTCGATCCACCCAGCTCGAAGCAAAGAAACTCCCAAGGATCCGCAAATCTCCGTGGACCAGCTACACGTCACTGAGCCTGAGGCACACGAGTCTTTGGAAAACTCACCTAGTAATGTTTCAGTGCCAGAATTGCCTCACCAAACGTAACCGATGTTGGCTTTCCCTCACCACCGAAAAAAACGGATGGTGACGTCACCAAAGCAACCGACGTTAGCCCAGTGCCACAGCCGTTGGAGGCTCCGGAGGCATGGCCCACATTGTGCCCCGCCCAGGTGGTGCCTGGTTCTCTGTTTCGCTGGCTGCGGTCACTGAGTCCCCGTTTCCGGTTCCGGGTGCCCCGCGCTTGGTCCACGCAGCCCGCCACGCGGGGGTCACCACCATCCTCCTGGCTACGCCCGGGCCCCCGCGCCGCCTCCTGCTTTTCGACTTGATCCCCGTGGTGTCCGTGGCCGGCTGGCCCCAGGGGCCTCGGAGCCACTCGTGGGCCGGCCCGCTGGCCTCGGAGTCGTCTTCCTTCTACCTGGTGCCCGGCGGCGGCGGCGGCACAGAGCGGCCGGACGCCTCCGGCTGGCAGCTCTGCTTCGCCGGCCAAGAGCTGGCGCTCAAGACGCGCATATCCGTTCCCCTGCTGCAAGCGCACGCGGCGGCTCAGGCGCTGCCGCGCCCTCTGGTGGCCAGGACTAGGGTCGCGGCGCCCTACCTCCTGCGGACGTTGCTCTACTGGGCGTGTGAGCGGCTGCCCGTGCCCTCTCTGGCGCGACCCGAGAATGCGGGCGCCTGCTGCCTCGGGCTGCTGGATGAGCGGGGCCGGGTGCTCGAGGCCGGGACGCTGCCCCACTATTTTCTGAGTGGCCAAAAGCTCCGTGCGGGGGACGGCGCCGCTTCGCTGCTCGGGGCGTTGGCCCTGCTTCGCAGGGACCCTGCCAGCGCCCTGCGCGCCGCTGTGGAAGAGGCCAAGGCTGCACGCAAGGGGGGCGGCTTAGCCGGCGTGGGAGGCGGGGCCCATTAAAGACGCTGTTCCTACTAACCTGGAATGTGCTTCTGCTGGCCAGCGGGATGTGGAGGGGGCTGCTCTCCCCTCACCTGGGAGACAGGCTGAGCCCTTTGGGCCCGAAGAGCCCGTTCTAGAAGGCCTCCTCGCCGGTTCCTCCGCTTCCTCCCACCCTCCTCCCGCCCCATCCCTGGCACAGGTCGTTCCATTCTGGCCTCTCCACTTTCCAAATCTGTGGCCAGCACCCCGCCCACTCCGGTGCAGCCCCTGGCATCCACCTCCCGCCAGTTGTTATGGTCTTTTCGCTTAGGGGTCAATAGGGATGGGGGTAATATATTTGCTGAAAAAACGTGTAAAGGAGAAAGGTATGGACACCAGGGACTGACCAATTTGTCTCACACAAAAGCAGAGACATTAAGGAGGCCGGATTTCACCCCAGGCTAGACCTCACCACCACCGCTATCTCTTCAGTTATTCCCCCCACCTTCCTCATCCAGTTCTGTCCTCCATCCCGGGCAATAGGGTCCCTTTCTCCATTCTCGGGGCATCCGCCATTCCATCTATCTAAGCCCAACCTCTCCCCCCATCCAGAGTTCCATTCAGTGAAGTCACCTCCTTGTCCCTCCTCCTCTGAACCCGGAGACATGCGAGACATGCGGCCTTGCCTCGGCTCCGCCTGTCTCTAAGACCGTCGCCACTCCCTGCCTCCAAGGAACCCCGGGGTTCCGCCCGCCCAGCTTCACCTCCCCCTCTTTCCCGGCGTCTCCGCCTCCTGCCCCGCCCCCGGACCGGCTCTCGGGGCAGGGGAAGCCGCTGTCGCGCCGCCGCCTCAGCTTCCCACAGCCGCTACCGCTGCCGCCGCTGCCGCCGCTCGGTTTGGTCCAGCCGCCAGGCCCAGTGCTCACTTCGCCAGACCAGGGCTCTCTGCGGAGACACTCTCACTCCTTCCTGGGGTCCGGGACGTCTAGCTGGGCGTGGGGGGAAACTCCGCTTGTGGGGTACAGGGAGGGAGGAGCCTGGAACCGGAGCCAGCGCCAGCCGTCCCCGGATCGACAAGAGAGGACAGGTTGAGGGGCGTCGGGGAAGGAAGAGGGGGCGCTATAGGCAGTCCCGGGGAGGACAAGGAAGCCCTGTCGCAGAAAGCTCTGATGCGCTCTGACTTATAGCGCGTCTGTTCACATTTGGGGACCCGTGACAACGTGGGTGCACTCCTCTCTCGGGGGGCTGGTTGGATTGGAGGGCGTGGAATCTAAACAGCACCAGCTGTCCCCGAGGAAATTAGGGGCTGCCAGAAAAAAAGAAAAAGCCAAAAACCTATGCTCCTTATTCCGAGGTGACACAGGGCCCTCCAGACAACCACCTGGTGTAACCACTAGGAAGGGCGGATTTGGAGGTGACTTCAAAAGGAGTGGATGGTAACAAGGTGAGGAAAGGGGCTCAGCAGCTGGAATGCTGTGCCACTAGAAATGGGGGTGACTTGGTAAAAAGCGGTATCGTCCAGAGACAGGGTCTGGGAACCTCTTCTTGCTGATTGGCGACAGTCTGGATATTTCAAGGCATACTTTTTTGGGGATTTCAGTGAAAAAAAGTGGGGGATTCTTCAATTAGAGGGTGGCAAAAGAAAAGACCCCAAGGTTGGGTTCTTCCTAGACACTGGCAGCACCCCAGCAGGGGTGGGGTGAGCTAATATCCCCAAAGCTAAGGACCCACACCCTTAAAATTACAAGGGTGGCTTTGGCAGGAGTGCAGGGCCCGGAAATAGGGTGGAAAGGTGCCTGGGGATATTGGAACCACATCGTGGAAAATTTGAGGGTCTTGGCTTTGGGATAGTGTTAGTGGGGGACAGGGACACTGGAGATCAGAGAAGGGGGAGTTTTCTGTGGGGGGCAAAGGTCGAGGGTGGGGTCAACTGACAGGTACATAGGCTGCTGGGTCTGGCGAAGCTAGCACGAGGCCCAAGGGTGGGAGCTGGTGCCTGGGGTGGGGGTCGTCTAGGGCTTATCCTCAGGTCCCGTGGGTGAGGCGGCGAGTCGGACTGGAGAGTCAACAGCATGTCCTGGTGAGCTAGCGGGCTTCTCCAGGGAGGCCCAGCCCGCTCCGGGAGCCTGCCGGTTTTGGGGTGTCTCCTCCCGTGGTGCCATGGCGGCACTGGCCAGCAGCCTGATCCGGCAGAAGCGGGAGGTCCACGGGCCCGGGGGCAGCCGGCCCGTGTCGGCGCAGCTGCGCGTGTGTCCCCGCGGCACCAAGTCCCTTTGCCAGAAGCAGCTCCTCATCCTGCTGTCCAAGGTGCGACTGTGCGGGGGCGGGGGGGGGGGGGTCGGCGCGCGCGACCGGACTGCTGCCCGGGTGAGTGGCTGGGGCGGGGTCTCCGGGCCGGCGGTCTCTCTGCCTGGGAAGGTGAGGCCAGGGACTCGGAAGAGCGGGGCCCGACTGACAGGGACTGCCCGAAAGTGAAAGGAGGTGGGCCTGGACCACAAACCCTCGGCCAGACGATGCCTCAGTTTCCCTTGTCTCGCGCCCATAACCCCGAGTCTCCTCGCTTTCGAGGGCAGGGGGAAGGCTTGAGGGGCTAAGCCTGGTGCCCCGAAGCCTGGAAGCTCCCGCTCGCCCCCCCCAACACAGGAGTCCCCACCCCCACCATCCTCTGACTACGTGCCCTCTCTCTCAATGAGAGATTCTTTCAATGCCGAGTGGAGGGGCGTGGGGGTTCCGGAAGCCTGGGTCACCCCGAGGGTTTCTGCGGCTTCGGAAGCCCCGCTCCCGCCCCGGTTCCCCCGCTCCTCCGAGCCTTGGCTCCGTTCCTCCTCGCCGAGCTTGCCTGGCTCGGTACCAATCTCCCCAGCTCTCCCCCGGGTGTCCTTGCAGCTACCTCGCGAGTCCGCCCCTCTGTGCGCCCTTCTCCCGTGACGTGCACTTCAAGAAGGAAGCTGGGCACTCCCCAATGACCGCCTACGCGGCTCAGAAATCGGGCCCCACGGGCTCAGGAGACCCTCTGCCGCGAGGAACTCAGACACACTACACGGCTGGATACCCGCACGGAGACTGGCGGTCGTACCACCTACGAGGGGGTACCGGGAACTCGGCCGCAAGCGCCAGGCAAAGAGAGTTGTGAAGGTTAGCCTGTGGTCCCCGTCCCGGTGCGACAGGCGGGAAGTCCCTCTGGCCTCGCTCCCGTCCGCTCGCAGCTCCCTTAGGGGGAGACCCCCCACCACCCCGCTGCCGTCCTCCTCCCCCCGCCGCCGGCCCTCCGCAGTGGTAGGTCAGCAGCCCACCCTTTGAGTGGGACCCAGCCCCCACGTGAGTCAGCCTGCCTCACCAGCTCCCTGGCCCCCTCCCCCATTTCCTTGGTTTGGTACCGAATATCCCCCATCCCAGGCGGGTTACCTGGCTGAAGGGGAGAGGCTGAGCCTCAGGGACGGCTGGGACCCCTGCGAGCCAGCAGACAGACAGACAGACAGATGGGTCAGTGTCAGACAGTCCGGCGCTGGGCCAAGGCGAGGCCCGCGCGAAGCGAGCGGCAGCTGCAGCAGCAGGTGCTGAGTCAGCGTCAGGTCCAGTCCCACCCCCACCCCTGAGGGGGCGCCCCTACCCTGGGGTCACCTTAATGCCCCCCACATTCGCAAACACACTGCCCTTTCAGCAGCTCTGCCTGTCTCCCTCTGTCCTCTGCGTTTCCATATATCTCTCCCCTTCCTCTTCCTTCTTCTCCCCTCCCCCCATTCTGGTTGAGCTGTAGAATAGGAATTAAGCCTTTAAATAAATTTCAATCAATTCAACTGAAAGCTGGTTAGAGGAGGCAGAAGGGACCCACACCCCAGCTTCCTCTGGAGTCAAAGAGAGGTGGGAGAGAGCTTGCTTAGAGGGTCAGGGAGCTGGGGCCCTGGGACCCTCTTCCTTCCCTCCATCCTCCTTTCTTTCTCTCCTCTGATCCCGCCAAGTGTAGCAATGTTTCTGGGAACAGAGATGTCATGTTCCAAGATGAATGTCTCTCTCTCCAGAGCCTCAGCTCAAAGGCATCGTCACCAAACTGTTCTGCCGCCAGCGTTTCTACCTCCAGGCGAATCCTGATGGGAGCATCCAGGGCACCCCAGAGGACACCAGCTCTTTCAGTGAGAGGGGAAGCCAGCTGCTGGGTGGGAAGGGGGAGCACAGGCACAGGAGATGACAGTCCTATTGTGGCTTCAGGTTCTGTTGTTTTCAGTCTGGCTCTTTGACCCCGCAAAGGAAGAAGTAGAACTAGGACCATAATTGAGGGGGGGCTCAGATGGGAATTGGAGGCTTGGGGTACCGATACCCCTTCTCTCCACCCCCAGCCCACTTCAACCTGATCCCTGTGGGGCTCTGTGTAGTCACCATCCAGAGTGCCAAGCTGGGTCACTACGTGGCCATGAACGCTGAGGGGCTGCTCTACAGCTCGGTGAGACAAGGGGGCAGAGTGGCCTGGAGTCAGGGGACTCCCCTAGCTACAGCCTTCCCAGCTACAGATATTTTGCAACTCAGGGATTCCTCTCCCTCCAGCTCTTGCCGACACCCTGTCCTCACTGCCCGCTCCCAAGCACCTCCTGTAGCCTCCCTCCAATCCCTTCTCCTCCAATAGCCTCCTAAATACCCCCAGGCTCTTTGAATGTCCAACTCTTTCAATCTTTTAGGACCCCTGTGTCTTCTCCAACCTCCTCTAGACCTCATTATTACTCACTTCCCCAGAGTCATTCAGGATGCTGCGGAAGGATTCAGGAACTCCTCCAAGCAGAAATTCCCTCCAGGTGCCCTGGATGGTGAGAGGTTGGGAGTAGAGCAGAGAGAAGTTATCTTCTTATCCCAGGCCCCCAGAAGTCTAGTTCCCGGCCCTCGGGGGGCCACCAGACTCTTCCTCATCCTCCCTTTCTCCCAGTTCCTGCGTGGACTCAGAAGTTGGCTCTGCCAGTCTCAAACATATGGATTATATCCTGCCTTGTTCTTCCCAGGGCTCCCTTCTGTTCAGTGATGTGTCTTTTTGTGTTTCTGTCTGTGTGTGCCTTTCTGGGTCTTTGTCTCCTCAGCCACATTTCACAGCTGAGTGTCGCTTTAAGGAGTGCGTCTTTGAGAATTACTATGTCCTGTACGCCTCTGCTCTCTATCACCAGCGTCGTTCTGGCCGGGCCTGGTACCTGGGCCTGGACAAGGAGGGCCGAGTCATGAAGGGAAATCGAGTCAAGAAGACCAAGGCAGCCGCCCACTTTGTGCCCAAGCTCCTGGAGGGTGAGTATGGACCCCCAGGGAAGAGGTGGACCACATGGGACGGTATTGACCTTGACATGGACATTTAGTGACACACAGCTAAGGGGCTGTAAGTGTTTTAAGAGGACACATGCTATGACAGATCAAGCCAGGAAGGCTTTGGCCTTTGGAGGTTTGGGAAGCTCTCCTTCTGTGGGTTCCCAGAGGAGCAGTGTAGGGGAAGGGAGCCCTTCCGAATGATCACATGTGACAGTTTTTCCAAATGGTTAACTATTACATTACATAGCTTGCTGGTTTTCCAGCCCTCTATAGTAGTTACTTCCCTGCCTGCCACTCAGCCCCAAAGCCAAAACCACACATTTTATTCTTTGGGTAGCACAGCACCCCACTGCTAGGTACTAGTTTCCATATTGGTTAGCTTTCACTACCATAACAACCCCCCCACCTCATCCCCCAAATCGGTGGCTTCTAACAAGAAACATTCCTTTTTGCTCTCAAGTCTGCAGGTCAGTTGCATCTCTGCTCCAACCTGTGGGTCAGCTCCTTGCCCCACGTCTTCCCACTCCTGGGCTCAGGCTAAAGGAACAGCTCTTGTTTAGGATATGTCATTCTCCTGGCAGAGGATCCAGGAAAAAGAAACTTGCAATGCTTTTAAAGCTTCTGCTAAGCTATGACACACGTCCTATCTGCTCACATTCTGTTGGCTCAAGGAGGTTACATGGCCAAGCACAAAGCCAATGATGTAGGACAATATATTCTGAATCATTTTAAACAAGAATAGAGTCTCTCACAGATGTCAAGGAGCTCTTGATATATTCTTATATAATCCTTTGTTAGGATGTGGATTGCCATATACTCTACGATTTGTAGCTTATTTTCTTTTTTCTTTCTTTCTTTCTTTATTTGGCTGCGCCGGTCTTAGTTGCAGCATGCAGGATCTAGTTCCCTGACCAGGGATCGAACCCAGGCCCCCTGCACTGGGAGCGTGGAGTCTTAACCACTGAACCACCAGGGAAGTACCTGTAGCTTATTTTCAAGTTGTCTTTTTAAGAAAGAAAACTCTTAATTGTAATACAGAAAATGTATCATTCTTTTCTTTTAGAGTCAACATTTTCGTATCTTAAGAAATCTTTCCCTTCTCCAAAGTTCAAAAGATATTTCTATTAAGGTTTTCTATTAAAATTTATAGGGGCGTATCTTTTTTTAAAGAAGATGTTGGGGGTAGTTTATTAATTAATTAAGTAATTTGGGCTGTGTTGGGTCTTCGTTTCTGTGCGAGCGCTTTCTCTAGTTGTGGCAAGCAGGGGCCACTCTTCACCGCGGTGCGTGGGCCTCTCACTGTCGCGGTCTCTCTTGTTGCGGAGCACAGGCTCCAGACGCGCAGGCTCAGTGGTTGTGGCTCACGGGCCTAGTTGCTCCGCGGCACGTGGGATCCTCCCAGACCAGGGCTCGAACCCGTGTCCCCTGCATTAGCAGGCAGATTCTCAACCACTGTGCCACCAGGGAAGCCCCAGGGGCGTATTTTTAACATTTAACCATCTGCAGTTGATTTTTGCATATGGTGTAACGTAAGGATCCAATTTAATCTTCTCTTCCATATGGACTGCCGTTTTTCCAGGCCTAATTTTTGAATTGATGTGACATACAAGCCATATCACGTACCATAGCATCCTACATACGTGGTTCTGTTTATGGACTTTCTTTTTATTGGTCACCTACTTTATCACTGCATTGACCATAATGAGCCATGGTATCTGGTTAAGAAAGGCTCCCCTCTCTTTTTTTGTTTGTTTTTTTGTGTTTCATCCAGGAGTGTTCTGGCTGTTTTCACCCTCTTACTCTTTTATGCCAAGTTTGGAGCCATTTCATCAAGTTACAGGAAAATCTCTGTTGGGTACCAGTCTGTGCTCTTTACACGTGCAGCTCATTGAACCCTCACCACTACCTGATGAAGGTCAGTGTTATTTTCCTCATACTACAGCTGAGATGCACAGAGATGGACTGCTGGCACACAGCTGCAAAGCAGTAGCTCCTCTGCATGCTCCCAGCACCCAGCTCACCCAGGCAGCCCAGTGGATACACTGATAAGCCTGAGACCACAAAGTCTGGGTCATCTGCGGAGTCACTAGCAGTGCATGCTGTCACTTTGCTGAGGATCCCTGGTGACAGCAGAAACCATGCAGGTTTCTAAGTTGACCATCTAAGTCAGTTCATTCTCACTGACTGAAAAACAAAACAAAAAACAAACAGGAAACTGACCCCTGGAGATAGTTCATATTGAAAAAGGCGGCAGGCTGGCAGTGGGTCTCCATAATAGAGGGGAAGATGTGTGTGTGTGTGTGTGTGTGTGCGTGCGTGTGTGTTGGTATTCACATCAGAGCAAATGACTAGTATCTGGATTGTCTCATCAATTCCATATTTCAGTTCTTGAAAGAGCAGGTAATCTTATTACTAAGAAGATTAAGTCACTCAAGTTCTCTATCCTCTTAGTTCATGGGAGTGCTATTTAAGACCCTTCATTTGCAAGGTTATTTTGAGCAAAATCTATGTAGAGCAAGTGGCCCTCCACACTGGGTCAGCAGCTTCAACACCACTTGGCAGCTTGTTAGAATGCAAATTCCTGGGCCCCACTCCAGTCCTACTGAGTCTTATCACAGGGTGTGAGGCCCAGTAACCTCTGTATCAGCAAGAAACCCCCTCCAGGTGATTCTGGCGCTCCTGAAGGTTGAGGACCTCTGGTGTAGGGCATCCACCACAGCACCCAAAGCGGTCAATTTTCAGTGAATGCTAACAAGTTTGGTCAAAGGTCACAGAGCTAGTTCATGGAAAGCCTAGACCTTACTTGGTCTCTGGCCCTACCGAATAACTTTTTTCACCAACTGGAGTCTTATCTCCAAGGATCAAGAGCTGCAAGTTCAGATATTTGTATTAAATAGATCACCTGAAAATATTCAAGTTTAGGGCTTGGAAGAATAACAGAGGTGAGCCTTAGGCCTGTGAAGCACCATGGACAATTCTTAGCTTGTCATTTAAGACTCTTGTAGGTTGAGGCTGGGAGGCTGACCAAGTCCAATGTACACATGGCATTCTTAGAGATGCACATGTCTGTGTATACAGCCCCTCGAACATAGGAGTTGCTAAGGGTCCATTATCCGCGAGTGGGTTAAATCTTTACTGCAGTTGTCAGGCTGGCTTACATTGGGTTTTTTATATTACAGATAGCTTTGGGAACAGAAATCTTTATTATAACAACATTAAAGTAAACAAACAAAAAACCAAATCAATAATAGTCATCTCTCTCAAAGAGCTGTTCGTTTCTCACTTTCCATTGTTTAGCTCTTTGTAGACAAATCTTCATCTCGTCCCATCCACAGTGAACTCCCAGTTTTGTGCTCTTCTTTTTCACTGACTTTATCATAAATATTTTCTGTGATGTTCCCTAGTCTTCATAATTGTCATTGTGATGTGGCTGGAAAAGACTGCCTCAAACTGAGATAACGGGATTTAATTGTAGATATTTGTCTGGCTACCACTATTTCCTAAGTAACTGTGTTGTGGCTACTTTTCTATAAGTCAAATTTTCTTCTTGTTGATGTTTTTCTTTAGATTAACTTCCTAGAAGTGGAATTACAGCAAAAGAGAGTATAAACACATCTGACTACTGGAGCGATAAGAAAGATGTTTCCGAAAAAAAGCGACCATTTCTTTGTTAGTGGCAATGTATAAAACACTTGTTTTATAAAAAGTAGTCCTCAGCATTGGGTGTCATTATTCAACTCCTCTCCAACTTTTTTTTTTTTTTTTTTTTGCCAGTTTAGTGAGCATGTAAGTTTACCCTGTTATCGTTGCAATTTTCATTTCTGTAAATCCTATATGCCTTCTTCCAAAGACATCTGGTCAAACGGGCTTCAGAGAGAACTCATTTCAGTTAGGGTGTACGTGTATGTGTGTGCATGCTGTGTAGCTATGGTTCTTTGTATCTGGATACATATAAGAGTCCGAGTATCTGACCGTCTCTGTGTGTGCATCCGCTTCCATGTTTATGCCTCAAAGAACAGACGTGTTGTGGAGTGTATATGTCTGGGGTTCTGCTGCGGACCTTGTTTCTGAGCATGTATTCCTTGGAGTATGCTCATGTGTATGTGTGAATAAACTGTAGCGTGGAATCGTGGAGAAGATGCAAGTAATGAAATCAAACACAGGCCACTTGTGGCTTAACACAGTTCTCTCATCTGTACCTTCCTGCATAGCTCTGCTAACATAGGGAACCAATTAATGAATTCCAAACAACAGTGAAATGTTTAGAAGAGTTGGGACGATTTGGAAAAAAGTGGACAGATCCTACAAACCTCTAGTTTTCATGCAGAAAATAAATAAAGCTTCAGTGGGCTGGGACTTTGAAAACCATTTATCAAATGAGTGATACTGGGCAGTGATACATACCACCACCAACAACCCCCGCCCATGCCTCCGTGCTCTGTTCTCTGAGTCTAAAATGAAGATCGGAGCAAAGGATGCTTGTGAAAGTTAAATAAGATGATGCTCATAGAAGGTGCTCAGAAGACGTGGTCCCCTGTAGGAAAAGGAGTAGAGGGGACCCAAGTCCCAGGCCTAGGGCCCCAGTCTCTTCTCAGACTCTGAAATAGACAATGACGATTCCTAATTGTAAGTGTTGCCAAAGGTCTTCCCAAAATACCTTAACCAGAGCTAAAAATCTTACACGTCATTGCTAAATACATGTAGTTTGGAGGTAGACCACACTCTTCAAACCATGGGGTTTATGATGAAAAGATAGTCAAAGGTCCTCATGGGGTAGAGGGAGCTGGAAATCACTGACACAAATCTGTAGATTTCAAACTTCTAAAAAAAACAATAGAACCACCCACCCCCAACCCTGTCAACACACACACACACTTTTATCCAAACAACTTTTATGGGGAACCCCAAGCTATGAAACAGATGGGGGCGGGGGCAGGGGCAGAGGCAGAGGATAGGTGGGCCTGCCTACTCCTCTCTGGAATCTGTCGAGGGGCTCCTGTGGCACGTCCACACACCCTGGAGCCCCCCAGGTGAAAACCATGCCTCTAGATAACCCCAGAGTCCCGGCCAGCACTGCGACTCTCTAAGGCTAAACCGCAGTTTCCAAGCAGTAACAGACCGGCTAATGTTTTCTGAGAGCTTCCTATACTCCAGGTTCTGTGCTTAGCTCCTGACACATGCTATCTTATTTTGGCCTCACATGTTCTCCAGGAGGAAGACCCTAGTAGTAAGTACTCTTAGGATCCCCATTCTCAGCTGAGAAAGATAAGGCCCGATGCAAGGATACTGGGCATTATAAGAAAAGTGTCCAAGTTCATTCAGCTTGAACATCATGGAGCCAAGAAGCAAACCTAGATAGTCTGGGTCTCGAATCTGGGTTCTTAACGCAGCCTGTAAAGCCTCCCAGTTTTGAGGGTTAAGTAGCATCTTTGTGAGTTAAAGTTCCCAATTCCCCATCAATTGACATTGTAACACCATTTTTAGTTTTGGGTTTTTTTTGTTTGCTTGTTTTGTTTTCTTTTGCTTTGTTTTTAAGAAGAGGTATGGGAGTGACCCTCAATTCACCTCAATCTCTTATCTAAAACCCTCTGTGATCAGGCCAAAAGAGTAGAGCTCAGAGTTACTGTCTAACTTGAGGATCAAGCCATTGACTTTGACAGCAACCATGGCTGCTGGGAAGATTGTTCCTGCAAGTATTTTTTGATGACAGGACAAGGTGGGAACGGAAACAGAGAGTAGCATCCGATACCTCTCAGGGCTTTAAAACCCGCCTTATTCGACTCCCCTGGTGGCACAGTGGTTAAGAATCCGCCTGCCAATGTAGGGGACAAGGGATCGAGCCCTGGTCCGGGAAGATCCCACATGCTGCGGAGCAACTAAGCCCGTGCACCACAACTACTGAGCCTACGCTCTAGAGCCCGCAAGCCAAAACTGCTGAGCCCACATGCTGCAACTACTGAAGCCCATGCGCCTAGAGCCCATGCTCTGCAACGAGAGAAGCCACCGCAATAAGAAGCCCACGCAACACAACGAAGTGTAGCCCCCGCTCGCATGCAGCAATGAAGACCCAACGCAGCCCAAAATCAATCAATCAAAAAAAACCGCCTTATTTACCAGACACTACACTCCAGTGACGTAGACAGGATTATCCCCATTTCATGATGGCAAAACTGAAGCTCAGAGAAAATCTGCTTGAGATCCCCTAGGTCAGAAGCGTCAGAGCCTGGATTTGAACCCAGCACTCTCTGACCTTCCATCACTCTACACGAGACCTTGGGGAGAGTGGGTCCTTGCCCTTCTTCAGAGCCTTCCTCAAAGCCTTCCTTCTTTGCCTGCTTCCACCATAGCCCTTGTCACCAGCCATGCCAATACTTGTTGCCACTTTTGCCTCTTTTACTACCCAGAGAGCCTTGGTGGCAGAGTGTGAGTACACACAGGGCCCTCTGTGAAGGTCTGCTAGGGAGTGAACAGCCCAGTCCAAGTAACCCAGACCTCCGAGGAGATGAGAACCACTCCTCCACGAAGGAAGGATCTTAGATTACAGGAAAGTACCACTGGACTGCCCAGCACCACTGGACTCCAAGCACTGAGAACCCCTCCGGCCCCTGGAAATTCACACTTCCTCCCTCCCACACATGGTGGCCTTCTTTGGTCTCTGGGAAATCCCAGGGCAACTTTTGACTTCTAAGTGGGTGCCCAGGAGCCACATTTTCCCCCAAAGTTGAGTGTGTGATGGGGTATTCAAATTCTCCCAGCAAGAAGGACTCTTGTCTGTCTTTCCCTCTGCTTCAGGACCAAATATCGCACAGGACAGTGTGTTTAAGAACCTGGGATCTGGAGTCCACCAGACATGGGTTTGAGTCATGGCTCTGCCTAGCTCTGTGATTTGGGGTAAATTAACCTCATTAACCTCCCTGAGCCTCCAAGAGGAAACAGTTAGTAACTAACCGTGACCGCACAGTGATGTTTTGAGACTCAAATAAGATAATGCACAGAAAATGCTTAGCACAGGGCCTGGTTCAGAGCAGGTGCTCAAAAGGAGTGGAGCCTTGAAATTGAGCCCTGCCCTCTCTCAGAGGCTCTGAGCGGCTGGTAAAGGAGGAGCCGGTGGTCAGAGTGGAGCAGGGAGAAGCTCACCTGTGGGAAGGGGGGATGGGGACAGGAAGGGGAGCCCAATGCTGAGTCAGTGGGAGCTGCGGAGGGCACAGTGACTCAGACAGATGTTCCCACTCAAAGAACCTGCCCCAATATTAACCACAGGAAGCAGATAGGAGTTCAGGCAGTAGGGCTTTTCCATGGTAGAAACCCACGGGCAGTGTGCTAGGGAGGTGGAAAGGGGACACCAGGGTGGGCAGGGAGGGGAGAAGATTAAACTTCAGGCTGTAAAACAGAGAGGGAGACACAGGGCACAGTCTCTCCCACAGCCCCTCGGAGCGAGGTCCAGGAAGATGAAAAGGGCAAGCTGCCTGGGACCAGGAAGAAGCCGGCTCCAACTTCAGTAGAACACCCTCTTTCCTGTAATCTAAAATCCTTCCTTCGTGGGCTGAGACCGGAGAACCTTAGTTGAAGCCTAGAAAGAGAAGAAAGGAACTCGGGTTGACTGAGCCCCTACCCTGCGCCCAGGGCCAGAACTTTATAATGAGCTTTATCTCTAGATGCCTCTCTTGTGTCCACACAACCCAACACTGCAGGGCAGCACCCCCGTTGCATATCTAGGGACCCAGGTGAGAGAGACGGCACCAGCTAGACGTGGCAAAGCGGGGCTTCAAACCCAGACCTATATGGCTCTCTCAAACCTGTGCTTTTCCTTTCAGAAAGGCAGCACCATTCTTTAGCACTGAAGCTGTCGGTCCTGGGTTCAAGTTGACACTTCTGTCAACCACTAGATATGTTAACTCGGATCAGTCACTCATCTCTCTGGACCTCAGTTTCCCTGGCTATAAACCAAAGAGAGTAGTGGTACCCACTGTGTAGGGTGTGGTGAGGATTGAAGGAGCTCAAGCCAAGCCTGGTACAGAGTCAGTGCTCCATTTATGTCGACTGTGGAGCTTGTGTCCTTCTCCAATAAAGCCACTCCCTGGGAGAGTGGAAGAAAGCACGGCCGCCCCCACCCCGTGTAGGCTGCAAAGGAGAGAGCCCTGGGCTTGGGGGCTAAGGACATGATTTCAGAGCCCAGCCCTACATGTTACCTGGGGTGTTACCTTGGACAAGTCACTGGACGTCTCTGAACTTCAGTGTCCTCACCTCTAGAATGAGGATAGTGAGGCTACCAACTGTGCAGGGTAATGGTGTCACGCCGGGTAGGTGACAGCCCCTAGCACGGTCCAGAGGAGAGCAGAGACCAGGAGGCAGGGACTGGAATTGCCCTGTGGTGGAGACTGATGAACTGTGGGCAGTAAGAAAGAGAGGGGAAGGGGCGTGGAGGAAGGTTCAGATGCCCAAAAAGATCCAAACCCTACTGCCAAACCAAGGTGGGCATTTCCCAGCCACAGAGAGAGATTATGATATTCACGGAGCAAAGATGGATGGGAACATTACAGGACTGGGATCTTTACCCTTTTCTGTCATCTTCTGCTGACGGTGGCCACCAAGAAACTTACTGTACACAGAGACCTTCCCGCTGTGTAACCCAGGGGAAGTTGCTCACCCACTCTGTCCCTTCTCTTTTTGGTGTCTGCACTAGGAGAATGATGTTCACAAAGCTCGTGACTGGGAGGGATGAGAATGAGGAGGAATAAACTACTGGAAAGGAAAGAAGTAGAAGACCTTAGCAAAGAACCCCTCCCCACCCCCGCCAGGGCATTCAGTGGTATCTCCCTTCCTTCGCTCCCTGGCTGGGAGATGGGGGCCTGAGGACGTCACAGGAAGGTGTGGCAGAGGAGGACCAAGCCACAGAGACCAAAATTAGCAACAAGTTGGGGCAGGGAAACCCTGTGTGGGTGCAACTCTGAGGGAGGCAAAGCTCCAGCAGGGGAAGGTGGGTGTGGACTGCTGTTCCCTCCCAACTTCCACGGGGTCAAAGTGGAACCAGCATGGGCTGGGGTTGGGGGGCGGGCCGGGGGAGTAGGGCATGAAAGATCCGGGATCATATTCCAGCTGTGTCTGTGTGAGATCGTCTATTTGACAAGGGTGTACTGAATACTCTTTATACCCAAGGCACTATTCTAGAAGCTAGACAAGGGTATGACAGGAAGAAGCCCAAGGGCCTGACCTCAGAGAACTTCAAGGAGAAGAGAGATGCAAGGCAAAACCTGACCATGGTCCAAGGGCGAGACCAGTGAAATGCCATGAGGAGTTCAGAGGACAGAGCTGGGAAGGGAGAGAGATCCAGGTCAACCATCTGAGCCAGAGCTATGAGCATCACAGTTGGAAAGGACCTTAGAGGTTTTCTGATTCAAACGTCTCATTTTCCAGATTAGGAAACTGAGACCCGGGGAAAGGGAATTCTTTGCATGAAGTCATGAAACGTACTGGCATCAGCAGAGCCAGCTGAGGACCTAGGTATCCTGACTCCTCAGGCCCATCCCCAGCACTATCATGGTTCCATTTACACCCCTGACCAAGGCTGACAGGTGATCTAGCAAACGGAGCTCAGGTAGTCCAGGACAAATCCATTGTCAGAACCGTAAGAACTCAACATACTCAACCATGGCCTTCAGCTTCAGGTAAGATTCAATTCAGCTGCACAAAGAAACCCAAAACATTCCGAGCTTTTGTACCCTAGTTTTTAATCTCTCAGGTGAAAGTCTGGAGGCCTGAGGTCCAGGCTATAAGAGAGCTCTGATCCACAAGGTTGCCAGGGACCCAGGCTCACTCCAGCACCCTCTTTCCATCCCTAAGTTGCGGCCTTGGTCCTACAGCCTCGAGTGAGGGTACCTGCACTCCCGGCAGCAGGGCAGGATGAAGAAGAGGGGGCAGACCTTGTCTTTTAACAAGGGTTCCTGGAGGCTGTCACATGACACATCACTTTACAGCCTCCAGTGGGAGGCTGGAAAATAATTTTTATTCTGGGTGGCCATAAGCCCAGCTAAAAGTTCTGTGACAATGGAAAAAGGGGAAAATGGATAGTTGCCTTTTGTTTTCACTCCTAAGTTCATTTTCTGGGCCATGCACCTTCAGCCTCTCCTTCCCCAGGTCCTAAACATCCTGGATGGAGCCCTCCCTTGTTGCTTTGCCTTATCAACAGCTTGGGCTATAATCACCCTCCCTCCCCCAGCCCCACTCCCGCACCTTCCCCAGCTCAGCTGCTGTTGCCTGCTTCTCTGGTGAGCCAGGGGGCCACGTGGAGGTGGACAGAGGCAATGCTGGATGGATTAGGAGGCCCGGCATCCGAGTTATAATTCTGACTTAGCTCATCACTTATTCTACGATCTTCTTCTAATTATACCCCCTCTCTGGACTAAGAGAGAGAGTGCACTTCAGATCCAGAGGAGGACAAAATGAAAATTAAAGGGAAAACATCACCCAATTTACCCTACCGAGAACCCTGTCCATAGACCCAAAGATGTGTGTATCATCTTTTGAGCACTCGGGAAAGCTTTGATAATGGCAAAAGACTGGAAACAATCCTTTAAGTGGGAGCTGGTTAAGCACTTTACACAATAGAATGTTCTGGAACTTATAAGAAGGCTGAGACCACTTTATGTGCGCTTATATGAAACAATAACCAAAAATACAGTAAGTACTAAGAGCCAGAGACAGAACAGCATGCATAGCAGGAAACCATTTGTGTGAAACCATATGCACTCAGAGTTACATACTCCCTTGTCTGTGTGTAAAATTCCTCTGGAAGGATACTCCAGAAGCTGTCTCTAAGGAGAGGAACTCATGACTGGAGAAGACAAAGAGAGGCTTACTTTTTACCCTAAGGGCTTCTTACATTTTACACCACGAAGCTAAGAAAGAGAAAGGAAACATTTCATGATAAGTATTTAATCTTGGGCTCAGAGAGTTTTCTTCTCTAGACCTTAACTTTTAGAAAAGGTGAGAACACTTGATAAAGCAGCTGAGGCCCCACCTGGTTCAGCTCTGTCCATGATCATTGTCACGGCTGCCCTCAAATCCACCAGAATCCATGACCCTCCTCCCTTTTGATGCGGCTCCTGTGAGGAAGAGACTGCAGATGCTGGGGAGGAGGGGAGAACGTGAAAAGGAGGCTCTGGGTCTTGTCAAGCTGAGCTCTTTCTCCCAGAGATGCACCCTTCTGCTCCTCTTATGGAGGGAAGAAGATTGGTCAGGATGCACATATCCCAAGGGACAGAAATCGCTAAACTGAACTTGCTAAAACTGCCCAACTAGTTTAATGGCTCATATAACCCAGGGAAAGAATTGGATTTGGGGACACTGGATCAGGAGCCTCCCCTACTGTCAGAACTCTCCATCCAGCCCATCTAAGTTTTTTCTAATGCGGTCTTGATTCTTTCTTCCATTAGGTAAGATCCTTCCAACTATGGAGATGTAACCACCAGCAGCTCTGGGCTCACAGCCAATAGCTCAGCTACCTGGAAAAAAGGGATCACTTTCTTCCACATCCTGATAGAAAACCCCCAGGGCATGGAGGCCTGGTGACAGTCATTGACCTAGCAAGAGTCACAGGTCCACGTGTGCACTAATCAGCGCACCGAGAGAACCATGGCCCTCCATCATTCGCAGCTCAAGTATCACCTCCTCTGAGAAGCCTCCCCAGATCCTTCCATTAAGCTCTCATTGCACGAGTATCTCTCTTTTACAGCACTCATCTGAGCTCCGCTTCTGCATGTTTGCGCAATTATTCAGTTAGTATATGTCCCCCCACAGACACTAAATAGAAGCTCCACAAGGGTAAGAACTGCTATAGTTTTGCCATCGCTGTATCCATAGCACTTGGCACACGGACTGGCACATAGTGGCAGGTAGTGGAAATAGTGCGTTCCAAAGCAGAACAATAAGAAACTGAACCTGAACCATAAGGCTATCCAGGGGAGAAGAATTCCAGGTGGAAAAACTAGTCAGTGCAAAGGTCCTGAGGCAGAAACATGTCTAGAAGAACAACAAGGAGTCAGTGTGCCTGGAGTGGGCGAGGAGAAGTTCAGTGTTAAGCCTAGGGAAGAAACAGCAACCAGATCTCTACAGAGACTAGGAAGCCATTGCAAGACCTTTGACTTTAACTCGGAGTAAGTCAGAGGTTTTAAGCAAAGAATTGACATGATCTAAATTGTGTTTTAACAGGAGTCCCCCTGCTGCTTTACGGGGCAAGGACAGAACAAGGATCCAGTTAGAAAGCATTGCATAAGCCAGATGAGAGATTATAATACCATGAGCCAACATGTAGAGGGGACGGTAACTGTTGTCAGGGTTGGATATGTTTTGAAGTTAGAGTCAAAAGGATTTGCAGATGGATTGGATGTTGGTTGTCAGAGGAATAGAGGATTCAAGGATTTTTAGCTGAACAACTGGAAAAATGAACTTGTCATTAACTGAAATAAGCAAGAATATTATGCTTGTAATGCATCTTCGACATCCCAGAGAAAATATCAAGCCCCATATACAAGTAGATGGAGGTACCTGGAGCTCACGGGCAATGATGTTTGGGAGTCATTAGGTTTAACTATATGAAGGTACTGATATTCAATCCCTGGGACCCATAAAACGGTGACTTCTTATGCATCAGCCTAGAGATGGTTGTTAAAACCATCGTATTGGATCCGATCACCAAGGATTGGATGTAGGCAAAGAGGAGGCAAGGTTCATTGACTGATCCCTGGCATTCTCTATGGTTAGAATGTCAGGAAGGTTAACAGAAGCCAGGAAAGAACACTAAGAAGGAAGGGAGGGGTGGTGGTGAAGGAGGAACAATAGGAAACCAGGAGACTATGGTCTCCTGGAAGCCAAAAAAAGGAAGCATTTCAGGAAGGAAGGGGTGATCAACCGAGTCAAATGCTTTTGAGGGTTCAAGGAGAATAACTGACAACTAGCTTCATCATTGGTCCCTGGGGACCTTGACAAGCCTTACTACAACGGATTCAAGAGAGGATGGAAGAAAAGAATTGAAGACAGTGAGTATAGACAACTATTTACAGAGCCTACTTTTCTCTTAATGCCTGAAAGGGCTGCTGTATTTGAGGACTGGCAAAGGACTGAGAATAGAATATTCGTAATCATACTACATAGAGGGAAATTCAGACACAATTTCCAATCCTCCCCACTAACGGTTAGTGGACCCCTTAGCTAGGAAAAGAATTTCCATGTGTAGAGCCTACCTGGATCCGTATTCTGTATCACCCAGGACCTGCTTAACTTGACCGAACTGGTCTCATTCCACACCGGTCTGAGCTGGGAAGGTCACTTCCACGTATCAACATGTTTAATATTAATTATAGAGATTTATCTGTCTCTCAGTGTGCAATTGTTCAAAGTGCTGACTTTAAGCAGAGTTCTTATTAATTATTTTCTCAAGAGAGTTGCTGTCTCCAGTAGCCTTGCAAAACATCTGCAATTACCTGGAAAGACTTCTCTGTGTAGCTGCACTATAGCTCCCTCTGGGAGCTTATTAATATTGCCAAGGCATGAGCTCAGGCCTTCAGACTTCAAGAACCATGCCCTTTCCACTGTGAAACACTGCTTTTTGAGCCATTTTTTGAGATCTTTGGGGAAGTAATACCTGCAATGTAATTGGTATGTTTACCTATAGCTTACTCTGCGCTCCAACCCTGCCTGCCCCTGGGGTCTTCAAATAAATCACCGCAGCTAGAAAGGCAGAATGGAATTTTTACAACCGCAGTAAAGAACAATTATTTAAATCATCCCATCTTGAAAGAACCAGGAACTCAATCACCCCAGACAGATGTGGGCCATAAAAATCTGTTAGATCCTAAGATCTACCACCCCAAATACTGACCATTTGGGCTGATGAAATTCATCCTGTCAACAGCAGAATGTCCATGCTGAAAAAGAACACACGTCATCAGTATCAAGGCTGTTCGTTTGCTTGGGTTTTTTTAAAGGTCGTTGTTTAAAGGGTAGCCCCCTGTGGGAAAGAATGCATGAGAATTCTGTTGAATTTTTTAAGCCTATGACATTTAGGCATTAAATGATATTTGAAAGCTCTCTCTCTCTGCTTTGGTCTCTATCTTTGCCCCTTTCTCTCTCTCTTCTCTCTCTCTCTACCTCCCCCAGATACTTTATAGGGAAAAAGAAGAGTGGCATTTAAATAATATATGATTTTTATTATACACGACTTTAAACTTCTAAAATTATACAATAACCTTGAGACTTTAAAAATTCCCTTTGTAGCTGTCCTTGAAGAGTTTGTGGCATTGTGGTCCAGCCTGAGGGACAGTTCTAATTCACAGCCCCCTTACAGACATTTAATGATTTGCCTGCCCTGGGACCTGCTAGGGATTTACCTCCAGGGCTTGGGCTTTGCTTCATTCCTCGGGTGGGGACTCTCTCCTCGTACTACCATCCTCAGTGCCAAGCGAGCACCAAGGAACATGGGAAGATGACTTTCCCCCATTACTGAGATTTTAATAGCAACTGCATGGCAGACAAGCCCACCACAGCTTCCAAAATGAACCCAGTGGGCTGGGAGCTTCTGCTGTTGGATGAAAGTGGACCAGTGACCTTTTTGCAAAGAGGCTTTGATGAGACTCTAAGAGTCTGAGTGGAGTCTCTGCCTTATCTAGAACACCACTAATTCTGACTCAGTTGGGCGGCAGAACACCTTGTACAAATTCCAATGCAAAGCCACTCTAGATGCTCTCCAGGGCCCGATGACATACCTGGCTGGAGCTCCCCAAAGGTCTTCAGCATGAACAAAATAGGAAAGGCAACCTTACCTGGATAACATAAAGACACCCAGGGCCAATGACTCACTGACCCCACAGCACACACCAATACCAGCCTTAAAATATAGCTGCTAGGAAACTAACCAGGCTAACCTGTTGAATAGAATTGCTTAATATTAACCACCTGAGGGCCACAGTGCTTCTGCCAAGATGAATAATTTGGTAGGTCATCACCATCATCAACATCATCATCATCATCATCTTAACAAATGGTACTCACCAAGTGCCTAACCTATGCCAGGCCTGCAGCATTCAGTGTTTACATGCATTATTATCTCAGCGAAGCTTCATGACAAACACGGTGGTAGTTATAATTATCCCCATTTTACAGAGAAGGATACTGAGACCCAGTAAGTTAATCAAGGTCATCTGCCCAGCAAGGTGAGAATTTGAACCCAGATTTATTGGTTGGCAAATTCATTTTTATAATTATCATGTTGTACTGCCTTAAAAGTTAAGAATGTCATCAAATTCTTCAGCCTTACCTAGGAGGTTGTTAGTGCCTCCCTCTTGGGATAACACACCACGCACATTCACCTTCCGATCTTAGCAGAATGCAGAGAAAGTTTGACAAGTATCTCCCCGAGGCAGTGAAGTGCAGTGGAAAGAGCCCAGACAAGGGTATATTTTCTATATCTACCCTTCTTGGCTAAGGCTCTTAGTTTAGGCTCATTCATGCCCTCTTGTCCCCCACATTTATACCTGTAAAATAAACTTAATAATACCTGGGTGTCTTAGCTAAGACACTTTTTGTTGTAAGTGACAGAAACAGAAGCCAGTTTAACTTTTCACTTAGCACAGTGCTTGGTGAATAGTCGAAGCTCCATAAATATGTGTTAAACGCATGAATGAGTATCTTAAGAAAATAGGAAATGTATCAGAAAGATACTGGGGCATCTCATAGCATCAAAGAGAAACCTGGACATCAAAGCCCGGGAAGATCAAAAATCATAGGCAGGTCTGGTGATCCCAGAAGGAGGAGTGCACGACAGAGTAAGGGCAAAAACTGGGTCTACCAGCTCCTCCTAACACACCTCTCCCCGACCCTGCCTGGGGAGTGGCCTGGGGTGTGTGCACACACATTTGGAATGTTAAGGTCTCGTGGAATGGTTATATGAGATGTCAAAGCTGAAAGGGATGAAACAATAGAGGTTCCAGTTCCAATCAAGATTCTGAACAAACCCAGCTGCTCACCCCCTACCCAAGATCATCTCCAAAGGAGCCCAAAGGAATTAGAAAGGAAAAACTAAGAACCAGGAGAAACTTCTGGAGGCGGGGTGCTAGTTGGAACTGGCGGGTAGGGTAGAAGGTCATAGTGTCTTTGGCCTGGGCAGAAGGCAGCCCAGCACAGCAGTGGAAATATAAAAGAGAGGGGGAAATATTAGGAATTCTGGTCTTACTTCTTCCCAGTCATAGCTTTGGGAAAAACCTATGGAGACTCAACCCTCTGATCTAGGTATCCTCAGGAGTAAAATCAGAGCTTTGCTGGAGTCCTGTGCTTAGGAGAGGCGGAGGCAAGAAGATGGAGCCACCAACTATTGGCAGTTACTTCCTCTCCTGCCCTGTCTGAACCTCCAGGGCTGTGAAATTACATTGTAAGGATTGTGTCCTCCTAAAGCTGCCTCTTCCTGCCAGCAAAGCATTAAGACCTCATCAGAGAGCTGGTGGGGGGGGGGTTGTTTTCTCATGCCTGGGGCTCCCAACCCTAAGGCTCACCTCCCCCTATACATTGAACTCATTGAAATTGGAACAGAGGGGTCTGGTCTCTCACTACAAGCATTGCCCAAAGGCGTTGCCTACATTCCCAGAAGCCAAAATAACAAAACAATTGAGAAACACAAATATTTCAATAGGAAGTAGAGTTGTCTTTCTGGGTCCAGAGGCCAAGGCTGGGCAGGGGACTGAGATCCCAGCATTGTGGGAAGGGGAGGAAAAGGGGCTGGTACTGTTACTGAGCACATATCTTGTGGCAGGTACTGGATAAGCTGCTACAAAAATCATCTTGCTTAATGCTAACCTCTATCCTTTGAAATAAGACTTGTGGCTACCACTTAACCGTGAGAAGCTGAGGCTCAGAGTGGCCAAGTGGCTTACTGAAGGACATCCAATTTACAAATTATATCACTGGGATTTTAAGCTAGATCTGAGGTCTTGTACGTTCAGGTTCAAGTCACTTCCTGGTTGTGTGAACTTGACCCAGTCACTTAACCTCTCTGACTTCAACTCCCTGTTTTGCAGAACAGGAATGAGAAGTGCCCCTAAGTCATCATGTTGTGGTAAGAGCACAATGAGTTTAAACAGCTCCTGACACTTACCTAGTACTCAATAAAGACTGCTTGTTATTTCCGTTATTCTCACCTATATATTCCCTTTAACAGTCTGTCCTTTGGGTAAAAGGTAATAAATCACCTCTCTTGTTTTTTAATTTTTATTTTATGCTGGAGTATAGTTGATTTACAATGTTGTGTTAGTTTCAGGTGTACAGCAAAGTGATTTGGTTATACATACATGTATCCATTCTTTTTCAAATTCTTTTCCCATATAGATTATAAAAAATATTGAGTAGAGTTCCCTGTGCTGTACAGTAGGTCTTTATTGATTATATATTTTATATATAGTGGTGTGTATATGTTAATCCCAGTCTCCTAATTTATCCCTTCCCCCACCCGCAGTCACCTCTCTTCTTGTTTAGATAACAACCAGTTTGGTTTGTTACTTTTGCTTCTTAAATAGGAAGTCTACCCGCATGGTCTATAAGGGTGACTGACCAACAGGGAAACTTTTCTCTGGCTTAGAAGAGCGTATTTTGTCAGCTGTCTGATGTCACTCTTCTAGCTTGGTACCAGGTTAAAAGGTATTTGGGAAGACAATTTGGCACCTGAACTTAGCAGCTGTGAAAGGACTTTGAGGGGGAAGAGGAGTTCCAGAGACCCCACACAGAGTTATTATTCTTCAGATCACACGGAACCTTACATGATATCACAGTTGCATAAAAGGTACTAATACATTCCAAGTTTTGACCAGGTATCAGGCACTGGGCTAAGCCGTGTGTGTGTGTGTGTGTGTGTATACATAAATATATGTATTTTGTATATATGTATGTGTGTGTATATACATATTCATACGCATATGTTTATTTATGTATATATGTATACATACATCTGTGTGTATAGAGGGTATAAATATATGTAAACATATGTGAATATATATTTTATATACATGAGTATGCATATGTATATATACATATTCATATCCCTAGACGTACTCATGTATATACATTTCTATATATACTGTATGTGTGAATATGTAATAGTGGAGAGAGACAGAGAGTGTGTATATATGTGTGTGTGTGTGTGTGTGTGTGTATCCTCACAGTAGCCCTCATTAACAGCCCATTTAAAAATTAGGGAAACTGAGGCTCAGAGAGATTAATTAACTTGCCAAGGTCACAAAGCCAGATTTGATTCCAAATGGTCATGACTGGGAAACCCATGTTCTTTCCACACTCTTTCCTCTCCTAAAAACAACACACAGGGACTTCCCTGGTGGCACAGTGGTTAAGAATCCACCTGCCAATGCAGGGGACATAGGTTCAATCCCTGGTCCGGGAAGCTCCCACATGCTGTGGAGCAGCTAAGCCCGTGCATCACAACTACAGAACCCAAGCTCTAGAGCCCGTGTGCCACAACTACTGAAGCCCACGTGCCTAGAGCCCGTGCTCCACAACAAGAGAAGCCGCCGTGATGAGAAGCCCACGTACTGCAACAAGGAGTAGCCCCCGCTCGCCGCAACTAGAGAAAGTCAGCACGCAGCAACGAAGACCCGATGCAGCCAAAAATAAATAAATTTATTTTTAAAAACACATAAATATACACAGGACAGATCTAGCTCCCTGAAATATTTCTTCTGAATTCTGTGTACATCGACTCCAGGCATCCCCAAAATGTGTCTTACCAAACCCAAGGGTGGGGGAGGGAGGTGGCAGCATGCTCTGGGCGTAGCAGGGTAGCCTAGGTGTGCCAGGCCAAGAGACCAGAGAACCAGTTCCCAGTGAGCTGCCTGACGACCTCAACCCCCTGGTTCCTAACCCTTGTCTGTCTGCTCATGTTAAAGGGCCACCTAATCTATAATAGAACGTTTAGACTCCCATGCATGGGCTCAGGAGAAAGTGTTTGGACTTAAGAATACGGAGCAATAATTCCCTTTTGGTTTCTATTGAAACTTTGCACGTTACAAATTGCCTCTTTGCAGACTCTAAATAATGCATGACTCTCCAATGATTACTGAACAGAGTTTTTTTTTTTTCCCTACAATATCCTGTGGTCTATTACTGGTCTCTGGCATTTTCATAATCTTAGTCATCATCCGTTTAGCATCTCTGGTCTGCTGTGCACACAGCAAGGGGGCTTATTCAATAACGGAGCTGCTCGCAACACCTGGCAGGTGGGCGGTTTTGGCTAAACAGGTAAGGAAATCAGGTTCTTGACTGGGTGACCCATTGGACCATAAGTTCCACGTAGGCAGAGTCGGTGTTGGAAGGGCTTAAAGGGACGGGGCCCCAGGACTTAGCATGGTCCTTGGCACCCAGTAGGCATTTCATATTTATTGAATGAATAATGAATGGATGAATGTCGGGAGGTTATATTGTAAACATCCAAAGCAGAGTCTGATCCCAGGTCTGCAGCTCTGAAGTCCATATCCTTTCTGCTATATTCTGCCATCTTGTCATTATATTTTGTTTTTTCTCATCCTTTTTCTTCAATCACACTTTTCAAAATTTGTGTGTGCCATTTATTTAGCTGGGAAGAGATTTGCATTTTCAAAGTTCACGTGTTAGTTTTCAAGTCAAGGTGTTTTCATGACCGTCATTTCTCTGGGCTTTCATCTTTCACTTTTGATTATCGTATTCAGAATTCCCCATTTCTCCAGGGATTAACTGGGGGGTTGGAGTGAGAGGGGCAGTCAAGAGTACTGCTTACATGGGCAATGGCCTGTCCCTGGGCTGCCCATCTTAGGGTCCCCAGGCCTCCATGTCCTTCACTGGCATGGACAGCAGGCCCAGCCCACAGACCTTCTCTGCCAGCATCCTACCTTACCCTCCCCGCAACATGGGGGATGGATGAAAAGTCGGGTCTATTAATCAGGACAGGCTGAGATACGTTGTGGTACCCAGCAACCCCAAAGCTCACTGGCTTATAATGAACAGTGGTCTATTGCTTGTTCATGGTACATGTCCAGCAGGGGGCTTCCAAGGGTTCTGCTCTACCCCCAGGCAGGTGGAGCCACAGCCATCTGGAACACTGACAGTTAACATGGTAGAGGGAAAGAGAACTTGATGGGGTCTTACACCAGCAACTAGATGCTTCACCCAGAAATAACATATGTCATGTCCACTCACGTCTTGATGGCCAGAGCCATTCGTGGGGTCCCATCCAATCACAAGGAGGCTGGGAAATGCAGTGCCACCAAGGGCCCACAGAGGAGAACCAGAAATAACTGATAAACCACACGAATGACGGCACATCTACCAAGACCACACCCCATCTTAAAAACCTTCCCAGCTTTCTCTCCCCACCAAGATCCAGTATGAGCCCCAGAGCAGAACACATGAGGCCCTCCCAAGTGTGGCTCCCACCTGATCCATCAGCCTTGCCTCCAATGCTCCTCCACAGCACCTCCAGCCTCCAAAGACCCAGATGGCTGTCCATGCTTCTGCCTTGAACTCAGGCTCTTCCCACCCGCTGATCCGCCTGTGAACTCATTTATGAAGACGCGGGGCAAATGGCTCCTCTTCCAGGTCAGCCTCCTCTGACATCTCCAGTTAGAGTTGAATCCCCACCTGTCCTCCTTAATGCCTTGTTCATTGTCATCTTGCCCCTTCTGTGTCTTCATGTGTACGTGTCCTCCATCACTCAGACCCCATGGGGCAGTGGCTATGTGCCGTTCAGAATACCCAGACCTAACACCATCTTCAGTTTAAATGAGATATTCAGCATATATTTCTTGACTATTTGGTGATGATTATTTCAACAGCACCTACTACTGTGTGTCTTATCAACCTTTATAAATATGATGAGTATAGGTTCTATGGTCTAGGACTTATTCCATAATTTTCCAAAGGATGGGCCACCTCATTCATGCTGCTGCATCTTAAGCCCATCTGCATGGCTATTTGGCTGCACAGTGAGATTTGACCTTGAGAATCAGGAAAGTATGTCACAGAGAAGAAAGTAGATTCTGACTTATGATAGATCTCTATGATACCCGGACTTGTAAAGCCTCATTGTCACCAAGACTTAGATGGCATGACTCCCATAACTGCATTCTTACTACTCTCCTAGAAGGATAGGTGTGGGAGGTGATACTAGGGGCCTGTGCCTGGAGAGAAAGGAACTACATAAACTTGTGAATTAGCTATGCCTCTGTTCATGTATGGGACACATCATACATCCAGCTGACACATGAAGGAAAAATAAGTGCACAGGAGCATCTCTTCGAAACTCTTCGAAGTCTCTTCGAAATTGTCTTAGGGACAAAAGGAAGCAGGACTTGAATCCTGCTGTGATTTCACCTTCTCTCTGGCCTCTCTACTTTTTTCTATGTGTCACCTTGAACCTTCTGTCTCTACAGACCAGCCTCCTCCTCTTTCCATTTCACAAGGTGGGAAATAGGGTATCAGCGAGACTATCGCTTCATACATAACAACCCCGACCATGAGGAAGGCTGCACAACTCTCTTGGCTCCAAATCTAAAAGTCCCAGGGAAAGGACACCTTGGCCCAGCCAGGGTCGAGGGCCCATTCTTAGACTAATCAACTGTGTCCAGAGGCTGGTATTCCACTGTGACCTAGGTGCTCCCACCATGTGGAGGAAGGAGAAGGTTGAGGTTACTAAAAGCCATGTTGGCCCAGGACTCCTTAAGTCTCATTTGAAAGAATCAACATTGTCTAATGTTGATTAGACATAGCAGTTCTGGGTGCATAGCAGTCATGAAGGGCATTTGTCAAAAATACAGATTCCAAGGCCCTGTCCCTAGTAAGTCTGACTCAGTAAGTCCAGGCTCAAGTCAGGGCATCTATGGTTCAGACGAGCATCCCAGGTAATTCTGATGTATCAGAGGCACTGGCTTAGCTTGCGCTTCAAATTCAGTTTTATGTCTCTGTTTTATTCATTTCTATTTTTGGGTTTATTACTCTTTCCACTTTCCTTTCATTTGATAATTTTTACCCTTTCTGGGTTATTTAGGTAGAGATTTAATTCCCAGTTTTTCTTCTTTCTCGCTATTAGAGACCATCTTACACAATACTTTCTCCTCTAAGTACCAGCATGGCAGCATCCCACAAATTTATATGATATGCTGTGTTTATATCTGTGTTCTTTAAATACTCTGTTCTGAATTACTCCTCTTTCCGTGGTATTATTTTGGAGTGCCAAATTCTGTGTGAATGGATAACCCGTTCTGGTTGTGAGATTTATTTTGAATTTCACTGAACTGCCGTCTTAGGATACAGAAGGCAAAATGTTTCTGTCTTTTCATATTGAATAAGTGGCTTTGCTTCCCAGTAAGTGATATATTCCATGAAGAATCTATCCAGGAAGATTAACTGGTCAAGTTCAAGATTTGAGTATTGCTACTCTATACCCCACCCCCATTGAAAAACCATCCTTAATGTCACTCTTTGTTACACACGTGTTTTTACAAATGTAGCAGGCAGCAGGTGAAAAGAGCAGGTCCTTGGATTTGACACCCGGCTGTGCTTCTAATTAGCTCTATGCAACCTTGGACAAATGATTCATCTCCTCCGAGCCCTTTCCTTCGTCTGGGGAAATCATGAGTGAAGATAGGCATGCCCTGGACATTGGTAGCATCAGTTATGCAGAGTTTGCCCTGCAGGGTCAGCCAGATTTCGTTAGATGAGTGAAGACATAGCAGGGGTTTCGAGAAGGGGGTGCTGTTCTCGGTACCCCAGGAGTACATCACAGTCTTTCAATGAAACGAAGCTAATATGAGCTGTAAAAACTGTTGATGGAAGTAGACATAAGCGTTGTGTCTGCTTAGCTGCTATTTAGCCCATAGAAGAATATGAGCATTGCTCCCCTCCTTCATTCCCCAGTCCAACTCTTCCTTATTTTTTAAAACTCAGCTCAGAGTCAATTCCTCCAGGAATTATTCTGCCCCGCTGCCTCTATCCCACACCACTGATTCCTGTACACACAGATCACCTTGGGTCATCCTCCTGGTCATTTCCTTCTGCCTTGTACATCTCCACTACTGCACTCTGAGCTTCTTAATGGCAAGGGCTGGGAAACATTTCAAGGAGAGTAAGCAAGAGAGAAAGATACCTGATATCCAGTACCCAGTGTTGAATGGAGCAACGTATGGAAGAGGATGGCTAGAGCATATGCATATCGTCACAAGGATGCGGAATGAGATGTTTATTCAGCAAATATTCATGGAACACCTACTCTGTGCCAAGCACCAGACATAAAAGAGTAACAAGAGCGTCATGAT
Source organism: Grampus griseus (assembly GCF_964374135.1). NCBI lineage: Eukaryota > Metazoa > Chordata > Mammalia > Artiodactyla > Delphinidae > Grampus > Grampus griseus. The sequence continues at coordinate 57,460,721 of NC_139014.1, forward strand.
TCCTCTGGTGGGGAATATAAACTTCGAAGCAGGCTGGTGTGCGTGTGGGGTGGGGAGTGGTGGTGAGTCCGAGGATGGGTGAAGCACAGGGTGCTGTGGGAGCATACAGGACTAGGCATCTCTTGCCACATGGGGAGGTCCAAGAAGCTGCCTGGAGAAGATGGCTTTTAATATGAGGCTTTAGAGATGAGGAGTTAGCAATGAACAGAAAGGGAACAGAAAAAAGACTTCCAGCCAGAGGGGACAGCAGGTGAAAATGCAAGAGGACATAGTGAGCGCAGTAAAAGGAGTCGTGTTGATAGTGGCTGGATGTTAGGGGGAGGGGAGGGAGGGGAAAGAGAAATGAGAAGCGCCGGACCAGATAGGAACCTGTGAGCCATACTAAGGGGGTTGCACTTGAAGAGCAAGGGGGACCCACTGAAGAGCTCATGCTCACTTAGGCAAACCTAAGTGAGAGATGGTGGCAGCCAGAGTGAGGGTGGGGTCACGGCTCGCGGGTAGGAGGGGGTAAGAGGGATTTTTAGAAGGTAGATGCATGGACTCGGGGACTGACTGGCCACAGGGGTGAAGAAAGCAGGGCAGTCCAGGATGTTGGGGGACTTCAGTGGTATCAGCCACCAGAAAGAAAAGAACACCTGAGGAGATGAAGGTTTTAAAGGACAGATGGAGAAGATGGTGAGGTTAGATTTGGGCAGGTCACATTCGCTATGTCTTTGGGTCACCAGAAGAAGAGGATGTTCAACAAGCAGTTGGCTGTTCATAATACTAATGACAACAACGCAATTTGGCCCTCGTGACAATCTCAGGAGGAATAAAAACGAGGCACAGAGATATCAAGTAACTTGCCCAAGGTCACACAGCCCAGGCAGGGGTGGTTTCATACAAAGACATTCAGGTTCCAGAGCTCATATGAAGGACGTAAAGCTCAGGAGAGAGTTGTCCTGAGCCTGGAGGTGTAACTGCAAAGTCATCTACACGTGAACAGAGGGCCATGAAGCCAAAAGAATGGATGTGGTTGCCAAGGCACAGCGTGGCCAATGGGGAGAATCAAGGGCATAAATAGCCCCGGAAGGAAGAGGGGGACTGGGCAGACGAGGAGGAACCAAAAGATGAGACTGAGGGGACGGCCAGAGAGGTATGAGGGAAGTCGAGAAGGAAAGCTATTCCCGAGTCAGAGAAAAATGTGGTCCAAGAAGGAGAGAATAGCCATATGCTGCTTGGAAGTCGAGAAGACGAGAACGCAGAAGTGACCGTAGGAGTTAAAAATAAGGAAACCGAGGGCTTCCCTGGTGGCGCAGTGGTTGAGAGTCCGCCTGCCGACGCAGGGGACGCGGGTTCGTGCCCCGGTCCGGGAGGATCCCACATGCCGCGGAGCGGCTGGGCCCGTGAGCCATGGCCGCTGAGCCTGCGCGTCCGGAGCCTGTGCTCCGCAACGGGAGAGGCCACAGCAGTGAGAGGCCCGCGTACCGCAAAAAATAAATAAATAAGGAAGCCGATAGTTGCATTGGGGAAAACAGTCTCTGTGGAGTGATGGGAGCCAAATCCTTAAGCTACTGAGTTGAGAAGGTTGTTGTAATGGAAGGGATGTGACAGCAAGTGTAGACCAGCTCTTGAATGTGCTGTTGAAGGGGGGATGGAGAGAGGCAATGGATAGAGGGAGTCTTGGGCTTAGCTGAAGAGTACCTTTCTCGAGGGTTTATTCATCGTCGCTATTTTAAGTTGAATACACGAAGAACATTCAAGTCCCAAAACATCTTAAAGAAAGAAAGAGTTTTTCAATAATGAAGACAGTCAGGTCTATATAAGTATGAATGGGAAGGAGCTAATAGAGAAGACAAGTTTGAGGATACAGGACAGAGAGTGTAATCAGGGGAGTGAACTCTCCGATAAGGCAAAAAGGGGAGGGCTCCAGGAGGGACAGATCCAAGTGTGAGCAAGGATGCTGCTCCCAGAGAAAGAGGAAGAAGAAAGGAAAGACAGGATGGAAAAGAGAGTGAAGACCACGGAAGCAGAGGAGGACCACCGACATCCCTGGGCTTGGAGACATGAATTTTCCACAGGGTCTTCCTTGGGAGTGCCCAGCAGCCCAGGTGTGACAGAGGTGGACAGGTCGACTGATTCAATGTGGCAGATTTACCAGGAGAGTGTAACCAAAAGACAAAGGGACAGAGGAAAATACTGACGCTAAAGTGGTAGGAGGGACTTCCCTGGTGGACCAGTGGTTAAGACTCTGCCCTTCCACTGCAGGAGGCGTGGGTTCGATCTCTGGTCAGGGAACTAAGATTCTGCATGCTGAGCGGTACAGCCTAGATAGATAGATAGATAAATAGATAGATAGATAGATAGATAGATAGATAGATAGATAAAGTGTTAGGAGACACATTCCGTGGACTCCAGCCTGATTGGAGGAGCTGCGAGTCCTCTATTGTCATTCCCGTCCCAACCCACCACTCACCCACTACACCCTTATCATGGGACTCATGTGATCTAGTCAAGATTCCCTCTTGGTCTTCTCTTTCTAATATCCAGAGCATCCTCCTGGGGTGGGAGAGGAGGGAGTTTACAGAAAAGTGACGTTACTTAAAACCATCAGCCTCGGGACTGCCTGACCCTATGGGACTGTTCCCAGGCCAGGCCCATTGGAAGGAAAGGTGAATCTTCCTTTTGTCTAAAGCCCTGAGGTCTTTGGGGAGCTTCCCAGCTCGGGTCTAATTGTAATCCCTAAGTACATATGCTATGTCCCAAAGTCAAAATATACAGTTAATGCAATACCAGTGTAAATCTCCCTAAGTCCTCTAATAGAATTTGACAGCTCTGAGTATGGAATGTTTATTCTTCCAGGTGAAGAATCATCAAAGGATTTGTCTTTCAATGGCAGTGATAGACCATCCGTCTGGAGCAATTACAATATGCACCGTCAATCAGTGGAACCAGCCTATGCTGAGCTAAAAGCAGCAAAGGTCACCAGAAGAGAGATTCCTGAGATGAATTTGAACCCTGGTAAAACTAACGTTAGGCCAACAAAGGAGAACACCGAGGAAAGAAATTGTTCTTTAATAAACATCACCGGGACTGTTGGCTAACGGTCCAGGGAGAGTTCATTTAAATTCATACAGCACACCTGTCAAGTTCAGCCGTATGGCACCGTTAATCTGTGACAAACCCGGGAACAAGGGACAAGCATTACCATCCCTGACGCCAATGAGGAGATAAATTCCCAGCTACTGAAGAAACAGATACCACCAGGGCTCTGATGGGTGGGTTCAAATATCTAAGAGTGAAAATTTTTACACTGCCATGTAATAAAAATCAATATCAAAAGGAAACTAGCAGCATCCGTTCCGTCTGTCATATTCCCCTTCCCAAGCTTGCTGACTGCCCCAAACAGATAACGGATGGGCCGCTACATGACTCCCCCTGATAAGTGGTCAAAGGAGATGAACAGAATTACTCCAGGAAATGGAGACAGTAAATCACCATGTGGAAACAGGCACCATCCCGCCAACTAGGAAATAAAATTTAGAACCAAGCACATTTCAGGTCCCGTTACATGCCTATTAAAGTCACAAAAAATAAATATGATAAAACCCAAGATGGGCAGCCAGTGAAAACACATCCTTCAGCATTGCTATCGAGAAAGGCTGGACCAATTTACATAAGCAATCAGGCAGCAGATGTGAGGACTCTTTATCCTCTGACCCAGCGATCCTCTCTCTGGTAACAGACCCCATGGTATTAGCCCCAAAGAAAGAAAAACAGGTCTATAGCGGCGCCGCTTGTGATAACTAAACACTGTCAACCACCTAAAGGCCAAAGAAGAGGGGGCTAACCAAGCAAAGAGAAATGGGTTAACACAGTGGAATAACACGCTGCCATTGTGAATGACGGAAGTGGGGGCTTGGTAAGTTCTGGAAACGTTTCTATGAAATATGCATGGTGGTCATTAGCGAGCACATCAAATGTCTTCCTGGATTTTGACAAAGAACAGACTTTGGATGGGATACTGTTCCCTTCAAGTTTAACGTTCACAAAGATTTTATGGTAAGTTGGATGCTAATTTTAGTGGTTCATTCACAATTCAATGAGTATTGACCCCATGCTAGACACTAAGGATATTAAGATGAGGAAGAAATGCTTCCTACCCCCAGGAGCCTGTGGTCAAAAGGGAAGACACACACACACACACACACACACATATGCACACACATACATACTAAAATCAAGTGTGGCAAATGGTACAAGAGGTATAGATACGGTTTCATGCACAGAAGGCAAGCCATGTGGACAGCATTACAGATCATCATATGCAGAATTAGGATAATTCATAGGTTGGGCAGAAGTGGAGGAAGGCAGTGTTCCAGGGAAGGAACAGAATTGCGCAGGCAGTGGCCATAGAAATCCAGTGTGTGTGTGTGTGTGTGTGTGTGTGTGTGTGTGTGTGTGTGTGCGCTCTATCCCAATAGATCTGATGAGTCTGGGATGCTTCTCTCCTGGGGCCCAGGACTGTCTTCCCACGGCCAAGCCAACCCTGCCATTTCTCATCACTACCTTCCCCTCCCAAACGAGCCCCTTCCCCCATTCACCCCCACCACACACACCCCTCCCTGAAATCATCCAGGGCCAGTTGCCCTGGGTAAAGATGATCTGGTTGTGTCATATGCTGTGTGAATAGGGTTATTCTAAAGGCCAGTTTAAACAGGAAAGGATTCTTATTTTTTAGAGTCCACATCTAATTCACGGTGGAGTGTTCTTTCTTAAAAGGATGCTTGGATAGGATCCAAGCATATTAAAAGGACACATGGAACCTCAGGTGAAATTATCCTGTTTCCAGTTTCCTGAACGTGCTGGATATGGAAACTGCTGTTAATAAATTGAGCAAAGTGAGGAAAGTCAATCAAGAATGCAAGCTCCCCAGGTCAGATAAATATTAAAAGATGTGCGGTGTGTAAAATGTCATAAAGAGCTATCAGGAGAGCAAGCAGCCACAAGTCGGCATTTGAGCGTTGATGTTTTGAAAGCTGTGGACGTTATGACAATTCCACATACAGTTTTGTTTGACGATATACAGCTTGGCATTTAGAAACTAGTATGTGTGTGAGAAGGAAAGCTGAGAGCTTTGCAAAGGAAGCCAGGAGGTAAATCAAGAGTTTCTTATCTGAGAATAATAAAAGAAGGGGCTTAATGACATGGTATGATCACCAACACCTCAGCATCAACCTGTGACTTTGAAAAAAATCCCTTCTCTGCCGAGATGACCCAACGGCCGATGGAGATGTCTGGTCTGTAATCAGGGAGTATGCAAGTGATATCAACACAGTCACAAGTGCAGAAGGCGACCACTCCTGACTGTTATTCTTAGAAGGCTGGGGTTCCCCGAAGGAGGGGCCGTTCCAGAGATAAATTCAGCGAAGAAAGCTGGGTCAGGAACACCCAGCGATTGGAGAGCAATAATATTCTGGGGGGTTGTGTCGGACTGCCCTGGGGGTGAGCAGGTAAGAGGATCTCTCTTGCAAAAGTTGTCATGCAGGGCTTCCCTGGTGGCGCAGTGGTTGAGAGTCCGCCTGCCGATGCAGGGGACACGGGTTCGTGCCCCGGTCCGGGAGGATCCCACATGCTGCAGAGCGGCTGGGCCCGTGAGCCATGGCTGCTGAGCCTGCGCGTCTGGAGCCTGTGCTCTGCAACGGGAGAGGCCACAACGGTGAGAGGCCCACGTACCGCAAAAAAAAAAAAAAAAAAAAAAAAAAAGTTGTCATGCAACAGCAAGTAGAACCTGAACTTGAGCATCAAGAGAATAATTACAGCCACTGAGCCGGCTGAGAGTCTGTAAGAGATACTTGAGTCTGAGCTGATCCTTTGAAAGGGAACGTTAGTATGAAGTGAGCTGACAAGATGGAAAAGTGGCAGCTGAAGGTTGTTCACACAAGTCAGGAAATGCTGTATATCGATCACACTGCATTATCAGAAATCCTTCCCCGAGTTCCCGTGTGTCTCCACATCACCAATCATGGTTCCTCTTGCCCGACAAGCCTTCAAGACATCCCCGGTGGTTTAGTCGAAGTTGCAAAATGTGTCCAGATGATTCGATCAGGATGTCTTTAAATCACGCCTAGTGTATGTTTGAGAAGCAAAAGAGGGGAGTGGAGTGGAGAGATCAGAGAATCCCCTCGAGGGTTTATGCACACACAAGGCCTCCCTGCCTCTGCCCTGGGAATGGATCATGGTAACCAGCCAAGGGCACTGGGACCTGGGCTTGAGGGATGGCTGGAGGAGAGTCTTGTGAGAGAGACGACCAATGACAGGGACTGGCTGACAGCCTGGCTGCCCTGCAGCCCACGACCTTCCTCCCCTGACACGTACCAAGTCCCCCCGCTTCCCTATGGAATGGTCCAAGCTTGTCATTTGGGGTGGGATTGTGTGGCAAAGACTGCTCTCTGATCACCAAAATCTGCATCCACTTCTTGGCCCATAGCTAGACGGCTTTTCTCAGTATCTCTTGCAGTCACGTGGCAAAGGTCTGACCCGGCCGATGGGAGATGAGCAGAAATCTATGTCCCTTCCAGGGCCACCCTCCATACAACTGTCACTGAGGCTCCTCTTTGCTGGTGCTCCTCTCCTTCTCTAGCCGGCTGAAATGGAGCCGACCGTTGGATTGTTTACCAAAGCCCTTAGGTGAAGGTGGCCGAGCTTCTAGCCGCCTGGGGTCCAGAGACAGCACGAAGGATGGCCTCCTGCTGACCTGATTGCACACCAGGCCCGTGGCAGAGGGAGGGAATAGTCTCTGTCACATCTGAGCCACTGTACAGTTGGGGGTTTATTTGTTACAGCAGCAAGCATTACCCTAACCCACTTAGATGGCAACCTAGCCACCCAGCTCTGACTCTGACTGAATCCAGCCGATGGATGATCTCCTGGACCCCTTGCTTGCTTTTGGCCATTGGAGGGATGGTGGCAGCATACACTTAAGGCTGGTCAACAAGGGGGATTGGTGGCTGCCTTGAGTGGCAGCCCCCTAGGGCCTCAGGAAGGAAAACAGAGTCTACAAAATGCTGCAGGGCCACCAAGGCAACATGATCCACCCCTGTGCTACATGGGCTATGATCTGCTGGACCCGTGAGGCGCTGGATGCCACCTAAGGGCAGGAGACGGCTCTGACATCAGGGCAGCAGTGGCAGGAAAGGGGACCTGTGGGGAGGCCCAGGCAGCCAGCCACATGGCGGGTACATCTGCCTGTGTCTCACACCTAGCAGTCTCTTCCTAGAAAAATATCCCTTCCGTTGAATGTAATAAGTCTCCTTTTAAGTAACACATTGTTGGGCTTGTTACTTTTGCTTTCAGGACCCTGAAACTGGTTAAAAGAGCAATTCACATGAGCCACAAGGGAAGGAATGACTCAGATACCTGGACTGGTGACTCAGATACCTGGACTGGAACAAACTCTCTCCACAGCTGGGCAGCTTTTTAAAGAGGAAGACTGAGTCACTTGCTAAAGACTTCTCAAAGAGCCAGAATCCGTGTGCTTGCATCAGACCCCAGCCTCGTGTTCAGTTCTTGACTTTATACTGACTAACAAGAGCATATGGAGAAAGCCAACCAATAGCAGGGACAGGAAACCAAGTAGCACACAACAAAGTCCAGGGGCTGTTTAGTCAAGAAGAAAAAACCCCAGGATGGCTCTGATTCCAAAGGTCACATATCTGATGGTCCCCCAGATGGGTCCAATGGGGCCAGGGCCATGGGAGTGCAGTTAGATAGATAGACAGGCTTGATTGAACACTCAGTGTAGAGGAGGATTCATCTTCTTACGGTTACAGCTGTACCAGGGGTGGAGTGAGTTGGTCTGGACAGTGCTGAGCTCCCTGTCATTAGAGGCATACAAGCAGAATCAGAAGGGCTGTCTCTCAGAAAGTTTGTTACAGGGGATCCTCTTTCTCTGGGAGAGCAGAGGCATGTGTTCACAGGAGCTTTCACGTCCAAAATGCTATGCTTCTGAGTCTTTCCCCAAATAGAGCAGCAACTATTGTTTTGTGTTCTCCCTCCTGGTTCCACTCCCCTTTCTTGGGATAATAAATGCCCCAAGCACACTTCACAGGGAACACCTCTCCTAATCTATGGGCTCTGGAACAAGCGGAGCCAACTCCAGCCCCAGGCACACATGTTATCCAAGTTGCCTAAGCTTAAGGTCAGGCCATATGACAGTGATTAGTTCAGGAGTTAGTGAGCAGCTAAGTTAGTCCGATCAGAGTGAATTCTGGGGTTTATATAGGAGCTACCAGGGAGAAATTCTTTCTCTGTCTCTCTCCTACAGGCCTGGAAACAGGCAGGCTGAAACTAATCTTCTACAGTCTTCTTGACAGTGGGCTTCAGGATGGAGCCACCAACAGAACTGGGCTTAGAGTCAGTGAGAAACCAGGTTCTGATCATATTGCTTCAGTGCCTGGATCCAGCTATACCTGAAGTCAGAAACTTTTCAGTTTATTGAAACAATATATTCTATTTTCAATCAATAGTTTTCTTCACTTTCAACACACAGAGAGAGAGAGAGAGAGAGAGAGAGAGAGAGTATCCTGGTGAATGTGACAGGTTTTAACAGAGGAGTCTTGGGAAAGAACTTATAGGTCCTGAGTGAATAATGAGAAAAAGAAATCAACATAGCCTTCAGAAAAGGCTGTAGAAAGAGGAGAGGGGACCTGTTAGCCTTCTGTCTTGGACCCCCAAGACTGGGCCGCCCATGGGAGAGCCAGCCATGGGAGCACCTGTGTGCAGTATTCTCCCTAAAATTCCAGTCCAAGAAAATCATCCTAAATATTCAAAGCCATCCAACACGGAGCTGCTCTTTGAAGCATTGTGTGTAACAGTGAAAAACTGGAAACAGTCTAAATGTGCAACAATCAGGGGTTGGTCTAGCAAGCTTCCTGCCTTCAAAATGACATTTATGAAGTGTATGTAATAACATGGAAAATACTTATAATAGTGAGTGAAATCAGGGCATGAAATGGTCTAGTCGATATGAACTCAATTATGTGAAAAGGAAAAAAAAAAAAAGAATCACATATCACATACAGGAAAAACAAAGGACGTAAATGTACCCAAAAGTTAATGCTTGAGTGGTAGGACCATTTTTCTTCCTACTTTGCTTTATTATCTAAATTGTCTTTGTATTTTTATAATGGAGGAGACTTTTGTGTGATGTCAGTGGGTGATGTATGTAGGGAGAGGGACTCACAGAGACAAGCAATTTCTGAAATAAGAGACAGATGGGCGACATCACTAGCCCCTTGCCGGTTACAGGCAGGAGACCCTGGCAAGATGGTAAGATCTGGTCCCTAATGTGTCACTCAGCAGCTAGATGACCTGTGGGTCTCTTTGCCTCTCTAGACCCCAGCATCCTACTCTATCAAAGACAAGGCATCAGAATAAATGTTCCGGAAACAACATCAAACAAGAGTCAGAGTACCTGGGTTCTCCACCCAAATGCTTAGCCATACATTTGCTGAACGAGTTCCCCTCTGGACCTCAGTTGTATGGATGGAGACGATCCACCAACTCCCCCCTCCCCGTGGGCTGTGAGTCACTGTGCATATAGGGGGTTGTCTTGTAAGAAAGCCCTCTCCCACTCGGTCCTGCCTCGGCCCTGTCTGCTGTCACCTCTGCCCACTCGAATTAAACCCTCTGTAAATAACAAGACAGAGAGAGCTCTGTCTGTCTCTCTGATGACTTTTCAGGCTGTGTTCTTTCTGATTTTCCTGTTGCAAAGCCTGTTTACCTGCTCTCCAGAAACATGGCTGGGCAGACAGGAGCCTGGCACTGGTCCATCAGACGCAGGTCCCAGAGGAGGAGGGTCTTAGGAATTCACAACAGTAGATTCCAAGCCTGTGACTCTTGGGGTGCCCAGCAGAGCACCTGATAATACATGTCCCAAAGGGCTGCCTTCTCCAAGTGGATAGAATTGTCCCCGTTTTATTCAAGACCCAAGTCCTGGAAAGGGGGAGTGGTCCCACCCACCGGCTGCTCGGAAGCCAAAACTCCAGAATCAGGGCTGAGTGGCCCCGAGGGGCTCATAAGTAGAAAGTGCAAGAACGAAGGAGGTGGAAACTGGACAGATCATTAAAGATGATCTGGTTCACCTGCTCCCAGGACGGATGGAAAAACAAAAGCCGGAAAGAGCTGAGACCCACCCCAGATCACAAGGCTTGTCAACAGCAGAGTTGCCTACCCACCGAATGCACAAGTGAAGTGACTCAGAAGACACCCAGAAAGGTAGTCTGGCTCTCTAGCTCCATTGTGTGCACTCCCAATTATGACCACTAGAGGGCAGAAAAGGCCTGCCAAAAGCGCAGAGCTGATGCTGGGAAAGGCGGGGAACCCAAATACCTGAGCCGGTCCCCGCCTGGCTCTGTGGGCTGCGGTGACAGGGCCCCTGTCTCACGTGTTGGCCCCTTGTCCTTTCCCTGCCCTATAAATATTCCTGCTTCCAGGGCTCTGTCCTCAGACCTCTGCTTTTTCCGATCTATTCTCCTCCTCCCTGGGCTATACATACACTACAAAGTATGAAATAGATAACTAATGAGAACCTACTGTATAGCACGGGGAACTCTACTCAGTGCTCTGTAGTGACCTAAATGGGAAGGAAATCCAAAAAGGAGGGGATATATGTATACGTACAGCTGATTCACTTTGCCCTACAGCAGAGACCAACACAACATTGTAAAGCAACTATGCTCCAATAAAAAATTTAAAAGCACACACACACCATCTACATGCTGATAACTCTCCAATTTATGTCTCTGTTCCCGACATCTCCTCAAATTCAGACGTGTATTCCAATTGCCTACCTGAACCTCCATTTGGAGATCTAATTAATGAAGCCAAACATTCCCCCACCTCTGCCCCAAACCCCACTCTTCCTGCATCTCAGTCAATGGTTATCTTATCCTTCCCGTTGCCCCGGCCAAAACCCTTGGATTCACTCTTCCCTCACCATCCGACATCCAGTCTGTCAGCAAATACTGTTGTTTCTACCTTCAAAATCCCATCCGTCACCATCCAAGCACTCCTGACCATCTCAGACACAGCACCTGAGTACACCCACCATCTTCAGTCACCTGGACCTCCTGACTGGTCCCCAACCCACCCTGGCCCTACAGTCTATCGTACACAGCAGCCAGGGCAGCCCGTTTAAACCATGAGGAGGCAGGTCTTCTCCACTGATAGCCTGCATCTCCACTGCCCCCTCTGCCAGCCACGCTGCTGTCCTGGCTTTGTTCCTGGTGTGTCTGCCTGGCACGCTCTCCATGTCTCACGCCCACGTGGCTGTCTCCTCCACCCCCTCAGGCCACCGGTCAAACACACCCACCAGTGAGGGCTTCCCCAGCCACCGTCTTCCATCCATCCTCCCTTCTCTGCTTTATTTCCCTCACAGCAGCGATCCCATCCTGACACACTGTACAGTTTACTTAGTTTCATGTTTATTGCCTTTTTTTGTTGTTGTTCACCGATTGTGGTCTCACGGGGGTCACAATCAGTGTCTGCGCTGTGTCCCCAGGACAGGGCATGTAACCAGCGCTCACTGAATAGCTGTGCAATGGTGAGTGAGTGGGGGGATGAGTGAACGACGGCGAATCCCGCATAAAAGAGCCTCAACTGACCAAGGAGAAATCCATTCTCGGCCTGGAGGGCTTCCTGAGAGGAGGATCATCCACACAAGAGGGGCCTTCGTCCAAAACAGAACGCAGAATTTTCCCGAAGTCTGGGCAAAGTGGAGGTTGACAGACTAACCTTTTTGGACGCCTCTGTGGGTTAAGAGGACGAGCTCTGGAGCCCGAAATGTGGGGCTCAAACCCCAGGTCTGTCACTTACCGCCTGTAGGATGCAGACAAGTGCACAAACATCTCCACGCCCCAGTCTCACAACCGGGAACCGAGAACAGTAAAGATAACAGCCTGGCAGGGCTGTCTTGAGGATTAAAGGAGGTAATGCATGTAAAGCCCACGGAACAGTGATTGACACCTAGGAAGTCCTCTGTAAGAGGCCGCTGCTGCAGGTGTTCTGTGCTTCGCATATCTCGTCTGAGGCTTATAGCTACACTGTTGGGTTAGGAGTATCATTAGCCCATTCCGCAGATCAGAATGTTGAGACTCGGAGATAATCAGTTGCTTACCAAAGGCCTCACAGCTAGTGAGAGAGGATCCCAGCACAGCTCTTTCTGACTCCGTTTCTCTCGAGGGGGTGGGTGGCCGAACACTGAGCCCTGAATCTTGTCCCTGAGCCCCTCCTTCCCCCCCGCCCCTCTCTGGTTTCTGCTGCTGCCACAGCCATCAGGGCAGCCCGGTGCTTAACAGTCTCTGCTTTACAGCCCTGGCCCAAGGGAAACACAAACTCTTTCCAGCTCTATTAGCAGCTCCAAGTCAGGCTGGCATCTTAAAGAGAACTTTGCTCAACATTAAAGCAGTCGGGATCCTCAGGTGGTGGTTTCTGTTCCCGAGCTGACTCCCCACCAGTCCTTCCCTGTCCCAGTGGGGAGGAGACCACCAGACCATGGGGCAACACCACAGCAGAGGTCCCACTGACCCCACCCACTTCCTGGCCCTACCCTGGAGATTCTTATTCAGTGGGGCTAAGATGGACCTGGAATCTGCATTTTAACAAGCTTCCCAGGTGATTTTTTGTCTCGGGGAAGTTTGAAAACCACTGGCATTGAACTGAAGGCATGAACTCTGGAGTCAGACTGCCCGGGTTCAGATGCCAGCTCGGCCCTTTCCTGTGTGACCCTGGACAGTTTTCTCAACCTCTCTGATCCTCTACTTCCTTGTCTGTGAATTGTGGGTCATAAAAGCTGCTAGCTGGCAGGGTTCCATGAAATAATGTGTATAAAGTGCTGGAGACAGTGGCACTCAGTACACAAGTTATTACTGCTATTTTTGGCATTGTTGCCTTAGGTATGATCCAAAGAGAACATTCCAGATTCTCAGATTCCCTTGGGCGCAAAGCTCAATGCAGTGTGATTCACAAGTCCTTGGTGCCACACAGATTCGGGGACCCAGCCTCGGGGACTCAGAACAGTAGGGGCATGGCCTCCCCCTCTAGAGGGAGAGCTGACACACGTTATCACCCTGGTAACATCTCCCTGAACCACACGGACCCCTCCCCCTGCAACCAGAACTGTGCACACAGGAGGGACATGGCCCTCTCGGACACCCTGGGCCTGCATTGAGCTGCAAAGTCACACAGAGGTGCCCAAGGCCAGCAACAGACCCCATAGCCCAGAGGGAAAGGGGCACGTGGAGGGTCCTGGGCATCTCCTCTGGGCCTCGGGGAGCCATCTGTCTATGGCCTATGGTTAGGTGCTAACTGACCTCCACGTGTGCCTTGGAACGCAACCTCCTTTGCCTGGAGATAAGCCCCCTTTCAGGAAACCAGTGCTCCCCGGCTAAGAAGATGCTGGCCCTGCGTCAAGTCTGTGTGACTCTCCGACAGAAAGCACAGCAATGGAATTATACCCAATATCTTGTAATAACGTTTAATGGAATATAATCTGCAAAAATACTAAATCACTATGCTGTACACCCAAAACTAACGCAATGTTGTACTTCAACTGTAATTTTAAAAGATAAAGAAAAGAAAAAGAAAACATAGCGATGGACCAGCTTCCCAGCCAGCCAGCGGGAGGTACCATCATGGGACGTCCTGCTCTCTGAAGCTGGCCCTCACAAAGGGACTTAGAAGGTGAGAGACAGGAAGGAAGCACCTGGCCTTGACGCTGGGTGGGGTCAGGCACCCTCACTCCCGCAGGCTGCTGACTGCTCCCCTCCCCTCTGCGCCTCAGGCTTCAGGCGTCTGCCACGCCCATTCACAGGGCACCCCTCTCTCGCTCTGGTCCAGGCCCTCACTCTGCCCTTCCCCTGACCAGAGGCCTTCCACACAGACCCTCTCATACCAACTGGGCTGAGTCCTTCTTGTTTCCCAGGGTTCAGCCTGAAGTCTCACTCTGCAAAGCCTTCCTGACCTTCCCCCTTCCCCAGTCTGGTTGGTGTCTCCTGGGACCCCTCAGCTCCTGTGCGTGAGACAGCCCCGCTTTGCCCAGCATAACACGGTCCCCGGCGATCGTAACTGCCCTTTGTAGGACCGTCTCCACACAGACTGGCCTCCTGCAGGGATTAGAGAGTCTGTCTCCGGCCACCTCTCCCCCCAGCACCTCCCACCCAGCACAGCACTGGAGCTGCAAACAGAAGCCAGTGGAAGGAAGGAGGCTCCCAGGAGCCCCTACCCAGAGGACACACCACCTGGCCTCTCAGTGAACTCCTGGTTCAGCCCCTCTCCCCAGCACCCCAGGCCGGATTCCTTTGGTGGCACACTACAAGCCTCCAAGGCCAAAGCTGCAGGTACCACTTCCCACACGAGAAAGCTAACTGGGAGTCCCAGGCTGGGGGCTGCGCATCCCTAGCAGATGAAGTGGTCCAGAGCAGCTGGGAACATCTGGATGAGAGAGAGGCCGTCAGGAGCGCAAAGTGCCCCACCAAAATGGCCCATCAGCGGAGCTGAAGCCAGCGGGGCCTGGAGACATCAAACCTGCCAGCTAAAATGCCCCATGAATATTTAACAGCCTTCAATATTTAATTAGTGCAGACAGATTAACTCGGAAATCGCACACACTTGGGCTGGGGGAAGGGGGAGCGTTAGAAGGAGAGGGGTGGGCTCGAGGAGGAGGCCGTGCTTATTGCATAGGGCCAGGGAGGCAGCTCACCTTCCCTCCCTACCACCCCTAGCCACCTCTCCCTGCAGAAAGCAAGTGACACTGAGAAAAGTCATAGGGAAAGGGAAACTGGGAGAAGCCAAGGGAGGAGTCTGCATCTCAGGCAAAATTTGGGTAGGGTGGGGTGAGGGTAGTGCTGGGATGCTCACCCTGTCAGCAGCCCTCCGCTGGGCCTGCTGGACCCCAGCCCGACTTCTGGCAGCAGGTGTCCATGTGTGATTACATCTGCGCCTTTGGCATTCCCAGATTATGCTGTTTGTTTATTGTATCGCAACACTACCATGAGTCTTTTATCCCCTTTGAGTTTCTTCGAGTTTTATCACACCTTGTGCCATTTTTTATTTAATAGAGTTTCTCTGAACTTCATCATCTGGTAATAAATTGTCATCATCGATGTCTCTTTTTTGTCTAAACATTTGGTCAGGGACTTGTAAAATGTCAGAGCCAGACCTGGGCTCAGGCTGCCTGTCTATGCTGGGGGTAACATTCCAGTACAAAGAGGGCTTGGGTTCCATGAATGGACCAGCTTGCTTCACACCCTCATGTCTTTGGGCACACTGTACTTTCTGCCTTGAGCATCCTTCCCCTCTTCTCCTTCCCCCAAGAATTCACTCAGAGATCTTTACCCCCCGGGAAGTTTTCATTGACATCATATTTTGTAACCATCTTTTTGCTTCCCCCAGGCTGAGCTCCTCAAAGACAGTAACCCAAACTTCTAAATACATCATGGGAATGGACATGTTGTGGGTGCTTAATGATTTGTTTTTATTTTTAATAAATTGAGGGAAAGAGAGATTTTAAATAGGAACTAGAGCCCTCTAAGCACATTGTGTCAATGGCTTGTGTACCAGTTAGCTATGCTGTGTAACAAACAACCACAAAAAATCTCAGTGGTATATTATTATGAACATCTATTCTCAGGGATATTCAGGTCAGTGGAAACTTGGCTGGTCTAAGTCCAGACAGAAAATTCTGCTTCAAACCATGGTGGCTGGGACAGCTTTGATTCTCCCTGAAAGGCTGGAGTTGGCTGGGGAGGCTCTACTCCAGCTGTGTCTCATCCAGCCTGGATGAGTAGGCTGGCCGAGGCATGTTCATCTCATGGCAGTGTCAAAGGTGCACAAGGAGTTGCCCAACCACACAAGCACATTTCAAGTCCTTGCTTTCTCCATGTTGCTAACAGCTCATTGACCAAAGCAAGTCACATGGTCAAGCCCAAGGTCAAGAGGCAGGAAAGTGAACTCCATATGTGAGGAAGCAGTGGCAAGGGTTAGATGAGGTGGGTAAAGACTTAGGGCCAGTTTTTGAATCAATCACAGGTGGGTTCCCACCACACCATGCTCAGGACCCCTCAATGACAGGACCCCAGTGGGACAAGAGCCAGATGAGTCCTACATGCCTCTCCCTCTCATCCTCATCCCCACCATCCCATCCCCACCTCCTGGGGCATCAGAGTTAACAAAACAGCAACAGACATGAGATGGGAGGTTAAAGAAGCCACTGATGTGAGCCACAAAAAGGAGAGAGAAGGGGACGGAGCCAAAGCTGAAAATCAAAGTCAAGGTCAGTCTCATATGACAAAGGACAGAAGTCAGCGATGAGGGCAAATAATGGGCTTAGGCTGAGAAGTGTGGAAAGCAGAGCTTTCGCCCTCAAGTCAGCTCCAGCTCCTGGTGCTGCCTTGGGTGAGTCACTCCCCACTCTCAGGTGTTTCCCGGTGTGATAAGGCCTTTGGACTCTGGGAGCCCGCGTACCCCTGAGGACACTGATGTCCTGTGCCCTCGGGCCCATCATTCCTCAAACTCTGCCCCATTTCTTTCTCTTCAACATGCAAAGTCTGAAATCCTCCCTAAATATCTCAAAGTTACAATCAGACAGTCCTCTGTCTATGTCATCAGAATCCCAAGGCTTCAGGACAAAGGACAGTCACTAAAAGTAGGTCATTGGCAGGTGGGTGTCTTTCTCTCTGATGTGTAGAATCAAATCTTGAGAGTTAGAATAAGCAGCTGGTAGAACGGAAAGGAATCCTCTTGGGAATCAGAAAAACGGGGGTCCAAAGTCTACCACTACCATGTGTAGCTGAGTAATCTTGGAGGGACGCATAGACTCTCTGAGCCTCAGTTTCCTGGCCTGTGAAATGGGCTGGTCATGGAAGCACACAGGGCTGCTAGGGTGATTAAATGATAGGACACCTGCAATGTACCTAGCACGGTGCCAGGCCCCGTGAAGGAAGTCAACGTACGGTAATACAGTACTTCCTTTCCCTCTTCTATCTCAAGCTCCTGAATCTTCACTGATTCTGTCTCTTCCCTTAAAAGAAAAAAATGTATACATATATATATATTTAAACATATATATAATTTTATATGTATACATATATTTAATTATATATAATTTTATATATATATATAATTAAAACAACTGCCAATGGTTTAATCCTTGCATCCGGATGTGGTGATTCTTTTTTTTTTTTTTTGACATCTTTATTGGAGTATAATTGCTTTACAATGGTGTGTTAGTTTCTGCTGTATAACAAAGTGAATCAGTTATACATATACATACATCCCCATATCCCCTCCCTCTTGCATCTCCCTCCCACCCTCCCTATCCCACCCCTCCAGGCGGTCACAAAGCACCGAGCTGATCTCCCTGTGCTATGTGGCTGCTTCCCACTAGCTATCTATTTTACATTTGGTAGTGTATACGGACATGGTGATTTGCACTGGGTCAGCATTATCCAATTTTTCTAAGTATTCTCTTTCCTACCTTTCATCAACTCTATTGACAGGGCTTCTGTCCCTTTCTAATTGCCCATCCCTCGGATTTCTTTTTCTCTTCCTTGTTAAAGACCAATTTTACAAAGCACTTCAGCTGCTCAGCCATTTTTATCATCATCATTAATTTGACTTCCCTTCTCATTTATTAATGGGCCAGGCAGCTCTCAAGGATTCTTTTTCCCCTGATATATTTGTAAAACGCCCTTCTTATTCCCTTTGGTGGCCCCAAGACTCTCTATGCCTTTTATTTCCTCCCTTGGCTGCCCTTCTGTTTCTCCGAAGCCTTTGATGACTTCAGATCTCCCTCTCTGTATCCGGCTCCCTATCTGTCTCCTGCAGCCCTCCCCTGCCCCACCCTCCCTCCTCAGACATCCTGGCCTCTGAGGCTTCTCCATCTTGAGGCCCCATTAGCAGCAAGGGTTTGTCAGGCTCCTACCCATCCTTGTTCTGCTCCCACCCTGTGAGCAGAGAGGCCCTTTCATCCACGCTGGCAACCTGATGGAAGGGACCAGAAAAACCTAGGTCCTGCCCTGGTCCCCACCGTCAGCCTCCATCTCCCCAGGATTCCTGATTAAGGGAGTTATGCACAGGAGCATCCATTCATTCATTTTTCAAAACCAGGATTGAGGTATAATTTACATACCATACAATTCAACCATTTTAAGTGTTTATTCATTAAATTCAATGATTTTTCGGTAACTCTACCAAGTTGGGCAACCATCACCAACAATCCAATTTGAAACATTCTCATCACCCCAATAAGCTCCTTCACAACCATTTACAGTTAATTCCACTTCCCATCCCCATTCCCAGGCAACAACAGGAAGAAGGAAGTAGGCTGTTTACTCTGCATTATCAATAGCGGTTGTGACAATGAAAAAACCACCAATGTGATGCCACCTCTTGTTTTGTCTAGCATAGCAGTGTTACTAATGCACAGGTCCTAACCCCTGTTCCAGGGACACGTGCAGCCTCTGCACCCAGGCTTCTTACCTTGCACCATCCACCAGGAATGCACGGAGCTCCAGCCCTCAATGTTGCCCATCATGGTTGGGAGTTCCTGGCATTTCTCATTCTCTACTACATTCCCTAATAGATTCTTTTAGTTTCTAACATTACTGATCTCTCTAACATGTTGTCCCCACCTTGCCCTTTGAACTTGGTTCTTGGCATTGACCTTCCCAGACCAAGGAACTTGGCAGTCTCTTGCCTACGATTGGAACTTTGCTCCATCTAAATTGTCTCAGGATACCTTGGGGTCTCATCATCTGTCTCCTCCACCTTCAATCCCTCCCCTTCACTCCACCCACCTCGTTTCAGCCTATGGGGTCATAGATGGAGCCTTTTTATAGGACTGAACACTCTTCAAAGCAAGCCATAGTAACAGATACAGAAAAGCAAAAGACACGATCTTATAAAATAAATATCTCCTATCCCCAAATTATGGTATATGTGGAGTATAATACCTGTTACCTTGCAGGCCAAAAAAGAAGTTATTAAATTTAAGTATAGGGTTGAGGTATCTGAATTTCAAAGACTAACTGTGATAAGCAGAAAAAAATTGCTCCAAGATTAGGAAGAGAGTTGATACAAATGATGACTGACATAGTACAACCCAGTGGTCCTCAGACTTCTAGATTTTGTAGTTCAGCAAAATTTTTAAAGAGAAAATTGGAGGATTCAACATAAGGTTGCCAGCTTTTCAGCCTGCCAAGCATAGATGCTCAAGAAATCAAGTTTAGTCTACTATCACCACAGTTTCATAAATGTTTTAACACCAAGAAAGGAGGAAAGAGAGAATCCCAGAAAAAAAGAAAGACAATCCTATTGAAAATGAATAAATTTAGCTTTGTGGAAAACTCACTTATGTTTTTCTCACTTCCCCACAAGTGCATGGAAACTTTGGCGTGGGGCACAGGAACACCTAAATTAAACACATATTAATTCTCATAAAATATGCACAGTCTCGTAAGCTTTCAAACCTCACCCAGATGTTGCCTTTTACACATCTGCACACAAACTGGAGGGGCCCGGCGATGATGTATGAGGGGTGAGGGAGAGGGTCCTGCCGTGCCCTGGGGACCTCCTTCCTTTGAGAACTGCTTCCCTTTGTCTTTTTTAAGCAGCTGAGTTCATCATCATTCCCAGCCTTCCCAAGCTTCTCAATTTTATTTTCCCATCACCAATTTTCCCCACAGGTTTCTGATGAAATCCAGCACCACTTTCCAAGGAACTGGTAGCTGGATTTCCAAGAGTGGCCACTTCTCAGTAAACATCAGTTAAATCTGGGATTAAGGGTCAGGCTCCTCCCTGCTGGGCTCTGCAGCATCTCCTGGTCAAGCACACATAGAGCCAGACCTTTAACCCTCCAACCCCGCCACATTTCCTATTGGTCTATTCTAAATATTTCCCATCATTATATGTGTTACTATTAATATGTGTGGTTGGTATACCTTCCCGGGGGATGGAACATAGTGGGAGTAAATGGTATGAGGAAGGAAGTTGCTTTAGAGTCTACAAAAGTTTAGATGTCATAGAATTATGTGGTTCCTGAGTCAGAAGGGATGAGAGAGTCTATAGCTGTTGCTGGGGCAGTAAAAGCTCAGGAGCTGAGAGATAGAGGGAGGAACCAGCGTGACGCCAAGGCGGTCAGGTGCCTGTGGGTTCCAACCCTAGTTCCACCAGCCACGTAACTGGGCAGGTCATTAACTTTACTAAACGTCAGTGTTTACACCCACAAAACACACAGGACGACCAGCCTCCAAGGGCTCTGGTGAGGATTAGAGGAGTAAGGTATACAGAGGCACTAGTACTATGCTGGCCCAAAATGGGGGCTCCTCTCTTTCCATCCTTGTTTTCTTAGCTCTAGGGGAGGGTGTCCAGGCAGAACTGACTTGGAGAAGAGAGGTGTGTTAAAGATCAAGGGCAGAATCTAGGTGAACATGGGACAGATTCAATAATATCACAAATAACTCGTCCCTGGGTCCGGCTGGCTTACGTGACCAGGCTCTGTAGCACTGAATTGGTTTCACGCACCTGCCTCGGACACTGAGATGTTCCCGTGATGCAGTGGGGTCCCTGCACCAACTGCCTGAACGTCTGTCAGGCTGGAGGGCAGGCAGCAGGCCCTGCACCTGGGCTGGGTGCTGTGCTAGGTACCTTGCATACAGGAATTTCTGCGAGGCAGATGGTAGCAGCTCTGAGCATCAGGCACACTGCCTAGCGAGAGGGATTTGTAAGCTGCCCCAAGTCTCCAGCTGGTATCTGAGAAAATCCTCATTCAAACTACGTGTGCCCTTGTTCTGGGCACCCCGTGTTGCTCCCGCCTAAGAGAGGAAAAACTACAGGAGAGATATAAGCAGGAGAGCCCTCTCCAAGGCGTCAGTTCAAGAAGAGAAACTCTTGGACCATTTGATGTGTGCTCCTTGAGTTACCCACAGAGGTAGGGCCAGCGGGGGCATGACTGAGGGAGGGCGTTATTTACATGTAGAATTAAATAATATAAGAGGAGAGGGGGAGGTGCGGTGGAAATGAGGAGGGATGGAAAGGGAAGTCAGAGTCTTTATCACCACCTCCTGCCTCCCGCCTTCCCCCCACCTCCTCCTCTCCCTCCCCTCTTCTCCCTCTCTTCCCACTCCAAACAGGAGCAGCAGGGAACCCAGCCCACCCTGCCACAGCTCCTGCCTCACCGGCCATGGCCCTGGCTCCTCCCCCCTCCCCCAACCTCCCCCACCACCCCCTGTCCCCCGCTTGGCCCAAGAGAACTTCTGCCACCTTCCATTCCCTCTTCTAATAATTGCGCATTTCCCTGAGAGAGACTCAAAGGCAAAGGAGAGAGAAGATGATTTCTCGGTCAATAAGCCCTTAAGCAAGTTTCTCAGAAGGATGCTTTCCTGACAACCTTGCAGGCCTTGGTTTCCTCCATGATTTCAAATGAAAGCAATGTCACTTATCCTCAACTGATAGAGGTTAATCGATCGGTCATCTCTGAGTGCCAGTGATATGCTTGACACTAGCAGGACACTTAATCCTCACAATAATCCTGGGAGCCCTACTCTCCATCCCACCCCTCATTATACAGAAGAAGAAACTGAGGCTCAGAGAGGTGAAAGGATTTGCCCAAGGTCACAAAACAAAGAAGTAATGGAGACAAATATAGAAAACATTCGAAAGAAAGTTCCTCCATGCTGTCATTGAAATATGTGTAAGGCCTAGAGGTGTAGCAGCCAGGTTCTTGAAAGATAAGCTCAGTGAAGCGAATGGAACTTTCTTGGAAATATATCTGAGGCTCAGAATCAGCAGGAAGGCTGGGGAGTTGGGCTCAGACGTGGATGGGTCCCAGGACCACTTGGAGGGCCAGGTGTGGAAGGGGGAGAGCAGTGTCCCTCTGCTGTGGGCCCTGCCCCGTGGGTGCATGAGCTCCCTGTTTTCTGAGGTTTGGCGCCTCTTTTGTACTCCAGAAGATGCTTTTGAATGGCTGTGCGTATTCACGTGTTGTCCTTTTGGTGACAGGCTCACAGGCTTCAGATTACCATCCCACCAGATTGTAGTTAAATGGGGAAGAAGTAAACCCCGAACAAATTCCACCAGGAGAAGACAATCCACAGTGGTAGGGGATACAGATCAGAGTGGGCTTCACAGAACAGGTGATGCTTAGCCGAGGCTTGAAGGGAAAGCCATAGCAAACTAATAATGGCTCATCGGGACCGCATTCTGGGAAAGCTGGGACCAGCCCGGGCATTAATTCCTTTACTCCTCCCAGCACCCCTGAGGTAGGGACTGCTATCACCCGCTGCATAGGTGAGGAAACTGAGGCTCCAAAACCTTAGGTTTCTTACCCAAGGCCTCACAGTTATAAGTGACAGTCAGAATTCAGTTCCGGCCTCACTGACTCCAAAATCCAAGCTCTTATCCACTCTGCTAGCAAATAATGCCTCACTATTAGAGAGGCTTCCACGTGTCAAAGTGCTCCCAGATCCATTATCTCAGCTCACACTCACAGCAACCCTGCAAAGTAGATAGGGCAGGTGTGATTATGCTCATTTCCCTGACAGGCAGATGGGGCCCAGAGATGCTAAGTGACCCACCCAAGGTCACACAGACGCTTAACAAAAGGGTAAGGCTGGCTGCCCCGACTCAGCATCCTCCTCATTGCTGCATATGCTCTGAGGGTCCTCGTGCCCAGCCAGCAAGAGGGACCAGAGTCCACTCAAGAGAGAACAAGGCAGAGCCGTTCATTTCCAGACTTCAACATTTAATTCCGAGGCAGGCACCTGACCCATCACCCCACGGGAGCACTCGTGGGCTATCCAGTGCCCGGCACGCTGCCGTCTCGGGGTCTGGGCACAATTAAGCACAAACCAGGAATTGGTGCCTAACAAATTAGCAACAGGTAAAAGCCATCAGGCCATCTGTTGCCTTCCACCCACTGCCACTGCCGAATCCCCTTTCTCGGCAGCGTCCCCGGCTCCGTGCTCAAACACAAATTAATATACTGGCCTTTGCATATGTATTTATGGCTTCAGGTGGGGAGAGAGCCACAGGAGCAGGTGGCAAGAAGGTAGTCGCTGGAGATGCTTTGCTCATGGAAAAGTCCTTCGCTAGGGAGGGAAGTCAGCTGAAGGGCGGGGGATGGGTGAGCTGGAAGGCAGACCAAGGGCCTTGAATAGCCAGTTATGGAGGCAGGGAAGGGGGTGGAGGCACGGCTCTTGGTTCCTCGTGGGAAGCACTCTGCCAGCCCACTCATTCCCCCCTCCCCCACCGCCCCGAGGTCTTGCATCATGCATCCCATCAGCCACATTAGAAACGCTGAGGCAAGAGGAGGCCATAGGATTATCCACGGTCAGCAGGAGGCCAGGACGGAGCAGGAAGGAGCCCCAGGCAGCCAGGTGGCCAGCCTGCCTAGGAGACAGTCTTGAGCGGCCTCTCCGAATCTGGGTTTCCTCATTGCAAGTTTCCAAGATGCTCATGTGTGCCAGCCATGGCTAACCAGCTAGACTCAGGAATGAATATGAATAGAGACTGGTATTTCCTGGTACTTCATGCTGAGCGCTTTACTTCGTTTTGCCCTTGCAGCAACCTTATGAGGTAGATGTCACTACACCCATTTTGCAAATAAAGAAGTGGAGGTTGCAAGAGAGGTTAAATTCAATGATTTGTAAGTAGGTACTTCTGGTGGACCTAGGCTGGACCAGGCTCCAGGTGGGCCCTTGGGATGCAAAGATGTACAAACTGGAGCTGAACCTTTGTCCTCACGGCAGGGTCAGAATCAGCCACAAGTGTTGCTGAGTAGATGACAGGGGGACAGTGGCAGATTAGATGGTCTGGGATAGGCAGGCTTCCCTGAAGCCCAAGGTATGAAGAGGAACCATCTAGAAGTGAGGGAAGAGTGTCCCAGGAAGAGGGGACAGTATATGCAAAGGCCCTGAGGAGGGAAGGGATGGGTGTCTGGGGCTGGAGTGGCTGGGACCTGTGCGAAGAGAGGATGTAGCTGGCTGCAGCAGAGAGAGAGGCAGGCCCAGACCAGGCAGGAGCTCACCAGCTCTGTAGAATGTTCCGGATTTTCTCCTAAGTGTGACGAGAGGCTGCTGCCAAATGTCACCCGGATCTGTTGGACTCCAAGCCAGGTTCCCACTGCCGTCCCATGCTGTCCCCTCCCGCCTTGATCTTCTCCTCCCACAGGAGGGACAGGAAGATGGCGGCCACCTCCTTGGAAAGTCTGCCCATTGTCACAGAGTGGGCAGAGTGAGGACTCTGGGGGTTCCCAGGCTGGGGTTTTCTTCTCCTAGTCCCAAACCGGGGCTGCACAGAGCTGAGCTAGTGTCCTTGAGATTTTAAAGTCCCAAATTACCCAGGATGGGGACAGCCAAGGAAGGAAGGATCACCCTTCAGTAAGTCCTCCTGGTCGACCAGAAAGATGAACTCAGGCTTGTGAAGCATATCTCTGAATGTCCAGGAATCTGTCTGGGGACAGGGAAGGCAAAGAAAGATCTGAACCCCTATGCTTTCTATCTCATGGTGGGACAGGGTCTGGGAGGGGTCCCAGTCCCTTCAGCATCCCAGCCCAGGGAGTGGGTACAGCCAGACTCCACCCGTTACCAGCAATGTGACCTGGAACAAAACTTTGTTTCTCCACATGGAAAATGAATTAAGTCTGCCTCACAGAGGCGTGGGGAGGAGAGGATGGCCGTCAAGCACCCAGCTTGATGTCTGCACTTAGGTGCTCAGTCAGTGCTAAGGGACATTACTGTGATCCAGACCTGCTTCCAAGCCACTCCCCTCTCCAGCCAATCAGCATCAACCCTCTATCTCCCATTGTCCCGGAGCTTTGAGGCATCTGCAGTTTCAAATCCCTTGTTAAAAATAAGCTTTAAAAAAAAAAAAGTCAGAAGAGGAGTCAGGAAAGGAAAAAAGGGAGAGGGAGAGAGGAGGAAGGAACTTTTTTCACCTGAAGCCAGATCTCTAATTCTGCTGGTGGCCAGGGACAGCCCTGCCGCCAGCCTCTCTTGCAAATCAAAGGACCTGCCGAGTAAGCAGCTGCAAATAGAGCGCTGGGCTCTTTGAAGGTGAGGAGCCAGAAGGGACCTCTTATCATCCTCCTGGGCTCACAGGAATGCCTCAGGCTGGCCCAGGCTGTGCCAGACAGGAGCCTGGCGGGCATGTAACTGGTGGGGAGGGGAGGGCTGTCAGTGCCAGCTCAGGCTAGAGGGAGGGAGAGAGCGGGTGAGACCAGCATTGGTTGTGCTGTCAGACCTGAGTCCTCATCCTGTGATTCCAGCCAGTCACACACATCCTTAGCCTCCATTATTTCATCTGTGAAATGGGATGATACAGCCACCTGGCAGGCCCCGTGCATAGCACACAGTAGGTGCTCCTTGAGTGGTGCTTCTCATCGCTGCAGACAAAGGGGAGGGATGGGGTGGGCTCAGGTGTCCAATCACCAAGGCTGCCATCCCCCTGCCCCCACCAAGCTGCCCTTCCTCTCTGGCTCCCTAGAAGCATCTTCCCCATGACTCAGAGACAGACAAGCCTCACATCTGGGCTCCTGCGCCATTATTCTCTCTCTCTCTCCATTTTGACCCCTATGGATAACCTCCCCACTGTCCTTCTCCTGAGCTGCCCCAGCCGCCTCTTCACAGGCCTCCCTGCCTCCAGCCTCCCTGGGCCCACCGAGCACACAGCTGCACATTCATTTCCCAGAAGCCCAGGTGTGGCTGCTCGCGTCCTCTGTGCAACACCCAGCCTCACTGCCCATCACCAACTGCTCCACTTGGCAGTCAAAGCCAGCCACATTCCAGACGCCCCTGCCTCACGGAATGATCAGCATGGCATCCGGTGGGCCCGACCATGGCTCTCATGCCTTGCTCCATCCTCCCCTCTCTCCACACCACTGCCATCCCCAAGACTCAGCCTACCCTAGCCGGCCTCTTTGTTTTCGCTCATGCTGTCCCTTCCACCTGGAAGGTCCATCGTCCTAAAATGCTTTCTTCTTCCAGAATCCTACCAGCCAGAATATTCTCTCCCTCACTCTGCAGAATTTGGACTCCTCGTCCCAGGGCTCAGCAACATCTCTTTATTATAGGGGTATTTGCACCTGTGGATAATCTAAATCCACAGTTAAGCTGGTATGGGGGCCAGGATGTGAGTTCTAACTAACTGAGATGTCGATGAGAGAGATGCCCAGGGACACAGCGAGTGAGTGTGCGCCGGGGCTGCTCCAGGGCGCTCGTGGGATGCAAGGTGTGAGTTGTCAAGAGTGTGGTTGTGCTCAGGGGCAGAAGGGGGTGGGCAATTGTGGACCACAGCCCACAAGTGTGTATGTGAGACCCTCAACGCCCAGGGCCCTCTGTGCCAAGCCAGCACGCAAATACCCTCCCCACTTCCCTCTGTGTCTGTCTCTGTCACACACACACACGCACACGCACACACGACACACACAGCACGTAGACATCTTGCAAATCTTCACATTCTTAAACCCTACAGTTGGTACAAAGTAATCAGCAAATACTGAAGTGCAAGTTCAGCTGTGCTCTCCAAGCCTCCATCCCAGTGGACATATCAGAACACTTCCAGCTGGATAATAAAATAATAGGGAGTCACAGCGTGGCTCTTCCTTGACAGAGCGTTATTCACACCACGATGTCAGAGTCCTCACAACTTGGTCCCATCTTTCAAGTGCAGAGACCAGAGGGCACAGTCTGTTAGAGGCAGAGCTGGGGTTCAGACCCCATCTTAGGACTCTGACTCCCCAGCCCCTGAGGGCAGAAGCTGTGGAAGGCTCTACATCCTCAGAAACTGTGGCCAGTTGGGTGTTTAGCTGGAAGCAGAGTTCCTGAAGCCTGTGGATCTGTGCCTCCTTATTCTGTGAGTTGAGACACTGGAATGTTCCATTTGCGTTAAGTAATGGGGGTTCTGAACATCATGTATCCTCTCTCAAGGCTCTGCTCAGAACCACTTCCTCCAGGAAACGTTTTCTGAAAATCTCCCCTTACCCTGGGCTCTGGTATGTTTCCATAGCTCCAAACCACAGAGGGTGGCACAAGGGCCTGTTTGCACTTCTGTCATCTGTCACCTACAGCAGGCTTTGAGCCCTAATGACAGGGACAGGGCCTCATTCACCTCTGCATCCCAGTGCCTGGCACATCTCAGACTTTGAACAAACCTTTACAGAACACATGAGTGAATGAATGAATGAATGGAGGATTCGCCCAGGACACAGATCAACACTGTGCACAGCTTCATGCATAGAAGCAAGACTCCCGTGTGAGTGTGGGGGGAGAGGGAGGAGGATGAATGTGCTAGAAAGAGGATGCAGGAGCCTGACTCCATCCTCATCTCTTTGACCTGGTGGTTTTCCCAAGGAGGGATGGGTTGGTCTTCTGAGGATGGAAGAGGGGAACCAAATAGGGAAGGGAGCCCTTTTGCCTTCAGTGGGGTCCACAGAAGGGGCCCGGTCCTCAGCGCTGGGCCTCCCGAGCCCTAAGAAGAGATCAGCCTTGAACGACAAAGCCAGCAACCTCTATAGCTGTGCCAACCAGGGAAAGGGAGTCCCTCCCGCACTGTCCCCCAGTGCCGTGGGCGCACTACCAGCTCCCTTGGCTGAAAATCTTGAGGGGTTTTCCCTTAAGTAATTCCATCTATAAGAATCTGGGAAATGGCCACGGAGAACAATCTCCACCCCTGTCCCCTCTGCAAACCCAACAGAGGCTTGGAAAAGTTCGTCTTCCGCCAGACTCGCAGCGTTCCATCTTGTCTGTGGCCAGTAGCCAACTGTGAGTAAGTTCATTAATATTAATGTTAATAATCTCCTACATTTGCTTCACGCTTTCCAGCTTACAAAGCACTTTCAGATTCATCATCTCATCTGATCCTCACCACCAGCCTGGGGGGTCAGTGGGGCAGTGATTATCATCCCAGTTTTACCAAGGAGAGAACTAAGGTCCAGGGAGAGAAGGGATGGGCCCAAGGGCGCACGTGGCAGCTAGCTGTCATGATCCCAGGCCAGTCCTCGCCCTCCCTGTCTCCCACTGCCAACCCCTTCCCCCGTCTACCTCGTCAATGTTATCATCAGCATCATCTCCTGGTTCAGGGGATCTGTTCTCAGCCATTAGAAAGACAGGCTTAAAATAAATTAAAAAGTCAGGCTTTAGCTATCTGCTAATATGGGTAAAACGACCTTCCAGAAATTTGCTGAGTGACCTTGGGCTAGACATTTCCCTCTCTGGGCCTCCAATCCATTTCCTTGCATGTCAGGTGAAAGGGCTGGTCTCTTCTCCTCCTTCTGCCCTGCCCTTCCGTGATGCGAGACCAGTGAAAGCTGAAGGGCCTTCCCTTAGTGCCAGACTCGGGCTGGCAGTAATCACACCCCTGAGGGCCCCTCCTGGAGGGTGAGGGGTCCACCTCTCATGAGCCTAGGACAGCCAGAGAATGGAGCTATGAAGCAACAGAAGACTCCTAGGAACCCTCCTGAAGATGGGGCCGGAGCTAACCAAAAATTGCTACAATGTGACAAGCGCTTTACACGCTTTGTCAACGTGCATCAGAATAACCCTACCAGACGGCAGTCATTTCCATTCTTTATACGAGAAACTTGAAAGATGAAAACATCATTAGAGGAGAAATTTGAAGCTTAGAGAGGTCACCTGACTTGCCCAAAGTCATACAGCAAACAGCAGACTCAAGTTCCAAACCCAGAGCTGGTCTGCTTTCTTAGTCCCAAATGCTTAAGGATCCAGAGGTGAAGCGGGAAGAATGCATAGGGGGTTTGTCCTTCCTCCATTCCCTTCCTTCCAGCCCGCCTCACCTCCCTTCTCCCTTCCTTCTTCTCTACCCTCTGCGGTTTCAGCCCTGGGCAGGGCCTCCTCTGCTGTACCGGCTCGCCCTGTCATCTCTGCCCAGGCTGAGATTTATGGATCACACTTCAAGGATTTTTCTTTATTAATAACATTTATAATCATTTTAGAAATTAAGAGCTGAGGATGCAAAGCATTTTAATTAAAATAATCTGCAGTTGATAATTATAGGACTCTCTTAGCTGGAACCATCTTCTTTCAATCTGTCACACTCCCAGAAGGCAGGAGATAGCTGTGAGCAAATGAGTGAGCTTGGTACCTGTGTGTGTAAAGCCGGGTGGCCCAGGGCTCACCCTCAGAAGCTTCTGCTGGAGAAGTGAGCTCTAGGGTGAACCGGGCTGGTACCAGCTTTGGCGTGGGACCTCTGTGCACCGTGCAGGGCTGGCTTCCCATGGGATGATAGCCCTTCTAGAGGTCTGCCCACCCGGCACACAGTCTTCTGCTGGTTTCCCTGTGGGCTCAGAGGGGTCGAAGCCCAAGATGCAGATGGATATGTAAGGCTGTGTAGTGAGAAGTAAAACTCTCACTCAGCTCCTGCCTCTCTGCCCCAGCCCAACCCTCACACTCACCCGAGGCACTGTCCTGCCCTCTGCGGTCAGGAGAGGGCAGCGAAGGCCACCAAATGCAGACCTGAATGGCCTCAAAGATGGGACATAAAGGACAGAAGAAGAGCCGGCTTGCAAGGTTGGGTACCAGCAAGTCAAGACAGCTCCAACCCGTGCCCATAACTGAGACACTATTTGCTCAGCCCTGGCCCCATCGCAGCCCGTAAGACACCATGGGAGAGTGAGACACACCTCGTCCCCTTGGGAGCTCACATGCCTGCACAGATGGTCCACGTGTAAACCAGCCATAAGAGAACATGATGTTTGCCCAGGATGAAGCTACAGCTGTGAGGGGTCAATTATCAGGTCTGTGTGTGGGGCTAGCAAGGAGGTCTTCACAGGGAAGGGGCTGCCTGGGCAGGGCTGTGAAGGATGAATAGGAGCCCACTGGCTCAATGACAGTCACAACTACTAGGGTTTCTTGACTGTTTACTATGCTCTAGGCACTGTGCTGGGCGCTTGCAGCATCTCCTTCAAACTTGACAACAAGCCTTGAGGACAAACTTGATTATTAGCACCCTGGTTTTTTCCAGGTAAAGAAACAGGCTTGGAGAGACTGTGTCATGTGCTTGAGGTCACAGAGGCACGCCCTGAACCCCAAACACTGATGCCAGCCTTGTGCTTAACCAGTGGGATATGCGGTGCTCAGGATAACAGACTCCTGGGAGGGGCACGTCTCCTGAAGAAAGAGGGAACACGTACAAGGGTTTCAGAGTGGGTGACAGGAGTGATGGGCCGGAGTTATCCTGCCAGACTGGTTTTGGGAAATCCTAACTGAGCGAGTTCCCTCTGTGGGCCTTAGTTTCCCCATCCATAAGTCTAGGGTAGGGGCTCTCTCTAGAGATCCTCCTGGTCTGGGGAGTCTTCAGCTATCCCAGGCCCCCTGATGCATCTCTACCTCAGCTTGGGCAGTGTTCTTCTCCTTCCCCACCCCCCAGCCTTAAAGAGGAGAAAGGGGTTCAGGGAAGGTGCTCCCCACCAGGACTCCACCCCAAATCCACCTAGGCCAAAAATCTAATGGGGACTGGGGTCTTGATAGTGGGCTCCAAGTGGCCTCCTTTGGGCTCATTCGAGCCTCCCTTTCCTCTTGGAGGAAATGAGGGTCGTGGGTGAGCCAGCCAGGGGGAGGGCTTGGACATCTCCAGCAGCAGAAGTAGCTGTCCTGGCAGCCGAGGCCAGGCCTGTCCCTCTACTGCTTCCCTCTGCGGCCCAGACGTGGCTCAGGCCCTCCCAGCCCAGGCAGCTTCCCTCTCTGCCCTCACCAAAGCCCCCCCAAGCAGTGGACAGGGACCGGAAGAGGATTATGCAGACTCACTCATGGGTAAAATTGGTTCCTGGCCTGAGGAGCAGCAAGGGAGGAGTCCACGAAGAGCCTCGTGGAGGGCCCGGGGCTCACGCTGGCACTGCGGCAGCCTGGGATGGGGGCGGTGCTGCGGCCAGTCCAGGGTGTGACACCAGGGCCCCCCTCCCCTCCCAATAATCACATCTCCGGAGCGTCCTGGGTCAGCGCCTGCTCTGCGTCCTCCAGAGGGCCCTTGTTGGCCGGAATCCCTGAGAATAAACTTGGCCCACCTAGACCCAGGGCTTCTAGGGATCAGCTCTGCCAGGGCAGAAGTAGCGGGGGGTGGGTGGGATGTCAGTTATACAAGGCTCCAGGCTGCGGACAAAGATGGATTAAGTGAAGGCTTAGAAGGAGGGGGATTATTCAGAAAGCCCACCCTTCTGAACTCTGCCCAGCAAAGCACATCTTTCACGCTACTTCCTTAAAGAGTGGCCTCTCCGGAAGGAGAATTTCCCTCCTCCTCTGTCCCCTCCGCTTCAGAGAACGCTGGATGCCAAGATGGTTTCAGTAAGAGTTTTATTGCAGCTAAAAATAAGGGAGCAACTCACATCTCATTTCCTGTATTCTACAGCTACAAGTTCCCTAAAGAGAGGGAGGAGGAGGGATCAGCAAAGATTCTGGAAAACATTTAGATACAATAAAATAAGTATATTAAAAAAGAAAGCAGACCAATGACAGATATAGGACTCACAGTGATGCTTACCTTGGGTGAGGAAAGCAGGGAGATGGGGTGGACAGGAGGAAGCCACACAGTTAGGTAGCCAGCATTGTTAAGGTCTTAGTTTTTATGCTGGGTGGTGGCTTTAAAGGTACTTATTTTATTTTTAATGTGAATGAATGAATGAACGAAAAATAGGGCCAAACATGGACCAGAGGAGAGTGTAACAAAGATTATATTCAATAGTTATTCAAATTCTGTGCATCTGAGCTTCAAAAATTTGGGGAAAATATCAAAGGAAAACAAATTCTAAGATCAGATGCACCACCTGGCTTCCTGGGCACCTGAATCCTTGAGCCCTCCTGGCCGCCCAAGCAGACTCTTGAGGTCCAGATTATCCAGAAAATTTCCTCTTCTTCAAGCAGGTTGCAGCCTGACTTCCTTGGAGTCCTGGACATCATAAGGGGAAAAAAATGTAATTTTGAATCAAAAAAGAAGTATCCTACAATACCGTAGGCCAAATGGTATCTGCTCTCCCGGGACCCAAGGGCTCATGACTCTAGGGTACTAAATATGGTTGAAGGGATGAGGGGCTGTGGAGCCCGAGGGCCTGCTCACCTGGGCTCTCTCCCCTTTTAGTGATTTTGCCCTGAGAATCTTGGTCCTGACTTTGGCCTCAGGTGGCCTGGGCTCCGTTACCACTGCCATCCCCCCGCGGGACGAGGGCAAGGAGAATTGACCCCTCTCCCACCTCTGTCTCCGCCTCCCACTCATTTCCCCTCCCGGCCCTTCCGCCCCCATCCAGGACGTTTCTGTAGGAAGGGTCCCTGAGGATCCTGGGCTGCCTCACCTGCCTCCAAGGTGACCTTGGAAGGACACCTATCAGATTTTGGTGGTGGCTCACTATGCTCTCCTGCCTCACAATGTCCAGCTGTGGGATGGGTGCTCTTGGGGAGTTCCTCTACTTCCCACAGCAGCAGGAGGGCAGGGTTTCCATCATCTCAGTCAGACAGAGGCCCTGGTCCCTTGCTTCAAAGGCCCCAGGGAAACAGACACTGGTGGGGACCGTTATCTCCTTCTCCTCATTCAAACAGATCCATCTCCGTCTCTCGCTAAATAAGCTCGTGTGTCTAAATAAACTACCACGGGGCATGCCAGTGAGATTCCTATGCTCTGGCCAGCCGCCTGTGGGCAATGTGAGAAGAGCTAATGATACTGTAGAGACAGAGGGGATGGGAAGGCAAGGTCAGAGGACAAAGTTCAGGAAGAGGTGGGGTGAACATCTGGGCCAAGTCTCTTCCCCAAGTCTGATGATACTTGTGCACAGCCCTTTGTTATATGTGATCTCCTTGACCTTGCCTTGAAAGCTGTTGTCCCCATTTTCTGTCCAGGGACAGAAAAGTCCCCACGTTGCCCATACAGCTCTAGGAAGACAGGTCCAGGTCCATGAAACTTGTGGGTGGCAGAGACAGGCCTAGACCCCTGTTCTGATTTTCAGTCTGGAGCTCCCTGGGGCTACCACGCCAACCTCCCTGCCTTGCCCCATGAGATTGGGAGAACTGGGACTGCCTCCGCAGGCTCTCGGGAGGCCACCACCCTCCGCTATGGGAAGGCTGTCCAAGGGAAGAGAAGCAGACAGGGAGAGGAACCAGGGCCAATGGCTGCAGGGCTAATGACCGCAGAGGAGGCTCTGTGGAAAACAATTTCAGATTGACGATAGGCTGGGATCTTGGTTTGTCTGTTTCTGGCTTTTGCACCCAGGCCTGGCCACTTACTTACGGTTTGGGGGTTTCAGGGTCCCCCTGGGCAAAATGAGACATTTATTACTCATCCTCCTGCCTCATAGAACCATATTGAGAATTAAATGTCATGTGACAAGGTTACAAAAGAGCCTCCTAAGTGACCCTATTCAACTCTTTTTTTAAACATCTTTATTGAAGTATAATTGCTTCACAATGGTATGTTAGTTTCTGCTTTATAACAAAGTGAATCAGTTATACATATACATATATTCCCATATCTCCTCCCTCTTGCGTCTCCCTCCCTCCCACCCTCCCTATCCCACCCCTCTAGGTGGTCACAAAGCACTGAGCTAATCTCCCTGTGCTGTGTGGCTGCTTCCCACTAGCTATCTATTTTACTTTTGGTAGTGTATCTATTCAACTCTTAAGAGCCAACCCTTGCTTCTCTGTGCTGCCCTACAGAGGGAAGGGACGGTCAGGCAGAGAGGGAGGTCCCAGCAGTGGGAGTGCCTCAGGCCAGGCAATTTTGTG
Organism: Grampus griseus; assembly: GCF_964374135.1. Lineage (NCBI taxonomy): Eukaryota > Metazoa > Chordata > Mammalia > Artiodactyla > Delphinidae > Grampus > Grampus griseus. The sequence continues at coordinate 57,494,476 of NC_139014.1, forward strand.
AATACACACTGAGCATCTCTGTGCCAGGCCCTGTGCAGGGGGCCGGGGTGGAGGGGTTAAAGTGATCAACATGGCCCCTGCTTTCCTGGAGTTTAAACTCTAGTCCAGTGAGTCTCAGCCAAGGACGTAGCTTAGGATCCCCTGGAGGGGGTGGTATAAACATCAGCGCCCAGGCCTCATTCAGACCAAGTGAATCTGAATCGGTACTTTTTGTAAAGCACCCAGGCGATTCTCATGTGCAGCTAGATGAGATAATAAAATCAGCAATTACACTTCATTCTCATCCTTGCTCTGCTCAGGAAAGTACAGGAGAATCTTGGAAGGACACCTATCAGATTTTGGTGGTGGTGGCCAAGGGAGGGTTAGGGAGGACTTCCTGGAAGAAATGGCAGATGACCCCGTGCACCTTGATGACGAGTTGGAAGAATGGGAGGCAGTCTTTCTGGACTGAGTTCAGAGGGTGAGGAGAAAGTGCACGAGATAAGGCTGGACGGGGCAGCCAGGGTCCAGATCACAGGGGGCACACTTGTCCTATGAGGGAGTCTGCACAGACCCAACAGGTGATGGGGGATATCAGAAGATTTTAAGCAAGGGAATGACACGATCCTAGCTGTCTCCCTGGGGAATCTACGGTGTTCATCTGGGTGGCAAAGAGTCCCTCCTCCTCTACTCCCCCCACCCCACCCCCGGCATATGGGGAGGGCAGAAGCTCTCCCCAGGGCTGCTGGGGGCTCCCAGTTTAATCTGAGTTCCGCAGTGCATCAGTGAGGGGCTCCCGGGCCGACCAAGTCCCTGGTACTAATCAGCTGCCGAGGTGAGATCAATGACAACTGCATTGATCTTGCCTCTCTTTGGCTCCTTAAAGAGCTTATTGACTGGAGAGCCTCGGGGGGCTGGGTTTGTGCAGCAGAAATCTGAATCTCATCCAAATGTGGGACAAAGACGAGGAAGAAAATGTGAGGAGGGGGCCCCTCACAGGTCCCTGCCACCTCACACAGTCTCATACTCATTCTGGACATGTATGCTCACTCCCCACCCCCAAGCTGGTTGTCTTGGCATCTAAACCTATAGCCTTACCTCTCCCCGTCCCCAGTTCTAGCCACACAGAAATGCCTTTTCCTCCCCACTCCTTTGCCTCTGGATATGTTGTTGTCTCTGTCAAGGGTATGATCTCCACCCCAGTTTCCCCAGTCTGACCTGCTCCATTTTCCAGGTCCAGCTCAAATATCACCTCTTCTTAAAAGCCTTTCCTGGCCTAACCTCACCCTCAAAGCAGGAATTGAGTCTTTTTCTGTGTGTCCGTAGCATTCAATACTTACCTGTATGTGCAATACTCGTCACACTTTTTACAACCATTTACTATACCTCTTCCCCCAGAAAGTCAGTTCCTCTAGGACAGTGACATTGTCATTCATCTTTGTGTCCCCAGCACAGTACCTAGCGTAGAGCAGATGCTCAATAAAGGAATGGACACTGAAGGAATGAAAGAATGAATGCTTTTTAAATGTCCTAAGGACTTCCTTTTTTAATCCTGACCCAGCACAGACCCTGAGGGTGGAGAACAGTAGAGACTATGCCAATTCAAACTTGGATGACCCTAGCTCAGCGCTAGACCTTGAAAAACTAGAACTGTCATCAAGTGCAATCTCTGATCTTACAGTTGAGGTCACAGGTCCAAGGAGAGGAACTGACTCACTCAAATCTCACAAAAGCAGGTGGCAGGCCCAGGACCCTCCAGATGCTGTTTTACATGGACCTGGCAGTGTGGCCAGGGGCTCCAAAGCCCTCTGAACTCCTCCAGGCAATTCCCAACCATCATTCTGACTTCCTGTGACATCCTTTGTCTCTTCAGGTGGATCAGGCTAGGCAGGAATCTATTATCCGGGCCACAGAAAAGAGGTTCCCTAAAGACAGAAGTTCTTTCTTTCCTTGACTCACTGTATGACAAAAGGACAAGTTACTTCCCATCTACAGGCCTCAGTTTCCCAATCATTGAAATGGGAGCTCTGCCTTTTCTCTCCTGGTCTTAGGAAAGGTGATTCCTAGAGCAACACGTGCCATTCTTTGAAAATCACCTTCAGGGGGTCATGCCACCTGATATCAATGAGAAAGGGCAAAAGAGCACAGGATCTAGGAAGTCAAGTTGGGGAACATACCCTGTTTTTGTTAACTTTTTGTTGAAATACAACATACTTACAGAAAAATGCACTTATCATAAGCAGGCAGCCCAACAAAATGTTCAAAAGCTGAACTGTCCATGTAATCAATATCCAGATCAAAAACCAGAACCTCCCCAGTCCCCGAGAATCTCCCCTTCTTCTCCTTCCACCAGTTGGCACTCACTGCCACCAATTCCCCACGCTGACTTCAGCGCCATAGATGAGCTTTGCCTCTTTTTGTCCTTTATATGAACGGAATCCTATAATAGGTCCTCTTTGGTGCATGCCTTCTTTTAGACAACATTGTGCTTCTGAGATTCATCTGGTTCATCCATGTGTCATGTCATTCTCGAGTGCCCCTTCTCATTGTTATGTGGTATTCCATTGCACAAACACATCTTAATTTATTTATTCATTCCACTGTTGATGGGCATTTTGGTAGTTTCCAGTTTGGAGCTATTACAGATAGTGTTAAAATAGACTTTTTAATATTTTAAACAATCATTTTTGAAAGCAGATGCTTAAAAATAGCGAGGAAGAAAAGGATTGTGAACACATTCCCTCATTTAAAAAATATCTATCAAGCACCTACTGTGTCCTAGAATTATCCTTTCCCTTCCTCTCCTGAGCCTAGCCTTTGTAGACTAGGTGATATCCTACCTCTTATAGAAAGTCTTTTGTGATTGCTCCCAACTCACAGTGACATCCACCCTCCTCTGAAGCCCCAAGGTAGGTGTTTTGAGGACACACAGTAGAAACTGAGCCCACGCAGCTGACCTTCGCCTTCTTTGTGTGCATTTTCAAGTGGGTGCTCCTGAACAGCAGGTGCTGGATCTCATCTTTCTCTGCCTTCCACAACACCATGCACAGCATTAGATACATCACTAAACTCACCAAATAAGAGTTGAATTTAAGTAGAACTTAGCTATAGGAAGGTGATGCAAATACATGAAGACCCCCACCCCTGCTCTCTACCCACAACCTCTGAGGAAACGATTTTTGCAAAACATGGAAAAAAACTCATGCAGAACATGGGCAAAACCCAAGGAGAGCAATGGATGGGGCAGTGTATTGCATTAGACTTGAAAGACAAAATGGATAGATTCTAAAGCATGAGCTGCTATGGTTTATCTTCACTTCTCTTTCCACTCCTTGGTGCAAATAATCAGAAATGGCTTGGTAGGTAGACATGGAGTTTTGGGTGGGCACATTGCAGCACCATGGATAGATAATCCCATTGGTTGCTCCCAGGGACCACAGCAAAGCCTTACAGCAAGGTTCCCTAGTCTCACCAGAGTTTCAGAAAAGTTCACAGTCCACTTCCATTTTCCCGCAGACTCCTACTGATCTCTAAGTCCTTCCTAGTGAGTTGAGAAAATAAAGTCCTTAAAGCCAAATAGACTTGGGATTCAAATTCTAATTCTATCACTTGTTAGTATGACATCAGGAAGATTACTTAATCTCTCTGAACTTGAATTTTTTTAATTTTTAAATGTCAATTATAATACTTTTTTGTTTCAGATATATATTTCAGGTCTAAAATTTGCATTTGGTGTGTGGATACCAAGGGGGAAATCGGGTTGGGATGAACTGGGAGATTGGGATTGACATCTATACACTATTGATACTATATATAAAATAGATAACTAATGAGAGCCTACTGTATAGCACAGGGAACTCCAGTCAACGCTCTGTGGTGACCTAAATGGGAAGGAAATCCAAAAAAGAGGGGATATATGTATACGTATAGCTGATTCACTTTGTGGTACAGTAGAAACTAACACAACATTGTAAAGCAACTATACTCCAATACAAATTAATAAAAAATAAGAGTCCGCCTGCCGATGCAGGGGACACGGGTTCGTGCCCCGGTCCAGGAGGATCCCACATGCCGCGGAGCGGCTGGGCCCGTGAGCCACGGCCGCTGAGCCTGCGCGTCCGGAGCCTGTGCTCCGCAAGGGGAGAGACCACAGCAATGAGAGGTCCGCGTACTGCAAAAAAAAAATAAATAAATAAAAAATAAAAAATAAAATTTGTGTTTGGCTCTCTTTCGTAGTGTTTTGTTTTGTTTGCTTGAAATTAGCTCTATCTTTACATTCATTGTGAGCATACTTTATTTACATCCTTCAGCACAATTGTAAGAGCTACTTTAAAATCACTGTCTGCTAATTGCAAACTCTGAGTCCCTTTAGGGCCAGTCTCCATTGATGGTCTCCTATGTATCACATTTTCCTGTTTCTTCCTGTGTCAGTACTTTGGGATTGTATCTCGATTATTCTGTATGATAAAGTTGTAGGGACTTTGGATTCTCTTTGTTGCTATGAAGAGTATTGGGGGGTTTTGTTTGTTTGTTTGTTTAATTTAGTAGGTCACTTGACTGAACTCTCATTGCAAAGCTGTCACTCTTTTAGTGGATTGCAGCTGACATTTCCTTTCAGTTCCTTTAGGCTTTGCTGGCCAACTTGGCATCTATCCTACACAGGCATTGGTTCAGGGGTCAACCAGATACTTGGACAGAGTTTACACTCAGAATCTGGGGTTCCCCTCTCTAGTTCACTCTTTCCTGAGTTTCCTCCTTCATTTTCCTTGAAGGTACCTTGAAATCCATTCCCTTATTCTTCAAAACAGTGTAAGTGCAGGTTTCTATCCAAGTTTTAGCCATCCAACATGGGAGGACTGGGGCTTGCCCTCAGGCTAAACTTGTAAAAGCTAAGAAATTCACCCAGTGCCCTTCCCTTCTTCCAAGTGTCAATAACATCTCCCATTCCCCCAGCTCTGGAATCTGCCTGCTATGTGTCACTCTCCTTCTGATAACTGTATTTTTAATATGTTGCTCAGAGTTGATAGCTGTTATCTCTGGGAGGGTTGATCTGTTAAGAGCTATTCAGCCAGGATCAGAGGCTGAAAATCCTATAATACCTCTCTGAAGAGCTGTGTTGAGGGTTGTATGAGATAATATCTATAAAGTGTTCATAGTAGCTGCTCAGTAAATGTTGCCTTCCCACACCGCAATCCCCAAGCTGCTGTTTTTATGCCTGCAATCACCATTCCATAAACATACAATGCTTTGTTCTTCTTGAAGCGCTTTCATCTCTATTGTATTATTTTACCCTTACAAAATCTCTGAGGGATCTGTAGGGTGGCATTATTCCCCTCTTTATAGGTGAGAAAGCTAAGGTTTAGAAGAATTATGGGACTAGCCTAAAGCCACATATTTAAACAGTAACAAAGGCTGGGCCAGCCCCCATGGTCTCTGATGTCTCCCTCCACCAACATCTGCTGGCAGTGGGACTAGCAAACAGCGTGAATTAGCAAACCCAGACAGGATGCGGGAAGGAAACCCCACAACCATTCCCTTTTCTATAGAGGAATCCTGGAGGCATGTTGGAATGTGTCTCCCTGAGCCTACCTTCATCCAGATGTGAAAGCGCTGTGGACTGTCAGGGTCAAGCACTGATGGGTCTGAACACCCTGGTGAGTGTATGCTGAATGCCCCTGAGGGTCCCTGCATTTATCATGAGCCCAGGTGGGGAGTGGTGTGTTACCATGACACGAGCACTACCACCGGGTTCCAAAAATTGTGTACCATGGGGTGTTAAACCCAGTTTCCTAACCTGTTAAATGGGCAAAATATCTACTCTGCCAGATTTATGGGTTTATTGCAGCTACTGAGATAATGTGGAGAATGTAAAAGTACTTTGTAAACCAAAGTGTACGTACTGACGGTGTGTCTGTAAGACAGTGTGGCCACGGTCCTTAGGTCTCCAGCCACTCAGAGAGACACAGAGCTCCTCTCTTGCTGCAGCACAGATGTGGGTCCAAGTGTCTGAGCTGAACCCACTCAAGAGGACGTGTAGCCGAGCAGAGCTCAGAGCCGGGCAATACTGAGTTCAAATCCTTGTTGCTCTATTTCCTAGCTGTGCACCTGGGGCAAGTTACTTCACTTCTCTGAACCTCAGTTTTCCCATCTGAAAACTGAGAATAATAATGATAATGGTAGGACTAATAAATAAATCATAAGGGTATTATGAGGATTAAATGTGATTACGCGTGTTAAGTGCTTGATGTCAGGCAGATGGTGGATATTGAATAAATAAGAGCTAATAATAAAACTGGCAAATGTGAACTGTGGGTGCACTTCCCTACAGAGGCTCTGAGCAGGCTGCCCAGCGTGATGGAAAGCAGAAATAGCAGGCTGGACTCCTGTGCCCAGCGTTGTCCATGACCCGCCTTGTAACCTGTGGTCCTGGGAAACGAGATCCATCTCTGGACCTCAGTGCCTCCTCTGAAACATGCAGGGGTTGGATGAGATCCTGTCCTCCGGGTTCCACATTCTGTAGCTGAGCGGATTCTAGGCCTTCTTAGGCAAGGCAAGGGAAGCAGGGAAGAAGGAGGGATTGGCAGACTCGGGCCCTGTCCCAGGCTGATGTCTGCAGGGACGGGAAGGCATCCAGACGCTGCTGAGCCTGGGAAATGTGGCCCGCAGGATGCAGCTGCAGGAAAGCCCTGGGGAGAGATAGATTTCCCACACGGAAGCAGAGAGGGCACCACAGGAGGTACACAGAGCAAAACCCAGCTGGGCTGAGGGAGTCAGAGATCCCCAGAGTGGAAGCTGGGATTTCAGCCACAAATCAAACCTGCCTCAGGCCTTCCCGCCAAAGTCCCTCCCCCACCTCATCTTCTAATGGGACCGGTTTCAATACCATCATGAAGTGAGCTCATTCCTGGGCCTGGCCCAGCAAGGCCTTGCATAGCACACCCCTTCCCTACACCCTCCCTCTCTCTGCTTGAGTCTCCAGCCAGAAGTAGTCAGGCTGAAGTTCACACCCCAGCTTTGCCACTTACTGCTCTGTGACCTTGGACAAGTGCCCTAGTCAGCCTGGGCTGCCACAACAAAAGACCACAGAGAGGGTGGCTTAAATAGCAAACATTTATTTCTCACAGTTCTGGAGGCTGGGAAGTCCAAGATCAAGGTGCCAGCAGATGCAGTGTCTGGTGAGGGCTCTTTTCCTGCTTTGCAGATGGCTGTCTTCTCCTGGTACCTTCATGTGGCAGAGAGCAAGGAAACTTGTTCTGGTATCTCTTTTTATAGGGGCACTGAATCCATTCATGTGGGCTCCACCCTCACAACCTAATTTCTTCCTAAGGGCCCCGCCTCCCATTACCATCAACTTGGGGGTTAGGGTTTCAGCATATGAATTTGTAGGGACACAAACATTTGGTCCATAGCAACAAGTCACTTTACACCTGAGCTTGCACATCTATGCATGAGGGATAATTATTCAACCATCATAACGTTTCAACAGAACAATGTCTTTAAAAGCATGCGAGCTAGGCATGTGGTGCCTGTGTCCTGGAGCTGACCCCCTCTCCCCACCCCCTCCTCACTCCCACCCATTCCAGGGTCCACTGGGTAGTTGCAGGTTGAAGCCTGAGGCTGTCATGTCACTCACTGCAGACTCCATGCGTTTCTTCATTTACTCAGAAAGTACTGAGTGGGCATCTATTCTGAGCCAAACCCTGGCTAGATCAGAGCTTTTCTAAGTTTAATCTGCCCACAAATTACCTGGATCTTGTTTAAATGCAGATATTGATCCAATAGGTCTGGGATGGGGCCTGAGATTACGTATTTCTAACAAGGTCTCGGGTGATGCTGATGCTGTCGGTCTGTGGACCACACTTTGAGTAACAAGAGGCTAGGAGCTAGGGCTACCACTCTGAGCAGAGTGCACCCCTGCCCTCTTGGGGTTCAGAGTCTAGTGGGAGGACATGGGGCAACAGACACTCAGAGGATGGGAGGGTCACACTCATAGAGGAGGACTGGCACCTCTCTGACCTTCAGAAGTCTTGGAGGGCTTCCCAGAAGAGATGACACGTGGAGTACTGAAAGATTTTTGGGAAGTGGTCAGGCCAAGGAGAGAAGGGAAGAGGTGGGAGGGAAGAAGATGTGGCAAAGAGAAGAGCCTGAATTGGATGGGCTGAAAGACTTTATCACGCCCGACTGAAAGGCTATAGAGGGAGCAGGGTGAGAGGAGGTGGCAGGACAGGGCTGGGGCCAGATCATGGAGGACTTGAAGCCATACATCTGGGCTCCATTCAGTGGGAGACAAGGAGGCTTTGAAGGATTTTGAACAACGAAGTGGTATGGTCAGATTGAGGATTTAGAACCTCCCTGTAGCTACTGCAAAGAGTATGGTCCTCAGTCACACCCCAGGCTGAACCACTGCAGACAGAGAAGGGAATGTCCCATTTTTCAAGGCATCTCACATCCCCACCACCACCATCTCCACACCCCATAATGCTCGCACCAGCCCAGGATCTTGAAGGGGCGAACAAACGGAATGCAAGAGCCTCAGACACCATTCCCATCCCAACCAAGCCCTCAGGGCATCAGACCCCCTGTCAACGTCTTAGAAAGAAAAGGAAGTACCTGTCTCTTCCACCACATGCTCCTGCTCTGGGCATCGCAGGCTCAGTGAAGCACAAAAAACAAAGAGAAGACCCTCACCCAACATCCTGAGCTCAAAGGCACTGCCATCCACTGAGGGAAGACACCTCCAATTTGCAGCTGGCATAGATGAAGGAGGAGCAGAGTTTAGGGCATGGTGGTGATGGCTCTACCCAGGCTAGCAAGACACCCAGAACCTGGACAACCAAGGGAGACTTGAGGTCTGGAAGGCCTAAGCTGCTGCTCTGGCCACTCTCTACCTTGGGTACCTAGAGCAGATTAACTGAAAGAGGAGAAGAAGCTGCCCCCTTGGGACAGGTCCACCTCTGGAGTGTCCCACTTCCTAGGGTCGCTCTTGGTCGCTGGGGGAGGTTGGGTTTGAGTCAAGCCCCTGCTTATAATTTGCTGTCACCCGCGTGGCTAGGAGGTTGAGCTAAATGATGCTGACACTGACGCATCCATCTCTGGGGGTCTGTGAAAACTCTAGCCCCTTGACCCTGTGTGCCTCGTCCGATGGTAAAAAGACATCTCTTGTCTTTCCACACTAATTGTCCTGGTCTTGACCCCTGGCCTGGGTCTGTGAGTCTGGGGCTCCACCTGTGGGTCTGTGGTCTCTTGCCTGCCACCAGAGGCGGTCCATGCCATGAGGGCAGCTGCAAGAACATTGAATTTGAAATTAAATGACTTCTTGACTCCCAGTGCTGCCATTTACTTCTCTCACTGTGTAGAGTAAGTTCTCAGATTCTCTGAGCCTCAGTTTCAACGTCTGCGAAAGGGAGCTAAGATTTCTGGCCCCTTCAGAGCTGGTTGTGAGCATTAATTAAGAACATGTGAAACTTTGGACAGACCTATAAAACGATCACATCATTTGCCAGGACGCTCTTGGGTCTGGGAGGTCCCGCCCCTCCCGGGCAGCCCCACAGATGGGCTTGATGGTGTGTTTGTTTAAAGGCCACCTAGCCCCAACCCCTGAATTTCCAGGTTGTTTTCCATATACTCTATTAAATGGTGGGAAAAACATTGACTTCAGAGTCCAAGATGCCTCTGTTCAAATCCCAGCTCTCGTACGAACTAGGTGAACTTAGAGCAGTCACCTTACCTTCCTGAGCCTCAGTTTTCTTGTTTGCAAACTTGAAATACCCACTTATGGGATGGTTGTGAGAATAAATGAGGTAACATCTACAAAGCACCTGGCCAAAGTAGACATGCTGCAGCCTTCCGTCCGTTCCTCAAGGCAAGAGTTAGAAATTTATAAATGCTCATCTCTTTCAGAAAGCACAGGCAGGCATCTAACTCAACCCAGAATGTGAGAAACTCTTACTCTCCCATCCCACCCCTCTCATGCCTCACTAAGGGATGTTCTGTCCCATGTCCGCCCATGTCCCCTGGTGGTCCAATCAATTAGCACGAGGTTACCGTGAGCAGTGCAGAAGGTGGGGATGCGGGACAGACAATGAATTCAAGGAACTGAAAACCTATGTGGGCAACAACTCAAGCATATGGAGTATCCCAGGTCCCTGCGCCTTCATAGGATGCCTGGTGTGTGACAGAGGCAGGGAATGCTTGGGTATCAGAGGAGAGAGAGTCCCCTGGGGGCTGGAGAACATCACCCCCTGTGCATCACAGGCACCTAAGAACACCAGTGGGAAAGGCAGTTGGTGGGGGCCAAAAGGTTCCTCCCAGGTTGAGGGTAAAGAGGCTAGACGGGGAGGACCCGGGGGTGGGGAGGCACGACATCAGGCCCAGCTGCTACCATTGGCCTGGAGCCACTGGTTAGCTCCTCTCATCTGCAGCCTCGGGTCTGAAGGACAAACTGGTATAAAGCATGAAGAGAAGTCTGGGGAGAAGCAGGCAGACCTGGGTCCAAGCCCCAACCCCGACACATCACCTCTGAGGCTCTGGGCAAATCGAGTCACCTGTCTGAACCCCATTTTCCTCCTTGGGCCTCATGGGAAGGGAACGCCTCTCCACCTGCTCCCAGGACTGCTGGGAGGATCAGCTGAGAGAACACTGAGAACACACTTGCAGAACATGAACCTTCGTGTCTGAGTGGAGATGCTGGCCATGGTTGCTCTGACAGAGGCTGCGTGGAATCCCCCCTCCCCCAGGAGACCAGAGTAAGGTAGGGACCCAGACATTGGGGGGCAGGTGGAGTTAGAGGGGGCCACAGGGCCAGTGTCCTTCCCAGGCTGGAGCAAGGGCAACCTCAGGAAGGACTAGAGCCCCGTGTCCAGCAGACAGAATCCACAGACATGACTCCCCACTCTGGGGGCACCAGTCATGACACAGGCGAGAGGAAGTGATGTATGGAGAGAGCCCTCCAACCTGGAATGAGTCAGCTCCATATCACTGCCCATCCCCAAATACCTCTCCACCTTCCACCTTAATCCCCTCTGCCTTGCACCTTTCTGCCCTTCCCAGATGCTGAACTCCACTTCTGACCCAGGCTCAGTGACTGGGCCAGCTCCTGGAAAGCCCCAGCGGGGTCGTGGAGCTGCCAGCAGGGGCTGGACCTCCTCCCCTCCCCCACCCTTGCCCGCCCACCTACCCGAGAGCCGTCACGGGATGCTCAGTGTTTCCTCACTCCTCGGCTTTATAATTAAGCGTCCTTGTCCTCAGTCCGCTTCCTAATCTATTCATTGTGTGTCGTTAGTGGATAATTGGATGGAACTGAAGAACCTTGACAGCTCCAAGCTGGACTCCAAGGCCCCTCCCCATGGGCTCGGCAGCCTCCTTCACTCTTGCTCCAAGCCAAGGTGTCAACCCATCTCATTCTCTCCCCGTCGTGTCTCCTCTTTCCCTCGGTCACTGTTTAGAGCTGTATATTCCCCTCCCCTCTCTTCCTGGTCTGCAGCAAGGCTGTGATCAGGGACCTTACATCACAGAGCTCAGCATCCCGATTCCTAGCCCTTTCCCTGGGCAGGTGCTAGGTGCTCAATAAACATTTGCTGAATGAATGAATAAATGAATGAATAATGGCATTTCACAGATGAATACTTCCTGTTTCACCCAACAGTTTCAATCAAAGTGTTTTCTGTCATCTATGACCGGGGGGTTGGGGGGATAGTCAAAATATTTAAGAATCAGCACTGGGGCAGGGGTCCTAAGGTCCCTGTGGGCCAGGCATGAACCTTTTAGTTTCTGGATGCTGGGAGGATACTGGAGACCCTGAAGGGGGGTCCTTGGCAGCTGTGACGCTCACAAAGCTCTGGGAAGTAACTACTTAGCAGCCAAGGTGGAAGAATTGCAGGATTTTAAAGGGTTACTGGTGCCTCCAGGCTGAATGTCAGACCTGGATGAATGAATGAGTGAATGCATCACTCTATCTCTAGGTGGCTCTGTGTCTTGCCTCGGTTTGCTTTGACTCCCTCTCTTCCTTTCTGTAATGTGTTGGGGTTATTTCCCTGAGAAAAACCCCAAGGAGCTGCTCCTGGAGTCAGGCAGGAGAAAAGGGCAGGACAGCCTATCAGCACCACAGCCAGGCTGCCCCCATGGAGCCCAGGCAGCCTCACTACCACACGTCCTGTGCCCAACGTAAGGACGCAGAAGGGCCGGCAGACAGGCAACAGCATGCATGGCCCCTAGCCCTCTGCCTGGGAGTCAGGACTCTGGGAGCCTGTCCCACCCTGACCCTCACCTGCTCTGTGGCCTTCAAGTGGTTTGCCCTCCAGGCAACAGTTTTGCCAAATGGAAAATGGATTCCCTGCTCCAACTCTGAAATATCTGTCAAGATCAACAAGCCAGAAGCCAAGGAGGCTGATCCTACACTTGCCTATCCAGGACAGGCAGGGAGTCCCCTGCGCAATCAGGAGGGACAATGTGATGTTCACCCCTGTGGTCCAGGGTCTTTACCGACCCCATTCTTAGACCAGCAGCCCACAGCAGAGCTCTTGCTTTTCCCAGTGTTTCCCTTGCTTCTTTGATGAGAACAGGTCACATATGGGGGACAAAAGGTCTTTACAGACATTATCTTACTGTCATTATTCTCAAGAAACAGATGAGGCAACCATCAGCATCCCCACTTTACAGAGGAGAAACAAAGGCTCAGGAGGGCACCTCAAGATTTCACACTGGTCAGTGATGACCCCAGGTCTGCCTGACTCTGCCCATGATGCAGAAGCCAATGCAAAAGAGAAGACAGTTTGCTGTCTACTTGTCTCCTCCTTTGCTCCCTCCACGCACCAACGCCAACCCTGTGGCTGCCCACAGACAGCTTCAGCGGGTCCCTTTGCTGGACTCCAGGCATCTAGGGGCACATATGGGGCTGACTCCCTGGCGGCAGAAGAGCTGCTGTAGCAGCCCCTTCGGCCTGGGGGCTCCAGCTGGGGCCAACCTAACTGAGTTGGGAGATGAACCAATTGGTGGATGCTCGAGGCCAGCAGACAGAGTGCTAGGAAAGCAGCAGGGGCAACAGTGGAGGCAGGTCAGGGTCAGGTCCTCACAACAAGGCTGAAAGCACACTCTGAGCTCTTTGTAGGCTCTATTAGGTTCCGTGGACCAGGATTTGGGAGAAGGAGGTGTCAAGTGACAGGTGTTAGGAGAGTTCTGAGCAGGCAACAAGCAGCCGGACCAGCCATGGGCAGAATTTCCATCCCTGGGAAGACCCACAGGTGCCCATCTGGGGTGTAGGTATGGGAAAGCCACACCTCTCCCTAACTCCGAGGTGCTGGGCAGGAGGTGCATGAGGTCTGAGCTGAGCAGGACTCCAACTCCTCTATCCAGCCTCAATCTCCTTTGGGTGCCCTCAGCTTGGGAGAAGACTGCTCTAGAGTCTGAGGCCACGGTGACCCCCAGGTAGATGGGTTAGGGAAGCTGGTGTGTCACGGAGAGCGAATAAAGATGGCCAGGTCACACACCAGAAAGAATAAGAGCATCCTCACCGGGACCACAGGAGTTGTGACTGGAGGAACGCCTCAGAGATGCTCCCACGCAGACTGCCACCCTGCTGCTCTGTCACACTGCCCAGAATCACACGCTAGTCCATGCGTTCCTTGGGAAGGCTTTTCTCCATTCACGATGTGGCTCTTAGGGAGGGTCCACGCCTTGAACCCTAATCATTATCAGATTAGCTGAACTGCAAACTTGTGGAAGAAGCCGTGGAAACACCTGATGGGGGAAGACAGTCATGGCAGAAAGAGGAGGGGGGAATCATCGAGAAGTAAACAAAAAACAGGAATGGGACTGCACATGGCTTAATTTGTTCCACGTGAGAACTGGTCGAGGTGGGAATTATTTAACTGAATTTATATATTTTGTTGGGGAGGGGGCTGCACCGTGTGGCTTGTGGGATCTTAGTTCCCTGACAAGGGATCGAACCCAGCCCCTTGCAGTGGGAGCACCGAGTCCTAAGCATTGGACCACCAGAGAATTGCCTATTTAACTTATTTTATATTTTTTAACATCTTTACTGGAGTATAATTGCTTTACAATGGTGTGTTAGTTTCTGCTGTATAACAAAGTGAATCAGCTATACATATACGAATATCCCCATATCCCATCCCTTTTGCGTCTCCCTCCCATCCTCCCTAACCCACCCCTCTATTTGGTCACAAAGCAACGAGCTGATCTCCCTGTGCTATACAGCTGCTTCCCACTAGCTATCTATTTTACATTTGGTAGTGTATATATGTCCATGCCACTCTCTCACTTTGTCCCAGCTTATCCTTCCCCTTCCCCATGTTCTTAGGTCCATTCTCTACACCTGTGTCTTTATTCCTGTCATGCCCCTAGGTTCATCAGAAAAATTATTTTTTTTTTAGATTCCATATATATGTGTTAGCATACGGTATTTGTTTTTCTCTTTCTGACTTACTTCACTCTGTATGACAGACTCTAGGTCCATCCACCTCACTACAAATAACTCAATTTCGTTTCTTTTTATGGCTGAGTAATATTCCATGGTATATATGTGCCACATCTTCTTTATCCATTCATCTGTTGATGGACACTTAGGTTGCTTCCGTGTCCTGGCTACTGTAAATAGTGCTGCAATGAACATTGGGGTACATGACTCTTTTTGAATTATGGTTTTCTCAGGGTATATGCCCAGTAGTGGGATTGCTGGGTCATATGGTAGTTCTATTTGTAGTTTTTTAAGGAACCTCCATACTGTTCTCCATAATGGCTGTATCAATTTACATTCCCACCAACAGTGCAAAAGGGTTCCCTTTTCTCCACACTCTCTCCAGCATTTATTGTTTGTAGATTTTTTGATGATGGCCCTTCTGACCAGTGTGAGGTGATACCTTATTGTAGTTTTGATTTGCATTTCTCGAATGATTAGTGATGTTGAGCATTCTTTCATGAGTTTGTTGGCAATCTGTGTATCTTCTTGGAGAAATGTCTATTTAGGCCTTCTGCCCATTTTTGGATTGGGTTGTTTGTTTTTTTGATATTGAGAGGCATGAGCTGCTTGTATATTTTGGAGATTAATCCTTTGTCAGTTGCTTCATTTGCAAATATTTTCTCCCATTCTGAGAGTTGTCTTTTCATCTTGTTTATGGTTTCCTTTGCTGTGCAAAAGCTTTTAAGTTTCATTAGGTCCCATTTGGGTTTTGTTTTGTTTTATTTTTGTTTCCATTTCTCTAGGAGGTGGGTCAAAAAAGATCTTGCTGAGATTTATGTCAAAGAGTGTTCTGCCTATGTTTTCCTCTAAGAGTTTTATAGTGTCTGGCCTTACATTTAGATCTCTAATCCATTTTGAGTTTATTTTTGTGTATGGTGTTAGGGAGTGTTCTAATTTCATTCTTTTACATGTAGCTGTCCAGTTTTCCAGGCACCACTTATTGAAGAGGCTGTCTTTTCTCCATTGTATATTCTTGCCTCCTTTATCAAAGATAAGGTGACCACATGTGCGTGGGTTTATCTCTGGGCTTTCTATCCTGTTCCATTGATCTATATTTCTGTTTTTGTGCCAGTACCATATTGTCTTGTTTACTGTAGCTTTTTTTTTTCATTTTAATATCTTTATTGGAGTATAATTGCTTTACAATGGTATGTTAGTTTCAGCTTCACAACAAAATGAATCAGTTATATATATACATATGTTTCCATATCTCTTCCTGCTTGCGTCTCCCTCCCTCCCACCCTCCCTATCCCACCCCTCCAGGCGGTCACAAAGCACCGAGCTGATCTCCCTGTGCTATACAGCTGCTTCCCACTAGCTATCTACCTTACGTTTGGTAGTGTATATATGTCCATGCCTCTCTCTCGCTTTGTCACAGTTTACACTTCCCCCTCCCCATATCCTCAAGTCCATTCTCTAGTAAGTCTGTGTCTTTATTCCTGTTTCACCCCTAGGTTTTTCATGACATTTTTTTTTCTTAAATTCCATATATATGTGTTAGCATACGGTATTTGTCTCTCTCTTTCTGACTTACTTCACTCTGTATGACAGACTCTAGGTCTATCCACCTCATTACAGATAGCTCAATTTCGTTTCTTTTTATGGCTGAGTAATATTCCATTGTATATATGTGCCACATCTTCTTTATCCATTCATCCGATGATGGACACTTAGGTTGTTTCCATCTCTGGGCTATTGTAAATAGAGCTGCAATGAACATTTTGGTACATGACTCTTTTTGAATTTTGGTTTTCTCAGGGTATATGCCCAGTAGTGGGATTGCTGGGTCATATGGTAGTTCTATTTGTAGTTTTTTAAGGAACCTCCATACTGTTCTCCACAGTGGCTGTATCAATTTACATTCCCACCAACAGTGTAAGAGGGTTCCCTTTTCTCCACACCCTCTCCAGCATTTATTGTTTCTAGATTTTTTGATGATGGCCATTCTGACTGGTGTGAGATAATATCTCATTGTAGTTTTGATTTGCATTTCTCTAATGATTAGTGATGTTGAGCATTCTTTCATGTGTTTGTTGGCAGTCTGTATATCTTCTTTGGAGAAATGTCTATTTAGGTCTTCTGCCCATTTTTGGATTGGGTTGTTTGTTTTTTTTGTTATTAAGCTGCATGAGCTGCTTATAAATGTTGGAGATTAATCCTTTGTCAGTTGCTTCATTTGCAAATATTTTCTCCCATACTGAGGGTTGTCTTTTGGTCTTGTTTATGGTTTCCTTTGCTGCGCAAAAGCTTTTAAGTTTCATTAGGTCCCATTTGTTTATTTTTGTTTTTATTTCCATTTCTCTAGGAGGTGGGTCAAAAAGGACCTTGCTGTGATTTATGTCATAGAGTGTCCTGCCTATGTTTTCCTCTAAGAGTTTGATAGTTTCTGGCCTTACATTTAGGTCTTTAATCCATTTTGAGCTTATTTTTGTGTATGGTGTTAGGGAGTGATCTAATCTCATACTTTTACATGTAGCTGTCCGGTTTTCCCAGCACCACTTACTGAAGAGGCTGTCCTTTCTCCACTGTACATTCCTGCCACCTTTATCATAGATAAGGTGACCATATGTGCGTGGGTTTACCTCTGGGCTTTCTATCCTGTTCCATTGATCTATATTTCTGTTTTTGTGCCAGTACCATACTGTCTTGATTACTGTAGCTTTGTAGTATAGTCTGAAGTCAGGAAGCCTGATTCCTCCAGCTCCGTTTTTCGTTTTCAAGACTGCTTTGGCTGTTCAGGGTCTTTTGTGTTTCCATACAAATTGTGAAATTTTTTGTTCTAGTTTTGTGAAAAATGCCAATGGTAGTTTGATAGGGATTGCATTGAATCTGTAGATTGCTTTGTGTAGTAGAGTCATTTTCACATTGTTGATTCTCCCAATCCAAGAACATGGTATATCTCTCCATCTACTTGTATCATCTTTAATTTCTTTCATCAGTGTCTTATAATTTTCTGCATACAGGTCTTTTGTCTTTTATCTCCTTAGGTAGGTTTATTCCTAGATATTTTATTCTTTTTGTTGCAATGGTAAATGGGAGTGTTTTCTTGATTTCACGTTCAGATTTTTCATCCTTAGTGTATAGGAATGCCAGAGGTTTCTGTGCATTAATTTTGTATCTGCTACTTTACCAAATTCATTGATTAGCTCTAGGAGTTTTCTGGTAGCATCTTTAGGATTCTCTATGTATAGTATCATGTCATCTGCAAATAGTGACAGCTTTACTTCTTCTTTTCCGATTTGGATTCCTTTTATTTCCTTTTCTTCTCTGACTGCTGTGGCTAAAACTTCCAAAACTATGTTGAATAAGAGTGGTGAGAGTGGGCAACCTTGTCTTGTTCCTGATCTTAGTGGAAATGCTTTCAGTTTTTCACCATTGAGGACGATGTTGGCTGTGGGTTTGTCATATATGGCCTTTATTATGTTGAGGAAAGTTCCCTCTATGCCTACTTTCTGCAGGGTTTTTATCATAAATGGGTGTTGAATTTTGTCAAAAGCTTTCTCTGCATCTATTGAGATGATCATATGGTTTTTCTCCTTCAATTTGTTAATATGGTGTATCACGTTGATTGATTTGTGTATATTGAAGAATCCTTGCATTCCTGGAATAAACCCCACTTGATCATGGTGTATGATCCGTTTAATGTGTTGTTGGATTCTGTTTGCTAGTATTTTGTTGAGGATTTTTGCATCTATGTTCATCAGTGATATTGGCCTGTAGTTTTCTTTCTTTGTGTCATCCTTGTCTGGTTTTGGTATCAGGGTGATGGTGGCCTTGTAGAATGAGTTGGGGTGTGTTCCTCCCTCTGCTATATTTTGGAAGAGTTTGAGAAGGATAGGTGATAGCTCCTCTCTAAATGTTTGATAGAATTTGCCTGTGAAGCCATCTGGTCCTGGGCTTTTGCTTGTTGGAAGATTTTTAATCACATTTTCAATTTCAGTGCTTGTGATTGGTCTGTTGATATTTTCTATTTCTTCCTGATTCAGTCTTGGTAGGTTGTGCCTTTCTAAGAATTTCTCCATTTCTTCCAGGTTGTCCATTTTATTGGCATAGATTTGCTTGTAGTAATCTCTCATGATCTTTTGTATTTCTGCAGTGTCAGTTGTTACTTCTCCTTTTTCATTTCTAATTCTATTGATTTCAGTCTTCTCCCTTTTTTTCTTGATGAGTCTGGCTAATGGTTTATCAATTTTGTTTGTCCTTTCAAAGAACCAGCTTTTAGTTTTATTGATCTTTGCTATCCTTTCCTTCATTTCTTTTTCATTTATTTCTGATCTGATTTTTATGATTTCTTTCCTTCTGCTAACTTTGAGGTTTTTTTGTTCTTCTTTCTCTAATTGCTTGAGGTGCAAGGTTAGGTTGTTTATTCGAGATGTTTCCTGTTTCTTAAGGTAGGATTGTATTGCTATAAACTTCCCTCTTGGAACTGCTTTTGCTGCATCCCATAGATTTTTGAGTCGTCATGTCTCCATTGTCATTTGTTTCTAGGCATTTTTTGATTTCCCCTTTGATTTCTTCAGTGATCACTTAATTATTAAGTAGTGTATTGTTTAGCCTCCATGTGTTTGTACTTTTTACAGATCTTTTCCTGTAATTGATATCTAGTCTCATAGCGTTGTGGTTGGAAAAGATACTTGATACAATTTCAATTTTCTTAAATTTACCAAGGCTTGATTTGTGACCCAAGATATGATCTATCCTGGAGAATGTTCCATGAGCACTTGAGAAACATGTGTATTCTGTTGTTTTTGGATGGAATGTCCTATAAATATCAATGAAGTCCATCTTGTTTAATGTATCATTTAAAGCTTGTGTTTCCTTATTTATTTTCATTTTGGATGATCAGTCCATTGGTGAAAGTGGGGTGTTAAAGTCCCCTACTATGAATGTGTTACTGTCGATTTCCCCTTTTATGGCTGTTAGTATTTGCCTTACGTATTGAGGTGCTCCTATGTTGGGTGCATAAATATTTACAATTGTTATATCTTCTTCTTGGATCGATCCTTGATCATTATGTAGTGTCCTTCTTTGTCTCTTCTAATAGTCTTTATTTTAAAGTCTATTTTGTCTGATATGAGAATTGCTACTCCAGCTTTCTTTTTGTTTCCATTTGCATGAAATACCTTTTTCCATCCCCTTACTTTCAGTCTGTATGTGTCTCTAGGTCTGAAGTGGGTCTCTTGTAGACAGCAAATATATGCGTCTTGTTTTTGTATCCATTCAGCCAATCTGTGTCTTTTGGTGGGAGCATTTAGTCCACTTACATTTAAGGTAATTATCGATATGTATGTTCCCATTCCCATTTTCTTAATTGTTTTGGGTTCGTTATTGTAGGTCTTTTCCTTCTCTTGTGTTTCTTGCCTAGAGAAGTTCCTTTAGCTGTTGTTGTAGAGCTGGTTTGGTGGTGCTGAACTCTCTCAGCTTTTGCTTGTCTATAAAGGTTTTAATTTCTCCATCAAATCTGGATGAGATCCTTGCTGGGTAGAGTAATCTTGGTTGCAGGTTTTTCTCCTTCATCACTTTAAATATGTCCTGCCACTCCCTTCTGGCTTGCAGAGTTCCTGCTGAAAGATCAGCTGTTAACCTTATGGGGATTCCCTTGTGTGTTATTTGTTGTTTTTCCCTTGCTGCTTTTAATATGCTTTCTTTGTATTTAATTTTTGACAGTTTGATTAATATGTGTCTTGGCATATTTCTCCTTGGATTTATCCTGTATGGGACTCTCTGTGCTTCCTGGACTTGATTAACTATTTCCTTTCCCATATTAGGGAAGTTTTCAACTATAATCTCTTCAAATATTTTCTCAGTCCCTTTCTTTTTCTCTTCTTCTTCTGGAACCCCTATAATTCGAATGTTGGTGCGTTTAATGTTGTCCCAGAGGTCGTTGAGACTGTCCTCAGTTCTTTTCATTCTTTTTTCTTTATTCTGCTCTGCATTAGTTATTTCCACTATTTTATCTTCCAGGTCACTTATCCGTTCTTCTGCCTCAGTTATTCTGCTATTGATCCCATCTAGAGTATTTTTCATTTCCTTTATTGTGTTGTTCATCATTGTTTGTTTCATCTTTAGTTCTTCTAGGTCCTTGTTAAATGTTTCTTGCATTTTGTCTATTATATTTCCAAGATTTTGATCATCTTTACTATCATTATTCTGAATTCTTTTTCAGGTAGACTGCCTATTTCCTCTTCATTTGTTAGGTCTGGTGGGTTTTTATCTTGCTCCTTCATCTGCTGTGTGTTTTTCTGTCTTTTCATTTTGCTTATATTACTGTGTTTGGGGTCTCCTTTTTGCAGGCTGAAGGTTCGTAATTCCTGTTGTTTTTAGTGTCTGCCCCCAGTGGCTAAGGTTGGTTCAGTGGGTTGTGTAGGCTTCCTGGTGGAGGGTACTAGTGCCTGTGTTCTGGTGGATGAGGCTGGATCTTGTCTTTCTGGTGGGCAGGTCCACGTCTGGTGGTGTGTTTTGGGGTGTCTGTAGACTTATGATTTTGGGCAGCCTCTCTGCTAATGGGTGGGGTTGTGTTCCTGTCTTGCTAGTTGTTTGGCATAGGATGTCCAGCACTGTAGCTTGCTGGTCGTTGAGTGAAGCTGGGTGCTGGCGTTGAGATGGAGATCTCTGGGAGATTTTCGCCGTTTGCTATTATGTGCAGCTGGGAGGCCTCTTGTGGACCAGTGTCCTGAAGTTGGCTCTCCCACCTCAGAGGCACAACACTAACTCCTGGCTGCAGCACCAAGAGCCTTTCATCCACACGGCTCCTTAATTTGGGATGATTCGTTGTCTATTCATGTATTCCACAGATGCAGGGTACATGAAGTTGATTGTGGAGCTTTAATCCGCTGCTTCTGAGGCTGCTGGGAGAGATTTCCCTTTCTCTTCTTTGTTCCCACAGCTCCCAGGGGCTCAGCTTTGGATTTGGCCCCTCCTGTGCGTGTAGGTCGCCAGAGGGCGTCTGTTCTTTGCTCAGACAGGACGGGGTTAAAAGAGCCGCTGATTCGGAGGCTCTGGCTCACTCAGGCCGGGGGTAGGGAGGGTCACGGAGTGCAGGGCGAGCCTGCGGCGGCAGAGGCCAGAGTGACGTTGCGCCAGCCTGAGGCGCGCCGTGCGTTCTCCCGGGGGAGTTGTCCCTGGATCCCGGGACCCTGGCAGGGGCGGGCTGCACAGGCTCCCCGGAAGGGCGGTGTGGATAGTGACCTGTGTTCGCACACAGGCTTCTTGGTGGCGGCAGCAGCGGCCTTAGCGTCTCATGTCTGTCTCTGGGGTCCGCACCTTTAGCCGCGGCTCGCGCCTGTCTCTAGAGCTCCTTTAAGCAGCGTTCTTAATCCCCTCTTCTCGAGCACCAGGAAATAAAGAGGGAAGAAAAAGTCTCTTGCCTCTTTGGCAGGTCCAGACTTTTCCCCGGACTCCCTCCCGGCTAGCCGCGGTGCACTAACGCCCTGCAGGCTGTGTTCACGCCGCCAACCCCAGTCCTCTCCCTGCGTTCCGACTGAAGCCCGAGCCTCAGCTCCCAGCCCCGCCGGCCCCGGCGGGTGAGCAGACAAGCCTCTCGGCTGGTGAGTGGCGGTCGGCCCTGATCCTCTGTGCTGGAATCTCTCCGCTTTGCCCTCCAAACCCTTGTTGCTGTGCTCTCCTCCGCGGCTTCGAAGCTCCCCCGCTCCGCCACCCGCAGTCTCCGCCCGCGAAGGAGCTTCCTAGTGTGTGGACACTTTTCCTCCTTCACAGCTCCCTCCCGCTGGTGCAGGACCCGTCCCTATCCTTTTGTCTCTGTTTATTTTTTTCTTTTGCCCTACCCAGGTACGTGGGGGGTTTCTTGCCTTTTGGGAGGTCTGAGGTCTTCTGCCAGCGTTCAGTAGGTGTTCTGTAGGAGTTGTTCCACGTGTAGATGTATTTCTGGTGTATCTGTGGGGAGGAAGGTAATCTCTGCGTCTTAGTCTTCTGCCATCTTCCCGGAAGTCCCCATGTGGTTGTTTTTTTTTCTACTGTAGCTTTGTAGTATAGTCTGAAGTCAGGGAGCCTGATTCCTCCAGCTCCGTTTTTCTTTCTCAAGATTGCTTTGGCTCTTCAGGGTCTTTTGTGTTTCCATACAAATTGTGAATTTTTTGTTCTAGTTCTGTGAAAAATGTCACTGGTAGTTTGATAGGGATTGCACTGAATCTGTAGATGCTTTGGGTAGTAGAGTCATTTTCACAATGTTGATTCTTCCAATCCAAGAACGTAGTATATCTCTCCATCTGTTTGTACCATCTTTAATTTTTTTCATCAGTGTCTTATAGGTTTCTTTTTGTTGCAGTGGTAAATGGGAGTGTTTCCTTAATTTCTCTTTCAGATTTTTCATCGTTAGTGTATAGGAATGCAAGAGATTTCTGTGCATTAATTTTGTATCCTGCTACTTTACCAAATTCATTGATTAGCTCTAGTAGTTTTCTGGTAGCATCTTTAGGATTCTCTGTGTATAGTATCATGTCATCTGCAAACAGTGATGGTTTTACTTCTTCTTTTCTGATTTGGATTCCTTTTATTTCTTTTAAAGCCAAGAAAAGCAAAGTTCAGAAAGGTGAATTGGCTTCCTGGGATCACACATAATGGAGACCACATAAATATCACCTAAGAGATTTCTGGTTTTGATTCCCTGCAAGACTAATCAAAGTACACAGACCTCCTTGTATGGGGTTGATTCTTCAAATCTTGTAGAGTCTCGGCCACACATAACTCAACAGCAACTTTTTAGCATCCTTCCCAAAGCATTAAATTAATTACCATAAAAGCATAACTCCTTTCTCCACTTGTATTTCATTGGCTTGGTTTACACTTGATTCAATTATCTGTTTACAGTGACAAGCGCAACTGACATAAACAGGTTTGGAAACACACACAACACAGGCAAACAAGAAAGGAGTTGTCTGACAGCCAGGCATCCCAAGTGCCACCGGCTGTCGTCGGCAGGTTTTCCAGAGGGAATAGCGGTAGTTCATCTAGACATCAGTTAAGTAGGGTTAGTTAAGGGTCCTCGTGGCAGGATTTGAACCCTGTACTCTTAGCTCCAAAGTTCAGTTTCTGTTCACTACATCACACAGACCCACACTGGCGGCTTTATGCTTCTGCTCAGGGCCCGCCCTATGTGGACTGAAATCTTGGGAGTTAGCTTTGTCAGTTATATGTAGGCGGCTTACCCCAGCCCTTGGCTTTCCTTGTACTCAGCCCATAATGCTGTCCAAAGACTTCCCCCAAGAAAAGGGTAGGGCAGGGGGCAACCCTGAATGGGGCGGGTGGAGGCTAGAGAGAGTCTGAGACTGCTGGAAGGGGACCCTTGCCCTCCAAGCCACACCTCCAAGCAGGATTTTCTCACCTTCCTGCATGCAGCAGGCTGGGAGGAAGCTTCCCCTTCTCCCTGAAATCAGTGCAGGCCTCGCTGCCCTCATCTGCCAGTGCGGGAACTCACACCCACACCATGATGTAGCTGGTGGGGTGGAGGGTGGTCACATGAGATGACACATGGGAAGAGCTTTCAATGTCATTTTCTCTCTCCTCCCCACCCCTCCCACTTTCCTTAGAGAAACAAACAAGACCTTCAGGACTGGAGGGAATTTTGCAGAAGTGCGTTTAGTCCACTGTTTTCCAAACTATGTCACAGGGCTCATGCCTTCCTTGGGATGAAAATGGGCCGTTTGAGAAAGCAGGGCCTGTTTGGGAAACGCCCGGTCAAAGTTGAACAGGTTTCTGTGCTTACAGAGCTTTACAGAGTTTATAATGTATATTGGAGGATGGAAAGCACATTCTTCCAAACTTCTTTTCCCCTCAACATCTTACGGGAATAGACTTCTAAGGAACCCTCTTTGTAAACCCTCAATCTGGTCCATTCCTCTCATCTTACTGAAGAGTTGAATGAGGCTATGAAAATAGAAGGAATTTGCCCAAAGTTCCCCAGTAACAGAATTGGAACCACACTTTCAGGGGCCTCATCCCACCACGGCTCCCCTCCTCCCCCAACAGCTGAGTGGTCCCCAGGAACCTACAGGTTTGGGGCACTGCTGGAGAAGAATTTGCTTCTACTGGTTCAGCATAACCCCATGGAAAACCCACCCGAGTCCCAAGCAGATCCCCTGGAGCCTCTGAGCCTTTGTCAATCTTGCCCAGGGCTGTCCATCCCCAGGGCTCTTCTCTGCCTGGCCAAAGGCTATGGAAAGATAGCTAGAGTCAGCGTGGTGGCTCCTCTCTGTTGCAGGGGAATTTTGCCCTAGCCATCCCTCCTCTTGGCGGTGGCGTGGAAGGGAGCCATCTGTTTCCATTAGTATTCACGGCATTCTGGTGGGGGAGAGGAGGGGAGGATGAGGGTTAAGGTCCTGCTCGTGGAGGCTTCCTGGCATAGTTGGTCCAGCCCTGTCTGTCTGGCTCCCTGACCCGTGGCTCCCCATGGTGGCGGCAACAGGTGACCCTGGGTTAGCGCTGGGCAGGGATGTCAAGTTGGCAAAGCCAGCGTCGCCCACCCCATCACCTATTCATCTCCGCACTCCAGGGCTGCTCCCTCCTCAGCCAGGATCCCTCTGTTTCTGTCTCTGAGCCCGAGCATCTCAGATGGTGTGTCTGCACCCAGTGGCCTCCCAGCACCCTTGTTCCACTCCCTCCCAGCCCTCTCTCCCTATGATAGAGGGCATCAAGTCCAAATCAGCGCTCACTGATGGGCCGCCCACGCACCCCCATGCCCACCCTCCAGGACTTTATCCCTCAGGCATTATCCACCTGGGTCCCTTTTACCCACTTCCCACTCCTCCATGTCACACCCTCCCTTTCCAGAGGATGTCACCACTGCCAGCGCTGTGCAGGGCCAATAGTTTTTATGGCTCATGTAAAAGGGGTTGTTATCATGGTGACATTCCAGCCACGGCTGACCCGTGAGGGAAGGAACTCCGTGGTCTGCCCTCCAAGTACCCTTCAGAAGTCCCTCCCACTCTGCCTCTTCCAGGAAGCTGCCCCCACCCCTCCACCTCTCTCTACCCTCACCTTGTCTCAGAGGCCCCTCCTCTGTGCTCCCAGGGCCCCCTCCCCACTCCACCCCACTGGAATTGTCGGCTCTCCTCTGCCTCCCCACGCAGCTGGCATCTCAAAGGAGAGGGGCTAAGCCTTCTTTCCCCTCTCATCCTGGCACTTTGCGTGGAGAGCCGATGCCCTGTGTGCCATTGCTCTTGGAACATCTTAATCAAACGAGAGAGTGTATCTTTTTTCAAATAACAGCTGGGGAAGGTAAAAATAAGTCTCCTGAAAGGGCACAGAGGATGAGACATGTGCAAAGGAAGAGCCTGGAAGGCCTGGGAGGAGACGACACTGGCTGGACAGGCTGGTCGGAGAAACTCAATGTTCCAATTCATTCTGGCAAACAAGCGCTGCTTGTCGTGCCAGGGAAGTTATTGACATTGAAATTGAAATTGAAATTGAGTCAGAAAAGGGGAGGGAGGCCTGCAGGAGCCATGCAGATCAGGGTGAGGGAGATGGAGACATTTCTATTCTGGGAAGTCCTTTATTATCCCAAGTTCACAGCTCCTGTATATTCATAACCTGTTGCCACTAATTGGCCTTTCATCTTTCTCCATCTCAAAGGCTGTGGGATTGGGCCTTGAGGTCACTTAGTCCAACCTTCCTCCAAATAACAGTTCTGGTTTTGAGCACCTACTATCTGCCAGGCGCTATGTAACGTGCTTGACTTGGATTAGTGATGGAAGTTGTTATCTTAAAGGTTGGTCCATCTCGACCACCCCAGCCTGACTCACCCCACTTCTTACTCAAGAATACCCACCATAGCAGCCCTGACAGATGAGTGGCCAGCCTGTAATGGAACAACTTCAGTGACAGGGAGGTCACTACCTTACTAACAGCCCATTTTCTTTACCGACTGCTCCATTGTTACAAAGGTTCTTCTCAAGCTGAAAAGCGCCTCCCCGTCGGTTGCCATGGGGACTGTCCCTCCTCCTCCGTCTGCAGTCAGGAAGGCAGACAGACGGTGCTTGGAGGTGAGATGGATGGTGCTCCAGACGCCCCTCTGGGGTTGGGGAGACCTGGAGTGACCCTGTCTCAAAGAGGACCACCAACCGTGAATCTGTGTACGCATGTGTTCCATCCCCCCATGTGTGCCCCCGTCTGTCACTCTCACTCTCATTTATCACCTCTCTGTCACTCAGACATCATAAAATGGAGCCCAGGTGCAAGAGAGTCAGCTGCAATCAGAGCGATGGGAAGGCGGATCGCAAGCGGACTGACAGATGGACAGGAAGTCAGGTGGGCTTCTGCAGAAATGCGTGCCACAGGCAGGGACTAGTCTAACAGTCTGTCTCCAGAGCCCGATGGACAGAAAGACGGAGAGCCAGGCATAGAGCAGACATGGGGACAGGTAACAGAAGGGCAAGTACGTCTGCTTGGGAAACAGGCATTGCACCACTGAGGTCCCAGGCTGCTCTCCCTGCCTCTGGGCCCTGCCTGGCCCAAAGTTCCTAAGGAGAAGTCTGAGCTCTGTGGGGAGAGAGCTTGTTTCCCTCACGCCCAGATCCCCAAGCCCGGGAGAACAAATTCAGCCCCCGCTGCTCCACCTTCTCTACCCTCCCAGAGGCAGCCCTCCACCTCCGCCCTGTGAACCACGCACCGCACAGCCCAGGAAGGGGCTAGAAAGGGAGGCTACATCTCCTTCTGGAAGCTTCCACCAATTGATCACTGGAAACGTATTCTCTAAGAGAGGAAAACCAAAAAACA
The DNA here is from genome assembly GCF_964374135.1 of Grampus griseus. Lineage (NCBI taxonomy): Eukaryota > Metazoa > Chordata > Mammalia > Artiodactyla > Delphinidae > Grampus > Grampus griseus. The sequence continues at coordinate 57,521,657 of NC_139014.1, forward strand.
AACAAAAAGGGAGTGAGCGAGATTTGGTGTTGCAATGAGCAGGTCCTGTGCCAGCGCCTCACAAGTCCCGTCTCACTTAATCACGCTTCTAGTGCTCCCAGATATTATTAGCCCATTCGAGGGAATGGAGTGTCAGAGAAGAGAAATGACTCACCCAAAGCCCGTCAGCCAACAAGGGGCAGAGGCGAGATTTGAACCCGTGTCTGCGCGACTTCAGGATCACACTCTTCTCTCCACACCCAGCGCCCTCTCCAGAGGATGCCCACGTGCGTGGGTTCCCTCTGTTTTCTCGGGAAAATGAGGCGGTCATGAGAAGACCAGGGTGATTTACGTGCTGAAGGAAGTTCTCACTGGAGGAAGCTGTGAATTGGTCCAGAAATAGCGGATGATGTCAGCCGGGCATCCCTCCTCCACGGGCTCTTGGCATCACCCTTCTGGGACCGTCACCAGAATTGATGCGCCAACAATTACAGAATTGGATTTGCCCTTTCCCAGCTCAGCCTGCTCAGATGTCATCCCTGGAGCTCAGGAAATACCTGCCTATTTTCTCAGCTCCCGCATCATCACGTGCACCCTCCTCGCTCTCCCAGGCTTGAGAACGGCAGAAGGCAATGTTCTATTCTGGCCGCTTTGGGCCGGCCATGCATCCCTTAGCACAATGCCGTTTCCATCTCGAACCACTTGCCCTGGCACCTCCTTGCCCATCACACTTTCCAGCCTGTTTCTCATCCTCCTGGTGCCTAACTTCCTGACTCCTTTTTTTTTTTCACTTTACGACCTCACCTGTTACTCAAACCCAGTGCTCGGCAATCTAGCTGGACATTTTTTTTTTTTTTTTTTTTGCGGTACGTGGGCCTCTCACTGTTGTGGCCTCTCCCGTTGCAGAGCACCGGCTCCGGACGCGCAGGCTCAGCGGCCACGGCTCACGGGCCCAGCTGCTCCGCGGCACGTGGGATCTTCCTGGACCAGGGCATGAACCCGTGTCCCCTGCATCGGCAGGCGGTAGCTGGACATTTTGCCAAACTTGATTAACCTGCCTGAACTTGATTTCGATTCTCCCTCTGACTGGCCTGTCATTGGTTGTTTAGGGTAAAGGCAGGGGTGTGTTGGAGCCAATTCCTACCAGCTCACAAGAGCCGATTGTGCACATCGCTTCTTGTCTCCATGTCCAGTGGCTCCATATTAGTGGATTGAAATCAGTCATGGTGGCAGTATTTACACCAGAGAAATTGGCCCACACTGCAAAGCAGGGTTTTTTTTCCTTGCGGGGAACCAGTAGCGAAATTTAGCATCACGCGTCTGGATAAAGGGTTTGCCACAGGCCTCTGCATGTCAGCACCATGGATAACAATCCCAACACCACGACTGGAATTCAGGCAAGACAGCCTGGCCCCATTCTACACAGGCAAACACCGAGGCTAAAAGAGATTCCAGCCCCAGGTCACCTAGTGGGTCAAGAGCTGGGCCAGGATTGGGGCCTTGCAGCCCGTGTGAGGCCTTTTACCCCCTTTAAAGGCTGCCTGCAGAGTAAGTGCCTCTTGGCTCAGGTCCCAGGAATGGCAGGATCAATGTGGCTTTGACTCAGGTGAGAACATTCAGGAAATCCTGGGTGCAATGTAGGGTGAGCCTTGTGGGGTGGGGAGGGGACCGTGTCTGTCCTTCAACCAGGAACTTCACCCGTAGTACCCCCCTACCCCTCTGCCAAAGAAACAGGAAGGATTGGCATCACCCATCCAGGTCAAGGCAGCTACTAAGTCATCTAAGGGCCCACGGGCAGGAGTGGGAGGTGGTAACCGGCCGAGTGCTGGGGGGGGAAGCCCTCATGAGATGGATGCAGCCCATCCCATGGTGTCTTCTGTGGAGTGTCCATGTAGTTATAAGGGGCAGTGGCAGGAGTTCCAGAGAGGGAATTCAGGTGGATGGAGCCTGGTCTCAGGGCCATGGCAATATTTGTCTGCTTGACTTGTTCCCAAAGCCTGAAAGCAGGATTTACTGGTGCCGCCTCTCTTCCTGGGCATGATGTGCGCGTGAGCGCATACACACACACACGTGCGTGCAGAATCAAAGCCTCAGGATTCCTGGGGCAGGCACGCATACATGCATACCCCTCCACAGCAAGACAAATACACACCCTGAGGCACACTGGCAAACAGACACACATAAACATGTTCCCACCCAAATGTGCGCAAAGAAATATACATTCACTTGGAGGTGTGCTCACACATGCACAGAACTTTTTGCACTTAACCAGCTCTTCTTAGCAACGCACCTGGGCTGCCAATATCCCTGGATTCTGGAATGACTCCCTCCCTGGCCTCCGGGCCTCCAGTCTCATTCCCTCCATCCAGCCTCCACATGGCAGCCACACAATCCTCATCTTGATCCTCTCCCATGTGGAAAGTTTCAACGGTACCTCACTGCCTCCAGCATCAAGAACTCAGACTGGGGCTTCCCTGGTGGCACAGTGGTTGAGAATCCACCTGCTAGTGCAGGGAACCTGGGTTCGAACCCTGGTCTGGGAAGATTCCACATGCCAGGGAGCAACTAAGCCCGTGCGCCACAACTACTGAGCCTGTGCTCTAGAGCCAGCGAGCTACAACACTGAAGCCTGCAAGCCTAGAGCCCGTGCTCCACAACAAGAGAAGCCACTGCAATGAGAAGCCCGCGCACCGCAACGAAGAGTAGCCCCCACTCACCGCAACTAGAGACAGCCCGTGTGCAGCAGCTAGGACCCAACGCAGCCAAAAATTAATTAATTTTTTAAAAAAAGAACTCAGACTGGCATTCAAAACCCTACAAAATCTGGCCACTTCTGGCTTCCTGGCTTTTCCCCCATCTCCCCATCCCCCATCTCTCCCCGTTCTTGCACCATTTTTCCTCTATCTCCCTCCAGCCAAATCCTTTCCAGAGTTACAAAGACCACTGATTCATAACCAGAGATGCCCCAGATAGATGTGGTCTCTTGTGGTTCTGAGCAAACCCACCTCCTTGCCTGGTCCCCTTTTCCCCTGGCTCCACCCAGCTTTTATGAGAGAGGCTGGTGACCATGCCTCAGCTTGCCCACAGCACTCCGGCTTCCCACGGCTCATTTCTGTCTGTCTGGGACTCTGGCACACACTAGGACTTTAGGGAAGGTTTGTAAGCAGGTGGCTTGGGCCATCGTCCCTGCTCAGTCACCTCCTCCCTTGCCTTGGCGCTTCTCTCTTATTTTTGATGGGTTGGTTCTCACTGCTAGAAAAGGTTCTCTGCAAGTGAAGGCCCGCCCCCCGTGCTGGGAGGATTTGGAAAGGCCTGCCAGTCACCCTGCTACCTAGAAGCAATCCTCAGACTAGAGGGTGTCTCCAGGGGTCACTAAGTGCCTCTCCTCTGTCTTCACGCCCACAGTGAGTCACTAGCAGATCTCAGAAACAAATACAGATTCTCCCTCTCCACTGTCAGATTTCTGCAGGAATCTCTGGAGAGCTTTGCTGTTGGGATATTCTTCCTCGACCTTGAGTTTGAAGATAGAGAATTGTCGTGCTGGGAGGGGCTTTAGCCAATCTTTTGTCTTACCCAGAGTCAGACTCTCCTCCCAAGTTATGTCGGCTCCTGGAATGTCTCCAGTGATGGGAAGCTCACTCCTTACAGGGCTGGACACCTCCATCCTTAGAAAGCTCTCCTTGCCTTTGTGTGGGATACCACTGACCCAACCAACCCGCTGAGACCACAGGAGTCACCCGCATCCTCCAGGACAGGACTGTGAATATTTTGAGCAAGCGACAGAGACCTGTTGTTGTTGGTTGTTGACTTAACTATTCCCCACATGGCCCGGATTCTATGCTCTTTCGTTTCTCTGAACACATGTCCATTCATCACATCTTCCTAAAAGCAGCGGTTAGAATCAGCCCTGCTGCTGGAAGCCGGCTTCCCCTGGCTTCCCCTCCTATCCCGGACTCAGCCCTCCCTGCCTGACTCCAGCTCTTGTCTCTTACCCGACTGGTTTTTCATGTCCCTTTGCTCCATTTCAAAGTCACACCCGAGAGCTCCTGGCAGGGAGATTTTCCTTACCCCTGGGGCAAGGGCACTGGGTTTGGACTCAGGCAGACGGAGATTCAGCCATGAGCTCTGCCACTGACTCTGTGAGCTGAGGCGAGGCACTTCACCCCTCTGAGCCCATCTTCCCTTCTGAAATGACAACAGTCACCTTTCCTCGATTGTCGTGGAGATTGAATGCGTTTGTGGACTTTAAGCCCCCAAGACAGCACCCGACCCAGATGTTCATTACACATCACCCCCACCCGGCCCTCCCAGTGGGGATCCAAGGGACGCCAGCTTCCCCCCAACCCCGGATGGAAGGAGTGTAGCAAGCATCTGCACAACCCTCTATTGAGGGCTCCGCTAAGAGCAAGATCCATAGTGTCTTATGTGTTTCCTTCATCTGCTAATTTAATAATTCTGCTAAAAAATGAGCTCGTTTGGCCCACAATTTGCTTCGCAGAGGCCTAACGCTTCCTATTGCTCAGGACTTCATTAGGTGCCAGACACACTCATCTCCCATCCCCCCACCTCACCCGCCCTTTGTTTTTAAGAAAGCAAGGTTGGTAGATTTGATGGATTGTAATGGTCCTGACTCCTCTTCTAGGTCCCCCTTCCCTCGCCCTTCCCTCACTGTGCCTCTCCTTCGGAAGATCAGAATGGGCAGCCTCTCCCCGACCTTCTGGTTTCTCCTCGTCTCTCCTCATCAGCTGAGGAAATGAGCTTATGCACCCTGGACCACGGCCTCCACATCCCAGAGGACCAGTGGGCTCCCATTCCAAGAGCCCAGTTGAGTGTAAAGATGGGCTTCCTTACAAACCATACCTTTCTGCGATAGCATCATATGCTGCCCGGTAGTAAGTTTCCTGGGGCTGAAGATACAGTACGCAAGATGGCCAACTATATGTCTGAGATGTTTCAGGGCAATGCAGTCTCTCTTTTTTTTTAAGTTTTGATTTCTAAGACCACATTCCCCATCACTTTTTCAGTTGCAGTCTCACTAGACTTTGGCAACTGAATTTTTAATCTGGTGTTGCTGGATCTCTAGGAGATTGATGAATGGGATTCAAGGGGTCATTGATTCTCACGAAATTGAATGCAAAATGTCCTGTGTATAAGCATGTTTTCAAGCTCAAAGCTTTTTATCAAATTCTCAAACATGTCTCTAGTCCAAAAATGATTAAGAGTCAATGCTAAAGAATAGAGGTGGGCAAACTTTTCTGTAAAGAGTCTGACAGGAAATGCTGCAGGCTTTGAGAACCATATGGTCCCAACTGCTCAACTCTGTTGCTGTGTTGCAAAAGTAACCATGAGCAATAAGTAAACAAATGGACATGGCTGTGTTCCATTAGAACCTTATTCACACAAACAGGCATCTGGCCAGATTCAGTCCACGGGCTGTAGTGTGTTGATTCCTGCTATAGAAGGAATTCTGGTTTTGAGTGGGAGCTTACATCAAATGCCCCTTCAGATGCTCTCCAATTCGTTCATCCATTTACTCATTCATTCATTCAATGTATTGTATAGATGTCTACCAAGCCCCCGCTACGTGCTAAGTCTTATGCTTGATACAACGGATAGAAAAAGGAATGAGACAATATCACTTCCCTCAAGGATTCTACAGCCTAGTTGGAGAGACGTGCCTGGAAACGACTGTCATTCGGTGTGATAAAGACTGTAATGGAAATTTGTACAAGAGACAGCACTGCCATAAATGAAACCACACAGGGAATGGGTGGTGAAGGGACCTAGGGAGATGTTGACAGAGTAGAGTCACTTGAGCCAGGGTTACGAAGAGGAGGAGGGATTTTCCAAGCAGGTGATGGAAGGGCATCCCAGGCCAAGGGAACAGCAGAAGCAAAGGCACTGAGACATAAGCTATGTTGGGGTAAGTGTAAGAAATGCAGCCTAGAACTAGAGTTTAGGGTGCAAGGGTGTCAAAGGGAAAGGGAAGCTAGAGGGAAAGACAGGGTGAAAACATACAATGAGGTGTCTTTTGATCCAAGCTAAGGACTTTGGACTTGATTCTGAAGGCAACAAGGGGGCATAAAAGGATTCGACTGCTGGCAGCTATGATCCTTTAGTGAAGTTGCTGCTCACGAGTGAACATATGCGTGTGAGTTCTCCCCTTCTCTTCCTTCCTGACACTCACTTACCTTTGATACTCACGCAAGTTTTACTCTAAGCCCTCTGATTTTCCTAATTCAAGCCAAATTGTACAAAGCCAAAATTTGTTAAGAGAGGGATTTTCTTCCAGATAATTGAAAAGTAAACCCATCTTGACAAAATGAAGGTATCCAATCTTCCCAGCCTTTCTCTCCTTTCTCTCTCTCTCTCTCTCTCATTTTAGTCTCTTTATTGATTGGATTGGGGAGCTCAGAACAAGGATAGCACAATGTCCCCAGGAAAATGTCTGTAAAAATGTAATCAAAATGAAACATTTCCATTAACAAGCGCACATAACCTACTGAGAGAACATTAATGCACTTTTAAGACTTTAGGGTGAGTCTTTGGTTCTCTCCCAGGAATGGCTCCAATTAAAAAGGCTCCTAATCTTGGAGGGCATGGGTGAAGTTAGAGGCAGGAACCAGACACCACATAACTGCACAGGACTATGACTTTATATGGGCAGCCCCAACCTTGAAGCAACAGGAGAAAATGAAGCAACCACTAAGTACAGCTCTAGACCATCTGCTGCCTCTTTCCTGCTCTGGTCAGTTTCCACCTTGGATCTAGGATATCAAATCCTCATGCTATTTCATGCTTCACTGTTTCTTATATAATTGTTGGCTCCATCAGGGCAGGAGCTGTGTTCATCTTACATTCCCAGAGTTCAGCGCAGCCTGGCACAGAGCTGGTACCCAATTCAATTTACATGCAAACTGCCTTCTCCCTTTCTCTTCTGGGGCCAGTTTATGACTTTATGATCTCAAAGGAGCACTATCCACAGGCTTGGAGCTCTGGGATGTGGGTCAGTAAAGATCTGGAATGTCAGCTGCACCCCTCCCCTTCTGGCTCTCCATAGCCATTTCTTTAATGGCTCTCATTAGGACTATCCACCAAGTATTTCCATCTCTCTGTCTTCCAGGCACATGGTAGGATTGTATTTCCTGGTCCTCTGCTATTGGAAGTATCATGTGACAAGTTCTGGCCAATGGGGTATGAGCAAAAGTAACCATGTGACTAGTTCAGGCCAATGAGGTATGAGTGAAAGTGTCACTTTCAGGCTATTTAATTGCTGGTGTGAGACCTCCACCGTTCTCTTCTTTCTAAGTGACTGGTGATATCCAAGACAGCGGCTGCTCCATCATCCTAGGTGCTTGAGTGACTATAATAAGAAAAGTCTATACGAGAGCTGCCAGTCCATATAGACATGTGATGTGAATGAGAAATAAACCTTTGATTTTCAAGCCACTGAGATCTGGGTCTTGTTTGTTATTATAGCATAACTTAGTCTTATCCTAACTTATCATTTTCCCCTAATTCCTCTCCTTCCTTTCACTTGGCCCAGCAACCCAAGATCTCCTCTTCCCTTGGTTGGCTAACCAACTTTACCTTCTCTTCTTTGTTCAGTTATTCATTTGTTTAACAAACATTCACCAAGCATCTGCTCTGAGGAGACAGAAATTGACGGACAAAGATGAACCAGACATGCCCTCAGGGGCTCACAGTCTGGTTGGCCCTGCCCTGGCCTGGGCAGTCTCTCCACTCCCTAGAAGTTCTGTCTCAGTCACTCCAATGTTCTCACCAGTGCCATCTGGTTTGTCGTTGGAGATGGAGGTCAAGTTCGAGAAGCTGTCTCCTCCTCCCACCATGGCCCCTGTCAACACCAAGGCCTATGATTACCCCTGAGCCTCCCTTGGAACCTTCCTTCACTGTGTGGTTGGATAGTCTGGGGGGCCTGAGTCCCTGCACAGGAAAACCCCAGAACCCCACTGTCATGCATGATGATGGAGCATGGGGTGCCTACGAAGTATTGGATTCTTTTATTGGTAAAGAAACCAAAACTCAGAGAAGAGCAGCTACGTGCCCAGGGTCACACAGCATCATGGTCCCAGGGTCAGCACGAACGTTAAGACCCTGTGCCCTTGAAAGAAATAATTCTTGCCTTGGGCCTCATTTCACACCCCGGAACAATAAGAGAATGGCCAAGGATGCTGGAAAAAGCCCTTTTTATCCTTGGATAAAAGGCCTGAAGATACAAGGGTGGGCGAGAGTGAGTGGGTGGGGGAGAGTTTGAGGAAAGAGGATCCTCTCATTCGAGGGAGGTGATGGACAGCTTTGACATCATTGTTGAGAGGCAATGCGAGGAAGATCTTGGCCCACCAAAGCCATTGCCCTGCCTCCAGGCAGGTGAGTCTACGCCTCTCTGGGCCATCACCCTCCACTGCGTGCTGTCTTCTGGAAAAGACCTCACCCCGATCTGAAACAGCCTTGGCACATTCCCTGCAGGTCTTGGACAAACTGGGAGTCATCTCTTTTCAAGGACCTTCAACCCCTGAGATGAGTCCTCTGTGCATTTATACAGGAAAGGAAGAAGGAAGGGGGTGGTGAGGGCCAGATTTGGGTATTTAACCCTTAATACCTAGAAATGTGGTGGCCACATTCCTGGCCTGGGGCCCCTGCAGCCTCTGCTCCCTGCTCCTGGCTGCTCCTCCCCACTCCCACTGGACAGGGGGAAATTATGTGGCAAGGTGACCCTGTCCCCCGTTCTGAGGTGGATGGGGGCGCTGGAGACTAAGCAATTAACACGCAGTCGGGAGTAAGGGTGCCCAGGGAAATTTCCTGCCGAAGCTGAGCCCTGGCAGAAGGGAAGGCTCAGCGGGCACAGGGCAGGGAAGGGGAGAGGGGGGCGGGGCCGGGACAGCTACAGGCAGCCTCGTCTGCACATGGATGCTTTTCTGGAAAGATGCCACTGGTGAGGAGTTGGGGAGAGTGGGGCCAGGGAGCAGGAAGTTTCCAGTGCTGGACAGAGTAGTATCACCACGTGGGCACTGGAGTCCAGGCCACCACCCCTCCCCAGGGAAAAGACATTCCCCTCTGTGCCCTTTCCTGGGAAGGGGCAGTCACTTGAGTTCCTGAACTTTGCGGGGCGGTAGGTGTCTCGATGGCTGGGGGAGCAGGCTTCGGGGATTTCGAGAGGCCTCTGATGTCACAGCACACATAGTGCAGTGCACACAGCAGACACACAGGGGGCAGGAAGCACACAGCACAGTCACACATATAGTGGCATACGATGGTACACACACGCGCCCAAATTCCACCACTGCTGATGTTTCCCTATGGCCCCTCCCACAAGTCCCCAAGAGGACTGGGGCCCACTTCTCAGGGAGGTCCCCACTTGTCTACCTGCTCCCTCTCACCGACACGACTCACTCCCAGAAGCCAGTGCTGGTGCCTCAGAGCCTCACTCTGGAAACCCTGACCATGCACAAGACCAAGTGTCAGGAGACAGAGGACCATGTCCTGGCTCTGTAGCTGTCTGACTGGGAGACCCTGGGTAAGTCATGCCGTCTCTGGGCCACAGTTTCCTCATCTGTCCAATGGAATCACGAGGAAAAGGAAGAGGAAGAAAGCGCCTATTCATGGGATAAGCAACGAGGTCTAAAGAAAGCACTTTGTGAGTCATAGACCACCCTAAATGTGAGCCCAGACCTGGGTGCAGAGCCACACCCTCAGGCACACACAAGCTTCCAGAGCCCTCGGCTGGGCCCCCTTCAGCCAACCAGGTCTGATCCCGATTAACCTCAGTGCAAGATCCATGTCCACAAAGACCCTCTCATTCCAACTTTGACTTTGCTTCTTACACTCTATCATTCATCCATCGAGCTATGGAATCCTGGATGCAAGGTGCCGTATATGATGTCATGATTCTGCATCCAATGCCAAGCAACTCTCCCACACCAGCTGGTGAGGCCTACAGTCCAGCTCACTTCTAACACTATCTACCTGGAGATAGAATCAGATCCCTCAGGTTAAGGGCTCAGTCCTACAAGACACGCTCCCCACCCCAGCTCCCTGCTAGTTGTCACCTGTGCCTCTGACAGACCAGCTATAGATTAGAGCTTCCAAAGACCCCCCTCCTGGGGTTCAATTAATTTGCTAGAGTGACTCACAGAACTCAGAGAAACATTTTACTTATTAGATTACTGGTTTATTACAAATGGATATATAACTCAGGAATAGCCAGATGGAAGAGATGCATAGGGCAGGGTATGGGGAAAGGGCGAAGAGTTTCCATGCTCCCTGATCAAGCCATTCTTCATGAATCTCCAAGTTCTCACAACCCAGAAGTCTCTGAACCCCATCCTTTTCAGCTGAAGCTTCACTACATAAGCACGATTGATTAAATCATCGACCACTGGCGACTGAACTCAATCTCCAGCCCCTTTTCCCTCCCCAGAGGTCTGGGATGGGACTGAAAGTTACAACCCTCTAATCAAGTGATTGCCTCCTCCAGTGACCAGTTCCCATCCGCAGGTGACCTAGGAGCTTTCCAAAAGTCACCTCACTAGCATAACAAAAGATGACTTTGTGCCCTCAACACCTAGGAAATTCCAAGGGTTTTAGGAGCTCTGTGCCAGAAACGGGACAAACACCAAATATACATTGATATATTTCTTATTATAAATTACAATATCACAGATAAAAAAAGTGGGCAGTACTCGGTCTTTGCTCTCAGGCAGCTCATGGCCAACTCAGTATTCTCAACAGTGGTTACCTGATAGAATCCATGGCCTGGGAGGCTTTTAAAATACTGCCTTCTGGGCCTCATCCCTAAAGATTCATAGTCAATTGATCTGAAATGGGGCCCAGGCAACCGTGTTTTTTTTTTTGTTTTTTTTTTTGCGGTACGTGGGCTTCTCACCGCTGTGGCCTCCCCCACCGCGGAGCACAGGCTCCGGACGCGCAGGCTCAGCGGCCATGGCTCACGGGCCCAGCCGCTCCGCGGCACGCGGTATCCTCCCGGACCGGGGCACGAACCCGCGTCCCCTACGTCGGCAGGTGGACTCCCAACCACTGAGCCACCAGGGAAGCCCAGGAACCCTGTTTTTAAAAAGTCCCCCAGCTGATTCTAATGTGCCTTTGGAGCAGAGACCCACCCATCTAGTGGAGAAATTAGACATATGCCAAAAGACAGAATGGGACATTTTCACAACAGATGCACACACAATAATTGCTAACATTTACTGAGCCACATCTTTTGTGTGAGGCCAGCATTATGCCAAGTCTCATGTCGGCATATTTAATCTTCCCCAAAACCCAGGAAGGCAGGCTTCATGCCACCCATTCTACAGCTAAGTAAATGAAGCTCAAGAGATGAAGTAAGTTACTCAAAGCAAGACTTCTCTGAAAAGGTGGCATTTGTGCCAAACCTTGAAAGAAAATAGAATTTTGCCCTGGAGAGATGGAAATGGAAGGCTGCCAGTGTTCTCCACCATGGCTGGTTGTTAGAATTCCTGACCTGAGCGGCTTGTTAAAATGTAGGGGGGTGCAGGTTAGGGGAGCAGAGCCTCTGTTGACTGGGACAGGGGCTTCTGAAAAGGAGGAGTGGGAATGCAGATCACAGAGGCTGGTGGGGGCCAAATTATGGGAAGAGGATATTTTAGGACACATCCAAGGTAGAGCTACTTTCCCCCGCATGTAGAAATTATGTGCCCCTTGTCATTATCCCCAGAGGTGGCAGGGATGAAAATAGAATGTCAAGACAGAGTCAGAGAAGCTAGACCCAGAAGAGTCTGGGTGGAGGAAGTTGAGAATTTATCCTTAACTTTTTAAAAAGAGTGACATGGGACTTCCCTGGTGGAGCAGTGGTTAAGAATCCGCCTGCAAATGCAGGGGACACAGGTTCGAGCCCTGGTTCAGGAAGATCCCACATGCAGTGGAGCAACTAAGCCCGTGCACCACAACTACTGAGCCTGCTCTCTAGAGCCCACAACTACTGGAGCTCGTGCACCTGGAGCCCATGCTCTGCAACAAAAGAAGCCACCACAATGAGAAGCCTTGCACCGCAACGAAGAGTAGCCCCGGCTCACCGCAACTAGAGAAAGCCCACGCGCACAGCAACGAAGACCCAACGCAGCCAATAAGTAAATAAATAAACTTTTTTATTTAAAAAAAGAGTGAAATGGATGTCAACCACTATGCCTTCTATTCAGAAGCAAGAAAGTATGGAAGGGAGAGGGTTGAACCGGGGATCAGAGGCCAAGTTCCAGACACTTTCCTCTCTTAGCCTGGGCTTGGTCATCTGTGAAATGATGGCAGGGGTGGTTGCATCTCAAGGTTCTCAAACTGAGTGCTGGAGAGCCAGCACCTCAGAGGGAAGCTGGTGTGGGAAGTGGGGGACTCTAGGCTCCACCCCACTCCAACCAGGGCAGTTCTGCTTTCCTCCGCTTTACACATTGGCTGCCATGGAAAGTTTCATTTGAACGAGAGATTTTATAGCTCAAGCAACTTGCGGGTGCAGCTTTGACTACTAGTGAAAGATGGCATTATCACCTTTCTCTCCTAGAACCCCTTAACATGATAGCAACCCACAAGGAGCTCAGGCACCAGCCACATGGAGGTGAGTGATGTCTGGGCTGGGTTTCCACTCAGGGAGGAAGTGGAAGTCTAAACAGAAATCACTGGGAGGCTCCTTGTCCCACAAAGTCATAAAACTTGTCCCACAAAGTCATAAAACTCCTCCCTGCCACCTTTATTGGGGGGAAAATGTGCAGAGTAGGGAAAAAAAAAACAGCCTACAATGCCAGTATGCTCTCCAACTGTACGATCAGACTCCCCACTCCACACTCTATGAAGAAGTCCACAGTCCACAGCTTCCTCACTAAACACAAAGCTTTTACTCAGCTCTTCTGTGCCACAAATTTAGTTGAGAAGAGATGTCCATGTAAGAAACTGATAACTAAGGCTTCGCGACTGTGCTAGGGTTGCTACCAGGTGTTTTGTCCCTGATGACTTTTTTAGAACTCCCAGCAATTCTATGTGGTAGGTAACTAGCTCTGTTCCCATTTTACAGAGAAAGACTCTAAAGAAGAAAGAGGCCAAGCCCAAGTGCAGTCATCTGATTAGTAAACCATAGAACTGAGCTGTGGCCCTAGGCAGTCTGCCTGCACGTCTACACCCAGACCCATGCTATGTGCTAGATCACCAAGATGGTGGAGACCAAGCACAGCAAAGGTGGATGGACAACCCTGGGGGAAAAGAAATAATGTAAAGAATTTTTTGAAAAACCTTACAGAAAAACTCTAATAAATATTCTAATAGAGATAGAAAATATATTGCATTCATAAAGTAGGAACTGGATATTACGAAAAGAAACAATTAGAGAACAAGAAAGAGATCTAGAAAATTTTAAATGTGAAAGAAAATCCACAACACATATTGTAAAACAGCGTTAACAAAACCTTCTAAGATATAGACTGATATAGCAAATGTGGAAAAATAAGAAAAAAAAAACATTTAAAGTAGATTGCATTGGTTGCCCTAATTCTTTACCCATTTCAATATCAAACCTTCTGCCATGTGATCTTGCACCTCTCCCCCTAAAGAGGTCTCTTGAGTTTGGGTTCTGCCATGTGTTTGCTTTGGGCCCCTGGATGTTAGTTGGGAGAATGTGACCAAAGGTTTAAAACCTCTTATGTGATTGGGCTCTTGCTTCTCTGCCATCTGCATGAGAAGAACACACTTGTGCTAGCCCACTGATCCCACAATGAGGGTGAGAGATATCTGGAGCCAAACTAAACTCCTCCACCCAATTCTGTCCCAGATCAACCATCCCTTAGCCTACTCCCAGCTCTATGGGTAAGTCCAGTCAACATAAGCCACTCCACCTAGTTCAGCCTAAATCAGTGACTCTCAGGCACAGATCCATGAGAATAATTATGTTTTAAGGCACCAAGTTTTGGTTTGTTACATAGCATTATTGTAGCCATGGTTGATGCAAGTATCAACCCAGTAGCTGGTACTCAATTAAAAGAGAAAATAGATGGAAGAGAATTATCAAAGCAATAGTCCATGTAAATTTCCCAGCACTAAAAGACATGAACCTCCAGATCAAAGGGCCTACCAAGTGCCCAGAAAAATAGATAGATTCACTGCCAAGGTATATTATTGTAAAATTTCAGAACACATGAAGGGATAAACCTAAAAGGTGCCAGCAAGAAAAAACTGGTTTCCTACAAAGGAACAGGAATAAGGATGGCTATAAGACTTCTCAGGAGCAGCACTGGATACCAGGTAACTAGTGAAGCGGTGCCTTTTACATTCCCGGGAGAAATTGTTTTCAAAATAGAATTCTATACCTGGATACCCAATTAAGATATAAGTTGGGACTATACATTTTTTTACGTGTAAGGATTCATACTCAAATTCCTTTTCACTTAGTAAGCTATCAGAGGATATGCTCCAGCAAAAGCAGGAAGTAAACCAAGAAAATAGAATCTAGGAAATAGGAGTTTCAACACAGGAGACTGGTTTATTCCCAGAATAAACCTTTGCAGCAGTCCTAGAGAGTAAGAATCCAGGGAAACACGAGGGATTGCTAGATGAGCTGATGTAAGATAACACTTGTGAGCAAAATACTAATAATAATGTTACAGCAGATGTGACACACCGTTTGGAAAAGTTTAAGAAAACGATGCAATTCCCCAGTGTTCATAGCAGCACTAGTTACAATAGCCAAGACATGGAAACCACTCAAGTGCTAATCAACAGATGAATGGATAAAGAAGATGTGCTGTATATATATATATATATATATATATATATATATATATATATATATATACACACACACACACACACACACACACACACACACACACAATGGAATATTACTCAGCCATGAAAAGGAATGAAATAATGCCATTTGCAGCAACATGGATGGACCTAGAGATTATCATACTAAGTGAAGTAATTCACAAAGAGAAAAACAAATGCCATATGATATCACTTACATGTGGAATCTAAAAAATGATACAAATGAATGTATTTACAAAACAGAAACAGGCACACAGACATAGAAAATGAACTTATGGCGACCAAAGGGGAAAAGGGGGTGGGAGGGATAAATTAGGAGTTTGGGATTAGCAGATACAAACTACTGTATATAAAATAGGTAAGCAACAAGATCCTACTGTATAGGACAGGGAACTATATTCAATATCTTGTAATAAACTATTAATATAATGGAAAAGAATCTGGGGTATTCCCTGGCAGTCCAGTGGTTAGGACTCAGAGCTTTCACTGCTGTGGGCCCGGTTTCAATCCCTGGTTGGGGACCTAAGATCCCGCAACTAAGACCCATGTGGCACAGCTGGAAAAAAAAAAAAGAGAGAGAGAGAGAGAGAATCACTTTGCTGTTACCCCAGAAACTAATACAACATTGTAAATCAACTATACTTCAATTTAAAAAAAAGAACAGAAAATGATGCAATTTAAAATGTTAGGTGATTTTTATTACCTCTGAATATATTTTTCCATATAGATGGCATGATAGACAATAAGAATTTATTTCTCAGTACATCATATTCCCTCACTGGCCAGACAGTCCTTCCCTTTGTATTTGCGGACATGGAACACATGACCTGCAGTTTCCTCACTAGGGAAGAGAGAGATGGAAGAGGCACACAAGCTCTTAACTGCCTTAGCCCAAAGGGATAACACCAATCACATGACTCCTCCGTAACTGGAAGGGACATTGAGAAATACAGAGGAACAGATGGGTAGCTGAAGAGCACTTACTGTCTTGACCACACTAGGAAAAAAAAATGTATGAGAAAGAAAATAAAATCATTATCCATATCTTGACTCTGAAATAAGCCACATTTCTATCGCCATAATAATGTTCTAGATTTGACTAAAAAGTACAATATAACTATATAAGGTGGAGGGCACAGAACTAAGGTAAATAGCAGAGCAAAACCCTTGTCTATCATAATAGGAAGTCAATAGACGATGTCTAAAACTGGACATAAAGCAAGAAATGGCATCATACACGTATTATTTAGAAATACGAAGCCAAACAGCAAACACAGCAGCTGAAAGAGTTAAAAATGTGCTGTCCCCAAATCTTAGAAAGGTATAACCTTCCAAGACTGAGCCAGGAAGAAATAGAAAATATGAACAGACCAATCACAAGTAATGAAATTGAAACTGTGATTAAAAATCTTCCAACAAACACAAGTCCAGGACCAGATGGCTTCACAGGTGAATTCTATCAAACATTTAGAGAGGAGCTAACACCCATCCTTCTCAAACTCTTCCAAAAAATTGCAGAGGAAGGAACACTCCCAAACTCATTCTATGAGGCCACCGTCACCCTGATACCAAAACCAGACAAAGATACTACAAAAAAAGAAAATTACAGACCAATATCACTGATGAATATAGATGTAAAAATCCTCAACAAAATACTAGCAAACAGAATCCAACAACACATTAAAAGGATCATACACCATGATCAAGTGGGATTTATCCCAGGGATGCAAGAATTCTTCAATATATGCAAATCAATCAATGTGATACACCATATTAACAAATTGAAGAATAAAAACCACATGATCATCTCAATAGATGCAGAAAAAGCTTTTGACAAAATTCAACACCCATTTATGATAAACTCTCCAGAAAGTGGGCATAGAGGGAACCTACCTCAACATAATAAAGGCCATATACGACAAACCCACAGCAAACATCATTCTCAATGGTGAAAAACTGAAAGCATTTCCTCTAAGATCAGAAACAAGACAAGGATGTCCACTCTCACCACTATTATTCAACATAGTTTTGGAAGTTCTAGCCACAACAATCAGAGAAGAAAAAGAAATAAAAGGAATCCAAATTGGAAAAGAAGAAGTAAAACTGTCACTGTTTGCAGATGACATGATACTATACATAGAGAATCCTAAAGATGCTACCAGAAAACTCCTAGAGCTAATCAATGAATTTGGTAAAGTTGCAGGATACAAAATTAATGCACAGAAATCTCTTGTATTCCTATACACTAGTGATGAAATATCTGAAAGAGAAATTAAGGAAACACTCCCATTTACCATTGCAACAAAAAGAATAAAATAAATAAATAAAATAAATAGGTAGGAATAAACCTACCTAGGGAAACAAAAGACCTGTATGCAGAAAACTATAAGACGCTGATGAAAGAAATTAAAGATGATACCAACAGGTGGAGAGATATACCATGTTATTGGATTGGAAGAATCAATATTGTGAAAATGACTATACTACCCAAAGCAATCTACAGATTCAATGCAATCCCTATCAAATTACCAATGGCATTTTTTTTACATCTTTATTGGAGTATAATTGCTTTACAATGGTGTGTTAGTTTCTGCTTTACAACAAAATGAATCAGTTATATATATACATATGTTCCCATATCTCTTCCTTCTTGCGTCTCCCTCCCTCCCACCCTCCCTATCCCACCCCTCCAGGCGATCACAAAGCACCGAGCTGATCTCCCTGTGCTATGCGGCTGCTTCCCACTAGCTATCTACCTTACGTTTGGTAGTGTATATATATCCATGCCTCTCTCTCGCTTTGTCACAGCTTACTCTTCCCCCTCCCCATATCCTCAAGTCCATTCTGTAGTAGGTCTGTGACCAATGGCATTTTTAACAGAACTAGAACAAAAAATCTTAAAATTTGTATGGAGACACAAAAGACCCCAAATAGCCAAAGCAGTCTTGAGGGAAAAAAAAAAGGAGCTGGAGGAATCAGGCTCCCTGACTTCAGACTATACTACAAAGCTACAGTAATCAAAACAATATGGTACTGGCACAAAAACAGAAACATAGATCAATGGAACAAGATAGAAAGCCCAGAGGTAAACCCACGTACCTATGGTCAACTAATCTATGACAAAGGAGGCAAGGAAATACAATGGAGAAAAGACAGCCTCTTCAATAAGTGGTGCTGGGAAAACTGGACAGCTACATGTAAAAGAATGAAATTAGAGCACTCCCTAACACCACACACAAAAATAAACTCAAAATGGATTAGAGATCTAAATGTAAGACCGGACACTATAAAAGTCTTAGAGGAAAACATAGGCAGAACACTCTTTGACATAAATCACAGCAAGATATTTTTTGATCCACCTCCTAGAGTAATGGAAATAAAAACAAAAATAAACAAACGGGACCTAATGAAACTTCAAAGCTTTTGCACAGCAAAGGAAACCATAAACAAGATGAAAAGACAACCCTCAGAATGGGAGAAAATAACTGCCAACGAATCAACCAACAAAGGATTAATCTCCAAAATATATAAACAGCTCATGCAGCTCAATATTAAAAAAACAAACAACCCAATCTAAAAACAAGCAGAAGACCTAAATAGACATTTCTCCAGAGAAGACATACAGATGGCCAAGAAGCACATGAAAAGTTGCTCAACATCACTAGTTATTAGAGAAATGCAAATCAAAACTACAATGAGGTATCACCTCACACCAGTTAGAATGGGCTTCATCAGAAAATCTACAAACAGCAAATGCTGGAGAGGGTGTGGAGAAAAGGGAACCCTCTTGCACTGTTGGTGGGAATGTAAACTGATACAGCCACTATGGAGAACAGTACGGAGGTTCCTTAAAAAACTAAAAATAGAATTACCATGTGATCCAGCAATCCCACTACTGGGATTACCATATGATCCAGCAATCCCACTACCCAGAGAAAACCACAATTGAAAAAGACACATGCACCCTAATGTCCATTGCAGCACTATTTACAATAGCCAGGTCATGGAAGCAATCTAAATGCCTATCAACAGATGAATGGATAAAGAAGAAGTGGTACATGTATACAATGGAATATTACTCAGCCATAAAAAGGAACGAAATTGGGTCATTTGTTGAGACGTGGATGGATCTAGAGACTGTCATACAGAGCGAAGTAAGTCAGAAAGAGAAAAATAAATATCGTATATTAACGCATATATGTGGAACCTAGAAAAATGGTACAGATGAACCGGTTTGTAGGGCAGAAATTGAGACACAGGTGTAGAGAACAAACGTATGGACACCAAGGGGGGAAAACGGGTGGGGTGGGGGGAATGGGATGAACTGGGAGATTGGGATTGACTGTATAAAATGGATGACTAATAAGAACCTGCTGTGTAAAAAATAAATTAAATAAAATTTTAAAATTAAAAAAAAAAAAAGTGTTGTCCCCAAAGAGCAAGAGTGGAGATAGGAAGGGTGGGGAAAGAGTATGCTTCTGTATCATAAGCCTTTTGGTATTTTTATTTTTTTCAATTTGCATATATCTTATTTGGACAATTTTTAAGGCAAATCAAAAACTAACGTTAAAAAAGATAAACAAACACTGCATTTGCTGTTCAGTTCTGACCTTCTAAGTTTCTTAAATTCTAAGCATCCAAGGGAGAGAGTTTATGTCACAGTTGAGATTTGTCTGAACACAAAATGTTGGAGGCCCTGGACGGGGAAGTCAAAACAAAGAAAGGTCACCACATCATTCTCAGTGTGAGGAGTCCTTATGAGATCTTCCACTCCAGCTGTAGCCACGGGGATCCGGAATGGACAGGACCTGATCCTGGCACCACCAAAGCCTCCAGAGTCCCCAGGGACCCCTCCAGACCTGGCAGCAGCCTCCCAGGGGGCTCTGGGAGGGAACATGGCCAGTTACACCCCATGGCACCCTGGCAGGTACAATGGACGTCAGCTGTAATGAGAAGTGACAGGTACAATTGCTGGGAGAACATCCTGGCTTAGAGCTCGAGCTGCCCAGAGTGGCTGGGGGGCTTCTCGAGCTGTCAGGAGGGTCCCTAAACACTTTGATGCCACAGCCAATCTGGTCTTCAGTATTAGCATCTCATTAGTATGGACTGAGACCAACCTGGGGCCTGGCCACCAGCCCAGCTTTGGGTGGAGACCCACCTGAGAACCCTGATGGACAGAGAGGGGAGGCCAGCAACTCCACCCTGACCCATAGCCTTGTCTCACAGTCAGAGGAGACCCAGCAGAGCCCCATCTCAGCTGGACACAGACACACAGATGATGCCTTTAAGATCCTCCCCGAGTGCTTTTCCTAGTATGGCAGGAAAATTAGCTGAAGCCCCAGAGGCAAAAGGTCTCACCTAAGCAGTTAAATCACTCCTGGCTTCGACTGAAGATGATGTCAGTAGTGGTCTTCCAGAGCCTGGCCCCTGCCTCCTGCCCCAGCCTCATGGCTCCCTCTCCAGTGTCCCAGAGTTTTAAGTCCAGAACATTCCTAGCCCCCGGTCCTAGCTCTGCTCTCTCTTCCAGGTCAGTTGAATCTAAGTCACAACCACTTCTGGACAACAGGATACCAGTATCACCTGCCAGACATGGACAACATGACGCCAAGAGAGGGTTTTGCATTCATTCAGGAGGGATTCCCAGCCACACCTGCCAATCCTCTTTCTTTTTTAGCTTTTTCCCAACTCTCCCCCACCAGCAGGAAATGCGGTTAGGGTGCTCTGGTCCCCAACCCTCATGGGAATAGGGGGCCTGAGTGTTCATCCTTCATCTCCATTTAAAATGCACCTGGACCACTCCCCACCAAGTGCCAGGGGATGGGGCATAACAGCTGGGTCAGCTGGCCCAGAGGATGGATATATCGGAGGGCTTAGCCAGGGACGGGAAGACCCAAGGTTCTAGAATGAGCTCTGTGGCTGATACATAATACGAAGCTAGTCCCTCCCTGTCTCTAGCCTCAGTTTCCCTGAGGGGGAAGTTCTGATATTTTCTCAGGACCCTTCCTGGCGTGACAGGCTGAGGCTGGGCCTCCTCTGATACCCATTTCCACGGAAACCAAAATGAAGGTCCACGGGCTCCATCCTCTATTCCAAGGCAAAACACTCCTTGAGAGATTCCAGAAAGCCACTGCACCCCACAGACTACAGTGTCTTAGCCCCGGAAACGGGTTTGGGAGACCTTCCACTTAAGTGCCTCTCCCGGGCCCCTCTCTCCTTGGGGAAATTCTCCCAGCAGCACATTCCCATAGAGAGCAGGAGAGATGCTCTGTGCTGAGCACCAGACACCGGATGGATGAGATAATCATAAATCCACAAACTGCAACAAGATAAAATTATCATTATATGAAGTTAAATTATTAATTAGCACTTCCAAAAAAAGACCTGCACCACCTGGCCTTGAATCTTGGAAGCTGTCTTTCTGAAAGCAACAGAAATATCAAAATAGTTTATTAGTGCTTCATGGTGTGCATGTGGTCCCTCCTTCATGTCTGTGGTTGCCAGAACCCTGACGGCAGGAGTCCAGCCTGGCAGGTCTAGTGCAGCCAGGACTAGCCGGTTTGGATGAGGTTACCAGGAGGAAGGGAAGTGAGTCACGTGACCCATTTTTATGGCTGGGGAAATTGAGGCAAGGGCCAAGGTAGAAGGGCCACAGGAGCTGGATCAGGGCAGATTGAGGAGTTGGTACCCTGGATTGAGAAGGGGTGATTCCTGAGTCCACCTGATTGATTGTCTATGAACTAAGGACGCTCATTCATTCAGTGAACTTCTATTGTATGCTTACTGAATGGCAGGCACCAGGAATACAGAGAAGTCATAATTCCTTGCCTATTTGGAGCACATAGTGTGATAGGCTAGACCAGTGGATCTGCTGTTTCTTCTGTCTACCTCACCTCACCTCCCATCAGAGGATTTATCCCCTTCATCACCATCATAATCATCATCATCCACTACCACCACCAAATCCTACAGCCCATATGTATTCAT
Organism: Grampus griseus; assembly: GCF_964374135.1. Classification (NCBI taxonomy): domain Eukaryota; kingdom Metazoa; phylum Chordata; class Mammalia; order Artiodactyla; family Delphinidae; genus Grampus; species Grampus griseus. The sequence goes on from NC_139014.1 coordinate 57,543,416, forward strand.
TGAATCCTGGAAACACAGACACTTAATGAGAGGGGAGGAACTTTAAAGAGCATCTTTCTAGCCAGAGCATCAATCCTCGCCATGGAATGCCTGGTGAATTGTGATCCAGTGAGACACTCCCAGCAATAAGGAGCTTACTCACTGCTTCATAAATCAGCCCATTGCATCTCTGGAGAGCAATTTCTCACTCATTCATTTATTCATTCATTCAACAAGCATTTACCACACATCTACGAGGAGCCACCTCAGGACTAGTTCTTGGAGAAAAGGACTATTTTCTCTTGCTGAGAAAAGCACAACCCAGTACCTTCTTACAAAAGGCTCTCAGGATGATAGGCAAACAAATAACCAAGCAGTGACAATACAGACTGGTGTGTAGGTAGAACACAGAATACATTCCGGTGTGTTAGGGGTATGACCTCTTTCACTCTGCACAGCAATCCTGTGAGGTTGGAACCATTGATATCCCCATTTTACAGATAAAAGAAACTGAGCTCAGAGAGGTGAAGTAACTTGCCCAAGGTTACTCAGCTGCAGAGAAGAAGGGCTGGGATTTACACCCAGGCCTGTCTGATTCCCAAGCCACATTCTTGGCCCCTCTCATAGGATGTGTCATCCCCTTGCTGATTCCCGTAGTCTGGTGATCAACCTGCAGCCCCAAGCACTGATGGTGAGCTGGGTACGGGTCTCTGAGCTTCAAGCTTGGGGAGCTCTCACTGTGACCCCCGGGACCCACAACTGGCAGATGACTCTGGATCCAACAGGATTTGGGTTTCTGCTCAAATGGAGGTAGGGATGGAGACATCTCTGTCCCCTCCATTCTCCATCCATGTGCCCCTAAATGGGACAGAACCTCATGGCCCAGAGTCTCCTCCAGCCCCAATATCCGCCCTGGCTCCAGTCAAACGAGGCCTGAATAATTCATGGCCAATGCACACAGCCCTGCCCTGGCCAAGGCAGCTGGACCTGGGAGCGGGCTGTGGTGAGGGTTTTGAGAGCCACTAACAGCCAGGAAGAGTAAACAGGTTCTGCTGAATTATTCAGCCAGGCAGCTGCTGATGCAGCCTTGGGGGTGGCGATAGCGTGACAGTGGACTCGATCTGACGTCAGCACTCACCAGGGGCAGCCTGAGTGTGGCCAGACCTGGCCAGAGCCGTGAGGTCAAGGGGCACCTGGGGTGGGGCACAGCACAGCCTCCACCCAGGAGAGTGCAGGGGCCAGAGCGAGCCAGAACCCGCATTCTGGGCCGGCCTGAACTTGCATATGGAAAGTAACAAGGTCCATGGAGAAGGGTGTGGATTCTGAAGGCCGGGAGCACTGGGCCCAAAGCAGAATCAAAGCAGTGCGGCCAGGGAAAACCATTTAACAGCACCAAGCCTCAGCTTTTTCATCCGGAAAGTGGAAACCATGCCCCGCAATCTGAATACCCCGCCTCATGGCCTGGCCCTGAGCCCAATCCTGGGCACCTGATCGAATGGCAGGGCTTCTTCCGTCCCTGGGGGCAGCAAGGCCAGCTCTCTGGGCCTGCAGAAGCCTCTTCCACCCCTCCCTGTCTTCCCACACCATTTCACGGGGTATCCTGGGAGAGGAAACTGCCTGTGACCCCTGATGCAAGTGTTCGCTCAGGGAGAAGTTGAGGTGTCTGCAGGTCCCCCACTGAACCAGGCCCCACACCCCGACTGCCAGCAGCACGGGGCCAGGGGCATGGAACTGGACAGCAGAGACCACGCTCCTCCACTGACTGCTGTGTGACCTTGGGCCAGCACCCTTCCTTCTCTGAACCTCAGGGGCTAGACAAGAAGGTCCCTCCAGCTCCTCTGGCTCTGACCTCAATGATAATGAGACAGAGTGGAAGAGAGGGGCTGGCTGGCTGTCCTCTCTGGCTGGGCTTCCTGGGGATGGAGGTGTTAGGGGCTGAGGTTTTCTAGAATCTGTAAAGTGGGGGGCAGATCTTCCTTCAGAAAGTTCCAGCTCTCGAGTTTCTCTCTTCCCCAGAGAGTTCCATGCTCTAACTAACCATCAGGGTAAAACAGTAGCCACTGGCTAAAGGGCTCCCCAGACCCACGCCAGCATGACACAAGGCTCACAGCCTTGCAAGGCAGGATGGCCCCCTGTGTGAGGATTCTCAGTTACGATTCCCAGTGTGAGGATGGGGCAGCTCCGAGAAGTGGGTGCTTGGTCCGAGGCCATAGAGCCATCATCTGCATCTGGAATCCCAGAGCGGCCTTGCATCCTCCATCATCCATGAGCGAGGCTGGCTTCTAAAGCCTGCTTAGTCACTGACCTTGGCCGAACCAGATTCCTCCCGCTCGCTCCCAGGGCAGCTCCAAGCCGGCTGGGAGGCTGCATAAGAACTCAGCAGGTCATCCGATGAACTTGACTGGGGTCCAGTCCTGGCTTTGCCACTTACCAACTGTCTGCCGTTAAGTGAGTCTCTTACACTCTCTAAGAGGCCGTTTCCTTACCTGGGATGTTGGGGTAATAATGGCAATCCCAGCCCCACGTGGCGCTCTATGGCTGTGATGGACCCGCCTTCTGTGTTTGACCCCCAAGCAGTCTGGGCCGTTCAGGACAGAACAGAAGCAGAGAGGAGGTGGCCTGAGTACGGAGACAGGACTGGTAGACGGGAAGAGGGAGGAGGGTGCTCTGGGCAGAAACCCAGAATAGCTGCCTAAGTGCTCAGTAATAAATAAGTGATATTGGCCACCACCTAATGTTTCCATGGTGCTGGCCAGCCGGGGCAGGAGGGAACCTTTATTGCAGACCCAGCCGCCTCTTGGTCTCACTCAGAGATTAAACATCATGCATCCTCAATGAGCTAAGGGCACAGGGCTTCCCCAGAGCTGGCGGGTGAAGCCCGTTGGGGTGGCTGTTCCCTTTGGTCCCCAGCAATGTTGACTCTGGGGGAGGCTGATGGAAGCAAATAGCACAGGATCAGCAGGGGTTGGGCCCCCTATCCCTTTGCAGTCATGGTGAGGAAGGAGCCTGGATGCCTAGGTTCTCATCCACCCTCCCTGCAGTGCGCCTGTTCCTAAGGGCCCTCCTTTTCCCACCTTTAAAACAAAGAGAAGCGTGGCACTTGGGGAGCCATAGTACAAATGAAGGAATGCTGGTTGTCTGCACCAGGGAGCACTTGTCAGCATGCCGCAGAGCCAGGCTTCCTTGGATGGGGGAGAGCAAAGCTGCCAGGGCCCGAGAAACCATCTATCTGCCCCCTTCCCAACTGTACAGGAGGGTAAACTGAGGCCCTCAAGGAGAGAATGGCTCGTGGGCCCACACAGCTAGGTCTGGGGTCTCCGTGTTGTGCTCTTTCCTCAGCATCCAACAGCATCCTTGTCAGGCTGCGTGGGCTCTGGAGACCAAAAGGGGAGGCTCTGCCTTCTGAACTAAAGCTCAGAATGGGAAGAGCCCCCAGAGCCCTGTAGAGTGGAAGGCACTCGGTAGGGAGGCTGTCTGCTCGTCTGCCCAGCCGGCAGTGTGACTGCAGGGGCCCCTGCCTCTCTGGGCTCTGGTGTCCTCACCTACAGATCGGCATGCCTCAGCAGGGTGTTCCCACAGCCATCTTTAAAGGTACAAGAAGCACACACTGAGAACCCCGAACCCTGGGTTCTAGTCTTGACTGGGTCACCAACTCACGAGATACAGAAGGAAGGGTCCATGGCTGGGCCCCCATTTCCCCTGTCCATAAGCAGGTCTGTGTGGTTTCTGAAGTTCCTCCCATGACCAGAAATAGTATGGAAGTTCCTTAAAAACTTAAATATGGAATTACCATCTGATCCAGACACTTCCAGGTATATATCTGAAAGGCTGGCAAAGCAGAAACTCAAACAGGTATTTGTACACCCATGTTCGTAGCAGCATTATTCACAAGAGTCAAGAGAGAAGGAATCCAAGTATCCATCGATGGATGAATGGATAAACAAAATGTGGTATAATCACATAATTCTGACAAATGCTACAACATGTACAAACCTTGAAAACGTTTTGCTAAGTGAAATATGCCAGTCACAAAAAGACAAACATTGTATAATTCCACTTATGTGAGGACCCGGAGGAGTCAAACTCATGGAGACAGAAAGTCGCATGCTGGCTGCCAGGGGCTGGGAGGAGGAGGGAATGGAGAGTTATTTTTTAATGGATGCAGAGTTTCAGTTTTACAAGATGAAAAAGTCCTGGCGATTAATTGCACAACAATGTGAATGTACTTAACACTAAATATACACTTAAAAATGGCAAAGACAGTAAATTTTATGTTATGTGTATTTGACCACAATTTTTAAAAAGTATTTTTTAAAGAAAGAAGGAAACTATGGCCGTAGCTCAATGCAGAGAGGTCTGCCACATCTCACATACCAAGTATATTTCCTTTACAAGAAGAAAGAAAGATGAAAGAATGAAAGGAAGAAAGAAAGAAAGAAAGAAGGAAGGAAGGAAGGAAGGGATAAAAGAAAGGAAGGAAGGGAGAAAGAAAGAAGAAAGAAAGAAAGAAAGAAAGAAAGAAAGAAAGAAAGAAAGAAAGAAAGAAAGAGAAAGAAAGAAAGAAAGAGAGAGAAAGAAAGAAAGAAAGAAAAAGAAAGAAGAGAAAAAGACACCAAGGAGACTTGTTATTTAAAGGAAATTGTAGCACAGTCTTTTGTGGCAGGGAGAATCCTGTCTGAGTAAGAGAAAGCCACCTCTTCCATCAGGTCTGTGTCAGCTCTAGGCTATCAAGTTTTGCAAAACCAGGCATATTTTCTCCTCCTAATGCACTAGGCATTGAGCCAGCATCTAACTACCGTGAGGCTGGCGCATCAGATGCCCTTTACCTGCTGCTGGGGGAATAACAGCCTGGGTCCTAGGTTCGGCAGTCAAGGCCCTCCATGATCTGGTACCAGGAAAACTGCAGACTTCACGCCCTCTAAACTCCAGTATCACTCCCCACCGGCTTTGGGTGTCTCCTCACCCCACCCCGTGACTGCACATCACCCCTCAGAAACTGCCCTGGGCCATCGGAGCCAGACTCTTCCCTTTGCCCGTCCACGCCCCACTCCCTTGGCTTCTTGGTTAATCCTCATGGTTCCACACCGCCCACCAACCGGACGTGGCGGATGAGCTCCTTGAGGGAGGGGCTGTGTGCTGTTCACGTTGTCTCAACCCGGTTACAGCACCACAGTAGGTGCTCAAAAACATTTATGAAAACAAAGTGAGAATAATCCTGTATTGCATCTCTGTATTATCCACCCAGATGGAAAAATTAAGTCCCACAGAATCCGAAACACCCAAGCTGGACAACTTTGGGCAGGGGAAATCTCATCTATGAAAAAATTAAAACTAAATAAACTCTTAATCATAATTATAAGCATGGGGAGTACTCTCTGTGACCCTCACACTTTCCAGGCTGATCTTTTAAAATCCTTCCAAGAGCCTTGTAAAGCAGGCACTCTTACTGTGCCTGTGATACCGACAAAGAAGTTGAGGCTCAGAGAGGTTAAGGAACTTGCCCAGGGTCTCCCAGCTAGCAAATGGCAGCTGGGATTTGAAGCCAGGTGAGCCAGTGTCCCCAGCAGCACCAGATGCTGTGCGAGCAAGATGGCCTCCTGCGCTGCTCCCTGGAGTGCCCCATAGGCTGGGCCACAGCCACTACCGCCTCCGGGAGCTGGCAGCTGAGCCAGGCACAGGGCGAGGGCAGTGGTGGCAGCTTCACTCAGCGGCGCCACCCTCTGCTTTGCCTGGCGATGAGTGGATGGCGCTGCCAGTCCTGGTTAGCGCCCTCATGGCTGACTGATCGGCTGTGCCCAGGGCACAGCTGCTGCTGCCACCTCGGCGATTCTCTGAATTAACTCCGCAGCTCACTGACCTGTTGGAAAGGTAAATTCAAACTGCAGAAGAGGGGAAAACCCTCTGTCCTTCACCTGCCACTCCTCTCACTACTTCAGCAAAGGACCTGTGCCCCACCCTCAGGTGTCCCCAGCAGAGCCCCCAGGCTGAACGGGGAGGGACACAGGGTATCTCTGGGACCCCAAGGGCTGGATTCCTGGAAAGTCAGAGCAGCAAGGGTCTTGGGAGGCCTTCCTCCTGCCTCCCTCCAGGCAGGCATCCCCCCTGCTGTGGACCCTGGGTGAGGATGGCGCACTGCGGGCATCCCCAGAGATGCCGACTGGGCCTCTGTGGGAAGTGCTGACCAGGAGCCCTGAGCAGCAGGCTGGGGCCAGACCAAGAGGCCAGCTGATCGCCTCAGCTCCCAGTGTGGCCGCAGTTGGGGTCCTTGGGGAAACTGAGGCAGGGCTGTCTGCCCAAGCAGGTCACCTGAATCTTGTGTATGGAGCTCAGGGCTTAATGCAGAGCCTCTGGAGGGACTTGATCCCTTCCCTAGAGGGGGATGAGGCCAGGCACAAATGGCCCAGGTCCAAGGCAGAAGGAGAGCAATCAATACCTCGTGTTGATCCAGAACTTGGAAATTTACTAAAATACTTGCACAGTCTCCATTAATCCCCAAGCAATCCTCAGATATTGTAGCAACCAATGCTTACTGTGCTCTTACTAAGTGCCAGGTACTAAGTGTCCCCTGTGTATTATCTCATTTAATCCCCACAACAGCACTGTGGGGTTGGTATCATTACAGCCTCTCCATGTCACAGATGGAAAAACTGAGGCACCGAAAAGTTAACTAACTTTGCCAAATTCACATGGATACTGAGTGGCTGAGCTGGGATTTGAGCCCAAGCACTTTGGCTCCGGAATCCGGGTGCTGTTTGTCATGGTGCTGAGCACGTGGTATTTCCATGCATAATAACAGAGAGAAACAGAGACTCACTTAAACCACCCAAGGCCACACAGCCAAGTCAAAGGTGAGGGCAGGATTTGGACCAGGTGACTTACCTATGGTCACTCCCTGCAGTTAAGTAGCAGAACTAGGATTTGAGTCCAAATCCTTGCATTTAAAATCCAGGAAAGTCACAAGGTCAGAGCAGGGAGAGAAATTCCGTTCTGTTAGCAAATCAGGAAAGGCTTTCTGAAGGGAGCAGCAGTAGAAACAGACCTGAAAGTGTGGAGACAGGGGCAGGGGACCGCATGAGCAAAGGCAGAGTTGCTGGGAAATGGCAGCAGCAAGCAATGTCCTTTGGATGAAGCACAGGTTGTGCGTGGAAGGATGGCCCAGGTAGAAGGAGAGACTGGTGCATGTGAAGCCTTGGCCGCTTGACCTTTGCTACCTGTCCTTAGACAAGTAACTTCACCACTCCATGCCTCAGGTTCCTCTTCTGGAAAATGGGAATAATAATAGTACACACCTCACAGGGGCTTGGGGAGGATGATATAAAACACGGAGAAAGTACTTAAGCACCTACTGTGTGCCACCCCCAGGTTAGAGGCTTAGGGAATATTATTTATATCACATTAATTCTCAAAGGCGGGTATCATTAACCACATTTTACAGATGAGGAAACTGAGGCTCTATAAAGTTAAGCGTCTTAGCCAAGGTCTCAGAACTACTAAATAGTGGAGGTGGCCGAAATCAAGGAGAGGCTTGATTGACACATTGGGGAATGTGGACCTTCTTGGCTGGTGCAGGTAGGTAGTGGGGTGTCCTTGAAGGTTTCAGGGCTGTGGGGTGTACCTGTCAGTAGCCAAGGCTCTCCCTGGCTCAAATAGCAAGACTTTGCAAGCACGGGCCCCACCTCTTCACCTGCCACCCGTCATTTGTGCACTGGAGATACTTCGTGCACTGGTGCTAAGTAAATAAAAACAACGATGCGGCTTAATTAAGACCGTGGAAAGCAGGTGCTATTTCCTGCCAGCAGGGAGAAGATGGGAGTTATCAGAAAAAAATGGAGGCAGATGTTCAGAACTGAGCACAGATGCTCCCCGAACCCAGGCTCCTGGCTGCCATCCCTCACCTATCTGCGTGAGAGGGTAGGTGAGGGGTGATGGGTGGTCCAGCCAGGGAGGAGGCCCAGCCTCGTGAGGAAAACCTCGGGCCCGGGGCAGCCAGCACCGTTTGGGGGCTGTATTTCACGCCCCCTTGGTGCCTCGGAGGACAGGCTGTGAAGCTCAACTAACTGGATTTGAATCCTTGTCACTTTTGGCTGTGGAACCTCAGGCAAGTAACTTCTCCATGCCTCAGTTTTCTCATCTGGAAAATGGGGATGCTGATAGTATATATGTCATAGGGATTGAGGGAGGATAAAACAGAACAAGTACTGAATGCTTAGAACAGCCTCTGAGTTAGAATGAATGCTGTGTGTTAGCTATTATTAACATCTTTTTTAATAGATACATGGTTTATAAAAAATGGATACAGTCCAAAGTCCTCCCTAATCTGGCCCAGATCCTTCTTTCTGGCTCATTGATTGCTCAGCTTTCCACCCTCCCCCCTGCTGGACACAACCTACCCTCCCACCACCTAGAACTTCCTTCTCTAAACATGCCTCCCATCCTTAAGCCTCCCTGCTTTGCTGATGCTAATCATTGTGCCCAGGAGGCCCTTATGCTCCCCTGTCAGTAGGGAGTTTTCTTGTGCAATCCTTCAAGATCCAGTTATGTTGCCCCTTCCGTGAAGATTCCCAGTGGCCTCCCCAGGCCTCCCTCAAGACCTCTCACTTTCTCCGTGGCCTCCCATCTGCAGTTTACCTCCCACCTCCCACGTATGCTGTGTCTGCGTGCACACAAAGCCTTTTCCAGAATAAGTGCCTCTGCAGAGAGAACTGTGTCCATCTCCATACACAACCCACACTCCCAGGGCCTAACTCAGTGCATTCCACAGCAGGTGCTCACAGACACCAGAGGATGGGAAGGGAGGAAGCAGGGAGGGAGGGCAAAGGGTAAAGCTTCGACTCTGCAGAGAAGGGTCTTGGGGTCCAGGAGGAGGAAGGCGTCCGCGGGCAGTGGGGAACCCGGGCATCCCTACCATGGCCATAGCCTGAGGCCCCTGAGAAGCTCAGAGGCAGATGAATAGAGCTGAGAGTCCATCAGGAGTCATCAAGCCCTACTCACCCATGTCTTAGATGAGGAAACTGAGGCCCAGAGAGTGACGCCTCCTGAGTTATCCAGGTAATTCATGTCAGAGCTGGGACCAGAACCTAGTCTCTGTTGGGAGCTTTTTCCACCATGCAGTATGGCTACTCGTGATCTCCAGGCCCTGTGCCCTACTGTCCCCACCCAAACATTTGACCACTTTTTTGGGCTATGCTTGATGAATGTCAGTCAGTAACAGAGTTTGCAGGAAATATTGAATTACAAGGCTTGGGGACTTTGGGGGTGGTAAGACCTGGGGTGAAATAGGAAGAAATGACATTGAAGGAGTCAGGCCACAGGTCATCAGGCTGTAGGACCCAAGAGTGCTACTGCTGGGACCTTAGAGGTCTTCCGGTCCTGCCTGTCCATCTCTCAGAACAGGGAAGCAGAGGCAATCCTCCCAGCCGCCCAGGTCCCGGGCCTCAGAGGTGCAGCAAGGCGGGCCAGCCCTGCCCACTGCCTCTTCTCCTTTACCAACCCCTGCCCCAGGACCTTTTCCCAGTCTGGACTTGACTGGTATTCTAGGCTCATCTATACTGGTTTCTCCTTGGCCATCCTCCTTCCTCTTCCTAGGGACTCAGAGACAGACAGTCCTTCTACCCCTGCCCCAGGAGATGGGGTTGGCAGAGATCAAACCAAATGACGGTGGAATTTAAAGTGGTTGAAATACACTGATGGTTGGAAAGACAGTGAGACAGAGCAGAACCAGAGTCCTGACTGCTTCTTGCAGGAGAACAGAACAGGGACTGGTGACTGATGCGTCCACCCTCTGCCAGGGCTGGCTCCATCCTGCTCCCCCATGAAGACGAGGGTGAGAAGGAAGGAGAGGAAGAGGGGAGGAGGATGAAGAAACACCAGCTGAGCCCCAGGCCCTGGATCGGTCACTTTCCGTGATTATATGCATTTAATCCTCGCGACAACCCATAAGGAGGGTATTATTCTACGGATGAGGAAATTGAGGCTTACAGAGGTTAGTAACTTGCCTGATGTCAAAGAGCCAGAAAGTGGTGGAGCCAGGACTCACAAATCCCACGTGATTAACTATGCCTGGCAGTGAGGAGAGGGAAAAAAACACAGAACAGGACCAAGATGCAAGGAAAGACCTAAGAAGGCACTGAGTCCTTCCCCGAATCCCCATCACATTCCAGAATCTGAAACCAGCTGGGGGGTGGGGGGTGGGGGGGGGTGGGGCGTGGCTTGCCTAAGATCACACAGCAAGTCAGCAGGACAAGACAGCAGCCTGGACTTGAGGTGGGTGGACCCAGAGCCCTGGAATCCTCACCACGCTGCGTCTCCAAGGTCCCCTCCTGCTTCTCAATGCCAGTCACTCTAACCCCTCAGGGGATGGATGTGGCATCAAAAGCAACACCGCAGCACAAGCACAGAAGTGGAAGATTGGAACGAGGGGTGCTAAAGATGAAGATAGAGAATGGACCCCATAGGGCTCCCCCGCAGAACTGGGAAAATGATGGGACTCGTGCTTCTGCAGGCAGAGGGGGCTTTTCTGGGGGCATCGTGTGTTGCTTCCCCAATGTGGAGGCTTAAATGTCCTGCTTTGACAAAAACCCAGACTACCTGAGATAACATACGTGAGAATGGCTAGCAGTGTGCCTGACATATAGTAGATGGTCAATAAACGTTCATTCCTTTTATGCAAGGGTAATGATCAATCCTCTGGATGGAGCCCATTTATTCTTGATCCAAGTATTTATTGAGCACCTATTACATGCAAAGAGCTTTCAAGCAGCCCCTCTGGCCCATGCCAAGCGCCCAGCTGCACTGAGCTGGTCTCCAGCTTCCCACAGGACTGCACTGCCCCATTCCTCTCAAGAGCTCCAGCTGGCTTCGGAACTTCCATTGGCCACCTCCAAGGCCATGTCCAGCCTCATTGCACCTCACCCATTCAACAAGGGGCTTATCACTTGGTCTTCCCAGAGTTGGATTTCTTGAGCCCAACACAGGTGGTCAACCCATCCAAGGTTAGATACAGTCACACAGTTTGTATAGTGTGACCATAGGAAAAGGAAAAAGTGACTTTGAAAGTTCGAAAGGTATGACACACACTCCTGATTTCCTGGGTATGGCTCAGGTAGCCCCTCACCTGGATTCCAATGGTCTCTCAGGCTCTGCAATTTCAGGCTCCCTTGGGAAACCCCTCTCTAGGTGGGCAGCCTTCCTGCCTGTTTTCCTTACCCGTCCAAGGTGGAATCAGGTATGCGGCACCATGCTACAGGGGTTACAGCACGTCGGTACCCTTTGGGAACCCTCCCACAGCACCAGGAAAGAACTTCAGAGTCAGGCAGCCCTCGTTCAGATCCCAGCTCTGCCACTCTCTAGCTGTGTGACTATAAGCAAGTTACTTCACCTCTCTGAGCCTCAGTCGCTGCTGCAGAAGAAGAGCATAACAATACCTACCCTGTCTCCTGGGGTCGAGGATTAAATGAGACAATGCAACTAGAAAAACTTGCATTTTGCCTGACTCAAAGGAGGCGCTCAGAAAATGGAAGCTGTGATTATTATGCTCAAGTCTCCGCCTCCAAATCAATTGCTCTGTTTCTCTGCTCTGCCTGCATGATGTCAGCTCTGTGCCCCGTGGGAAACATAACCAAGCAAAAAGTCCTTTCCCCTGGCTGGTCTCCACCCTCAGTCTCAGAGGGTCAGGGCAGCCACACATGGCTGGGGACAACTGCCAGTTCCATTAGCAGCCAGGGAAAGGAGCAGAGACACACACTCCCCTAAAAGCCGGGTTATTTTCCACTTCACCCACCAGCAGAGTGAGCAAGGGGCAGATGGGGAGGGAGGCAGGGAAGAGGTGATGCTAATAGGACCAGGAATGCTGGCTACCCTCCCCCGCCAAACACCTTTGCCCGTGGCCCCAAAACAAGCAGCTCAGAGACTCTAGCCCGACTCCAGACCCTGAGACACTCTGCCAGTTTCCCCCTCCCACTCCCAGGGAGGGATCAAGCTATCAGCCAGCATGTGACCACTCACCAGGGTGAACACCCACTCGGCGTCAGCACATAGGAAGGAAAGGATTTCTTGAGCTCCTAAGCATCAGTCCACTTCTTGCTGCCGGTTCACCCTGGGACTTGGAAGTGCAGACGTGCATGAAGAGTCCTGGGGATTTGGCTTTGCCCCCCTGGCTCTGGGTCAGAGACTTGCTGGCCAGCCCATAGACGGCTGCAATCAGAAAGCAAGCAGCATCACAGCCTCAATGGAAGGAGGCCCAAGCAGACCAGCGGGCGCAGGCCAGACGAGGAGTTCTGCGCCGGTGAGAACAGGGCAATATGGCAGCAAGAAGTAGGGAGACAGCTATGGGAACAGGACTCCCTTCCTAGAAGAACCTTTATCCCAGAGGAAGTGGCTTCTCAAATGGAGATACCAGGCAGGCCCTTGATCACAAAGTCGGCAAGAACCAGGGTCAAAGTTCAAAGCCTGACCAGCAGCTCAGCTGAGTTCCCTCCCATTCCCTCCTCCCTGGGGACACGGTTCATCCTGCTTTGGATATGGCTGAGGCCACAGAAAGTATAGCAACTCCAGACAATCGGGGGACAGCCAGGCCACCCAGCCGGGGGCACACTCCTGGCAGCACTGGGTGGTGAGAATGGGTCGTGCACACACTTTCTTTGCAGTTGGGGAAAGGGCCTGGGCTCTGTCTATGAGTCAGGGACAGGACAGAGAATAAGTACTGCCCACAGGGCTCAGGAGTGGGTCTCCCTGCTGCTGGGAAAGGAAGCAACATTATCCAGAGGGCTGATGGGATCCTCATAGGGCAAGGCAGAGCCAAGGTGGGGAACCAGGAGTGGCCAACCTGGAATAGAGCTAGACTATAAGCTCCTTTCCTCCAAGGACTCAGTCTAGTCAACTTCCTGTGCTCGGCATAGAGAAGGTGCTCATTAAATATTCATCGAATGAATGAATGAACAAAGGAACAAATGAAAGAACAGACAAACCATGAAAGACTGAAGACTACCAATGCTGGGAGTGTGCCTTCTTTATCTGAATCCTTAGAGTACTTCCTGTTGGATTCAAGTACCAGTCTATGCCTGGCCCACCTTTGTCCCACGTGCACTTTTCTTGGGTCCAGGTCTCAACTCTCTGGCAACCTGCTATTCTGGAGAGAGTGCCATGCTGGGAGTCATCCACGCTGAGTTTGCCTCCTAACTCTGTTTCAGATGGATGTGAGGCCCTGGGCAAGTCACCCCTGGGGCCTCGGGGACTTAATTGGTAGACAGTGGAATCAGGCAAGATGATTCTCCAAGGGGCCTTAGAGGGTAAGCATCCTCGGCGTCGGGAAGACACAGGGAAGGTGTTGATGCATGCAGTAAGGCCCCTGGTACTCGCGCTTGTGATTTCACTTCCTTCGCATGGCAGCCCTGTGAGGTAAGCTCCCGAGACAGCACCGGTGCCTGAGACACACACTGTAGGTGCGTGGCAGCATTTATCAGACCCATAGACCTTAGGGCTGGAAAGGACCTCAAGTGATCTGGTCCAGCCCAGTGCCATCAGTAGATAATTCAGTTCAGAACCACAAACACTTATTAAGTGCTTGCTGTGTGCCAAGCAACATGCCCAGTAGAGTGGGACAAAGACAAATGGGGCACATGAAAGGCTCTGCAGAGAGAGTGCTGGATGCCCTTCTCTCCCCTTCCTCCTGCTGTGCTGAGCTAACCCCCCACCCTAGCGGGCAAGGCCCCCTCAGGCCGGAGAAGAATGCCCAGTAACAGGATGGGTGCTGAGCCCGCCAACGCAGAAGGGAGCTGTGTGTTCTCTCTGCAGGAGGAGGCGGCTGACACCAGCCAGGTCGCGCTTCACTGGGCAGACAGGCTCGGAGGGGAAGACAACAGCTTCCTAACAACAAGTATTAGGAGATAAGCTATTAGAGGCGCCCTATCGGGCTCTCTTTCCCTGGGCATCACCAAGGCACCCGCCAGCCATCGGCTTTCCTCCTCATCCAATTATGTGACTTCATACATTCTGTTCCCCCAGCCTGAGCTGGCTCGTGACTGCCAGCACCACTGGGGCTCGGGCAGTTACGTGGGGACCCAATGACAACAGAGCAGGGGATGGCAAAAACACCCTTGCAGGGGGAGCAAACGGGCAGGGGAGAGATGTCCCTCTCCCTCCTTCAAGAAAGCACTTTGCCAAATCTGCTCTCAGAATAACAGGGAAAGGGACAATGGACAGGGGAGAGGCGTGAGGGCTTGGAGATGAAATCGGCCTTCGTCTCATCTCCAGACTCCACTAAGCATTCTGGAAGAGATGGGAAGTGATTATGGAGAGAGTGAGCGCTTGTGGGAGGGAGAGAGGAAGGGAAAAAGAAAGGAGGAGAGCGGAGTGAGCCCAGGCATGCGTGCACATGTGCACACACACACACACACACACGCACATGCACACATACACAGACGCACTCAAACACATACACAGATCCCCTTATCTGATTAAGGATCCAAGGGAAGTCGAAAAGCTTCTGGAAAATTAAAATGACCCACGGGGTTAACCAGGCAAGATCCGCAGGCAGGTAACAAAAACCAAGCCTCGTGGGGATTTCCTTTGCTCTGGGTGAGTTCTCCAGGCTCTGTTCCTTAGACCAGAAGGACAGCAAGTCAGCCAGAGAGGGGGAGCTTAGGGCAGTATCTGCCTCTACCAGGCCTCCAATTCTTATCCCCCGGCGGGCCCTGTGGCTGGCGGCTGGGACCTAAACCCTTTGCTCTGGAAGGCAGGGTACAAGGAGGAGAATGGGAACAAGGACAGGGCATTTAATTCTGCCCAGAGGCATGAGAGATGGATGCTGTCTCCTCCTTCATTCCCTGATCGCTGCTCTGGCCTCTGCCAAAAAAATGCAATGGTTCTGGAGACAGATGCAGCCTCTTCCCTAAACTCTAACCAGCAAGCAAAATGGCCAGGAATGCTGCTGGTGGCCTGGATCTAGTCCTACTTCTGCTGTCACCTTGCACCAGTGACTTCAGGCAAGGACCTTTCCTATCTGGGCCTCCATTTTCCCTGCTGTAAAATGGGCACTGGGACTCAAAGCTCTAGAAAGGCCCCTTTAGCCCTGGCACTCCAGGGTTTTAGGACAGCCGGAGGGTGGGGCTGCAACCCTCTATAGGAAGCTGAGCTGAGTTGGTAGATCCACTGACCTTTTTCTGTCCCAAAGGGATGGAAAAGATTATGGTGAGGTGAGTTGCTCTGGGGGCCACCAACCCAGGTCTGGGTTAACTGGGGCAGGACAGAGTTTAAAAGCCACAGATGACATCGGCTTGAAATAAGAGCAGACTCTCCACCGCGCCTGTGGAGCTGTTTGCCAAGCTCTGTAACATACTTGCAAACATCGCAGAATACACATATTAGGAAGCTAACAAGTTGCCTGGCATTGAAAATATATCATACACAGTGTCAGATATACTTAATATGCATTTACAACGATCCTTTTTTTCTCCCCCTACTTGCAACAGCATATTTTGCTTCCGTTTTTGAAGAGTTTATTTCCCACGGTGTTACAATCAGCCAGTGGTATTAACTCGGCAACTTGGCCAGGCCTAGAGCAGTGCCGTGCACACCATCAGCACTCAGTGGATGTTTCTGGGGGCAAATTACACCCTCAGCAGGGTTGACCTTGGGCTCTCTGGTCACCAGGAGCCGCTGAGGACTATAGCTGCACTCTTAATTTCTCTCCCTTGGAGAAGGCGGTAAGAACCTTGGCTTTATTAGCTCTGGAAACATTACTTCATCCACTCAGAGAACTTCTTGCTTCTTGGCAAGTCACTCCTGGAACTGTCCTAGCCCAGCCTGAAGCCCTAAGTGTTGGATTTCTCAAATCCAGAGAAACAGGAAAGCTGCAGCTCTGGCTCTTCCCCTTATTAGCTGCAGGACTTTCTTTCATGCTTCTAAGCCTCAGATTCCTGAGCTGTGAAAGGAAAGTGTTGACCATTTTTGGAGTTGCTGTGAGGACTCCATGAGCTTGTAGACAGGGAAGGCATTTGCATTCTCTTATTTAGATGTGCACACATTCCCACAGCACACACTAAGTGGAAGCCCCTTACATGCCAAGCCCCGTGCTTGAGTGTAGACGGCGGAGACTACAGATAAGGTGGCCGTGGGGATCCACGTAAGTGGCATCAGGGTGGGGGTGGGGGCAGGGTGGTGTGGGAGGAACTAGCCCAGGAGATGATAGGTCTCAAGAAGAGGGGAAGTAGGGGGATACATAGGATAAAGACCAGGAGTGCAGCATGCATGCCTGGGAATACCCAGGACCACCCAGAGCCTGGGAATACAGGGAAAGGAGCAGACTGGGGGTGGAGGAAGAGAGTATTCAGTTAAGGATAAGTTGTGATCAAAAGGGGCTTGAGGTAAGGCGTCCATGTGGAAGAGTCAAGAAGGCAGCTGGATAAACACATCTGCAGCACAAAAGCAGTGCTTGGACTGGGAATAGGGATTCAGGAATCCTGTGAGTTCAGGCAGTTGAGCCAGGGAGTAGATGAGTTCTTTCTGGAGTGGGTGAAGGACATCAGGGCCAAGGACAGAACTGATGGGCTGATCAGTTTCCGCAAGTGAGAAAGAGAGGGGAGGGAATGCTGTCACGTAAGACCAAGAAGACTTGGTCAGGGAGACACACAATTGAGACAGAGAGAGAGAGAGAGAGAGAGAGAGAGAGAGAGAGAGTGAGAGAGAAAGAGAGAGAGAGAGAGAGAGAGAGAGAGAGAGAGAGAGAGAGAGAGAGAGAGAGGGAGGGAGAGAGAGAGAGAAATGGAAGAGCTGCTGTACTTTTTAAAATCATCTGTCACCCCAAACCACTGGAATGTAAGCTCCATGATGGCAGGGTTTTATTTTTTTTCTGCTTTGTTCATTGCTTTATCTCCAGTACCTAGAATCATGCCTGACACATAGCATAGTAGGGACTCAACAATATTTATTGAATGAATGAATGAATGAAGCTGAGGATGAAACTAGATAGTTCCTATTGAAATTGGCAACCAGGAGGTCATTGGTGGTCCTCACTGGACAGGGCTTGATGGGGATGGAAGGCTGGTGGTGGTAGATGAGGAGGTAAAGTAGGGCAAGAAAGAGTGGTGATGGGTAGAGGAAGCCCACGTGCAGCAATGAAGACCCAACACAGCCAAAAATAAAAATAAATAAATTTATAGAAAAAAAAGAAAAGAAAGGATGCAGGAGACTTACACACATTCTTATGTACAGGAGAAGGAGCCAAGGAAGAGAGTAAGGCTGAAGATGCAAGAGCGAGGGCAAGGATGATTGATGGACCAAAGTCCCAGAAGATGCAGGGAGAAATATAAATTGCTGAGCAAATAAAACAGATTATTGTCTCCCTCTGTTGGTCCTCGTATTATAGGAAGAGGGAAGGCTGACAGGCAGACTGATTGGGTTTGAGCTGTCCCTCACTTACCCCACCCCTTACTGGCTGGACGCTGTGTGAGCTGTTTAACCTTTCTATGCCGCAGTTTCCTTACCTGGAATATAGCGATAAGAATTCCCACCTCATATATTTCTGGGAGATTAGATGAAAGACTTCATTTAAGTGCGTGGCACATGGAGATCTCTTGACAAATACCAGCTCCCCTTCCCTTAATACTATCTGTTCAGTCAAGAAGGAAATTTGACAGTACTTTTTTTTTTATCTCATCAGCCAACACCAGGGTATCTTTTTTTTTTTTTGAATGCTGCTCTTGAATGGAATTGATGGTTTAGCCTCTCTGAGACTTTCCCTGCAGCGGCTGGAAGAAGGATGCTAACTGCTTCCCTTCTGCAGGATCTCAAGCCAGCACCTGAGCAATGAATGCAAGGTACCAATGCCAGACTGGCCAGTAGGGTCCTGTGAGGCTGGAGAGGGGCATCGAGTCCATTAACGTGAGTCTCCATTGTCACTTATCCCAAAATGCTCACAGCCACCACCCTCGGGCCCCAGATCCTAGGAGGTTGGGGTTTGGATTAAATATTTCTGGTTTCACCTCCCACCTCCGCCCCTTAACCAGCTGTGCAAACTTGGGTAAGTCCCTTATCCTCTCTGAGCCTCACAACAACCCTGCAGAGCAGAATTTATACTCTCATTTTACCCAGGGAGGAATTGAGACTCAAAGAGGTAAAGTAACTTACTCAGGATCACACAGTATATTTAGTCCGGGTCTCAGCAGGAACCTGATGGCAAACTGAAACTGAAATAACTTGAGGAAAGTTTAATGAAAGGGTTATTTGAAAAGGCATGGGCAGGGCATAGGGAAACCATAAGGGATATAGAAGTACCTTGGGGCAGGTAACTACTAGTGCCTTTACCTGAAAGGGAGATTCCCACAACCCAAGGATGGAAAGGGTTGTGTGGAGAGGGCCACCTAGCAAGACCCATGACCTTTAGTTAAGGGACCACATAGGGAGGAAAATGGAAAGTTAAATACTCCAACCTTGCTCTCCTCCCTCCCTCTCTTCTCCTGCTGGAGCTCTCCATGAGATGAGCACACACAGAAGCCAGGAGGCAAGGGAGCTCCTGAAGCAGTCCATGTAGGTCTATGCAGTGAATCTGGAGGGCAAATGGAAGATATCCAGCACACACAGCTAACTCTGAAATGGCAGAACAAGAATTTGAATCAGGGCTATCAGACCCTTTCCACTACAATGCCATTTCCTGTAGATCCTCAGTAAATGGTCATTAAATGATTGAAAAGGGATGAATACATGGATGAATACATGGATGGATGGATGGATGGATGGACGAACAGACTGATGGGTGGTTGAGTGGGTAGGTGGGTGAGTGGGTGAGTGGATGGATGGATGGATGGATGACTGGATTGGGTGGATGGATGGGTGAACGGATAGATGACTCCTACAGCTTCATTCATATGGCTTTGACTAATCTTGTCATCTGATTAGAAATAAAAGGCTTGCCAGAAGTTTTATTTCTCAGCCATAAATGGGTTCTAAGAACAAAGCCCTCTTACCAGGTTCTAAGTCTCTGTAGGAGTTGCTTGTCTCTCTCTCTTGCCTCTGGCTCATTTTTCCTGCTGCTGCTGCCATTGCTGAAGCGGCTGCTTTTGCTGGAGCTGCTCCTCTCTCTGAGATCTAAGCCTCGAGTCAGGCCAAGCCACCTGCAAACAAAGTGAAAAGAAGGCAGAGGGCAGAGGGGCTACTGCCCTTGCTCCCCTGGGGCTGGAGCACAAAGCTGAGTGATCCAGCCCCTCTGTTAGTCCAAGGGAGCTGCGGGGATGGAAGAAGGAGGGAAATGGGAAGGCAAGATGTTTGCTATAATTATTTTCATTGATCTGTCTACTTAGATCCCAAGTGCTGCAAAGCCATTGTGGCATTTAAGAAAAATAATTCAAGGTAAAAACACCTCTTCCTTCCTGGTCCCTCCTCCTTCATCAATACCACCTCAGCTTCCATCTTCCCTTTCACTCAGGCCACTGCCTCCCACCTCTTAGGTGGCCTGGGTCGCCTACAAGAGGCAGGTGAAGGCAGGAACCTAGCAATGGCAAAAAGCCTGGGCCCTGGAGTCTGCAGCCCTGGATTTGAGACTCCACTGCTCCCGGCTGGCTGGCTGGTGACCCCAGGCAGGTTGCCATCCCTCTCTGAGTTTTGGTTGCCCTATCTGGAAAATTAGGAGATAAACTGAATATGTAATGTCCTAATTTGGAACCGGTAGTCCAAGACTGGACCCCTTCTGAGGCAAAGGGACATGCCTACCATACCGTTTCCTGAAATTCTGGTTCTTGAGTGAATTTCTGATCTCCAGCGTTTGACCACAGAAGGACCCCCATACTACCATTTCTTGTTGTTTTCCAAGCCATGGGAGATTCATCCTTCCTCTTCTCTGTCCTTGACTCATTGTGGGGCACCATTCAACCCATTATACAGAGAGGAAAAACTGAGGTGCTAAAGTGGTAATTATTGCTTCCTTGCCTTGCCCACTAACTACCTGCCTGACACTTGAAATCCATAGATTTGTATCCTGACAATGATTCTTCCCTAGAGGATTCTTGAGGGAATTGTAGCTCACAGAGGTTAAAGCTGCCGCCTAAAGACACACAAGTAGAAAGTGGCAAAGCTGGACGCTGACTCGGGTCACTGTTACTCTGGAGCCCACGGCTCCAGAGTGGGCTCCACTGACTCTCCCTGCCTCTCCACACCATGTCTAAGGCTGAGCCTAAACCCAGGCCTCCTGCCTTCCAGGGAGAAAAGCTCTAAGACACACCCTGACCCAGCAGAGCAAAAGGAGCAGGGAGGGAACTTGGTTGGGAAAACCCCCTCATTCAGGAAGTCTTCTGAGCGCCGCCAAGCCATCCCAGGGCATCAGGGGAAGATGTAATCAGGGTGACCGCACATGTTTCACGGACTCATTAAAGACCATGTTCTGGGGTAAATGATTGCTTTCCCCCAATCCTGCTGAAAAGAAAATCAATCGCCTCTTTGTAGATTTAGGACGGGATAGCTGGCAATTAGAAAACACTTCCCCAGGCAGGCTCTGGGGAAAGGGGTCTCTTTCCATCTCCCATTCATTCTATCAGTGACACCCCGGCTGAGCCTCCAGGCTTGCAGGAGGCTGGGGATGTCCTGGGCCGTGTCCAGGGATGTGGCTGAGGTCTCATTGGGTGCCCTGGGCTCCTGGTCCCATCTCTGCTACTGAGGCTTCATCTGGGGGCCTCCACCCTCTCTCCCCATACCTCCACCCCCCATCCGTGCCCCATCAGCTAATGGATTTTTCTCTGTACAGAGAGATTTACTAAACAACGGAACTAGGACGCATTAAGTCTGCGGGTTTGGAGGTTTGTTTTAGAGCAATTCTTGCCCGGAGAACTGGCCGCTGAAACTGAGATGCATTCTTCTCAGAAAATATTGATTTCAACTAGAAGCAAATCCAAGAACTCACTGCTCATTGGATTCAACTGCTGGCAGCTGGAGTTTGGACTGTGGGAGAGGTCACGAAGGGCTCCGCACCTGAGGCCTCGGAGATGAGGGCAATGAAGAATATTCAGTTAAGCAAGACCTGAAAACTCACCCCCAAATATACCAAACAGATGCTCACTTTGAGCTTGACAGTTACTCGTGTATATGACCAAAAGAGGAAAATGGACATCGTCCCACATATACTGTGAGCACACCCAGTACACACAATCCCACATGAGTCTGAACTCATACACACAGGCACAGTGACAGACACATGGGCTTTATGCTTTCACCCCAAACTGGACCCCAGAGTTTTTTTCCTCCAGGAAGCTTTGCTCAACTACATCTATCTTTCCTCTCCTTTTCCATCAGAATTTTCAGCAACTCAGAAATGCATGTCCATATATGTCTTCTCTTCCTAGCATTGTTCTGCATTGCTTCTGTTTCTCCCAAAAAGTTCCCAGGGACTGGAACCACATCTATATCTTCAGCATCTCGCACAGCACCTAAGGTCCACAGTGGAAAGAGCTTGGGACCTTTAGAAATGAAATTAGTCAAGCTAAGATCTTGATCCAGTTCAGGAACCTTCTAGTTGTGGGGTCTGGGCAAAAGCTTTTCCTCTCTCGGCCTTGGTTTTCTTATTTCTAAAAAGTAGAGAAATAGGATTAGACTAGATAGATTTGGAGAATTTTCTCAGCTACTTAAAATAGAACAGAGCCATTGTGGTTCTTAGTTCTAGAAAATGACCCCCCGCCACCAAGCTTCTCAATACTTGGCAGAGGTTCTTGGATGGAGTAACCTGAAAGCAACCCTCTCCTCTCAGTCCCTGAGACGAGGGAGCAAAGTTCTGGGGATGCATGGCAATTTAATACAAAGAAGAGAGGCAACAATTTTGATAAGAGATTTGAGCTCTTCAGTAAAGAAAATATAGAGATGGCAATGTCCAGGAGGAAAAAAAAATTCCCCTCCACCCTTCCTGGTTCTTCTGGTTGGTCTAAGAATTAAAATGCCATAAGACGGATTAATAGGAGAAAGTCAAATTTAATTATGTACATACAGGGAATCCACACATGAGAGATTCCAAAGACAGTCAGGTCAGATGAGGTATATATGTCACCCTAGACTAAGGAAAAGGGCGTAGGGGTCTGGGACTTCAAAGGGAAGGAAGGCAATTCATAGGAAGATGAAAAAGAGTAAACGTTGGTAAACAAATGTTTGCTGCACTATAGAGACCATGGGACACGGAGAGGACTTTGATCAAACATGCCTTGCTAAGTTTCCCCCAGGCTACCACACCTATAGCTCATATTCTTTGTAGATATCTCTGGCGGGAGCTCACTTCCTAGACCAGGCCATTTAGGCAATTAAGGGGGAGGTAAAAGGAAAGACTTCCTGAGTTTTCTGTTTCTTAAAAACAATCAGCCTGAAATAATCCCCATGCCAAAGAGACACATTTGGGTCCTACACCACAATATACCTGCTAGCGTGGCTACACAATCTTTTTAAACTGACGGTATGAAATGCTGGCGAGGATTGGAACTTTCATACACTGCTGATAGGAAAACAAAACGTACAGCCACCGTAGAAAGCAATTCGGCAGTTGCTTATAAAGTTAAACAGGCTTACCACATGACCCGGTAATCCTAGTCCTAGGTATTTACCCAAGAAAAAATGAAAACTTACGTTCACACAAAAACCTGCGCTTAATGTTTTAGAGCAACTTTCTTAGTAATTGCCCAAACTGGGAACAATTTGAATATTCTTCAGTGGGTGAATGGATAAACAAAATGTGGTATATCCATATAATGGAACTCAACAATAAAAAAGAATAAACAATTGACACGTGACAATATCATAGATGCACTTGCATTTTGCTAAGTGAAAGAAACCTGACTCAAAAGGCTATATACTGTATGCTTCCATTTATATGAATTTCTAGAAAAGGGAAACTACAAGGATGGATAACACACCAATGATTGCCAAGGGTGGTGGGGAGGAGAGGAGAGCAAACAAGAGAATTTGGGCTGTGACAGAACTATTCTGTGTCAAGATCGTGGTGATGGATACATGACGCTCTGAACTTGTCAAAACCCATAGAACTGTATGCTACAAAGAGAAAACTCTTCTGTGTGTAAACTTAAAAATAACTTTTTAAAATGAAAACAAAAAGCTAAAGGAAATTGCTAACATGACCGCTTTGACATAGCTCTGTTAAAATGGTGACATCAAATTGGCCCCATCAGACAGATGAATAGATAAAGATGTGGTACATATATACAATGGAATACTACTCAACCATAAAAAAGAAAAAAAAATGCCCTTTGCAGCAACATGGATGCAACTAGAGGTTATCATAGTAAGTGAAGTTAGTCAGAAAGAGAAAGACAAATACCATATGATATCATTTATATGCGGAATCTAAAATATGACACAAATGAACCTATCTGTGAAACAGAAACAGAATCACGACACAGAGAACAGACTGGTGGTTGCCAAGGGGTAGGGAAGTGGGAGAGGGATGGAGTGGGAGGTGGGGATTAGCAGATGTAAGCTTTTATATATAAAATGGATAAACGACAAGATCCTACTCTAAAGCCCAGAGAACTATATTCAATATCCTTTGATAAACCATAATGGAAAAGAATATTTTTAAAAAAGAATGTGTATTTATGTATGACTGAATCACTTTGCTGTACAGCAGAAATTAACACAACATGGTAAATCAACTATACTTCAATTAAAAAAAATTGTTTTTAATTGGCCCCGTCAAACCATTAAGCTTCAGCCCCCCTCTTCCCTTCATCCCTGTGCATCTGGGATAGAGATGGGAAATTTTTCAGGGGAGCAAGAAATGATCAAAGTTTACTACTCTCCCCTTCAACTTCTTTCATGTCCCCTGTAAGCAGTCCTTGGCAGTCAGGCAGAAGCAGGTGCATCTTTGGGGATGGAGAATCCTTCTGCTGTGGCAGCCCAAGCTTGCTTGGGGCGGCCACAGAGGTAGCAGAAGTGGAGCTGGCTGAGCAGGCCTGGAGGGCAAGGGGACCTCTGGGTTTCCTTCTACTTTGCCCGGCCTGAAATCCAGGGCAGACAGGCAGACAATGGGCCACGGCAGAAGCCCAGGTGGAAGGAGAGGAAAAAGGAATCCCCTATAAGCTCCTGTGGTGGAGGAGAAAGAGGAAAAGAAAGAGGTGAGGGAGATGCACGGTGTTGGTGTCCATGCACCAACCTGATCAGCCAGTTCCATCTTTCCACTCACTTGTAGGACCTTAAGCAAATAGCTGGTTGCCAGTTAAAGTGGGTTATGTTTTCCCTTAGCTTCTTCATCTGTAAAGATGGAAAAATAATCGTACCTACCCTTGAAGCTTATTGAGATTATTGAGTTAATATTCACTCATTCACTCAACGGATATTTATTCCTCATCTATTATGTACCTGTCACTGTCTTATGTGCTTAGGATAGAGATTAAAAATTCTTATTTTCATGGGCTTGGCATTGTAGGGAGCAGAGACAGATAGTCACAAAGGGTGACTATGTTATATGGTAGGTGGTGGAAATGCTATGAAGAAAAGAGGCTAGAAATTGACAGGAAGAGCGGTCTCTCCTATGCAGAATGATCAGGGAAGGGAAGACCTGCTGAGGAGGTGGCATTTGAGCAGAGATCTGGAGGAAGTGAGAGAGTGGCGTGGGGAGGGGAACATCCCATGCAGAGGGAAGAGCATGGGCAGAGGCTCTGAGGCAGCAGTGTGCTTGTCAAAAGCCAGGGTGGCTAGAGCGAAGGGAAAAGGGTAATGAGATCTGAGAAGCAGTGAGGGACCAGGTGATGAGGGGCTTGATGACCACTGTGCGTGCTTTATCTTTTATTCAGAGTGAGATGAAAAGACATTGACAGCCTTTGAGGAGTGACATGATCTGACTCGTGTTTTAAAAGGATCTCTCTGGACAGCTTGTAAAAAAAAATAGACGGTAGAGCAGCAGGCATGAAGGTCAGTTGGGAAGTTATTGAGTAACGTAGAGGAGAGATGATGGTAGTTTGAACAAATAGAAACACATATATGATACTCGAGCCAAGCCCGGCACAAGGAAAGTGCTCAGTCAGTGTTACCTATAATTATTATTGCTAGTATCATCAAGTTCATCATCACTGTCAAGAGTAGGGAGTCAGGGAGACCCCAACACAGCCCTTGTCCCTGGAGAGAACGAACAGAAGACCCTGCTGGACTCCATGTGGAGCTGTGTGAACCTGCGGGACCCAGAGCCTCCAGGCAAAGGTTCCCCATTGTCCCTGTGTCTCTCTCTCAATCTGTCCCCTGAGAGAAGTGACAGGGCTTTTTGACACTACATTTGTTTGGGGAAAGAACTAAATGGAGAAAGGCTGGAGGCATAGAGCTCTTGAGGATGGGAAAGCAAATGAGAAGAGCTCAGGCCTAGCAGCAGGTTGGCCTGTTACCTGCAACAGGTTGGTCCTGTTACTATCTGATGATCTCATTTCGTCCTCAAAATGTGTCCAGAAGTAGATAGTTTATCTCCAGTCCTCAGATGAGAAAAGCGAGCCCTAGAAAAGCCAATTATCCAGGATTAGTGATAGAAGTGGTGTCTGACGGCAGGGTGGGGTTGTTGGTCTCTCAGACACCCCTGCTCCCCGGGGCGCAGCTCAGCCTCCCCAGGTTGGGTGTGTACATTCTCTGATGTAGGTCCAAAAGCCCCCTTCAGGACTCAAACCGCAGGTCATGCTGAGAGCTTCTCCATCTTTGGATCTCCAATCCATGGAATCAACCAGCTCTGAAATCACTCTTTCTTCTGCTCCATTGTTTACAAAGGTAAGATTTTTTTCTTTGTCATAGAAAACCGTAGATCACCAAGAAATTTCATCTGTCTTGACTGTTGCTTTTTGCAAACGTAAGACTGATTTGTTCTTACCTGGTAGAATTTTCCAAATTTATCTCAGGGAAAGCCATCTATCTGTGCCAAGCAATTTGACTTCCTAGAACATTGCTGGACTTTCTGTTCTCGCCAAAAAAAAAAAAAGAAAGAAAGAAAGAAAAGAAAACTCATCAAAGCCTTTGTCTCTGTGAAACATCATGTATAACTATGTCAAAAGAAATCCAGTATCCTTGGAGGAAAGGCTAATTCTCAGAGCAGGACAGGAAAAAGTACAAGATAAGCCAGAACATCTTTATACCAGAAACAAGGAAGCTATCAAACATTATCAAAGATTATGGGATTTGTGTCAAAATGACTCAGGAGCCAACTTGAATAGGCTCCCACTGGTCAAAGCTGGTTCAATTTAAGCATCAATAAGGACAGTTCACTATATTAAAACACATAAAAATGTTTCAATTCGTGAGTTTATAATGATACTCAAGAAATAAAATAAACTGTCAGCTCCGGAGGATGCTAAGGAACAAACTCATTCTTTTGAAAACTGGCAAATAAAGGGAAAGAAGCAAACATTTATCCTGCCTTTTCTATACAAATGGTGCCACTTGTAACAAAATACTTAATGAGGAGAAATGTATCTTAATAGAATTGTTCTGGCTGACGAAGAGTGAATAACTGCAGTATCATTTGTAAAAACTGATGGATTAGTCGATGTAGGCAAGGGTCATGGGAAGCCACGTGACCAAAAGGCAACTAGATATTGACACCTCTTGTTGGAAGAACACAAACACCAAAATAAATCAAGCCTTAACCTGATCAAGGCTCCAGACCTACCTAACTGTCAGTTGACAGGTAATTTAAGGACAGAGGAACACACCAAATGGCACCATAGTATTCAGCAAAATCAGATTGTGGAAAAATCTACAGGACAAAGGACACAGTTTCTTTGAAACATAAATTTCAGGAGGGGGAAAAAAAAGATTGGATGCAGAAACTATAGATTAAAGGATACTTAAGAGACTTATCCATTGACCAAAATACACAGACTTTACTGGAACCTGACAAAAATAAGCAAAGTGCAAAAAAAAAAAAAGTTTATGAGAAATCAAGGAAATTTCAATACTGATTAGGTTTTTAATGAAATTAAGGAATTAACATTTGCTTTGGGGGTATGCACCAATTAGCTATTGCTGAGTAACAAACCACCCTGAAATTTAGTGGCTTAAGTCAACAACTGTTTTGTGTGTTCATGATTTTGTGAGTCACCAGCTTGGGCAGGTATCAGCTGGGACGGCTCAGATCTGTCCCACCCAATGTGGTCGGATCACTCCTATGTATGGACTCAACGGAACAAGCTCTGCCTCTCTCTTTCTCTCACTCCAGGTGGCCTCTCATTTTCAGGGGGCTGGGCTGTGGGCCTTTTCATATGGTGGCAGAAGCATTGGCAGCAACAGCAAGAAAGGGAAGGCCCCCATGGGCAAGTGCTTTCTGGGCTTCTGCCTTGCACCATGTTTGTCATTGTCCCATTGGCCAAAGAAAGTCCCATTGTCAAGCCCAGAGTCAGTGTAGGGGGAGAATTCACAAAGGCATAAACACTGAGAGCTGTGGTTCATTGGCGCTCATGCTGTAACCAGTCTGAGAGTGGTCGTATAGGTATGGTTTTAAAAGAGTGTTTATCATCTAGAAATAAATATTAAATATATTTATATGTGTATAAATATATCTTTAATATGGCATATTACAATATCTCCATATAAAATGATATGCTTCAGGACTTCCCTGGTGGCAAAGTGGTTAAGAATCCGCCTGCCAATGCAGGGGACACGGGTTCGAGCCCTGGTCCGGGAAGATCCCACATGCCGCGGAGCAACTAAGCCCATGCGCCACAACTACTGAACCTGTGCTGGAGCCTGTGAGCCACAACTACTGAGCCCACGCACCACAACTACTGAAGCCTGCATGCCTAGAGCCCATGCTCCGCAACAAGAGAAGCCACCATAACGAGAAGCCCACACGCTGCAACAAAGAGTAGCTCCCGCTCACCGCAACTAGAGAAAGCCCGCACACAGCAATGAAGACTCAACGCAGGCAAAAATAAAATATAAATAAATAAATAAATTTATTAAGCAAATGATACACTTCAAAGTAATCGGGGATGGGGCAGAGGGAGTGGGTCAGTGTAGAGATGAAATAAGCTTGGCCATGAGTTTATTGGTTTATTGAAGCTGATTGATGAGTATATGATAGGCTATTGTATTATTATTGTCTCTTGTATATGGCTGAAATTTTTGATGATATCAAATTCTCTTTTAAATGACTGTTCAACTCCCAATGCTACGAGGACCCAAGGGAGACAAAGGCACCCTCATTTTTGTAGCTTCTTCCAAATATCGTGTCTTGCTTCCCAAGGTAATGAGGAGTGAGGCAGCACCAGGGGAGCTTTTCTACACCCTCTGCTTCCTTCCCCTCTCTGGAGAGTCACGTGAGACTGCACAGCTTGCAAAAGCAACATGGTGAGTGAACAACTCGGTCAGCCCAGGCGTACACTATACCTATGATTTTATTTATTAGCATTCACTTTTTTTCCCAGGTTATTTTGGTACTTAGGACATGGACCTATTGTGGATGACAAATTGCAAACAACTGCAATTATTAACCAAAAGAAGAATGAGAGAATGAGGACTCAGGAGCCATAAGGAGAGTGGGGGTTAGAGGCAGGGGTCTCTACTAACAGGAAGTTAATAGGGGAGGGGAAGAGGAAAGGAGATGAGCCCCATTCAACTGGGATCAACCAACATTCACCGCATACGTAATGGATACTCAACATTTGTCTGGATGGAAAAAGGAAAAAATGTTCAATTGGATGCTATTCAGCCCTTAAAGTGTTCACCATCATTTATTCACTCCAAACACGTATTGAGTGCCTACTGCATGCCAGCCTCTATTTGATGCTAGATGAGAATAAAAAGATGATTTAAGATACTTTTCCAATCGGTATTAATGAGGACGATTCCAGTTGTAATAATACTTTACAATTCAAGTCAGCTTCAGCAGAAAAGAGAACTTATTGGCTCATGTAACTAGAAAGTCTAGGGGTGGCTTCAGGCACATCCAAGTGCTCCAACGATGTTGCCAGGAACCTGTCTCTCTCCATCTCTTGGATCTGCTTCCTTCTGCATGGACATCATTCCCAGACAGACTTTCCCACCAGCAGCAACAAGTTTACATCCTACCACGTTGGCAGCAAAAGTCCTGGGATTGGGTCTCCCTGGAACAGATTGGCCCAGTGCCCATTCCTGGTCAGGGAGAAGGAATGTTCAGATGGGCCAGGCCTAGACTGTGGGTCTCGCTCTGTGACTGGGGAAGAGGCCGGACCTACTTAGCAACACAGACAGAGAGAGGAGAAAGTTCCCCAAAGGATATTCACAGTGTGGCCAACTGGAGGAAGAAGAGAGGGTGGAGGTTGGCCTAGCAAAGCAATCAATATTCTCCAGGGCCTTAGAGTCATTCATCCACTCACTCCTTCACTCGATAAATCTTCACTGAGTGCATGTTGTGTTCCAGACTCTATTCTAGGTGCTGGAGATACAACTTTGACCAAGACAAAGTCACTGCGATTGTGTTCTAGAAGTGAAGACAGAAAACAAAGATGTCAACAATACATTTTTATTTCAATTCAGATCCTGATTTCCCACGAAGCGAATAACAATGGAGACGCTTCATGAGGGACCAGCGGGGAAGGCTCACTGCGAGGGTTTGTTAAAGCTGAGGCGTGGAGGCTGAAAGGAGCCTTGAGCATCCCATGTGCATATCGGGCGAGTAGACAGACTCCCTACCCTGCAGTACAGCAAGTGCTCTGTAAAATACAGACATAATCCCTCCCTTGGGACATCAGGAAGGAAGCAACTAAGTCCTCTGGAGGGGCTTGGGGGAGGGCAAGCACAGGGAGGGGTTAGAACGCTTTGCACAGACATTTAAACCAAGTCTTGTATGAGTAGATACAAGGTAGGACACGAAAGAGAGAAAGAGAATTAGAGGCAAGGGGATCAGGGACGTTTGAGGAAGAGTGAAGCTCCGTCTAGTGGACACCCTGGAGTGACAAGAGGGGAGAGGCTGGGCTCACCTGTTGCGATGGTTAACAAGGCCTTGATTGCCCCCATCCACAGGTAATGAGTCTGAGGGATACAGAGGTCAGATCCAAGCTTGAGTTCCTTGTGTAGCCAAACAAGACTCTGCACCTCGAGAGAAATCTGAAGGGCTTCACAGAGGAGGGGACTTTTCAGCTGTGTTTTGAATGAATGAATCCCCCTCCTCTTTATCCCCCAACAACTACCACATCTTTATGAAACAAGATAGAGGGCGAGGGGGAAGCACCAAGCAGAATAAGGCATGACCTCTGACCTCAGATTGCTGGCTGTGGAGTTGGCCAACGGACCACAGGTGAGACTCACCTTGACTCTGCACTGGAAGGAGGCTTGAATATGATCTAGCGCACCCCATAATTTTCTAACTGGGGCACTGAAGTTCTGAGACAACAGGTGCCTTGAACAAGGTCACACCGAACTGAGACCAGACTCACAGCCTCTCCCCCTGCTTCTGCGCGAATGAGGGTTTTACTCCTGGGACCCTCCACCTTGAGGTCCTGTTTCTACCCCAGGACCCCCTTTGCAAGTCCAGGTTGTTTCTAACATGTGAAGAAGGTGTGGAAACTCCCCAGCCTTTCCTTTCCCAAGTCCGGTTCCTCCAACTTGACCCTGATGTCTCAGGGTCAGACTCTTCCCTTCCACTTCCAGTGTGTCAGTCAGCCTCACAGTGCGGTGCCATGGTCGGGACTCCAGTTGCCCACAGAGAGGACAGGATCATCACCGCCTTTACCCTGAGCAGTCCAGCATCTCAACCGAGGGCCCCGTTCGGAGAAGCGGCAGCTGACCACAGCTCTCCCAGAGTCATTTGTGGCAGCCAGAGATTCCTCCAGGAAGCCCTCTAGGGAGGATACTGGTGGACTGCATGGGGCTGGCGGTGGGCAGGGGACTTAGGAGTGGGCTGGGGGAGGGAAGCTGCGATGGCCAGAGACGTGAACCTGGGCCCTTCCCTCCCTCAGCCCTGACCACCGTGCCTACCTCTGCCCTTTCTCAAGTGGTTGCTTCGAGAAATGCATGGAATCAGCGGAGCACTCTGCAAGGAGCCAGGAGGCCGCAGCCCAGGCTGCTCTGATGCAGCTCACCACAGAACCTTGGGCCACTTGGTCTGCTTCTCTGGGCCTCCCTTCCCTCATCTTGAAACGGGATGCCTACATGTTTACACACGTGCATTTCTCTTAGGCAGTGCTGACAACGATGCTGGTTGCTGAAGGCCACCCCGAAACTTCCCAAAGGCCGTCAGTTATCATGGTCTGTCCATTATCGGGAGATGGAACCTCTGTCCTTAATTTAAAATGGTTGGAACTAGGATTTGGGACTGTGACCTCCCAGCCGGAGAGATGCTCCAGGGCCCTCCCAGAGGCAGTAGGAAGGAGGAGGGCCAGATCAAGTACAGACCCCCGGTTAATCTGAATTTCAGGTAAACCATAAATACATTGTTTAGAATAAGTATATCTCAAATCCTACAGGGGACATACTTATGCCAAAAACATTTATTTGTTATTGATCTGAAATTTAAATTAACTGGCCATCCTGTATTTTTATCTGCTTAATCAGAGCCAGGTCCAGGTGATGGAGGAGGAGTTGCAAGACACCAGTGTTGGGGGACTTCCCTGGTGGTCCAGTGGTTAAGACTCTGCATTTCCACTGCAGGGGGTGTGGGTTCGATCCCTGGTCGGGGAACTAAGATCCCACATGCCACAGGCATGGCCAAAAATTTTAAAAAATTTTAAAAAAAAAAAGGGCTTCCTTGGTGGCACAGTGGTTGAGAGTCTGCCTGCCGATGCAGGGGACGCGGGTTCGTGCCCCGGTCCAGGAAGATCCCACATGCTGCGGAGCGGCTGGGCCCGTGAGCCATGGCCGTTGAGCTTGTGCGTCCGGAGTCTGTGCTCCACAATGGGAGAGGCCACAACAGTGAGAGGCCCGCGTACTGCAAAAAATAAATAAATAAAATAAAATAAGACACCAGTCTTGAGCACCTGACTGCACACCCCCATCTTCCCACCCCTCCCCCCTCAGTCCTCTTCTTGCCTCCACGTGGTCCTCACTGCCATGGGGCTGGGAGCAGGGAAGGAGAAGTGGGGAGCCCCCAGAGCAATGGCAGGGGTGGGAAAGTGTGGGGAAATAAGGCAGAGAGGCAGACAGAAAGACAGGACCTTTCAGGAGGCCACCTGCCCCTGCAGAAGTGGGCAGGTGGAGGTGGACGGAGGGGGCCACAGAGCACCAAGTTAAGGCAGCGGGCCCTGTGTGCCGGCGTCTGAGATGGCAAAGCTTCTTAGAGGTAAATTATCCCCCCTTCAAAGCAGCCCGAACCCCAGCAGAGAGAGAGAGAGAACAAAAGCCGATTACTGCTGACAAGCTGGGGTTTTTTTTAAGCCCTTCTAGTTCTCACTCTCTTAATGATCCAGCCCTGCCATCAGTCGGTGTGGCCTCGGAGGGGTGCGCAGGATGCACAAACACCCACAATAATCGCCTTGTTTTATTCCGTCTGAGGATGAGTGCCGTGGCTGAGAGGGCAGCAGACTCCAAACTGAGCCCTGGATCCCGAGAGATGTTGCCGGGCAAATGTGTCTCCCCGTCTCTGCCCCCGGACCTGCAGATCTCATTCTGTCTCCTTTCAGGATCCCCGCACCCCCATCCACACACCCACCCTGGCCCCTGGGCTTCCCTCCCACGCCCCACACGGGCCCAGTTCGCAGTGACCTCGGCATCTTCAGCAACCAGCTCCCCAGGCCTGGTGTTTAATCCTGCCCCACCCAGGGACTGTCTTCCAAAACAAGCCCTGTCAGGTTTCTCAGGGGCCGTCCCCACACAGAGACTTTCATGACTTCTGTTCAGGGATGGGAGGGACCTCAACTGTGAGCCTGCACCCCAGGCAAGGATCCCCGTGCCCTGCCCAGCCCTCAGGACGTTCTCATCTGGAGGGAAGAGTGACAAGGGCACGGCCCATCCCACTCCTGCAACCTGGAAAGGGCTTCATGGAGGCCGAGGGGAGAGCCAGGAAAGAGGGGAACCAAGGGGACTTAAGCTTCAGTGTGTAGGTGGTATGGGGGGACGCTGGGGGTCAGAGATTAGTTCGCAGCAGAGATTAGCCTGTTCTTTCCCTGTTGCAATTAAACGTTCCCCTGGTACCTTGACCCATCAATCCTGTTTCTGTGCCCTGGGGCCTCCCAGAGCAACTCCAGGGTCTTTTTAATAGGTGAAGACACTGCTGAAACTTCCCAGTCTTTTCTTCCTCAAGTCTGTTTCCTCCAACTTCGCCCCAGATGGCTCAAGGTTCAGACTTTTCACCACCCACCTCCAGTTTGTCAAAGTCCATCTCAAAGGGCCGTGCTTAGGACTAGACACGAGGTTCCAGCACAAAATAGATTTTCACCTCCCTTACTCTGAGCATCATACCTCTGTTAATGCTGCCCAAGATTTTACTAATTTCTAGCCAAAGCGTAGATTGAGCCCCAGACACTACCCAGTCACAGTGAGGGAAGAAAACTCCCCAGAAGTCAGATACTTGAGGAACACTCAAGCAGGAGGAGAAACTCCAAAGCTCTGAGTTTGACTTTGACAAATACTCCATTTTTAAAATTTCTGTTTCATTTTTGCTTCTACTCTCTGACACCCAGAGCCCCCCACACTCACCCTCTCCCAGCTTTCTTTTTTTTTTTTTTCAGCCTCTCTTTTCCACCTCTTCTCATCCCAGCATCAAACAACCACATGACCTTGGGCAGGTCACTTTGCCTCTCCGAAGCTTTCATTCCCCATCTGAAAATGGCAGTAATAATCACTGGGTGGCTTACATTCCATAGCCGGCGTGATGACTCCACTGACATCATTAATGGATGAGAGAGTACTTTGCAAAGTACTCAACACTCTGCAAACGAAAGGCATTATTTATTTATTTATCCATTTATTTATTAATCTTGCACATGATCCTGGGCTGATTCCACAAAGGGAGAGAAATAAGCAGAGCTCAGAGCCCAGAGCTTGAACCCTGCAATGTCAGAGCCAGAGGGGCCTTAGGGAACAGAGAGCACAACCCCTTTTACAGATGGAGAAACTGAGGCTTCTCTAAGACAAATAGCTGATGTGTGTTGTTTCTAAGCATTGGGGGGCATTCACTTATTCAATCCTCCAAAATCCTCTGAAGCAGGTACTATCATGACCCCCTTTAAAAGATGAGTAAACTGAGGCACAGAGAAGTAGCATAATTTGTTCCAGGTTGTGCAGCTATCGGGAGCAAAATCAGAATTCCAGTCTGGACGGGCTTGCTCCAGAATGCGTGTCCTTCATCACCGTGCAAGGTCACCCAGTGTGTTGGGAGCAGAGGCTGCAGGGCAGGCTGCTTCCATTCCAGGCTGTCCCCGCACTGACTGATGGACTGGCCACCGCACATTGATGGGGCCCGGAGAGCAGCTCGGAGTGGCCTCATCCCGTGATACCCACCATCACCTTGGATTCCCAGGGATTTAGGATTTATGGCTCTGGGTCAGAAAGGGGAGGCTTGGGGGAAAGGGAAGATTTGAGGCAAGGGTATAAGGCACAGCAAGAGAATAAGGGGCTTCTAGAAACAGATAAGCAAGAGAGTAGAAAACAGGCTCCCCAGAAGACAGGGGCAGAGGAGGGGCACCCAAGAGGATGGTGGCAGGTGGGTGACAAGGACAGAGGTGGAGCTGCACTATGTCAGCCCTCGGGTGTTCATGCGATACCTGCTCGTCTTGCTGCCTGTCTCAGGCAGGAGAGGAATGGTGGGAGGAGGGATTAAAAGTTATCCTTTCCCTCGGAAACTCCACGCTACTCCCGATACCTGAGAGGTGACAGCCCCAGTGCTCAGACATACATGGGTCCCCAGGCACATGTCCTGGGCCCAGCATCTCATGTTCTAGAAAGTGCCCCAAAGCAGACTAGAAATAGTGCTCAAGGTTTTAAAGTAGAAGGAACTGTGGACTCAAAGTCAAGAGCCCTGGGTTACGGCCTTGGCTCTGAACCTATGACACTGGGCAAATCGTTTGAACTTTATTGGCCACCATCTTCCCATCTGTAAAATGGAGATGATAAATCCTACCTCTCTCATCAGGTTGTCCTAGGAGGACATGAGCTTCTGGCTCTGAAGGAGCTTGGTGATGTAGGAAGTGCCGTCAGGATGCTGCCTAGGGGAGCGAGAGGACACTGATGAGGCTCTAGGAAAGGGGAGGCAAGGGGCAGTGGTCGTGTGTTTGAGCTGACCCTTGGGACAAGCACCTCAGACTTTGGAGCCCACTGCTCCCTCCACTGCATCGATGGCCCTGCTCCCTACATGAG
Source organism: Grampus griseus (assembly GCF_964374135.1). Classification (NCBI taxonomy): domain Eukaryota; kingdom Metazoa; phylum Chordata; class Mammalia; order Artiodactyla; family Delphinidae; genus Grampus; species Grampus griseus. The sequence continues at coordinate 57,578,609 of NC_139014.1, forward strand.
CTCGCTGCTGAAAATGTTATGACTGGGCTGCCTTACTAGACGGAGAACACCCAGACCCAGCGAGACACAATCCCTGGTCATGGTCCATCCTGAGCCCGGGCCTTGGGCAGAGCACTGACACGCAGGAGCACAGAGATGGCTCAAGGTGGCACAGGAACAGAAGCCCTCAAGACCCAGATGAAAAAGCGTAGGTGTTTCTGCTGAAGAAGAGATGACGCGGGGCACACGAATCCTCTTCCCCATCCAGGGCTCCTCCCACTGCCCCCACTCCCCACTCTCTGCGGTCCAAGCCCCCAGCGGCCTGCCCATCTGTCCCTCATCAGCTCCACACTGGGCTGGGTAATTCAGACCAGCAGCAAGCTATGAGGCCAGATGTGTAACCAGGGCCCTTAAGGAAAGGTCAAGGACACATCTCAGCCCCAAGGCCCCCCAATGCCTTTAAACTGATCTGGGGGCTTCTCTTGCAATGCAGGTCATTTTGGGGTGATGGATAGATCCAGTGACCTCTCTGCTCCCAGGTCTTTAATAGTTCTCCATCGCCTGCTGAAAAGAGCCAAAGCCTCTCTCCAAACAACCCTACTCTTCTTCCCAAGCTCACCCTCACCGTCTTATATCTCCCCGTTCATTTCTTCTTCTCAAAGTCCCTTCTCTCCATCTTGTCTTATTGAAATCATACCCATCTTCCAACACCCTTTGGCATTAGAAAGATCAGAGTCTGAATCCCAGCCCTGTGACTTAATAACAGCATCACCCGGACTAGCGGTGTACCCTCCACAGGCTTCAGTGTCTGCATCTGTGAAATGGGGATGAGTGAAGGTTAAAAGTGTGGTTTAAAATAGGCCTTCTCAGACTCGGATGTGCAAGCTCACCAGGGGATCATGTTACCCAGCAGACTCTGATTCAGCAGTTCCGGGGTGGGGCCTGAGTGTCTGCATTTCTAGCAAGCTCCCTGTGATGCTGGCACCACTGGCATACTTGGAGCGACTTGGGTTTGAACGCCTCACCTAAAGCCTAGCAAATAGCATTGGCTTCCTGGCAATGGGGGATAGAGGAGTGCAGCTAGATGGATGTGGGACCCAGGATACCCATGGGGTCTTCAAGGTGTCACCTCTGTTCCACGCCTCCTGACACTTTTTAAATGTACATGAATAGCAGTGGAGAGCAGTTCCACAACCCCAGGCTTTTTATACAAATCAAGTTACCAAGAACCTCAGCGATGGCCTCAAAGGGACCTCCTCCCCAACAAATATTAGCTCTGGGGATAAAAGAGACAAGATGATGGATCCTGAAAGGGCAGCCTGAGAAAGCAGAGGGGAGGGGGGCACTCCCACTTTGCCTTGGCATTAGAGAAGAGGAGCTGGGGGCAGCTCTGAGAACGGTGCCCCCAAGTTTGCCCATCTGTATCACGCAAGCTGCCCTGTGGCCCGCGTGAAGAGGGATCCTGGTATCTAGCCCTGCCTCGTGTGCCAGCCGCCAGCCCCCGTGGGACCTGGGCTCAGGCACCTCCCATCTCAGGGCCCCAGTTTCCTCACAGTGACACTGGAGGGGGATTCAATGGTTTCCGCTTCCTTCTCTGGGGCTGTAATCAAGTCGTGAGGGTGGAGGCAGGAAAGGGGGAGGGCGCGGGGGAGGAGGAACTAAAACCCAGGGAGAACAATTCCCACTGTAAACTAAATGGAGTTACTCTGTCAGGAAACAGCGTACTCAGTACCATAAAAATTAGAGTAATTTACTATGAAGTGCCATCCTGTTTTACTTTGTGTTATTCCCCCATCAGACCACAGAGGAGCCAGGCTCACTCAAGAACATCGACAGCGCGGGCCGGAGCCGAGCAACAAAGGAGATGGTGTCCCTCCCTCAGCACCAGCTTGGGGCGAATCAACCCCACCTGCCTCCAGGGAAACAAGGCAGGACCCAGTGGGCCACGTGGTAGCCACTGGCTCCCTCTGTCGGGGGAAGCTGGACTCGGCTTAGCCCAGGAAGGATGAACCTTAGTGTTCTCATTTCATCTGTAAAATGGGGATAATTCCCCTCCGCTCATAGGGTAGTGGGGGGATTAAATGAGATCATCTCTGTCAAGTGTCGGATCCTCTTAGGAGCTCAGCATCACCTAATTCAGGACCAGTTCCTCTGCGAGGAAGCTGCATTCCCTTCCCACACTCCGCCTCTACGCCCCGCCCTCCACCCACCACTGTCTGCGCTGCTTCAGCGTGAAGCCCAACAACGACAGCAGTGATAACAGTGAGCACTGCTGGGCTCTCCGTAGGCATGCATCTCACTTAAGCCTCACAGCGGTCCTCACCGGTGTGTATCCTATGAAGAAGCAGAGACGTTGAGACACCTGCCCCAGATCACACAGCAGCAAGGCTGGGGTTCGGCCCGCCTATGGACCGAGGCCTGCCTGGCTCCAAAGCTTGTGCTCTTAACTGCTTCCTTAAACTTCCTCTGCTGTCATGGAGATAACACTGCCCAGAGCTCCAGATCCTAGCTTCAGCTCTGCTTCTGGTAGACCTATGACTTGTGCAAATTACTCTCCTCCCAAGCCACAGTTTTCCCATCTGTAACGAGGGGGAGATCTCTCAGGGCCCTCTGACTCTGATGTTCTCTGATTCTAACGAGTTGGAGTAAAGGGGAGGTTTGGTTCTCTACCCAAAAGGTGATGACTATGTCAGGGGGACACCCACCCAGTGGCCTCATTACCTCTCCTGATGACAGGCTGGCACATCGCCGCTCCCGTCCTTAGCTGCTTGGCTACGGCCCCATGACAGCAACAAGTCCCCACATAACAGCAGCAGGACGGGAATCTCTGATCTAGCTCTGGATGTAAATCTCTCCACACATGCTTGCTCTCTCTCTCTCTCTTTCCCACTTGCTTCTGCTCCCCAGGGCTTCCGTGATCAAAGTGCCTTTACCGCAAGTCTCCCAGGGCTGGCACTGCCTGGGAGGAGGGGAGGAGACGGTCTGACAGCCTCCAGCTGTCTGGAGAGAGAGATCCCAGGGAGGCCTCCCAGATGCTGCCTGCCAGCTCGGGCCTTGACTGGAGAAGGCTGGGCAGACCGGGTATCAGCAAGAAGGAGGTGCCAGTAGGAGGGAACAACAGCAGGTGGGGACAGGGGGTGCTGGGGCCCTTTAAAATGAAGACCATCACCCCCGCCCCTCCCAGCTGACCTCTGATGTTAAACCAGAAAATGACTCCGGTGTTGTCCCAAAGAAGCATCTCAGTCTGGCTGTGAGATGCAGAAAGGGGAGGGCTCCATCCTGCCCGCACTGTTACCAACCTCGCTGACCCCGCTTTTTCATTAATCCAACTGGGTCAGTAGAACCTAGCTACCTCCTTGACTGGCTGTGACGATGACAAGGCACATGAAAAGAACTTAACGTCTGTGAAGAGCAGGGATGCAACCGGTAGCCATCCCCATCCTTTCCTTTCCTTACTGTCCCGTCGTTGAGGCTCAAAGCTCCTAATCTCTAAAAGGGAGTAACAAGGTCCACCCCCATGCCCCTCCCTCCTGGACCTCTACGTTTGGTCCATCTCAGGATTTACTGTTGGTGGTGTCCATCCTCTCAGGGCCACCACTGAGAGCAGCCAGAGAGAGAGAACTGGCTAGCGTCATCCTTCTCAGACACCAAGCCTTATGACTGCACAGGGATCAAGCCGGTCAGGGCCTTTCTCTCCTGGCTAAGTGGTTGTTGGCCCATTGGCCAGAGAATAGAGGAATTCCAGCCAGGAGAAAGAGCCATAGATCTCCTGCCATCTCCCTCATGGTGGCTACAGCAGTAGCTGCTCAGATCCGTGGGGAGGGCCCACTCCCGGCAGAGAAGCAGGCCCATATATCTCCATCAGAGACTCTCATTCAAAGGCAGCACTGTAAATCCCAGGGCGGGAGCGAGCAAACAAGCGAGCCTACTCCTCCTTGGCAAGCATCTTTCCTCCCGGGGCCCAGCTGCTCTGCATGCTGCGGGCACCAGAGCCTGCACGGAGCGTAATCTGCGGTTCTGCATCTGATCCATCGGCAACCCCAGGAGAGGAGCCTCCCTCCCTCTCCTTGCTGGCTCAAACAACCGCCTCTTTCTCACCTCCCACTGAAGCTGGGAGTTTAATTCTCCCCCTGGACCAGGATGTCTCTCACTTCTTGGAATGGTTCTGTGGCTGCCTGCCTGCATTCTCCAGCTCAACAACCCTTCCCAGCCCAGGAGAGGAAGGAGGGAAGAGTGGCGCGGGGCTGGGGGGGACGCGGGAGGGAAGAAGGGAAGCCCCAACAGGGAGAGGCGAGCAGGACTGGAAGCCCAGAGTCAGATTCCTCGGCCGGCAGGCTGCTTGCGCCTAGATTTTCCCATCTGTACAATGGGTTTCCATTCATTTTTTTCAACAAATATTTACATGCCAGACCTTGTTCTGAATGCTCTACCTAGCCATCATGAAGACAAGACCCTGCCCTGAGCAAGCTTGCCTTCTGGTGAAGGAGACCAGGAATGCCAAGGTAAACACATGGAGAAACTAGACTGTTTCAGATAATAATGGCTCTGAAGAAAATTGAAAGGGTGCTAAAAGAGAGAGCGATTGGGGTGAGGACACAACTGAAGCAAAGGGTTTGGGGGAAGTCTGAGGAAGTGGCCTTGGAGCCGAGGTCTCAGTGATAAGGAGGAGAAGTCAAGTAAGGACATGAAGGAAAAGCATGCCAGGCAGGGGGAACAGCAGTACAAGGTCCTGAGGTGGGAAGCAGCTTAGCATGTCAGGCAGAAAGCAAGCCAGTCTGGTGTCACTGGGATGTGGGGTTGGGGCAGTAGGAAATGCAGTTAGAGAAGGTGGCAGAAGACCACACAGGGCTTTGCAGGCTGTAGACTGTGGGGTAAAGCGTGTGGATCTTACCATGGGGAGGTTCTGAGCTGGGGAGGGCCGTGATCTAATTACATCTGGTACAGATCCATCGAGCTGCTTTGCAGAGAATAAGTTGAGGGGGATGGGAGTGGAAGCACTTGGTGTGGAAGGAGGCTCCATAATAGGTATGAATATTTGATCCAAATGAGCTTAGAAAGGAGATGGGTAGAATGTAGCTTTGAAAAGGCAGATTCAGCAAAGATAAGCCAATAGCCACCGCCACTCCAACCCTGCCAGGAAGGAGCTAGACAACCTTCTCATGGTTCGTTTACAATTCAACAAACATTTGTCAAGCACCTTCTGTATACCACGCAGTGGGGAATCAGACCTAAGATGGTATCCCTGTCCTCAAGGAGGTCCCAAGCTAGTGGGGGAGACAGGCGATGAGACAAATGACTCCAGGCACAGACAGCCTATGGGCAGCCCTACCCAGAGAAATCAGGGAGGGCTTCCCAGGGGAGGTGACTCAGCCAGGATTTATAGGAGGAGGAGGGTAGGACAGGCAACAGCACATATAGGGGAACCCCAGACACAGTTAGACCCAAGGCCTGGCCTCGAGTCCATTCTGCCAGGCACTTTCAATCACCAGCCAACATGGAGAGGCCCACGCGAAGAGGAACTGAGGGCCCCAGGTGACCACCAGCATCACCTGCCAGACAGATTCTAGCCTCCGGCCTTCAAGCTTTCCAGCTGAGGCCCTAGACGTCATGGAGCAGAGAAAAGCCATCCCCGCTGTGCCCTGACCCAACTACTGATCCCCAGAATCTATGACATAATAAATGGGTGTTCTACACCACTACACTTTGGCATAATTTGTTACACAGGCAAGAGTAACTAGAACAGCTCCCCATTGTCTGCCGTTATTCTGAAGTCCAAGTTCTTTACAATGACTTGCCAGGACCTCCAAGACCGGCCCTGCCTACTTCCGGGCTCAGGTCTTTCCCCTTCTCCTCCCACGGCGTCTGCATCTGAAACACCTTGAGCTCTGGAACATGGCATGCCCCCATGTCTCACATGTGCTCTCCCTTTGGCCCAGTGCCCTGGTTCCTCCTCAACAACCCTAACTCCACCTCCAAGTCTTACCTGGAGCCCACTTCCTGCGGGAGCCCTTTCCCGACACCCGCAACATGCTCTCAGGGTACTATCCACCCCCAGCACCCTCGTTATCACTCACTCCTTGGTGGGTACCTATCCTCATGCTGTTTCCCTCCCCCAACTAGGAGCTCTGGAAGGGTGACAGCTTTGTACCTTTCACTGTTTTGTCCCCAGCATAACACCTAGTATACACTTGTTGAAGAAATGCACCACTGAGTGTGAGAATAAGTTCTTCCTCACTGGGTGTGACCAAGCACACACCAGGCATATCCTGAGCTCCTCCTATGTGCCCAGCACTGCTGGGCACAGAGAACACCCATCGGCTTCTAACACACGGTAAGTCTGGAGAGGACTGTCAACAAAGGAAGAAGCCAGTAGTAGGAAAAGTCAGAAGGACAGCTCCCACCCAGGGAGACTTCCTGGAGGAAGTGGCATTGCAGCTGGGCCCTGAAGGATGGACAGGATTCCAACAGGTGGACACAGAGGGAAAAGGGGCAGTTGGAGAGACAAAAGGAACTGCCTAGATAAAGTCTAAGGCAGTCCTGCCTAACAGACTGGTCCAGAGACCACACACTGAGTAGCACGAGTTTCAGAGGCGAGACCAGGACCCGGAAATGGCTCAGCGCCAGGGCGTCTAGATGAGGAAAAGTTGACTTCACAGGGGAGAAGCCAACCTGTGTGCCAGCATCTAGTCCCTGAGAGAAGCAGATCACAGCTGTTTGGAGCAGGGTATAAGGAGCAGCATGGGGGCTGGAGCTGGAGTCTAAGAGACAGAATAGCCAGACAGAGCTCCCTTCCCAGAGGCCAAAGAGCCCCAGACAAGACAGTGCTACCCTCCGTGTGCCTTTGCAGGTAACCAGGTCTCTAGTGGCCCAGGTGACCCCCATCACTCCCAGGCTGGTGCAGTGGCTCCCAACCCTTTGAGATTCTGTTAGAGCTGTGGACCCTCCCTCTGAAACAACCGTGTGCACACACACTGACACACTGATCTGTAATTTCCAAAGCTCCCAGAATCATACCCCAGTTAAGTACTAAAGCACTAAGCAGCCCCTTGGGCAATGTGTGGGATCCCCCTAATCCAGGGTCACTAAATCAGGTGGGGCAGGTGGCGAGGCACCAAAAGAAAGGTCTGCAAGCTCGTGGGGCAGCAGAGGAAGGGGAGATTTTTCAGAGTTTGCCTGAAGGCAGAGCGGAAGCCCAGTGGGAGGAGTTAAGGCTCCCTGGAGATTCAAGCTGCCGGGAGGAGCAGAGGGACCAGTAAGGCTGAGGCAGGCCTGAGGAGGGCAGGCACGGGGTCCCCAAGAGAGCTCTGGGTGCCTGGCAGAGGAGGAGAGCCCAGGTGCCTCTTGCCTCAGTTTCCCCATTTGTGAAATGGGAAGATGCTCCTCCCGCCCTTGCCTTCTCCCCTGTGGAGCCTAGAGAGGAGGGCTGAGATGAAGCCCAACAGGCACCTTGGACCCCAAGAAGGGGAGCACTGGCTTAATGTAACGATCATGTTCATGTAACGAGTTGACTGTACTGCACAGGCAGCGGGGCTCAGCGAAGCATCCAGCCTTCCAGGGAGAGAGAGAGCTGGCAAGAGCGATAGTGCTGGCAAAGGAGGCGAGGGAGTGTCGGGAGGGTTTTACCGAGATAGGAGGGGAGAAAGCGGCGGTTAATATGGGTGGGGGGCGGGGGGTGAGCAGAGCTGCTCCTGATGCCTCGATAGGGCCTTTGAGCTTGAAATCGGGCCTTCCTCGGGGAGAGACCTATAGGACTGTGAAAAGCAGAGGGAGTAAGCTAAGACAAGGAGATAACTGGCGAATTGGGCATCTCTAACTGGTCCCCGCCCCTCTGAGGACCTCGGGAGTGGGGATTTGGGGGAGGTGAGAGACCGCAGCTGGAAATCAGACAGACCCAGCGCACCTCCCTCTTGCTTACCCCATGACGTCACTCAGCCCCTTAGCCCCTCTGAATCCCAGAGAAACGAGGGCACCCAAGGGGGTGCTTGGGACATGCTGGCACCCACCTATTCCCGGCCACGTGGCTCTCTGCCCTCCTACAGATGAGCGCACAGGTCAGAGGCCGTATGCAACCCTACCAGGGTATAGAGGAGGAAACCGAGGCACTGAGAGGACAAAAAGACCAGCTGATTCCAGAGCTCGTGTTCCCAGCTGCTAGTTACTCTCGGGTCCAGTGTGGATCATTGGGGCCAGAAGAGCAAAACTGGATTGTTGAGCCGTGAGGAGGGGTTCCTCCTCACAGGCAGAGGCAGATCCAGGCTCCTGGAGTAAGCAGTCATTGTAGGGGTGCAGAGGGCATCACAGACAGCAAGTGGGGCCGGGGCTAAGCTAGGCTAAGAGCACACACAGGCTATTACCCATTTAAAACCGTTGTAACATTGGGAACCTACTGCGTGCCAGGCATTTGACAGATGAGAGGTAGCCCACTGAATCCACACGTCTCTATGAAAAAGACTCATTATCCCTTTGTGGCAGAAACTCAGAGAGGTTAAGTGACTTGCCTCTGGTCACAAAGCTAGGAACTAGCAAGCCAGAATTTGAACAAAGGTGTGTCTACCTCCCAACATCTGCTTTCCCCATGGTCTACACTGCCTCTACAGCACCTACTTAGGATCCTGCCCAGATCTAGAGTGGATGGGATTTAGGTTCAGGGCAAGAGGAGACCATAGAAGGAGCATCGCCCTGAGGATCTGATCTCCAGAGTGAGGGGAAGAGAGCAGGTGTCAGCACCTCTTTGACCTCAAGGAACAAACCTGTATTGTGCCTTGGGAAGGTTTCTCCAAGCAGGGCCTGGAGAGCAAGGGAGCCCTTGCCTCTGGCCCTGGAGGACTGGCCTTACCTGCCAGTCAACCATCAAGCATCACTGGCTCTCTGGCCTTTCTATGCCTGGGAGCACCTGGCAGCATTGGCTTTGCTTCACATATTAATTTTTCAATCTGGTAAAAGCTGTTTGTCTCCCAGCCCCTTCTCTGCCCTGCTGGAGACAGGCACATCCTGAATCCTGACCCTCGGGGGAACAAATGCTGTTAAAAACTCATCGGCCTTCAAATGAGGCTCAGGGCCCCACGCAGGAGCTTGTTACCTGGCTCCGAGCCCCGGGCTGTGTGTCGGGTTCGTGAGCAGAGGCCCCAACTCCATACCGGGTGGCTGACATCACTCAGTTTCCTCTCAACTCTCTCCACCACCCCACAGCCCAGCGGTCCCCTCAGTCTGCCCATTCTCACCCTGGTCCACTACCCCTTCTGGGGATGTTAGCATCTCTCAGCTGCAAACCAGCCACCTGCCTCCATCAGCATCCCTGCTGCAGAAGCTTCACTCATTCACACATTTGTTACTCGGTTCACTCAGCACCTACTATGTGCTGGGACCTATTTTGCGCCAGCACCCATGCTATACCCTACATATGAGAGTGAAAGACGTAGTTCCTGTTTTTGAGGAGCTCACAGTGTAGTGGAGGCACCATGAGAGTTGACAGATATGAATGAACCGTTTCAGAAAGGTGTGGTAAAAGTTAGAATACAGTAAGCTCAGTGCTATAGGAGGTGTCGAAACTCATCCCCAAGATGAGTTCAGTCTCAAAGATGAATAAAAATAAGCCACCTGGATTTCCGCCCCACCCCCACCCCCCGCCATTTTCCACTTGTTGAAATTCTACTCAACAAGCAAGGCCCAGTTTAAAAATCCCTCCCTGATCCCTTTAACCCAACCAGTCCCAATGTGCCCCGTATTTTCTCCACTTTCCCACAACACATGCTTCTACTCTTTTGAGAGCTCAGTAAAGGATTCTTGCAAGGCCCTTGCCTATGGCCATACTCACTGTGCATCACACTGCTCAGGGCTGCCATTCCCAGAAGGGTGGTTGAAAGTAGCACCCCCAGGAGTATTGCAGTGCGCAGCCTGCACAACTGTACATGGGAGCCCTGGGGACATAAGTGATTTTTCTTCTCAGCATCAGCCCCACCAGCATTCCCACAGCAGAATATCAGATTAGTCCTCACTTTCGCCACTCTGCTGCTCACCCACCTCTCTGTTCATTCCACGCTACTTAATAAGCTCCTCTACTTCCTTCCTTTTCACCTTACCTCAGCTTCTAATGGTTTGTGCTGGTATGGCTAACCATGTTTAAACTGATGACTGCAATAGTCCTGCCCAATCCATGTTTTCAGGATTCTCCTCCAAGCATGATTTCAAGAAATATATTGATTCGTGAAATCAGGGAGTGTCAGCATGTGTGTGTGGACTCTAAGTGGAAAAGAGAAGCAACACCATTGATTATCCACTGCATGCCAGCCACCATGCTAGCTGCTTCACATAATCGGATACAGACAATTTTAAGGGAAAAAAGAACACTATTTCTGCTTCATTGCTGAGGACTGAATGAGAGGGAGTGAGGCTGGAGGCATTTATGTTGAATATATATATGTATCTATGCATATAAAATGTTTCACGCCCCATCTTCTCCCTCTATCAAACTCCCTCTTTGAGTGTCCTGTGGTCTATCATAGTGGTGGATACAAGTGTGGACTGAACGAGACAAATGTGGGTTTGAGCCAGTTAATTAACCTCTCTAGACCTCAATGTCCTCGTCGATGCTATAAGGTTAACACTAGAAGCCCCTCGAAGGCAAAGATTTACTGGGCTACCTATGCCACGTGTTTTACAGGGTGCCTGTCACACCTTAAGCAACACATCTTAGCAACTCGTATCATTACCATCATTATTTAGATGCCAGCTTCCCTCCTTGTTGGAGTTTCCACATCAACTCGATGTATACTTGAGTGGGGAGTGTGTGTGATGGCAGGGGCTGCAGCAGCCCCGATCGTACACCCATCCTCTTGGATCCCAGCAACCTGGCCGGCGAGAGTCACCCTGTGCCAGCTATCCTGGAAGGTGCTAGCTGGGACTCTGGTTCTGCCAAGTCCACTTTTCACAGAGCCACTCCAGCACCAAGGGAGTAGAAATAAGCCAGATGTGTTGATATGACTCCCACTAGGGTGCCAAGAGGGTGAACGGACTAATGTTTTCTAAGCAATTCGAGATGATCAGGCGAAATTCCTTATATAAATACAATTCCCTAATGGATTCACAGCAGCAAGGGAGATATCATTCAACTGAGTATTTAACAAAGCTGTTTAAAGAGGAAGACTGCGAGGACCATGCTTTATGTATTAGCTGTGAAAAATTATCTTTAAAATTTGTCTCAGTCATCTGAACGCTGGAGTTCCTATGAAGCGCCAAGTTTTGTGATATATGTTTTACAAGCATTGGCCCACACTCACATCCTTCTCTGCTTTTACCCTCCCTCACCCCCATCCCTGGCCAAATCCTCCAGAGATACATTTAATCCTCCCCCATCCCCCAAATGTTCTAAAGCAAATATGCAGTATCATTTTTCATGCATGTGTTAATAATTCAAGCTTCACACCAAGTTTTCAAAACTGAATTGGCTTCCTAGGCCGATGTGGAAATGTCTGGGTCAAATAAACTTTAAAGAAAAATTCCTTTAATTAGTTTCTTTTGAACACAACACAAAGGCCTAACTTGATAGCAAGGCAATTTACTGCCATCTTGACACGGCTCCCATGTTTATCAGTTAAATGATTCTGTTGCATTGGAAATAGGACATCTCAGCTCCAAAGGACATTGCAGTCTTGTGTATTTTCTATTCTTCTCTTGCCTGCTTCCTAGAAGGCTCTGGGCTTTGTTCTCTCTGGTTTGAAGGCAGGGAGCAGCCTAGCCTGGAGATCAAAGTAGTTTGGCCAAGGTCGGAGTAGAGGCAGAACTCAGATCTCCCTCTGTCACCTTGGCCAGTTGCATTGTCACCACAACCTGAATGTTCTCATCTCTGAAATAGGAATCATGATGACAGATCCTTGATAGGGTCGATGTGGGGATAAAATGAGATCATGAATGTCAAGTGTTCTGCATGTAGTCAAGGCTCAATAAAATGGCGATGGTGGTGATGGTGATAATCACCACTATTAGTCTCCTCCCCAGATGTCTTCTCTCTCCATTCCAGAATTTCGTGCATTAAAACCCCTCCCAGTCCTTTCCCGTGATGTGGAAGGCATCTGACTACCCTCTTAAAGGAATAGACAAGCTTCCTACAGCCTTGTCCTCTAGCCCAGTGCTTCTCAACAGTTAATGTGCACACAAGTCTCCTGAAGATCTTGCTAAATGTAAACTCTGATTTTCAGTAGGAGTGGGGTGGGGCCTGAGATTCTGCATTTCTAACAGGCTCCCAGGTAATGCTGATGCTGCTGGCCCATGGACCACACTTGAAGTGGCAAAGAGTAGCCCACAGGGTAAACGTTTATTTCTAGAAAATATACATGGAGAAGAGGGCAGAAGAATTAGGGAGAGCTGGTCTTTTCCCCTTGTCTTTCTTCCTTCCTGCCTACTCTCTTTCTTTCTTTCTCTGTTTCTTTTGGGCCTTTAGGGTCGCTTTGAGATCAGGCCGTCACAGGCTGGGCTTCTGCTCTCCAAAGAAAGGAGAGGTGAGAAAACACCTGAGCCAGGACAATTCAGTCATTCAATCCAGGCCTCCTTCCTTCATCTTTCAACAAATAAGAACTGAGGACACACCATGTGCCAGGTGCTGTACACAGAGAGAAGTTCAAAGAAACAAAACCCCTTCGTATAACCCCAAACATTTTTCCACTGAAAGAGGCCTTGATGGTTGAAAGGCTCTGGGTCAGATCTTTACATTGCCATCTTTCAGAAACTTGGGACCAATAAAGAGATAAAAGCCACTGCCGAGGTCATAACAACTGTTGTTTCCATAGCCGCTGTTTTCACCTGATCAGCAGGTCAGGGGGTTGCAGCCTGTTTCCAGGAACTGTGAGGGACCAGGGAAGAGAGGAGTCATGACAACACTGATTCAGTGCTGTCTGGGAGGAAAAGCATGCACTGGGGACAGGCAGGCTGTGGGCACCAACCCAGCCCTGCACTAGGTGAGCCTGGACCTCCCTGAGCCCGTTTCCTCATCTGTGACAAGATAGTAAGAGCACTTCCCTCCCAGGGATGCGGGGAGGGATGAGGGAGACCAGGTGTGCCCAGCACAGTGCCTGGCACATCCTTCTTTCTGCCTGTCTGTGTGTCCCCTTCACCATCCATCTGAGGGAGCTGGGGATTTACTCTGCAAGTGACAGGTTGAACAGCACTGAATCATAGGGGGTTGGTTCTTTTGTTTGTTTGTTTCCCATCACAAGCTTGTCTACTCAATAATTCAATTCAGCAAGGCCTGGTTAAGCCTTCCTTCATTCCAAGGGCTGTATTGGGCACCAGAGGGATTAGAAAAATAAATATAAATAAGACTCTGTTCCTGCTCTCAAGGAACTTCCTGTCTTGGCAGTGACGAAGCCAGACACCCATACAGAGCCCTGTTCCCAGGGGGAGAGCTGTAGCCGTCAGAAACACACACACACACACACAAACTGTCACAAGTGCAAGAAATCAGCTGTGGGTCTTGTGAAGACTGAAACTCAATTCTATTTGCTTTAAAAAAGGGTTAAGTTTCCCCCCATTCTTATTATGGAATAAAGCAAAGGAAAGATTCTGAGTGTTGTCTGGTTAAAAGGCAGAGGCTTTAAAGATACCTGGGTATATATATATTCACCACATACTTAACTTTGATGTCAGGTAAATTGAGATTGATATTATGGTTAAAACACCCAAATCACCCAGATTTTTGGTGACCATCATAATTTCAAATATTCCATATTCTGTTGTCTCTTTAGGTACGTGAGTTCTTGCCGGGTGTCCTGATTTGGGGCTGGAAAAACGTGGTTTGCGTAACGATAATGCACAGGCAAACTCCCCAGCTGCCTTGGTTTGGAGCAACAAGCCCAGAATCATATAACCAACTGCTTTCCAAGTCTCTCCCTGGGTCTTGGCTCCTGGAAGGCTGAGTCTGGGTCTTTCATCAGTGGAAGCTCCACGCCTTAGGGGCCTGGATACAGTGGCTCCTTTTTAAATCAAGAAACAACTAAATCACCAAAGGCCCATTGCATCTTGCATTGTGAATGGCTGACTAAAGGGGAGACAGGTAAGAAGGCAGGCAGGCCAGGAGGAAGGGGTTAAAGAGAATGGAAGAGGAATAGACCCCTTCAGCCTGGGAAGAACTGCTCCTTGGAAGAGGTGGGAGTCGTGTCAGTTTAGTATGATGATAATAAGGCCTGACTTATTCTGGCAAGTTCCCAAACCTCTGCCTTTCTCCTTCACCCCAGTGCTTCCCCCGGTTAATGATTAACACGACCATGATAGCAAAGCTGTTCTCTGAAGAGTCCAGGGCAGTCAGCACTGCTGCAAAGAAAAAGGCATTTAGAAACACCTGCAGCTCTCAAACTGCACTCAAAGTTTGGGGTGCTGGGCTTCCCTGGTGGCACAGTGGTTGGGAGTCCGCCTGCCAATGTAGGGGATGCGGGTTCGTGCCCCGGTCCGGGAAGATCCCACATGCCGCAGAGCGGCTGGGCCCGTGAGCCATGGCCGCTGAGCCTGCGCGTCCGGAGCCTGTGCTCCGCAACGGGAGAGGCCACAACAGTGAAAGGCCCGCGTACCGCAAAAAAAAAAAAAACAAAAAACGTTGGGGTGGTGGGAGATTTGTATAGCAAGGGAGACAGCCCAGGAGCTAGAAGCCCAGTTGCAAACCCAGCACTGCACCCTCCGTGACTCTGAGCAAGTCACAATCCACTCCTCCTTTCTGAGCTTTAGTTTTAGTTTTAGCTTTAGTTTTCCCATCACAGCTGAGATGTGATCAGTGAGTTTCAAACTCCACTCCCTGCAGTTGTAACGGTTCCACAGAGATGGCTGGAAAGGAAAGACCGAACAAGGGATAGGCCCGGCTCTACCCCCACTGTGGTCAGAACAGCTCAGCTTTCATCTATAGATAGACCGGACCTCTGCATAAACCTTCCCTTTGAAGAAAGGGTTTTGAGGTTAAAAATAAACTGAGAATTACTGGATTGGACGTCCTCTGAGGTTTCTTTCAGCTTTGACGTTTTCCTTCCCGTCCTTGATCTATTTCTTAAAGTTCTACTGCAAGGTAGGCACAATGTTGGCCAGTAAGGAAGGACCAGTGAGCAAGCCTGCATTGTACCTGTGGACCCCAGTCTCAGGGTGGGGAAGATGCAGCCATGCATGGCAGCCCCCTGAAGAGCCACAGCTGGGAAGTACTTAGGGGTTGGAGCCAGCTCCTGAGGGCCTTCACTTGACCCAGGCGAGATGGTACCCAAACCATTTCTGGGAAATGATACACAGGAACTACTCCTGCAAAAGTAAGGTTAGACATGTGATGAGGATGAGCTTAGGGGCCAAAATATGGAGATGTCTTGACCTCCATCTCTTATTCCCCAGGATCCAGCCCTGCAGGCAAAAGGACATAAGGACATCAGGGGCCCACAATCACACTTTGCCTGTGTTCTTTATTAAGTCTTCATGATCCTGCAATCTGAGCCTTCTTAACGCCTTGTACAGATGAGAAAACTGAGGCTCAGAACAGTGAAGTGACTTGCTCAAGTTCAAGCAGCTGAGTCCATCTCCTCTTCACCCCTGCTTTCCACAGCCTTTATGAAAGATCATCTGCTCTCTCCTTGGCTCTGTTACGGGTATAAAGGGAAGGGCCATTTGTCCAGGGTGGGGCTAAATTGTTATTGAAGTCTCAGCATCCCCCCGAAGCCAGCAAGGGGTCAATGGCAGAAATCAGAAAGGAAACCTTTGAAACAAGGTGAAATGGAGGTCTTTGCAGGTCTTCTTCCTTGTTGGCCCCTCTTTCCTACACCAAACTTGGAAGTGAAGCATGGAGCCTTTCATCCAGACAGGTGCCATTTCTTACATCACATGGGTTGGCGAGATGGGACGAGGTCAACCTCATCCATCCATGGCCCATGCAGAATCCCCCAAAGAGGATGGTTTTCAAGAGCAGCGAGCTGTTGTGACCACCTAGAGGGGTGGGATAGGGAGGGTGGGAGGGAGGAAGATGCAAGAGGGAAGAGATATGGGAACATATGTATATGTATAACTGATTCACTTTGTTACAAAGCAGAAACTAACACACCATTGTAAAGCAATTATACTCCAATAAAGATGTTAAAAAAAAAAAAGAGCAGCGAGCTAATCTTCTTTACTCTGGCCCCTAGTGATGGTTAAACAGTAAGAATCAAACTGACATGAGTTGCAGTCCTGCCTCTCCACTCATTAGCAATTGGATCATGAGTAAAAAATCCATCCCTCTCTGAATCTAAGCTTATCCCTCTGTAAAACAGAATCAGCAATACATTACAGGGTTGTTCCTTTTTTTAAGATTAGTGCGTGATTTTTAGTTTAATTTTTCTTTTATTCCACGTAACATAGGTTAAGGATCAAATCATTATACAAGACTTTCACAAAAAACAGCAACCCCTGCCTCATTTCTACTTCTCGTTGCTTACTTCTCTAAGAAAAACACTTCGAATTTTTTAACAGTTCTATTGAGAGGTAATCCACATACCATACAATTTACCCATTTAAAGGGTACAATTCAATAGCTTTTAGCACATTCACAGACTTGCTCTGCCATCCCCACCATTGATTTTAGAACGTTCTCATTAACCTCCCCCGAGAAAACTCCCCACCCCTTAGCCATCAACTCTGTCTCCCCTCCCCCAGCCTTAGGCAACCACTAATCTACTTTCTGTCTCTATATAGATTTGCCTATTCTAGACAGTCCATATAAATGGAATCATACAATATATGGTCTTTTGTGACCAGCTTCTTTCATGTAGCATGACGTTTTCAAGGTTCACCAATTCTGTAGCATGTATCAGTACTTCGTTTCTTTTTTTGCCTAATAAGATTCTGTTGTGTGCTTATATACTACCTTCTCTTTATCCCTTCATCAGCTGGTGAACCTTTGGGTTGTTTCCACTTCTGGGCTATCATGAATAATGCAGTATAAATATTGATACACAAGTCTTCACTTGGACGTATGTTTTCATTTCCCTTGGCTGTATACTTAGGAGTGAGATCCCTGGGTCATACAGGAATTCTCTGCTTAACCATTGGAGGCATCAGAGACTGTTCTCCGAAGCGCAGCACTGCTTTACAATTCCACTGGCAGTGTATGAGGCCCAGAGCTGTCCTTACCAGTTGAACTAAGATGATGTTTATAATGTATCTAGTATGGTGTCTGGCAAGTAGTGGAAAAAAGAGTAGTTCCCTTTTCCCTTTATTAATATGTCAGGGTCCTGAACAACTCCAACTTTTCCTAACACTTTGCCTAAATTCACCCTATGGATCTCGACCTGAATCTAAGGCCAAGTTCTTCACTCCAGTTTATACCTCATTTGCATAGTGATGATTTCTCCCACCGAATTCACCCCAGGCACCGAGGCGGCTTGCTAGGAGCCCCACATAGCACTTCACTTGCTCGTCCTCGGGACATGACCAGGGGCAGATCTTGGCTTAGCTGCACTTCACAACTACTTTTTGTTTACACTCCCAGCATCTCGTGCAGCTGCACTGCCCAGGAGTGCTTGGAACCCACATCCAAATCACGAATCCGCTGATTTCTTGGCACCAGGGTTACAGCTCAGACCACGTGTGTCCTGCTGGATGTCCAGTACCTGTAGTTAAGGCCACTGAACAAGGCCCATCTAGGTATAGCATTCCAGCCTTGACTACCTAAGGCTCCCTCAAACATGATAGAAGGCTCTAAAAGGCTGTAAGATAAAAAGACATGCAAGATGTAAGAAATCGATAAAAGCGAAGGAACCACAGATGGGAAATTTATCCCCAAACAGCCTCTTCTGACTTTGGACCCACACAGCTTTAGCTGGATGCCCACTCCAGGTCACCCCAAGTCTCTGAGAGTACCTCTTTGTAGTAGCCAGGCTTCTTATGGTTGAAAGTTATAAAGACCAACTCATGATAGCTGAACCTAAAGGACACTTTATTGGCTCATTGAAAGGAGAAGTCTGGATCAGGGGATGGGAAGCATTGAAAATGAGATCACCAGGTCATCATTTCTCTCTCACATAAATCTGTGTGCCTCTGTGTGGTCTTTTCCTTGTGGAGACTGGCTTCTCTGTGGGGCTGGTTAGGTGGGACAGGGAAGTAGTTGCCATGTCTCAAATATTTCTAGGCTTCAGTAAATCCAGTTTAATAATCTCAGAGGACAGGGAAAGAGTCTTCTCCCTCTGTATGTAAAATCTGTATGTAAAATCCCGGGGTGGACTCTGATAGGCCTGGCTTGGGCCTATGCCCACTTCTTGGCCATTCTCTGTAGCCAGGCAGGTGCTGGGTTTGACAGTCCCACCAACACTACATGGGATGGGAGAAGGGAAATTCCCCAAAGGAAAGATGGAGAGCTCTTTCCCCAAGAAGGGGATCTCAAATAGACAAACCCAGCAGGGCTCCCTGACATGACTTTTCAACCTTCTCAAGAAGACCACAAACCTCCGAGTGCCCAGCTTATGGGACTTCTATAGCCTCCATCTCCTTATGACAACAGCTTCCTGTTATTCAATGCCCGGGACCTGCCCAGCACCTCCCATGGGTTTTCTCGTCTTAACAACAGCGTTTCAGTTGGGTGTTAGCACCCCCATTTTACAGACAAAGAAACTGACGCTCAGAGAGGTCACATCAGCTGCCCAAAGTCACACAGCTGGACAGTGGCTGAGCTGGGATTCAAGCTCTAAATGAAAATCAAGTGCTCTCTTGCCTGTTCGCTCTCCTTAGCAGAAGCCCTGCAGCCAGCTGGCACCTGCGGTCTCTCTGCCAGCACAGGTGTGCTCTCTTCGCTTTCTGACAACGACTCTACAGGCTTTCGAAGGAGGCTCCCCTGACTCTCTCAGTTCCCCATCATCCTTGGGTGGGCTGGCTCCCACCAGAGGAAGCTGGAACATTCATTACAAGGCTAAAAATCTTGTGAATCTGTGTAAGCCTTGAAGACTGGCATAGAGGAGCTGTCTCCCGCCAGGCTGGAGCGGCAGGAGATGTGCCAGTGGGGTTACACCTTGTCTGGGGGCAGCTGCAGCCACGCTGGGCAGAGGGCCTTCATCACGGGTGTCTCTGGCAACCGATGATGATCTCCTCAGACTCTATGCTGACAAATACAGCCTGGGAGGCAGGGACCTCAGGTTCTATATCCAGGTCACAACAGGCGATACAGCACATAGCTTCTGGAGCCAGCCTGCCTGGTTTGAACACTTACTCTCCCATTTATGAGCTCCATGACCTTGGGGATGCTATTTAACTCTCTCTGTGCCTCAGTTTCCCCATCTATATTATCATCAAGGTGTTGTCAAGAGGGAATAGTAGATTAATATTTGTAAAATGCTTTCAATGGTACTCTGTCAATGCCAGCCACTACTATTCCAGTGACCCCTGACCCAGTGAATAGGAGGAAAGGGGAGGGATGGCAACCTCTCCCCCTCTAGGGGAGAATGACTGGGTCTATCCCCTCCCAGGGGCAGCTGTGACATCTCAGCTAGCACCCCAGCTCTGGGTCCAAGATATCCTGTGACACAGGACGGTTCATTTCGCCTCGAAGAGCTTCCGTTTTCTTAACTGCAGAGCAAAGCTAATAACGCCTGCCCTTCTATGTGGGTTACAGCAGTGACAGCATCATGTGTACTCTAAGTGATGGTTAGTCTTCACAAAGGTGCCCTGGTAGGAATATCAGGAGAATGGAAGCATGATGAAGGTAAGCAGGAGCTTTGGAGCCCTAAGAAGGTGGCAAAGCTAACCCCAGGCTCTGGGCATAGGGATCTGTGGGAGCTATCATCATCATCATCATCATCATCATCGTCATCATCATCATCATCATAATCATCATAATCATCGTCATCATCACCACCATCATCATCATTGTCATCATCATCACAACATTGATACTAGATGTCAGAACATTAACACTAGATGCCTGATTGCATATGGCAATTGATGGAACTATTTATAGATAGTTATGTGAACCCTGCACTTGCCTGTGGATCAATTATTCTCTACCTCAACGGTTCTCAACTGGAGGTGGACCATTTGGCAATGTCTAGAGACACTTTTGGTTGTCACAACCTAAGGGCTTGTCACAGGTGAGTAAAAGGCCAGGGATGCTGTTAAACATCCTACAATGCACAGGACAGGCCGTAACAAAGAGGGAGCTGGCTCAAAATGTCAGTAGTGTTGAGACTCTGCTCAATATTTTTTACACCCTTGATGTTAAAAGTGTGACAAAGATCCCCTGGCAGCTTCTTCTTCAGGCCTACTGAATAAGAATCTGTCTACATATTAAAGTTTGAAGAACACGGTCTAAAAACAAAAACAAAAAAAACTTGCTGAGAGAATATACAGCCAGCAAACCAAACTACTAACCATATAGACCTAATGTAGGGCATTTGGGGTTGGGGAAAACAGAAGACAGACTAACAGTGGATGATGGAAGGATGGATGGATTGGTGGAATTAAGATTTGTTGAACACCTAACATTCACTCAGCGTTCTCATTTTACCCGGCTGCCCTAATTCCATCCCTGAGATCTGTTTGCCCGGGTCTCTTGTTCTCCACCCCATCAGCAGGCTCACTTTCCCTCCAACCCCAAGTTAGCCTTGGGCTTGGAAAATGCATTACGAGGGCCTCAGTACTAAAGATGGATGGCTGTTGACCTGGATCGGTGGTCAACAGACTTCTTCCATAAAAGGAAAAGATAGTCAATATCTTAGACTCTTTGAGATATACAGTTTCAATCGCATTTCCTCAACTCTGCTATCACAGCACCAGCACGGTCACAGACAATATGAAAACAAGTGGACGTGGCTGTGTTCCAATAAAACTTTATTGACAAAAAAACCCGGGTGGCAAGCCAGATTTGGCCCCCAGGATGTAGTTTGCCAACTCCAGACCTATGCAATCTCTAGGGTTTCTTCACCCCCTAGTATTCTGTGGCTTATGTATAAGAGAAAGTCCTAGATGAGAGGTTTAAAATGGGGGGTCTAAGCCATATCCAGCCCACCGACAGATTGTGTTCAGCCCAAACAGAGTGTTTCTATTTCAAGGACATTTAAAACAAACCCTGAAGCAGAGACTAGTACAATGAACCCACATGAACCCATCACCCAGTTTCAGCAACTATCACCGCTTTACCAGTCCCATGTCATCTATTCCCCCCACACACCTTTTTTTGGAGGTATTTTAAAGCAAATCTAGACATCATATTATTTCATCCTTAAATACTTCAGTACATCTCTCTAGCAGATAAGACCTTTTTGAAAACACAACCATTATCACCTTAAAAAAATGAAGAATAATTCCTTATTAGCATCCAGTACCTCTTATATATTTAAATTTCCCTAATTATCTCAAAAATGTCTTTTTTACAGGTGTTTTGTTTGAATCCAAATAAAATCTATATGTTGTAGTCACACAGAGCTTTTAAATTTTGGAATTGGTTGTCAACATATGAAAAATCTGGATTTCACACAAACATCAGGTTTTCAAATTTTCTTGAGAAAAAATTGAAATATTTGCAACTTGGCATCCTCATCCCCCTGACAGCAGCAGCACTGAGCAGCCAGCACACACTCAGGATGAGGACCCAAGTTCCCTGCCCACTCCCACCCCGCAGCCCCCAGCATCCCTGCAAGCGTTAGAGTTTGCCATGCTTATTCTACGTTTTCTAGTCTCTTTCTCCCACCTCACCTCTTTCTCCCAGGAAGTCACTGGGGCCGTTCTCTGACCCACTTTTCCCTCCACCCAATCCCAAACTTCCCCTTTACCATTATTTTTCCTCCATCAGAGAAAACCTTTGGAGTCTACACAATTCCTCCTGGAACTGGGGGTGGGGCAGAGAGGAGGGATTTACCCAGAATGATTGGCCAGCTTCTTGGGTGGCTGCCTCCAGGGAACTCGGATAGCTCCTCTGCCCCCTGAAATGCTCCCAACCAGCTCAGCTTCCGCCTGATGGTCACAAGCACAGAGCTCACTGCCCCCTCCTCCAAGTAGAGAACAGATCTGCCTGGAATTCACTGTGTGACCTTGAAGAAATCACTCTCCCTTTCTGGGCTTCAGTTGCTCCTTCTACACAATGGAATTATGTAGAATGGAGGAAAGTTGGGTAAGAGAAGGGCCCAAGTTGAGTTTCTGGGTGAGACATGAGTAATTTTGAGCCAACAACCTGTGATCCTGTGATTCTATTGGTCATACATGGCCTCGCCAACCCATCTCCAGGATGGTTGTGGGGAATGGAGAGGTGCCACCCCAGAGCAGAGGAGGAGGAGGAAGAGAAAACAGCCTGCACCCCTAATTTCCTTTGCATCTTCTCAGGCCACACCGTCTTCTGACTGTGAGTGCATGCTGGTATGACTTCCGCTCCGGATACTGACAAGCTGTGTCTGCCCACCCCTAACAGTGGTGCATACAGGATATCCACCAGGGCAGGACAGACTCCAAGAAATTCTAAGGCCGCTTCTGAGCATGTGCAGGGGTGGGGATGCCCATGTAGGGCAGGGGTGGGATGGCAGTGGTAGGCTCAGAGTCTGAAAAAAGGGATTCAGGCAACAGCCCATCCTGGGGTGCTCCGTCATGCACAGGACTCCAGCTGCAGGGAAGCCAGGTGGCAGTCACAGCCCACTGGGGGTGTCAAACACATAAACAAGCTATTATAATAAAACATGACAAATGTGGAATAGAAGCCTGCATCAGGCACTTTGGGAACACAGAGGAAATGGTCTGTTTATCCAGTTATATATGCCTCCACCTTATTCCAAAAATGATTTGAAGAGGCCAACAAAGCTCAATACAGACAAACGAAGTGAAAATGAAGCAAACAAGGCAAGAAAAATCATGTAGGAGGAAGAAGGTGAAAGCAAGGGTGAAGTTAATACCCAAAATGTCTACCAAAAGGTCCATACTCTTGCTAGAATCGAGCCACAAATTTGCCTGTGGGCTTCCTAGTAGTCAACGCAAAAGGAGAAATCCTCAGAGTTGTACAATCACAATGCTCCTTAAAATAAAGCATGGGAATAACTCTGGACATGCATAAGTAATCCTGATGCTGGGATCTGAGAGAAATTCCTCTCTGAGTGGTTCTCAAGAGGAGACCCTAAAACTAGGTGAGGAATATATGGGAACTCTCTGTGCTGTATTTGCAACTTTCCTATGAATCTAAAAGTATTCCAAAATCAAAGGTTTATAATCAAACGTTTATTTACAAAAGAAATAAGAGAAGAGGAAGAGGAAGAAGGAGGGAGAGAGAGAGGGAGAAGGAGAAGAGGAAGAAGAAGAAGTCGTCCACAGATAAAGCCCAACTCTCCCTCCACATTGCCCGCTAGACTCAAGTTTGTGCTATTCCTACTTGTAACTCCCGGGGGCGCCACTCACATCTACACACTACCTGACACATAATAGGTTTTTTATAAATATCTGCTGAAATAATTCTTGAGTGGTCAAAATTGACATTCAGGGGATATTTAGAAGTGATTGTATATAATATAGAAAGGATATGGACTCTGAATTGAGGGAGTACCCAACAGATAATCCCAGGTGCTTTAGGGACATTTTGGCGGGGGGGGTGGGGGGGTTAATTTATTTTATTGAAGTATAGTTGATTTACTGTGTTATGTTAATTTCTGCGGTACAGCAAAGTGATTCAGTTATACATATATATACATTTTTTTTCATATTCTCTTCCATTATGGTTTATCACAGGGTATTGAATATAGTTCCATGTGCTATACAGTAGGACCTTGTTGTGTATCCATTCTATATACAACAGTTTGCATCTGCTAATCCCAAACTCCCAGTCTATCCCTCCCTCCCCTCCCCTCCCCCTTGGCAACCACAAGTCTGTTCTCTATGTCTGTGAGTTTGTTTCTTTTTCATAGATAAGTTCATTTGTGTCACATTTTAGATTCTACGTATAAGTGATATGGTATTTGTCTTTCTCTTTCCACATTACTTCACTTAGTATGACAATCTCTAGGTTCATCATGTTGCAGCAAAATGGCATTATTTCATTCTTTTTTATGGCTGAGTAATATTCCATTATATATATATTACCACATCTTCTTTATCCACTCATCTGTCGATGGACATTTAGGTTGCTTACATGTCTTGGCTATTGTGAATAGTGCTGCTATGAACATATGGTTGCATGTATCTTTTTGAATTATTGTTTTGTCTGGATGTATGCCCAGGAGTGGGATTGCTGGATGATATGACAACTCTATTTCTAGTTTTTTGAGGAACCTCCATACTGTTTTCCTTAGTGGCTGCAGCAATTTACATTCTTTAGAGCAAGGGTCCCCAACCCCTGGGCCGCGGACTGGTACATGCCTGTTAGGAACCGGGCCGCACAGCAGGAGGTGAGCAGTGAGCCAGGGAAGCTTCATCTGCCGCTCCCCATTGCTCGCATCACCACCTGAACCATTCCCACCCCCGTGCCCCACCACTGGTCCATAGAAAAATTGTCTTCCACCAAACCGGTCCCTGGTGCCAAAAAGGTTGGAGACTGCTGCTTTAGGGGCATTTTAAGCTACATCAACAGGCATCAATCTTTTGACCTTTTTTGGCTCCATTTACTAGTTTCTGCCAATGTTATGTCCCTTGGCAGTGAAAAAGTCACAGAATAGAATTTAGAGTGAGATTTACAGAACGTGACAAGATTTGGGAGAATCATCATTTTGAATAAACAAGTGGACTTTAGCTCCCCTTTTATCTTTTTCACAACTATTAACTTTAAAGTGACACAATAATTTTTTTTCATAAGAATATAGCTGCTCATGGTCAGAATATTATCCAGGACATCTGACCTTAAGGCTACAAGGAAAACAAGACAGTGGGAAGGAAATTATGGAAGGCATTACGCTGAATTCTGAATTTTGTGACATCTGCCTTATTTTAGTCACTCAAAATCTTATTCCATTTGAAATGTCTGGGTGATCCCTAGACCATTTCAACAAACTACAGCCTAAATCTGGGATGTGCCTCACAATAAATGACAGGATTCTTAATCAGAACATGATTTCTAGACCGAAAATGCAATCATTTTATAAAAATGCTGTGGTGTACTATTTAGCTATATCTTTATAATATGAATAAATCTACCTGAAGTTTCCAGCCTCCTCCCTGCTGCAAAAAAGACCCTGGGTGATGGGATGAATGAGCAAAAGTCTCAATCACAATCATGCAATTGATACAATGATACAACAGTAAGCTTCCTAGGCAGGAGTATCTAGCTCTGACTGCAGAGATCAGGGAAGCCTTCCCAGAGGAGGTGACTTTGGACTGAGTCCTCAAGGATCAGTAGGATGGTGTCAGCCCAGAAAGAGAGAGTGAGTGGAAGGAATTCCAGGCAGATGGAAAGGCAGAACCCAGTGCACCAGAGGCCTTCCATTTGCCCCTTAAAATCTCTCTCTCTCTGTTCTGCTGTGGGTCCCCTGGCTGTACTGAGTTTGACCAAAGGGATACCGAAGATGCCAATGCATTCCCTGTGTCAGCCAGGATTGATTTCCTGCCTTAATTTCGTATGGTATCCTTACATGGCCAAGAGAGACAAAGACAGAGAAAGAGAGAGAGAGAGAGAGAGAGAGCGAAAGAAGGAGATCATTTGCCTTCCGTCCCTCTTTTAAGGGCACTAACTCCATCATAAGGGCTCCACCCTCATGATCTGATTACCTCTCAAAGGTCCCACCTCCTAATACCAACAAACTGGGGACTAGGGCTTCTATGTGTGAATCTGGGGGTCTGGGGGACACAAACATTCAGTCTATAGCAGCAGCTTATAAACAAAGAGCCCCTGCTCACCAAAGATCTTAATTATTCCAGCCTTGAGCCAAAAATTCCATCCTGACCCACCAGGAAGGCAGAGGTGAGAAGGACACAGTTGTCTGCCTGAGTTCCAAATGCAGGTCTGAATAGGTCATTTCAGGCATTTTCCCAGAAAGGGCTGGAAAGCTTGTCCAACACAAGAAAGTCAGCACACGGTCAGTCACAAAGCCAGAGCATGTGGTCTCAGAGAAGCTTCTCAGAAACACCAGTGCTTCCGCTCCTCTGCCCTCACATCCTACTGACCTTGGTTTTGTGGCATCTTTCCAGATACCGCCAGTGAAAGATTCAGAGACCAGGATAGTAGTGCTCAGGATTTAGTGCATATCAGAACTCGGGGAGCTTACTAAGAATATAGACACTGAGATAGTTACCAAGCTGCCCTTGTGGCGCTGAGGCACACCAGAGTTTGAGCTCACTGGACCAGGGAAATCCTGACATGGGGTAAAAGAATGGACTTCTCTATTTGGTGGATGTTTCTTACTGTCATTACTATTACTAAGTCATTGAAGAATTGAATTTTATAGCAAATGTTTATAACAGTCAAGGAGAATAAGTACCAACAGTGACGATATCACAGAACTGGTACCTAGCATGTACCAGGTTCCTCACATGCATTAAAAATGCATCCTTATATAAACAAAACATAGTATATACATATAGTGGAATAGAATTCAGCCTTAATATTGGATACAACGTGGATGAACCTTGAGGACATTATACTAAGTGAAATAAGCCAGTCCCAAAAGGATAAATACTGTATGTTTCCATTTACTCAAGATTCCGAGAGTAGTCAAATTCACAGAGACAGAAAATAGAATAGTGGTTGCGGGGGGCCGGAGGAGATGGGAGTAGAGAGTTATTGTTTAATAGGTACGGAGTTTCGGTTTGGGGGGATGGAAAAGTTGTGGAGAGAGATGGTGGTGATGGTTGCACAACAGTGTGAGTGTACTTGACGCCACTGAACTGTACATTTAAAATAGTTAAAGTGGTAAATTTTATGTTATGTATATTTTAGCACACACACAAAAAGAAAACATGCTGACAACAAAGCTGGGCTAGGAGATGTGTTCTGAACTTCAGAGTCGGGGAAGTGTGGGTGTGAATCCCAGCTGTCTCAGTGATCTTTGGCAAATACAACTTGACCTCTCCGAGCTTCTACTTTCTCTTCTGTGATATGGGCAGGGAGGGGGACCAGGACAAGAATTAACGTCTCAGGGTATTGACAGCGGCTGTCATTCCATAAACATCAAGTCACTGTCCCACAGCCCTGTGAGCTGGCTGGGTATTATTAGCCTCATTTTGCTGTAAAGGAAGTTGAGACCCTGAGAGGTTGTGTGACATGTCCAAGGTCACACAGCTAGGGTGGAAGTGGTAGGGTTCCAAATATAAATATGAGTATAAAACTGGGCTCTGGGGCTTCCCTGGTGGCGCAGTCATTGGGAGTCCGCCTGCCGATGCAGGGGACGCGGGTTTGTGCCCCGGTCCGGGAAGATCCCACATGCCGCGGAGCGGCTGGGCCCGTGAGCCATGGCCGCTGAGCCTGCGCGTCCGGAACCTGTGCTCCGCAACGGGAGAGGGCACAACAGTGAGAGGCCTGCCTACCACAAAAAAAAAAAAAAAAAAAAAACTGGTCTCTGTGTTCCGTACTCTGTGATTCCCCCAGATACACCTTGAAGCACATGCAGAATCTCACTTTGGATTTGAGGACCTGGAGGGTGCAAACCCAGGTGCTTGATTTAGGGCTTATTCTTCAGGTTCTGATATAAAATGTATTGTTTCTGAGGCCAATACGCAGCATCTCTCAGTTTACGGGCGTCCTTTATATTTACAAGTCCTATGAATGCGCAATTGAAATAGACCCAAAACGTGTGTCTCTAGACTCTTACGTGCTTGGAAATCAAAGCAGGACACATCGGTGAAGGGAGAAGTTGTTCCGAAAGCTGAAGTCTAAATCATGGGAATCAAGTTGAAATCTCAGTTCTGGGAGTAAAGTTCAAAATACACAGCGAGCCAGACAAGATAACAGGTATCGCTGCCAAGAGAAGGGAATGGAACTTCAGCAGAAGCAAAACAAACTCAGTAGAGTTTCTCAAGGAAACTCTATCTGAGAACTCAAGGATGCAGGTTTTTCCATCCCTGCCTCCCTGCCAAGGGCAACACTACACAGAACCACAGAGACTGCGCTCACCTCCAGGGGTTGCCATTTGCATGTTCAATAATACAAATGGCGCCCCCAAAGCTATGCAGTGTGGCAGCCCTCTCTGCCTTCAGGTTAAGGAGATTTCTAAGGATATCAAACACGGTGGGCATCCAAGGAGGATGGTGAAGAAAGACGTGGGAAATGCCCTGGCTTTCTTAGAACTTGGAGATCAGATTTTAGAAGGTGAAAGAAATACCATCAATCTGTATGGAACCCACCGTGTGCCTCCACCATGCTAGGCTTTCAGCCATTTTGTCTCATTTAATCCTCAGGAAAAGCGCTCAGAGAGGTTCGGTAACTTGTCTACAGTCACACAGCTAGGGAGTGGTAGGGCCAGAATTGGAACCAGGACAGTGACTCCATGTCAGCTCCTCTCTATCCAGCTGCCAGCTGGGAAGACTCTGAACCAGTCTGGACATGGATTCATCTAGGCAAGGCTGGGCTACTGAGCCACTCGGGGGAGATGCAAAGAGGAAATTAAGCCACAGAAAGGCAACCTGAAGGGTTCGGGGAGAAACAGAGCAGGGGAAAGAGACCCAGTTCCTCTAAGCCTTGAGGATTGGGGGGGACAAGAGTAGAGGTTGACCGGTTATCAGCAGCAGGGGTAGAGCTGTCCTAGTCTGTTCCCTCTTCCCTGAGTCTCTGCCCTTCCAGTTCTCATTGATGAATGACCAAGCTGTCCCCTGGATCCTGCACATCCTGAAGATGGCTCTGTGGAAGGACTGAAACGCAAAGCTCTGAATGGGGGTCAGGAAGCCTGTCTCAGGCACTTGGGTCCAGAGGTAACCTGTGGGCTCAGCACTGTACCAGGAGACAGGGGTCTGAGTTCCAGGCCTGCCTTGACCACTTTGGGCCTGACTTGGGCATGTATCTCTCCTCTCTGAGACTCCATTTCCTACCTCCATTCCGTGCAGGCATGTTGACTTAGACGGTTATTTCTAAGCTTTTTCCATCTCTAATATCCTTCAGTTCTAGAATTTACCTCTGCTTCAATTAGAAAGGCTAACAAGCCTTCTCCAGGGTGCTGGCCTTGTTTTGCAGGTTCTCTTGGTCTGGGTGGCTCGGCTGTGTCCTGCCGTGTCCCTAGCCCCACACTCCAGGGCTCAGGCTTCGTTAGCCGACCGACAAGGGGAGAAGGATGGGAGGGGAGCAGAATCATCTCACCTTCCTGCATCCCAACACCTCCCTACCTTTCTGAATTTTTAAAAATGCCTTTACTCAGAATTCATCAAAGATTCATCAGGCTTGGGACTGGCCCAAGCATTTGCCTAAGGAGCCAAGTGGAGGTGAAATGAGAGAGGAGGCCAGGGGGCCGGCAGGGTGGGCAGGAATGTGGGTCTCCAGAGCTGCACTGGGGGCTCCGCCGGCCCTGGCTCGCTGGCTCAGTGGAGTGGGGCTGAGAAAAAGGAGGCTCCCTGGGCACCCAAGGATGCTTGACCCAGGCTCTGGGCACCCTCCCTTCAGCAGTGTGGGCTGCACCTTCCCCAGAGTGGGAGTACCCCTGTCTACCCTCCAGTTTTACAGGAGGTGGTGAGGATCCATGGGGCAATGGTGGGACCCCACTCTCCATGGGAAGACAAGTGGGTAGCATCCCAGCTGACTGTCAAGGAAGGCATTTGAGAACTGCTGGCATAATGTCCCAGACGGGGCAGGTGCTGGGGCAAGGGAGAGGCCATAGGTTAGGCTCTCTGCTCCTGGCTTCCAAGCTCCCTCCCTCATCTGCCTTCAATCTTTAGTTTCTACAGGAGATGCTCTTTTGGAAAAAAAAAAGTGCACCATTAATGTTTTAAAGCTTGCAAATCATTGAACAATCTACCCCTTCATTTTACAGACAAGGAAACTGAGGCCCTGAGTGAACAAATGACTTGCCCAAGGCCATTGGCCAGTCAATGGCAGAGCTGTGACTAGAGCCCAGGGCCCTGGCTCCCAGGCCAGGAGCCTCCCCCTTCTCCACTGGCCTCACCTTGCCGATGCCTTTGTGTGGCTATGTCCCTCCCAAATCAGAGGTGACCTTGCAGCGGGTAGGCAGCCTGCCTGACGCAGGAGAATATTCCCCAGGTCAGGATAACTAGGTTGGGCAGATCTTCAGCCAATGCCCATGATGGAATATTCTGAATTATGTGTGCCTTGTCAGCGGCCTGGCTTGGGTCTTTCTGCAGAACAAAGTGAAGTTCCTCCAACCCCAACGGAGACTTGGATTTCAGCTCTCAGAGCATTGGGTCATCTGGTTCAATTCTCAAGTATTCACAAGAAGACACTGAAGCCCAAAGAAGCCATGGGTCAAACTGGCACGAGGTTTCCCGGGTCCCAGGTTAGTGCTCTTTCTGCCACATCACCGCCCCTCCCCAGGGTTTCTGTCCTTCGGAAGTATCCCTCTGCCCCCACTGCCACCTCCTCCCCTAAGAGGTGTGACAAGGCCAGAAATCAGAGCGGACCCTCTCTGGGGGTCTTCACTCCTCTGTATCTGAGAGGCTTGGCTGGCTCTCAGCACCAGAACACCCACTGCAGACCTAGCAATACAATAAACCGTGATAATCATGTTTTTAATAATTGCCTGGAGTTTGTTTAACATACAGTCATGGCCGGCAATAAATCCAAATTAAAAGCCCCACCGGGAGGCCTAAGTTAAGCTTCCTGGTGGGAAACGGAACAGCTGAGGGAGAAGAGGGGGTGGGAGAGGAAGGGTGTGGCCAGAAGGGGAGCAATCTCCCTTCAGGGCTAGGATGCCCTCCGGAGGGACAGAAAGGCGACTGCAGGGAAATGGGCAGGTCCAGGTCTGGCCCCAGCATCAACCTCAACCCTAGCGCGTGTGTTGGTTTCTTAACCCGAAAGGATTTCTTCAATGGTCCAGACAGAGAAAATACCTAAGTTCCCAAACCTCAGAGCTGTAAAAGAGACAATATTCATCCCCCTGCCTGGAGGTACCTCGGCTCCATATGGCAGGACCTTGCTTGTCATACTCAGTTCTGCTTCCCCAGTCAGCAAATATTTGCAGAATAAACAAATGGACGGATGAATGCGACTGAATGCTTCCCCTTCCATTTATTAATTGCCTCGGGTTTTTTTCCCTCTTCAAATATCTACCGTACCTACAGCACCTGGGGATGCAGATGAGCGAGATCTCTGCTGTCTAGGGGCTCCCTGCCAAGGGGACAGGAAACTGATGGATGATTCTGGTCTGTTTGATGCACGCTGAGAGAGAGCACACCCAAAGGGATGGAGGGAGGGATTCACAAGGGCTTCCAGGAGGAGGTTTCTTGAAGCCAAGTCCTGAGAGTAATTAAGTGTTAAGCTTAGGGGAGAGAGGGCAGGGTTGGGAGGTGACACTGACCTGAGAATAGTGTTCCAGACAAAAGAAACAGCATGTGCAAAGGCAGGGACGCAAGTGAGGATGTGGCAAGTTTAGAGAACTGAGGAAAGTTCCGTGAAACTGGAGAACAGAATTAGAGCTGGAAGATGAGGAGGGAGGGAGGGAGGAAGGGAGGGGGTCGGGAACGGAGGGAGGGAGGGGGAGGGAAGGGTGGGGGAGGGAGGGAGGGGTGGGGGAGGGGAGGGGGGAGAGAGGGGGGGATGAGAGCAGACGGTTGGCAGGGCCCAGATTGTGAGGCCTATGTGAGCATGCTAAAGAGTTTGGACTTTATCCTGAGGGCAAAGGGAAGTTACTGAAGGGTTTTAAGCTCAGCAAGGACATGACCGGAATTGCAGTTTGGAAAGCTCACTCTGGCCACAATGTGAGGTGAGGGAGCCTGGGGCCAGGCAGAGTGGTTAGGAGGCCGCTGCAGCGATCCTGGCAAGAGAAAGTGATGGCCTGGACCAGGCAACTGCAGGGAGACGGAGGGACCGGGACTCATCCACGGGGAAGGGTCAAGGATGGTGGGCAAAGGGTCATGCCAACTAAATGTGCGAGGGAAGAGGGGGGACCCCCAGGTATCGTGGGTGGTTGAGCAGACAACACTGCTGCTGAGGACGGGAGCAGCGACACGCCTGTCAGAGGTAACTTGATCTGCTGCAAACATCTCTTGGGGAGAAAATAGCCACTTGTCCCAGTGCATGCAAACTCTACAGGGAAGATGGGCGGAACACGTCTGAGTCAGCCAGACCGAGCGAGCCCACAACACAAGGCCACCACCCTGGGGAAGATGTGACTGAAGCAGAGACAAAATCCAGAACCTTAGGGGCTACTTGCTGCAGAGCCTGCAATTTCTACAGATGTTCTTCCAAACATCTGCCTTCAGTCCGGCCTGCTGCTGTGACTTGCCCAGTGTCCCCTCTGGAAGGCAAAGTTTTGACTCCTACAGCATCGAAGCTGGAGTAAGTCTTCAAGAAACATCTCAGTCAACCTCTTCATTTGACAGTCTTGGAAACTGAGGCCTGTTGACTTGCCCAAGGTCACCCAGCAAGTTGGTGGCTGAGCTGGGAACAGAGTCCAGGCGTCCTGACTCCAGGCAGAGATGGTTTACAGTGATTGTTCCAGTTG
This sequence comes from Grampus griseus, assembly GCF_964374135.1. NCBI lineage: Eukaryota > Metazoa > Chordata > Mammalia > Artiodactyla > Delphinidae > Grampus > Grampus griseus. Next base: position 57,611,059 of record NC_139014.1, read on the forward strand.
CATGCAACTTCCCAGCCCTCTCTGTGCCTCAGTTTCCTCAGCTGTAAAAAGAGAACCAGCTGGGTTGGAGGTATGGGTTGAATAAGAAGACACATATGAGAGGCCTTTTGAGCTGGAAAGCATCGCAAATCAATAACAGCTTTATGCTTCCATTATTACTTTTTTAACAGATACTTGGCCTGTACCTGGTCTGTACCAGCTGTGCCTCTATACACCATGGGGGGTGCAGAAGTGACTGGGACAGGGGTCACCAGTGGAACTGCCCACCCCTGCACTGGCTCTGCACGCTGGAGCCTGGCGCATTTCAGCAGGTGGGTCCTTCCTGCTGCCTCTGGCCTCACCCACACTCCCTCCAGGACACTGAGATCCCACCCAGACCCATCAGCCCAGGGAGGGGACTGCTTGCAGGCCCTCCAATACTCATTCAACAGTCCTTTATTGTATGCTGGTTCTCTCTGCCCTCAGAGAGCTGACAATTTCATTGTCCTGAGGTGCACAGCAGTCCCATCTGCAAACATATCGCGTTTCCCATCACACTTAGGATAAAAAGCCCAAACCTTCCCTTGTCTCAGGGCGTGGTCGACCACACTGACCTCAGGTGCCAGCACTGCCTCTCCCTCATGTCACGCCAGCCACATGTAACCCCCATCTTTCTTCAAACATGCCAAGAATGGTCCCACCACAAGACCGTAGCACGCACTGTACCCTCTGCCCAGAATGCTCCTCCCCAAATACCCACACAGTTCACTCCCTCCCTCCATTCAAGTCTCTACACAAATGCCCCCTCCTCAGAGAGGGCTTCCCTGATCACCCTAGCTAAAAGAGCCACCCCTGATCCCTCTCCATCCTTCATCCTGCCTCACATTTCTTCAAAGCTCTTACTGTGACCTTCCTCTTAAATGATTTAGATTAGATTTTTATTTGGTTATTTATTTACTATTTGTTTCTCCCAATGGAATATAAGCCACATGAGGTTAGAGACGTGGTTTTATTCACTGCTTCATCTCAGTGCCTAGAACGGATCTCCATAAATATTGGTTGATTGATTGATTGATTGAGTAAATGAATGAAGTCAATCCTTGTGGCCCTCAGGCCATGAGAGAAGCAGCTACTGCATGTCCCTGTTTCTAAAAGGCATTTCTCGAAAACATCTGCACAATTCTGAAATGTAGATAGTATGTACACTTACAGCAGGGTTTCTTTTCCCCCCAAAGCTATTATGAAATCGGTGCATCTCACAGTCAATGGCATCTTCCAGTTGAGGAAGAACCCAGAGAGGCAGGGACTCGTCCCCAAGGAGACTTGGTGGAAACTTCCCCAGGCAGAGCAGAGCACTTGGTGGAAACTTCCCCAGGCAGAGCACATTTAGCAGAGCTTTGAGGGATGAGTGAGCGTTTTCTGTAATGAAATTGTACAATAGAAAGGACAGTCCAGACCAGAGAAACAGCACGTGCAAAAGGACATCTGTTATCTTCTCTCCTTGAGAGGTAACATTATTATTCCCATTTCACAGATGAGGTAACTGAGACTACCATTTTAGCACCTGCAAAATGCCTGGTCCATAATGGACACTTAATAATCACTTCATTTTCCCATAAATATTAATTGAGCATCTACTGTGTTCAAGGCCCTCAGCCAGGTCCTACTTCTAAATAAGGTCTATGCATGTCATGCTCGTTCTTGTCCCCCGGCATAGAGGCCTTCACTACCTGAAAACCTCCCCTGATGCTTCAAGATGCTGCTCAGATGCCACTTCTTCTGTGGCCTCCCAGAGCAGGACGTATCACTCCCTCCTCTGCTTCCCTCCTACTCTGTAGGGCCCTCTGCAGAGCATGGCAGGGTTCACCTCTGCTTCCCCTTCTTCTAGGGCAGAGACTGGGCCCAGCATGCCATCTGGCACACAGTAGGTCTTCAAAACACGTTGGTAAATTGTGTGAATGAACGGATGGACAACCAAGTGATCCACAAAAGGTGCTGCCCTAACAGAGACCGGAATGAAAAAGGAAAACTAGGCAGAGTTGAAATATGTGTCAGGGAAGGTCAGCCTCGGCCTCCACCTCCGTTCAGCCAAGCTCTGGGGTGCTCAGAGCACAGCGGGAGGGGCTCTGGGCTTCCTCCAGCCAGGCGCAGAGGATGAGGGAGGCATTCATTGAGATAGCTACGCATGGTGCTTTGAACGGGGACAGGAAGCACTTTCCTAGGAGGAGAATGGGGGTGAGGGAGTTAAGGACAGCCAGGCTGGCTTGTCCTGACAGCAGCCACACCTGGGGAAACCAGGGGCTGGAGTGCTCATTTAACAAATGGAGCTGGCATTCCACAGCCCTTCACCAGCAGAACAAAAGTAATCTTTGGATTTTCAGTTAATTTGTTCTTTTAATGGATCCATCTTTTTATCAGCTGTTAAAATGGGCTTTCCCCATTAGCTGCTGGAGTCCAGCAAGGCAGCTGGTTTCCTAGCTCCTCTGCCTTAACAAGAAGCAAATGGGCTGTGGCACCTATGTGTCCAGAGACTATGGGGGGGTGGGGGGGGCTGTTAACTTGACAACACACACTAGCTCAGGGGTATTTGAAACCTATGGACATGCACAGTGAAATTTACACAGGATATGTTGAACACAGAGAGTTGTGAATCCCACCAGTGTCCACACTATTCCTACGTGTATAAAAAGGCAGCACTGTGGGCTTCTCTGGTGGCGCAGTGGTTGAGAGTCCACCTGCCGATGCAGGGGACGCGGGTTCGTGCCCCGGTCCGGGAAGATCCCACATGCCGTGGAGCGGCTGGGTCCGTGAGCCATGGCCACTGAGCCTGCGAGTCCGGAGCCTCTGCTCCACAGCGGGAGAGGCCACAGCGGTGAGAGGCCTGCGTACCGCAAAAAAAAAAAAAAAAAAAAAAGGCAGAGCTGAAAGGGGCCTTGCCTTAGAGACGACTGAGCTTAAAGCCCCTCTTTCGACAAAGGTAAAAGCCCAGAGAAGGAAAGCAACTTTCCTGAGGCTGCACAGCACCTTGATGCCAGGGCCGAACCTGGAACCCAGGTCTTCTGGTGCCCAATTGCTGTGGTCTCCTAAAATATCAGCTGCAAAGGCTGGTCCAGCTTCCTCAGAACTGGGGTTCCCAGCAGTCCCCTAGGGTTCCCCTTCTTGTTCATTTTCCACTCCACCAACCTGTCTCCCACACATAAACCTGATTATGCATCACAACTCAGCTCCCAAGAGTTATAACAGTTACACCCTCAGGCATGTGTGCAGCACTTTACAGTTTACAAACTGCTGTATCTCATCAACTCTCCGTCTCAAAGGTAGGCAGAGCTGGTATTATTTTAATCTCCATTTTCCAGATAAGGAAGCCCAAGCTCAGAGCTATTGGAAAGATAAGGCCAGGATTCAAAGTCAGGCCTCCCAAATCCAAATCCCAGTACCCCCAGGGCAGCGCTGTGATTGCTAGGTGCAGAAACCAAGGTTCCCTCTCCTAAAACCAAACTCAGAAACACGCGCCTGCAGGCACACGCACATGCGCCCATCACCCCAACACATGTGTCTGCACAAATGAGCAGGGCTGGACTGTGTGTACAGGCAAACAGCCTCCCCTCCACTCACATATTCCTCCCCCCAGCCAAGGCTGGCCCAAATCTGCCTACACTCCGGGCACTTAATAAGCAAAAACATCAAGTCACTCAATCAATAAGCTCAGCTGTTGACAACAGCGAGGGCTGAGAGCTCCTAAAAGCTAATAATGCTTTGAGCTATAAACATGGTCATTAGCCAGGTTCCCGCCCTGCCAAGCTGGCTCTGCTGCTGTGGATGGGGGCACCCGCGCCTGCAGCCAGAGGCCATGGCATTTCGAGGTTGGCTGAACCCACTCGGCCTGCCCAGACTGGGCTGCTGCTGCCATCCCCCTCTCCTGACTTGAGTACCCCTGGGGACCCTTTCCCAGGGCCCAAGAAGGGGCAGCCAGGCTGAGGAGGCCCCAGCTGGATCCCGCCAGAAGAACATGTGGGAACCCTGAGGGCCACCTCCAGGACTGTTAACTTTGAAACTCGTGCTGTCTCACAACCACCAATGCCACCCTCGGGAAGCTGCCAGGGAAAGATGTTACACACCCAGGCTTCAAGGAGATGTGATTCAAAGAGGAGGCCTGACTCCTAGCTGAGCCATTTATGAGCTGCAGGACCTTGGGCAAGTTACTTAACTTCTCTGTGCCTCTGCTGCCTCTTGTGTAAAATGGGAATAACCACCACCTCCCGAGGTGATTGTGAGGCTTGAGTGTGATCCCTGCACCTAGCAGAGTGACCAGAACAAGAAGGGTGCCTGATAGTCGAGGAAGGAGGAGAGTGACCCTGGAAGCCACCTGCAAGTGCGGGAGAAGCCAGCACTGTTGGAAGGTGGGAGGGACGTGAGCCAAGTGACACACCTTGTTGTCAAACATGGTCAGGCAGCCGGCAGAGGGTCTGCCTGTTTCCAGCTGTTTCCTCCAGATGATGTCTGACCTTAAAAACCGTCTTCAGCCAGGGCAGGTAGGGTATTAGCAGATCTGGACAGCACAGGAAGACAGTGACCTGCCAGGACACCAGTCCTGGGTTAAGGAGGGCTCTGGGGTCCCATCACAGATCTTAAATCTGGGCACAAGATTCCACCAGCCTCTCCTTTTAAATGAATCAGCCCCGGCAGGGAGTTGCAACATCTGAGGGTTGCCCTTAATTAGTTGTTGTTTCAGCAGATAGAATCAGGGAGCATGTACCCCCCAGCTTCCCAGAGGAAAATAATATGCCTTCTTAGTAAGTAAGATTATTTGAAAGTGATGTCAAAACAGAAGCCATTTTTTCTTCCTCTCTGGAAATCTCTCAGCATTTCTGACTTTCCAGTGGCTTCTCCTATCTGCTGGCGCTCTCTCTCTCTCTCTCTCTCTCTCTCTCTCTCTGTGTGTGTGTGTGTGTGTGTGTGTGTGTGTGTGTGTGTCTTCTCTGTCTCTTAATGTCCTTTTCTGTCTCTCTCTGTTCCTCTTTGTCTCTATTTTGTCTCTCTTTTATCTCTGAGATTGTCTGTGTGCACGCATGAATGTATATGCAATCTTATTTCTCCTACTATTGACTCTTTTCACCCAGTTCAGAATTTCTGAAAATTTTTGGATAAGAGTTCCCACCTATGACCCAATATTGAAGGGGGGATTACCTTCGTGGGGTGACGGTTCAGAACCATGGGCAGAGTTTCGCGTTGGCCACGCAAGGACTTCCAGGCCCTGAGGAAGGCGTCCTGGGTCGGGGTGAGTGGGGTGGGAGGAGGCTGGGCAGGATGGGAAGAAGCTTCTGGAACTGGTGAGGGAAGGAGAGGAGGAGCCTGAATTGATAGGAATGGGCTGGGTTGAGGAAAAGAGTGAGGATAAAATCATAGTGAGGGTGGAGGGCTGGATGTACCAGAGTGAGTATAAAGGGGTGAGGCTGTGAGTTCAGGGCTCCTGAGCATGAGTGAGGTGAGCAGAACGGTGAACAGCCGTGCGTGTGTAAAAGAGCATGTCTGTTCATTTGAGTGGATGTGAAGGCAGATACGAGGGATGTGCCGATGGGTTAGAGTCAGCCCAGGGTCAGAACTGGGCTGCTTTCAGCCTTTCTATTCCCTCCTCCTTGCCTTGTGGGAGGCAGCAGGGGCCACTTGTAGGGCTCAGCCCCAGGGAGGGGCTGAGTGTCGGGGAGCTGAGCTCACACTCGGGACTCCGCTTGTGGAGGGAAGGCAGGGAAGGGAAGCAGGCCATTCCACCAGGCTGGCAGGTAAATATTTAGAGGGCTGTTTTCATGAGTATAAAAACTCAGCCCGTCTGCTAGGCTGTGCTTGCAGAGGCTGGGAGGGGAGAGCTGGATCTAGGCCAGCCAGGAAGCCTGTTTAAACCCTCAGACACACAGCTCCCCCAGCCCACGCTGCACCAGCCTTCTGGCTCTCAGAGACACACACAGGGCACTCAGCCCACTGGCACACACGTCTGCACTCACCAGCACCCTGTGCACGGGTACACGATTACACACACGCACACAAACACACGCCAGCCACACTGTATCACATACACAACCAGACCACACAGCTCACATATCATTACAAATGCATCCACAGTGGCCCATACAACTCACACAATAACACATGCACACACTCAGTTCACGAGGCTTCACACCCACAAATGTACCTACGACTTAAACACACAGAGACCAGTCACCATAGATGAAACAATATCACAGGTGGACCAGCCACACACACAAAACGTATACATGAGCCCTCCCAGGGACCAAAGTAGACTTTAAAGAGCACACAAGTACAGGCGCACACACACAGACACTGAACACTTACGGACTCACATACTTTTGACAACATCACAAACGCAGTTTATTTATCAAAGGCCCTAGATACGTCCTGCAAAGTCACATGCTGTCTTACCCAGGCAACTCACCATCCTCTGGGAGGCTTTATATGGTAAGAATAATGTTTATAAGGTAGTGGTTAAAAGACTTACTCTGGAATCAGACGGTGTGGGTTAGAATCCCACTTCTGCCATTTATGAGCTGCTCTTGGAGGGGGGCATGTAATAATTCAATGAATTCATGAACTTAGAATGGTACGAAACACATGGCGAACACTCAGCAAACTCCATCTATAATTATCACAGAGTTTACATATATAATTACTGTCCCTATTTCATAAGGAAGATGAGGCCCAGAGAGTGGAAATGACTTGTCCAAAGTCATAAGACTGATGACAAATATGGCGGTGGGGATGACGGTGATGATGACGACATAACAGCAGATACTTATTTTGCACTTATGAGAGCCAGGTACTGTTCTAAGTACTTTCAACCTATATTATCCCAGTCAGTGCTCACAACAAGCATAGGAGAGAGGCCCTGTTATTATCTCCACTTTGCAGTTGCAGAAACTGAGGCACAAAATTGTTGAGTAACTTGCCCCAAGTTGCACAGTAAGGGTAAAGCAGAAGGTCGTTGCAGAGTTAAGTAAGCCCTGCCCTGCCATCTTGCCCACTTACTTCCCAGCCACCCTCCCATGAACTGCAGCGCCTTTGAGTGGTACTGCGGTTTCTCTCTGTGACTCCTACTCTCTCCATCTGCAAGGGCCTTTCTTACCGACTGGCAAGACCTCTTCTCCGGTTTGCATTCTTTCCTAAGAATCTCAGCCTTACCCTTGGTCCAAGGTGTGGGAAACCCAAGGGGACTGGAGCCAAGGGCCTTGATTCCACTCCCTGGTCTGGGACTCAAATAACCCATGGCCTGGCCAAGTTCCTTAACCTCTCTGGCACCCAGTTTGCCATCTGTGAGATGGGAATGCTGTATCTCCCTCGGAGAGATTGATCACGTTTGTGAGCATGAATAGTCTTTGCAAACTACAGAACCATCTATAGACATTGATGGCAGCGGCAGGGAGCTAGGAAGCTCCCAGAAATCTTGGCTCTCAGATTCAGACTCTCAATTTAACTTTGGTGGGAATGTCCACATATCCTGAGGTCTTTCTAAGAAGTGCTTAGGGAGCGACATCCCAGGACCAACAGGTGCCTTGGAAGCAAATTGGCCTACATGCCTTTTTACAGCAACGAGGGAAAGGTATGTCTCAGGCAGGATGGGTCACGTTACACCGTAGTAACAAATAGCCTTCAAACCTCACTGGTTGAAACCACATTATTTCTTGCTCACATTAATATCCATCACCAGTCAGCAGGGGGCTCTGCTCTTGGTCATCACTGGACAAGACTGATAGAGCAGCTACCATCTCTCCTGTTGCCAGTCACTCTACTTGAAGGAATAGAGAGCTCTAGGTCTCACTCTGGCAATTAAGTGCTTGGCCTGGAAGTGACAGGTGTCAATTCTGCTCACAAGTCAGAAGTCAGAACAAACACAGAGCCCCATGCAAGGGGACCAGGCAGTGCAATCCTACCATGTAGATGGGGACGCTGGAAATAACTGGATAGCAGTTCTGATGGTGATGACAGGAGGAAGGAGGCAGCAGCTGTGACAACGACAGGGTGGGCTGCGCCCTGCACCCACTGCTCCTGGGGGAGATCCAGCCTCTGTGGTAAGCAGGCCCAGTCCTGTGACTCATTCCCTCCCAGTGCCTTTCCAGAAGGCCATGGGCTATGGAGTCCCAGAGGCCTGGATTTGAATGCTGGCTCTGTGTGACTGCAGGACTGTTATATCAGTGATGCTCTGTGAGTATCAGTTTCCTCATCTGAAAAGCAGGGTAAACTCCCTGCCAGAAAGAATGGCATGAAGATAGCACCTATATCGTGCCTGCCACCCTGCCTGGAACATAGAGGGCACTTGACAAATGGTGGCTGATTCTCCCAAGGACTAAGGTTCTGGAAAGACCCATCCTCCACCCTGGCTCCAGCCTCTGAGCCTGGCTTTGCACCATCCCCCCGCCCACGTATTCCCCCTGCTGTCATGGGTTTCCACAGCCCCATCATGCTTTGCAGTGAGGCTGACCCATTCCCCGCCAGTGGTACCAGACCCCATGCAAGGAGAAAGGGCGATGCCAGCTACCCGGCAGAGGGTGATCCAAAGGAAACCTCAGTGACTGGTCTGCTTGCTCATTAATGAGGAAAACAGTCATCACTGAAACCTGGGGACTGGAGAGGGAGAAAGACGTTCCAAGCAGCACAGATATCCGATCTTGAGCATTTTGACCTCCACAGAAGGACCTTCACAGAAGCTGGGAAACCCCCAGCTCAGGTAGCCAGAGAAGGAGGGAGTCTGTCCTCTGAAAGCCCATCCCTGCTTAGCTTCCTTATCTTCTCTCTCTATGCTTTCTCCTGAGCTCCAGGCTCATATGCCCTTTTTGTCCTGGGCACCCCCATGTCTGAGTCCCCAGACAGCCCCAGTGAAACCTGCCAACCTCACTCACTGTCTGTCCCCAGCCCACCCCAACCTGGTCTTCCTCCCACATTCCCGCTGTCCATGCAGGAACTTTTGAAGCTATTCATTCGGTCAACACGGCTCTAATGCTGCCTGCATGCCAGGCCCCGTGCCAGGAGCTGGGGATGCTGAGATGAAAGACATGGTCTCCGCCCCTGGCAAGTTCTCAGTCTAAAGGGGAAGACAGACGGGGACCAAGCACCACAGGGCAATTGTAGGGGCACGCTGGGCAGGCAAAGGCGTGACCGACTTTGCGGGCAAGGCAGGGGATGGCCAGTAAAACTTCCTAGCAGAGACAGGCTGAGGGATGAGTGTCCTGGGAATATCTGGGAGGGGGTGTTCCAGGCAAAGGGGATAGCGCAGCGTTAAACAGCATGATGCATTCAAAGAACACAGTTGTCTGTGGCTAAAGCATTAGGTGCAAAACTGGAGGCAAGGAGTGAGTGGGGGAAACGGGGGTGCAGACAAGCAGGGTCATTCACGTGTTGCCTTGCTGGGTCCCTCCCTCCACCAACGGGGGCGTTGTTAGTAGGAAACACGTGAGACAGGTGGTCTCGCCTGGGAGCTGGAGTTCTCTGGGGATCCCCTAGCAGAGCCCAGGGCCACCCAAGCCTCCCACCTGCACTGCTGCCTCCTCCTAGCCTGTGCTTGCCGTGACCCCTTCACGCTCTGCTTCTGCCTCATGTTTCTGGCCCCTTTCACGCTCTCCAGTCCCCTGCAGCCTTGGGTGGCCTACCCTTGAGTTAGGTCTGCCCCAGGTACAGCCTGCTGAAACCTAGGGGGTCCTGTGGCTGCTCCTTCAGTGGGGCTTTGCAGAGACGAGACTGACGTGTGCGGAGGCAGGAATGAGCAGCCCAGACACCTCCAAGTCTACTGCTGCAGCAAGTCCAAGCACTTGGACTCTGCGGGCCACGGGAAGCCGTAGAGAGATTCCGAAGAGGGAAGTGACAGTGCTGGATTTGTGAATGAAACAGATGATGGGAAGATGTGAGTTATGGCCCCAGTGAGTACTTGGCTGTGTAGAGGCTGGGGGACCCTCAGCAGCGTGTACACAAGCTGAGCTTGAGCCCAGCCTCCAGTCTAGGGTAGCAGAACCTCTGTGGCCGAGAACTGACATGGGAGCCTTACGGGAAGGAAGAAGCCATCCCCAACCCTCTGAGAGGACATGGGGAGCCCCTACAAGTCCCACCCCAGCTCCCTTATGAACGCAGCCTGAACCTGCCACCCCACTTCCGCTGCATCCCATTTTTCCGGACTTAATGTGACAAGGGCAGTGGTAGCCAAATCAGCATCCTTGGTGCTGCAAGGGCCGGGCTATAAAGAGGTACAAAGCCATGGTGGGAGTTCCGGCATCCTTCCTGGTATCCAAACAGAAGAATTCCACGACCTGAAACTCCACACGCAGGGACGTGCACACAGACACAGAAACACCCAGGAGCTGCCCTCACAGCCACAGCCTTTCAGAAGCACCTCGAGGTGGCACTGGCTGTCCCTTCTTTAGGCAGTTCTCACTCTGAAACAGGGCAGGGGCAGGCGGAGAGACCAGCAGGCAGAGAAGTAGCCGTTCCATCCTGCTTTTCCTCCTGAGCTGTGGCCTCTTACATCTCCTCTGACATGTTCTTGGTTGCTTTCCTGCTTTCTGTCTCTGTCTCTATTTCTGTATATCCCTGGATCTTAATGAGTCTTTCAGCTAGGTCTTCCTTGGCCTCTCTGGGTCTCTGTCTTGATCTATATGTGTCTATGTCTCCATTTCACTGTCTTTTTCTATCTCTTCCTCTGTTTTGATGACTTTTTTCTGCAGCACCATCACAGACTAGCAGGGTAGAAAGAGCCCATAGATTTCAACAGGCCCAAAAAGTACTTATGGAAATGAGGAAACTGGAGCCTGACAAGGGGAAGGGAGGTGCCCCTGGGCAGACACCTGGGCTTGTACTATTATGGCCAAAGCCTCTCTTGTTGTAACAAAGCTAGAGTCTTCCTCCCCAGTTCACGTGGATGGCAAGCAGGAAGAGGAAGCACAGGAGAGAGAGGACCACGATGATTCTACAGCAGCAAGGTGGGGGCAGGGAGACCCTGGGGCCAGTGGACAGAACCCAGTTCTAGGAATAGTCTGTCCATGAGCATGCTGTCACTTACCATCACTGAGCCTCAGTTTCCTCTGCTGTGAAATGGAGATAATCAGAGCCACCCTGTCTGCTTCACCAGCCTCTGATTAGTTTTTTATTAGAGGAAGGATATGGAAGTGCTTTGAAATAAACTGTAAAGCATCAGGCAGGAATGGAGGGCAGGACGAGGACAATGACTGCTGATAATGATGGCCCTTGATGTGGATGGTGACAGTGGCGATGATGGTGATGGTGGTGGTGACAGTAATGCTGGTGAGAGTGGTGATGGTGATGGTTCTGATTATATAGTGATGACGGTGACCGTAGTGATGGTGTTGATAATGGTGATGGTGAGAGTGGTGATGATAACGGTCATGAAAGTGGTGATGGTGGTAGTGATGGTGACAATGGCGACGGTGGTGATGAGAGTGACTCTGGTGATCATGTTGACAGCAACCAAACGTAATATCTTGGATTCAGCCTTCTGAGGCTGAGATGAAAAACAGCAGGTATTCTTTGGAGAGAGCAACCCCCTCCAATCCCACCTTCTCCTTTAAGTCACCCCAAACTGTAGATCCAGGCTCCAGCCTTCCCATCTCCTCCAGTCCCTCCCCTGCTGTTGCCACTCTAGCCCAAGCCTGTGTGTCACCTCTCTCTCTGCAGCGTTGGCTTCCCTTCCCCAGCCACCTCCCCAGACTGTTCTTTCCCTCGACTCACTCCTACGCACAGGCAAGGAGAGGGAGCACACTCACCGTAGCTCTTTATACCCGGGAACACCTCCCATTTCTCCTGCCTTGGCCTCCTTCCATTCCCCACCGGCCTGCAGTCAGCTTTCTAAGACGGGAGGTGAGATGGACAGGGCCCAGCCTGCTGCCCACCCCCACCTCTCCCTTAACCCCTGGGACAGGACCATGTGGGGTAGAAAGGGATGTTCATGATTTGGCACCAAACCCAGCTCCCTGCCTCAGTTTCCCCACAAGGAAGTGACCTCAGTCTCTGGAAGCGATGAGATGAGTTCCCTGCCCAGCACAGGTGAGGGTCAATGGCTTCTAAACTCAGTTGCCACTCTGCCAGTCCTCAGCAGGCTGGAGCCAGTGGGGTGATGGGAGGCTGTAGGATGGACTGTGTCCTGTGTCCTGGGACAACCATGCCCTCTCCCATGGCCCTCCTCTCAGCACAGGGAAGGGACCAGAAGGGATGGAGAGCAGGACAGAAACAGAGCTGTCAGCCAGAAATGAAGGCTGAGGTTTGAAGCTCTGGCATCTTCATCTCCATAATGCCTCCCACCATGTCACCCTCTCTCCTTGTGCCTCAGTTTCCCCTTTGCAGTAGGCAGAAGCCCATTGGGTGTCCTCCCTGAAGATACAGACAGGGGCTGGCAGCTTCCCACCACCCTGGCCTCCCCAGGGTCACTGGCAGACTCCCCCGCACCTCCTTCCCCGCCATGGCTGCTCCTTTGACAAGTACCACCGGGAAATCAATCATCCCAGCAGAGCCAGGCCACGGCCCCAGACGTTCCAATTAAACACTTCACTCTGACCCTGGTTGCATCATCTCGGCTTGGAATAACGTCATCTATCTTCCCTAGATGGACGGAGCCTACAGGCCAGGCAGGGGGGGACCAGAAGTGCCCCACCCCCTGGAGACAGCCTCATCACGACAGGGACACATTTCAATCAAGAGGAACTGCGGCCCTTTCAGGAAGAAAAGCTGTCAGCCTTCCCAGGGACAAGCATTCATCTCCCCAGGAGGAGAAAAACATCTTGGCCCCTGCCAAGGGGAGCCCCATGTTTATGCCTCTGCCCTTCCCATTTGTTGGGCTGTCACCAGCCAGCCGGCCAGCCGGGAACTCTGGAATCTCAGGGAAGTGGCAAGTGGGGGGATGGGAGACCAAGGACAGAGTCTGATGGGACTTAATTTGAGGAGGGTGGGGTCCCTGGGTGGGGTGCTCTTGCCTCATGGGGCAGCTTCAGCCCTTCTATAAAGCAGCCCCCAATTCGAGAGGGGAAAGAGGGGTCCTGCCCCAGGGCCTCTCCCGGACTGATGACAGTCTTGTTGGGGCAAGTCCCAGACTAAGCAGGGAGGCCTGCCCTTGGGAACCTCCTTTCTGATGGGGGCGGGGGGACATACCCCTGCCTCGTGGAAAGCCCAGTCTGAGAGATACAGTCCCTGCCCAGGGGACCTGCCCTCCACCCCCCGACCCCTGCTCCCAGACTTAAAGGGCAGACACAGCACCTGCCTTGGGAAACTCATTCTAAAGGGCAAATGCAGTTTCTGTCACATGAACATCCCCCCGGGACCTCCACCTTGTGGGCCCTGGGAATGGAGAGCCCCTCAATTCAGGGCTGCCCAAAGGATCTTTGGCATCAGGCAGACTTGACCTGAGTTCAAATTCTAACTCTATGCTTTCCTTCCTGTGCGTCCTTGAACCAGTGACTCAGCCTCTCTGAGCCTCCTTTCTTTACCTGGAAAACAGGACCTGCCTTGAGGAGAAGGTGGGGAGGCTGTGTATGTAAAGCACCCAGCAGAGTGTCTGGCACTCGGGGACCCACAGCGGAGGGCAGCGGCCTCCAGGGCAGGCTAACTCCCAGGACCGGGCAGAGAAGCAGCCCAGGGAGCTCAGGAAGCCTGGCCCTCGAGAGGGGAAAGGAGCCCAGGTCCCACAGGGTAGTAACCGAGCCAGCGGTGGGACCAGGAGGGGGGCCCCAACCTACTGCAGCCCTCCTTGGGCACCAGCAGATGGCGCAAGGCCGGATGCCCAGGAAGTTTACTGAATATGACCTAGAGGCTTAGACTGCGGGGTCGGGGGCCAGGACCCATCACCCAAAGCAACTCCAGATTTAAAATTAGAATCTATTACCCCAGAAGCAACGGAAGAGTTTCCTTGGACGCCCCCAACTCCAAGGGACTGCTTCTGTGCTGGCACTGCTTCCTTTGGGGTTATTTTTAGCTTGTTTTCTCAGTAATGATTCTTTTGGGTGGATTTCAGGGTTGTAGCTGTGTGCTCTCTGGGAGACGGGGAGCGGTATTCGTACAAAAAAAAAAAGAGGGTTTTTATTCATAGTAATTCAACTGGATTTGTAAAGTTATTATTAAGCATTTGTCACCACAAAAGTCACTTTGATTTGGCTTTCCTTGGAGCTGTTCTCCCTGCCCAGTTTTGCTTGCTTATCTTACATAGGACCCCTAGGAAGTTTAGGGGGCCCATCAAGGACACACAGAAAAAACCAGAGACCACTCTTCACAGAAGGAGAAAGGAGAAGGCAAACCGTTTGGGGTTTGCCTCCCAGGGAGGAACATGATACTGATAATAATGATACAAAACACGCACAGAGTACTCGCCAGTTACTGCTCCCAGGTACTTTGCAACACTGCCAGGTAGGTACTATCACTATCCTCATTTTAGAGCTAAGGAACCGGACAGGAGACGTTAAGTAAGTTGCCCAAGGTCACAGAGATAGTAGACAGCAGAGCTGGGATTTGAACTCAGGAAGTTTGGCTCCAGGAATTAGACTCCGAACCACCTATAGACAGCCCGTGGTACCTGTCCGTGAGATTCTGAGAGACAGATGGGGAGGTGGAAACAAAAATGCTTTCACTTAGCCTGAGGATGGGGTGGGGGGTGGAATCTCCAAGTGAGGAAAACACTGCGGTGGGCCCAGACTCTCTTTGAGTGTCCCCTGCTGTTGGATTCCAAGGTGGACTTAAGGAGTCCTCGGGATATCATCTTGAGAGGGCATTTTTAATCCTACGTGCTCTGAGCAGGTGAAACGAACACAGGCTTTACAGGCAGACAGAATCAAATCCCAGCTGTCTCACTTTCAAGCTGTGTGACTTTGAGCAAGTTGCTTTGCCTCTCTGAACCTCAGCTTCCTCATCACTAAATGGAGATAATATTTACATACTGCTCAGGATTATAGTGAAGATTCAAAAAGGTAATGGATAGGGAGACACTGCAGGACACTGGTGTCCAAACTATTGCCTTTTCTGCCGTTCATTCATTCGTTCGTTCGTTTGTTCATTTGTTCGTTCATTCAGTAAACATTTATTAAACACTTAAGGTATGTATGGGACTGTGTTCAATGTTGTGGGAGACTGAAAGATGAATAAGACATAATCTTCGTCCTTAAGGATTTTATAAGGAGAAGCTAAGAGAGCGGGTGAATTCCAACTACAAGGCAGACAGTGATTAATTCCCTCTGGAGTGATGAGTAAGGCTTTGCAGAAAAGGCCCCATAAGGAAGCAAGGAAGGAGGAACAGGTACTCCAAGCAGAGGCAACCACAGGCAAAAGGCACGAAGGCACAAAAATGTACAGCCTGTTTGGGGGAGAGTGGCCAAGGGGGGAGAAGGTATGTATCAAGCAATAAATGCAGATCTGAAGAATTGGGGATTAATCCTATAGGCAGTGGGTAGCCATAGATGGTTTTATAGCAAGAGTGAGACAGGAGGAAGCTGAGAATCAGATTTGGGAGGTGGGGTGGGAAATTAAAGCAAGGATTCCCATGTTAAGGGAGCAGGAAGGAGAACCTGAGTTTTGATCCCAGCTCTGAAATGAGTTCCCTCTGTGAAGTCAAGCAAATCACCCATTGCTCTGGTCTCATTCCCCCCTGTAACGCTCATGGATTTCCTGGATGGCCTCTGAAAATCATACAAATCTGTGGTGTAAGGGCTTCCTCCCCCTTCGTGGCTCCCCTCTCATCTTCCCCAGCAGCTTTGGGCAGTCTCTACCCAAAGCAAGAATCCTGGGCACTGCCAACCCCAGGAGCCAGGCGGAGCTGGCTCGAAGGCTCTGTGGCCTTGCAGGCGACAGCTGGGGAGGCTCTGGGGAGAAGTTGGGCCCCTGCTTCTTCCTCTTCCACCTGCACCTGGCAGCCAAGTTGGCTAATGAGAGAGGAGTTGAGTAAGTTGTAGGAACGTCATGAGTTGACTGCCATTTAGCTGCTGGGCTGTGGCAAAAAACGCACGCTTGTTCACTTTGTATTTTTCTCTCTCTCTGGCTCTGGCTCTCTACTTCTCTGCTTCACGTTTGATCAAAGCTCTGCCCTGGAATTAAGTGAAGCTCTGTTGGGGGTGGGGAGGAAAGGATGGGAGAGCACAGCACAGCCAGCATGGCCTGAGTCCAAATCCTCCCTTGGCTGCGTGCCCGGGGGTGGTCCTAGCTTACTGTCCCTGTGTGCCAGAGGGAGGAGGGATGGGGGACGCCTAGATCAGAGTTTGGCAGAGGGTGAGGGTTGGAGAGAACGTGCTGCCTGCCGAGGAACTCAAGGTGGAGTGCTCTAGGGAAATGAGAGTAGAAACCCTAAACAGTTCAGGGGCCAACTCATCTTGCAAAGAGTTTGTGTGCGTGTGTCTGTGCGCACGCATAAGCTGATAAGATGCTTTACAAGCATCTCCGAGTCTGCGACCATGTACATGTGAAGTTGTGTGTAACTGAACATAATAGCCCTGGGAGTGCATGTCATCACAGGCATATACCTTTGTGGGCAGAGGCCATGTGCCCACTTGCCTCTCCAGCATCCCTCCCCAGTGCCCCCCCTTCCCAGCTCTCCATGCTCCAGCCTTCCGTTTCCTGATCACACTGTATCCCCCCTGATGCCGCGCCCTTATAAAAGCTGCTCCCTCTTTCTGTAACAGCCTCCTCTCCTCTCTCTTCTCCCCTGGCCCACACCAACTGGTCTTTCCTTCAGCGCAGCTCAAAGCTCACCTCCTCCAGGAAGGCCTCCCTTTTCCTCTGCCAGGAACCTTAAGAATCTCTGAACCCCTCCCCAGCTGAGCCAGACTAGGATTCCAGGGGGATCCCAGGAGCACCCCACACACACACAAACAGTGAGCTCCCCTTAGTGAAGGCCCACATTGACCTGTCCTATCTTCTTCTGTGGGCAGGGGTCCTGAAAAACAGGGGCACATGTCACCAGGTCCACCGTCGTGGCAGGTCAGGCAGTTTCTGTGTGGGTCCCTGATGGACATCCATGCAGGGAACAGGGCCCAACTTCTGCCCGGCTGCCTGGCAGAAGGCTGGGGTTGTTCTAGGGTCCATGAAGGTGGGTCCACATAGAAGGTACCGGAAGAATCTGAGGCTGAAATTACATATTCCCTAATGATAGCAGGCTGCCCCCACCCCCAACCCTTCCTGACTCTGGGTCTCAGTCTTCTCCATAAGATGAGCAAAAATGCTTGCATGTTTATGCCACATACTTATCACAGCTTGTAATCAATCACAAGCTTAGTGTCTGTCTTCCCCTCTAGAATGGAAGTTCCACGAGGACAGGCTACGTCGGTCTTGTTCACGGTTGTGAGCAGTGGCTGTGATATCAGAAATATTCACCATATTGTGAAAGGGAGGGAGGGGGAAGAGAGGGAGGGAGGGAGGAGGGGAAACTGAGTGGGCAGAGGGAGATTGAATTCCTATTATCTAAGGGCTCTGGGTTACGGGGTAGGGCTAGAGAGAAGAACCGGAACACTGTGCCCAGTCTGCGGAGGAAGCTGGGAGAGTGGACTGAAATCTCTGACCCACATCACCGGAGCAGTGGGTCCTCAGCTCAGAAAAGCAAACTTGTGTCTGTCCTCTGGACTTACTCTTTACAAGCCCCGTGCCCCTTCCTTGTGGGGAGGTGGGCAGCGGTAGGAGACCTCCCTGCTTCCGTCCTCCTCCTCCTGGACCCCCACCCCCACCCCAGGCCAGTCTCAGGAGGTGGTTCCTTTCCCCCTTTCTCCCACACAGAGGCTGGCTCGCCTCTCAGTGGGATGGTGAATAAGCCCTTGGGTGACGCTAGTTGCCATCAGACATTAGGGGCCTAATGAGAATCATCTTCCTTGACGACTCCAGCACCTTCCATCCCCAGGGCCGCCAACAGCCCGGCCAGCCCTCCCCACACTGCACCTCCGAGCTCCAGACAGACGTGGGATATGGGGAGGGGCGAGAGCCGCTCTCCGCAGGCCCCTGTGCCAAGCTGAGGCGGCAACAGCCAGCAGCCCGGGAGGAGGGAGGCTTCCGGGAAGGCTCCAAGCCCATTTTCCAAAAAGAAAATGTCACTTTTCTAGATGAAAAGGAAACTCACAGTGTCGAGAGTTCTAGGACTGAGACAGGCAGATGAGGGACAGAGACGAAGCGCCCCAGCTGGCCTTGCTCTGACCTACCTCTTCCCACACTCTGTCTGGCTGAGTGAAGAGATATGAGGGGCGGGGGGGGGGGTGACCCTGAAGATACACACACACCCCCGGCATACGAGCTATGTCCATAGGATTGAAGACCCTCTTCCTCCAGAGTAGAGTGGGATTGAGAGCCGGTCCTTGGGGGTTGGGGCGTGATACCCAACGATGCTATAAAATCATTTCTATTGATCCAGTGCCTGGCTGACAGTGGACGGTTGACTCGTCTGGTCTGATCTGGGTTGCGCTCGAATGGAACGGGCCTGACGGTGGGAAAGAACGCCACCCCCACCCCTCCCCCTCGGCAGCAGGTGCCTGGGTGAGTGTGCAAGAGGACAGTTCCCCACCCCCATCCCCATGTCCCTTTAAAGGCTGGCAAAACAACTTGTAGGAAGGCATGTCCCCTCCTCTTCGTGTCCCTCCACCCCCAGCAGCGGACAGGTTTTGCAGGAGCTGCGTCCCGGACCCATCCCCAAACGGAGCTGAGCCGGCGAGCTCCGGCGCGGCCCGAGAGGGGCTGGGCGCGACAGCGCGGCTGATTGATTCCCACCCAGGGCTCCGAATAGCCACACGCAGACTCTGGGGGTGGGGATAGGGTACCCTCTATGCGCGCCTCTGTCCGAGAGGCCGTAAAACACCTCTGGCCACCAGCGAGGAGAGAGCATCCTTTGAAAAGGGACAACAGTGGCTGCGGTGGCGTCTTCCCCGGGGGAAATGTGGCCGCCGCAGCCGGCCGGCCCCACTGGGGCCCCAGCGCTAGCCTGCTCTGGGGAGGAAAAATAAAACATGAAACAGGGGTTAGCGGAATCGTGAGGTCGGCCCTTGCCCAAGTCTCATTAAGGAGACGCGCGCGCTCCCAGGCTGGGAATGCGGAATGGACACGTGGACAGGGGAGGGGAAGCTGGGGCGCGAGGCAGAGGTGGGGGGGCGTCTCCGTGGTGCGCGAGTCGTGGGCCGCGCGCTCCGGGGCCACGTGACCACGGGGAATCGGGGAGGGGAGGGGAAGGGAGCGAGCGCGCCAGGCTCCGCACCCGCTACTGCCGGGGTGGGCGCTGAATCCCGGACGAGGGAGGAGGGAGGGCGAGCGCGAGTGTGTGTGTTTCTCTCGAGTCATTTACGGCGGAGCAGCCGGCGCGATCGCCGAGGAGGCGGCGGCAGCGGCGGCGGCGGCGGCGGCGGCTTCGTGCAACTGTGGCTCCCCCCACCTCCTCTTCCTTTTTGCTCCTTGATTCTTCTTCTCCCCTCACACTCGTCCATGGGGAGCCGGCCCCCCTGCTGGCACCTCCTCTCCACTCGGCCCTGTAGGCACCAGCTGCCGCCTCCCTGGCCACGGGCTGCGCGGGCGCCCGGTGCCCCGGCCCCTGGCGTGGCGCCGGGGTCTCGCCGCCCGCAGCACAGGCAGGCGCGGCGCTCCGCTCACCCAAAGTGACTCCGAGAGAGAGAGAGAGAGAGAGAGAGAGAGAGAGAGAGAGAGAGATAGAGAGAGAGAGAGAGAGAGGGAGAGAGAGAGAGAGCGAGCAGATGCCCGGCTGCACCGAGACATCGGGCATCCGGGGGCAGGGCGGGGGCGGCGGGGAGGAGGAGACATCGGAGACTCTGAACCCCGGAAAAGTTCAAGGTTTGTGCAGGTTCCCCCGGGGAAGGCGGAGCAGCGTGGCCCTCTCCTGAGACAGCGAGACCAGGGAGGAGAGGGGGGCGACCCGGGGCTGCCGCGGGCTGGCCGAGCCCCTCTCCATCCTACGACGCTCACGGCCAGGAGGCTGGAGTCGGCGCACGGGGCAGGAAGGTCTGGGGTCAGGCGCAATAGCCGGGTTTCCCGCTCACTCGCTTCTCCAAACCCCATCTCCATGGGGCAGCCCGTTCCAGCCGCGCCACCCTCGCGCCAGCCGCGGTGCCGCTGCCCAGGCAGGCGGCGCTGAGCCTGCCTGTGTGGAGCCCGGGCCCTGATCGAGACTGGAGATAGCGCGCTGGAGCCAAGCAGGGAGCTCGGCGAGGGGACAAGCCGCGGGCTGCCCATCTCGGGCATTCGGTCCGGGCGTTGCCTCGGGTCGTGGCGACCCGCGTCGCCGGTCTCATCACTGCACGGAAACTTTTCCTTCTCCAGATGGATTAAAGTTGCCTGGATTTTCTCTTTCTCTGCGAAAGAAATCATTCATTTGCACCTAACCTGGGATTTTTATGCTGGAGGTGCTGCTGCAGGGCGTTCAGAGGAAGGAAGCCGCGATATCCATGTGGGGTTACTACCGAAACCGAAGAAACTGAGGTTTGCATCGGAAATCTGCACCCTCGAACGAGTTCGGATTCGAGCGGGACCGCGGGGCTGTGGAAACCGACACTTGGCCCTAGGCAACCCGCGAGACGCCAGTGGCCACCCGGCCCCAGGAGCGCAAGTGCGGCTCCCCCCTAGCCGCACAGATCCTGCAGGGGGCACCAGCCGGGAGGTGGAGGCTCCTCCCGCCTGGTGCTGCGACCCCACCAGTTCCGAGGGTGTAGCCGGCGGCGCCCGGGACGCCCCCTCCCCTCAAAGTGTCCCCGAATTTCACTCCCTGGCCCCCAGAGCCTCAGCAGAGACAGCCGGGCGCCACGGCCACCAGAAGTTGGATGTGACCAAGCCCAGCCTGGGGCCAAGTCGTCGTCGACCGTTGCCCCCTCGGCCCCTTCCCGCTCCTTCCTCGGCCATGGCCCCAGGGATGCCGGGCCGCGGCGGCGCCGCCCTGCTCTGCCTCTCGGCGCTGCTCGCCCACGGTGAGTATCGCGGCGCGGACTCGGGAGTGAAGATGCGGCGGGAGCCGCTGGAGGGGGCAGAGAGGAGCCTGGAGAAGGAGAACCTCCACCCCCGGGCTCGCAGCCGCCGTTGCCAGCTTAGCATCTCGGGCGGCAGCTCGAGTTACCTCCAGCCCCCAAACCCTTTGGCGGGAGCGGAGGCTGCGAGGCCCGCCCTGGGGACCGAATCCGGCCCCGGAAAAGGACGAGAGGGGGTATCACTGCAACCTCCTCCTGGTTAGAGAGCAGAGTCCAAACCCGGGAGTCTGGGGGCGTGTCCGCCCACGGAAATCTAAAGGGACCCGAGGGATCCGCTGGATCGCGTCCGGGCCGCCCCTCCTGCCACTCCCAGACCGGCAGCCGGCGGGGCTGAGGGCTGCTGGGACCGCGGTGATCGTGTCTACCCCCACCCCTGGCGCGCAGGCCGGTGCGGGGTCGCGCCGCCCGCTGCCTCGCTTCCTGCGGCGGTCCTGGAGAAGGGAAGTGGACAGGGGCCCGGGGATCGCCTGCCCGCCGTCCTGTGAGCTGCATCTAAATGGCCGGCTTAGCCGAGCCAGAGGGCGGGGGTCTGGGCTGCGGGCGGAGGGAACGGGCTCTACGCTCTTGCGTTCTGCAATCTGTTGCGTCTGCTCCCCAGGCTCGCCCCGGGCTCCGCGGTAAAGGGGGTGGGAGCCGGGGTTGGCGCTCTTTGGCAGTGGGACAGCAGGGGTATGGGTGGGGGACCTAGGGTCGCGGAACAGCCCCCCAGAGTGGGAACTCCGATCCGACGGGAGGAGGCTGCAGCGGGCCTTCCGCAAGCTGGAGGCTTTCCAGGAGGCGAGGGGCGCTGACCGACGGGGGAGAGAGAGAGCTGGGGGGGGGGGAGGGGAGAATGGAGAAAGAGAGGCTCTCTGCCCCCTCCCAACGGGAAACGAGCGGAGCGGGCACATAGTTCCCCAGCCAGCAAGGGATGGGGGACTTGGCTGCCCCACGCCGAGGGGTGAGCCTGGACAGCCTGGAGAGGGGCTAGGATGGAGGGGGCAGTGGGCTCTCCGCGTTGGCGGAGGACCTTCCATGTACCCTGCTCAGCTTTTGCCCACGTCTGCCTGGTCCCTAGGAGCCTGCCCAGGCGGACCGTGAGCGCGCCCAAGGTCTCTAACCAGCGGCTTCTCTCACCCAGACCAAGGCTCCTTCTCAAGGTTGAAAGAATAAGGAGAAGAATGGGCTCTGGGAAGCTAGGGTCCTGAGGCTAGGATGGAGTGGGGAACAGGCTGACCTCCCTCTACGAGTAGATTGGTTCTCCCCGGCTTCAGCGAGGGGGTGGCTCGGGGTTGGGGGGCTGTTTTGCGTTCATTTCACCAGGCACAGCCAACCTCAGTTCTTTATCAGAAGAATGGGCAGGGGGAATGCTGCTGGGACCCAGAAATCTCGGGCTCCGTGTGCAAGACTGAGGGTGGGGAGGAGGTGGGGAGAGGGGACTCTGGATGTCTGCACGCTGGAACTGCAGGGGCTAGGCTTGTGACCTGGACCCAGTGAGCAGGGAGTTTGGGGGCGCAGCAGGAGGAAACCCAGGTCAGGCCTGGGTCTAGGCGTGGTTCTGCCCCCATCCCCTGCGTCTTGCTCCCAGAGTTCCCTTCCAAAAGCCCAGCCATGGCCTCACCTCCAGGCAGCTCAGACACTCTTATTGGATTCCGACGGCCCACCTTTCTGACCCCTCAGCCTCCGATTAAGGATCCTTTCCCCTCCCTCACCTTCCAGAATCTTGTCGACGTCCTAAAACCCAGCCCCAGTAGGGCCTTGCTGTCCTTGCATTGCTTCTCTTGGAATAAATCTGCCTCCTCTTCTCCTTAGATATCGGTGTCTTCTCTGTACCCATTTAGTCCTGGAGTGGTGGAGGCAGGTGGTGGGCTTATTCTGCTCTGTCCCCCACACAGCCAGTGCTTAGCACAGTGCGCGGGACACCCAGGGCCCAGGATTGGCTGGCGATTAGAAGGAAGCTATTTGAGGAGGTGGAGCCTGGGTCCCCCACTGGGCAGGCATTTCCCCCCGCTGATTATCTGTCTCCCTTTCCAAGTTTCTTCCCTGAATCCCCAGCCCATGCCTCAGACTCCCCTTCCTTAGGGAAGGGTACCAGCAGATGCTCAAAGCTTGGGGACCCCACCCCAGATGGATAAGGCCAAAGAAGTTCCTCCCACAAAAATACATCTCGCCTGGGTTTCCCCTTCAGGAATACCAACACCCACCCACCCAAACGATGCCTTTATCAGGAAAAGGGTACATGGATTTAGTCTCATTTCAAGCTAACTCTTGGTAGGGTTTTCTGGGCTCTTCAAAGATGCTGGAGCGGGGGTACAGTTGCACTTTTTCATGCCTGGCAGGCTACCGAGGCCACAGGGCTCTGACCACACAGCCAGACGGGGAGCCAAATAGCCTGGGTTTCTGACTCTGGCGCCATCGGGCAGGGTGACCTCGGGCTGCCTCCCTCATGTTCCCCATCTTCCCCAACAGTGTGGCCCCTGGCCCATCCCTCCCCTTCTCACTCTCTGCCAGGACAACTGGGCAGATACCATGTGTGAACGGAGCCCCACTACCTTTCAGGGCCCAGCTCAGCCTCTGGGGTGGCAGCCCCTACACTGCTGTCAGTCTCAAGGCTTCTGTCAGAAACCATCTGAGAAGGCCACTTTCCTGCATCTGGTCTCTGGGGAGGTGTTCTGCTCCATTTTTAGTTTGGATAGGAGTTTAGCAAGGCATGGTGGTTGTTTAACCTGTTAGAGGACTGATTGTGTCAGCTTCCTACTCAGTATCCTTCACTGGCTCCCCACTGCCTGTAGGATCAAGGATATACTCTTTGCCCCCTCAACATACAAGGCCCTCTGTAATCTTGTCTCAATCTACATCTTCACTTCTGCGGTACTGCCCCCTCTCTATCCTCCGTGCATCTTATGAGATATCACTCTTTTCAACTTCCTGCCTTTCTGCTTTTGCACCCACCAACCCCTTCATCTGGATTACCTTGCCTCCGGAAATCCCTACCTTGCCTTCAAAGCCCAACTGAAACATCACCTCCTCCAGGGAGTCTGCCTAGATTACCCTTTGGCTGCTCATCAGCAGCTCCTAACCCCCAACAGAAGTAATTGGTCTTTTTCCTGTGCTGCCTTGGCCCTTCATGCTGCCTTCCCAGCACTCCTCAGGGACGGCAGTGTGTGTGTGAAGGGTATGTGTGGGCATATTTTTGGGCATATCTATACATGTACCCCTCCTGATCCCCACACACTTGCATTTAGGGCAAGAGCCATGTCTTCTTCGGTTTTGCCCCACTCTCCAGTGCTTGGCACATAGTAGGCACTCAAAAGAAATGAATGGGGTGTGAAGATAACTCTGTTGGGGGCCCTCGCAGTGTCAGTTGAAAAGGGAGCTCTGGGGTGTGAGGCAGAAGAGGGGAGTGGGAGGAGACAGACAGAGACACCAGGAAGAGAGCATGGGGATGGGGCAGAGTTGTGCCATACCCCTTGAGTGGCCCGTATAGGATATACGTGTCTAGGGTGACGTGTTGTAACACGGATGTGAATGTAGTGTCCCATGATGCTCCGAATACGTGATCTCAAATGCACGTGTCCTCACCGTTGTGGTCACCAGCCTGACTTCTCTTCCGGGTTGTGTCCGTGCTGTCCCCACCCCACCAATTACCCAAGTTCTGGGCTCCTTTGGAGATGGAGGGAGGACACAGCAGGAGGACAGGGTCAGTGCTGGCCTTGGGAGGCTCCCTCACTACTGGGAGTGAGGAATGCTGCTTCCCGCTCCCCCCTCTACACACACCCATTTTCCTGGCCACATGGAGCCTTATGCCACAACACAGCCTTGTTAATGTTTAAGACCAGTAGGTGGGGATGTGTTATAAACTTGGTGGCAGAAAATGAGCTGTATTGGAAATCCATTCTGAGGATAGTGCTTGGCTGAAGGAGGGAAGGCCACTTTGCAACACCAGGACGGGACCCGGGCATCTCCTGGCCCTCCCTCGGGGCTTGTCTGAAAGTGATAGACCCCAGGCCTGAGATCGGTAGTGAGTGCTTGTGATGCTGCAGAATCTGAGAACCAGAGAGGCACCAACTCCAACCTGGGGCAGAAGGGATAGGGGGCGGGGTGGTCTCTCTTTGTTGCCCTACCCACAGTGATGGCCATTCACAACACCGAAACTAAAAGAGATCACAGAACCTCCAAATCCAACCTTTGTGTGGATGTGGAAATGGACACTCGGAGAAGGAAAGGGACCGGCCAAGGTCATCCTACTAGTTCATTCTGGAACCAGGACCAGCACCAGAGCCCAAAGGGGTTTGCTAGATTGGCAGTCTGCCCCAGGCCCCTCGGCAGAGATTCCACCACCTCTGTCATCCCCTCTGTCTGAGGCTTCGGCTTCATACAAAGATCTCTGGCCTCAAACTAGCCTCGGGTCCCAAGCAGTCAAAGTAATCAATCACCAGTAGTGTTAATAAACCTTGCCAAGCGCTACAGAGGGCACATGGAGGGGCTCAAGACCTGATCTTCGACTCCTTTTCATGAGCTTGAAGTCCAGTTGGGGGGATGAGAAAAAGGCCCGCATTCTGAAATTCCAGGCGGTCTGGATCCCTGGGATCCATCATTTAGAGGTTCAAATCCTGACTTTGTCATCAGCTTGCTGCGTAGCCACAGGACGGTCACCTCCCTCTCCAAGTCTTGTTTTCCTCCTCTGCAGAGTGAGAGGAGGCGATGCCCGCCGAGCCCCCTTCCAGCTCACTTGTTCTGCCACAGAGAAGCCTCTTGTCGCCTCCCTTGTCTCTCCGCCCCACACCCATGCTCCTTCCACAGAGGCCAGCCACAGACGCTAGCAAATGGATGTGATTCTTCCTCCCCGTTCCCTCCCCGGGGTCTTCCTTACTTCTTCCTTGACAGTGCTCAGCACAGAATTTTAATAAGAGATTAATGAACCAGTTGTGGGGTGGCTTTTTTGTTTTTTTGAAAATAAATTAATTTTTCTATTTTCCTGCTCTGTCTTTTTAAATGAAAAGTGGGCCTCCTTATCATCAATTCAGCTGGCGGTGCCATAATCCAGCAGTCCCCAAGGATGGGACAGTGTATCCGGGAGCACCGACTCTCTGCCAACTACGGCATCAGTCTCTGGAGGACCAATGGGCTGCCGGGGAGGGGGCGGGGCACGCACTAAGACAGGTGAGGCCGGTGTGGTAACAGAGGGGACAAGCCACTCTTGGGAGATAGGCTGAGCGTCCAGAAGTCATTATCTCCTTTCCTCTGCCAAGTTTGCCCCTCTCTGCTCCTCCCCCACCGCCTCCCCCCCAGGTCCCCCCCTCCACTCCACTGCCCCAGGCCCTGCTGGCTGCCAGACAACCCAGCAGGATGAAGTGGAAAATGGAAGCAATTACCTGGATTATTCAATGCTTGTTGCACAAATGAATGAACGCAAGAATGAATAATTCAGTGCAGAAGAAAAAAAGGGTAGAAAAGGTAATTGAATAAAACCCTTTTTGGTCCAAATTATCTAGATAATTATCTGCCTTTGGAAAGTTCTGCTTTTTATCAGACTTGAATCCTTCCTGCTGCATTTTCACCCACACCTTTTTTGGCCTATGAGAATGGGCAACTGGTTACTCTCTTCTCTTGTGTGACTTCCTGTTCAACTCAAACTGAAGGGCAGTGGGCAGGTCGTGTGCTAGAGGAATTTCTCAGCTTCTGTTTCCTGAGCCCATCTCTCAGGATCCTTAGAGCTGGGAGAGTGATGTGCCCAGGATCACCTGGATAAATGGATGACACTCAAACTGGTCCGGGTTCTCAGAGGCATCCCCATCCAAGGATCCAGGTCTGGACAGCATCAGACCTTACAGGGCGAGCCCTTAACCCTGGGAGAGAACAGGCAACCAGGACACCCTCAAGCCCAAACCCCTCCCCAGGAACACAGCCCCAGAGGTGGTCAGCCCTTAAACAGAATCAGCCAGAGTCACGTTGAGTGATAATCTCTCTGCTTTTCTGTGGGACAGAAAGGGTGGAGGGGAAATGGTTCCTGCCCTTGGGGATCATTATGACAAGGGAGACATTCCCATCTTCAGAGAGGCCCTAATCTGATGAGGGAGGCGCAGCCCCAGCCCTCCGAGGTGGCCTTTGTCCTCTTGCACATTGAGTGTCCGATGGTGAGAGACAAGATGACTGCCTTTGCCCAGAGGTTGTAGGACCCCACCTTGCAGGCCTCACCCACCCTCCCCCAGCCCCCAAGACTGATGGGGAGCCTGGCTCAGGGCCAGGAGCAAGTCTATTTTTGGTGGCTTGGTACAGATGATGCAGCAGACTTGTCACAGCAGGAGAAAGGTGTCGGTGGGAGCTGGCAGTGCAGCGCACTCAAATGCACACCCACACGGTCATGGGTACTCACCCGTACACTTGAGGGTCCCAGCAGTTCTTTGGAGTTTAGATCCATGATCTCATTTGGTCACTGGGAGACCAGTGACCGCCAGGTAAAGGCAGCAACTAGGATCCCATTTTACAGAGGGTAAAGCTGAGGCTCAGTGGAGACCTGGCCACACCAGCTCTTGAGGTCAGGTTTTCTGACCACAAATACAGAGGTCTTCTTGCCGTACCCCTCTGTCTCATGCACACAGGGAATAAGCACAGATGGGGACTGACAGCCACACGCCCACATACCTAAGCAAGGCCCACCCATCTGGCCGCACTCACCTCTCCAGTCCTTTACATGGGTCACGTGCTTTTCCATGTCAGAGCCTCTGTACATACTGTTCCCTCTGACCAGAACACTCTTCTGCCCCATCTCCTACTCAGCCTTTAGGCCCAAGTGGATCCACACTTCCTCCTGGAAGCCTGCCTTGATTCTGAGTTAAACAAAGACCCACCAACCCCTGCCACTCATTTCCAATTTGCCCTTTGTAAACTGCACTGCCTGGCCCCTTCACTGGCATTAAACTTGAATGGACCTGGAAGTTTTGTGCCCTCTTCCCGGTGCTGTAACCCCCGGTGTCTATTGGGATCTCTGGAATAAAGTAGGCATTTGACAATTTGTCAGACGAGTCGCTGAATGTACACTTGTGCACATACATGTACACATAGACTGCTTCCCTGTCTCTCAGTAAGTATTCAGTTGTTGCCTACTGTGGGCCAGGCACTGTTCCAGGCACTTGGTCTTAATCCATGAATACAGCAAAAAGCCCTGCACTCATGGAGCCTTTATTCTTGCGGGGGTGCAGAGAGGAGGCCACAGTAAATAATAAATACATACAATAAGTAAATTATATGTCAGAAGGCAACAAGAGCTGAGGAAAATAAAAGAAAGGTAGGGTATGGGAATTGGGAATTCCAGCGTGTGTGTGTGTGTGTGTGTGTGTTGGGAGGGGTTGTGCAGTATTAAAATGAATGTTCACTTGATTAAATGTCATTAAGCAGACTTGAAGGAGGCAAGGGAGCATACTAAGCGAATATCTGAATATCACATTGGGACCAGTCCTAGGGCAGGGGTGAGCTTGACCATTCAAGACAGCAAGGAGGCCAGAGGGGCTGGAGCACAGTGCAGGCTGGGAAGGGTGCAGAGAGATTAAGTAGGGAAGGGAGGCCCTAGAAGATTACCTGGTAAACTGAGTGAAATGGGCAGACATAGCGGGGTTTAGAGTGAGAGTGACCTGAGCTGCTGGCAGCTGCAGGCTTGCAGAGCTCCAGACCTGTGGGGATAGGGACCCCAGCCCCCGTGCCACAGAGGGGATCTCTGTCTGCTCTCTAGCTCCTTGCCCCGCACAATCTTGCCTGTGGCTGTCTTTCCTGCCACCGCGCGGCCACCCCATCGGAGGCAGGACCAGGGTGTGCAGGGGACAGACTGCTGCAGAGACCCCCCAAGGATTTGCAAGCCTGGCTTCCAGACCCGACCAGCCAAATTAGCTATGCGGCCACCCAGGCCTCTTCCATGGACTCGAGCTTCCTGTACGTAAAATGGGGCTGCAGCAAAAACCAAGTCTGCCTGGATCTCTGAGAAGTCCCACAGCGACTCCAGATTACCTGTTGCTTTGACCTCTCTGCCTGTCCCTGTTTTATGTCTGCAAGTGCTCAGCCGGTGGCCCCTTCCTCCCACGATTGGCCCCCTGCCACCGCAAGACCACTGCAGCCCATGCCTCTTAGCCAACGAGATGACCTGCCCCGAGCTGACCCACTGCCCTGTCCTGAGTCTCCCCGGGTCACCCCAGTCTCCCCTGCCCTGTCCCTTCTGGGGAGAGACAGGCATGTGGAGCCTTTGTCCAATAGGAAGGATCTCTTGGATTGGAAATACGAAAAATTGCCATTTTCTCAGCTGCCAACACAGCAGAGAAATGATCTCAGTTTTCTGTGGCTGCTCCCGACAGGAGAAAAACTGCCAACCGCCAGCCCCCGTGCATGAGAGGTCTGAGATGCTGAGGAAAGGGGGCTGCAGCTGGGGGAGGTGGCAGGGTGAGAAGCCGGGGTGGGAGTGGGGCTGGCTTGGTGCAGAGGGCTGAGCTCCCCACTTGGCTGCAGCGCTCCTGCCTGGGAAGCCCTTCCCCACCCAGCACCCGCCGACCACCCACCTGGGTCTGAGCAGCTGTTGAACTATCTAGTTATCTTTTTTTTTTTTTAATTTATTTATTTTATTTATTTTTGGCTGTGTTGGGTCTTCATTGCTGTGAGCGGGCTTTCTCCAGTTGTGGCGAGCAGGGGCTACTCCTTGCTGCGGTGCATGGGCTTCTCACTGCTGTGGCCTCTCCTGCTGCGGAGCACGGACTCCAGGCACGTGGGCTTCAGTAGTTGCGGCACGCGGGCTCAGTAGTTGTGGCACACGGGCTTAGTTGCTCCGCGGCACGTGGGATTCCCCTGGACCAGCGCTCGAACCCATGTCCCCTGCATTGGCAGGCGGATTCTTAACCACTCTGCCACCAGGGAAGCCCTCTAGTTATCTTAATAGTCACTTCTACTAACTGAGCACCTAATATGCCCTGTGCTGGGCACCTTTGGAGCCAGCAGACTGTTTGGTCTCTCCTGACGTTCATAGTTCTCCTCCACCCTCACCTTTTCCCTGCACTCGGCTCTAACACCAACCTGCCTGGCTTTGTCCATCCCCTTGTGATTTCTGGGCAAGTTACTTAACCACTGTGCATGTTTCCTCATCTGCAAATGATTATAAAAATACTCAACTTAGAGGGCTGTTGTGATGAGTTGAGTCGTTATTCCAAGTCAGATATTGAGAATAGTGCCTGGCACAGAGTGTCTGAAAATGATAGTTCTCAGTATTACTGTTATTAATATTATCAGCACATGCCAGGCACTGTGTTAAGTGTGAAAATGAAGAAGATACAGGGCCTGTCCCACGAGGAGCTTCTAAGGCATTGTCCTGGGGAGATGAGCTGTTTCTCCACAGATTGTGATAAAATTATGCCATAGACATGTTGGAAGGGATACAGAGTTGTGAAGGGAGAAATCTCGTATCTGCTAGAGAAATCAGGGGAGACTTCATGGAAGAAGTACCACTGCAGAAGGCCTTAACCCAGGTTCAAGAATTCTGCCTCTTAAGACTAATCAGTCAGCATCCACTCTGTGTCCAAGACCCTGAGGAAGACAGAAACATAGGGCAAAAATTGTCCCTGGCCTACCAGCTCTGAGTCCAGCATGGGAAGAGCCACAGCTGCCTGTGAGGGAATAGCAGGCAAGGGGGCTAAATGCAGGGTTACCTGGATGATCTCTTAAGACCTCTCAGAACTTTGACCCTGTGCTCCCTGGAGCACTGGGGAGCTGTGGCGTATTGTGGAGCGAGGGAGTGGCTTGATCAAAGCAGGGATCTAGCAACAATGACTTGGCTGGGGGCAATTTGCAGATTGGAGCAATATTGAAGGAAGCTGTTCCAGCAGCTGATCTGGGAGTGAGGGCTCTTGGGATGGGGAATGACCATTAGAAATCGTCAGAGGTACCACCACATGGCAGACAACCAGGAAGACGAATCTGAACGCCAGCTCTGCCACTTAGCAGCAGCCTGACCTCTCATTTCTACTCCTTGGTTTATGCCTCTGTAAGATAGGATGGCAACTGGGGAGCCTGTAGCATATGGCTCAGTATTTGGAGCTTTTTTATTAATTTAGCAGCTAAAGCCCAGAGAGCAGAGGGACTTGCCTATAGCTCACAGCCAGTTCTGACCCCCTTGGGTGGGGACAGGAATGTCTTTATTGTCTGGTCAGGAGTACTGGGGAAGGCGGCCCAGTGAGAATACTGAGACAGACAGGATCTCTCTCGCAATTTTTAATAGAGGTCCAAGGCCCAGCCTCCCTCCTCTTCCCTCACCCTGGCAGCCAGAAGCTCGGGGTCCGATCCATCCAGGGTCACTGTCAGTGACTGAGGCTCCAGGAAAGCCTCAGAAGAAGCCAGTCACGTCAGACTGTGGTTTTCGAGTCGCCCAAAACCAAACATAGGTTGGAATCGTAGCCCTGCTGCTGTGTCGCTAGGTTACCCGGGAGCACTCGCCTGCCTCGGCTCCCTGAGCCTCAGCTTCCCCATCTGCAGAATGGGCATAATAGCATCACCTATCTCTGCTATGCTGCCACAAGGATAATAAACCAGTGTACATGGACGTGCCCAGAACAGAAGCTGTGTGCCTGCCCGAGGGGCTCAGGAAACAATCAGCAGGTTTGTTTCCTTCCTTTCTTGCCCGGTGCCAGGCCTCACTGCCAGGAAGCATGTTTAAGACAGTGCCAAAGAGTTCCCGGAGAGCTGTTTTCTGGTGGTTGGGTTTTTTGGTTTTGTTTTCTTTGGGGTCTTATTTTTTTTTTACCCTTGATGCCTCCTAGCAACATGCTGCTTGTTTTAAAAACAGCAGTGGCCAGCTGCTGGCCCCTCTCCCTCCCTCCCTGCCTCCCTCCTTCCCTTCCCAGGAAAACAGCTTCAAGCATCTCCCCCACTTTCCAGGGTCTCTCTACCCCAAGGTGGAGGAGGCCTTCCTGTGAATGCAGCTGGACCCAGAGCACACAATGCCAGGGTGGGTACCTGGCCCTTGAGTCCACGGCTTCCCAATATTTGCATCTCCTCTGTGGCAGCCCCCAAGGTGGGCATAAAGGCTACCTGTACACCATCAGGGCAGGCAGCCTGTGCCATTGCCAGAAATCAGGTCTAAGGATACAGGGAGATTCTGACGGAGCCCAGGCATCTCTGAAGCACTTCTGCTCCTGCAACCTGCAACCTGAAAGCTCGTGGACACCCTGGTCCCAGAGCTGATCCCTCCAGCTGCCCATCCTGTAGGGTTGTGGGGGCTGGGTAAGGAGAACAGGCAGAACTCAGTGTGTGGTCTCTGTAACCATTTATAATTCATCATGAGCCCTTAGGAGTCGCTCAGGTGTCCCATTCCACCCAGAGGGCCCTCATCTCCCCAGCCTCCCACCGGGTTCCTCTGTCCCGGGTGTTCTTTCAGCCAACTGCTTGCCTTCAGACAAATCTTTTCCTCCTGCTGCAGTTTAGTTTCCCTGCCCGTGAGAGCAGGGTTGCCGTGCTGGATCAGTGCTGTCCAACAGAAACGTACCACGAGCCACATGTGTAATTCCAATTTTTCTAGTTACCACGTGAGGAAAGTAAAAAGAAACAGGTGAAATGAATTTTACTACTATATTTCAACCAATATATTCAAAAGATGAACATTTCAACATGTAATCAGTGTAAAAACAGTTAATGAGATTTTTACATTCTTTTTTTTCCCTTTTGTGTTACATCTTCGAAATACCCCATGCAATTTACACTGTCAGCAGCACATCACAACTCTGTCACAACTCCATCACAACTGGCCCCATTTCAACGGCTCAATAGCCACACGTGGCAAATGGCTGCCATCCTGGAAGGTGCAGGGCTAGGAGCTCCCCAAGGGCCCTACCACATTCTCCCCTTGGAGGTATTTTCGGGGCCCTGGAGTTAGTGCTCTGGGGACCGGTGAGCCTTAGGGACTCTCTGGGGTCCTTCTCGGAGATTCCCTGCCCAGCCTAGAGCCGGCTCAGCTCCTCCCCAGCCCTGGCATGGTTCATGCTGGCCTTGGGGACTCCCATTCATGCAGGCAGCAGCTCCCAGATGCCTCCCAGAGGCCACGCTCCTTCCCCTTCTTCCAGGAGATGCTACAGACCATAGGCCTGATCAAGTCACCTTGAACTCACTGAGAGTGAAAGCCAGAGTCCTTCAGGGGCTGACAGGCCACACGAGTGTCCTTTTTCCTGACAATACCTCTCTGACCATATCTTTCCTGTCACCCACTCAGCTCCGACCACACCGTCCCTTTTGCTGTCCTCACCCATGCCAGGTGCCGAGCCTCAGGTCCTTCCTACCCCTCTGCCTGGTCTTTTCCTCCAAATAAGCATGACTCATCGCCCCCCTGCCTCCTTCAGGTCCGCGCTCAAATGCATCTTACCCGGGTGGCCCTCCCAGCCACGCCCTACTTAAAACAGCCCTGCCTGCCCCTCACTCTGCCCCGACCCTGCTCCATTTTTCTCCCCCTGACATACTGTATAGTTATGTTTCTTCTTGTTCATAGACTGACACCTCCCCCCCCTTGGAATGGAAGCCCCACGAGCAGGGCCACATCTATTCTGTTCACAGCTGTATTCCCAACACCTGAACCAGTGCCTCGCCAGAGAAGATGCTCAGTACCTATTGTGTGAAATGAATGAATAGAAACGTTGCTCCTTCCCCTCCCCTCACCCTTTCCACCTGGGGCACCACCCAGAAGAAACATCTGGGCACTAAATGAGTGACAGAGACCAGAGAGGGGGATGTTTATTCCTTCCCACCTGCCTGCCTTCAGTCACAATCAGCTGCCATAACCTTGCTTTGCAGTCTTGGAAAAATTACATCACTGCCCTGTGGCTCAGTTTCCACATCTATAAAATGGGATAATAAGAGTACCCTCCTCACAGGATTGTGGTAGTGAATAAATAATAAAGGCATGGAGTGTGCTTGGAGCAGAGCCTGGCTTGTAGTAAGTGCTCAGTAAAGAGTAGCTACAGGTTGATTCAGCTCGTGTTTTTGAACACCTGCTCCACACCAAGCACTGTGACAAACACTGATCATGCGGCAGGAAGACACGGTTACCAGCCAGTGTGAGTCAAGGATGCAAACGATTTCAGTGCAGGGGGCAGAGGGGAAGGCAAACAGAGACTGGCTCACCTGGATTTCGGAAAGCGGCAACCACTGCCAAAATCTCTGTGACCTGGTGTGTTGAGCTCCACATGGGGTGACCTTTGTCCATCCGCTACAGCAGTGGAAAGACTACAGCACTGCAGCCAGGGAACCTCTACTCTGTCACCGACCTGGAGGGAGTCACTTCTGTTCCCTAAGCCTCAGGCTTCTTATCTGTAAAGTGGGATAATAACAAACAGCACCTGCATCTCAGATCATGGGGATTCAATGAGCTGATGTGTAAAGTACTCAGCACTGCCCAGAGGCTGGATAGACAGGAGATGCTATCAGTACCCTCCCTGCTAAAGAACTGGCCAAAGGGAAGAGAGAAAGTGTGAACCTCCTTGAGTGGTGCCCTGTGTGCAGCTAGCCCTCCATCAGCGCCTGTTGGTTTGCACTCTGAAATTCTCCCTGGACTGTGGTGCAGAGGGGCCGCTCAGTGGGGGGAGATACTTAAAGTTAGGGGAGGTAGATGGGAACTTCAGGCCCCTCTCATCCTGGAACCATCCTTATCTGAAAAATGGGGAGATTAAAGTCCAGACAGGGGAACAATCTTAGCCCAGCACACAGCAGTCAGGTGTGGCAGAGCCGGACCTGAGACTCAGGTCCCTGCTCCCAGGCCAGTGGGCTTGCTGTTGTGTCTGCAGAGGTTTCTCGTGAGGGTGTTGGAGGTTGGGGGAAGCGTGGCCAACTATTGCTGGAGGAAGCTGGTTGGTCACAGATTGGGGCTCCCCCCAACACCTAGTTAGCTTCCCCAGGGGCGTATCCAGGGGAAGAGCCCAGCAGGCATGATCTTTACATGGAGTAACCAGATTCCATCTCCAATAATCACATCACAAACAGCATGAAATGTGACATGTGGGGAAGACTTTGCTAAATGTATGACTGTTTTTCTCATTTTCCCTCCGTTCCCCTCCCTAGGACCCCCCCTCCTCTTCCACATCATGCACACATGTACACATACACCCCTGCATTCCCCATGCATCCCATTCGGGCCTCTGATACCAGCCCAATGAAGGCCACTTTTGTCCTTGTCCAGCCCTAGAAGTGTGACTTCTCTGTCTGGGTGGTAGGCAGGAGATGTGAGTATTTGAAGGTCAGGTTCTCAACCTTGAAGTGTCCTACTGTTCCCCACCATGACCGAGGCAACTGGAGCCATTGGCAGTTGAAAAATGGCTACACTTTATGACTTTATTACAGGTAATCCTCACTGCGAAGTTGATAATCATGATGCCCATCATGTGGATGAGGAACCTGAGACTTAGAGAGAAGTGATTGGCTCAGGTAACAGGAGAAGAAGAGGCAGAGAGACTATGTCCTCCACTCCCCCGGGGCCCTAATCTCCTGACTCTGGAGCTCTGGGTCCCAAAGCCCCTCCTCCAGGCCCCAATATCATAGAAGAAGTGACACACTCAATCAGCTTGGTCCCGGTATGGTCAACTCACCCATGCAGGTGCCCTGATCACAGAAGGGGAAACCAAGGCAGGGCGGCTGGCTCACCCCCCCGTGCCCCTTCCCTCTTCCTCATGTGTCTCAGCTGTCTCTGCCCAAGATACACTGCCCCCCCACTCCAGCCATCCCTTTTCCTCGGTCCCTGGCTGCTGCCTGGGGGGCTCCCAGGCAGATATGTCAGACCAGAACCCTCCCCCAACCCACAACCTTCAGAATCCAGAACCTCCTTCTTTCTCCGTAGCCCTGCAAAGCCGATCTGCATAAAACCATCCCTGGGCCCTGCCTTTAAAACTCTTCATCTTTTCTCTTCCCTAAACGGCCCCTAAATGATTTCTGTAAATTGCTCTAAGTAGCTCAAAAAAAAAGAAATAATAATAACTCAGCGACTGGCTGCCTGACCGGAATGTTGATGGCTCTCCTCCTGCCTGGCCGCAGCTCCCAGGTCCTTGCTGCTGGGCACCCAGACGCGTGCCCCTCTGCTCCACACCCAGGAAGGGGTGCATTGTCTCTGAGACCCAGCCTTGCCTCCTCCCTCAAGCAAGAGGCTGCCCAAGTCAAGTGCATCCCCCATGAGACAGGGAGCTCCCCCGGGTAGCAACATCCTTCCCTTCCTTTCCCTAACCCCAAGACTGCAGACTCTCCCAGGAGAAGCTGGGCCTCCCTCATCGCTCTGGGGCTCCTCCAGAGAAGACTGTGCCTCTCTCATCAGACTATGGGCTTCCCCAGGAGCGACTGTGCCTGCCCCATCAGTCAGGGGATTCTGTCTGGGCAGGGCTGCGGGGGGCACTCAGCAGCCCCCTCTGATTCTAACTTTCCTTGTTCTGCAACCATTTCCCTTACAGGCCTCATCTCATTCACCCCGGATTAGAAATCTCGGTCCTGATTCCTAAACTGAGATCTGTTCTATTGATTGATTCATTCATTCATTCTACACAGCTTTCCTCAATACCTACTGTGTTCCAGATGCTGACCAGACATGTGTGTCCTTCTATAGATTTGGCCCCTTTGAGGCACTCACCCCGTGACCAGAGCCCCAGACATGGCCTGGTTCTCCATGGGATAGGGCATCCAGCCAAAGGGCCCTGTGGACATGAACCCAGCCTCAGCCCCTGGTCACCATCATGACCTCCTGGCCTCTTTTCAGTGTGGACCAGAGAGGGGTCCCTCTTGGGGAGCAGAGGCCAGAGGTGGGAGGGAGGTGCTTCCTACGAGACCCCAGCCTGGCTCACCCTTCCATCCAGCCCCCTCCTCACTTCCTGCCCATGGAGCTCCACCATCTCCTGGCCACTGGGGGCTGAGATCAGGGCCAGGAGACCTTGATCCAAGCAACTTAGTCCCCAAAATGGTGGTGTGGCCTTGAGCAAGTCCCTTACCCCTTCTGGGTCTCAGTTTCCCTTTCTGAGATGTGATAAGATTGGACTCAATCACTGATTTTCTGGGTTTTTTCTTTTTTGGCCAGAGAAATACATAATATATATGTAATATATAATATATTATAGCATACAAAATGTTATATAGAATCCAGATGATATATCATGCAGATCAAAGCAGAGCTGCTGCTGATTGAATGGAGAGCAGCGGTGTCTCACTGAGTTATCTGTCCCACCCTCTCACCCCATGGCAGCCCTGGAGACCCCCAGGGAGCCTAGCTGGCAAGCTCTGGGTTCACTTAGCCCATCCCTGAGGCCCTACCACTCTGCCATTGGGGGAATCTGGGTGGTGCTCCCAGGCCAGTGGGCTTGCTGTTGTGTCTTCAGCAAGAGGGTGGTCCCTTCACTTCTGCCACCGATTCCCTGGGACCCCACTCTGTTTCCCAGTTGCGGGGGAATACCGTGAAAAGAACGGGCTCTTGCCAGCACCCCCTAGGACCTTAGAATGAGCCCAGCCCCCAAGTAGAAAGGCAGGCATGGGAGCTGCTGGCAGCAGGTGTGGCCCAGCCCAGTACAGAAGGCGGGATTGTTGCAGATCCACAAAGCCCTTTGTCATCCTCCCTGCACTCTCTTTGATGTGCAGAAGAAGGAAGGAGGGGAACAAACACAGACACCGCCCTCCACTTCATCCCGATTTAATTGGAACCCAGTTAAGTGAATAATTGTTACAAATGTGAAATCACCTTCCACCAACTTGGGGATGGGAGCCTGCATTCAGCGGTGAGCCTATGAGACCCAGGGTGGGACCTGGCCCTGCCCCAGCAGTTTAGGGTTTCCTTGGGGTGGGGAAGTGGTGACCTGCAGAGCTCCTAACCCCACAGTGGGAAGAGCTGCAGGGCGGTCCAGTCCAGCCCCTTTTGCAGGAGCACAGCCTCGGGCCCCCAGCCTCCGATATTCATGTTCAGCCAAACTGTATTGACCCAAGATGTGGACTCGCCATCCCAGGTCCCACAGACCCTTGCAGATGGAAATGAGTGTCACCGTGGAGGCATGAGCGTGGGTCCCAAGGAGAAACAGAGACGGGGAGGGGAGTGGGGAGAGAGGGCAGGTATGAGTTTGGTCATCTGTGGGTGCAGGGGCAGGGAAGGAAAAACTTTGTGAGAAATAGAACAACCCAGGCAGTGGTTCTCAATCTTGGCTACACATTCAGGATCTTTTCTTGAATAAATGCTGATGCCTTGGGTCCCAGCCTCAGAGATTCTGGATTCACTAGCCTGGGGTGTGGTCTGGGCTCCCAGGTGATTCTAAAGGGAAACCATGATTGAGGCTCACTGCTAGAGCAAGACTCCCTAAAAATGGTAGAGGGTATGGGAATAGAGTAAGATTCACCTCTCAGGACACATCCAGAACTTCTGGATTAGTTTGGCTGGGGAAGGGCCTGGGAACCTGCATTCTATAAAGCTTCCTGGAATTAGGATGATCCTAGAAGGGTCGCCCCAATGCTGGGAGTCCCGGTGGGGAGGGGAGACTTGGAAGCCCTAGAGGAGAGGGGCCCTGGGAAGGAGGAGGAGTGTGGAAAAGGTTTTGATGATTGGACTTAGCCTATTTTTAAATGATTTGCACAGAGACGTCTTTTCACTTTCTCTCTCATTCCCTTGCTCACCCTCACTTAGTCCTCTGTCCCAGGACCCAGAACTCAAGGTAACACACTTAGAACCACTATTCAGTCTCATTATACACACAGTAGGTGCTCCATAAATATTTATGGAATTAATTATGGGTGACGTCTCTCTGGTGGGCTGGGCTGAAATGTAACTGCTATTGATATTATTGTCTCTATAGAGAAAGGTGTGGAAGTGTGTTTCCCAGTTCTAACAGCCAATTTTCAATGAACTTTGATAAGTGGCCCATTTATAAGTTGGAGCGAGAGAGAGAACGTTTGCTCTCAATGAACCTAGCATGGACTCCACCCTTGGGGGTCTGTACTGTGTAATATCAGCACCCAGATCGAAGCCAGTGGAGCATTTATGGAGACAAAGAGAGGAGCGTGGTCAGAGGGAGGGGGGCCTGAGTGGTGGATGAGGAGAGAAGCAGGAGGGAAGAGTCCAGAGAAGGGCTGATGCATAAGGGCAGGCAGAGCCATGGGTGGGAGGGGCAGGGGCTAGAGTGTGGCCAGGGCCAGGACGGATCAGTGAAGTACACAGAGCGCGAGGGTACTTTTCGAATGGCCTCAGGTCTTGGTCAGGGATGCAAAGACAGGTCTGGCAGATCAAAGATTCCAAGCAGGAAAAATAGAGATGCAGCTGGAGAGGGGGTGAGGTCACAGGAGGCCCTGAGGTCACAGGACCGCTGACCTGGAGCTCCTGGGCCCAGGCCCCGCTGCCAGTGGGTATTGTGGGATGGTCCCCACCAAGGAGCAGGCAGACACCAGGAGGGGATTCGTGGCAGGGGAAAGCATGTCCTTCCTGCCTTCTCACGGCACAGGATTTTTTGGCAGTAACAGCCAACAGTAATCTTGGTAACGGTGTCACCAGAGACCAAGGAGGGCTCTGGCTCTAAACCTTCTAAGGGTTTGCAGGAGACCCCGATTTGATCACCACCCTAGCATCATCCCAGTCATCAGGGTGGAAAGCAGAAAGAGAGGAGAGAAGCCGGTCCAGAGCCTGGGGGCACCTTCCCTTCCGTGAGCCTCTGTAAAGTGCAGGAATTGGGCAGCATTTCCGAGAAGGCTTGCTGGTCATTTGGCCCCAGTGGATCCCTCCCTCTCCGAGGGGTGGCCATTGAACTCAGAATGAGGGGCTTGGGAAGAACCCCCAGCTCCCAGGGCTGCCCCCCTCCCAGATCAGGCTGTCTCTCCTGAAGCCAGGCTCAGCTCTGCAGGGTGCTCTGACCTCTGGCCTAAGGCTGTCTTTGTCCCCAAAGTCCCAGCCTTACTTCCTGCTGATGGAGGACTCCAGAGAGGCGGCATTCACAGGGGAGATGACCCTAACGGCCTTGGGGGAGGGGGGCTGTCCCTGATCACACAGGGGTGACAGTGATTAAATGTACCAGCAGCTGGGCCATTGGGGCCCTCCCTGCTGCTAATTTGGGTCAATTAAGCCAATTTGTCTTTGTTGACTTGAAGTCCCTTCTCTGTAATGGCTCTGGCCCCTCTGGGGCCTCCGAGGAAGGAAGGAAGGAAGGAAGGAAGGAGGGGGCAGTGCCCTGGCTACACGGCTGCCTCTCTCCCACCCTGTCCCAAAGCCCTGGGTTCAGGGACATTCCTGAACCTGTGGCACCTGCCGTGGCACTGCCCGAGGGCCTCCACAGCTGTCCTCCCTGCAGCTGCCCCATAAGGCAGTTCTGGCAGGGTTAAACCTCCTTCCACAGATGAGCAATTGAGGGTCCTCCAGAGAGGAGGAAGCACCAGGTTAGCAGAAGGGAAGTGATCTGAGCCCAGCACTGGGTGCCTTGGGCCAGTGCCCCTCTTGCTGCATCCTTTGGACTCTACAATCTCCTCCAGGCGCTCAGTCTGTGCTCTGGCCCCAGGGGAGCCCTGCTGCTACGGCCCCCAAGGGGTTCCAAGGAACACAGTTTGGAAAGCACTCCCTTACCCCATCAGGCTCCACTTTCCACAAGAAAAGGGAGACAGGACCAAATCGGTGTCTCCGGAAAAAAGCCAGCTGCCTCTGCTGGGCCTCCCAGCCAAGGAGAGGTCAGTCTTCTAGCAGGGGTAGGAGTGCTGCCTGGAAGCTGGGCCCTGTGAGTCAAGGGCCTGTCTGTCTCTGGAGCAGAGGTAGTGAGGCTGTGCCCCGGCCTGGCCTCACCCATAAAAGGGGCGGCAGCAGCAGCGTTTTAGGTGAGAACTGAATCAGAGGCCCCATCCCCAGACTGACACGCAGCTCTGTTCACCCTGAGTTATGTGAGCTGGGACAGGCCCCTTCACTCCTGTGGGCCTCAATTTCCCATCTCTAGTATTGCAGGGCCTGAAGAAGTTAGGCTAGGACCCTACACCTCGCCTCTGACAGCCCTCCTGGAGGCGATGGGGGAGGAGGGGGAAGGGGCTGGGAAACGGAGTACTCCCTCTCTATCTCCGTTCCCAACGGGTGACACTTGTCACATTGGGAGACTGGCAGGGAAGAGGAAGATCCAGAGCTCCCTAGTGTCCCCTGAAGCTCAGGTTTCATCCCCATGGAGCCAATCTGGGCCTAACACTCAGGGCAGAGGGAGGGCACAGCCCGGGCAGTGGTTTCTGGAGAGGTCCGTGGGGGAAGAGAGTCTGGGTGCCGTGCACGAGCAGGGCCAGCATCCACCATGCAATTAGCTGAGCTTCCCTTTCAGACCCTACCAGTTGGCTGCCTTATCCTGTCTTGTGACTGGAATCATGTACGCCAAGGGCAGAAGATGGGGAAGCAGGTCCAAGTGGGAGGGAATAAGTGAACTATCTGCAGAGAAATGAGAGCCAGCTCTCAGGAGATCTTTCCGGATGTGCTGGTGCAAAACAGCGAAGCAGCTGCAGGGGGCTGGATGGTGGTGCTGTCTCTGCACACCCTCAGCATCTGAGTCAGCTGCCTGTGGATCCGTCCCCCTCAGAGACTACCTGTGACCTCTCTGTGCCCCGCCTGGCACATGCAAAGCCTTTGAAGGACCGAGTAAAGGAATGAATGCATCTCGAGGAAGATAAAGTCCTGAGTCTAATGAGAATGAGTTATTATTAATAGCCCTGCTCACTTGTATCACCAAGCACTTCTGTGCCAGGCACCACGCATAGGACTTGCATTCATCCTCATGGCAACCCCGTGGAATGTCTACTACTGTTGTGGGCCCTTTAGAGGAGAGGTGGTAGAGGTTCAGTGAGGGTGAGCAACTTGCTTAAGGTCACACAGCTGGAAAGAAGCAGGCCTGGGATTCAAAGCCAGGTTTACGTGAGTCTGGAAGCTAAGCCGCAGACTTCTAATGCCCACAGCCCAGCTACCCAGAATCCCAGGGCAAGCCTGGAGGGCCAGCAGATGCCGAGGCAGCACTGAGAGGGACGTGCTTATCCCCCGCTGCCTAAAGAGCTGCTTGTATTTCCTTATGTAATCAGCCATGAAGTCTTAAGTGAGCCGACTCTGGTCCCTCATCCCCGACTTTCACACGGGCAATTGCGGCCCTCAGAACATGAACCGTATGATGAGTGAGGCTCAGCAGAGCTCCAGAATCATGTGGCTCTTCAAATCTCAGCCCAGCAAAGGTGTCTCCTTTTGGAATAAGGCCAGGTGTACTCAGCACCCTGACCTCGGTGGTGGGGTCAGCAGCGCCGATGGAAGCCCTTCCCTCGTTTTCCAGAGCAGGCCCCATTGAGCCAGCCTCCCCGAAAGACACTCCCAACCTCAAAGCAGCCAGACTCCATCCTGCTGTCCCCCTTGGGCTGCAGGGAACTGCCTTGTCCCTCCAATAAGCTATGGCCTTATCTCCAAGCAGAAGAGGGCTGAGACAACCCCTCAAAGCACAGGATTCCATGCATCCAGGAAAGATTTATTAGTCAGCTACTACCATGATAATGCCGCATAACATACTGCCCCAAAATTCAGTGGCGTAAAACACGGCACATTTATTTCTTGTAAGTCTGCAGGTGTCTGGGGTTTGGCTGTTCAGGACTGGGCTTGGCTGGCAAGAGTCCAAGCTGCTGGTTGATTCCTTCTGTCCATGTTTCTTGCATCTTCTTTGGACCGGGCACTACTTGAGGCTTATTCTTCTCCTGGCGAAAAGACCCAATTCTGCAAGTACATTTCAAGCATCTATGTGTGTTTCATTTGCTAAAATTTCATTGGCTCAAGAAAGTCCCCATGACCAAGCCCCGAATCAGGAAGTAGGGAAGTAGACCTCACCCACCACAGGCCAGGGCAGGGGTGTGGCTGCATCATACTACTGCAGGGCCCAGAAGAATGGAGATGCTAATTCTGTCTACACGCAGGAAGAGAGTGGTCCACAGTAAGAAGTGGAAAGGGCCAGAGCGGTCACAGGCATAGAAGCTGAGGCCCAGGGAGGAGACAGGACATGCCCAAGTCACACAGCAGAGGCCAGGCAGAGCTGGATACTCAGGGCTCTAGATTGGTTCTGCCTCTCGGCCCTGCTTCTCCATCCTCAGGAACTTCTATGAGGCCCGGTCCCTGGGAGGGGGTGCCCGGGGAGCCATGGGACCCAGCCTCATACCCTTAGTTTGTGCTTGTGTCCCCTGGCAAGAGGGGGGGACTGGGCCACACCAATCCCATGACCTCTCCAAATAAGCAGAGATGTGGCTATTTTTCTCTAGCTGTAGTCCCATCTGCCATCCCTGGCTTCACCTGCCCTGCCCAAAGGACAGCACAGGGGCCCTCTTCTCCCCAGCTCAGCATCTCCCACTCACCCCTCCCTCTCTCCTCCTTTTCTTGCCTCCTTCTTTCTTCCCATGCCTTCCACACAGCAGACGGCAATTCCTAAGGACGGCAGCCTCACAGAATCTCACAGTTGAAAGGTCATCCAGGCCAACCCTCTGCTTGTACAGAAGCCCCTGCGCAGCATCCTCGATGGAGATCATCAGTCTCAGGTGGCTGGGATCCTCTCAGGGACGGGGATACCTCACAAGGCAGCCCCTTCTATTGCTGGGCAGCTCTGATGCCAAGAAATTACCAACTCCTTCTTAGTTCCAAGTCTATCTCCACCATAATTCTGTTCACTGATCTTAATTCAATCAATATTTAGGGAAACCTTACTGTGTGGCAGCTGGGGACTAGAGATACAGAGATGAGAGTCACTGACCACATGCTTAAGGGGCCGCAGACCACAAGGGGAGGCAGACAAGGGTGCAAGGTGACAGGTAGGGGATCCATGGTTGTCCTGGGAAGAACACCTAACCTTTCAGAGGCAATAGACAGCTCTTCCCCAGGATGCCTTGGTGCTAGTCAGACGTGGGTTTGAATTCTAGATTTGTCATCTGTTATCTGTGACCTTGGACATGGCTAGGCTGTAGCATCCTTCTGCATAAAATTGGGATAATGGATACATGCTCTCATGGAAGAATGGAAAGTAGAGGACAGAAAGCACTTGGCACATGGAAGAGCTCCATGAATGGTATTGTCACTGTTATTGTTGTTAATTGCACACCCCAAGATGGAATGAGCATTTGGCATGTCTGCACTCGTGAAGTTAAAACTTTGACCTTCAAAGTGGAACTTTACACTGCCCCCAAGTTGGAGTGAGCAAAGAACTGTTGGGAAGGCGACTCTTGTTTTCTGTCTTCTCGTTGCTTGCTCCCAGAAATGAGGACCAGCAGCGAGACCCCAGCTATGGGTGATCAGACCACAGAAGAGTTAATGCAGATCTTTTTAGCAGAGATGGGGGAGGAGGTGGCCTCAGCATTGAAGAGGATATCCTCTGTTTTTGTGCAGCCTCTTCCAGAATCTGAGGGCGGTAGCGACCTCAAAAATGTCTCGTTGTATACCCCCCC
The DNA here is from genome assembly GCF_964374135.1 of Grampus griseus. Classification (NCBI taxonomy): domain Eukaryota; kingdom Metazoa; phylum Chordata; class Mammalia; order Artiodactyla; family Delphinidae; genus Grampus; species Grampus griseus. The sequence continues at coordinate 57,655,410 of NC_139014.1, forward strand.
ATCTGATGCTGGGAATCAAGAGGGTAAAGACGATAAAGATGTGACACAGAAGCCACAGTTCCTATCTGGCACTCACAGCAGACATCATTCATCGATTATGGATCTCTTCTTCCCCTGAGTGAGGACTCAGAATCATTCTCAGCTCAGATTTTTTTATAACAGCCCAGATAGACTTCCTGGAAGAGGTGGGATTTCAGGACCTTTTTAAATGGTGTGTGAATCACAGTGAGAAGTGGGGAAAGCATGATCTAGGTGTGGAGTTTGGGGGATGTCTGGGGAGAATCCTGTGTTCAGTTTTGCACATGGGCTGGAGGAGAAGCCTTACGGCTGCTCTGCTGTCTCAGCACCCTCACAACAGGTGCTGGGCAAGGCCAGAGGAAGGGGTGGATTAAAGTGGAGTGGGATGGGGATGGGAGAAGGAGGAAGAGGAAGGCGACTGGGAGCAGAAAGGGCTGTCAGGTGGGGAGCGGGGCTTAGCTGGGGGAGGTGCCTGACAGGGGTTTCTGCCCCTTCACCGTAGGATGCCAGGAGCTGAGCCCGGGGCAGAGAGCCCAGGCCGACCTGCCAGGTTGTTGAGGTAACTTAAGCTCAGGGAAATTAATTACAGCACTTGCTTCTCACGCTATGTATCAGCCCCTCAGAGCGGCAGCTTCATCCATCTCCCCTGCTTTTGCCCCACTGTCTTGAGTGTATGTAGTGTGTGTGTATGGGTGGGAGCGGGCAGGGAGACAAGGCCAGGTACCACCTCCTGGCATCACTCCCCTGCTCAAGAACCCTAGTGGCTCCCCATCGCCCATGGCATGATGGGCAGACTTTTAAAGGCATAGGAGCTATTATTCGTGTAAAAGCCTAGGTGACTACAAAAGCTGATCAGAATGGCTGTGAACCCTCCTCCTGTTGGGCCTGAGACACTTCCATGGAGCCCCAGGGCTCCACAGAAAACAGTTTGAAAACCCCTGGGATAAAATCCACAGATGCCTTCGCCTGGCATTCTAAGCCCTTTGCCCCCTGATGCCCATCCAGTCTCAGCTCTCCCTGTGACATGCCACTCAGTCCAAAGCTGCCTTTAACCCCTGGCCCCTTTGCCACCCTGTTCTCTCTACCTGAAAGGTCCCCGACCCCCACCTAGGCCCCATCACACCCAGGCAGTTGTTGAATTTCCACCCATTCTTCAACACTCAAATCACTCCACCTTCTTCAAGCATTTCTTGTGTAGGTATCTGGCTTTTCTTCCAACACCCAGGGAGCTCTGCTCTTCTCCAAAGCCTTACAGCACTTCCTACCTTTTATTTATGTGGTTATTTATGTACTTGTCTGGTCTCCCTGTTAGCCAGCAAATTCCTTAAGGGCAGAAAACATCTTCTCTATCTCTGTCTCCCTGGCAGTTCCCAGCAGGGTCTTGAGCAGAGAAAGGGCTGAATAAATATTTATTTGTTGAATATCTTTATTGAGTATTAGTTACAAGCCCTACTATTGTACTAGGCAGTCAGGCTGCATAGTGAAAGGCCCGCTCCCTGCCCTCAGCCAAGGCTTCTGTCTAAGAGAAAGCAAACTCTGTAAACCAATGGTGGCAGCACAGAGAAAAAAAGTACAGAATGATGCATGTGAGCAGCTCAGAAGTCAGGTCCTAACCCAGCATTGGGGGAGGGTCAAGGAAGTCTTCATGGAGGAGGTGACACCTGGGAGAAGTCAAAGGACTAGTGACACCTACCAGGTGGAGTGTGAGGGGAACAGCACAGCAGGCAGAGGGAACAGCATGTGTGAAGGCACGGAAGGCAGGGAGAGCATGGCTGGAGTTGCCCAGACCCAGGTGTGTGGGCTGGGGAGTGGGAAGAGGTAGAACAGGTAACACAGAGTACTGTGGGAAGAAGGAAACATTCATGGGAATGCTGGACTGGGAAGCAGGAAGGGAAGCATCCCACAGGCAAGAGGAATGGGCTGCAATGGGGCAGTAGGGAGATGTGAGATCTGGGCAGGGCTTTTCTCCTCTCTGAATCTCAGTCTTCTCATCTGTAAAGTGGGTGGTTTGAACCAGAGTCTCGAAGACCTCTGTCCAGCAGAGTTAGAAATACCAACGGAGCAGCAGCTAGACAATCAATGTGATGCCAAGAGAAACCAGGTACAACAGGGCCTAGGCTTTGAGAGGTGGGCAGGGCAGGACAGGGCTGATCAAGGAGGGCTCCATGGGGGACATGGGGGCCACCTGTGAGCCAGGGTCTGTGTGAAGCACTCTGCATGGATCCCCACGTTTACTCTTCACGACACCTGTGTTCATTAGCCCCATTTTGTGGATGAGGAAGTCAAGGCTCAAAGATTAAGCAACTTGAATCCAGGGCTGTGATTTTGATCCTCTGAGTCTCTCCCCAATGGGCAGGCAGAGCTCATCTTCCAGGGGCTCCCATCCTGCCTGGGAAACTGGCCCAGGCCTCAGAGTTACCCCTGCACACACTCAGTTCTTCCTTTCAGGGCCCGTCAGTACCCTGTGGGCAGAGAGAGGGATGGTTGGCCTCCTTCTTAGGGTGAACAACTGTGCCAGTTTGCCCAGGACTGAGGGACCCCCCCACACCCCACCCCAAGGATCAGGAGTCACTTCCAAACCTCAAACTGCCACTACACCTCCAAGACCTCGAACAAATATCTGCCTGTCTCTAAGCCTCAGTTAAAATGGGCATCGGAAGAAGGCTCCTGTCTCTGGACTGTTGTCAAAACATCAGAGATGGTTCACATAAAACTCACTGTGGACCAGCAAGAAAATCTTACCTTCATGCCCACCTCCAGTGCTGATCTTGGAGCATAGTTTAGTTGATTGCCTAGTCAGTCCCCAGCTTCCAGGCTCCTTATAGATGAGCTCAGGGAACTCAGGAGGGCTGACACAGAGCTGTGTGTCCTTGGGCAAGCCCCTTAGCCTCTCTGAGCTTTGGTTCCTTCATTGGCAAAAACAGGGATGCTAGGGCTTCCCTGGTGGCACAGTGGTTGAGAGTCTGCCTGCCGATGCAGGGGACATGGGTTCGTGCCCCGGTCCGGGAAGATCCCACATGCCACGGAGCGGCAGGGCCCGTGAGCCATGGCCGCTGAGCCTGCGCATGCGGAGCCTGTGCTCCGCAATGGGAGAGGCCACAACAGTGAGAGGCCCGCGTACCGCAAAAAAAAAAAAAAAAAACCACAGGGATGCTAGTTCCGGGGGTTATTGTGAGGAAGGTGGGAAGGTGGGATCCAGCCCAGTGCCTGCACTCCATAAGCAGCCTCTAAATATGAGCTGGCCCACCCTATACCTCTGGGGCCCTGCTGTTTGCTGCAACCCTGACCCCTGACCTGGTGGAATGAGCTGAAAGAGTGATGTGGTTCCCCAGCTCCCCCCCACTCAAGGCCCAGCTCCAAACCCACCCCCACCCGTCGTTCTGTCTCTCTCACACACACACTTTCTTTTCCTGTTGTTTGCAGCTAATTGTTTATTAGGAGATGCAGGCGGCTGTGCCAGTGGGAAGGCTCAGCTTGCTCCGCTATAATTAGGATAATGCACATTAGTCATTTAGTGTAACTCAGAGAGCAGCCCCCTCCCCCGCGCTCCCCTCCCCCGCTGCTCCCGCTGTAGCTCGCTCAGCTCCCAGGCTGGGCTGTACAGGTTTACAGGGGTTCCTGGGAGGCCTGGCCCCCAGCAGCCTCCCACTGGCCACCCACCAGGCTGGGGTTACCTCCTCTCTCTCTCTCCCCACCCTGACTCTTCCCTCCTGTTGCCTTTCCCTCTGTACCTCTCAGTTCCCACCCCCATCCTTGCCTATTTCTGCTCTTTCTCTCTCCCTCCCCAAGGCCTCCCTGGCAGCCTGACCAGCGGTCTGGTTAGGTAGGTCAGCCGAGTAGGTCAAGCCCGGTTTCCAGGTCCTTGGGGGAGGGGCCCGTTCTCCTATACAGGGTGACCTCCCTCAGACCCGCTCCCTTGGAGGGTGCCCGCCCCCTGCTGCTGTCCACCCCTCTTTCCTGCCCGAGGTCCCTGGCCCTTGTTTGCCTGAGGACTGGACTGGCAGAGGCAGGCCTTTGTCCCAAAAAGGCCTTTCTCCAAAAGACCACATCAGGTGGCTTCGCACCAGGCCCCATGAGAGGCGAGTGTGGGGGGTGAAGGTGGGGTTCAAGAGGGCTGTGGGAGCAGAGGGCCATCTGTCCACCAGGGACAAGGAGCTGTTCCCACAGCTGCCTTCTGTCCCTGGTCCCATAGCCACCGGCACACCTGGCAGCAGATGAATCAGACCCTCTCCCTCCCCCGCTGAGCCCCACCGAGCCTTCTGCATAACAGAAGGGACCTCACATCTGGCCCATTAGGCTGGGGGACTGAGGTCTGGGGCCAAGGGTGTGCCCTGGCCTTGCCGGTTGTTGCTGCGGGCAGGGGTGAGGATGGGGCCCCTCCAGATTTTCAGAAATAAATTATAAAAGAGATGTTCCCGGGGTGAGGGATGCTTGCCTGGAAATACAAGGCCTCCTTGTCTTCAGGAGCCTGTTTGAGCCTCTGGTCCTGATCCTGAGATCACAAATGTAGAAGGACTAACAGACAGACACATGTTCACAACTTACAAGGGCAGGATTGCTGTGCACTTGGAAGGGGTAGAGCTTCTGTCCCCGGAGCTGATGCCCCTCCTTCCTGCCCCCCTACCATTCCCGCCCCCTCCAGGAGCCCTACCTCTGAGCTCAGGCTCCTCCAGCCCAGGGACACCATCTGAGTTGTCCATCTCAAGGTCCTCGCCCCCAAGAGGTCCATATCACCGCCTCCCGGGTTACCCTTATCTCACCCTCTCTCTGTCACGGGCCCCGAGGCTCTGCACCCCAGTGTCACATGTAGCTTACAGGATCCCACGAGAGCAGAAGCTGGAGGAGGAGGGAGTGATCCCCGGCCCAAACAGTCTCTCGGGACCAGGAGACCTTTCCTCGGGCTCCTCTTGGGATTGCTTTTGTCTGGCAGCAAGGCTCCGGAACGGTAAGAAGGTGCCCCTGGGATGACCAGGGAAATGAGAGCCCTGTTCCCGTGGCTGTGATCTACCTTGCTGGGTACCCAGCAGGCCTTCCCCCAACCCGCGCCCCCCCCGGGGGCCTCAGGTGCCCTCCAGGTGCTCTGGAGCAAGACTAGATGGTCATTTCCAGCACATAGGGGCTGTCCCAGCAGTAACTTCTCGGGGACCTGTGGCTGCCTGATCTTCCAGTGCCCTGGTCCTCCTTTGAACCCTGGGAAGCATCCCTAGCTCCCAAGTCAGCTGAGCTCGGTTCCGCCAGTATCTGCTCCTTCCCTCCTCTCTTCCTCCACCTACATCTCTCTGATTTCCTCCTTTGTTCTCCAAGACAAGAAGAGACAAGGGGGCATAGCTGAGCGGTAGCATCCGGTCCGGTGGAGGGAAGGATTTTAGGCTGAGGAAGCAAAAGAAACGGCCAGGAGAGCCCTGACTCAGGAGGTTGTGTGGGGATCTGTTTCATAATGGTGGTAATCACACCCAAACAACAGCTGACCTTTAAAGAGGGCTAACTGGGTGTCAGGCATGGTTGAAGTGCCTGCAGGTAATCTTATAACATGAGCATTTCATTCTTAAAGCAACCTGCTCAAAGAGGGGCCACTATCACCTCATTTTACAGTTTAGGAAACCCAGTAGAAAGATGCTAAGTCACTTGCCTAAGGTCACACAGCTAATAACTGGCAGAGCCAGTCTGACGGGAGCCTTCCAGACCCTCAGTTTCTTTATCGGTAAAATGTGGGAGTAGGGACCCTGCCATCCCTTTAGCTAAGACATGGGGAGTTCCGAGGTAGATAGGAGGAAATGACCTGGCCAATCACCAGTGCTGCTGGCAGTGAGCAGGCAGGAGGGAATTTAGGGCCAAGTGGGGGAAGGGGACCCCTCCGCTGGCCCCTCCCCCAGCTTACTTATTCCAATGTTGTGCTCCAGCCGGGTGGGGCATGGGGACAGTATGGGGAAGCTGGCTCCCCAGGATTTACAGCCCACTAGGAGACAGCAGGAGCCACTGGGGGCTGTGGATGGCTGAAGCCTTCAGTGGTCAGCCCTCACCCCGCCCCCACGCTGCAGGGAGTTCTCACGTATTCACTGGCTGGATGTCCTCCCCTCTGCAGTTCCTGCTGCCCTCAGCCCAGCCCAGGCTTCAGGCACACAGTGGCCCTCAGTGTTGGGGACACAGGGGCCAGAGGACTGGGTTGATAGGTGACATGCAGCCCTGCCCGGAGCTGCTTTGGGAAGGGGCAGAGCCAGGTGGAGGAGGGAGATGCAGTGGCGCTCAGGAAGGGGGTGGATGTTAGGGAGTCACCCACTCCTCGGCTGGACTCCTCCTCCAAGGGGTGGATTACCGCAGTCCCGCCTTGCGTGGGAACACGCCGGTATGGACCAGCCTATACGGCATCTCTGTCAGCTTGGAAAAAGACAGAAGCAGCCCCACACTAGGTGCCGGGCTTGGTGAGCAGATCTGGGGCTGGGTTTTAGCATTTTTGTGCAAGATCCAAACTGCTCAACAGTACGTAGAGGCCCTGTCCTAGTGGGGCAAGGGGAGGGCCATGTTTGGGACCACTTGGCCCAGCTGTCACCTCCCCTTTATCCAGCCGCCCCTGCCTGCTTCAGAACCCACCAGGCTTCCCTGCACACATGGCCCCTGCCCAGCCCTAAGTCATATATGGCAGGCTGAGCAGGGACCAGCCTCTTCTCCTAGATGAGGAAACCGAGGCCCAGAGAGAGGAGGAAACTGCTCAAGGTCACACAGAGTTTCCTGGTCTGGGTTCTTCACAGCCCCCAACAACTAGCCCTCCTTCCAGCCTCAGCGCTGCTTTCGAGGTCCCTGGGACATTCTGCTTCATGTGCCTGTCACCTCTGTACTTGTCCTATTTAACTTAACACACTTTGACAGGGGACCTACCATGAGTTAAGCAATGCACCAAGTGCTGGAGAAAAGCAGGTCAGCGCTTCCCTCCTCTCAGAACTAAATAACCAATAAGTGATGAATGAATGAATGAATGAATGAACCCTCATCACTGACCCTGTTCCAGGGACTACACCAAGCAATTTGCTCATTTAGTCATGACAACTCTATGAAATAGAGTCTATTATTCCCATTTTACAAGTGTGGAAGTAGAGGCTCAGATGGGGTTATGTAACTGGCCCAAGGTCACACAGCTAAGAAGTGTCAGATCCGAGATTTCTATATGAATTTGTGTGGCTCCCAAACCACACAGGTTCTTTCTTCCTTTCTTTCTTTTTTTTTAATTTCCTTTTTTTAAAAAAATTCTTGCAATAGCTTCAAACACTTTCCTTCATTTTTAATGACATTTATTGTTTTCTTTCTAATTTTACAAGCAATACATGTTCTTTCCAGACAACTAGAAATACATAAAAGCATAAAGTAAAAAATAACAATCATGCGTAATCCTCAGCCCCCCAGAGACAACCACCAATAACATTTTGATGTATTTCCTCCCAGTGTCTACATAAAAACTGATATCATGCCATATAGCCAGTTTCTCACCATCCTTTGTTTAGTTCAAACTATTTTGGGAGCATTTTCCAACCTGAGTAAAAAATTTTTGGAAACCTGCATGCTTAGCCATTTGCTTGTATTTAACCATACCCTGCCTTTGGACATTTAGGTTGTTTCTAATTTTTTACTAATAAACAGAACATTGTGGTGAATATCTTTCCACATAAATTTTTGAGCCGATTTCTGCTTAGTAGATTCCCAAAGGCAGAGTTACTGGGGCAAGGAGCATGAACGGTTTCAAGGCCTTCAAAACATATTTTGAAATTGCTTTCTAGAAAGCTTGCCCAGTTTACCCTCCGACAGCAGGTCATGTGATCGCCCCATATCTTAAAGCCCTTACTAACACCGGGTATCACTAATTGAAAAAATAAAACCTTTCTCAAGACATAGTGTTTTTCTACTTCAGCACCCCGCTCTGGAGTAACTGGTATATCGGTTGCTAATTCCCCATTTTGCTGATGGAGAAATAGGGCCTTGGGCTGCAGAAATGACATGCTTGCCCTGGGTCAGATCCACCCAGCAGCCAAGGAAGAGCAGTGCTGGAACGCAAGCATCCCTCCTACCGGTGAGAGCCCTATTCTAGCTCTTCAGGGTCCTCAGTGCAGAGTTTCCTCCACTGCCACTGTCCTGGGCCAGGGGAGTGTACCCCCTAGGTCACACCCCTCCTGTGGGCCTGGAGGTCTGGGTTGGGAGGGGTCACTGTGCATAGCCCATCCCTGGCTTCTTGATCCTGGACCGTATGGCCCCTAGTGCTGTCAAATCCAAGTCCATGTGCCCGATGCCAAGTGAGGCCAAACAAACTGAAACGTTGGAGTTTGGAGCAGAAAAGGTTTACTGCAAGGTCCAAGCAAAGAGAACAGGCGGCTTGTACTCAAAAGACCTGAACTCCCCGGTGGCTTTCAGGTGAGCGTTTTTTAAGATGGTGCTAGGGGAGAGGGTCAGAGGATGCCTGATCAGCTTGTGGACCTTCTTCTGATTGGTTGGTGGTGAGGTAACAGGGTGATGTTTCCAGAATCTCAACCTTCTGGTTCCAGCCATTCTGAGGTCTACACGCTTGTGGTCAGCATGTAGTCACCATCCTCCACCTGGGTGGGGGTCTTAGTTTCAGTAGAACAACTCAAAGGTAGGCATCAGATTGTTGTTTACATCCCTGCAGGAGGAGTTAGGAGCGCTGTGACTCTATTGTCCAAATCACTAACTGCTTGTGCCTGCTCTTGTGGAACTCTGGGAAGGCCTAGGAGACCAAAGCCTTTTTCCTACAGACAAGAAATGGGGGACAGGGAAAGACTTTTGTACCCCGGAGGGCCCTCCAGGGTCCTGCTCGATTTCACTAGGATCCTCACCATCTGCATCAACCCTGGCTCTCACCTCCTCTCACCCGTTCATTCATCCCTTTGTAGAATTGGCACCAGTGCGTGCCCAGCACTGTTCTGGGCTCTGGGTGCTTCATCTTGCACCATCAGCATCACCACGTTATGCCATGCAGGTCATGACCCCTTCAGCATCTCCCAGCCCTTCCTGCTTAGCGCTGTGTGGTCCAAACTCCTATGATAATATCAACGCCTGGCATCCTTAATAAACACAGATTACCAGGTCTCTCCCCTGGACATTGTGATTGTGTCTGCCTGGATCCAGCCCGAGAATCTGTTTGCTATTGCTGTTTTGTTTTCTCTGGCTGATTCTTAGATTCAGGCAAGTTCAGGAGTAAGAGTAGAAGGATCCCCAAGCACCAGACCTGAGGTGTGGCTCTTACACACACACACACACACACACACACACACACACACACACACACACACAGGTAAGCAGGCCAATCCCTCTCCCAGCACAGCCTCGTGTCCTCTGGCCCTGATGTTCCCCTCAGCCTCAAACTCACCAAAGCTGATGACAATCTTTTTTTTTTCCGATTTACAAGCGATTAGTTTTAATTTGGGGACAATTAGAGATAGAAGCAGGAGGCATCTGATCTTGATTAGAAGCAGGGAGATGGCCAGAGGTGCCCCCTCCCCCAGACTGCCTGGCCCTAGCCTCCACGCAGATTCATTTATCTATTCTATAGGTTGGGGAGAGGGACTGGCCTCTGTGCCTGGGGAGAAGGTGTGAAGCTTATCTGGGGCTGGGCAAAGGCCCCTGCTGCATTCCCAGACACCTAGGGCCAGCCTGAGATGAAAAGGGAGGGCCTCTATCCAGCCAATGGCCCTGAACAGGTGCCCCCAGCCTTATAAGAGGGTAGAACTGACATCTGTTAAGCACCGACCATGTGCCACGCCAGGCACTATGCAAAGCTGGTCTAGACCCAGTGTCTGCCCAGATCCCAATCCAGCTGGAAAAACAAAAGCATAAACAAGTACCTGCCTTCTGGTGTTGGACTGGAGATGGCTTGAGAGACGAAGGGGTCCATGGACCAGCATCCTGCCCCCCAGGAAAAATTCACAGAAGTGGCTGAGACAGATCATTGATTACTTGCATCTCACACTTATACCAGGGCCAAGCTCCTGATCAGCCAGAGCCAGAGCTGGACAGAACAAAGCAGTGGTGGCAGTGGAGGTATCTGGGAAGGCTTCAGGGAGGAGGTGATGCCTAAGCTGGGCATGGAAGGATGAGGGGACCCCCACACCCCACCTCCTGGGCAAATGTTCTCTTGGGTGCTGGTGGGTCCAGTGCCTTTCTTTAGCTCCAGTGAAGCCTCTCTTCATGCCTTAGTCTCGTTCTGGAACAAGAAGGGAAGGATGGCTTCTGGCTCTCAGCTGAGCATAGTCTTGAAGTGGCCCCAGGATGGTGCTCCCAAGGGTCCCTGATGTGGGCAGGTTCAGGGCCCAGGGGAGCTGGTGGGAGAGGGGATGGTTGGAGGTGGGGGGAGATGGGAGTTCAGACCTCTTACATCCACAGACACCTCATCCTTAGTTACCAAGCTGTTAAGAGCTGGATGTGCCCTCCAGGGCTGAGGGAGGAAGGAGCTGGCTCAGCTCAGCTAGGAAGGGTCACATGCCAGGCACAGTCAGGGGAGGCGCTGGGAACGCCTCAGCCTCCATCATTATCCCTGTCTGCAAAAGCTGCCTGATCCCAGCCTGTCTTCCTCCTCCACCCCTATACGGTATCTCCACATCTTACTGGGGAAACTGAGGCCGTGAGGGACAGAAATAGCTCATCCCCATCTATTATTAACCTGCTCGGGCTGCCATAACAAAGTCCCAGAGACTTTTACAAAAACAACAGAAATGTCTTTTCTCACAGTTCTGGAGGCTGGGAGTCTGAGATCAAGGTGACAGCAGGGTGGGTTCCTTCTGAGGCTTCTCTCCTTGGCTTGTAGACGGCCGCCTTCTCCCTGTGTCTTCACATGGTCTTCCCTCTTGTGTGTGTCTGTGTCCCAATCTCCTCATTTAAGGACACCAGTCATATTGGATTAGGACCCACCCGTATGACCTCATTTTAACTTAATTACCTCTTTAAAGACCCCCATCTCGAAACACAGTCACATTAGGAGGTGCTGGGGGTTAGGACTTCGACGTATGAATTTGGAAGGGGGGCATGTAATGCTAACCATGAGACATGATGAGACAGGGAGAGCCCCTTCCCTAGGGAGACAGAAGCAGGGAAGCCAGACCCATATGATTCCTTAGGCCCAAGGCCACCTAGACGGAGGGAGAATCCGACTGCTGCTCCCAGGAGAGGGGAGGCTGCTGACAGGAAGGCAGTACTAAATCTGGTCCACAGGGCGAGCTGGGCTGAAACAGAAGTCAGCAGGTGGAGCCTGGGGTCCGGGGAGCCAAGTGGGGCAAGTGAGAGGCCCGGGGGTGGCCGGGATTCAAAACTACCTGTCATGGGCTTCCTGGTGGGGGGCCTGACGAGCAGGTGTGTGCCAGGCTGTGTATGAGCATGGGTGTGTGAGTGTGTGTGCGTGCGTGCTCCCCCCTCAGACTGGAGGGAGTTGTGTTGGGTGTTTCCAAGGCGGGGCGGGTCCAGGCCAGCAAGTCCACCCGAGCGGCACCCCTGGAGCACTCCTCCTTCACCTCTGGAACTGGCTGAGCTCGGCTCCGGGTTGACCCTCCCTTACCCCATCCGTCTTCCTTCAGGGAAACTTCTAGAAGCTTTTCCTTCCCAAGCCCATTCCACACTCCGTGATGCCCGGAGCTTAGAGCTTCTTGTGAGATGCCGGCCAGCGTGCAGCTCAGCACACGCATGTGTGCACACACATTCACACATCGTGTCTCCAAAAACTCGATCTGCTGGCAACTCCCCCAGTCTCCCCTTCCTCCTGGCAGCCCCACCACACCAGACAGCTTCCAGGGCCTCCCCTACCTCCCTGGGAAAACTGGGGCCCAGAGACATCAAGCAACTTCCTTTAGGCTCCAGAGTAATTGAGCCATAGAGCTGAGATTAGTGCTGGGGTCTCAGGAACACCCCCGCCCCTACTCAGCCCACAGAGGGGTCTCAGGGCCCCAGAGGATAGAATGATTCATGGATGGTGATGGGGGGGCAGTGCTGTGTGTCATGATGACATCAGTACAAAATGGTAGTACCCTAATACCATCTTTTCTGGCTCCCTTTTCTAAATGCTAGTTGCCTTCTTAATATAAGTTGCTTCCTGTTTCAGAAACTCAGTCTCCTTATCTGCAAGGTTGCTGAGAGAGATCAAGAACCCCCAGCCCAGCAACCCTGCCCTGACTGGCCATCCAGTCTCCTCTGGGATGCCCCATGGAGGGCGCTTTCATTAGCCCATGGCATCCCAGTCAGTGCTGGGCAGCTCATTCAGAGAATTGCATTCATTCAACAAAAATCTGAGAGCGGAGGGGTGCACGCAAGCACATTTCTCCAGTCCCTTTCTCCACGCCCCTCTGAGTCTGCTGCCTATCTGGTGGCCCCGCCCCACTGTGCCTCCAAGGGGTCCAGGTGGCTGGCCCTGCCTGAGGTTGGGACGGTGAGAGGGCCAAAGGGGACTAAGTGCCTTAGTCTTAGTAGTCTCTGGGGTCTCCTGGGGATGGTAAACGAGACAGGGCCAGTGGTTCTGACATCCACATCCCTACCCTGTCCACCCGGCCTGAGCACTTACAGCTCAGGGACAACCGGTGCCCTTCTCCAACCCCAGCAGGACAAGCACGGTGGCCTCTCCCCATCTCAGCTCAGTACCTGCAGGTCCTGGACATCCCACCACCTGTAGCAGTGCCCCCTCCTCCCCTTGGTCTTTCAGCTACTCTCAACATCCCTGTGAGGGGGCTGATGTCACCTCCTCAATTTTAGAGATGGAAACCGAGGCTCAAAATGCGAAGCAAGTTGCCTCGTGAGCGTGGCAGGGAGAAGCCTTAAACTTGAGTCCTGAAGCCTCCGTTTGCCTGCTTCCTGCTGCTTAGAAAGCAGTTGGTTGGCTGCTGTGCCTGGCGCAGGTCATTACCCCAGATCCCACACGTGCGCCTGGGCCAGCTTCGCCCCAGGCAGCAGGGACACCTTCTCAGAAACTCCAGTGGTAACCGTGGGGCAGGGATTCTATGCAGCAGCAGGGAAGGCTCCTGTCTCTCCAAACGCCTTCCTATTCTCATCTGGGACCAGGCTGCGCATCTCTACCCCATCATCGGCAGCTGGCTTACCTTGCAGGGCTGCAGGACGTCTAGTGGAGAAGGGTGGCCTGAGAACAGAGTTCTCCTGGGAACAGAGGGAGCAGTCTGATGGTTAAAGCATGGGCTGCCTAGAGGACCAGGGACCAGCTGGTCCTAAGGACTGCTCAAGCAGGGCCCTAAGGAGTCACACAGACTAGGTGCCACTCCTCTTAGGACACTTGACCCAGGGCCTTTGTTGTGACCCAAGCCAATTGCCTCATTTGTTAAATGAGAAAATTAAACCACAAATTAAAAAACATCAGACATAGACACCAGAGCCTCAAGGGCAGGGAATTTTTAGTTCATCGCATTTATGAGGAATTGGGTGTGAACATTTGTGGAACCATCAAGGTTTCATTGATGGTGGTAACATGATAATATGCATAAGTGGCAAGTAACCACCGTAGCACTGATTAGGAGTCTCCTTGGGACGGAGGTCTCTGCGAATCACTCAGTGTAGATCAACAGTGATTTGTTAAAGACTTGTTCAGTGCAAGGCCTCATAGATAACTCTCACGCAAGGCAGGATGAGCGGTTCCCTCAGAGAAGGGCAAAGCTCTGAGGAAATTCCCAGGAGTAGAGGTCATATCTTGGAGGGCTTCGTGGAGGAGGTGGCATTTGAGCAGGGCCTTAGAGGAAGATTTGGATTTGGATGTGTGCAGATAGGATAGGAGAGAATCCAATGCAGAGGGCACAGCATGAGCATAGGAGGGACGGTAAGGCAGCATCGGCCAGCGCTAAAGCCAGAAGTTGTCCAGTTATGCTGGCAGCAGGAGCCTGGGAAGAGGAATACTGGGGAAAGGCGAGCCTGGAGCTCATTGTAGAGTGCCCTGAATGCCACGCTCAGGCGCAAGGTGAGTTCTGTAAGCAGAAGGGACAGTCTTTAATAATACACTTTTGCATTGTGTTACATAAATTATAGAGCAATTTCTTGATTCTCGAAAACAAATGACAACACAACATCAAAGGCGAGAAACATGGCTCAGGGGTCCACTGGAGTCTCTGAGAGCATGTCCCTGCCCCCTAAAGGGAGGCTGGCTGCAGGCACACATGTGGGATCAGGGGTAATGACCTGGGCCAGGGCACAGCAGCCAACCCAACTGCTTTCTAAGCAGCAGATCCAGAACTGGTTCTCAAACCTCAGACCTCCCCATCTTGGTCCTTCCTGTTCCTTAACAGTGTCCAACAGGTGTTGAGCTGGGAGTAAGGAGCCAACAAGGTCCCATCTGTGTCTGGGAGAAACAAATCCCTCTGGCTCCTATAGGGGGGAAGGGTATGCCAGGGACGGGAAGAGCTGGGGAGAGGTGAGACCCACTTAGACAACGTTATGTTGTCATAGCAACAGGAATGAAGCCAAAGCTGGAGCAGGGGCCTGGGGATGGAGGTCAGGGGCAGCCGGGGACAGACCAGAGAGCCAAGAGGTAGAATTGCTACAGCTTGGCGGGATCCTGCGAGGATGGGTGAGTGGCCAAGAGAAGGGAGAAGTCAAGCCCGAGATCCCAAGGCCCACGTTTGGGTTTGGTGGACGAGGATCAACTTCCCAGTGTGTATTTGTGGGGTGGTACATATAGGGGGTAGGGGTGATGTGGGATCCCTGGGGACCCTGCACCATCTGAGGCAGCTGGAGCAGTAAAGGAGTAGAGGCTTCGGTTTGAAAGCCAGGTGGCCCCAGGTTCAACTCCAGCTGCTGGCCCCTTTCACTCATGTGACTTGGGTAAGTTATTTAAGCATCCGGCACCTTCATTTGTAAGAGGTAAGAATAGGCTCTCCAAAAAGAGAAGTTACTGATAGAAAACTGGGTGAATCAATGGAGAGCATAATAATACCTGGTTCAAAGACTTGATGAGGATCAAATAAGCCACTGCCTGTCATAATAATGCATGAATAATAGTTTAATTTTAATAAACAATGTTAAATCGTTAAATACGTACTGTACTGTACCATTAATAATGGTAAGAGTGAAAACTTACCACCTCGGCATCACACTTGCTCTTAGCCCTCTACGCACATGACTTCGCTAAGTCCCTACAATAGCTCTTTGAGGCAGAAACAATTTTTATACTCGTTTTACAAACGAAGATGCCAGAGGATAAAACCTCTTTAAACCTTCACAATGCTTTGTACCGGCATTAGCTTTACCCCTGCATCGCAGATAAAGAAATGAATCATCAACAAGAGGGCAATTAACACACCAGCAAAGGTGGAGCCTGGCTTGGAGCCTTGAGGTTGGAGAGCCGGGCTGAGCTCGGCTCGGCTGGGAGTGGATTGCCCTCTGTAAGGGTGGGAGGCTGGGGTGCCCTGGAGTCCCAGCACAGCCTCTCCTGACCACTCTGGGGTCTTTCTTCTGTCTGTCCCCAGCCTCTGGCCGCTCCCACCCAGCCAGCCCCAGTCCTCCGGGGCTGCAGGCCAGCCCGGTGCTGCCGGTCAGCTACCGCCTGTCACACACGCGGCTGGCCTTCTTCCTGCGGGAGGCGCGGCGCACGCCTCCCACGGTCACCAACGGCTCCCTGCAGCGCTCCGAGCCCTTCGTAGTGTTCCAGACCAAGGAGCTGCCCGTCCTCAATGTCTCCCTGGGACCCTTCAGCACCAGCCAGGTGGTGGCCCGGGAACTCCTGCAGCCGTCCAGCACCCTGGACATCCCCGAGCGCCTGACGGTCAGCTGGAAGGTGCGAGCCTTCATCGTCCACCCCCGCGTGCCTGCCTCGCAGCCCGTGGCCCAGGTGCTGTTCTACGTGGCCGGCCGGGACTGGGATGACTTCGGCGTCACCGAGCGGCTGCCCTGCGTACGCCTGCACGCCTTCCGGGATGCCCGGGAGGTCAAGAGCTCCTGCCGCCTCAGCGGGGGTCTGGCCACCTGTCTCGTGCGCGCCGAGCTGCCCCTGGCTTGGTTCGGGCCCCCGGCCCCAGCTGCACCACCCACTGCCCGCCGCAAGTCTCCAGATGGGCTGGAGCCCGAGGCGACAGGGGAGAGTCAGCAAGCCGAGCTCTACTACACTCTCCACGCCCCGGATGCGTCGGGAGGCTGTGGAGGAACACGGCGGGGTGCCGGGCCCGGGGGCGGGGCCCGGGCCGAGAGCCCGACCCAGCACCCCCTGCTGCGCATCGGGAGCATCAGCCTGTTCCGCCCGCCCCCGAGAAGGACCCTGCAGGAGCACAGGCTGGACAGCAACCTGATGATCCGCCTGCCTGACCGGCCCCTCAAGCCCGGGGAACTGCTCAGCATCCTCCTCTACCTGGCCCCCAACTCCTCCTCTCCCTCCAGCCCCAGCCTGGAGCACTTCACTCTCAGGTACGGGGGTATGGGCGGGGGTCTGGCTTCCCTTCCAAGGTCAGATGCACACCTGACCCCTTGTAGAGGGCTCGCCCAGATCTGCCCATCCAGTATCCTAATCCCAGTTCTTCCAGTTATCACCTGAGCAACTTCAGGAAGACAGCTCACTTATCTGAGCCTCGGTGTCCTCATCCGCTTGATGGCCACAAAAATGTCTGCCCTGTCCTCCCTACCTCACAGAAGTGGTGTCATGGTGAAGAGGAAACATCCGTTTCCACAAGCATGATATCCAGAATGATAGAATCGGGACTGGAAGGGCCCTTAGACATTAGCGGGTGCAACTCTTCTATTTTACAGATGAGTAGGCTGAGGCCTAAGAGGAGAAATTGAGATCAGAGAGCAGCCCCTTGCCTGGGAGCCAAAAGATGAACAGGAGAGTGTCCGTGTGTCAGGACATTTGTCTAATCCTGGAGTGGGGAGAAATATTTTCAGGAGTCCTAGCTCTTTCTTTGTGAAGGATACAGTTCAGAAATTCAGAAATGCCTTCAGTCATAGCACATCCCCACAAAATATAATGATGTCTCACAGTAGGAATCCATGGTTTGAGCCATGTTGGGTGATTCTGAGGATATAAGAAAGGCCCCACCAAAATGCTCCCCACAAACCCAAGCACTATACATGGGACCTGAAACAGCACCATTAACCTCCGGCTTCTTTAAGTATTGCCTTCTGTCCTGAATGTACTACCTTAAAGTTCAAGTATTCCTGGAGAGAGTCATACCGAATTCAGTGATTAATACCTGAATGTGAATATGAGTTAAATCAGTCATCAGAGATCCTGGGCTGCATTAATAGGAGTAAAGTATGTAGAATTAGGGAGGTGATAATCATTCTGCTTTAGTTAGTGTTAATTAGAGCTGAAATGTTGTATTTAGTATAAGACACTACACCTTATGTATTCAGAATGTCCAGAGGAAGGTGACTAGGATATGGGCGACTTGAAGCTATGGCAAAAGAGCAACAATCGGAGGAACTGAAGAATTTAGGCCTGGAGAAAAGAAGACTCAGAGGACACCTGCTCACCTCCCCAGATGTCTGTTCAGGTGGAAGAGAGCTGTCCTCCCTTCCCCCAACAGAACCCACGGCTGTTCTATTTCAGCTACATCCAGGGAAGAAGTTTCTCCTTTTAGGGACTTTCTAAAGATGTAATGGGATGTGTGCAGAAGTAGTGAGTCCCCTGTCACTAAGATATGCAAGTAGAGGTTAGGTAAAGACCTGGCAGAGATATAATAGAAGGGACTACAGCTTCCACTAGGGCCAGAGGTTGAAGCTACATGATACCAGATCCCCCAAATTAGTTTCAGGCTTTGAGTCTAGAACTCAGGGTAACTTACTCACCTGCTCGCCCTTCTCCCAGCCCCAGCCTAAGGATGGTAGGCAGGTGGGCAGCCCTTGGACCCCCAAGCTGACCCTCTCCCTCTTCTTCTTCTTGCTTTGTCCCAGGGTGAAGGCCAAGAAGGGCGTGACCCTTCTAGGAACCAAGTCACGGAGTGGCCAGTGGCACGTGACCTCAGAGCTGCTGACTGGGGCAAAGCATTCAACAGCCACCGTGGATGTGTCCTGGGCCCAGGGCACACCGCTGCCCCTCTGGTGAGCCAAGGTGGCTCCTCTGCCCACCTCTTTGCAGGACAGCACCGGGGAGGGGTGGGGGAATTCTTGACGGGGGAGGCCAGGCTGGCGCAAGGGCTGGGGCATACTTTCTGGGGACCCTGGAGGCCAGGCTGGGGAAGGTTCAGAGGACCCCGGGGAAAGGCCACTGAGGAGGGCTAGGGTCCTTAGCGAGGGTTTCAGAGCTCCTGAGCTTCTCCCAGCCCTTCCTCCTGGGCTCTCCTTCCTTCCCCCACCGCGCAGGGAGGACCAGGGGCCCCTGGAGATCCTGCAGCTGGACTTTGAGATGGAGAACTTCACCAGCCAGTCAGTCAAGCGGAGGATAATGTGGCATATCGACTACCGTGGCCACGGTGCCCTGCCTGACCTGGAGCGGGCTGTCACCGAGCTGACGGGCATCCAGCGGGACGTGCAGGCCATCCTACCCCTGGCCATGGTGAGTGCACTCACGGGAGGCAGGCGAGCTCTGCGCCTGGCACTGGAGTGGGCCAGCGGTTGCTGAGGGGCACGGAGGTGGGAGAAGTCCCCGTGGAGGGGGCACTTGGTGGGGGGGCTTCCTGGATGAGGTGACCATGCAGTGGAGCCTTGAAGGTCCCGTGGAGGAGGGGATCATACAGTAGTCAGAGAAGATGAGGAAGGTGCTTTAGGCAGGGGATCTCCTGGGCAAAGGTGTGGTGATGGGAATGGGGAATAGTTTGTTCAAAGGAGCTATGGGTTTAGGAAGAGTGCCGTGGAATGATTGTCTGGTGCCCAGGGGCACGTGGAATAGCCAGGCAAATGTGCTGGACGTTACTCTGAGTCCGGAGGAAAATGGAAGATGTTGAGAGGAGATGGTGGAGGATTGGGGAAGCATTGTTTTCTGGCAGCAGAGTGGGGTAGACCCTGAAGGCTACCATGGGAGTCCAAGTGAGCAGAGCGTCTGAGAAGGCACACGAGACCGGGTAGATGCATCTGTCTGCCCACGTCCTCAAGGGAAGGATACGCATCTGAGGAGTGGGGACAGCTGGGAGCTGCCGGGGCTTGGCTGGTGGTCCTGGGAGAGCAGGGGACCTCAAGCAGCTCGGCAGAGCCCCGCCCTCCTCTCTTCCCTGCAGGACACAGAGATCATCAACACAGCCATCCTGACTGGCCGGACGGTGGCCATCCCTGTCAAGGTCATTGCCATCGAGGTGACCGGCCTTGTCCTAGATGTCTCTGCCCTGGTGGAATGCGAATCTGACAATGAGGACATCATCAAGGTGAGCTTCCTGGAGGTGGGGGAGCCTGGGAAGAAGGCCTCGGGCCTTCCGGGGGAGTGGAACCCCAAACCAGAGGGGAATTCACATCCCAGGCAGGTCCCCTTGGTAGGCAAGAGGAGGGGAAGTGGCAGGGGGTGAGGGGAAGAGCATCCCATGTCCAGCCTGAGCAAGGGGAGGTCCTGGAGGGCTTCCTACAGGAATGTGGAAGAGACCTTTTGGCAGGCTGAAGGGAGAAAGCAGCACTGACAACTTGAATTCAATCCCCAAGTCATTACTGAGCCCTTGTTGTGTGGCAGACACCAGGTAAAGCAATAGGGGAGGGGGTCCTGGGGGGGATCTCAGAGACATGCCCTGAACCTGGGTGCTGGTGACCAGGTGGAGGAGATCCAGCCCAAGGAGGAAGCCTCCAGAAGCTCATGAGTTAGGCCAGGAGTGAAGGTTGTGTAAAAGGACCCACTCCAGGAACACCCATCCCAGCCCTCCACCTCCCAAAGGCCTTGCCCTGAGCTCCTCTCCAGATGCCCCCTCTGGGCAGTGGGTCCTCCACAGCCCAGCAAACAGGACATTGATCTGACTTGACTGGCCCAGTTTGCTACCTCCCCAGGAGGGCCTCCAGATTTCCTCTGGCTTTGGACAGTGGTCAGAGGTGAGATGTGGGGAGGAGGCAGTGGGGCAGGCAGTGATGCAGGAGGGCATCCAGCCCTGGTCCCTGTGGGATTGGTGAGCTGTTTGCCGTGCCAGCCTCCAGCTGGTGCCAAAATCAAATGATTGGGCAACAGAATCTGTTTTCTGTTCCTGTAAATCCTTCAGCAGGGGGAGTGGGGATGTGGGTGTCCTCCCTCCCTGGGAGTGTGTGCTTTCTCTCTCTCTCTCTCTCTTTCTCTTTGCTCTGCTCTGCTCTGCCCTGGATCCCTCCTGGTCTCTGGACCCCCGAGGCTCACCTCGTCCATCCCCCCCATCCAGGAAGAATGTCCCCCGAGTGAGCCAGAGCAGACGGCTTGGTACCACACACCCACGGCCTCCTGAGGGCTGGAAGCCTTGTCAGGCCCATGGGGCTTGCCACTGCTGGCAGGCTGGGACGGGGAGAAATGGGCCTGCTCCCAAGAGCCCTCACCCAGCACCTTCCTCTACCACCCAGACTCCCACACCTCCGCCCCAGAGCAGACCAGAACAGTCACCGTGGCTTAGATACCAAAGGGAATTAGCAAAGATTCGAAATGGAATTTGTTTCTGTTCTCACTGAAATACACTCAGGTTCTTTCGGGAGTTTGCCAACATTCTAAATGGGATTTGCCAGCCTTCAGCTGGAATTCCCTGCCTTCCGAAGTGGGAAATGAGCATTTCTAGCAGAACCACTGTCCCACTCCTCTCCACCCACCCCCTGAGATGATTAAGAGAGCTCGAAGGAGTTTGGGACCGTCAGGGGCTCATCTGCACGGATGAACCACAGTCCCAGCCCCTCCCCACCCCCACGAGAGCATTCAGGTTGTCATCAGCCCATAGGCTGCCTGATAGACCCTCCTCCAAACTCAAGGATGTGCACCCTGGGGCGTGTCCCAGTAGGAGCACCTAAATGCATTGCACACAGGATTCACTCCAGGTGTGCCAGGTGTGTGCGTGGGCACTTACACAGACACCCGTTGCATCTGCCCTGAAGTACTAGCAGGGACACCTCTGTGAGTGGGCACAGCTACCCACCAAGATGTGTTCAGTGAGCATATGCTCATCTGGGGAACCGTGAAGAATGCAAGGTGATGTCCAGGTGGGCATGCATTTGCAAAAGCTGTACCCGTGGGTGGCAGTTGTCCACCTGTCTGTGCTTGGGGTTCTCTGGTCCTGAAATTTCCTCTCCCTTTCCCTCAGTTCCACCCCTGGCTGGAGCAGCCCCCTCCTGGAAATTAACCAGCTGCCCAGCTGCCTGGGACCACTGGGCCAGAGTCACCTTGGAGGAGCTGTGGGCCTGCCCCTTCTCCCCACCCCCTCCACCTCAACCTCCTCCCCGCCCAGTCGCACCCCAGTGTCCTGCTCAGGACAGGCTACTCCTGTGTACCGTGGAGGACTCTACCCATCAGACACCTGCTCCAGAGCCCAGGTGGTCATGCTGGGGAGGGGAGCCAGCGCTGGGGACCCTCAGCCTGAAGACTCCCCCAAGGTGTGGCCTGCCACATCAAAAACAGCCCCTTACAAAAATATTGGCACACTGGCTTCTTGCCAGGGAGCAAAATCCTCCCAAGGTAGCCACTAAGAGGTGATCTCTGGAGCAATGGAGTGGAAGCTGACACCTCCCAGAGGAATTAAATTAGAGGCCTTCTCCCACCCAGCCTCTCCCCTTCAGCCTCCTGTGACTGGCACTTTCTCTGTCCAATGGCCTTCTGGCCTTCCTTGTCAGAATGAAGTCCTCTGCACTGCCCCACAGGATGACCTGTAGGGCAAGACAGGCCAACCAACCTCTCTCCCCGTCCCCAGGTATCCAGCAGCTGTGACTACGTGTTTGTTAGCGGAAAGGAGTCTCGCGGTTCCATGAACGCCAGGGTCACCTTCCGCTACGACGTCCTCAATGCCCCCCTGGAAATGACAGTCTGGGTGCCCAAGCTGCCCCTGCACATTGAGCTCTCGGATGCCCGCCTCAGCCAAGTGAAGGGCTGGAGGGTACCTATCCTTCCTGACCGGAGGTATGACCCTTCCAAACACAGCAGATGCTGGGGATACTCACGGGTGACACAGCCCTGGCACAACGTCTGATCTGCATGTGTGTGTAAGGCCCTAGGTGTACACAGTCTGCAGGTCGGTTTTGCAATCAACAAACTTATTGAGCAGCTACTGTGTGCCAGGCACGGGTGGGGGCAGGGAGGGGAGCAGGTAAGTGTGGCCAGAGCCTGACCCAGTTGAGCTCTGGGTCCATCAGGAAGCGGTCTTATATATATCATGGAGCGTGGTGGATGAAGGAAGCCCTGAGTACAGGGAAGCAAGTGGCACAAAGGAAAGAACCACCTCTTCCTCCAGAAGAAGTCAAAGCAGGCTTCCTGGAAGAGGTGACTCGGGAGTTAAGTCTTAAAGGATGAGTGGAAAGGATTTGGCTAGGGAGACAGGGTAAGAGCAGTCAAGCAGCAGACAAAATGGAGCAGAAACACCAACACAGGTGCTCACACACCTGCACACGAGTGCCCCAGCCTGGGCACACCAGGGGCACACTTGTGAGTACATCAGTCAGGCACACGGTGACTGCCACTGGGCTCCCTCACTGGGATACAGGCTCACACACCTGGGTGCCCATCTGTGGGGCAGGTCCAGGTGTACTCAGCACACTCCACTCACCCACTCATCGCTGCTGGAGAGAGAAGCCAGCAGGGAAGAGAAGAAAGGCAGAGTGACAGGCAGCTAAGAGCGGGAAGGGTGGAGCTGGAGAGAGAAGCAGGCGGCCTAGTGAGAGTTGGGATCAGTTCAGTTCTGCGGAGATTTGGAAAAGCAAGGCAGCATAGACCAGGGCCTCTTGAACTTGCGCGCGACTTGCCCAAGGATGCTGTTGAAATGCAGAGTCTGATTCCGTGAAACTGGGATGGGGCCTGTGAGTCTGCATTTCAGGCCAGCTCCCAGTGAGGTTGATGCTCCTTTGAGTAGTGAAGGACATAGTGAACTCTGAAGCTAGATGGCTTGGGGTGAAATCCTGACTGCTATTTGCTAGCTGGGTAACCTTAGGCTACTGTGCCTCAGTTTCCTCATCTCTAAAATGGGCACGTTTACACTTAGCGGATTGCTGTGCGGATTAAATTAGTTAACACAGGTAAAAGAGCCCTCTGTGTGAATGAATATTCTGGTGGTTTAATCCTTCTGAAGCACTAGCCAAGCACTGGCCACACCCTTCTCTCTCTCCACAGCCTGCTTTCCTGGGTGAATCTCCTGATTTTCGTATTTTTGGCAATCTGGACAGGCTGAGAATTCCCCAAATTGTCAAGTCCTGGTTCCATTCTGCCTGCCAGTTCCTCCCTCCATTTATCTGTCTCCTCTTGCATTTTACTCTGAGCAGCCAGAGGAAGCCAGGACACACCTCCCACACTCTGCTTGGCAATCTCATCAGCTGAATATCAAGTTCTGTCTGCCACACAGCTGTAGGACACGACGACGCAGCTAAGCCTCCTGGCACTTGAGCAGGGATCACCTTTGATCCAAGTTAGAGCTGAGCCCAGGGCCCAGCAAGTGCTTAGTGCTGAGAAAGAGCCAGTATTTGCTAAGATTTGATGCCAGCTATTCACAGGTGTAGGCGCAGCCAAGCAGGGGACACGGGGTGGGGTGGGGAGTCAAGAAGGTACCTTTCTAGGAGAGGAAAGCCTGGGACTTCGGGCTCCAAGCTTGTCAGAGACAGAAGGGGTGGACCAGGGAAAGCCTTCCACCCACGGGAGCCAGGGAGGGGCTGGTGGGGCAAGAGGGAGGGAGGGACTCATGCAGGTCAGAGCCGGGGTGGGGAGCCCTGACTCCAGGCCTCCCCCACCCAGATCAGCCCGGGAGAGCGAGGACGAGGACGAGGACGAGGGACGACGGCAGAGCGCGAGCCGTGGCTGCACTCTGCAGTACCAGCACGCCACCCTGCAGGTTTTCACCCAGTTCCACACGACGTCGGCGGAGGGCACCGACCAGGTGGTCACCATGCTGGGCCCAGACTGGCTGGTGGAGGTCACCGACTTGGTCAGCGACTTCATGCGGGTGGGTGACCCCCGAGTGGCACGCATGGTAGACAGCAGCACGCTGGCCGGGCTGGAGCCAGGCACCACCCCCTTCAAGGTAAGCACAGTGGGGCGTGCCGGGTGCCGGGAGCCTTCACACAGACGTTCCTAAGACAGGATTTCCAGCGCCTCGGCCTTGGGGAGCAACCCCAGACAGGCCCTGCAAACACACTTCCCCACCTGCCCTTCTGCTTGAAATTCTACCATCGAAGGTCAAGAACCTTGGAGAAGCTTCTCTCTCTGAGCCTCATCAGCCTCTGTGAACCTTTCATGGCTCAGTGTGGTCGCTGAGAGATGTGGCTGCGGAGCGGAGGAGGTGGGAGGGCCCAGCCAGTGTAGAGGCCAGAAGAGGAAATTTTGGAGATCTAGGGACTCAACTTTGACCTTCCTCCTTGATAACTGGGTGCCTGGGTAGATATCATCCATCTCAGAGACTATACATAGTGACCCATGGGCTGAAATCTGCCTGCAGACATATTTTGTTTGTAAAACGATTGACCCAACCGTTTAAAAATTGGGAGTTTCTCATTTTTTAAAAAATGTAAATTTCTGGTTTTAGAAAATATGAATCTGGCAGCACAGGGTCTGCATTCCCGCCTGGCAATCATCAGCTGGAGTCAGTACTGCTGCCTTTTTTACATGAGCATGAGTTCTCCCATTTGCCCCAGTGCCCACCACTCCCTTTTGTCTCCCTGACACTGAGGCTGACCATCAACTGTGACTTATCACTCTACGGGAGGGCTGTTGTTTTCTTTAAAATCAACTCACCTCACTCATCTGTGTTCCTGCCTGGGTCCTGTGAGCCTTTGACCCTTGCTTGGCCTCTGGACCCTGGTTCCCGGTTGCAGACCTAAGGCAGAGCCCAGGAGTCCTGCCTCCCAATCTGCCCCACCCCCTGGGCTTCTCTTCCAGCAGCACTCAGATTCCTCTCTGGTTGGGAATTTGGAGAGGGGTGGGGTGTCCTTCTCTCCTGGCTCTCACCCATCCCCACCCCACCCTGCCTCAGGTGGTTTCCCCCCTGACGGAGTCCGTGCTTGGGGAGACACTGCTGACAGTGACAGAGGACAAGGTCAGCATCACACAGCTGCAGGCCCAGGTGGTGGCCAGCCTCGCCCTCTCCCTGCGGCCCAGCCCCGGTAGCAGCCACACCATCCTGGCCACCACAGCCGCCCAGCAGACCCTCAGCTTCCTCAAGCAGGTAACTGGATGCCCAGCTGGCCAGCCTGGGGGCTTGGGGTGTGGAAGGAGGACTTGCAGTTTCTGGCCACGAGCCCCCCAGATAAGGGATTTGATAATGGAAGATCTATCTACCCTTTGTGCCCTGTGCACCTGCCCTACTGGGCCCGTGCCCCACCATCTGCCTGGGAGTCTGGCCAAGGTCTCACTTCCTGCACCTGCCATGGTGAGATGCTCCTGTTGAAGGTTCCCACTCCTGCATTTCCCAGAGGGCCCATCACCTCTGCCTCTACCCCCCAGAATTACCCTCACCCATCTCTGGACCCCCAGCTATAGCCCCCCACTGATACGCCAGGGCACTGGCTATGGGACAAAGGTGGAAAAGTTACAGGTGGGTGTCACAGGGGGGGAGAAGGTGGGCACTGAACACCGAGCCAGAGGTCAGGACACAGGAGTCCTCTGCCCCAACTTGCTTCGTGACCTCAGGCCAGTTGCTTGTCTCTGAGCCCTGCTTCTTCATCTGCAAGGAGGTCAACTCTCAGAAGGTTTAACAAACAGAGGACAAGGCTGGGGTTGAGTATATGTGCGTTCTCAGTCTCCACGTGTCTGCTGGGGATGATCAGGCATGGAGATACGGTGTGACTCCTGCAGCAGAAGGGATCTGAGTTAGACCCAAGGCAGAATTTACCATCAACTCACCCAGGGGAGAAGGGCGAAGTGGGCAAGGACGTTCTTGGGGCAGTATGGAGCCATAACTCCCTGTACAGAGTTGAGTGGGAGAATTCCCCCTCAAATAACCATTCCCGAGCACCCACCACCTGCCAGGCACTGTTCCAGCACTGGGAAGTCAGCAGGAGTAGATCTCTGATTCCTGTCCTCTCCTCTTCCTCCTCCAGGAAGCCCTCCTGAGCCTCTGGCTCTCCTACAGCGACGGTACCACGGCCCCACTCTCCCTCTACAGCCCCCAGGACTATGGGCTGCTGGTGAGCAGTCTGGACAAGCGCGTGGCCACAGTGACCCAGGACCGGGCCTTCCCACTGGTGGTGGCTGAGGCCGAGGGGGCCGGGGAGCTGCTCCGTGTGGAGCTCACCATCGCTGAGAGCTGCCAGAAAACCAAGCGCAAGAGTGTGCTGGCCACGACCCCTGTAGGCCTGCGGGTGCACTTTGGGCGGGAAGAGGGGGACCCCACCTACGACTACCCCGGCCCCAGCCAGCCAGGGCCCGGCGGGGGCGAGGACGAGGCCCAGGGAGCTGGCCCACCGGGCACTGCCGGATCCCCACCCGAGGCTGTGGGCCCGGGCACGGCCAGCCCGGTGGTGCCACCCACAGAAGATTTCCTGCCACTGCCCACCGGCTTCCTGCAGATGCCGAGGGGGCTGACGGACCTGGAGATCGGCATGTACGCGCTGCTGGGCGTCTTCTGCCTCGCCATCCTGGTCTTCCTCATCAACTGCATCGTCTTCGTGCTGCGCTACCGGCACAAGCGCATCCCGCCCGAGGGCCAGACCAGCATGGACCACTCTCACCACTGGGTGTTCCTGGGCAACGGGCAGCCGCTGCGGGGGGAGGGGGAGCTGTCGCCACCCGCCAGCAACCCGCTAGAGGCCGTGCCCGCCTGCTGCCACGGCGACCACCACAGCAGCGGCAGCTCACAGAGCAGCGTCCAGAGCCAGGTGCACGGGCGGGGCGACGGCTCCTCGGGCGGCTCGGCCCGGGACCAGGCCGAAGACCCCGCCAGCTCTCCCACCTCCAAGCGCAAGCGGGTCAAGTTCACCACCTTCACGGCGCTGCCCTCGGAGGGGCTGGCCTACGACTCAGTGCCCGCCGGCGAGGAGGACGAGGAGGACGAAGAGGCCCTGGGATGGGGCTGCCCAGAGGCGGCGGGCACCGCGCGGCCCACTCCGCCCCCTGACCTGCACAATTACAGGCGCAGAGTCAAAGAGATGGCATAGAGGTGCGTCCCCTGCCCACCATGGCCTGGGCTCCGTGTGGGACAGAGCCGGGACCCAGCTCACAATTGACACGGGCCGGCTGAAGTGGATCTTATGCTCCGGCCCCGGCAGCTTTGCTCCTCCCGGACGGCCACCTCCTTGCCTCGCACCCTACCATCCTCCGCCCCCAGAGGTGGAGGGGCCTTCCCCCTGGAGCTTGCTAAGAGGAGAGCAATCCCAGCCTTCGTTCTACCCTTTCCAACCCTCCTCCTGTCTTAGACCCCTGCCCCAAGACAGGGGCAAGGAGGCCGAGCTTGCGCCAAGGGTCCACACAATGCCCCGCCCCATCCCCCCACGTCCCCTGCTTCCCCCTCTGTGGGGGGCTCTGGGGGGGGTCTTGTGTCACAAGTTGCACAAAGACTTTTCTCAAACCGCTATTCAGGGATTTCTGGCCTGCAGGGTGGGGAGGCGGCGGCTGTCTGCCCTGCCAAGGATCTTGCTGTGGACAGAACATTTGGGGGGCAGGGGATATTTGTAGCATCTGCTGGCTTCTGGGTGCCCCCCACTCCCTTCCCAGGACCTGGGAGCTGACTCTCCAGAGGGGTCTGGGGCCAAGCCAGGCACCTCTCTGAGATCTCAGGACTCCATCCTGTGCCCCCAAGGGCTGTGGGCAGGCCCTCAAGGGGGAGGAGTCCTCGGTCCACCCCAGAGCACTGTGGTCCAGGTGCCCGGGAGCCCTGGGTGCCCCGCGTCCACCCCTCAGCAAGGTCAGCACTACGCCTTAGCCGTCCCTCCTGCTCTGCTGAGCACTCCTTCCTCTCTGCAGGGGCAGCCACCCGCCCCGCTGCTAGGCGGAATCCGGTGGGAAGGGGAGAGGGCGCCAGGCAGTGCTGGGAAGGACCCTGGGACAAGCAAGGCAAAAGGGAGCCCACGGCTCCCCTACCCCATCCCACAGCCACCCCTCTCTCGGGTTCTACCCACCACTGTGTCAGATTTTTCTTAAGTAAATGGAGGCAACCAGACTGGGAATGGGGGCAGCAGCAGCTCCCGGAGAACAGGCAGTACATGGTGGCTGGCTCTGTGTCTCTTCCTTGCGTGCAGGCGCGTGCATGCACACACACACACACACACACACACACACGTATGGAGGTCACGCTAAATGACATGAGACGGAAACACGGCTGAGCCACCTGCGGTCCTGCTCCTCCTCCAACATCCAGGTCCCTTTAAACCCTGTGGTGCTGGGGGGATGCTCACCTCTGGGGATAGAGGACCTGCTGACCCAGAAATGTGCCCTTCTAAAGAGATGTCTCCTCTAGGAGAAGGGTAGGAGGGTACAGAAAAAGAAGGAGAGAGGCGAGAGGGTTGTATGCACACCTGAGCTCACTCCAGTTTCCTCCTCTGCCTCAGTGCACCTCTCAGAGGGCATCCCTCCTCGTCACCATCACCACCTCCCAGGGAGGCCTCTCTTCTCCAGGGATTGATGGAGACAGTCTGGGGGTCTCCAAGTCAGAAAGCCAGGCAGGAAAGAGCAATGGCTGTTGGGGGGCTCCTCCCTGCTCGGTGGGCCATGGGCTGGCCCCTCGCCCCTCATGGCCTCCCATGGACCTGGGAGACCTCTCCCCAGCACAGGTAGCAGCCCCAGGGACCACAGGAGACCTGGGGTGGGGGAGGAAGAGCTCGGCCAAGGCTGCCTGGCCAGCCTCCAGTGCCCTGGACAGGTGGCTACAGCAACCAGCATCTGCCCCAGAAGGGACCAGGGGCAGGACTAGTGCTGTGTTGGCACCTGCCCCAAATAGCTGTTGCCCCCACACACAGAAGGAAGCCTGCCTGTCACGATCCTCTGCTCAACCAATCAGGGCAGCCCCGGGGCTGTCGTGAGAATTAGATGAGATCGTGTCTGTAAAGTGCTGTGTGCGGTGCCCAGAAGCAGACAAAGTTCCCGGCACAGACCCTGGCACACAGAGATGCTTAATAAATGGAGTTTGTTGCATCCAGGTCTTAATGTTCAGGTAAGATGTGGGCCTGAAAGAAAGACTTGAGATTGGCCAGCTCTGCCCAAGATGTGTTGGCAACAGAGAATAAGTGTAGCTCAGCGGCAAGGAAGCCGGGAGCTGCTGGAAAGCCATGCAGAGCAGAGCGTGAGGCCTCTCCTGGAGTGTCCAGGACATCAGGTACCTGCTGTTCAAATGTGCCCTGACGGTGCCCTCCTAGAGGGTCCTAGGGGGTGGGCAGGGGGGCCCTCAGTCACTTTTCATCACCCGTGGTGCCCAGAATTGGCAAATGCTCAACAAATATTTGCTAACTCAAGTTCAGACGCAAACTATCAATGGCTTCCCTGTTATCCCTCATTTGGGGATTTTCCATACTCTGCCACCTCACCACTTACCTGCACAGTGTTCCAGAGAGAGATGAGGAGGACATAGGTGTGTGTCAAGGAAGGATGAACATCCCAGCTTGGGTGTGTGTGCACAGGAGGGGTGCTGGTATGAAAGCTGGAAAGTGGATGCAATTCATTTATTCAATGCATTAAGCTCCTACCATGTGCCAGCTCCTGCCAGGAAAAGAGGAGGCAAAACCGTGGGCTTGTCGCCCAACCCCGAGGGGGAAGATGGACATAGCGGCTAGCCATGTTCGCCTGGGATGATTGATGATAGAGCTTTGCCCTGGGTTGGTGGGGCACAAAGAAGGGAGGGGGAGGCATACTCAAACTGAGTTTGCTGAGGCCAAGGCCAAGGACATTCCAGGAAGGGAGAATAGTGGGTGAGGAGGCCCAGAAGCTGCATACTTGACACCATGGGGCTTGCTTTTGCTGCCTTGTCTCTGCACACGCTTTCCTCGTGCCTGGGCTTTGGGTCCCTGATGATAGAGAAACACATAAAATGTATACGCCGAAGAGAGGAGGCCGGAGGGAATATGGTGGGTTCAAAATGGATGGGGAATCAGGATTGATTTGAGGTTCAGATCATTTCCCTCTTGCTGGGTGAAGGAAAGAAGGGTGCGAGGGGCAAGGGGACCAGTTAGGAGGATGCTGCAGCAGAAGGACAGTGGCAACAGAGAGCTGGTGGGCACAGTAGCATTCACTGCAGGATTTGCCAAATGCATTATCCCACATGGGAATGAGGGGAGGACATCAGATGCTGCTGACACCGAGATCTCCTTCCCAAATGAACCTCAGAGAACACGCTGCTCCAGGGGAGACCACAGAAGCCGGCCTCATGGTGGTTGTCAGCATCCATGCTTTCACAAATGGGGAAACGAGGACCCCGAGAAGGGGAGCGGTTCGTTGATAGTCACACAGCAAACCTAGCAGCAGGGCCAGAGCTCTGCCTGCCACCCTGGCTTGTAATTTGTGTCCCTTTCTCTTCATTCCTCACCCCCTGTCTGAAGGCAAGAACTCAGAAGCAATTGCTAGAAATGGCGAGACCTGACCCTCACGCGGTTCAAGAGGCAGGAAGCTTGGAGGCAACGAGGCGGGACATTAAGTTAACAGCCCCTGGAATGGCCCTGGCGCTGAACTCCTCTTTAAAAATTTGTATTCAACCCCAAAACCGAATCAAGGGACCTTGTAAAGAATAGTTACTGACAGAGAGCTGCGCAGGGAGCGCCAGGGAACCAGGCCCATGAAT
The DNA here is from genome assembly GCF_964374135.1 of Grampus griseus. Lineage (NCBI taxonomy): Eukaryota > Metazoa > Chordata > Mammalia > Artiodactyla > Delphinidae > Grampus > Grampus griseus. Next base: position 57,686,141 of record NC_139014.1, read on the forward strand.
CAGCTTGCTGGCAAAATGAGATTTCTCCTACAGCTGGGGGGTGTGGAGAAGCCACCCTGAGCCTGTCCCCTGCCCGAGGTCAGTGCTCGGCTCGGCTCCCCGTTCACCCCCACGCCACCCAGGACATGCCTACAAACCTGTCTTCAACAAATATTGACAAGCACCTACTATGTGCCAGGCACTGTGCCCCCCTTAAGAGAAGGCTTCAGGGAGAAAGGGAGAGACTTGGAGCCAAGCTGAGAACCTGGGAAATACAGTATATGGGCCAGGAAAGGAAACTCTCATTTAAAGGGATAAAACTTCTTAAGACAGGTTGGCAGGGACCCCTGGGGTCTGATGGTGCATTTGCTGTGTGACCTTCAGCCAACACAAAACCAGCTCTGGGCTCTCATTTCTTCATTTGTATAAACATGGAAGTCACCGCTACTAGACAGTATTCACTGACCTCTCTGAAGGGGCTGTGCTGTTTTAGCACCTGTACTGCACAAAAGTCCAGGGATATAGGAACTACTAACTCCTATTTTATAGATGAGGAGACAGGCACACAGAGAGTGATGGTAATCTGCCCAGGGTCTCCAGCTTAGAAGTAACCTCCGGGCAGCTACAAACCTACCCTCTTTCTGCTACATCCTGAAGCAACTGATGATGTTGGCAACGGAAGGGAAATGATGTTGGAGAGACCGGAAGGTGCGAGGGGCATACAGAGGGGCCTCTAAGGATTTGATGTGCTCAAGTGATGGGGGCAAGGCTGTGGGACCCCCATTTAAGGTATAGACCATGGATAGTGTTGGGGGGCAGATGGAACACAGTAAGCGCTACGGCCTCTCTCCCATTTTTATAGGGAACACTCTCCCTCCCCTACTAGAAGCTCCACCCCCAGCTGACTGTCACAACAGACAACCATCCAACCCTCTCTTGGTCACCTTTGGAGCAGAGAACCAGCAGGGCTTTCCTGAGCAAGGTGTTGAGCTGGGCTTGTTAGGAGAGCGGGCAGCACACACAGGGAAGTGGGTGTGAGTTGCACCTGTTGTTTCCCTTGGGATACTGGCTGTCCCTTCAGCCTCTGGAGTATAAGCAAGAGAAACTGGGAAGCTGAGGCCATCCCTTAGGCCCCCACCCCGGCTACGGTAGCACAGTGAGTGTTTATTAAATCCTTATCATAGATCAGTCAGAGTGCCAAGCACAGGGGAATCAGGAGGATTAAATAGCCATCACTAACATTTCCTGAGAGCTCACTCCACGCTAACCATTTTATATCCATCATTCCATTGAGTCTTCACAATAACCAAATAAGGTAGGTGCTATCATTATATCCATTTTACAGATGACAAAACTGAGGCTCAGAAGTTATGTAACTTGTCTCATGTCACACAGCAAGCAAATAGCAGCACCAGGATTCATACCCAGGTTACATTGGCTCAAGTCTCCTGTCTTCCCTCTGCCCCACACTGCCCTCCTCTGTGGGGACCGGGAGTTCAGAGAATGATTCTGACAGTGTCAAGCGCACTGGGCTGGGAGTCCAGGGCCTTGGTGGGGGTTCTCTCTCTGCCATTGACTAGTTGTGTGGCCATGAGCCTGGCACTGCCCATGTCTAGAACAAGCCAGGACCCTCAACTAGAATCCAGGGCCAGATGGCCCCCTCAGTGCCTTCAGTCTTAATGGTTTTCAGGTCTGCAGGTGTGAAGCCCAGGGCACTGCCCAGCCCTGCTAGTTTATACCTTCCACCCTCCACCCTCCACCCTCTTAGAGATGCTGTGGGCAGGAGGCGGGTAACAGTTTCAACGTCCTCAGCGGTTCTCCAAGCTTTGCCAGCTCTGCCGTCCTCTACTTGATGCTGCCACAGGTAGCTGCTCCTGTGAGTTTGGACTTTGCCAGATTGCGGGGGGGGTGTCCATAGGGAAGGAGCATGGGGGGATGGGAACGGTAACCATCCCTGTGTCTGCCAGAGAAGCAGCAGCTAAGACAGAGCTTGAAAGTTCAGCTTGTGGATCCTCTGCCCACAGGGAGCTCCCAGTCTGATGGAAGAGGACTGGGCCCGGTCCCATAGCAGCTTCCAGTCTGAGGGGGGGAGAATGACACACCCAAAGAAATGCCACCATGCATTCAGTGAAACATACGAACAGGTGCTAATAAGTGCAAAGTAACCTAGGTATGCACTTAGCCCACAGAGCAGAAGAAGTAAAATAAATGTGGAACCTGGGAAGTTAATCCAGAAAGGCAGCCTGGACCAGGGCTGTAGGTGGGTTGAGGGGAGGCATTCAGAAGGGTCCATCAGATGGCCAGGAATTCAGACACAAACAGTTAAGGGTAAGGAGGTGGGGTGGATTTACCCCGGTGGCTGGGGGATGGAGCCCCACAGGGGCCTGGCTAAGAGGAGTGGGCGTGGGAAGCGGGGGAAGGGACCCTCCCTCAGGTGACCCTGGAGAAGCCCTGGGCTGCTTAGAAGAGAGCTGCTTGGCTTCCAGTCCCCTGGCTCCCCCGCAGCTGCAGTGTGACCTTGCACAAGTCTCTGGCCCTCCTCTGTGAGAAGAAGGGTCTGGACTAGATGCTATCTGAGGACCCTCCCCGGACTGACCCTCTGTGCCCCCATCCAGAGGCCAACTGTGAGCCCATCTATCAAGTGGATTCAAACACAGAACTCAAAGTGCCTGCCAGGACTTTCCTGGGGCACAGACGGGGCCTCGGCCCCTGGCGGAGTTCCCAGCCCCATGGGGCAGGCCACTATGGGGCTCCCAAGAAAAACAAGGTCAGAAGGGCTTGAGCCCCAGTTCTGCTGCCATCTTCCTGTGTGACCTCAGGCAGCCCCCCAGCCCTCTTTGGGCTTCACAGAAGGGCTGGGGGTGCCCTTTCCCTCCCAACCTTCTGCAGTTCTCGAATGACTTTCTTCCTCCTCCATTGCAAAAGCTCCCAACAGGTCTCCTATGACTTGTACTGGGGCAGGGGCTCTGGGGCTGCTTCCTGTAGATTCTCCCATCAGGAGGGGTCCTGCCAGTTAGGACAGCTGATTGGGAGCAAAGGAAAAATGAGCAGTGTTCTGGGAGTGGACCCCTGTGCTCCTACTCTATACCGAAGCCAGCAGCCCAGTCCTGGCCCTGAAATGGACTCCACCTGCAGACCCCCACCCCAGGCATGTCAGGGAGGGGGGAGGGTGGAGGGATGCCGTTGGTGGGAGGTAGCAGGTGAAGGGTCCTTCATGCCTCCCCTTTCTCTGCCCCTTCTTATCGTGTACACCCTACAGCCACCTCGATGCACACAGTCCGCCCCTCCAAGGGGCACAGAGAGTGAAGCCCACCCCTCCCCTGATGGGATGCAATTCATCAGCATTGACAGAAGCTGGGATGCTGTTCCAGGGCCTCCTCCCTCACACACACTTGCCCACGGGGTCCTTCTTCCACAATCTGTTCCCTGCCCCCTCTGGGCTCCGTTCCAGATTCCAGATCCCCTGTGAGATGGCTCTCTATCAAGGGAAGGGGCAGGCCCAGGGGAGGGGAGCTGGACTGTGGCTAGCCCACCGGGCAAGGACCACATCCCTCAGGGAGGGAAGAGAGGAAAAGAGGCAAGGAAAGAACACTCCAGCAGCTGCAATATCTCGAGGAAATCTCCAGTGACGCCAGAGCCACGGGGTGACCCTCCGCCCCAGCAAACCTTGTTTCAGGAACAGACACAACAAAGCACCAGATGCATCCAGCAATTAAAGTGCTGCCTTTGTTAGAAGATGAGGAACTGGGCTCTTGTGGGCGGGGCACGTAGAGCACGTGTGCACACACTCCATACGCACACAGAGCACGCATCACAAATGCACTCTCTCCGAGCATCCCTACTCGTTCACACGCCTGCCAACCTCACAGATGTGCACAAGCCGGGGCATGCCCCTCACAAACACACACACACACACACACACACACTCCCAGGGGTGGTGGTTTGTACAGAAGCTTGTTGGAAGGAGGGAGGGGTCAGGAGCACGTTTATCCCATACCTAAAACAATAACCAAATAGTCTCACAGCACTCTGAAGAATACCCATTCACATGCAAGCCATCGCTGAGTTAATTACAAAGATTCTTATCTGTTCATTAAAGCAGACTGGAGGGCCTTCTATTTGGAAACACTTTGCAGTTAAAGGGACTATGTTATTAACTCTAATGAAATGATTTATTCTGGGCCCGTGCCTGGTGAGGTAGAACCAGAAGCCCTCATTCAGAGGGTGTGCCCTGGTTCCTGGGCTGACATTCTCTGCATGGAAGCCAAGAAGATTTCTGGGAGGAAAGGGACAGAGATCCTGGAGAGATTATTAAAACACCTGTGGATGGAGAGAGCCCTGCTGAGGCTGGCTGGGAGGAAAGGGCACCCCGGGTGACTTGGGGGTCACCCTAGCCAAGCTGGCCTAGCATGGAAGGCAGTGGAACTGACTCCACCCTGATTCAGTTCCCTGCCTATGAAATGGGGATTCAACAGCTCGTAATTCAGAGGGTTCTCGTGAGGATTAAATAAATTATTGCACGTGACACCCAGATAGAGGGAGCAAGGTGGTCTAATGAGGCTCTGTCTCAGACCAGGGTCCGCCACCAGGAAAGTCTCCTTCCCAGTGTGGAAATGTAACCCAATGTAACAAGCTCCGGGCGTCCTCCCAGCCTCCAATCCAGCATCCCAGCTTCATCCAGGGGCAGCTTGACCCTGGGGTGGCCCTGGGTGTAGGAGGCAGCTGAGGGTACTCCCAGGTACGGAGGGCCCACCAGCAACAACAAGGAGCAAGGATCCCAGCAAGGGTGGAGCGAGCAGGGTGGGGAACTCACAGGGGAGAAGCGGCGCTGAGAAGGGAGGGCCCGGCTCAGGGGAGGTGCACCAGGTCTGGGGTCTGAATTCAAGCCTGAGAGCAGGCTTGTTAGCTGGGCGTTTGTGGATGGGCTCAGGGAGTCCACGACCTGTTGAAATGGTACCTGAACTTGAGGTAGGTATGGGGAAGAGTGTAAGTCATCACTCCAGGCCCTACGCAACCCCTCCTTCTCCCTGTAGGGTCCCAGCAGAAAACTCTCCCCAGGTCACACCTAAAGGGGGCATTTCTACAGTCAATGAAGCCACTCATCTCAACAGGGAGTAGAGGTCACAACCAAACTAAAATGGGACCAAATCTCCAGCCCCAACTGGCCCACAAAGGATTCCCAGGTTAAATGGAAACGAATTGGCACGGGATTCTCTTTGGGATGCTCTATACTCTGGGGCCGCCTGCTAGACGGGGAGGAAAGGGCAACAACTTTGATTCTTCTCCACTGGGGACCCACGGAGGCTGGGAGGCAGCCCCAGCTGGTCCCCGACCTACACAGTGGGCAACTCCCACATTTCCTGGCCCACCCAAACCCACAGCCACTAGGCAGGCATGACAGGAGCAATCTTCAAAGACCAGATTGGAAGAACCCTACCTTCGACTGTTCAGGCTCACCCCTACCTGTGACTCAGTCTCCTGTGAAAAGAGGTTCTACTGTCTCACCTGGATTGTTTCCCCGGGGGGTAGGATGGAAGAATGGGAAGGAACAAAGTCCAACTGGCCAAATAGATAGAAAAGGTATTAGGAAGCTCAAAACTTTCTTCTGGAAACAACAGAAGGAGAACTTGTGCTGGTAAAGGGAGAAAACTCAGAATCTAGCAAAGACTCAGAAGCAAGAGAAGGGCCTGGGGATTTTGGAAATACACCAGTGTTCTCCCCCTGAGCTCGTGAGCAGACTGGGAAGGCAGACATGGCCCAATAAGACTTTGGACTGTATCCCAAGGTCAACGTGCATCACTGGAGACTTCTACAGAGTGGTCCAGGGAGACTGGGTTTTGGAAAGACGGCTATGATGCAGAGGGATGAGGAAGGACTGGGGCCCGATGAGCGATGGAGCTACGCTAGGTGTCAACTGAGGCCAGGAATGGAAATGCTTTCCCAAACAGCTCTCTTGAGGTTCTCAAATCCCTCCTTTCAATTATTTATTCCTCTAGATTCCCTAAGGTCCGGACCCCCAAGTCTCTTTGCCCTGGGATAGTCATATCATTTAGTAAGAAGAAAGGACTTTGGAATTAACAGGGTGGGTTTGAATCTTGGTTCGGCCATTTACTTCTTGCAAGTCATTTCAAATCAGTATCTCAGTTACTCAATCTGTAAAATGGGGCTGAAGTGGGCCTCTTCCCAAGGTTCATGTGAAGATCGATGATCTTTTCCACACAGTCTTAAGGCAATAGTAAGTGCTCAACAGATGTTGGAATATTACCAGCATGTCTTTAAATTCCCAGCACATGACCCATTACCAGCACTGGAAGGAATCCATTCCAATTCTGGAAGAAAACAAGACCCAGAGCAATGGAATGATTTGCCCAGATTCCTAGAGTACATTGATAAAGGAGCTGGGATTCGAATCTAATTCTCCCGACCACCGTCCCATCTTCCCAGCTGCCTCACTCTCAGGCAGACTTGACCTTCAGGTATTTTGGTGAAATGACTGCCCCTCATCATGCTTTCAGACTGTGTCGGTTGTCAGGTCTAAATCCAATGCCTTCTCGCCACCTCTCCCCTGATCACAACCCCATCTTCTCTCTGTCAGGGAGCATCTGCTTCCAAGTGCCGTTAAGACCTAGGCCGGGGGTGTTGCAGGGGCCGCTCGGCGGAGTGGTTGGATCTGGGGGAGAGGAGGTGAGGCACCAAGGAAAGAAGGATGTGAAATGTTCATCTCGTCTCCACGCTCTCTCCTGGGCTCGGAGCCGGGCTGAGGGATGGGCCTGTGCTCTGTCAGCAGCCCCGGTCCACGATGGATGCGGAACCTGGTAGGATGGTGTCGGCAACACTTGGTGAGATTCATTTTCCTGCAGCGAGGGGAGAAAAATGCAGCCTCTGTGTCATCCATCTGCTCTGCGGCGAAGTGGTAAACAGGCGAGCCTCACGGAGAGCTGCCTGGAGCCGAGCCTAGCTCAGCAGGCCTCCCGCGGGGGCTCAAGGCCGGGAGGAAGTGCCGGGATTCATTTCCTTGGGTGCCCAAGGCTGGGAGGACTCCTGAGCGTGGCCCTACGGGGTGGGACCCTTGGTGGAGTCACACACGCCTTCAAGAACCAAAAGTTAGATGGACCATGATTCCATTTCATAACCCAAGGGGAAATGGCTGGGGTCCCCCACGTTCCTGAAGCCCTGCCTTCCGGTGTTGGGCTGCTCCTTTCCCCGTGTTACTCTCGGGATCCTACCCATGACCAGCTCACAAGTCACCCACTCCAGGGAGGCTTCCCAGATCCTCCCAGCTTTATCTCTCAGTGCTCAGTAGTTATCTTAGGTAGGCTTTAGGTCTCCAAATAACTTGTATCTACCTCTGCCACGCACAGCCATATCATTTCTGAGCCTTAATCCTCCCAGCTTTCCCTGTAGTGAGTTACCTGCATTCCAGGGTAATCAAGGACTCAGCTAGAACACTCGTAAAACCAAAGTTCACCATTTCCCTCCCAGGTCAGAGGCCACCCCTTGGCAGGTTCTATCAAATGCTCTTGTCAAGTATATTGTGCTTCCAGGAAAACACCTAGACACTTCGAGTGGGGTTGACCCTTCCTTCTCCTGGCCTGCCCCACCCCTTCCTCCTCTCCCCAGACCCCATCATTTCTTCCTGTACCACCTTTTCTCAAGTCCTCGTCAACGATCCCTACATCTGTTCTCGGCACCAAAGTGCTTTCATGCCCACTCTCCTGTCTCTAGGCCTCACTTGCTAAGACGGGCTGCAACTATAATTATTTCATTTAACAGATGGGTTCCAAATGTTCTATTCCATTTAATAGATGGGAAAACTGAGACCAACACAAACACAAGTCTTGCCCACGGTGACACGAAGTCAAAGCAGGGACTGGGGCTAGATTGATTCTGAACCTTCAGAAGCAATCCCTTTCTACATTTTTAAAGTTCTCAGCCCCATCAGGAGGCCCTGCTGGCTCCTTTGTCACCAGCAGGGACAGGGCCAACTCCAGTGTTCTTTCTATTTTCCCACTCCTTGTTTCTACCAGGACCACTACGACACCCTCCTACCCAGCCTCTCTGCCCAGCTCTCCCCACTGCAGCCTTTGGCTTCAGAATCACCTCTAATCTGTATCTGATCATCGTGCTGCCCCTCAGGGATGCTGCCCTCCTCCCCTCTCCCTGCCCTATGTAGGTGTCCTTTGCTGCAGGTGGAGGGGGTGTTGCAGAGTTAAGGCTTAGGCTGCCCCAGGTGAGAGGTCCTTGCAGATGCTTCTGACCTGCCTCCTTGTATGTGCACGCACCCTCCCCACCGCGAGGATCCCCTGGGGAAGCGGGGAGGGCAGCTCATCCACGCAGCTACATACACCAGACTTTGCTTAAACCTCCTGGTCTTGCCCCCATCTCTTATCTCCCAGACTTTCACCAGGAGAAAAAGCGTGCAAGGGAGGGCCGGGAGACCTGGGTTCTCTCATTCAGTGCCCCTCTTAGCCGGGCCTTGGACCATAGAGACAGTAGGGAGGTGACAGCCCAACCGAGCCCCCAGGATCCACAGATCTGCCATGTGGCATTGGATGAGTCCCTCCCCTCCCCATCTGTTAAGCAAGAGGGAAGAATCCAGGAGATCTTAGCTCCGGGTCGGGGGTGCGGACAATTTAGAGAAGCTGATGAAAACCACGCACCCTCCCCCCACTACTTTTCTACTTATACAAAATTTCACACACTACTCAGTGGGGGTGGTGAACCCCTAAGGACCCTCCCATGGACTCCCCCTTAAAACTCCAAGGAGACTACTTCAGAAGCCCTTGTAAGATGGTTCCTAAGGATCCCAGCTTCAGCCCTTTGAGGTGCACTGCTTCCCTGCGCCCAGGCAGAGCAGTCCCTGTCCCCTGGCTGCAAGCCCCAGGAAAGGTTAGGGGAGGGAGCGTTTCTCGCTCATCCCTCACCTGGGGTGTTAGTGGAGCTGGCAGGACCATTACTCACGGAGCCAGTCCCTCGCTCCAACGCTGGCCCTCCCCTCCTCCGAAGAACAAAATTAAAAGAGATTTGTCCTCGAGCTGCGACAGCTCATCAGCAGCAAGGAGTTCCTGGGCCAGCAGTTGAGGGCAGGGATGCTGGGTGAGAGCCTGGACAGGAGGCTCCATCTCCTTGGCCTTGGTCCTCCTGTTCTCAGTAGCCATCTCCCTCCAGCCCTCTCCTCCTGTCCCCCTTTCAGCCAAGGGACATTTTAAATGAATTCCATTTAAAACTTCAGAAGCAATCCCTTCTCACATTTTTAAAGTTCACAGCCCCAGCATTAGGCTCTCGTTCTCATCTGTTCACGCTTTTGTTCAACAAGTAGCTCAATTTGTCACCTCTTTGCTGAAGCGTCCGGATCCCTCCAAGCTGAATTATGGTGCCCTGCTTGGAACCATCAGAGTGAGCGCTTGCTCGAGGCATCATACACTTGTTCCTCAGAGTGAGGGCTCCAGCTGCCAGCCTCTCTGCCTCTCCTGGGCGTGGGGGTGAGCTACTTGAGGGCATGGACCGTTTGCATTCATGTGTGCAACTCCGACCTGTGCCTGGCAAAGAGCACATGCCAACCTGGCAGACCGCATCTCCTGATGGTGGGTCCACCAAGTGCCCAGCACTGTGTAGCCACAAAGGGGCTGACCAAGAATGATGCACCTAGTAGAAGTGACAGGTGCAGAATCCAACAAAATGCCACTGTGACCAGTGAGGCAATAAGGGTGGGCACCGCCATGCCCACACTCTGCCCTCTATCTACTTACCCTCCATCTCCGGCCACACTGGCATACACTCAGGCTCGCCCAGGCAGACAAGGTCCCCAGCTCACCAAAATCTCTTGGCAGTTACCACCTCTGTCCAGGACACTGGAGCCAGAAAAGAGAGCTTAGTGCCTGCTCTGCTCCTTGAGAGGATTGTGGGAAATTCCCTCATGGCTATTCTTACAAAGGATGAGGAGGGGCTGGCAGAAGGGAGGAAGGGAAGAGGACCATTCTCTCAGTCTGCTCCAACCACTTGTTTACTCCGGACTCACTGTTGAGAGAATATTATCCCAAATTATCTCAAACACTATGGGAACAGCAAACTCACTACAAGAAACAACTGAAGCCCTCAGAATTTAACTTAGAGGACCTGCTTTGGGGGACCTTCCTACGCCCCTAGATCTCCTCCTTTGAGGAGCTTGCAACTGCAGCAGAAGTCTAGATGGAATCCCCATGGCACCCAAGGTCTCAGTTCAACAGGCCCCAAGGAGGGGCACCACTCAGACCCAGGCAAGATTCTGCCCTCAGTTGGCAAATGTCTTAAAGCAGCAGGTAGCAAATATTTCAGGCTTTCAGGCTGTATGGTCTGATCTCTGTTAAAACAACTCTGATCTTTTAGCCCAAGAGCAGCCATAGACAATACCTGAACAAGTGGGCACAGCTGTGCAGCAATACAACTTTATTTACAAAACCAGGCAGCTGTCTGCTGGAACTCAAGTATCTCACACACACACACACACACACACACACACACACACACACACACACACACACACACACACACACACACACACACACCTTAAAGAACACGTGGGCACCTCTTGTCACTCAGGATTGTTATGTTCAGCGCTGGCACGTATAGCCCCTAATCCTAAACCCCTGCTCTCACGATTAACACTGTTCAGGCTCCAGGGAAATGGGTCTCCACATCTTTTGCTCTGGGTTTGCTGAATAAAAAGACAACAGAGTCAGAATGCTGAGAATGTTTCTGGGACCTGCTGCTGCTGACAAATGGCTCCACTGGATGGAATGGAGAACACGGGGCACATAAGAGCCACAGAAGCACTTGGGTAAGATGAGTTAATTAGCTTTTCAAATCCTTGCTCTCAGATAGCATGAATGCAAAAGATTCTTAAAAAACAAAGTATCATTTCCAAGCAATGCCAAGTGTCCTTTTCTAGCTGTCTGACTGTGCCAATTAACGGTTCTGGAAGTACTCACAATTCTCAAGTTATTATTTGTAGTGTTGGCTCTAGTTGACAGAGCAGCTAAGGAACATTTTGCTACATTCAACAATTCATATTAATCATAGGTATAAATGTAGGTCTAGATGTAAAATGCATGACACTGATTCATTACATTAACAAAAACTTGTACTTTTAACACTAGAGTTGTGAACAATTTTTTTAATAAAAATATTTAATAATACTTAAATAACTTTTCAAAATATTTTAAACATTTCAGGTTAGTTAAATAATTATTAATTTTTATATTCATTCATTACAATAGGAATTGCACCTTTTAATTTTAATAGATCATTTTTAATACTTTGATGAAAGATATATGAAAAAGGGTTAGTTTTTAAATATTTTACTATCATTTGAACTTAAATGCTTAATGAAAATATTTTCGAATTTTGTACACTTTGAATAAAATTGCATTTTATTTTTTAATTCTTTAGCTGAGCTGTCCAATAGAGTATCCATTCTCTACATATGACAACTGAGCACTTGAAATGTGGCCAGTTTGAATAGAAATGTGCTGTAAGTGTAAAATGCACACAAAATTCTGGAGACTTTATATGAAAAAAAGGAACATAAAGTATGTCATTAATAACACTTTATATTGTTTACCTGTTTAAATAACAGTTTGGACATCTTGGATTGAATAAATATATTATTTAAATGAATTTCACCTGCTTATTTTTGCATTTTAAAACGTGGACTAGATTCTATATGTGACTCATGTATTTCTATCAGATAGGGCTGCTTGAGATCACTACTGTCAAGAGAATGCAAATTATATGAAAATCCTGATTATAACAACAAAACTGGTGATTTTGCTGACATAATGGCAAAAAAAGATAAATTTTAGGGAGTAAATATGTGATAATTTAAGCATGATGCACATCTTTTTTTACGTGATTTTAACACTGATTTGTTGTAATTTTCTCATGGTTCTGATGTTATCAAGTCTTTTATGGCTGTATTTGAGGTATAATTTACATACAGTGAAATGCCCTCATTTTAAGAATACAGTTGGATGAGTTTGGATCAGTGTAAACACCTGTACTACCAGCCCCCTAATCTAGACATAAAACAACTTCATCAGCCCACTCAGGTCCTTCACAATCCTTTCAATCCCAGGGGCAACTGATTTTCTGATTTCTATCATCATAGGTTCATTTTGCCTGTTCTTGAACTTCACATCATCAGAATCACACATTATCGCTTTTGCATCTGGCTTCTGTTATGTGTCTTTATTTTATTTCTCATCCAGACATCGGCCCCCACCAATGGGACACCAGGACAAACATGCACGGTAATAAATAAACATTCTGGGATTTCCCACCATAGCTCTATATATTCTTTTCAGTTTTGTCATTATGAAGGTGTATTTGCCTGGGGAGGGGGCTAAAACATATTTTATTTGCCAGTCTAATAGCTGAATCAATGATGTTTTGGTATTTAAACATGTGGTATGTGGGCCTCCTTTGCACTCTTGCCCTGGGCCTTGCAGCTGGTAGGCATGGGTTGGCCGAGGAGGGAGTGAGAACGGAGGTCAGGACTGCAGAGGAGCCTCCACCTCCTATAGTTCAGGAGCCTGGCCTGGCAGGTGAGACTCAGCCTCAGGGCTTCCTCGGAAAGGATGCTCCAGCTGTCTGAGGGCCAGCGGAGAAATCCCTTACAGAGGAGGCAAGTTCAAAGGTGGCAAGTTCAGGGTGTGCTGGAGACCCATGAAGGGAGGGGCAAAGCAAGGGGTCCTGAGGTGCCGAGCTAAAACAGGCACTGCTCATTCGACCGACAAATACTTCTTGAACATCTGTGGTATGCCCTCAGTGTGCTAAGATTTAGGGTGATAATGGAGAAAATGTAAATAACAGATGTCCCCTCTGCCCTCATGGAGCTTACAAATTGGTAGGAGATAATCAAATAGTCACATCCACGAGGGATAAAACCTACAGAATCTAGCCCAAACTTTCTAGACAGACACTCAAGCCTTTGTTCCGGCTGCCCCCTCTGCCAGAGAAGCCCTTCTGGCTCTTTCTTCCACCTACAGAAGGCCCTGCTCATTCACCGAAGCCCGGCTCCAAATGCTTCCCCTCTGCAAAAACTTCCCTGGTGTCTCCTATGTGAATTTTCAACCCCTTCCCCTGAGTTCCCAGGGCACCTTCCTCACACTTCTCTAATTGCACGTGTCATGTTTTGGGGGTCATTTGTCTCTACCTCTGCACCTCCCACCAGTGAGGGGTGGGCGAGTGGAGAGAGTGATGTGCTTCATGGCTGCATTGGAGACCTGGTTCCACCACCCAGAAGCTCTATAATGTTGCCCAGGTGAATTATTGTCTCTGAGCCTCAGTTTCCTGGTCTGTACAATGGGAATAATGATAATTACTTTGCAGAGTTTTTCTGAGGATTAATTAAGTCTATGGCACAGATAGACGCTGAGTAAATATTAGTCCCTGCACACCCCCCATGCCTCCCCCTTTTGCTAAGAGGTCCAGGACCCTCTTAAAATTGGAGTTGACCACCCTCACCTGGCCTTACAGCCTCTGCATCCAGGCCAGACAGATCAGATAGGCAGCTAGAACGGGGAGTGAGGGGCACACTGGCCCCTCACTGTGATGAGGCCCACAGAGTGATTCGTTGGATTGGTTCCGATCTGCATGTGGCTAAGGGTAGCGAAGAGGCGGCTTCTCTTGGCAGCATCCGGGCTTGGAGTCAGCCGCCAGGGTGGACCCTGTGTAGTGGTAGGACAGGCCCAGAGCAGCTGGCATCAAGGAGGGCACTGCCAGGGGCAGGTCCGGGCTGCTGGAGCACCAACCAACGCCGCTTCCCAAATCCCACCTTCTCTCTATTCCCGGAGTGGCCGCCATGCTGCCAACTAGCCTGGCAGCCCCTGGTCCCTCCGTTTCCAGAGCAGGCTGGGGGTCCAGGACCTTGCCAAGCCAGCCGCCGCAAGCTGAGGTGCCCCTTCCTGAGCCCAGAGGGTAAGGTCCCTGTCCATCCCATCACCAGGCTCCAGGCTCCCAAACTTGACTACAAGCTATCCTGGAACAAAGCCCCTGCCGGGGCTCCTCACCCCACTGTGGGTGTGAGAGGGCAGCCCCCAGCCCAGACAGAGAAGGCAGGGCGAGGGTCTTGATCTTGAGTTCACTGCTCCAACGCTGATTCATTCTTTAACCTGGGCTTGTGTATCCCTTCTCCAGGTCCAGTTTCTCATCTATAACATGGAAAGAATAAGCTCTGGCCTCCCTACCTGCCACGACTCTGTGATTGTGAAATGAGACCACGCAAGAGGATGCATTTTACCTGTGGGTCCACTTGCTGTGTGACCTTAACCAAGTTGCTGCCCTTCTCTGTGCCTCAGTTCTCTGAGGCAGCACTAGGACAGGACGAATATAGTGCTCCTTCCCCTCCTGGCCCACATCCCCATCTCCAGGAGAAGGGAGAGAGCATCTCCTAGCAGCAGCAGCCTGGGATAACCGGTAAGTATCTTTTCTTGGCCCTTAGAGAAAGCCGAGGCTTGAATCTCACATAACTCCAATCTCCAGCCATCCTCGGAGACATCCCGGGAGAGTTCCTGTGTCCTGGAGGAAGTCCGGAGGGTTCTTGTCCTGAGAGATAGGCTCCCAACCAGATGCCAGCTCTCCTACCAGCAGCCAGCCTTAGCTGGGCCCTTCCCCTCCCTCCTAAGCTAATTATCGCCATCCCTGGTAGCTCAGACCTCCACACCTGGCCCGGTTAAGTCTCTCTCCTTCTATCAGTCCTTCCCTGTCCCTCCACTTATGTCATCCAAAGTCATTACATCCAGTGGGGATTCACTGCCAGCCTGCTAATGTCCAGGTGCTGCGCTAGGCAGGGGTGACACACAGGGAAGTAAGACACAGCCCTGCTCAATGGGGCATCTGGACAGAACTGACCCCAGTGATCCGAGAACGATGTGCTATCTCACAGGTGTATAGTAACGGCCAACATTTTTTGAGCACGTCCCAGGTTCCAGGGACAGGGCTGAGAGATTTACAAGTATGTCCCCTGGGAACATCACAGCACTGTGAAGGTGGGTGCCATTACTTGAGTGAAATGGTCCCAACGTGATTTTAGAGATTTGAACACTTAGAGGCTATCTAAGAGGTGGCAGAGCCAGAGTTTAGACCCAGTCTGTCTGACTTTAAGTCCCTTGCTTGTGAAGATAAGCTACTTATAACACCGCAGCTGAGGGATAAGGAGCATTCCATAGCGCCTGGGACAGTCTTGAATGCTAAAGGGAGGTGATGTTCCAACAGCAAGGGGCCTTGGTGGATGGATAGGACTTCGCCAGGCAGGCAAGGAAGGAAAGGCTTTCCAAGCAAAGGAAACAACATGTTCAAAGGCACAGAGGCCCAGAGGTGCATGACAGGTCTGGGGAGCACCAAGCTCTTGAGTGTGGCCAGACCCAAGAGAAGTCAGAATTAATGGTGCCATGCAGGTCCTCTTGTGTCATCCTCCCCCCTTAACCAGAAAGAAGCTGAGGCCCGGAAGGGCTCCACCCCCAAGGCCAGGCAGCCAGAGCCGAGGGTGGGACCCCAGCCCCGGGTTTCCAGGCTGGGACTTTGCTCCCATGTCAAGCTACCTCTCTGATTCTCCCCTCTTCTCTCCCTTTCCCTCCTCTTCTCCCTCAGCCCCTGAAAGCCTTCCCTTCCTTCCTTCCTTCCCCACCCCCACCCGCCTGATGAGGAGGCTCCCAACCTCCTGTCACCCAGGGCTCCTCCTCTCTCCATCTTCTCCTACATTCAGCCTTCCATTCGCTGCCTGCATCACCCTAGTGTGCTTTGTCTGTGATGCAGAGGGCACCTTCCTCAGCCAGGGGTGCCGTTGCACAGATCATTTTACTCTTCCACGTAGAGTGCTCAGGTCACGAACTGCTCACCAACAGGTAAACACATATATATGGAATCTAAGAAAAAAAAAAAAAGGTCATGAAGAACCTAGGGGTAAAATGGGAATAAAGACACAGACCTACTAGAGCATGGACTTGAGGACATGGGGAGGGGGAAGGGTGAGCTGTGACAAAGGGGGAGAGTGGCATGGACATATATACACTACCAAACGTAAAATAGATAGCTAGTGGGAAGCAGCCGCATAGCACAGGGAGATCAGCTCGGTGCTTTGTGTCCACCTAGCGGGGTGGGATAGGGAGAGTGGGAGGGAGAGAGACGCAAGAGGGAAGAGATATGGGGACATACGTATATGTATAACTGATTCACTTTGTTATAAAGCAGAAACTAACACACCATTGTAGAGCAATTATACTCCAATAAAGATATAAAAAAAAAAGAAATTAGAAAATAAAAAGTAAAAAAAAAAAAAAAAAAAAGGCAGGTGTCAGATTGCCCGCTCGATTCAGCCCGCTTCTGGGTTGGGCACAGGTGTGCAGTTCACAGTCCCTGCAGGTGATACCCTGGACCAGCCGGAGCCCGGAGGCTGCCCATGCAGACATGCAAATGCTGGGCCCCTTTTCTCAGCTCTTTCCCTAAACCCTTGCCTTGCTGTCATTCACATCCCAACTGATAATAATGCAAATAATTCTTGCCCATAGAAATGCAAATTGTGTTCAGAGGAATGCCGTTGATTGTTGTTCTGTGGATACAGACTAGATTTGCCAGTTTTCACAACTATGTGTGAATTCATTTCAGGACGCCTTCTTTGACTCTATACATGAGATAATTTGAATTCTCCTTTGAACAGGTTGTAACATCTCATGGGGTCCCTAGCTAATTAATGAGTTAAATACAATCTTTGACACATGTTCATTTTGTTTCGGTATGAGAGTCATGTTGGTACTTTTTCAAAATAAATTATCCTTTAATACTCCTGCGGCCAGCTTGGCATCTGGAAACTAGGATGGTGGGGGTTTAGGGACAGTGTGCCCCTGGTGGCGAGAGTGTGACCCCAAATGTCTGACTGGCCCCAGTACTGCTGCTCCCAGCTACTTGTTCCCTTGTCGTCGGGCATGGGGGGGAGGGGGGAGGAGGGAGGGGTCCTAGTGATTCTTTTCACTAACTAACTTTTTGCTAACAGAAGCCTGGAAAGGCTTCAGTGCTCCCACCCGAGCAGAAAGGGGCCTTCTTCCCAGTCATGCCCAGACCATGGGGCTCACAGAGGAGGGCTCTGGAAAGAGGGGGTGCAAGATCTTTTGCTGGGCTCCTCGGTCAGACCTTCATTCAAGCAGCATTAAATGAGCACCTACTATGTGCCAGGTGCTCTGAGAATAGAGTCAACCAGGAGGGTTCCCCCTTCTGGTCTCTCTCACCTTCCCTAGGCCTCAGCCCTGCTGTCACTCATCTCCCAACTGACCCTGCCTTCAGATGGGGCCTTAAGGAACCAGAGAAGCCCTATGTTTCCACCCCCAGCCGCCCAGCAAGCCTGGCCCAAAAATCCTCCCATGGGATGCAAGGCTCCCAGACTCCTGGGCAGCTGATCTGCCTCAACGGCCACTCCCTCCCCCAAGGGAGACTTCCTTACACTGGGGCCTCCTTCCCCAGGGAGGAAATGGGCACCTTTTCCTCACCAAAACCTCTGGGTCTTTAAAGCCCCAGTGTGGGTCAGTGAAAAGAGCAGCGGGCAGCGCATCATACACCTGTTACTCTCTGAGTGGCCTTATGCTGAGGTGTCCCCTGTCAGTTTTCCCACACCAAGGATACGACCATAAGAGCCCCTACTTCATGAGGCTGTGAACGTGAACTAGGACCACGCTGAGAAGTCTCAGCACAGGGCCGAGTGCACAGTAAGTTCTGAATAAATGCCGGCTGCGATCATTGTCTTTATTAATTATTAATACCACCTTAAAAGGCTAAGTGGGGTCAGCATTGTTAATTCCATCCTATAAACTGGCAAATTGAAATCCAGATGTTAAGGAGATTCAAAATGTCTCTAAATCTAAGTTCAAGTACGAAGCCAGAAAGCAAGGACTGGGGATCTCACACACCGCAATTTGGATTCACCTCATCAATTCCCCAGAAGGAAAAAGGACAGGGCCATTTAATGAGTCAATGGGGCCGAAGGATCATACTGGTCGCAAAGGCCCAGCCACCAAAATCCCAGGAGTCCTGCGCCCAGTTTGCTGTGCCTACCTTGGTGTAGTTAACGGGGCCATGTAGGCAGCAGGCTGCTCCTGGCACCGAGGCTGAGAGCTCCAGGCAACCCCGCCAGGGAGTGTGGAGGCGGAGACCCCTCCACCTGCCACTCTGCTCAGGATGCTTTCCCACACGGCCTCCACCTCCTGCTCTGGGCACCACCCTGCTGCGAGATGCAAGCGGGTCTCCCGGGAAGCAGATGATCTGAAAGTCCCCTTGGAGGCTCGTTAAAGAGCTTTTGGAGGGTCGACTGCAAGATGGTTGGATGGATGAACAGGAGAGTGGAGCCAGATCTTCCCAGGAGAGGACAGTCCCACTTCCCCGCCCCACTCTCTCCCCGCCACCCGTGGTGGACATGTTGGGGCTCAAGGAGGGGAGTAGGAGGAGGTTGTCGGAGTCCATAGGGATGAGATCATACCCTGTTATGGGCTAAGCACTGTGCTAATTACAATAGGTGACTCTCATGTGGTGCTTGCTCTGTACCAGACACTGGTCCGAATGCTTAACATGTGCTATTTCATTTAGTCCTCACAACCACCATTGGAGGTGAGTAGTATTATCATCCCCATTTTACAGATGAGAAAACTGAGGCACAGAGAGGTTCAGTCACTTGTGCAAGCAAAGCATTAGTCATGCAGCACCTCGTTGAATTGTTATCACAACAAATCAGTGGTATAAGGGACTGTTTTTTATCACCATTTTATAGAGAAAGAAACTGGCTCAGAGAGGTCAAGTAACTTGCACAAGACCACACAGCTAAGAAGTAAGGAGAATGTGAATTAGGACACAGAGCTAATTCATATTAGCCACCCGTACCCTAAGCTTGGGCTCTCCATCACCATGTCATATTGCTGTCAACCCTGAGATGTAGGTGTGTTATCGCCAATCCCATTTTCCAGAAGAAGAAACCAGGGCCCTCAGGGCAAAGTGACTAGCCCAGGGCACACAGTAGTACATTAATCAGGACCAGTGCCAGCATGTCTGTCTCCACGCTCCAAAGACAGCTTTCCAGGACTCCACACACACTGCACAGGTGGAGTCCACATTTTCCCCATCAGACTAGGTGCTGCCAGAGTTAGGGGCCTGTCACCTCTCCACTTCCAGACCTTCCTCACACAGACGCAGCCAGGAGGGACTCCCCGTAGAGAAGATGCTTCCTTGGGCACAACTGTCTAACAGGTAGGGAGTTTCCTATCCCCGAAGGTCTGTACCAGAGGCTGGAGGGAATGTCGCTAGAGACCTGCTTGGGGTGGGCCTCAGTGGACCTGATCTCAGAGGAACTTCAAAGTTCTACCCAGTTCCCAAGGCCTTCCTCTGGAATCCTTGACCCTTGGGAGTCCCTTTTACCCCCCTTATGACCTACCCTCTGTCCCATGGTCTCAGCCTGAAGGGTGCACTGGCTCCCAGTCTCACCTCTCTCTGCTCTCCTCCACCCCTGCGTGACCTTGGGCGGCAGGCACTTTCACTCTGGGCCTTGTCCTTATGGGAGAAGAAGAGGGTCCCACCCTCAGGACCCCACACAAATTGACCCATGAGAGGACCCGCCCCAGCGGAGGCAGTGGGCCCAGGACACTCAGGAACCCAACCCACCAGCCACTCGGAGACACGTGTGAAAGGCTCTTATGGAAAAGAACTGCCCACCAATGCCTGGGGCCCATGCGGTTGTCTGGACAAAGTACACAGGATGTAGGTGGAGAGATGAAGAGAGAGGGAAAAAGCCAGGGACAGAGACCAAGAGATGGGGGAGATAAATGACAGAAAGAGAGAGATGGAGAAGAGACAGTGAGAGACAGAGATAGAGACTTACACAGACAGAAACGGAGAAAAAGACAGAGAGCCAGAGAGATTCACCAAGACAGAGAACACACAGAGAGAAAGACAGAGATACACCTACAAATCCAAATATAGACCTTGAGGAAGACAGGCAGTGAGAAAACAGGGAATCTAACAGCTAGAGAGAGAGAGAGGAAGAAGGGAAGGGAGGAGGGGAGACACAGAGTGAGCTAAAGGGTAATTTCAAAAGGAAAACAGAAAAGGTGCAGAAGAGACAGAAGCAGAGAAAGGACAGAAGCAAGAGGACTGTCCGGAAGAGAGGTAGAGGAGGAGGGAGGGCAACAGGAGGAGGTGCAGCCGGCAGAGACATCCTGGCCCCTCCAGACCCACCACCCACATGGCTCCTGATTTCCTAAAGGCATGAGAACGATAACCATTAAACTCTATAAATAATTTTATCCACCCAGCCTCCTAAATGGGTTCTCTGTGTCTATGAAAACTTTTAAAAGCCATTTGCTTGGTAAACATGCAGACAGCAAACAAAGGCCTTTTCCTAGCAGTGGGAGGGGAGGCTGGAAGACTAATTAGGCTGAGGGGTAATTAATAGGGAGTGTGTGCCTGCTAGTCCCCTGCCCGCCTCCTCCCCTCCGGGCCTGGGAGCCAGCTGAGGCTGCCGGTCTGGAGCAGGTCCCTGGCTCTTCACCCCCTTCCCCACTATGTTCCTCTCTTCCTGGCTTAGTGCCAGCTCATAGCCACACCCTGGGCACGGGAGAGCCACATCTCGGCCAATGACCCACGCTGAGTCAGCCCACCTACACATGGAAAGCATCTTATTCTTTTTTTTTTTTAGCAGTACGCGGGCCTCTCACTGTTGTGGCCTCTCCCGTTGCAGAGCACAGGCTCCGGACGCACAGGCTCAGCACCCATGGCTCACAGGCCTAGGCGCTCCGTGGCATGTGGGATCTTCCCAGACCGGGGCACGAACCCGTGTCCCCTGCATCGGCAGACGGACTCTCAACCACTGAGCCACCAGGGAAGCCCAAGAGGGAGGTGAAACCTTAGCACTGGTATTCCTATGGATTTAGAAAGTTCTTCTTTGTTTCTAGCCTGAGTCCCTCATGGTTTTCCATGCCCTCCAGCCTTTAGACCTGAGGTTTCCCCCCTGCCTAAAAACAGACTGGGTGACGTCTCAGAGAGGGAGTTCCTATCCCTGACTCTAAATCTCAATGTCTAGTGTCAGTCCCAGGCCCTCCTTTCAAATAGGTTCCAAGGCCCCACCTGTGCCTACCTCTGGACTGGCCCACCTTGTCAATATCCTTCCTAAATCTTCACTCGGAACTGGACTTGCCCAGAGAAAAACAAGCTTGCCCCTTATTTTGGCTGCTGTTGTGTATGAACAGAGCCCAGGAGAAGTTAGCTGCTTGGGTATATGTACCTCTCCCTGCCAGCCCCTAAAAAAGGATTACTGCTGCCTGAGCCACTACGGAGAACAGTATGGAGGTTCCTCATAAAACTAAAAATAGAACTGCCATATGATCCAGCAATCCCAATCCTGGGCATATACCTGGCCAAATTATAATTCAAAAAGATAACATGCACCCCTATGAATAGTAACACTATTCACAATAGCCAAGACATGGAAACAACCTAATGTCATTGACAGGTGAATGGATAAAGAAGATGTGATACAGACACACACACACACACACACACACACACACACACACACAATGGAATACTACTTGCCATCAAAAAGAACAAAATAGGGCTTCCCTGGTGGCACAGTGGTTTAGAGTCCGTCTGCCGATGCAGAGGATACGGGTTCATGCCCCGGTCCGGGAGGATCCCATATGCCGCGGAGCGGCTGGGCCTGTGAGCCATGGTCACTGAGACTGCGCGTCCGGAGCCTGTGCTTTGCAAAAGGAGAGGCCACAACAGTGAGAGGCCCGCAAACCGCAAAAAAAAAAAAAAAAAGAAAGAACAAAATAATGTCATTTGCAGCAACATGGATGCAACTAGAGATTATCATACTAAGTGAAGTAAGTCAGAAAGAGAAAGACAAGTGCCGTATGATATCACTTATATGTGGAATCTAAAATATGGCACAAATGAACCTATCTACAAAACAGAAACAGACTCACAGACGTAGAGAACAGACTTGTGGTTGCCAAGGGGGAGGTGGAGAGGGAGAAGGACGGACTGGGAGTTTGGGATGAGCAGATGCAAACTATTACATATAGAATGGATAAACAACAAGGTTCTACTGTATAGCATAGGGAACTATATCCAATCTCCTAAGACAAACCATGATGGAAAAGAATATTAAAAAGGAATGTATATATGTGTATAACTGAGTCACTTTGCTGTACAGCAGAAATTAGCACAACAGTGTAAATCAACTATACGTCAATTAAAAAAAAAAGAATCACTGCTGCCTGGCATCAGCTGACTACTTGCTAAACCCCAGGTCTTTGTCACTCCCGCTGGCACAGCCTCGGCTCTTGGGACCCCACAACATGATGTCCTCTTTGTCCCTGTTAAGCTTCATCTTGTCAGATGAAGCTCCAATCAACAGAGATGCTCCTAGATCCTGATTGCATCACCCAGCTTATTTGCAATCCCTTCTGGTCCCAATTCAGTCTCCGGGGCTGGACCCAGGGGCACTCTGGGGGCACTCTGGGTGTTGCTGGGTACAAGACACCCTTCTCTCCCCTTGCTCCTCAGTGGTGATCCATGTGTGGGCTGCTCTGGCTCTTTGAACTGCCCACTGCCATCAAGCTCCCCATTCATGCTACACATAGTGGCCTAGCTGTGCCGGAGAGCCGGGACCCTGGCGTCACGGGATGGGGCTCACATGGCCCAAGGTGGTCTGTTGGTGCTGAGGCACCTCCATTCATCCCTCTCTGACCCCACAGTTCCCTGACTCCATAAACGTAGAGCCCACACAAGTTCCAGATAACAAAGAGGGAGGCTGCACCCTCCCACTAGCTGTGACGAAGCAGGAGCCTGCCCTTCTGATGTCTGGAGGCCTTGGTAAGCATGGCCACAGGAGGAGAAGCTACTGGATGGCAGCTCCTTTCCCAGTGCTGGTACTTAACAGCTCTCGGCACAAGGCCACAGTCACCCAGGGATGCGGTAGCTGTGGTTTCCCAAACTCCACCTGCGTCAAATTGACAAGGAAGAGGAGCCCCGGACTCCATCCAGACTTTCCCTGAGTCCTGTGTCCAGCAGAGGCAAGGGACAATGGGGGTGGGCAGTGCACAAGTCACTGGCTAGAACTCATTCTGGGTTGGCTCTGGGAAAAACAAGTCACCTGACAATAGGCAAGATAATTGAGTGTCTTACATAGTGTCTAAGATCGTAAATTTTGTAGGACTGCAGCTCTGCCATTTAGCTGCTGGGTGACCCTGAGAAAGTTACTTAACCTTTCTGAGCCTCTATTTTCTGATGTGTAAAATGAGAATACTACCGCCTCCTTACAGGGGTCATCTGGGCATTTATTGAGGGCCCACTGAGTCCCAGGAGCCACGAAAGGACTGCTTCATTTCTGCCCCACAGAGTAGTTGCTGCAGGTTCAAATCCATTTTCCAGAATCCGTGGAACCAGATTTTTGAAAAGTACTTCAGTGCATGTTCTGTTTATTTCATGATGCCTCCAGGCATGCACCCCATAATCAGAGACATGCATCTGCGGCTAATCGCGTGATAACTCTCTGGTTACAGCCTCACATCAGGTCAAATTTTTCACCAAATGAGTTTTGAAACAAAACTCAGTTTTCCGACACTGTTGGCTTCCTGAATTGCAGGTGGACCTGAATTACCATCCCCATTTCTTAGGTGAGGCAAAGGAAGCTGGGCTCAGGCTGCATTGCCCCAGGATGCCCAGCCAGTGGGAGCAGGGCTGAGGTCTGTCTGCTGCGTCCAGGACCTGAGTCCTTGTGTGGTCACCTCACCTTTTGCAGGGATCAGTACGTGATTTTGCCTCTTGCTTCCTACCCAGTGCCTTCATGTCAGGTCCCCCCTTCCAGCCCGGTAATCTCCGAGGGGCAAACTGGGGAGGTTTAATGTCTGTGAACAAGGCATTGAGTCCCAGACTGGGGAGTGACTTTCGCAGTGATCCAAGGGTTTGTCCTTGCTGCCCTCACCTGCCTTCCTTGCTGGCCTCTCTCTGCAGCCCAGGCCCTTTCCTTACACAGTGCCCATCCCCCCAGGCCTCACTCAGGCCAGAGTCAAAGGTCCATTACAGCTTGGTACCCCTGGGGGCATGTGTGTGCTTACTTGTGAGCCAAAGGCAGGCATGGAGGGGATGGGACGAGGACAAAGTGCCCTGCCCTAACACAGGGACTGTGGGTCAGTGGCGTGTCTTCATGGTGCTCTGGAAAAAACCTCTCCATCCAGCCAGGTCCTACCCCACCCAAGTCCTGGCAGGGGGAACATCGTCAAGAATGTAGGCTTGAGATGTCCTCCTGCTGGGCCTCCCCTCTACCCCAGTCCACAGGCAGCCCCTTCTCCCAGCTGCCTTCCCCAAACCCAAAGGGTGTCAGGTTTACTGAAGGTCTGTGTGCTGTGCTGTCCCAGGTTCAACCAACATTTCTGTCTCTGTCCTATGGCTGGGCTCCCACCCTGAGATCATTGTATGTTTTTTTTCCTACTGCTGCAATAACACAGCACCACAAGCTTGGTGGCTTAAACATATTTATTACTCTACAGTTCTGGAGGCCAGAAGTGTGAATTGAGTCTTGCTGGGCTAAGATCAAGGTGTCAGCAGGGCTGTGTTCCTTCTGAAGCCTCTAGAGGAGAATCTGTTCCCTCGCCTTTTCCAGCTTCTAGAGGTGGCCCACTATTCCTTGGCTAGTGGCCCCTCACACTGCATTGTTCCAACCTTGCTTTTGCCATCACATCCTCTCTGCCTCTTCTGCCTTCTTCCATATTTAAGGACCCTTGTGATTATTTTGGGCCCGCCTGGATAATATTGGGTTGGCCAAAAAGTTGATTTGGGTTTTCTGTAACATCTTACGGGAAAATCCAAATGATCTTTTTGGCCAACCCAATACAACACTCTGCTTACCTTAAGGTCAGCTGATTAACAATCTTAATTCCACCTGCAACCTTAATTCTCCTTTGCCATGTAACCTAACATATTCACAGGTTCCAGGGATTAGGACGTCTCTGAGAGGCCATTGTCTGCCTACCACATTATGCCAACAGCCATGGAAGCCAGGGAAGCAGCGTACTGAGGGCGAAAGGGCATGGGCTGGAGAGTAAGGAGGTCTCAGCTCACAAATTGTTCTGCCCCTCAATGCTGAGATGACCCTAAGTAAGTGACTTAACCTCTCTGTGATTCAGCTATCTCATTCATTCAACAACTATGCATGGACCACCTACTATACAATGAGTCTAAGTTCAGGGGATAAAGCAAGGACTTCCTCTCATGGAACTTACTTCCTAGTGGGAGAGAGATAGAAAAGAACCAAATCAATATATTAAATGTCAGGTGGCGGGAATAATTGTTATGGAGGAAAATAAGCAGGGGAAGGGTAAAAGGACTGAAGGGTGGGGTGAGAGGTTATTTTAGGAAAAATGGTCAAGAAAAGCCTCTCTGAAGAGGTGACAGTTGATCTGAATGAAGTGAGTGGATGGATCAAGGCCTGTGAATGCATATCAAGAGAAGGACATTCCAGGCAGATGTGAACAGTACATGCAAAGGCCCTGAGGCAGGAGTGTGCCTGGAGAGTGAGGAGTGGCAAGGACACCAGGGTAGTGAAAGGAAGCAAGTTGTGAGGACTTTGGAGAGGCAATGGGGGTCACAGTAACTAGGGCCTGGTGGGCCATAGGGGGCACTTTGGATTTTACATCAAATGAGATGGTCAAGTTGAGAGTAAGAACTTTTCAAGAATTAATATTGTGTAAGAATACATAGCACAAGCGCTGAAATATAACAGCAGCTTAATAAACTGAAATCCCCAACTTCCAGGGCAGAGGCCATGTCTCCTCCATAAGTCCGGGAGCTCCCGCGGGCTAGCCTCTGTCTCCCCCATCAGACTAGGGCATCCTCCCTGTCAGAGCATCTTCAGGGGTCTGCAGGGCTTCCTCTGCATTCAGATGCCACAGCCCAGAGCCCAGCCCTCTCCCAACAGCCTCCAGCATCTGGCCCTGTTTGTGTTTTCTCAGTATTTCCCGCAGCCCCCATGATTCTGTTAGTTTTTGTTGCTCCTTTATTAATTGGCTTTTCTTGGGCTTATTTGATTTCCACTTAATTGCTTAATGACAGCAAGGTTTGTTTTGGGTCTTTTCTTTCCCAGAAGAGGGGCAGGTGCTGGAGAGTGGGCCGGGCAGGCTGCTCAGGGCCATCTGATCTTCTCCGGGGCAGGCTCTTCTCCCACTTGGGCTATCAGGTCCCCCTCCCACCTGTCACCCTACGGAGGACAGAGGAGGGAGGCCAGAGGCTGCCGCAGCTCTAAGCTGCAGACCAGAGCCACCTGGGTGCTTGCAGCCAGGGGCTGCTACTGCGATTCCAGTTAAACCCCTTCTGTGGAGCACAGATCCAAGCCACTGGGCTTGGCCTTGAATACACAGCATCACTCATTCTCAGCAGCTGGAAATTGGAAGCCTAATATCCGGGCTGAGGCAACAGAGGCTCCCAGTGAACTTGCCTGGGGCCACAGAGCCAGCACTGACCAGGACGAAAGCCAGCTCTGCCAGATGCAAAAGGCAGGCCCTCCTGTTTCCGTGGGATGGGAGAGTGAACGTGATGGACTAGGGTCCTACGCTCTTGGACCTCACAACGCAGCAATGAGAGCTGCGTCCGCCTGACCAGACCTACCCCCTTGGAGGAGGAAGGGGGAGGGAGGGAAGGAAGTTCTCTGAATATGTACAAGGTGCCAGGCGTACGCTGACCTCTTACATTCACCATATCGTTTAATCCTCATGGCAACTCTAGGAAGAAGTACATCGAACATGATTTATAGATGAGGGCCCTGGGAGGCTAAGAGAGGTTAAGGGGCTTGCTCAAAGTCACACCACTGTAAGTGTGAGCCGCAATTTGAACTCAGATTTGTCAGAATCCAAATCCTGAGCTCCTTTGAGGCCACCATGCTGGAGACTGGAGAAGGGTCTTATTTTTTGTGGGCTGGGCAGGGATGAACCTGTAGATGGCTGGTGACCACTGGGTGTGTGCTTGGCGGGGGGGCGGTCAATTACCTGAGACTGACCATACTGGAAGCAGGTGGTTTGCTAGGGAATCAGACCGAAAGTGCCCCCTTCATGCATGTGATCTGGGCTCGGGCCCTGCAGGGAGCACCCAGCAAGGCTGTCTGAGCTGCCCCCTGGCCCTTGAGGCTCTCTGTCTGGGGACACTCAGGGCCTAAACTTCAGGGACTTCCCTTCCACTACACTGGGGCTGCCAGGGCTGCTCAGAAACTTCAGTCTCTCTCTCTCTCTCTCTCTCGCTCTCGCTCTCTCTCTCTTGCGCTCTCTCTCTCTCTCTCTCTCATACACACACATACACACACACACACACACGTAATCTGTGGTCTCACAGCCCAGCATTCTAAACCCTGCCCAGCCTGGCCCCAAACTCTTCAGGCTCATTTTCTGACACCTGGCACCTCCCAGCATACACACCTCATCCTACAGCAAGCCAGGAGTCTCCATGCAGGGATTGTTGATGGCCACGAACATAAAGCAACTCATACTCACTCAAGGGAGTTTAAGGGAAGCACACAGGACACCTCCTGGGGCCCCAGGCTTCTCTCTGCTCCCTTCTGCTCCTCAAGCACGCCGGCTTTCTCTGCCTACCCATAGCCCCATAATGTGGGCTGGCACAAATTCCCGCTTCTGGGATGAGCTTCCTGTCCACTCACCTGTTCACCACCATCCATCTGACTAGTTCTCAGGGTTCAAATTCCCAGGAGCAGGGCTCTGATTGACTCAGCATAGGTCAGGGCTCTACGTCTGGTCCAATCAGCTGTGCCGACAAGGGATAGAGTTCTTTGGACATAGGACTGTCCTGTCTAAGGGCTCAGGGTCTCTAAGAGCCGGCAGTGAGCTTAGAACAACAGTTGACATTGGGCCACTTCTTGATCCTCAAACAGACCTATACCTGCCAGCCTTTGCTCTTGCTGTCCCTCCTCCTGAACACCCTGCCCACAGATCTCTGTCCTTTGTGGTCCAGAGCAAGTTATTTGATTTCTCCAGTCCTCCAGCTGAGTAAAGCCCCTACCCGCAACATCTTGGGATGGGCCCCTACCCCACCTCTCCCCCTATGGCCTCTTCCAATGATTCATTCCTGGTTTATCTGGGCTCTTCCCCAGCGCACACGGATTTGGTCCTGCCCAGCCGCAGTTTGCCCAGGCACAACGTGCTTACCCCTTACCCTGCACTGATGTTCAAACAAACTGAATAGGGGAAAAGCAATTGCATATTCTGGAGACCCAATCAGGACAGTGAGGCTAACTCACTGAAAAAAACCATCTGCCTGGCTTTTCCGCAGCCAAGCTGACTCCCCCTCCAGCCTGAGAAAATGTCTCCTTGCCAGCCCAGCCTCCAAGCTAACCCCACACCTTCAGACCTGACCTATTCGGCCAGACTCCCCCTGAGGCCCCCATCTTCCCAAGTTTCCCATTCTGGGGCCCACGTCCCCCGCCTTCTGAACACCTAATCTGAAACTCTCAGGTGCGGGTTACTCTTCCACCCCCTCCCACACCTGCAAAACCTTTTAAAGTAGAGCTCACAGTCAAAATGCTCAGCTGCTGAAGATAATAATCCCACCCTCCTTCACCCCCTTTGTCTGTAGAGCAGGGTCTGACTTGGACTTTCCATTCTAAGCCCCATTAAATTTTTCCCCTCTCCTTTTTTAAACACAGGGTAATTTAAATCCTCTTTTCACAGATGAGAGGCTTTCAACTTTGACACTAGAACTGGGGTTTGATTTATTTATTTTTTGATCCTCAGAATAGATTTTTTTTTCCCAGCCAGAGGGACCCCCTGATCCTCTGGGCAGAGCTCTTGCTTTTACAGAAATGATTGCTCAGACCCAGGAGGAGAGGCAACCCGCCCAAGGTCACAGGGCACAGGTGGGCTGAGGACCCAGGTCTCCTGATGCCCCTCCTCTGGACTGCTCTATTTTCACTCTGCTGCAGATGGTCATTTTTTCTAACTTGCAGCAACTATGTGCTTAAAGAGAAAAACAGGAGGGAATTAGATCAACGAGCATCACCTGAGAGAAGGCAGAAGCCAAACCAGCTCCAGCACAGACCAGAACAATTATGAGGACAATCGCTGTGTGACCACAGAGCTGGCGGCTGGGCCTGGTGGGCAGCGCTAGAACACAGCTGCCTCCAGAGGCCCCTGGCCCCCAAGCAGGGCATCGGGCACTAAGGAATAGTGGCCCTGGTGCCTCTGCTTCCCTGACACTCCAGGTGAGGCTGGGATCCCAGTATTGCTTCCCTGACACTCCAGGTGAGGCTGGGATCCTAGGATCTACCCTTTGTTCTGGCTGCTGTCATCATAGAGCTCAAGGTTCACTGCGGGCTTGCTAGGTACCAGGCCCTTTGCACCCACACGGTCACATCCAGCCTTCCCAACAATCCCACGAGGCCGCCACCATTCCACTACGCCCACTCTACAGATGAGGAAACTGAGGCTCAGAGGAACCCAGCAACTTGTTCAAGGTCACACAGCAGATAGAAGGTAGATCTGGGATCAGAAGCTGTCTGGCTCCAGAGCCCACACTCTTCCCATTACACCCCTCAGATTAGATTTTTTGAAGTCCTACAGGCTGGGAAGGAGCCAGGTGCAGAGGATCAGAGTAGTACTGAGGGACCATTCCATCCACTAATTAAAAAAAAAAAAATGCTGTCTGTCATGAGTGCCTGGGGCCATGCAAATCAGCAGACGGCTGACCTTGTTGCCAACCAGAGTGGACCCCAGCCGGCAGCATCAGTGGATCAGACACTCACCTGGGATCAGGCCTTTCTTTTCTTCCCCTGGAGGCTGACCCTGCCTGTGTGGACAGGCCAGCCATTCCAAGGCCATTCCAAGGCTAAGATACCTGTACACCTGTACCTGAACAGGGGTGTGGCCCTGGACCATGGGGGTGGGTGGCATCAAAGTAGACTTAGATGGAAGCGAGTTGTGCCAGGGCCGTGGAAGGACCCGCCCCCATTCCAAAAAGTCCTGCACTGATGGAGGAGGGGGAGAAGGAGAAGGCTCCGGCAGTAGAAAAATGAGGCTGCTCTCTCCTTAGAGCTTGGGTCTTAGGAGGACTCTCCGTGGGATTGGTGCTCACCCAAGTAAAAGCCCACGGTCTTGAGATGACCGTCAGGGCCCTGTATGACCTGTGACCTCAGTGACCTCATGCCCTATTCTGTCCTCGGTCCTTGCTCTTCCCCAGCCACATCTGCCACCTCACTATTCCTGAAATACCCCAGGCACAGTCCTGCCCCGGAGCCTTTGCAATTGCAGGTCCCTCTGCCTGCACCTCCTCCAGACCTCACATGGTTGACTCATCTCTTCCCTAGAATTGCAAGTCAGCTCACCGTTGCCTAACCCCACGTTCTTACCTTTTCTACTTAATACCTCTGGCTGTCTAGTATAATATATTTTGTCCTGATGGATGCATGTATTTGTCTGTCTGTCCCACATAAGCTTTGTGAGGGCAGGGATTTTGTCTGTTTTGCTCTCTTCCTGGAGTTTCCAACAGTGCCTTGCGCGTACATGCATCATCCTTGAATGAGGTCTTAAACTTTCCAAAGGCAGAAACGGGCATCACCTGGGCCACAGTCTGGGTGGATGTTTGGAATTGGCAAACACCAACCGCTGGTCACATCCAGGCACCTGTAAGACCACCCAACTGTGAATGAGTGTGTGAGTGAGGGCAGTGGGAGGCCAGCCAGGGCAGGGAGGAGATTTCCACTGTGTGGTCCCAATTATCATGTAATTACAGCCTCACGTTTCTCTCCACTGCAGCATCTGCTTCTATTCAACCAGGAGGGTCTAGACCAACACTAAGGGTGTGTGTGTGTGTGTGTGTGTGTGTGTGTGTGTGAGAGAGAGAGAGAGAGATGAGAGAGAAGTTTTTAGAAAAACATATTCATAGTCAACAGGCAGCCACAGACCAACGGCACCCAAAGGGTATGTGCCAGCAAGAACAACTGCCTTTTCCCTTCTAGTAAATTCTCCACAGGGGTTGTGGTACCTGAGTCAGTAAGGAAGTTCTAGGAAAGAGCAATGAAGAGCCCCCAAGGCTGTATTTACCTGACATCCAACATCTGGATGAAAAGTGAAAAATCCTCATTGTCAGGGTGTTTTTTCTCTGTACAAAGCTCTAGGTATTTAGAAACATCTGGGTGACGGGCTGGCTGATTTTGCTTTTCGTCCAGATGCTCAGCCCGACTGTGGTTTCTGTAGAGACAGGTTCAAGCCGGGGGGCGGGGGGTCGTGGAGACGGTCAGGGAGAAGGGGCCACAGTCCTGCCCTGAGGAACCTTCTGACCCTTGGTTCACTCTAGTCTTTGTCACTGCCTTCTCAGCTGGAAGGATCTGTTCTCCCCAACCCCTCACACAGCCCCCAAGTTGCACAGAGCTGAGACACACTGACATTTATGCAACATCTTCCACTGGGAATCAGCCAGCCCAGCACAGAATTAGCTGGCATCTTCCCACTCTTGGATTATACGACAGCGGCTTTGATCGAATCTGGCAACCAGATTTATGAATCAGTCGATATTTATTGCGGGGAACAATCCATCTTCATGTCTGGTCTGTGCACACAGAACCCTGCTCCAGGCATGCCCAGACGCCTTGGTGCTAAATGTTGAAGAGCTTGGGGTGAACACATCTGAGGAGGGGGCAAAGGAAAGGGGTATGACACCATCAAAAATGAGACAAAATATAATGTGAAGTGTAACTGGTAGGGGGAGAGAGGGAAGGAGGTAGCTACCCTAGCCATCCCATGTTCGTCCTGGTTTGCCCTTCTCAACCCTCTCCAAACCCTCACATCCTCCAACTAGCAAAAGTCACTATTTTTTTTTGTTGTTGTTTTTAAATTTATTTATATTATTTATTTATTTTTGGCTGCGTTGGGTCTTCGTTGCTGCGCGCGGGCTTTCTCTCGTTGCGGCGAGCAGGGGTACTCTTCGTTGCGGTGAGCAGGCTTCTCATTGCGGTGGCTTCTCTTGTTGCGGAGCACGGTCTCTAGGCACATGGGCTTCAGGAGTTGTGGCGCCGCGGACTCCATAGTTGTGGCTCGCGGGCTCTAGAGCGCAGGCTCAGTAGTTGTGGCGCACGGGCTTAGTTGCTCCACAGCATGTGGGATCTTCCCGGACCAGGGCTTGAACCCGTGTCCCCTGCATTGGCAGGGGGATTCTTAACCACTGCGCCACCAGGGAAGTCCAGAAGTCACTAATTATTAATATTCTTTGAAGTCAAACATGTTGCAAAATTTTGATGCAATGCATTCCAGTGAACTGAAAGCATGTGTGTGTTCTTCTAATGATTTACGCTTTTGTTCTCTCCCCTGTCCACTGGACCATTAAAGAAATTAACTGAGCTTGACCACCCAAGCCCAGTCTTCTGATGGACCAATCAGAGAGGCAAGGTTGTAGCTCAGCTGATGAATGGCCAGGGAAAAGGCTACTCAGGATTCTCTCATTTGCGTACCCGCACTGATTGGCTAAACCACAGTCCCTGTAGTAGAAAGTAAGCTCCCAGTTAAAGCAGAGGGAATCCAAGTGTCCATCCATCCAATGGCAGTCTGTTTATTTTGAGGCCTAGGAAGGATGGTCTGTTACTGTTCTGGGCTTCTCAGACTAATTGTAAGAAGTGAGGGGTGGAATTTAAGACAGGTGGGAAGAAAGAAGTAAAATGGTCACCATCTAGTGCCTCCTTCCCAGCCCTAATTCTGCATCCTGCCCCAACTACTCCTTATTCTTCTGGCCCTCTGTGCCAAGGCCACCACCCTTTTGACACTGTGCCAAAAGCCCACCCCACAGACCCTCCCCCATCTGGAGCTTCTTGCAGGAAATACAAGGCACTAAGGGGCACTGAGGAGGGGAAAGAGCAGAGTCTCTACCAGCAGGGAGATGAGAGACACTCTGACCCTTCCTCACTTCTCCAGCCTTCACACCATTTAGGATCATGAGGGCTGTTCTAGGAGTGATGGAGGAGCTGGGGGGCAATGGCTGGGTTGGGGAGACAGGGCCTGGCACCATCTTCACCCACCCACAAAGCTTGGGCCTGAAGTTGAGCAGAGGAACTGCTTTCTTGCCTTACAGAGACAATAGGTCTGGGCGGGGAGGGGCAGGTCAGGCAAAAGAGTCTTCTCAGGAACTAACTCCCCAGATGGTACAGACAAGAAAAGGGCTGGGCCAGCCCCTGTCTCCCAAATGGGAGGAGAATGGAAAGCACCCAGAGGAGATAAGAGACAACTGCCCCCCACCCAACCCAAGGACTGGGACACCCGGGCTCTTAACCTGGCTCTTGTCAATTACTTCACCCCTCCAGACCCCTGTCATGGGGAATCATGGTTTCTCAGACCTACCCCAGCGCTAGTCACACAAGACAATACATGTAAAGGACTGGAATCTCTGTGGCTCCAAAGGACAGAACCTGAACCAATGGGTAAATTTGCAGGGGATCAGGCTTACACTCAGCGTATAAAAGAGTTTTCTACATTCAAAGTGCCCAGCAATGGAAGCAGCTCAGATAGTGATTTAGCACAGTTCAAGCACCCAAGTAGAGTTTGGATGACCATCTGTTGTAGAGTACGATTTCCAGACATTTTCATGCACTAGATGGGAATTTGGGCATAATCTGTTGGCTGCCTCTAACTCTTTAGGATTCTATGATTCATTCATTGAAGAAATGTTTATTGGTTGCCCACTAGACCCATCTCTGTCACTGATATACTGTGGACTACCAATTTTCCTCTCTGAAGCCGGTTTCCCACATATAACATTTGAGTGTTGGGCCGGTGGGCCACTGAGGGCTCGTCCAGCTCTGACAGGCTGCCTTGTTCTAAACGGGATCAGAAGGACTGCACAGGCTCACGCTAGCCCCCCCCCCCCCCCGCTTGTCCCCCTCCTTCTCCTGCTTCTTCCCACACTGCCCAGAACTTAGCAGAGTTGGGACTGAATGAACTTCTTCTGGCCTGGGAAGCCGTGAAAACAGATGGGCCTGTTGCCGTGGAGACCAGGGAGCCACTTGTCTTGGGGGCTGGGGATTGGGTGGGGGGTGAAGGCAGGCACGGGTGATTTACTCCTGTAACAGCCCAGCCCAGAATCTACATGAATGTTAAACGGGGTGGCTCCAGGCAATCACTCAGCCAGACAGATCAGAAACCACTTAAGATAAAAGACCCAGAACATTTGTACATCCCAGGGATGCCTGTGACTTCCCCGGCTCCCCACCCCTACTGCACAACCTTGGGCAGGTCAGCCACTCTCTGGCCAGAGGATTTGACTCAATTTTTCCGCAGGCAAAGCTGGAGGAACACAGGATCTGTCCTGAGCGGGATGGGGGGTGGGCAGGGGATATAGGCAATTCTAGAGGGCACTGGCTGGGGGAACTGAGGGAAGCTGACTTCTTGGGCTCCTTAGAAAAACACAGTTCTCTGGCAATCAGCACTGTCCAACCACAGATGGGCTGCCCCAGGAGGGAGTGAGCTCCCCAACCCTGAAAGCATTCAAACTGGGCTGGGAAGATCCTCCATCAGAGACTCTCAGGACGACTTCCCCATCAAGCAGGAGACTGAGCCTGGAAGCTTCTGAGGGCGGCTCTTTCAATTCTGATATCCTGTGATAGCAGAGGCAGAAGAATATTGTGGTCACAAGTGTGTACTTTGGAGTCAGACAGACCCGGGCTCAGGTCCCAGCTCTGCATCTTACTTGCTGTGTGACCTTAAACAAGTTAACTTCCTCTGAACCTCTATTTCCTCACCTGTGAAATGTGAGGCACAATACCAGATTTATAAGATTTTCTGGAAGGGATTAAAGCAAAGCAATGTATCTAAAGTGCTTAGTACAGTACCTAGCCCATAGTGAATACCTGATAAGTGGTTATTATTAGTATTCTGTAATTAGGAAACCTACAAAGGAATGGGAGCTCCCAGCTGTTTGGATTGGACTCAGCCAAGACGACTGGCTCCTGATCTTCTGCTTATTGTGTGATCGTGGGCAAATTTCTTAATCTCTCTGTGTCTTAATTTCCTCATCAGTAAAATGAGGCTAATAATAGTGCTCACCTCATAGGGTTATTGTGAGGATTGAATTCCATGTCGCATCTAAAGTGTTTGGGGGCTTCCCTGGTGGCACAGTGGTTGAGAGTCCGCCTGCCGATGCAGGGGACACGGGTTCGTGCCGCAGTCTGGGAGGATCCCACATGCCGCGGAGCGGCTGGGCCCGTGAGCCATGGCCGCTAAGCCTGCGCGTCCGGAGCCTGTGCTCCGCAACGGGAGAGGCCACAACAGCGAGAGGCCCGCGTACCGCAAATAAATAAATAAATAAATAAAATAGAAATAAAGTGTTTGGGATAGAACCTAGCACAGAGCAAGTACCCAATAGCCGTGTGCTACCATCACCCTCACCATCATCGTCTCTCATCCTCGTCCTCTGCTCTGGTTGTCTCCCCAGTGCTTAGTACTTGTTAAGGCCAAGGGATCGATTTAGAGATAGTGGTTCATGAGTAGGCAATGCTGCTTCAAAATTTAGTGGAGACAAGAGAGACCGAAAGGAAGAAAAAGGAAAGGGGGCAGTCTGAAGGAAGAGGCAGCAGAGCAAAGTTGGTAACTGAAGAAGAGCAAGGACTCACAGTGGCTCCACACTTGTAGGGAAGAGAGGGGGACTGACAGAACAAGAGAAGGGACTGATGGGGAAAAGGGTGAGGGGTTCCACGTGGAAACCCCGATCTTCATACAATGCAAATATTCCATATTCAGTTGACAGACATATCTTGAGCACCTACAGTGCATTAGGCACTAAGAATATAAATATGAATAGACATGTTCCTGATCTTAGAGGAAGTGTTTTCAGCTTTTCACCATTGTGTGGTTGACAGTAGGTTTGTCGTATACGACCTTTATTATGTTGAGGTATGTTCCCTCTATGCCCACTTTCTGGAGAGTTTTTATCATAAATGGTGCTGAATTTTGTCAAAAGCTTTTCTGCATCTATTGAGATGCTCATATGGTTTGTATTCTTCAATTTGTTGTGTGGAGTATCACACTGATTGATTTGCGGATATTGAAAAATCCTTGCATCCCTGGGATAAATCCCACTTGATCATGGTGTATGATCCTTTTAATGTATTGTTAGATTCGGATTGCTAGTATTTTGTTGAGTATTTTTGCAGATTAAAAAAAAAGAATGTTTATGCCAAAATGAAAAGGAGAAAAATAAATCAAGAAAAAAATAGGAAAAAAATATGAACACATATGGTTCCTGCCCTCCAAGGACCTTGTAGTATCAGTGGGGGAAGTAAAGACATCCCAAATGCATGCAACAAGCATAACAGATGCTTTTATACACAATATCTGTCCAAGTAGCTGCAGAACAAGGAAGTGATTGATTTCACCAGGCTTCAAGGAAGAAGTTACTCACGAACTGAGTAGAGGTTCTCCAGGAAGACTGGGGGAAACATACATGTAGGAAGGGAAAGCATGAGAGAAATACCAGCGAGTGAAAAGCCATGCCATGTTCTACACTAATAAGTCATTCTGATACTAAGGACTCTCAGATCCAGAGCTGAGACTGGAGATGCCTCAAGGGACCGTGGGCTGGACAGCAGTGTGGGCCATAATACAGAAAGAGGGAAGGATCAAGAAAAGAGTTGTGCTGGGATGTGGGGACCCTGAAAGGGAAGGAGATAGTTTACAACATGGGTTTGGAGTCAGACACATAAGAGGAGAGTTTGGCTGGGAAAAATCAGGGGCAATTCTTCCTTTAAGGTAGGAGGGAAGGAGGAAAGAAAGCACAAGACGTTTTGAAGTAGGGAGTGAGAACTGACAGGCCTAGGAGGTCCACCCCTGACCTTTCCAGAAAAGTCAGAGGCAAGGACTTTAGTTAAAAAAAAAAAAAGTTGGGGGCTTCCCTGCTGGCGCAGTGGTTGAGAGTCCGCCTGCCAATGCAGGGGATGCGGGTTTGTGCCCCGGTCCGGGAAGATCCCACATGCCGCGGAGTGGCTAGGCCTGTGAGCCATGACCACTGAGCCTGCACGTCCGGAGCCTGTGCTCCGCAACGGGAGAGGCCACAACAGTGAGAGGCCCGCGTACCGCAAAAAAAAAAAAAAAAAACCCAACAAAAAAAGAGTGCCAAGTCCATTCAATGGGGAAGGGACACTTTTTTCACCATATGGTTCTAGGACAACTGGGTTTCCACATGCAAAAGAATGAAGTTGGACCCTACCTCACAGCAAATACAAATATTAACTCAAAATGGAATTATGACTTAAATATAAGAACTAAAACCGTAAATATCTTAGAAAAACATAGGGGGAAATCTTTATAACGTTGAATTTGGCAATGGATTCATAGATTTGACACCAAAAGCACAAATAACTAAAGAAAAATACAGATAAATTGGACTTCATCAAAATTAAAATTTTTTTTTTTTTTTTTTTTTTTTTTTTTTTTTTTTGCGGTACGCGGGCCTCTCACTGTTGTGGCCTCTCCCATTGCGGAGCACAGGCTCCGGACGCGCAGGCTCAGCGGCCATGGCCCACGGGGCCAGCCGCTCCGCGGCACGTGGGATCTTCCCGGACCGGGGCACGAACCCGCGTCCCCTGCATCGGCAGGCGGACTCTCAACCACTGCGCCACCCGGGAAGCCCCAAAATTAAAAATTTTGTGCATCAAAGGCATTATCAAGAAATTGAAAAGACAACCTACAGAATGGCAGAAATTATTTGCAAATCATTTGTTAAGGGCTAAATATCCAGAATATATAAAGAATTCCTACACTCAAAAAAAGACAAACAACCCAATCTCAAAAATGGAAAAAGGACTTGAATAGACTTTCTCCAAGGAATATATACAAATGGCCAATAAGCACATGAAAAAATGTTCAACATCATTAGCCACTAGGGAAATGTTTATAAGAGCCTCAATGAGGTATCACTTCATATCTACAAAGATGGTATTAATAATAATAAATGGAAATTAACAAGTGAGGATTTGGAGAGATTAGAATTCTCATGCATTTCTGGTAGAAATGTAAAATGGTACAGACTCTGGAAAACAGTTTTATGGTTGAAAAACCAAAATTTAAACATAGATTTCTGTATGACCCAGCAATTCCACTCCTAGGTATATACCCAAAAGAACTGAAAACAAGGATTCGGACACTTGTATGCCAATGTTCATTGCAGTAGCCAAAAGGTGGAAACAACCCAAACAACAGGGTAAATGGATAAGCAAAATGTGGTATACACACACAACGGAATATTGTTCAGCCATAAAAAGGATGAAGTTCTGATACATGCTACAACATGGATGAACTATAATCATAGCCATATTGGGGGAGGGGTGCAGATTGTGTAGGTACTTGGTTTTTACTCTAAGTAAGACAGAAAGCCATTGGAAGGTTTTGAAGGGGCAAGATGTGAACTGACTTATGTTTTTAAAGAACCACTTTGGAGACAATGAGGGAAGTGTGGAAACCAGTTAGGAGGCTATTGAAATTACCAGGTAAGGTACAATGGTGGCTTGACCCAGGATGTAGCAGTGGATGTGGTAAGAAGTAATTTACATTTCTGTAAATAATGTCAATAGGATGTACAGACAGTGTGGAATTAGAGTGTGAGAGAAGGGGCAGAGTCAAGGATGGCACTGAGGACTTAAGCCTGAGCAAAGGATCAATGGAGTTGACATTCACAGAGAGAGGGAGACTGTAGGAGGAGCAGATTTGGAAGGGGGAAGATCAAGAGTTTGTATTGGGTCATGTTAAGGTTGGTTTGCCTGTTAGATGTCTAAGAAGAGTTACTGAGTAGGGAACTGGATGCATAAGTCTGGAGTGAGATATGTCAGAGGTAAGGAAACAAATATTCAGGTCTAAGACACTTCCACAAGGTCACACAGCTAAAAAGTGGCAGGACCCAGGACTCACTCCAAAACCTGGGTTCTTAACCTCTGTGTTATACTGCTTCCCTAGTAACCCATGGTGAGCCAAGACTTGGTTTTTGAGGAGGGAGAACAGAGTAGAAATTTTCAGGCTGTTGACCCTTAGCCTTGATGACTATAATTCTCCCTGTCCCAACCTGAGTTGTTACTAGGATAGGTTTCATCTGCAGTCCCTCCCAGCATGCATTTATTTGCCTTTATAAGAAAGCAGTTCCCAAGAAATGGCCACCCCATGTCTCTCCCTGCATGTGGGTGAATAGACTGGGAGGAAGCGAGAGTTGTTGAGGGTTTCTTTCTTTCTTTCTTTCTTTCTTTTCCCGTTATTATTATTATTATTTTTTTTTTGGAAACTGTCCGGGGGACGTGGTGTTGCTGCTGGTGGTAGCAGAAACTGCTACAATCAGAGCTATTTCAAAGCAAAGAACTAATTTACTGCATGAATGACTTTAGCTCAAAAGAAGAAATAAGGGTGACCAGGAGTCCTAAGGCAGCAGAATAATAGGGTAATTTACACGGAGAGATGAGGGAGATGGGAGAAATATGCAGGGTAATTCTTTTGCATAATCTTTATTTTATATTTTTGCCCGTTATCCCTTTGCCTCTCTGGGCACAGAGCCTCAGTTCAGACATGCTTCTTGGCCATCCTCAGGTTGATCCCTGAAAAAGAAGAAAGGGCAAGGAAGACAGGGCTGCTCAGGCTGGGGAAGACTGTTGGTCAAGAGGTGGTTTCATGGCTGCTTCCTAAAGCCAGCTTCTGTTAGGAGGATGGTCTGTGGGAGGTCCCCTCTGAGCCTTGAGATTGCTGAGAGATTGCAAAGGACAGCTTCATATGCCCAGTTGAGTGCAGTGTACAAATTAGATGCTATCTACCACCAGCCTCAGCTGGCCCCAGACTAAGAGCTCACTATTATCCCTGTTATGGACTGAATATATGTTCCTCCTTCCAAATTCATATGTTGAAATCCTATCCCCCAATGTGATGGTATTAGGATGTGGGACCTTCGGAAGGTAATTGAATCATGAAGGTGGAACCCTCATGAATGGGATTAGTGCCCTTATAAAAGAGACCCCAGAGATCTCTCTCCCCATCTTTCTACCATGTGAGGATACAAGGAGAAGTAGGCAGTGTACAACCTAGAAGAGGGTTCTTGCCAAGATCCAACCATGCTGGCACCCCATCCTAGGAATTCCAGCATCCAGAACTGTAAGAAATAAATTTCTGTTGCTCAAAAAGAATTAAATATCTAGGAATAAACCTACCTAAGGAGACAAAAGACCTGTATGCAGAAAATTATGACACTGATGAAAGAAATTAAAGATGATACAAACAGATGGAGAGATACACTATGTTCTTGGATTGGGAGAATCAACATTGTGAAAATGACTATACTACCCAAAGCAATCTACAGGTTCAATGCAATCCCTATCAAACTACCACTGGCATTTTTCACAGAACTAGAACAAAAAATTTCACAATTTGTATGGAAACACAAAAGACCCTGAACAGCCAAAGCAATCTTGAGAACAAAAAATGGAGCTGGAGGAATCAGGCTCCCTGACTTCAGACTATACTACAAAGCTACAGTAATCAAGACAGTATGGTACTGGCACAAAAACAGAAATATAGATCAATGGAACAGGATAGAAAGCCCAGAGATAAACCCACACACATATGGTCACCTATGCAAGAATATACAGTGGAGAAAAGACAGCCTCTTCAATAAGTGGTGCTGGGAAAACTGGACAGGTACATGTAAAAGTATGAAATTAGAACACTCCCTAACACCATACACAAAAATAAACTCAAAATGGATTAAAGACCTAAATGTAAGGCCAGACACTCTCTAACTCATAGAGGAAAACATAGGCAGAACACTCTATGACATAAATCACAAGCAAGATCCTTTTTGACCCACCTCCTAGAGAAATGGAAATAAAAATAAACAAATGGGATCTAATGAAACTTAAAAGCTTTTGCACAGCAAAGGGAACCATAAACAAGACCAAAAGACAACCCTCAGAATGGGAGAAAATATTTGCAAATGAAGCAACTGACAAAGGATTAATCTCCAAAATTTACAAGTAGCTCATGCAGCTCTATATCAAAAAAACAAACAAGCCAATCCAAAAAGGGGCAGAAGACCTAAATAGACATTTCCAAATAAGATATACAGATTACCAACAAACACATGAAAGAATGCTTGACATCATTAATCATTAGAGAAATGCAAATCAAAACTACAATGAGATATCATCTCACACCGGTCAGAATGGCCATCATCAAAAAGTCTACAAACAATAAATGCTGGAGAGGGTGTGGAGAAAAGGGAACCCTTTTGCACTGTTGGTGGGAATGTAAAATGATACAGCCACTATGGAGAACAGTATGGAGGTTCCTCAATAAACTAAAAATTGAGCTACTATACAACCCAGCAATCCCACTACTGGGCATATACCCTGAGAAAACCAAAATTCAAAAAGAGTCATGTACCACAATGTTCATTGCAGCTCTATTTACAATAGCAAGGACATGGAAGCAACCAACCTAAGTGTCCATCAACAGATGAATGGATAAAGAAGATGTGGCACATATATACAATGGAATATTACTCAGCCATAAAAGGAAACGAAATTGAGTTATTTGTAGTGAGGTGGATGGACCTAGAGTCTGTCTTACAGAGTGAAGTAAGTCAGAAAGAGCAAAACAAATACCGTATGCTAACACATATATATGGAATCTAAAAAACAAACGAAAAAATTGGTTATGAAGAACTTAGGGGTAGGACAGCAATAAAGACGCAGACCTACTAGAGAATGCACTTGAGGATACGGGGAGGGGGAAGGGTAAGCTGGGACAAAGTGAGAGAGAGGCATGGACATATATACACTACCAAATGTAAAATAGATAGCTAGTGGGAAGCAATCGCATAGCACAGGGAGATCAGCTTGGTGCTTTGTGACCACCTAGAGGGGTGAGATAGGGAGGGTGGGAGGGAGGGAGACGCAAGAGAGAAGAGATACGGGGATATATGTATATGTATAACTGATTCACTTCGTTATAAAGCAGAAACTAACACACCATTGTAAAATAATTATACTCCAATAAAGATGTTAAAAAAAAAAATTCTGTTGCTCGTAAGCCACCCAGTCTATGGTAATCTGTTGTAGCAGCCCGAACTGACTAAGACAATCCCAGATTCTTAATTTCCCAGCACAGAGAAGATCTGGGCTGGCAGGATGCTTAGAGCACATTTGGTCCAAGACCTACATATTCCAAGTTAAGGAAACCACAAAGGCCTGGGTTCCAAGTCTTACTCCAGTATGTACTAGCTATATGACCTTGGCCAGACCCTGGAGCCCTGAGTTTTCTCATGTATAAAATCAAGATTGTCATCTTCACTGATATTCGTGAGGATCAAGTGAGTCGATGCTTGCCAAAGTGCTTTGTAAACTGCAAAGTACCATGTAAATGTGAGTTACTGTTATTATTTGTCAATGAAGGAAACTGAGTCCCAGGGGGATTAAGTGACTCATCCAAAGTCACACTGTAAGTAAATGTAGATGAGAGCTTGAGCCTAAATCTCCAGTGTTCTTTCCACAGGAGAGACAGTGTGGGGTAGTGGTTAGAGTACAGACTTTGGAGCAGGCTGCCTTGTCTGCCATTTGCCAGCTATGGGACTTAGGGTAAGTCAGTTATCATCCCTGTGCCTCAACTTCTGCAAAGTGAAGATAATAATAGTACCTACCTCAGAGAGCTGTTGTGAGTTAATATATGTGAAGCGTTTAGAACAATGTTTGCAAGTGGTGTTTAATAAATGCCAGCTATTGCTATTACTCAGGAAATATAAGTTAAGCCCTGGTAACCTCAAAGCATGTGGGGCTCTCCCCTTGTGGATCCTCTCAAATACCAAGAAAGGAGAGTCACGTGCAGCAATAAGAATTCTGGTTAGGTTGAGTTAGAGCTTCAAGTGTGGTAGAGCCAAAGGGCTCTGCCTTGGAGTCAGGAGACCTGAGTTGTGGCCCCAGCTCTACCACCTAAGACAATCTCTCCAAGGTCCAAGTGCCTTCTCTATAAAATGAAGCTGACAATCCTTTCCAACTTGTTCATACTATAGGGCTTTTTTTTTTTTTTTTTTTGCGGTACGAGGGCCTCTCACTGTTGCAGCCTCTCCCATTGTGGAGCACAGGCTCCGAACGCGCAGGCTCAGAGGCCATGTGGGATCTTCCCGAACCGGGGCACGAACCCGTGTCCCCTGCATCGGCAGGTGGACTCTCAACCACTGCACCACCAGGGAAGCCCCATACTATAGGCCTTTGAGTACACCCAAGTGGAACACCTCATAAAGTTTAAAGTTACCTTTACAACTCCAGATTGGGAACTGTTTGAAGGAAGGGATTCACTTTATACCGCTTGTGTTCAGAGCCTAGCATACCATAGTAGCTCAATTTTTGAGTGAATTTTTGTTTAGAGGTTAGAATGTGTCATTAGTTGTTAGAATTATTTCTGGAGAGCTGTCAACTGCACCTCTTTGCCTTTTTTAGAACTTAGGAAGCAGCAGGAGCCTTACTGCACAAATCCACATCTGCCTTATGACCTGGACAGATCATAGGAGACCTTAAAAGACTAAAGGCTAAAGCAGATGGGAAGAGAGGAGCCTAAGATCAAAGACCAACCCAGAGTTCCTGATGCTGACAGTGACCATGACTCATTGAATCAAGATTTGAGGGGATGGGGAAGGAAACCCCAAGGAATAGTTCAAAATATCCTGCTTCCTCATTGACATATATACACTACCAAATGTGAAATAGACAGCTAGTGGGAAGCAGCCACATAGCACAGGGAGATCAGCTGGGTGCTTTGTGACCATCTAGAGGGGTGGGATAGGGAGGGTGGGAGGGAGGCTCAAGAGGGAGGGGATATGGGGATATATGTGTACATATAGCTGATTCACGTTGTTATACAGCAGAAACTAACGCACCATTGTAAAGCAATTATACACCAATAAAGATGTTAAAAATATATATCCTGCTTCCTAAATCCTA
The DNA here is from genome assembly GCF_964374135.1 of Grampus griseus. Taxonomy (NCBI): domain Eukaryota; kingdom Metazoa; phylum Chordata; class Mammalia; order Artiodactyla; family Delphinidae; genus Grampus; species Grampus griseus. The sequence goes on from NC_139014.1 coordinate 57,730,125, forward strand.
AAGTGAGCACCACCAATCTGACCTGGACATTAGGCTCATCCTTCCTGGAGGCAGAAACACGGACAAATTGACTTTGACAACATTTTGCTTCCTTGGTCATGAAATTCAACCTTAACCACAGTTCTATCTGCCCTGACCTTCCCCATTCCCAACCTCTTTGTCCATTCACCATAATTAAACAACCACAGAAACTCCAGAAAGTTCCAATTATTGCTACAAACAGAAGATCAGGAGTTATTCTCTGTTACCTGTACATAAATGCTCCTACTTAATGTGTAAAAACACCTATTCTATGATTGAATGGGCTCTAGGTTTATGGTTGTAGCTGTTGCATTGCTGTAGCCTGTGCTTTTATGGCCCTAATTCCATACTAAACCTTAGTTTTAATTTTCTCCTCTTACCCTGAAGCCAGAGTTTCCTGAATGTGGGAGAAGGGAGAAGGTTCCTGCCTAATCACTCTAGGCCACCTGTCACATGAAAAATTCTTGCTAGAGCCAAACCAACCCACCTGCTCCTCCATCAAAGAAGAAGGTCACCTACCCTGTAGGGAGGAGGCCTGAGCAGCCCAGATGCCCTCTGTGTTGGAGGTCTGAGCTTTGAAAGTAGCAAGTTCATCCTCTAAGTGTGCGAGGGTAGTGTCAGCTGTTCACGGCCCCAGGAGATGCCCAGGCTAAGGCAAAGGGAGGGCAGGGGTCAGATAAACAGGTCAAGAAAAGAAGGCCTGCCAGTTGGAGGTCCTGACCCTAGCCATAGGTACAGCATCATTGAACAAAGAGCAATGGGAGGAGGGCAGGTAACAAGCTCTGTCTCTATCCCTGGTGCTGACTCATGCTTGTAACACTTGGTCCTGATTGTTTCTCCCTAACCCCAGGATTCTGGTGACTCCTGTCCAATCTTTCGTTGCTTTTATTTCCTCTCTTGATGACATTTTAGCAATTTTTACACTGCTGTAGAGTAAACAGAATTGTAACTTGTGTATCACAATTGACGCAATCTGTTTCAAGTAATGTTGACAATTCTATCACATTTCCAAGAAAGTGTTTTCCCTTGGGCACATTGAGGACTCCTCCCCCTAACACAGCATTGCCTCTCACACAGTCCTTACCCACGATGCAGAGGTGAGAAGTGGAGAGAGAATGGCATCAGCAGGAGCTACTGGGTGAGTAAAGTTGGTCCCAGCAGGACGCCTCTCCACCTGAAGATTTAGTATTCTAGGGAGCCACCAAACAGCCCTTGTAGAGCAGAGTGGGTTGTTTGAACATTTCAAATTTTGCAAAGCCACTTAGTGTGACAAAAAAAACTCTCCCAAGAGGCATATTTGAGATCTGGAGGGCAAGGATAAAGAGGGAGAAGCCCCACCTCAGCTCCACTCTCCAGACAAGGGAGAAGGATGGACTCACTGTATGAGGAAATCTGGTATTTTACCTGCTACAACCTAGACAGGGCTACAATGGGAAAAAATGGGTGATTTGAAAGAACTCCCTAAGGGATTCTTTTAGGTTCCTTCTGCTCTTACCCATGGACTTGTCATTCATTTTGGAGTGGAAGAAGTATGGGTTCTAAACTGGAAACTATAATCTACCACTTGCTAGCTGGTGAGTTTGCACCAGGTGTTTAATCTCTCTCGACTTCTGCTTCCACATCTGTAAAATGCATGATAACAACATCCCTCTTCAGAGGATTCTCATGAGGACTCAATGAAATAATAGAAGTAAAACACCCAAAGCATGATGAAGCCTCAATGAATGGGGAGAGGGGTTCTCTTCTGTCCTCTCTTCTGTGCCTCACTCTTCTCAGATATACAATGAGACTTTGAACACGTCCTCAGAAACCCAAAAAGGCAAAGGCCCTTTGAACTTCAGACTTCTGAAGCTCAAATTCTAACCATGCTCTAAAGCCAGGACTAGAGAGAAAAGTGGGCTTTCTGAGGCCAATTCTCATGTTCTTAAGATTTTGGGGGGAAATTGTAAGGCCATGGATACTAGTCATTGATAAAAGAATTATTGGCACACCATGGAATAGAGCACCCACACTCATCCAATGGGGGGAAGAAAGAGCCATTTAAGTAAATAATCTGTTCCTTTTCTTCTCCATGTCCCCATAGCTCCTCTCCACGACCCCTTCCTCCATACACATGTGAATATTTAGGAAAATGGGCGTGGCGCTTTCAGTCCTTTCAGGAACCAGACACCTTCCAAACCAATGCAACCAGGTGGTGGACATCACTATAAAGTGAGAGGATTGGAGTAAATGTCCTCTAAGCTCCTTCAGCCCTGATCTGGTTGTAAGTATACACTGGCTTACACAAGCTGCTTGTAGGCAAGGTTTGAACCTTGTACTTTGACTATGTCACCCTTAGATCTGATTATTGTGCTTTCCATATGTGTGCACAAAACTCGACGACTGATAAGTGGAAAAAATTACAACTAATTGGGCCAGATAGGCAATTCTCACTGGCCCCAAGGTCTTCAGAACCATGGACAGATCCTGCCCCCCAAGAGGAAGTTGGTCGAGAAGACTCACAAGGGGGAAAAAACCAAAAACCAAAAACCAATACAAGAATGTCAGGGGCTAGAAGAGACCAGAGAGATTTTCTAAATTTAATTAATCATTTTAGAGATGGGAAAACTGAGACCCAGAGAGGAGGAAGGACTCTTCTGAAGTCATACAGTGACCAAGTATGTTCTTATGACTCCCAGACCTTTTTCTCATAACTCAACAAAGAATACAAAGTCCAACAACTTCAACTTGGTAAAGGGAGATGATGTTTCTATGTTTGTTCCCAATTTGAGCTTTTCTGCTCCAAATGACAAGGAAAAGGACAAGAGAATCCTTCTCTCGAGGTTTCTTTGTGATAGTCTCTGTCAAACAAATTTAGAAAGTAAGAGTTTCAGTCCTGATCATGAAATTGTACACACACACACACACACACACACAAATCAATATATTGGGTTCCCTGAGGGTGACTCATCTCCCTTCAAGAGAAAGGCCACCTGAGGGCAGAGACCTTCCTCTTCCCCCCCCCACCAGCATCAAGTTGAATACTCTTCTTCAGTCATCTTTCTGCATTTGAACTTTATATTTTCCCCTTTCAGCCCCCTTAACTCCTTTAGACCAGCCCCTGCTAAGACAAGCATACTATCTTCCTCACCAGCCCAAGAATTCCCTATGGGATGCAGCCACGGTGTCTCTTTGGGGTGAGTACTCCTTCCCATTGGGAGCTATGCCTCCCTCATTGGGCTCATATCCCCACAGGACAGGGACTGGTCTATCCCAGTAGGCAGAGCCTGGTCTTTTCCTCTTAGGCAGAGCCTGGTCTTTTCCTCTTGTTCCTCAATACTTAGGATGATAGTATAAGCCCAGAGGAATGGGGGTAATTATAAGAAAACTATACTCGGGCCAGGAGTCCTTTCAGGAACCAGACACCTTCCTAAAAGTGTGAAGAAAGTGCAACAGCCAGGAGTCTGAAATCTCTCTCACTACATTTTTTACAGGTTCACATCCTACCTCCCATTCTCCTCATCCCAGCCAGAAACATCTTCATTAATCAGTGCATCCAATAACAGGAAAGCATCTGGGAACTTTGGTGATAAGCTGCTAATTGGGGTCTGTGGCTTGGAGGGAGGGGTCAAAGAAGGAGGAGTTATTGTGCTACAGAGGAATTGTTCAGGTTTCCTTACACACTGGAGCCCTGAGACTGGGCTGTCTCTTTGCCCCCTTCCTGGCGTCAGTCACATGTCTGCCAAACTAGAATCAATAGCCAGAGGACTCGGTGTCTGAAGGTGGTAATGATGAGGTCCTGAGAGGCAAGAAGACTCCACTCTACTTCACTAATGACAAAGGTCAACCCAGGTGCCTGGATATCCCTCCAAGCTATTCATTGTTCTCAACTTTGGGTTGGGGAGGGAGCCCCAAAACTCTCACCTCTTCAGTGCAGAAAGACAGCACTAAAAGGGACTTTGGACATCATCTAATCAAATCTTCTCATTTTACAGATGGGTAAATAAAGGCCCAGAGAGATTCAAATGGCAATTTAGCATCAACATTCATCTCCAAAAATCAGAACTTCCAACTCCTGAGCCACAGAGAGGCATCATGGTAAAGTAGAAAAGGCTCTGGATTCAGAGAGGACTGGTGTCTAAATCCTGACTCTGCCACCTGACATGCTGTGTTCTTGGGCAAATCACTAAACCTCTCTGAGCTTGTTTCTTGGTGATGATGGGAACTGTGGGGATTTAATGAGATGGCATGTGTGGAAGAGCTTAATATATAACAGACAATCGAAGAAGGGAATTCTCTTTCCCCAGTCTGCATTTCCTGCACAGCTCCTTCTCAACCCCATCAGCAAATCTGTTCTCCCCGCCGGCCTATAGGGCCTCTGCCCTCATCTTTCCTGCCACCATCTAAGTGCCCCCAACTCCCTCCCCACAGAGTAAGTTGGGGAAGGAGAGTTCTTGAGTCCCTTCTGAGCTCTCTCCCTCCCTGCTTCACTCTTTTTTGTCTTTCCACCCATCTTTGAGGGGTAGCAGAGGTTCTAATACAACCAAGTGGAGGCAGGGAGCAGAACAAGGTGGGAAGAAACCGGCAAGGTTGGCAAGCTGGCCTCTTTGTTCCTGGAAAATGAGTGCAATTTCCATTCCTTTCCATGGGAAGCTGGGTTCAGTGAGACAGCAGCAGCTAAGGTGTTGCCGTGGTGAGTAATGGCCCCAGCAATGGCTCTGCCCTCCACTTGTACCTCATGTCCCAAAGGTGAACTGGGGGCCAATGACCCAGGGGGAGTGACAGCTTCAACTCAGCCCCAGCACGCACACCAGCCCCTCAACCCTCTGCAGTATTTCTTTCCTCCCGGTAGTCCCCCAAACCTGGTCTCAGGAGAAGCAGCCAGAGCTCATTTGATCCAGTGCACCAGGGGAAGACGGAGGCCCAGAGAGGGGCAGGGTCTCACCTGAAGGCACACAGCTGCTCAGAATGCTTAGGCCTCTGAGCCATAGGCCCTCCCTCCTGCAGAGGCTGTGAGACTTTCTGACATTCCCCGGGGCCCTGCCGCTAGCCTGTGTGCTTATCTACAAAGGAAAGAATGAAAACCCAGACAGACCTAAATTGAATGTTAGCTTACTAGCTATGTGACCTTGGGAAAATTACCTAACCTCAATTGTCCCATCTGTAAAAGGTGACAATGATGGTATCTCTGCTGCCGTTAAAGGATTGATGGGTCAGCATATTTAAAGTGTTGCCTTCTCAAGCTCTTCCAAAATATAGCAGAGGGAGGAACACTCCCAAATTCATTCTACGAGACCGCCATCACCCTGATACCAAAACAAAAGATGTCACAAAGAAAGAAAACTACAGGCCAATATCACTGATGAACATACATGCAAAACTCCTCAACAAAATACTAGCAAGCAGAATCCAACAGCACATTAAAAGGATCATACACCATGATCAAGTGGGGTTTATTCCAGGAATGCAAGGATTCTTCAATATACACAAATCAATCAACGTGATACACCATATTAACAAATTGAAGGAGAAAAACCATATGATCATCTCAATAGATGCAGAGAAAGCTTTTGACAAAATTCAACACCCATTTATGATAAAAACCCTGCAGAAAGTAGGCATAGAGGGAACTTTCCTCAACATAATAAAGGCCATATATGACAAACCCACAGCCAACATCGCCCTCAATGGTGAAAAACTGAAAGCATTTCCACTAAGATCAGGAACAAGACAAGGTTGCCCACTCTCACCACTCTTATTCAACATAGTTTTGGAAGTTCTAGCCACAGCATTCAGAGAAGAAACAGAAATAAAAGGAATCCAAATCAGAAAAGAAGAAGTAAAGCTGTCACTGTTTGCAGATGACATGATACTATACATAGAGAATCCTAAAGATGCTACCAGAAAACTACTAGAGCTAATCAATGAATTTGATAAAGTAGCAGGATACATAATTAATGCACAGAAATCTCTGGCATTCTTATACACTAATGATGAAAAATCTGAAAGTGAAATTAAGAAAACACTCCCATTTACCCATTGCAACAAAAAGAATAAAATATCTAGGAATAAACCTACCTAAGGAGACAAAAGACAAAAGACCTGTATGCAGAAAATTATAAGACACTGATGAAAGAAATTAAAGATGATATCAATAGATGGAGAGATATACCATGTTCTTGGATTGGAAGAATCAACATTGTGAAAATGACTATACTACCCAAAGCAATCTACAGATTCAATGCAATCCCTATCAAACTACCACTGGCATTTTTCACAGAACTAGAACAAAAAATTTCACAATTTGTATGGAAACACAAAAGACCCTGAACAGCCAAAGCAATCTTGAGAACGAAAAACGGAGCTGGAGGAATCAGGCTTCCTGACTTCAGACTATACTACAAAGCTACAGTAATCAAGACAGTATGGTACTGGCACAAAAACAGAAATATAGATCAATGGAACAGGATAGAAAGCCCAGAGATAAACCCACGCACATATGGTCACCTTATCTTTGATAAAGGAGGCAAGAATATATAGTGGAGAAAGACAGCCTCTTCGATAAGTGGTGCTGGGAAAACAGGACAGGTACATGTAAAAGTATGAAATTAGAACACTCCCTAACACCATACACAAAAATAAACTCAAAATGGATTAAAGACCTAAATGTAAGGCCAGACACTCTCTAACTCATAGAAGAAAACATAGGCAGAACACTCTATGACATAAATCACAGCAAGATCCTTTTTGACCCACCTCCTAGAGAAATGGAAATAAAAACAAAAATAAACAAATGGGACCTAATGAAACTTAAAAGCTTTTGCACAGCAAAGGGAACCATAAACAAGACCAAAAGACAACCCTCAGAATGGGAGAAAATATTTGCAAATGAAGCAACTGACAAAGGATTAATCTCCAAAATTTACAAGCAGCTCATGCAGCTCAATAACAAAAAAACAAACAAGCCAATCCAAAAAGGGGCAGAAGATCTAAACAGACATTTCTCCAAAGAAGATATACAGATTGGCAACAAACACATGAAAGAATGATCGACATCATTAATCATTAAAGAAATGCAAATCAAAACTACAATGAGATATCATCTCACACCGATCAGAATGGCCATCATCAAAAAATCTAGAAACAATAAATGCTGGAGAGGGTGTGGAGAAAAGGGAACCCTCTTGCACTGTTGGTGGGAATGTAAATTGATACAGCCACTATGGAGAACAGTATGGAGGTTCCTTAAAAAACTAAAAATAGAACTACCATATGACCCAGCAATCCCACTACTGGGCATATACCCTGAGAAAACCATAATTCAAAAAGACACATGCACCCCAATGTTCATTGCAGCTCTATTTACAATAGCCAGGACACGGAAGCAACCTAAGTGTCCATCAACAGATGAATGGATAAAGAAGATGTGGCACATATATACAATGGAATATTACTCAGCCGTAAAAAAAAACCAAAATTGAGTTATTTGTAGTGAGGTGGATGGACCTAGAGTCTGTCATAAAGAGTGAAGTAAGTCAGAAAGAGAAAAACAAATACCGTATGCTAACACATATATACGGAATCTAAGAAAAAAAAAAAAGGTCACGAAGAACGTAGGGGTGGACTTCCCAGGTGGCGCAGTGGTTGAGTGCCAATGCAGCGGACGGGTTCGTGCCCCGGTCTGGGAAGATCCCACATGCCACGGAGCGGCTAGGCCCGTGAGCCATGGCCGCTGAGCCTGTGCGTCCGGAGCCTGTGCTCCGCAACGGGAGAGGCCACAACAGTGAAAGGCCCGCGTACCGCCAAAAAAAAAAAAAAGAACCTAGCGGTAAGACGGGAATAAAGACACAGACCTACTAGAGAATGGACTTGAGGATATGGGGAGGGGGAAGGGTAAGCTGTGACAAGGTGAGAGAGTGGCATGGACATATATACACTACCAAACGTAAAATAGATAGCTAGTGGGAAGCAGCCGCATAGCACAGGGAGATCAGCTAGGTGGTTTGTGACCACCTAGAGGGGTGGGTTAGGGAGGGTGGGAGGGAGGGAGACGCAAGAGGGAAGAGATATGGGACCATATGTATATGTGTAACTGATTCACTCTGTTATAAAGCAGAAACTAACACACCATTGTAAAGCAATTATACTCCAATAAAGATGTTAAAAATAAATAAATAAATAAAGTGTTGCACACAGTGCCTGGCACACGGCAGGCACTTAATAATGCATGAGTTCCCTCTCAGCCCCATTCTCAGACCCTGTGCGGGTTTCCACTCTCCATTTCTTCCCCGGACATTGCCAGGGAGCAAGAATACCCAGGTGAGGCTCACAGCCAGTGTGTCCTCCTCCCCATGTTGAATGGCCTCTAGAGGGAATTAAAGTCCAGAAGTGGGAAATCGTGTTTCCAGAGGGGCCCAGGAGTCCCTCAGGCCTGGGTTCCTACGCAAGGTAAGAGAAGCTTGTTCTGGGTCATGTCCCAGCCTTGAGTCTGAGCACATTTGATCTGGGTGGAATAAGCTAACTTTCTGCATCTGCCCTGCTCCCAACCACCTCCAGGCTCTCGGAAGGGCCCCCGAGCTCTGGGTCTGCACATGTGATCTGCATGGGCATGGCTGAAATGATGCCCATTTGCAGAACCAGAGGAGGACTTGATTGGGAAGAGCACAGAGGAGCCCCTGAGGGGCACAGGGGGAGATTTCTGAAGATCCTCCCCACTCTACATTCCCCCATCACATTCACAGGCAGGTGTACACACCTGCTTGGAGACATGCTACAAGCTGCATCCTGCTGAGTGTGTTGATGGGGGCTGCCTGCAGGGGAGTAGGTGAGTGGGAGAAGACCCCCCTCCTGACTCATGGCCAGTGCTTCCCATCACTCTGTGTGTCCCCTCTGGGACTCGTCCCACCCAGGGAGGGACATCCAGAGTCCCGGTTCTCATCTCCGAGTCTCTTGGCAGATGGCAAACCCAAAAAGGGTCAACCAACATCACCCAGGCTGGAAGCGGCAGATGTACGGCTCGCAGCCATGATTTCTGAGTCCAAATCCAGTGCCGTTCCCAATGAAGTACAGCACGCACACAAGAACACACATGCGTGCCAGGCCCACACACGCCCTCACCAGCACGTGGGAGCGTGTGGCCAACATTAAGGGCTTACTCTTGCCAGGCCCTAAAGGGTTATTAAGTCAAGTTGAACCCTTTCAACACCTGTAGGAGGTAGGTACCCATTGTCCCTATTTTTCAGGTAAGGAAACTGAGGCACAGAGACGTTAAGTAACTATTCAAGGACAGAGTTAGAGCCTAAAGATGGATCTTGAGAAGGCTGGCTTCAGAACCAACCTCTTAATTGCTCTGTTATGTCTGCCGTACTGGCTGGCCCTTTGCACAAAAGGACACACACTCTCTCTCTCTCTCTCTCTCTCACACACACACACACACACACACACACACTGGGAGCCACTGGAGAGAGGCTGGTTTGGGCCCTAGAGCTGACCCCCTTCCTGGGAAATATGCAGAAATAACTCTCCCCATGATCCCTCTCCCCTGCCCAGCCCACTCAATGAGAAAAAAGCCACCCACCATTCCCCTCCCTTGCCCCACCGCCATCTCCCTAAGGCCCCATCTCCTTGGTCCCCCAGGGACCTCGATTACATTGCAAAGATGTCCTGGCAGTCAGGAGGCAAGAACAGAATGAAATATAAGTAACATCTTATTAGTAAAGGACATCTGAGCCTCTAATTAAAATTTGCCTAATGACCCAACTTCTCCATCATTTTCGCTCTCAGAGACATTAATTTAAGGTGACAGGTACTTAGGCAAAGGGAAAATTAATTTTTCCTTTAAAAAATTAAAGGGAAAAAGTGTGGCCTGCTCCCTTATTTATTGATTTCTCATTAAAATGTTTATTTTTCAAACTTCCTCCCACTCTTTCCCAATAAAACCTGACGTGGAGAATAACTCAGTGAAGGGAAGAGGGGTAGAAGGAAAATGTCATGGAGGTGGGCAACCGGGGGCACCCACATGCCCTAGGGGGAGCGGGCAAGCTGCTGTGCTGGGCAGGGCTGGGTGGTCTCTCTGCCTAGGACCCTGGATGGTCACTGAGAAGCTGGCTATTGGTGCTGGGATTCAGGGGAAACCTGTTTTTATCCAAGCTGTTTGACTTGGCTGAGCCAATGGTGCCTGTTTCTTCACAGAACGTATGGTGGGCACCTCTCCCTCAACTCCAGGCTGCAGTCTTGCTTTCTGCCTGGGCATAATTCCCTGGGCAACAGGCTGCAGCCTAGAATACGCTCTGCGGGTGCAGGGACCCAGTGTGAGATGCCCAGGGAGGCAACCGTGGTCTGTCTACAGGACCCCTGTCCCTGTTCTCGGCCTCCTGACTCCCCAGGTCTCTAAGGACCGAGGAGGGCTATGAGCCAGGAGTGGGGTCGTCCAGGCAGGGAAACAGGGCACATCCTGGATGATATTCCAACCTCAGAATATACAGTCTGCACAAACCCATTGGGGATTGGTCTAAAGAACATAGAAACATTTCCCTCCCCTTATGTATTAGTTTGTGTCCAATAATCTCCTCTTCAGGCTCCCTGGTGCTTTCTGCCTCTGCCCCGGGGGGCTTATCCCATCTTCCTCTGCATTTCCACATCCTCCCCAGGAGCTTTCTGCCCCACCCCAGTCCCCAAATCCTTCTGCTGCTCTGTCCTCATTCTTCAGGATGTTAGCTTTCAACCAGGGGTTCCTGGTAGACTAAGGAAAACAGGGGCAGGAAGAGGAGAGGCGAGGAGGAAAGAGGGTCCTCCTTTCTAGAGACCAGAAGTCTTGTTTCTACGTTACTAACTTCTGTCTCTGTCTCTGTCTCTGTCTCTCTCTCTGCCTCTCTTCTCTTTGTCATCCTCTCTCTCTTTATTTCCCCCTCTAGCGACATGACTGCTGCTGGGAAATCTGTCAGGTTTTGCTTCCTGGGGAGCTGAGGAAGGCTTTTCTAGCAATTAGGCCAAGGCCTCTGATCCGAGAGATCGCTGAACACCTGGCCAGCAATAACTCGGTCCACTGAGCTCCGCAGGGAGGCAGGGGGAGGGAGAGGGCCGTAATGGGGGCCTCCCTCCATCTCCTGGTCAAGGGAAGGCCAACCACAGGAAGGGCTGGGGAGGGTGGTGGATGCTACTGTGGGCATATGGGCCTCAAAAGTCCTTCCCCACAGGCCACCTTTCCAAGGGCCACTGGCCCCGCTCGGCCCCCACCAGCCCCCCTGAGCGGCAGTTCCCATCACACAAGGGCCAGGAAAGAAGTCAGTGGTGAGGCCATGGGCAGGAGGAGGCATGTGTGCAGGGCAGAGTAAAGAAAATGGGATTTGGAAGCAAAAGACCCAAGGCCCAACTTCACCCTTTCCTTCCTATGTGATCTTGAGTACATCACTTCACGCCTTTGGGCCTCACTGGCCTCGGAAGTAAAATGGGAATGTTAATAACACCCACCGCCGAGGGCCCCTGGGAGGGGCAGAGGAGCAAGTGGACAAAAACTTGCTTTGGAAAGTGACACAGGACCCCCTCCGCCGCATCTGCCATCGCTGCCACCTTTCCACCCACAGACTGGGGAGAGCTGCAATTCCACTAATGCAAGGAAGAAAAAAATGTGTCAGGGTTTTAAAGATGCCTGTTCATCTTGCTTTGCATACATTTGCATATTGAGTTCAAGAGGCTCGTCCTAATTCTGAGGATGGAAAATAAAATAAATTAACGAACGCAAGATTAACAAATGTGACTCCTGCAGATATTGTCTCCCAGGCTGTTCCGGGCTTGACACCTGGCAGACAAAGAATGTTCTCAAGGCAGTCAACCTTTGATCCTCTCTGGACCCTGCCTCTCTGACCCGCACCCAGAGGTCAGTGCTGGGGGAGCTGGAGGTGGGGAGCTCGGAAAGTAGGGGGCCAGACCCAGACCCCAGGGCAAGGAGTGCCCCTCAGTTTGCTCCACTGTGAACTTGCAGTGCAGGATGTAGTTGACAAGAGCATGCGCTCTGGACTACACTGCCCAGGTCTGGATGCCGGCTCTGCCACATGCAGCTCTGTGGCCTTGGGAAAGTCACGGAACCTCTCTGTTCTTCGGTGCCCTCGAGAGTCAAACGGAAAAAATTGTGACACCGACCCTATAGGATTAGTGTGAGGACAGAATGAGTTAATGTATATAAAGTACTTAGAGCTGAGCCCTGAATAGGCAACTGCTTGGTAAGTGTTCATTGGTGTTACTATTTTTATCATCACCCTCACCCCCATCATCATCATGTGGTAGAGGCCTTCATCCACTGTGTGGCTGGGAAAATCCCCTAACCCTTTTGGCCTTTGTTCCCCGAAGGGACTGGCCCAGGCCCCCTTCAAACTGTGACACAGCAGATAGGACTGAGTAGCTCCCAGCTTGCTCCAAGGCTGCCTGAGAACAGACTCCAAGGCATCTTGTCATATGCAAAGCACATGTAAAACACATGCAAATTACCATCTCCCTTGTACTCCTCAGCTCTTACAAATAGGAAGGGACCTAGGGGCCATCCCTGTGCAGGCCAGGGAGCTGGGACACTGCCCAGCCACCTGGGAAGAGTTTGGTCTTCCTGCTTCCACCTCTGCCCACACTGCCCCCACCCTGCCACCCTGGCCACCTCACCCTCTGCCTGGACTGGCCTGGGAATCCCTCACCATCTGGGAGAAGGCACTGAGCAGCAGATCGCATATCACCAAGGTGTACATTTGCCTTGCGCTGGGCCCTTCACCCACTTTTTCACATTTCTCCCTCACTGCTGGGAGGGTGGTATCAGGACGCCCACTTTACAGATGGGAAGACTGCGGCTCAGAATGAAGCAACCTGTAAGAAGTCACCCTGCAGGAAAGGTGAGCCGGAGTCCGGAGACTCACTATGCTGGGATTCCTTCCCTTGGGCTATAGCTCCAGGGTGGAGAAAGGAGAAGAGGTGGAGAGAACCATGTCAGCCCATTTCCCTCCCCACCCCACCCCCCCACCCCCCCACGCCCCACCCCGGCCTTAGTGCCCCTAAGGCAGCGAGGCTTCCCTGCTCAGGACGCTGGCACCGGTAATCGAAGAGGATCGATGTGGCTGTCTGCCAGGAGATTTCTGGAGCCCCAATGATTGATGGTGTCTGAGAGTCACCACTGAGGGCCACCCCCATGACCATGATCCCTGACCCACTTAGAGTGGGCTTCTCCACCTTCTCTGGATCCAGCCCAGCACCTGGATTGCAGAGGTTGCTAAACTGGGTCAGGGGTTGGAAATCAGATACCTATGGTCAGGTGCTGCCAATTCCCAGGAAGAATTCTCTCCCTTCCCAAATCCCAGAGGGGCCAGGCCATGGGCTGGGGAGAAGGTTAGGAGGGAAATGATGACGCTCTCGACCACCAGTCCAGTGTCCAGGCTTCCCCCGGGCCCCTCCTCAGGCTCCCCTTGGTCAGCAGCAGCCCCGCTCTGCTGGCCCCCTGCCCACACGCCACAGTCACAGCCTCAGCCGCCATCTCCATCTTCTCCTACCCTCTATGGCCCCTGCTCAGCCAGAGGCCCATTAAGTTGATTAAGAGGCACATTCCAGAATGAAGGAATGCATTTCAGTCCCTAGAGGACCCTCCTCCTTCCCTCTCCCTCCTGTTCCCCTCCTCCTCCTCATCCTCTGTCAAGCCCCTCCCCTGCCCACCCTGGCCCTGTCACTCACTCTAGAGATTCTAGGGACAGAGACATTGGTCACAGGGTAAGCCAAGACTGGACCAGGCTGACATTTGAGATGCGTGACTGGAGAGGGAAATAGGAATCTTTCTGCACTGATCATGTAATTTAATCCTCTCAATGGCCCTTCCAGGGAATAAGTACCCCCATTTTTTATAGATGAGGAAACTAAAACTCAGAGAGGTTAAGTGCCTTGCCCAAGGTCACCTAGCTAAGAGACAAAACCTCAGTTGTTCTGAAGCCAAGCCCTGCCCTTCTGGGAAGCTGGTTCAACACAGAGATTCCTGAGCCCTCTCCCAGAGATGCTAGGCCTGGCTGGGGTGAGGCCCAGGGATCTGTATTTAACAACCATCTTTAGTAGTTCAGATTTGTATATAGGTTTAGAAATGACTTTATTAACCCAAATTCTTCATTTTACAATGTGAAAACTGAGACCCAGAGAGGGTATGTGATTGATCCCAGGTCACACAGCAAAAGGCCAAAGTAGATAAGACCTAAGTCCCAGCTCACTTTCCACTTGGAGAACCATTAGCAGTCCCAGGCCTCCTCTGGCACCACCCGACCCTCATCTCTACCTCCGCTTCCCATGGAGTAACCAAATGTGGAAAGTCAGGGCAGGGCCTTCCACAAGAAAGGGGTAGCTGATGACTCCACACCCCTTCCTTCTGGGCCTGGCATGGATGTGATGGGTGGAAGTTCTTTGCCCTCTCTGGGCCTCATTTCTTCCATCTGCAACTTGAGATGTGCCCTTTCTGCCTCCTGGAGAGGAGAAGGAAACCCCCTGGATGGCAAGGAAGCGGCTTGACTTTGACAAATCATCACACCTTCCTTGTGGCTATTATCCCCTGTGGATGGAGGCAACAGGTCAGGGCCTAGCGATGACAGCAGGGTGACCAACCACCCCGGGGTTTGCCAGGACTTTCCCCACTTTAGCATTGAAGGTCCCACATCCTCGGTTCTGGGAAAAAAACAGACTGTTGGCCACTCTAGACAATAAGCCACACATTCTGGGTCACACAGCATGAGTCCCCACAGCCTCCTTCTCCTCCCTCTTCCAGGAGTTCTTTTACTTTTTAAGGTGAGGAATAGGTAGTGGCATCCAGGTCTTCAAACTACTAATGACAATAAATAACAACAATAATAAGGTAATGTTTCTTCAATTCTAAGATGCCATTGATTTTAAGTTAAAGTCAAGTTAACAGTTTTTCAGGGGCAGAAGGAGACCTACATTATAATACCTTATATTACATTACATTATGTGCAGAATGCCTCCTGATGGCAAAACTAAAATGTTGGAAAGATAACGGGGAGCCTTTCAATTAAGGAAATACGGTCATGGTAATAACCCTAATATATGCACAGCCCAACACACGTAGCCCTTGTCCATTGACAGAGCACCACGAGGTATGGCAGATGTTACCGTTCTCTCCACTGCAGTGATGAGGAAACTGAGGCTTAGGGAGGGCATACGCCCTCCCAGGGATCCCCCAGCTAAACACAGGCAAAGGTCTGTCTGTCTTGTGGAAGCACAGACCACTCACTCCTTGAGGCTCCCAGGAGCAGACACTCAGCCAAGGAGGGTGGAGTCGGGGGAGGCTTCCTGTATGCTTCTGGGGATTAACAGCATTAGCTCCAGCCCCATATAACACCCATGGCCTCATAATTTATATTGTGGTTTTCATTACTTCCCTCCTCCAAAGGCTTGTTCAGTAAATTACCATTTTTATGAATTCCAAAGTGCTCTGTGGAGGGCAGAGCTCCACCTGGCTCTGACTGTCGTGGAGAGGACAGAGGGGCTGGAGAAAGGGTTGGGGAGTGGGGGGTCTCCCAGGTCCTGCATGCCAGGGGCTGGACAGCTTGCTTACCATGAGGTGGAGGAAACACAGCAGGCTTGGCAGATACCAGCCTGGGATCAAGTCACAGTTTCTCCCCACATCCTGGCATTGGGAGCTTGGGCCTCACTTCTGCATCTGTAAACGTGGGAGGGATCAGATGTCTTTTGTGGATGGTGTGAGAAGTAAACGAGGTGATAGGAGTAACATACCTGGCACCTCGTAGTTATAACAAATGCTGTTTTCCTGCCTTGCTTATAACCACCTCCTTGCTCCTCTCAGGTAAGTCAGTGAGTCGCCCCCTCCTCTAGGGAGCCTCTCAGGATTGCCCCACTTCAGGCCTCCTTCTCTTCTGCTCTTAATCCTTCTCAGCAATATAAGATAGATCAATACTTGCCAATATGGAAGATCTCCAGCGTATATCCTGAAGTTAAAAAAGCAAGATGTAAACCAATTTGTAGAGTATGATTCCAATTTAATACAATATATTGTTATATGTATGAGTATATAGAGATATATCTGTATACGCACAGAAAAATCAGTAAGTAGATTTCACAAATGGTTCACAGCTTGTGAAACCTCTGAGTGATAAGACAATGTTGGGGCAGCAATTTTATTTTTGTGCAATTTTATGTAGTGGGACAGAGGTAATTTTTACCTTGCAGTAGGTATTTTTAATATATTTTTCAAGTTAAAAACGAAAAGAAAAGATTCAGAATACATCCTCCCCTGAAGAATACAAAATCCCCATCTCCTCTTTGCTCTAGGAAGATGCAGCCAGAAGTTAGATGTTGATGGTCCGGTGCCATGGATTCGGAAGCCAGAAATTTCAAGGGGAATGCTTTGCTCTCAAGTGAACGAGACTCTGGGCCCTGTTCCCCCGCTCCTACCCTTCTTCTGTCTCTGCCCCTCAGCCCCACCCCCACTAGACGCCTAACCCTGTCCTCCCCGGAGACATGCCTAGTGAGCGCTGCATGTCAGAGGACCTGTCTGCACACCCTTGGGTCTCTCTTGGAGGGGGACTGAAAGCCAGTTAGGAACTAGAGCTGTTTCCTTCACCATTTTGATGATGCACCTGTTCCCACTGCAGTCACCATGGCAACACAACTGCACCAGGGGGCACTGCCCAGGAAACAGACTGCCTGGAAACAGTGCTGAGGATGGGCAGGGTCCGATCAGAAACAGCCCCTTCCCCTCTTTCTGAGGGGGAAGCGAAGACAGGAGAAGCCAGGCAAGAGAGATGGCCCTCCAGCAGGAGTGGGGAAGCCCAGCAAGCATCTCCTCGCCCACTATGTAAAGAGACAACAGCAGAGGGTCGTCAGGACCACTTTGGGTCTTGCAGTCACTGCTCTGTCTGGAGAAGGGTAGCCCAGAGACAGGTTAAGAGCTTTGGCTCTGGAGCAGACAACCTCAGCTGGTCAATAAGCTCTATCACAAATGTTGGCATCTCCCTGTGACTCAGTTTCCTCATCTGCGTAAAAGAGGGATAATAGAAGTACCTGCCTCTCCTGGTTCTTGTGAGGAATAAATACAAGTCTGCTTAGAGAGTATAAACACAATACACGTCAGCTCTTGTTATTAAAGTGCCTGGCACATAGTAAACACTCAATAAGCATGCTAATTATTAATTCCTCCTCATCCTGGTAGATTCCAGACAGCCTGCATCCTCAATTGACCCTCAACAATTATTTGTTGACACACACTCTGCCAAGCTTTGTTCTTGGCCCGGGGGATACAAGATTTAATAAAAATAATAATTCTTCTTTGTGGACCTCACAGACGAGGGGGTTGTGGAAACCCATAGAGAGACGATGTGACTCTGTGACCTGTGCTAGATGGAAGCAAGAGCAGACTTGGGGGAAGCTTGTCCTGAGGCAGTAACACCTGAGCTCAAGTTTGATTAAGACACTGGCCAGGGAGAGAAAGGCATTCCAGGCAGGGAACAGCATATGCAAAGGCACAGAGGTAAGCAGGAAACAGCAAGTTGCACTTGCAGAATGGCAAGGAGGGTGGTGCAGTTGGAGTGGGAACTGGGTATGGTGGAGTCGAGAGCCCAAGGCTGGAAAAGTGGGCACGGAGCAGGTGGTAAATGGCCTTGAGTACCAAGTGAGAGTTTGGATGTCCCCCTGAGGATGGGGAAGAGCCCTGGAGAGTCTCTAGCAGGGGAGGACAGAAGGATACCTGGAGAGGGAGTGGGTGGAGGTAAGGGGGGTATCAGGAGGGTCACCGGATCAGGGCAGAAGCCATGGAAAGAGTGGGAGGGGCAGGAAGGCCTCCTGCCCTCTTCCCACGACACCATGTGGGGCTCATAGCCCCACTGGCTCCTCTCTGCAGCCTCATCCCAAGGGGATGCAGGATGTGATCTGAAGAACTGGCCAAGTCTTAGTGCCTGGAGCACTTTGTCAGTTCCTCCTAGGTCTCCTGGTAACTCTAATGGCCTGGCCCAAAGGGGACCTCCCAGACAGTCCGAGCAAGCACAGTGTCACCAGAACAAGTGCTGTGCCTCCCGAGAGAATGCCAGCACGGTAGACAGAGCTCAGGTCACACATGCCGTCTCATCTTTCTGTTCCAAGAAAATCCAGGCACTCAGCGGCATAGTCACACCTTGGATTTGGGGTCAGAGCTCAGATGTGCAGGAGCCTTGGAGACCCTGCTCTCTGGTTCTTGGACACCCAACAACCCCTCCATGAGGGAGTCACCCCAGTTTCCCCAGCCCATTTCTTGGGAGCCAGAAGGACCCTGAGTTCCTTGGCGGAGCTGGAGCTGCTGTGAACAGGAAATGGGGGTGGCGAAGGTTTTAGCCGGTGGGAGCCCAGTACATTCTCCCCTGAGTTTTACAGGTGAGGAAACAGAAGGCCAGTGAGGACTGACTTGCTCAAGGCTGCGAGAGGCGCTGGGTCATTTTGTCTGCCAAGCCCCTCCCCCAGCTTTCCAAAGGACCAGACGGGCAGTGCCTGCCACACCTGCCAGCGTGGAATCTCAGCTCCAACCTGACTCAGAGGCTGCCTGGACAGCCTGATCTGCTCCTGCTCTTTTGTAAAACCTTTTTTCTTTTAACCTGACCTTGAGCTCTGCTCAGCTGAGGAAATAAAGTGAGCTTTCCGAATGGCAAAAGAGAAGGGGATGAAACTCAGTGCGAGGAGCAAGGTTCAGCCGTTTCAGGTTCCTCATAAGCCCAGGATTTTACCCATTTCCAGCGGGGCTCAAAACAGAAGGGGTTTGGAACACAGCCCTAGAAAGAGACATCACTCAACTGAGAAATTAAGAGAAGACAAGGACAGGGGATTAGGGACAAAGGGACCACCAGCTTATAAAGCCTGGACCTGGGAACATCCTCTTTTAAGCAGCAGCCTGTTTTAACTTGAGCCCTCCTGAGTTTCCACAGGTCTTCCCCAGCCCCACTGGAAGTGAATTAATGAAGCAAGAAGGGAGGGAGGAAGGAAGGAGGAAGGGGAGGGAGGAGAGGCCCCTCGCACTAGACTGTGAGGTCCTGAAGAGGAGAATCTTATTCCTTGTCGAGTCCTCAGTATCAAACACAATAAATTGCCTTTAATTGAAGTTCAATAAATATGTGTCACAATAGAAGAAAGAAGCAAGTGTTTATTAAGCACTCACTGTGAATGAGGCTCTCTGCTAGGAGAATTCACGTATCTTGCCTCATGTTAGCAACACTTCAATATGCTCAGAGAGCTGTGGCTGTCCCCACCTTGCAGCTGAGGACACTGAGGTTCAGAAAGGTTAACTTCATCTCCTAAGGCCACACAGCTTTTGAGGGGCAGAGCTGGGATTCACACCGGGGCAGCCTGGCTCTGAAGCCTGGGTTTGCTCCTCCTCACCTGTTACCCACAGAGTGGAGGAGCTGTGGGGTGCGGAGAGGACACGCAGCTCTGGCAGGCAGACCTCCCGGAGCAGCCCCCGGGTCTGGAATCCATGTCCTCGCACAGTTCAGCATCTACAGAGCCAGCTTCCACCTCAGCCTGGTTCCTGGAACCCGGCTCCCTGTCAATGCCTCGGTTCAGTGTTCCTGAATAAATGTTTACCGGGAAATGGAAATTTCCCAAAATGACTTTTTTCACCAAATCTGACCTTTGGGGCTTGCTTCGAAAGGGCACTGTGACTGCGGTGTGTACTGGTGGCTGGAGCACCGCACTGGAGAGACAGGGCGGGAAGGTACGGGGCCTGGGAGCATGTGCAGTGTGAGTCCCAAGCAGCCACCTCATACCCCTGTCCCAACCCTCCCTGCATTTGGCAGGTGGAGAAGCCGGGGTACAGAGGAGTGCAGGGACTTAGCCAAGCCCACCACCAGTCTGTGGGGGGCTGAGACAAAAGCACTCACCCCCTGCCACCCTCCCCTTGTGGGAGCTCCTCCTCCCACAGGCTCGGGGGCCGTTTGAGAAGCCTGGACCCTGAGCCAGTACCAACTGGTGGGTGCTGGGGAGGCCGGAATGACTGGATTAATGTCGCCTTGGTCCAGTGGATAATTATTTCTTATGGTTTGGGTCGGGGTGAGATGGCACGGCAGATGGAGAGGATGGAGCTCCAGGGACATAGTAGGTTCATCATCGTGATAAAGGGCTTAGCTTGTGCCAGGCTTTCCACATGCCATCTCACGCAACCCTCTGTTAAATGAGAGCATCACTGTCATGTTCGCAGTGAAGGCCCCGAGGCCCAGGTCACACGGCCAGTGAGTGGCTCGGCCAGGATCCGAGGTTCCCATGTCGGTGACCCCAACACCCCCCCCCCATCTCTTGGAGCTCCCTCCTCCTCCCCCGTCTAGGTCACAGTTGGTAAGGATGAAGCACAGCCCCTTCACCACACCAGGTGCCTCCAAGCACCTGGAAACGGGCTGCGCTGGGAGCGGCAGCGGGAGCAGGCTGGGAGACGTGCTGTCAGCTCCCATCTGCGTGGGTTTGATGCCTGCTTCAAGCTTCCCATTCAGGGGTGGTGATTGAAGGCACCGGAGGGGAACCGAACGTCTTCCAGGATGATGATGATTATTTGCTGGATAATGACTCTATGTCTATTCTTAAGCAGGGGGCTGGTTGTCATGTGCCCCCTCCTACGGCGACCTCAGCTCTTGACTAAGGCCTGCTGTCCATGGGCCGCCCTTCCAAGTCACAGGAAACCTCCGCTGAAACCCACTGGGAACATGTAGCTGGAGATCTAGGCTCGGCCTCCCTGATGGTCAGCTGGAACTCTCAGGCTGCCCTTGGTGGGTGAGCCACCAGAGAGCTCTCTCTCAGCCAACTCTGAGATCCCTCTGCGTTTGTGTCAACTGTCAGAGGCAGGGAGTTTTTTCTCAAGTTCAACCTGTGATGGGAAGGGCTAAGACACTAGCCTAAAAGGAACCCAAGTTCCAATCCTGAATCTGCCACTAACATGCTGGATGCCCACCCCTGCGTCAAAGGTGCTTGACTGGGGATTCTTTTTTTTTTTTAATTTTTATTGGAGTATAGTTGATTTTAAATGTTGTGTTAGTTTCAGGTGTACAGTAGAGTGAATCAGTTATACATATACATCTATCTACTCTTTTTTAGATTCTTTTCCCACATAGGCCATTACAGAGTATTGAGTAGGGTTCTCTGTGAAATACAGTAGGTCCTTATTAATTATCTATTTTATATGTAGTAGTGTGTATATGTCAATCCCAGTCTCCCAACTTATCCCTCCCCCCACCCTTGACTGGAGACTCTTGAAGCTCTGCCAGCTTATGGTTCAAACCCGAGACATCCTGCAGGTCATTCTCATCTGTTGCTCAGGCCCCAGAAGAGCCACATAGCCCCTTCATTGGCTTGCCCTTCCCATCTCAGTCACCATAAGACAATGAAGAGGGGGAACAATTTCTACTCCACAGCTCTTGGGGCGTCCAGCTGTTCCTGTTTATGACACTATGGTGTAGTCGAGGATGCCCCCTCCTCCCCCATAAAGAGCTGTGCCTTCCCTATTGGAATAGGGCCTCCTCCAGGCCCACAGTGGGTCTCCCCACCACCCACAAGGGACCCGTTTCCATGGAAATGCTGCTTCCCTCCATCCTCAGATCCCTCAGGACCCCTTTCACTAGGCTTAGACTCCACCTCCCCCCAGACCCTGAAGCACCAAGCTGGGTTGGAGCCTCTTAGAGCTGTACCCCCCACTGGTCATGGAGATGTCTGATCAGGGGAGCAGTGCAGAGAGACGCCCCAGACCCCACTGAAGCTCTGAAAGCCATCCAGCCCTCAGAAGAGCCCCCCTGAATCTCAGTGTCCATAGGCCAGGCTGGTAAGCAGGGCAAGAGGTCTGCACCACCCCCTCCCATCAAGACACCAATGCTCCAATTAGAGCAATGGCAGCAGCTAATGCCCACCTCCCCCCAGCCCACCTCCCTGCAGGTCAGGGCCAAAAGTGGGACATCTCCCTCCAGAGGCTCAAGAGGAGTAGGGAAAGGGATGGGGTGAGATTGGGGGCTGGCAGCAGAGGCAGCGGGCCTGGAAAGAAGGGGTCAAGGTGTTTTCCTGTGTCTCTTGCAAATTTTCTATACAGAGGGCTCCAGGGCACAAATCTCTTCCAAAGGAGCTTCCAAAACTCCTCAACATGGGCTGCCTTTGCACAGTGAGCCTGCTATTACTCTGTAGATTCTTTCAGATCAATGAAAACAGCCAAGCTTCTAAAGGTGCCTTATTTATACTTCCCATGAGATTGAGAAATCATCAATTGCCGATATTGCGAATAATCCCACCACTTTAAAGGGTGACTTTAGAGGTAGGTAGGGAGATAGGGAGGCTGATGAAATCCTGGGGAAGCAAAAGCCATTCCAGAAGCCTTGGCATGAGGCAACCCCCCTTGGCTGGCTTCTTAGAAGGATGAGGCTGGTGAGTCCCATTCTGAAATCTACCAGGTTTCTCCCCATCCCCTTCTATCGAAGACAGTTTTCCAGAAGTTTTCACATAGTAAGTCCTGAATGAAAAAGTGGGGACCCCAGTCCACAGGGCCCTTAGGAGCCAGGTCTCCAAAGACTGAGGCACCAGAGGGTACGCAAGTCTGTTTACTCCTTGGCAGAAACACAAGTTTCCCTGGCTTCAAAGAAAAGAAGCTTAAAAAGGTTTGGGCACCAAGATGCAGACATCAAAAGCCTCCTGCCCACGGCCAACCAGATGTGTTAACTGCAAATGCAGCTGAAATGTGCAGATTCAATTTCCCTTGAAATGTACCTGTCAGCCCAGAAGGGAGAGATTAGAGAAACAAGGGCTCTTTGTGGCCTACCGCATCTGCCCTCCTCCCTGGCCCCCAATCCCCCAGCCGCCCCTCCACACAGCTACTGAAATCTCTTCTTCGTTTGGTTCACTGCTCATTCTCAGGGTGTTTCGGGAAGGGAGGAGAAAGCTCCTCTGGAGACATGTCGGGGTTGAAGGCAGAGGGATCCTTATAAGGCTCTCAGATATAGAAAGTGAATTGAGGATGCTTTGCCTCTTTCATTGGAGCAAAGGGACATCTATCTAAGGATTGAAAATGACACAACCCCTACCCCATCCCAGGGATGCCCAAGTCTGGTAGGAAAGACCCAGTCCTTGCACCAGAGCCTTCAGTTTGATGGGAAAGACATGGCCCAACTGGAGAAGCAGGGTTCCCCTAGTCTGATGGGGCACAGACAATAGACAACTCATGCTTCCCAGGAGCCCCAGCCTGATAGAGGAGACATAGCTTTACCTCAGATGTGCTCCTACACTGATGGAGGGACAGCTCTGCCCAAGATCCCCCAGTCTGATGGTCGGTCAGCTTTTCCAATATCTAATAAACAATCAAACAACCAGAGATTCCCTAGCCCTGAAAATTCCCTGGATGAGCCTCTACCAGCTTTGCCATAAGCACAGACAGCTGCTGGGTGTCTGAGCACCAGATGCTCTCCTCATCTGCTTCCTGCCCAACACTGGGATCCAGGACCTCTCCCCTACTCACACTTAGAGCCTGAGCAGGGCCCAGCCTGGGTTGCCCTGCCCACTCTCACCCATTAGCCCTCCATCCACATTCCCCACCTAACATTCTGGAAAGCCTGGATTCCTAAGGCAGAAATAGTAGTGTCCACTCAGCCTGGCAACAGTCCCTGAAAGTCAGCAACAAAAGCAGTGAACATTATCGAGTGCTTATCACGTGCCAAGCACGTGCAATGTGCTGGGGAGGAAACAGCCAATAAGACACGGTCCTGCCCCTGGGGGATCCCCTGTCCCAAACACAGAGTTGTCACACAATCTGGTGCCTGCATATTGAGTGTGCCTGTATGAATCCTGAAGAAATGCAGAGGAGGGACTGATTAATTCTGTCTGGGGTCGGGGTGGGGTGGAGAGGCTTCCGGGAGGAGGGGACATGTGGCTCAAGCCTTGAAAAATAAACAGGAAGTTGCCAAGTGAGGGAGGAAGGAGAGAGAAGCATTCCGGCAGGGAGAGAAGATAAAGGCTCCAGGAAGGGACGTAGCTTGTGGCACTCAGGGATAAAGAAAGGGGCAGCCTGGTTGTACACCTGTGGCTCTCAAACTAGAGCCTGCATCACCCCCAGAGTTTCTGCTTCAGTAGGTCTGGGGTGGGGTTCAGGTGAGGCTGATGATACTTACTAGTCCAGGGACTGACTATACCTTCATGAACCACAGTTGTAAAGGACTGTGGCAAACTGTATTATTATTCCCAGTTCTTCAGTTCCTCCTTGTAATAGAATCACATATCTGCTCCTTTGGCCATGGAGCTTGCCCTCTCCTATTAGAGGAACTGGAGTATATTTCTCTGCCCCACTGGGCTTGGCCACGTGACTTGCTTTGGCCAATGAAGCGTTAGTAGACTTGCCGTGAGCAGAGACTTTAATCTCACTTATGTGGGTCAGCTTGGCGCCTTGTGCTTGTGCCATCTGGCATGGGAAGAGCATGCTTTGCGTAGTTGCTGGTCCCAGAACAAGAGCCATGTGTCACGTTCCTGAACCCAGCCTGCAGCTTGAAACAGAGCTGCCCTAGCCGACCTGAAGACTCAGGAGTGAGAAAAATAAGTGCTTGGGTTTGCGAGCCATTGAAGTCTGGGGGACTGTTCGTTATACAGCATCATCACAGCAGAAGCCTGATGAATACAAAGGCTTTGAATGACACACCAAGTAATTTGGGATCAGTACAGGGAGGAGAATAAAAGCTGAGTGTGGAGTAGGTCTAACTGGGCAAAATTGGAGGCAGGGAGGCCAGGTAGGAGGCTGTTGCCATGTTTCAGATGAGATACAGGATGAATGTCCCAATGAGCAGAGGGGAGAGGGTAGGGTATGGACTGGAGAGGCACAGAGATGCTAGAACCAAACCCACAGGACCTGATGAGTAACTGGCTAAAGAGAGGAGGAAGGCAGGAGAAGCCCACAATAACAGCCACCCTCCTGGCAGCAGGGAGGAGATGGAGCAGTTCACCAAGAACACAGACACCTTCTGTTCCACGACGCCCCAGGGAGGCCCGTCACACCTTGAAAGCCAGTACACACAGAGCTTCCCCCAGGAACCTCACCACCCACCTAAGCAGTGCCCTAGCCAGGGTGCTCACCTGGGTGAGCTGCAAATCCCCCAACCCCACTAGAGCAGCGTCTAAGAGCTGCGGGGGGACTTGCCTGGCTGAGGAACTGGAGCCTCTGCAAATTATATTGTTTTTCTTCGATCCATTTGGTTCTAAGTCAGCTGTAGAAGAGCTTCGCCCACAAGCGCTGGGCTTTTAATTTAATTGTGTGGTGCTGGGGTGTTTTTCCCACTGGCAAATACATCAAAATTGTCACATTGTAAATAAACAGCCTTCTTCCCCCACTCAGCACCCACCATCCACCATCATGCCCCCTCACCATGCACAGCTGCAACAATGGGAAGGGAAGGAGGCCCGCTAGGGGCGTGGATCCCCGAGGAAAGCAGGGATGCTCCCCTAGAAGGAAGTGAGACCTGCCTTCTGAGCTGAAGGACCTCAGGGGTAGATTCTCCTAAAACCCTCAGCCAACTATAGACCACATGGAGCCCTGGAGAGGCTCGGACACAAGCTGAGCCATTGGGGAGCATACCCGCTTGTCTGAGCCTCGGTCTTCTTATCTGGAAAAGGGTTTCATTGCAAATCAAAGTACATCATAGCTACAACCAGAACTTGTCAACTGTACACAGTTATAGTGTCGCAGTCACTGGTGTGTGCTTGGTGTTTATCCCAGCTCCACCACTTGCTGTGTGATCTTTGGCAGGTTATTTAACCTCTCTGTGCCTCAGTTTCCTTGTCTGCAAAATAGAACTAATAAAGGTGCCCGAATCAAATGACTGGGTGAGAAGTAAATATGGTACATTTAAAGCATCTAGAACAGAGCCAGTACACAATAAGGGACTGATGAATGCTAGCTATTAATGTTATATCCAGGAAGAAACTGATTCAAGAGGCACAGCCTCCCTCCGATTACTCAGCCTCTAACTCCCAAGCTGTGTTCCATGAAGAGTGAGACGCAGATACGGTTTGAGGGCCAGGAAACCACACAGCAAGAATTATTTTTGGTTGAGTTCTCGCTCTTGAAAATCAGACTCACTGTGCAATGCCACCACACACACACACACACACACACACACACACACACACACAGAGCAAGGAAAGCAAAGTTGCAGTGGTGGGTACCCCCAATGGGAGGGAATAAGTAAAGAAATGGAGACCCCACCGGCACATTCCCACAGGGCAAGAAAAAATGGAAGTCCCTCCTCTTGGGTTGAGGTGCCAACATAAAGAAAAGAACAGAAATTCACTCATTCCAGAAATATTAGTAATTCGCCCCCTACTGTTATAAGTGCTGGGAATAAAGTCGTGAGGAAAACTGACAATGCCCTTCCTTTCTTGGAATATCCCTTCTGTGGGATGTGATGGGAAAGTCCTGGGCTCTGACCTCAGGGGCCATCACTGTGGACCCC
This sequence comes from Grampus griseus, assembly GCF_964374135.1. Classification (NCBI taxonomy): domain Eukaryota; kingdom Metazoa; phylum Chordata; class Mammalia; order Artiodactyla; family Delphinidae; genus Grampus; species Grampus griseus. The sequence goes on from NC_139014.1 coordinate 57,756,578, forward strand.
ATCTTTTAAGCTTTGTCACTTTTAAGCTTTGCGATCTTGAGTGAGTCATTCAATGACCCCTCCTCACCCCAGTTTCCTCCTCAGTGAAGAGGAGATGATCGCAGCTGCTGGCAGTGTTGCCAAAAGGTACAAATGAGAGCACGTGCCTACTCAATAAATGCTGGTTTTGGCGTCTGTTATTTTAGTCCCTTAAATCTGTGCAGTGGAGTTGGCTGGTTGTCTCTCCCTCTTCCCTAAGTGATGGATGACGCTCCAGGTTTTAGCTGGGTGCACAGCCCTGCAGAATGAACTACATTTCCCAGCCCTCCCTTGCAGCTCAATCCACGCTGCTTGTGAGAAGGGGCTTGTGCACCTCGGGCTGTGCTCTTAGGAAAGGTGGCTGGAGGCCTGTAGTTCCCCTCCTCCTTTCTAACTGGCTGGAAGGCAGACCCAGTGGACATGCTGGTAAGTCATCTTGCCCGTGTCAAGTAGGGTAGCACCCTGAGGAAGGTGGAGCAGTCAGATAGAAGGGATCCCCAACACCAAGAGACCAGCCTATAAACATGAGGAAGGAAAGAAAGAAGGAAAGAAAGAGGGGGGGGGGAGAAGGAGGGAGGGAGGGAGGGAGGGAGAGAGAGAGAGAGAGAGAGAGAGAGAAAGAGAGAAAGAAAGAAAGAAAGAAAGAAAGAAAGAAAGAAAGAAAGAAAGAAAGAAAGAAAGAAAGAAAGAAAGAAAGAAAGAAAGAAAGAAAGAAAAAAAGAAAATTTGATCTTGTTCAAGCCACTGTTGTCTTAGACTTGTGGTACAGCAACTGAAGATGTATCTCAGTTGAAATAAGACTATTTTTCCTGAGTCTCCACAGCTACCACTGCAGCTTGATTGTGAGGAGTGAAAAAAACACGAGGAGAAAGGTTTTTGCATAGAGTAAAGTGATGTGCACATGCAAGCTGCTCCAGTAAAACCTGAGGGTGGAGGTAAGAATGGACCAATGGGACATTAAGTATGAAGAGACTGCGTTAGTGAGGAGGGTGATGAAGATGGAGAAGTGTGTGATGACTCCAAGAAGTCTTGTTTGGAAGATGAGAAGAATGATGACAGAGCTGGTTACAGGGCGTGACGGGGAGATGAGGCCACCTGGGAGGGGAGGGGAGGTGATGAGCCCAGTCTGGGACCCATGGAGTTGAGGGGTGTGCACGACCTCCAGGATGCAGGGGAGTTTTGGGGGCTGGAGGTGGAGACTTAGGGGCCATCTCTCTAAGGAACTGAAGCCCAGGTCTAGGCACAGGGGTGACCAAAACCTTTGGAGAGGAGACGGACAAACACTGAAACACAATGTGATAAAGTACAAAGAAGGAAAAGAGTCAGGTGCTGCCTGAGCCTATAGAGAGGCTGTGTGAGGAGGGGCAGGGCAAACCTCCAGGAGATGATGGTGTTTAAATGGAGACCTGGACTCTGTGGAGGGCTTACTGGTCAATGGTAGGTGGGGAATGGGGTAGAAAAACAGCATAAGCAAAGGCCCTGTGTTAGGGAGACTTTGGTGTGATTGAAGGCAGGAGCAATGGAAATATGTCATTCCTTTTGGCTGTCCAACATTAGAACCCCCTTCCTATGTTTGAGGAGTCCTCTACTTTTCTGGCAAGAGCAGCTTCCCACCCTGGACACTAAAAATGTCAAATAATCACATTGCCAGTCTTCCTTGCAGCTAGGCTGCAGGCACGTGACCTGGGCGGGTCACCCGAGGCATGCCGTGCCTCACTCTGTCACCCAGGACCCTGCTGCTGCACAGAGATCACAGGAAGGGCTGCTTTGTCATTTAGGATTGCGATCTGTTAGAAGAACCCTATTCAGCCTTTACACAGAGCCCCTCTTTGCCAAATGGAAATCTGCTTTCTGACCCCCAAACACATAACCGCACACTTGCCACAGAGACCTCTTCGTGGACCCAGACGCCTGCCCTCACACACAGAATTCCACTTGATGCTACAGAACTCCACGCAGCTTCACAGAACTCGGCTCTCAGCTTTTTAAAAAACAGGTTCCTTAAAAAACTAAAAATAGGGCTTCCCTGGTGGCGCAGTGGTTGAGAGTCCGCCTGCCGATGCAGGGGACACGGGTTCGTGCCCCGGTCTGGGAAGATCTCACATGCCGCAGAGCGGCTGGGCCCGTGAGCCATGGCTGCTGAGCCTGTGTGTCCGGAGCCTGTGCTCCGCAACAGGAGAGGCCACAATGGTGAGAGGCCCGCATACCGCCAAAAAAAAAAAAAAAAAAAAAAAAAAAAAACTAAAACTAGAACTACTATACAACCCAGCAATCCCACTGCTGGGCATATACCCTGAGAAAACCATAATTCAAAAAGAGTCATGTACCACAATGTTCATTGCAGCACTATTTACAATAGCCAGGACATGGAAGCAACCTAAGTGTCCATTGACAGATAAATGGATAAAGAAGATGTGGCACATATATACAATGGAATATTACTCAGCCATAAAAAGGAATGAAATTGAGTTATCTGTAGTAAGGTGGATGGACCTAGAATGTGTCATACAGAGTGAAGTAAGTCAGAAAGAGAAAAATACCGTATGCTAACACATATATATGGAATCCCAAAAAAAAAATTGGTTAGGAAGAACTTAGCGGTAGGACAGGAATAAAGATGCAGACATTGAGAATGGACTTGAGGACACGGGGAGGGGAAAGGGTAAGCTGGGACGAAGTGAGAGAGTGGCATGGACATATATACACTCCCAAATGTAAAATAGATAGCTAGTGGGAAGCAGCCGCATAGCACAGGGAGATCAGCTCGGTGCTTTGTGACCACCTAGAGGGGTGGGATAGGGAGGGTGGGAGGGAGATGCAAGAGGGAGGAGATATGGGGATATATGTATACATATAGCTGATTCAATTTGTTATAAAGCAGAAACTAACACACCATTGTAAAGCAATTATACTCCAATAAAGATGTTTAAAAAAAATAGATTTCAATATTGATATACAGGGACCACCTTTATTCTAAATCACCGTGGTTGGTTATACAGAAACTCACCCGGCTACACAGAATCCTGCCTTTTTCTTCAGAACCATTCTTGGTTGTGCTACACCCTTGGCGATTTTGCAGAAATCTGAATTCACAGAATCCTGCTTTGTTACAGAGAAACCTGCTGTGCTCTGCACAGCCCTGCCCCATTAGAGAGAACTCAGCATCATTACACCAGCATAGTTGACTCAGACACCTGCTCTGGGGCTCAGTACCCTGCTGTCGGCCTGACCCCTGCTTACCAACCTCATTGTGCCATAGAACCCACTTTGGCTGCACAAAGCCCTCCCGGGAGGTTCAAAATTCTGATTTTTAAAATAGATCCCAGAATTGGTACATAGAAACCTAGTGGGTTACACTGAATTCATCTGTTTCGTAGGACCCCGGCCTGGTACATGTTCCCCCACAAAGCCCAGCATCACCCCTGTGGCTTCCCTAAGGATGCTGCACTGTACCTGCCTTTGTGAGGGCAGTGGGGGGAAGAACAGCGGAAGGGTCCTCCCAATATCACCCTTGCTTTAGGGGAGGCTGGGAGGACTCACACCCCCTCCCCCAATTCAGGGTCCAGGCCCCCTTCACTCCTTCCACCCCTGCCAGGGAGGACTTAAGCTTGAGCTCTACAGAGCAAGGGGCCAGCAGGGACTCTGGTCAAGGCCTCAGGGGAGGGGCCCAAGAACCAACCTAGCTTCCCCTCAGTGCTGGCCCCAGCCACCTGGGCACAAATGTACCTGGACAGAAATAATCAGCCGAAGTAATTTAGCTTTAAATAGCAACACTGAGAATGTTTCCACAAAATTTTCTCCAAGGAGACCTAAGCAGAATTAATGATGGCACAATTTCAGAGAGAAATGTTATTTATTAAGGCCTAATCATTCTGAGGAGGGGGGAGTCATTAAAACATAATAAAGTAGAAATCAGCCTGCCCGGCCCAGCCTGGCCCTGCTCAGCCCAGGAGCCAAGGAGGAGCCCCGGGAGGCCGGCCGGGATTAGGAAAGCCTCGAAAAGAAGCTTCCTGCAAAATGAACAGCTTCTGCAGGGGTCTCCCTGGTATGGGAGGACTAGGCGAGGCTCCCCGGTCCCAGCCACGTTTCCTATGGGCTGTGTCCACTCCAGCTCATTTGCTTCTTTGCTGAGTGCCCCAAAGGGGAACAGCCTTGACAATCAATCGCCAAGACGCCGTTAAGGAATGGAGCTCCCCAAAAGAAGACCTTGTCCTACCCCATCCCACTTCCTGCTGCCCTCACCTTAAAGCAGCCTTCATCCACTTCTTCTTTCAACTGTTATGTATTGAGCACCTAAAACTGAGAGCCCAGCGCTGTCCTAGATGCTGGGGAATAGAACAGTGGGAAGATGGGTAAACAAGTATTGATAAATAAACAAGATGACATCTGGCAGTAATCGTGTTATGGAGGCAATAAAGTGATGGGGGTGATGGGAGAGGGTGAGTGATTTGGGCATCATGATCAGGAAGGGGCGCTAAGAGAAGGCAGCATTGGAGCTGAGACGCTAAAAACAAGGAGGAGTTGGTCCTGTGAAGATCTGGGGGGCGGGAAGGACTCCCAGGCAGAGGGCACAGCACAGGCAAAAGGCCTGGAAGAGAAGAGAAGCTTGGCTTCCTGAAGGAAGCGTGAGATGGCCAGAGTGCCTGGGGCCTGGAGGGTGGAGGGGAGAGAGACAGGGCCTATATTTGTCATTGCGTTACAAACAGTGCAGGGATGGGTCAAAGTCACCAAGGGAAAGATGAGATTCAGAGGAGAAAGAGTGAGGGACCACTGATTCTACAGCCACTGCCCACCCTGAGATCTTCCTCCCATTATACTGTGACCTCCGATGTGCCTAACACTGATGTGAAGCTTGGTCGTTCCCCACCTACATGGGTTACAGGCTACCGGACAAGATATCTGTCCACTCAGGAGACATTTATCAAGCAGCTGCTGTGTGCCGGCTGCCACTTTCCGTAAGGACAGTCAACAGAGTAAGAAAGGTCTGGAGGAGGCTGTCTCGCATCTGTTGAGGACATGATCTCCGGGTAGTTTTCTGGGTCTGTGGTCCAAAATGCAGGTCCTAGGGTTGGCAAGACATTTCATCTCTAAACTTCAGCTCTTCAATTACAAAATGGGATGATTGTACCTACCCTGTGGAATTCTTTAGGCAATTAAGTGGGTGCAAGTAGGCTGCTGTTTGGCTGATCTGGGGCGGGCTCAGCAGGGCCAGTCCGTTGCAGGCAGTGGTGGCTGGGTGGCTTAGCTTTACGTGGCTCTCATCCTCCTTGGGCCAGCAGTCTAGCTCGTTCTTCTCATAAGAATGGCAAAGGGGCAAGAGAGTAAGGAGAAATATTCAATCTCTTCAAGACTAGACTCAGAACTGTCACTTCTGCCCCATTCCATTGGCCAAAGTAAGTCACACAGCCCAGCCCAGAGTCCAAAGGAACTGAAATCCCCTCTGTCCCTTAAGTGGAAGGAACTGTAGAGTCCCATTACCAAGGGAGTGGACACAAAGAGGGGTTAAGATTTGGGGCCAGGAATGCAATCTACTATGGGTGGTATCATTTGGGCCCCTAGATCCAGCTGAACCTGAGCCACATTCACCACTTGAGTCCAACTGATCTTTCTGCCCTGTTCATACCTTGACAGAGTCCATGTTTTACTTAACATCGGAGGCAATTTTCTTCTAAGGGAGACAGGAGGAGCCTTATTACATATTGAGTCCCACCATGTGACAAGCACTGTGCTAGAAGCTATACACCCGTTCTCACACTTGACCCTTAAATAGTAGCTCTGTGAAGCAGCTGGGGACATGCCCATCTTGCAAGTAGGAAATAGGGTCAGCTGGGTTGTGTGACCTGTCCACGGTCTCATGGTGAGGAAGTAGCTGAGTGGTGAGGGTTGAAAGTGCCCAGTGGTCGGCTTGAGAATGAAACGCGTGCTTTCCCCACTTTGTAATTGTGACCCTTCACCCTGGAAGTGGGTGGCACAGATCTTATGCCCCATGCTCCCCTCAGCCAGCAAAACTAACAAGATAACAACTAATTCTCCTGAGCCCTTCCTGTGTGCCAAGTAACTGCTAAGCACTTCAAATGCGTTAGCTCAGGTAATCTTTGCAAGGCCCTGGATGGATGTAAGTGTTAGCATTATCTCTGTTTTACCGATGAGGAAACTGAGCCTCAGAAAGGTTAGAGAACCTACCCAGGTACTAAGTGGTGGGGCCAGTATTCCAACCTCTCCTGTCTGGCAGCAGAGCCTGGCCTCAGAGACTCCGTTTAGGCCAAAGGGAGGGTCCTTAAAACCCAGGGAGGGACAGAGGCTTCAAACCTAGATCACCCGGCCTCTTCCCAGGGGACCATCACCCCAGGCTCCCCCAGTCTCACAAATTCTCAACTCACCCCTCATGAACCAACCCTTTCTCTAGCTGCAGACATGATAAATGGCTCCAATTATCCCCTCTGAACTCCGATTTAATGCAATGTTTTATTAATGGCAACTATCAGAGGACAGCATTAGCCCACTGCGCGGGCTGCCTGCCTTCATTCTGAAGCCTGAGCTCCATGCAGAAATGAAAGGGTGAGAAGGGAAAGGCACTGCCCTCCTCTCCAGGTCCACAGGCAGGGGAATTACTCCACGCCCCTTCCCACCAAGGCCCCAGGCTGAAGGAAAGCCACGTTTTAGCCTGGCACATTCCACACATTGCTAATGCTTTGTTGCTTCCTTGACTGACAAATTAGGGGTTTGAACAAAACGGTGGTGAGGGAGGAGGGAAGATGGCAGCGGCCCACCCTGCAATTAAGAGGGTGTGACAGAAAATGAGGGCCAGGAGAGTTTGCCATCCCGCAAACATTCCTTCGTCTTGTCCAGCTTTGGCTGAGAATTTTGAGAGTGACTATGGGCAACCCTCTGTTAACCACTGATGAATTTTCCACGCAGAGCCTGCCCTCTGGGTCATCCCACTGATCCAGGCTGAAAGTTCCCACCCAGCTTTCAGACCTGCCGTCCCAGGCCATCTGAGACTCAGGCTGGGCAGGTTTCACTGGCCCCACTGGACAGATGGAAAACTGAGTCCTGGAGAGAGGCAGTGCTTTATTCCAGGTCACAGTGGGAGCTGGTGGGAGAGCCAGCTCTCGCACCCCAGGCTTCTGACCCAGCCCAGAATCCTCCTACATGGCCACAGATGGTTTGCAGTGAGGAAGGGGCGTGGGTATCTTCTCCCCACTTCCCTGGTAGACTCTTGAGTCATCAGTCACCAGCAAATTCTAGACGGCGTGTGTATGTATGTGCATGTATGCAATGGATGCTCACCTGAGACTCACCTGATGCCGTGAAATCCCCCTCTTCCCAGGATTAACATAGAAAGAGGCCTGATGTTACTCGTTCAGTCAACAAACGGGTACTGAGTGCCCGCAACAGGCATGTGCTGTGGAAAGAATGGGAGACCAGACCAGACTGTGCTCCCAAAGCACCTTCAAACGTTAACAGACTACTTCAATACCCTCTAAAAATGAGGTAAAGGAGGCAGGTATAGAGGGCCCAGGGGCCCCAGATAGAGGTACTGTTTTGTCCATTCCAGCCTATAGATGGGGATGCTCTCAGCTAGGAATGCCTGAGGCCTTCACCTGGCCCATATTATTCCTAATGAGCCCCATAGACACTTCCCCCACCAGGGCTAGTGTTGTGGCTGGACCCACCCTTGTGGTTCTAATTGTCATCCCAGGACACTCACTTCAGTAAAAACCACCAGGGAACTTTGAAGATGTATCACTCACAGGTCTTGGAAGGTACACAGCACGCTGGAGGGCCATACAGTGATGTCGTGGGGAGAGAGAGAGTACAGACTTGGGGCTCTGTTTATTAGGGTCCAAATGTGGAGTATCTAGGGTTTTCTGGGTTGGCTCCTTATGGGTAATTTAAAGCATAAGAGCAGGCATTAGTATGTGGGAAGGGATAAGCAGGGCCTTTCAAGCAGTGTATTATCTACGTTACCCAGGGCTTTCTGAAAAAGAGCCCTTCCTGGGTGGGGCAACTTAATTCCTTATATTCCTTATCTGGTTGTTGTGGTAGTAGCTGTGTCATAAGCTGGCACTATTTTAATTCAAGATGGACGTCTTGTGAAATGGATACCTTGGCCATCATAAGCTTAATATCAGGCACTTACTGAGCTATAGGATGAAGTCAAGGAAAACTTCTGGGAGGAAAAAATATCCAAGGTGGGACTGAAAAAAGAGTGGGAACTAACCAAGTAAAGGGGGTGGGAGGTAATTCCAAGCAAAGGGAACAGTGCAAGAGGAGAATGGGTGGGGCTCAAACTCCCAGGAGAAGGCATTGGCTAGAGAGCCTGAAATGAAACTGAGGTTGGAAGGGGACAGACCCCCCCAGGGCCAGGCTAGAGAAGTTGTCCTTCCCCACCCAGGACCTGTGTGGCTCTAAGCAGGGAGATGAGGAAGTGATGCTTCAGAAAGAGCATTCTCGCTACAGTGTGGAGAAGGGATGGAAGCCGCAGGACCGTGGTGGGAAGGGCAGTGAGAGGCTGTTACCATGGTCCAGAGCACGGAAGGCAGGGACTGTGGCCTGAATTGGGGAAGATGGCAATGTAGATTCAAAATAGATTAAGGGACTTCTAATTGACTTACAGAGGTCGGGTGAGGAAGGAAGCATCAAAATATCGCCCTGTTTTCTTTTTTTTTTTTGACTGTGTTGGGTCTTCGTTGCTGTGTCTGGGCTTTCTCTAGTTGCAGCGAGCAGGGGCTACTCTTTGTTGCGGTACACAGTCTTCTCACTGCAGTGGCTTCTTTTGTTGTGGAGCATGGGCTCTAGGCCAACGGGCTTCAGTAGTTGTGGTACGTGGGCTCAGTAGTTGAGGCTCACGGGCTTAGTTGCTCCACGGCATGTGGGACCTTCCCAGACCAGGGCTTGAAACTGTGTCCCCTGCATTGGCAGGCAGATTCTTAACCACTGCGCCACCAGGGAAGCCCCACTCTGTTTTCTAACATGGGAAATTGTGGCTGTAACAGCAGGAGAAGATTCCCTGAGAGGAAGTTGAGATAGAGGAGACAAATATCCATGATTTTTTTAATGGATATTTTTAATGTGTGAAATCAGATAATGTTGGGTTTCCCAGGGCCCCCAAGCTAGACCAGATGGATGGTGATAATGGGAAGTGGTAATTAGAAAGGAAATTGTTTTCCTTATGACAATAAAACCTAGTACCTCCAAGGCTTGGCTCTGGAATGGGACCTCCTGATGGGGAGGTGGCTGGACCTGTGATTTCACATCCCTCTGCAACTCTGTTCTCCCATCCCTAGAGACTCCAGCATGCTGGCCTGCCAGGGTACTGCTACCCTTTTAACTTCTTTTCTCTTTCCTTTTTTAAAAAAATTGTTAACATAGAATAAAATTAGCTTTTGTTTGATTACAGTTCTTTGAATTTTAACTCATGTATAGATTCATGTTCCCACGGCTACAGAGCAATTCCATCACCCCAGAAAATCCTCATGCTGCCCCTTTGTATTTAAGTATTTTTCCCACTCCTATCCCTTGGCAACCACTAATCTGTTCTCTTTCAGTATAATTTTGCCCTTTCCAGAATGTCATATAAATAGAATCACATAATATGTGACCTTGTAAGACTGTTTTTTTCACTCAGCATAATGCCTTCAAGACTCATGTAAAGTGTTTTATGTATCAATAGTTCTTACTGCTGAGGAGTATCTCATTCTATGGATGTACTACATTCATTCACCCATCAAAGGACAATTGGACTGTTTCCAGTTTTGGGTGATTATGAGTACAGCGGCTATAAACTCTCAAATACAGGTTTTTGTGTGAACGTAAGTTTCCATTTCTCTAGGGTAAATACCTAGGAGTGGGAATGCTGGGTTGTATGATGTGTATGTTTTATAACAAACTGCCAAACTGTTTTCTAGAGTGACTGTACCATTTGTGTACACCAGCAATGTATGAGAGTTTCAGTTTCTCCCTATCTTCACCAGTGCTTATTTTTTGTCAGTATTTTTTATTTTAGCCATTCTAATAGGTAGGTAATAGTATCTCAATGTGGTTTTAATTTGCAGTTCCATAGTGGCTAGGATGTCAAACATCTTTTCATGTGCTTGCTTGCCATCTATATATTCTCTTTGATGAGATGTCTTTTGCCCATTTTTTAATCAAGTTGTTTGTTTATTATTGAGTTTTGAGACATATATATATACATATATTACAAATCCTTCACCAGATATGTGATTTGCAAATATTTTCTCCCAGTCTAGTATCTTGTCTTAGTAGTGTCTTTCACTTAGCAAGAATTTTTCATTTTGATGAAGTCTGATTTATCAAATTTTTATTTTATAGATAATGCTTTTGGTGTCATATCAAAGAATTCTTTGCCTAGCCCCAAATCACTAAAGTTTCCTCCTTTGAGTTCTTCTAGAGGTTTTTTTTTTTTTTTTAACATCTTTATTGGGGTATAATTGCTTTACAATGGTGTGTTAGTTTCTGCTTTATAACAAAGTGAATCAGTCATACATAAACATATGTTCCCATATGTCTTCCCTCTTGCGTCTCCCTCGTTCTAGAGGTTTTATAGTTTTATGTTTTACATTTAGATCTATGCTCCATTTTTATTGAATTTTTGTGTAAGGTATGAAGCTTAGGGTAAGGATCACTTTTGTACATATGGATGCCCAACTATTACAATACCATTTATGGAGGAAATAAAAAAACAACTATCCTTTCTCCATTGAATTGCCTTTGCATTTTTGTCAAAAATCAAATGATCTTATTTGTATAGGTCTCTTTCTGGACTTTCTATGCTGCTCCATTAATCTATGTTTTTTTTCTTGCATATGTATCTTTATTTTTACCATTGCCACACTGCCTTGATTACTGTATAAGCTTTATATTGTCTTAAAATTGGGTACTGTGAGTCCTCCAACTTTATTCTTCTTTTTCTAAATTCTTTTGGCTCTTCTACTTCCTATGCGTTTCCATAAGAATGGTAGAGTCAGCTCATCTATATCCACTGTTGACTTAAAAAAATGCACAACGTGAGCATTGTGAGTTAAGTTTTATTGGGGGCAAAATAAGGACTGCAGCCCAGGAGACAGTGTTTCAGATAACTCTGAGAGGAGGCGGGGGAGGAGCCAGCACATATAGGAGTTTTGCAACAAAAGGGTAGGTAGTCAGAATGTCAAAAGATTATTGTTAATGAAAGAAAACCAGATATCTCAAGTTAAGGAATTTAGCGCTTCTCAATGTATGGGAAGATTCAAGAGTCTGGGCTCACAGAAATCATTCCTTTGACATGCACCTCAGCTATCTGGGGCCAGTATCCTGTATTTTCACATCCTGAGTTTCCTCAGGGTTCACCGCAGGGAGTGGATGCAGTCTGATGGCTGCTAGATGGCAGGTATTCTATTCAGCCCTGATTTTCTGGGGCTCACCGGCTCACGTTAGAGGGTTGCAATCATTGATGACTGTAACATCCTTTGTTTATTGATATGGCAGGAAATATTCCATTTATAAATATTCCGTTCCATTTATAAATATTCCATTTATCGCCACAAGAAAAATTCTGCTCGATTTTCATTGGAATTGCCTTAAATCAATATAGACGGATATATTTGGAGAAAATTGCCTTCTTTATTATTTTGAATCTTCCAATACATCCACATTATATGTCTCTCCATTTATTTAGGTCTTCTTTGATTTCTTTCATCAGCATTTCATAATTTTCAGCATGCTAAACCTCTGCACATTTTGTTAAATTTATACATAAGTATTTCATATTTTTTAAGCTATTATTATAAATGACACTGTTTTTAAATTTTGGTGTCCAATTATTTGTTTCTCGTTTTTAGAAATATGTTTGATTTTCTGTGTTGATTTTGTATCCTGCAACCTTGCTAAACTGCCACTTAGTTGTAGGAGTCTTTGTTTTTGTAGATTCCTTAGAATTTTCTACATAGACATACATTTGGTCCTTCAGTAGGGACAGTTATCTTTATTACTTTTCAATCTGCATGCCTTTATTTCTTTTTCTTTCCTGATTTCATTGGCTAGAACTTCCAGTGGTGAGTGAACATCCTTGACTTGTTGCTGATCTTAGGGGGAAAACATTCTATTTTCACCATCAAGTATGATGTTAGTTGTAGGGTTTTTTTTATAGAGATCCTTTATCAGGTTAAGGAAGTTCCCTTATATTCCTAGTTTCCTGAAAGTTTGTATCATAAATCAATATTCTATTTTGTTAAATGTGTTTTTGTATTGGTTTATATGATCATGTGATTTTTCTTCTTTAGACTGTTAATATGGTGGCTGACATTTATTAATTTTCAAATATCTAACCAGCTTGACATTCTTGTAATTAACTGCACTTAGTCACAGTGTATTACCCTTTTCATGTATTGTTAGAATCAATGTGCTAATATTTTGTTAGGAAATTTTGTATCTGTATTCATGAAGAAAATCAATCTATAGTTTTCTTTTTTTATGCTTTGTATGTCTGGTTTTAGTATCAGGATAATCCTGGCCTCACAAAATGAGTTGGGTAGTATTTTCCAGAAGAGATTGGGTAGAATTTGTTATTTCTTCTTTAAATGTTTGGAAGAATTTGACAGAGAAATCATCTTGACTGGGAGATATATTTTTTGAAAGATTTTCTGTGTAAAAATTCAAATTCTTTAATAACTATAGGACTGCTTAGGTTATCTATTTTGTCATGGGTGCGTTTTGATAGCTTGTGATTTTTGAAGAATTGATCCATTTCATCTAAGTTGTCAAATTTATGTGACTGGAGTTGTTCATATTATTCCCTTAATATCCTTTTAATGTCTGTGGTGATATCCCTTCTCTTATTCCTGATAGTAGTAATTTTGTCTTCTCTTTCCCTCCCTCTCTCTCTCTTTTTTCCTTTATCAGTCTTGCTAGAGGTTTATCAATTTTATTGATATTTTTAAGAACCAGCTTCTGATTTCATTGATTTTTCTCTATTGTCTTTCTGTTTTCAATATCATTGAGTGGGGTTCAGATTGATTGATTTGTGCTTTATCTTCCTTCTTCAGCTTGCTTTCAATTTATTTGCTCTTCCCTTTCTAGTTTCTTAAGATAGAACCTAACATTATAGATTTAAAACCTTTCTTCTTTCCCAATATGTGTTGAATGCTATAAATATTCCTCTTACTATTGCTTTAACTGCATGCCACAAATTTTGATATGTTGTGTTTTCATTTTCATTCCGTTCAAAATATTTTCTAATTTCCCTTGAGGATTCTAATTTGACTCATGGATTATTTAAATGTATGTTGTTTAATTCAAAGTATCTGGAGATTTTCCTGTTATCTTTTCATTATTGATATCTAGTTTAATTCCATTATGGTCAGAGAACATATTTTGTATAATTTCTACTTAATGTTGATAAGATTTGTTTTACGACCCAGTATTTCCCCTATCTTGGTGAATGTTCCATGTGCTCTTGAAAAGAATGTACATTCTACTTTAGTTAGGTTGAATGTTATGCAAATAACTATTAGATCCAGTTGATTGATTGTGTTGTTCATTTCTACTGATTTTTTTGTCTGTTAGTTCTTTCAATAACTGAGAAAGGAGTTTTAATGTTTCCAGTTATAATTATGGGTTTGTCTATTTCTCCTTCCGGTTCTGTCAGTTTTTGCTCTGATGTTAAATGAATCCACATTTAGACTTTTTTTTGTCTTCTTTGTGAATTAATGCTTTTATCATTATGTAAAAACCCATTTTATCCCTGTTAATTTCCTTTGCTCTGAAGTCTACTTCATCTGATATTAACAAAGCAACCCAGCTTTCTTTTGATTAGTATTTGCATGGTATATATTTTTCCCTCCTTTTACTTTTAACCCGTTTACATCAATATATTTGATGTGAGTGTCTTGAAGATAGGATATACTTGGGCCAGGGTTTTTTCTTAATCCATTCTGATGATCTCTACATTTAAATGGATGTGTTCAGATCATTTACATTTAATATAATTATTGATATGTTTGGCTTTAGACCTACCATTTTATCAGTTTCCTGTTTAATCCCTCTATTCTTTTGGTATTTGTTTCTCTATTTCCTCCTTTTCTGACATATTTTGGGTTAGGTAAACATTTTTTGTATGTAACTTAAATTTATCTATTGTACATTTTACAATATCTCTTTTTATAGCTTTTTTTAGTGTTGCTCTAGGAATTAAAGTATATATATTATAGCTAACTTCTACAAGGTCACTCAGTAAGTAAGTGGCAGAGCCAGAATCCACACCCACCCCCGCAACCCAGGGAGCCTGAGACCAAAAGCAGGAACATAATTACACCCCCTGGTTCCAATCTGGCCCAGTAGAAAGCCCCGTGAGCTGGAATCAGCAAAGATCCCAGCGCCGGTTATAAAATGCCTTGACTCCAAGAGATGAAAAGGGTATCCCAAGTCACCCCATCAGACCAGGACCCTGCAGGGCTTCAGCTACCAAGTTTTTAGCTGCTTTAAAAGAAGAAACAGCAAAGGTGGAGTCCTAAGAATGATGCTCCAGGATATAGGGCACCTTCTGTCACTTGCTCCCTCATCAATAACCCATGGAGCAGGAGTCACTAAGAGCTCATGGCCTTGACCTCCAGGTCAGGATTGTGAACAACATCCTAGGCTTGCTGATGAGCGTGGCTCACCAGGAGCTCAGGCAGTGACCTCAGGATCAGAGGCAGGGATCCCAAACTTCCCACCACCTCAGGCCGGTCAGGCCTCCAAGCTCCTCAGCCTCCAGCCCTGCCCTGCTCCCTGCCTCTGAACCTTCTCAGCCTCACTCTCCATCTCTCCAGCCCTGCCCCTGCCCTTCAGTTGGATCTCCTTTTTGTTCATCTTTTGCATGTTCTCCCTAGTTCCTCATTACACTTTCCCCTTCTTCCCTCCTTCTCAACGCTTATTCCTCCTTCACTCTCCCTCATCTCTCCCTATTCCTCCCCTCTTGTCCATCCCAGATTCATTCATTCATTCATTCAACAATCATCAAGTGCCCAGTACTGGGATAAACATGGACAATTCCAAAAAAAAAAAATGAGGATACTGCTTTGCCCTGGAGGAGCTCATAGTTCTAGTAAGAGAGACAGATGAGAATGCAATATGACAAGTTCTTAAAACACCTAGGCTCCTGGGTTGATTTGAAGAAGTTTTCCCTCCCTCCCCATACCCTGAGTCCAAGCAGACTTACTCCCAATGTAAGAAGCTTCTCAGCCTCATCCAAGGGTAAGATACCTCTTCCTCTGGGAAAACATGTTAGAAAACAACTCTCACTTGCCCTCTTGGCTAGGAGTCTTTGTGCTGTGTACAACCTGCCCAACAGTTCATGGAAGCCCTGCCCTGGGATTCACACCTCAGCCAGTGAATAGCTCTGCTTCCCTGGACCTTCCTGGACCTTTTGGCAGAACCAGAAAGGTCTTTTCAAATTGAGCATGGCTCCCCAGACAGATGAGGGAAAATCACAGTGTCTACCAGGTGCTGCCACCCCCAGAGATGCTGACAACCTCCGTGGTCCCCTGGGAGACCTCCTTGCCCTGACCTTGCCCTGACCACAGTCCATCACTCAATCCACAAATATTTGAGGGTGGGTCATAGGCCAGGTATGTTCTAGGTGCTGGGACCAGAGACACAGAGAGAGCATTCCTGCCTGTTTAACATATGCATCATCCATAATAAAATCTCATGTGGAGGAGATAAGTGTTTTGGAGAAAAAGAAAGCAGAGTGAGAGATTCTGAAAGGATGGTTGGGGAGGCCCACTTGAAAAGATGACCTCTGAGCAGATTCCTGAATGAAGGGAAGCAGAGGACCTGCAAGGTCCTGTGGTGGGGACAGGCTCGGCGGATCCAAGCAGCCACAGCCCGGCCTGATGGAGAAGAGCAAGCGAGCAGGGCCAGGTCTCCCTCAGCGCTGCGGCCCACATGAGGACACAGGGTTTGTTGTAAGCATGGTGGTGCGCCTTGGAAGATTCTGAGCAAAAGGGGGCGACCTCATCTGACAGGGAACAGGAGGTGGCTATGCACCTGGCAGAGTGATCTTTCGAAACCTCTCACAATCCCTATCCTCTTCTACAGCTCTTCAGGGGACTCCACGGTCCTCAGGATACAGGCCAGGCTCCCAGGTGTGGCCCCGCTCCTGTGGCCTCCCAGTCAAGCACCTCCCTTCCCAAGTACCAACCAACCTCCAGGCTCGCTGACCCCCACTCTTCTCCTACTGTCCCTAAACCTTTATCCTCTAAATGTGCAGACTCTGCCTGGAGTACCTGTCTCTCCACCAGAACTGGACACCCTGACCCTCACCTCCATCTTGGCCCGTCATCTCCCGCAGGAAATCTCTCCCGGCTGCCATGTCCCACAGCAGGTGAGGGCACTACATTCGGCTCTCAGGGCCCGTGCTGACAGCTGTTTCTCGCAGAGATCGTCACTGCCTGCCCTCTCGTGAGTCTCTGCCAGACGCAGCAAGCTCCTTCAGGCTGACACCGGAAATTACCCAGCCCCTAGTGCCAGCCCCTGGTGCCGTGCCTGACAGATGTTCGGTAGATGCTTAGCAAACACTGAATGAATTAATAATAATAATTGAGTTAATAATATCCGAGTAAGACTGCCCCCTCTCCCCACCCTTACTGCACAAGGCTTCCAGGTTCCCAGGGTCGGGGGCCTGAGGGGAGAACCCCCTTTTGCTTCTCCAGGGAGAGGCAGCAGAGGCTGGGCCAGGCTGGCTCTGAGGGGGCCGGGAGCCAACTGCAAGGCTGACTTAGCACTCATAAACAGCCCAGTTACATTTATAGCCATGTTCTTATTAAGCACCAGGAGAGAAGAGATGAATCATACCCCCTCCTCCTGCCCACAGCCTGGGGAGGTGGAGCCCACCAGCCAGCCTGGCCTTAAATCTCAGGAAACGTAAAAGTCACAAGTGCTCAGGGCCAGCCCTGCATCACCAGGGACAACTGAGAGTAATGCAGCTTCTCAGGCAGAGCCCTGACCTATGCCCTACAAGGGTTCAGGCTGAAGGCAAAAGAGGGAAGGGGTAGGAAGGAGGAGGTGCTCCTCCCCAAGAAGTCTAGGAACAGGATCCTCAATTCAGAGCTGTACTAAATGCTGTGTGACCTTGGGAAGGTCAGATGACCTCTCTGAGCCTTTGGGTGACACGCTTCCCCTTGGTGAACAGAATCTAGGTGTTTTAGGAAACACTCCCAAAAGACACATTTTGCTTCCCCTCAATCCTCCCATTTTACACAACGGGAAAGTAGAACCCAGAGGGTACCCTGGCTACCTGACTCCCACTGCCCTGAAGTTTAGAACTACAGTGAGTTCATAGACTGGACATGGCCTTGAAGGTGAGGCCAGAGACAGCATTTACAACCTCGCCCTCATGGCATCCTCACCCCGACCCTAATCTAGAAGCCACAAAATCCATTACCCTCCTAGAACAGGATAGGGGCCCTTAGCAAATGTTCTGCTCCTGCTACCCCAGGCTCACTTCCCTGGATGGGTGAGGGGTGAGGATGGTTGTACCCATTTCCCAGGGGGGAGTAGCTGGGGCACAGACCACCTGCCAGGACCAGTAACTTGGATGGGGGTTTCCTCAGACCTGAGGCCTCTTTATCTTTCTTTTGCATGTGTAATTGATTTCAGCAAGATTTATTAGGGTTTTTAAACCCTTTTTCATTGTGAAACATAACACAAATACCAAAAAGTGAATAATCCATAGCTGTAGAGCTTAATGAGTTATATAAAGTGAACACCCAGGAAACCACCTCCCAGGGCCCAGGAACTAGGACAGTGCCAGAAGTCACCCATCCCCATGCCAGCTCCTCCCTCCCCACTCAGGGAAATCACAACCTGACCTTTATGGGAGTTCTTTTTTCTGCCCTGTACTGAGCCCACTCACCTGGGAATTCAAGAGAATGAAGACACTGAACGGGAAGGCAAGAGGCATGGTTCCAGATCCCCTCCCCTCTGGGGGCCTCAATTTCTTCATTGGAAAGTAGAGGATTGAAGTCACCCAGCCAGAACAATCGAGAATCCTAACCTAGCAGGAACAAGTTCCTCTGGGGAAACGCGTGTGTGCAGGGGTGGGGGGCGGAAGGCACCTGGACACACCCTGGCAGGCTGCAGTTTCTTTCGTCCCCGTTCCAGGTAAGCAGTGGTGCTGGGATGCTGCGACTCAGGGCAGACCTCTTTCTGCCTCCCCTGCAGATGGAGTTTGGGGGTTTCCTGCCTGGAGATCTATGGGGGAACCCTGGGGTTCTCCAGGCTTATGCCTCGCCCCTGCCCTCCTGGTGAGCCTTTTGCTCAGTTCTGAGTTTTTCCTGTTTAAAAAAAAAAAAGTAACAACACAGAAGCCAAGCGGAGTTTCTTCCTTCCTGCTGTCATGAGCTCTGATGTGGCTTCGGGTCCCCTGCCTGCACAGACCTGGTGTCCCAGGGCTCTGCAGCCTGAGGGTCCAGACATGCATGACTATGGAGGAAAGGGAGAAAGAAGGGGGAAGGTGGGAAGGTGGAGCCAGCATCCCCTGAGCCCCTACTGTGTGCCAAGCACTGCACTTAGCATTCACTTTCAGGTTGAACCAGCCTCTCACACATTCA
Source organism: Grampus griseus (assembly GCF_964374135.1). Taxonomy (NCBI): domain Eukaryota; kingdom Metazoa; phylum Chordata; class Mammalia; order Artiodactyla; family Delphinidae; genus Grampus; species Grampus griseus. The sequence continues at coordinate 57,775,189 of NC_139014.1, forward strand.
GAAGCAATATTAACACCTCCACTGCCCAAAGGAAGACACTGCGGCGTGCAGTTTCAGCAACTTGCCCAAAGCCACACTGTGAGGAAGCGGCAGAGGCAGGCTCAGAACCAACCTGACTCCACGGTCCTTATTCTCACTCTATGCCCAGTCCTGGCATGGAATCAAGACAAAGTCAATCTCTTCCCAAGGTCTGGCTCCCCTCTGCCCTGGCTGGGAGGGAATGGTGCTGATGAATGAAGGGGTGGATAAGTTACCAAAGAAAGTTAGAGGTGATGGAAGGTGAAATGAATTAAAAGGGAAAATGAGAGTTGGGTGAGGACGTGGAGGCAGGCAAGGTTTCAGAGAACAGGCTGCAGTTTCCAGCTGGAGAAACTCAGTGGATGGTAGAGCCAAAATCCAAGATAGGAAAGAGCAGTTTTGACGGGGGAGGAGCTTAACTTTGAAGACTTTAACATCTTATTTTTTACTTTCTTATTCTTTGCAAAGAGCCAGCTGTGGAGGGTGAACCCTATAAATGGCGGGCTGGCAGATGGATGGATGGATGGATGGATGGTTGGGTGGGAGAAGGGAGGGTTGAGCACATTTATGTCTGATGATCCTCTAGGTCACCACTGCATTTCTGGTGGGGATGGAGAGATGCACACACATTTGGAGTAAATACACTACGAGCAAGTCACATAGCTCATGTGACACAGGCTCGCATCCACAGCATTCCTGGCTCTCCTCCTGCACCCCTACTCCCTCCCCCTCTTCCTGCTCTCCCACCCTTGACCCTCGCTTCCTCCTCTATCTCCCTTCCCCATTGCCCTCCAGACCCCAGAAGGGAAAATGCTTCTCTGAGCCCAGGAACAATGGCTGTGAGCTCCAACCTCCTTTGCGTGTACCAGCAATTCCAGCCGGCAAAGCTGGGGCCCTGCTCAAAGCCACCTACAAGGCCTGGTGCAGACGTGGGACCAGATTGCCTGGTCACTCGACTCCTGGGACTCACTGCTGACCACATGCTGGACGAGAGGTGCCCGGGGCGGGGGGGGGGGCGCTGCATTCCCTGGCTTGGGAAAACGCTGAAACCAGCCAGCCTCTCAGCCCGGCTGGGCTCCTGCTTCCCAGCCTAGGTTAGGGCCAGGGCTTCTCAGCTGTAAGCCTTGATTACTCAGTTGCCTTTCCTGCTGAATGATTTTAGTTGAATAATTTTGCATGATCTCTGCACAGTGTGAGAGAGCCCCAAGCTGAGGATGAGGAGCTAACACAGTGGGGGGAAGGGTCAAACTGGAATGTAAAAATCTCCCTACAAACCAGCCTCTGCTGGGGACGAGGGTTTCCTACACTAGTGGCTGCTGGTCACCACTAACTGGTTCCTCATCCCCTTTGTGATGTGGGCTTTTGATGTGAGGTGGTTCCCGCTTGGTTCCTCATCCCCTTTGTGATGTGGGCCCTTTGGTGTGACTAACTACAGCAGCCCCTCCCTCTGTTCTTTGCTCCGAGGAGCCCCCAAAAGGAAAGGGCCCATGGGTGGCTCCCAGACTTGTGTGGTCATGGGTGGGTCCCATGTGAATCAATGTACCAGGCACTGCACTAGTGTTACCTCACTGCATCTCCACCACATCTAGCCACACGCATGCACGCCCTGGAAACAGGCATTGTCATCCCTAACATGCAATGAGGAAACAGGTGCAGACTTGCATGAGACCCCCCGCCCAGTTAAGACTAAGGGAGCCAAGGTCAAGCCCAAGATTGACAGACCTCAAAAGGGGGAGTGCTCAGGACTCCAAGAGAAGGCACTGGATCTGGGTTGGAAGTGGAGACTTCAAACCGGAAGACCTCCCTAGGTGCAGAGCAGAGTCCAGTAGAGGAAACTAAGGAGTTTCCCTGAAGAAGAAGGAGCTGGGAAAGCAGAGCAGTTAGAAGATCTGCAAGAAACTTAGAATCACAGTCTAGAGCTGCCAGGACTCTCAGAGGGCTTCGAATCATCCTCTTCATTTTACAGACGAATTTCACAGTAATCCCAGAGAAGTCAAGTGGCTTAGCCAAGGTCACACGGTAGGGGAGCTGAGATCAGAGCCAAATGCTTCCAATCCCCATAACCCCACACTGGGCTGAACCTCCCCCTTTCCCTAAGGCCAGCCCAGCTTTAGTTCCAGCAAGCCCCGGGTCAAGTCAGAGCAAGAGGAAGAGGGAGTGAGGGAAGGTGGTCCCAGGCCAGGCCCAGGCAGGGAGGGTACCTCTCCTGCTGTCCCACCCCTACTCATTACTATTCCCAGCATCACCCCCTCACTCTCCTTACTGTGGAAATCCAGTGATACTGAGAGCTGGAATTTGGATGTTTTCCCAGCATTGGGGCTGTTAATTAAAACGAATAAATCTGCCACTTGGAGTTGGGTTGAAGAGGAGAAAGGCTGAGGTAGGAGAGGGAGAGGGGGACTCAGGCATAGGCTCCCCACGCACCCCCCTGCAAGGGTCTTTCCCTTTCAGTCCTGCCTCCTGAATTATCTTCTCTATTGGCCACTTACTCATTCCACACTTGAGTCTCTCAGCTGCCAGCTGCAGCCACTTCCTAGTCATGCTCTACTTCGTTCCAAGGAGGGAAGAAAGACTCGTTCCTAAGGCCAGGACTGGCCAGCCCTCCCCTGCCACTCCATGGGATTGAGCAAAAAGCATGCGATCCAGCTGGACAGACCTGGGTTCAAATCCCAGCATTCTAGCCCCATGACCTCTGGGAGTCATTTTTCCTCTCCAAGCTTCCCCTCCCTTACATCTAAAATGCATATTATATTTCCTACTTTGAAAGATTATTGCAAAGATGACATAGGAAAGTATATGGAAAAATAACCTGTCACAAACTAAGTGGTCTCTCTCTTTCTTGGCCTCTGTGATCCCCTATCCTGATCTCCACTTCCTTCTTTCCCATCTCCCCTGACTCTCAGACAGTCTCACCAACATTGTAAGTCATATATTAGTAAGAATAGAAACAGTGCCATCTTGTAACTGTAAAGCAGACTTTACAGAAGTTGCTCAATAGACTAGGGGGTGCTCTGGGCAATGATAGTGTTTTATTCATCTTAATTTTCTCAGTGCCCACCCCAGTGCTAGACACATAGGAAGTGCTCAATTAACATGTCTTGGATGAATGAATGAAGTGCTTTAATGGCTGGAGGGGACATCCATTCCACTTGTCTGCCCAGTACCCTGTCCCCTTCATCTAGTAACGGCTTCTCTTTTACTCAGGGAACTGTGTTCCCCCACTGCAATCACTGAGTGCTCCTTCCCCTTCCTGCTACACAGTTGGTCATGTGACCAGGCTGGTCCAATCAGAGCCTTCCCCAGGATTTTTCTCCCTGGGACTGGGGGAGAACCCTCTTTCCTGTTCACTCTTGAGGCAGAAAGTAGGTAGAACTGCCTACTGGCAGAGCACCAGCCTTTCTCACTGGCAAAGATGAAGTCATGTGCACAAAAAGAGAGATGAGAGATGAAAAGAGGGTGCCCAGATCCACTGGTCCTGGCTTTCCTATGATGGTTATGTGAATAAATGAAATTCCCATTTCTTCATTAAACAGTCAAGCTGGGATTCTGCCATTCACAGACACTGACTCACAAAACATCTGTTATCTAATCTTCTCAATAACATCCCAAGCCAAGCCAGGAGGGATTCGTTATTCCCATTTTATAGATGAGGAAGTCAAGTCTTGAGAAAGTGAATTTATTTCCTGAGACCACACAGCTGGTAATGATGTAACTAGATCTGATAACAAAGAGTGGAATTTTATCCAGAGTGGCAGGCAGTGTGATTAGGGACTCGTGTGTTTAATTCCATACCATCAATAACCCAGTGACATCACAATATCTGCCCTCATATAGATGGGGAAACTGAAGAAGTAAATTACCCAAGGTCACCAAGGTAGTCAGTGGAGTTAGCCTAGGTCTGTCTGCCCAGAGCCGGTACCACTAGCCACGGCGCAGCATCACCTCCAAGTCCAGGGACCTTTCCAGCCTCTGATGCCGCCTTTCTGGAAGAGGATCACCTCTGGGCAGGGGAAGACTAAGAGCACTGGGAGATAATGAAGGACCTGTCATATGCATAGCTTTGTGCAAGGGCTGTAGGGATGCAGAGATGGCCAAGCCATGCTGCTTACCTCAAGGAACTTCAAGACGTGTCCATAAATTCCATGCTGCAAAGTGTGAGGGTCCTAATGGAAACTCTGGTGAAGTGCTCTGTGGCCCAGAGGAGGGGGAGGTGATTCCAGCTGGGGGAGGCACGGGACTGGGAAAGAGTTATGGGGCAAGCAGGACTTAAACATGTTCTTTAATACAGGTAAGATCTGTACCTGTGGACACGGCGTGGTCATCAAGCAGAGGGAGATGCGTAAGTAAACAAAGCAGAGGGAGATGCGTAAGTAAACAAACTTCGCGATGGCAAGTCCAGTAGTGCAGCTGGATAGGAGGAAATGGACTAATTTCCGTAGTATGCGTAAGTGGGAAAAGACAAGAAGTGAGTTAGAGGCAACAAGTCTTCCACGCCAGGATGAAAAGTCTGGGCTTCGTTCAGCCAATAGGGAGCAACTGGGGCCTTTTGAGAAGGACAGTGACACCACTGGACTGGAACATTAATATGGAGGACAGATGAGGAGGGAGAGACCAGTTAGGAGGAGGTCATCTGGAAAGGCAGTGAGGCCTGAAGTAGGCCAGGGGAGGGCAGGGGGAGGGGGACAGCAGATGACCCCAATGACGTTGCGGAGGCAGAACAGTCAGAGAAGAGCAGGTGTGGAAGAAAGAGCTCAGACTTAGGAAGCAGACCCAGCTTGAGCCTGAACTGCCTGCCTCTAAGAGCTGCAATGCAGGTGCGGGTCACCAGGACCTTGAATGGACAGCAAGCGCACTTGATGGATAGATGCTGTCCCAGGAGCCAGATCTCAGCCTGACGTCTAGTAGGTGTTTGACGAATGTGGAAGTGACGATGGGAGGATGGATAGACAAGCGAGTGAATGATCCAGTGAATGAATGAACAAATGAATAAATGAGTAAAGGAAACAGGGGAGGGAGAAAGGGAGGCAAAACAGCTTCCAGTGCTCCCAGAGGAAACTTCCTGACCCTTTTCCCACCTCCATCAGCTCAGTCCCAAGCCTGAACACAGCCCTGGGCTGAGCCAGGGTTTCCACAGCTGCAGAACCTTAGATGGAGGAGGAGGAGGGAAGGGAGGGCGGTGAGGGTTGAAACATGATGAACTGCTTGCCATGTACCACCGGCATCCCTCCTCCTGAAAAAACAGGAGTACTTAGAAGCAAATGTTACTTAAAACCCAGTGAGCGCTGCTGTGATTTAAGGCTCCTCTGTACTTGGTTCCCCACCAGCCCTGCCAGTTTGGGTCAGGGATGACAGCCACTGCTGGGACTGCGACCTCAGCCTAGCCAGGGTCCACGGGGTCCCAGCGTTTCCTCAGTGTGGGCCTGGCCCAGGGGCCAATGGTGTCTGAGCCCGTGTGGAGCCTGGGAGCTAGGAGGCCTCCAGGCAGCCTTCCTGTTGGGACCACTCCTTCCCTTTCAGACACTTCACTCACCTGCCAGTCAATAATCACGCCGTAAATATTATTAATGGTGACTAATGTTGTATACTCATTCTCATTTGATGTCTACTCTACAGCAGCACTGTGAGGTTTCTCCCCAGATCACAGATGAAGAAATTGAGACTCAGAGAACGTGACTTTCCCCAGTTCACACAGTAAGGCGTAGAAGCTGGTCCAACATGAAGCACAAGAAGGTGCCCGGTCACTTCCCACTGCCCACCTCACATTTGCACTAAACGGGGCTGAGAGGGGAGAACCGATGCAAATTAATCCCCCTGCCAGGAATAGAAAATGCCACCCAGGCAGGAGGGCAGGCAAAAAAGTCCTCACGATAATCATATTGATGAGTGTTAATATTATTGAGGTTTTCTCTTTGCCAGGTCCTCCTACACACTAGAAATGAATCAACTCATTTAACCCCATGGTAACAATGGTTACTATCTCCCCTGTACAGGTAAGTCTCCAGGGAGGTGAATGACTGGCCCAGGGTCACGCACGGCCAGGACACGGCAGAGCCTGGACTCAAACCCAGGTCGTTCAACTCCAGAGCCAGGGCCCTACACTTCCTCTAGTTCCAAAACTGCTCTGAGGGTTACTGCTGCCCCTAGGTTCTCCGGTTTGTTAAATGGAGACAATGACAGTACTTGCCATACACCATGGTTATAAAAAGCTAGTTGAGAATATGGCTACAGGGTCACCCCCAAACTGTCAGATGTCATGTAGTGGATCTTATCATTGTTCCTGGGGCTTGCATGGCCTTGAGAGCCACTTTTTGTTCAAAAGACAGGAGAGGAGTTGGTGTAGGTGGATGGTAGGCCAAGCAGGTGTGTGGACAGGGAGGCAGAGACGGGGTGGGGGCAGCTGGGCAGAAGAGGCTGGGACAGTGCTGATGGAGACAGACAGAAGTCACATTGAGTGCAGACTAGGGTTCCTGGGGCCTGCTGTGTGATCTTGGGCAATTCACTGCCCCTCTCTGGTCCCAGCTTCCTCCTCTGAAAATAAAGGTAGGGGTGGTGATGAGTGGGATGAAGATGCTCCCTGAGGTCACTTCCAGTCTCACTGCACTGATTCAATTTTCCCGAGAGCTGGCCTGCAGCACGGTGGAACACAGGAAAGATTTTTGGGTGTCGGTACGGTACAAGAGCCAGTTCTCCACAAGCTTTGCTACTGGAGACCCAGAACTCCAAGCAAATGTGAATGCCCCCAGCTTCCTGCCCTCCACCCCACCCATCCTGTACTCACCCTACCAACTCCCCAAAGATACTGAGAAAATGGAGCACTGGGGACATAGCAGAGTCACTGATCTACTCTGAGCTTCAGTTTCCTCATCTATAAAGTGGGGGCGGGGCACTATGGCAAGGTGGTAGCTTAGGTCCCTTCCAGCTCTGCCAGCCTAGGGTTCTGGCCTTCAAATGAAGCTTATTTTTTCACGAGGTTATGTGTTTCTCGTGGGATAGGAGTTGGGAGAGGGTGAGAGCAGTGCTAACTCAGTTCTTCCTGGAGTAGAACACCCTCCAGAGGGAGATGAGATGGGAGATGGGTGCCCTGCAGCTGAGGAGAGGAGAATAAAGGAGGGGCTTTAACATCTCTGTGCTAAATTCCGGATCAGCTTGGTGAAAGAATGTCACTTCCTCCGGGAAGCTCCTGGGACTTTTCTGGGTGCTGACTGCCTGAATACATGGTAGTCGTCCCATCTGACCACCTCCTCCCCATCTCCAGCCCGTTCCCATCTGGGTGCCCCCCACACACACTCTCACACACCGACGCCCCTGCCCTACAAGCGCAGGTGTCCCACTGACTGACCACAAGTCCCCACCACCCTGACCTCTGACCCCTGCCCGAGGCCCACTACAGAAGTCAGGGCTTCTGTCCTATTTTCTAATTTCCTTCTGCTTTGATTTTGCAGGGTTTTTTTGACAGCCTGTGGACTTCCAGGCTTGGCTGAAGGGCAGCTCTTTACAAGGAAAAAAATAGTTGAAGAGAAAGCTGGGAAATAAATACAGAGCCTGCCTCCTTCTCTGCCCAATGTTCTGACCAGGCTCCAGGAAAGGTCCTGTGACCGTGGGGCCCCTCAGAGGCCACTTCATTGTTTGAGGTTCCCAGTGTGTTCAAACAATGAGACTTTGCTGATTTCGGCTTACAAAAAGTATGGTATATATTACAAGTTAACATTTAACAATTTAAAGCTTTAACACAAAAATTACAATGTAATATAATTGCTCTATTAACAAGATAATTATAGGTTTATTTTTAATTAATTCATAATATGCTGCAGATGGTGTGGTCTGGTAATAGGACCAAGTTTAAAGTTACGGGATGAACAGTTTCTTTTGAACCTGTCAGGGTAGCTCTGAGACAGGAGAAATAAACTCATTTGAAAAAAAATGTCAAGAGTTGAATGTGAGAATGGGGGACCCAGCTGGAAAGTTTCTCCTGCCCCTTTCATGCCCCCCACTCCCTTCCCCCATAACAAGCTCTGCTCCCGAACATGTCACTCCCCCGAGATACCCTAAAACCTAGACCAGGGAGGAAATTTCTAGATTAACAGTCCAGACTCCTCCATTGACCAGATGGGAGGACCAAGGCCCCAGGCAGCAGAAAGAGCACTGGATTTGGAGCCAGGAGAGTCTGTTTTCAAACACACCTCTTTCACTTATATGGCCTCGGAAAAGTCAGTTCACCTGTCTGAGCCTCAGTCTCCTCATTTGTGAAATGGGCACAAATAAAGGACGCCTTCTGGTGCTGCAGTGAGGTACCCAGGAATGGACACTGGTGACATGATTCCTGCCCGGGGGAGATGAGGGCGATGTCGACAGGGGTAGCAGCAGAACTGAGATTAAAACCCAGGCCAGGGAACCGTGCATCCCCTACGCTCACCTGGCCCTCCGAAGCTGAGCAGAAAGTGGGTTGGAGGATAGAGCCTTCCCTAATTCCGGGGTCAGCAGGGAGAAACTGTGTCACCTGGCACAAGTCATGCCCCACTATGAGTCAGGCTTTCACCCTCCAGCCATGAAAGTGGGGAGAGCTTGAGGTCAGGGAGGAACTGACCATCTCAGAGGTGTAACCCTGGGGGGCAATCACCCCATGCCTGTCAGATCCAAGCAAAGCCGTCTGCACCCAGAGGCCTCTGGCTATGCCGGAGAGAAATAGTCAGTCAAATTGGCTCCAGCCCTGGGGATTAAGGGACATTGGGAGGGGTTGAATCCTAGACAGAAGGTCCCCCTGGCAAGACTGACTCTGGATTCCAGGGCCCCAGAGACCTGTTCCCAAGCAATCCCCCCACTTCTTTTCCACCTCAAAACCAGAGATGGAGCCCCAGGATTCCAAGAGTGTTGAGGAGGACAGCAACAGCCAACCCCGGCTCCCAAACCCTTCCTGGGTAGCAGGGGCAGCTGGGAGTGAGACTCCAGGCTGGGAAGGAACCCTAGGAGAAGGCAGGTAGGGAGCCAAGAGGCATGTGGAAGCCGCTCAGCAAGGAAAAGGGCTCCTTCCCCGGCCCCCACCTGCATGGAGCATGGAAGCCCACTGGGCAGGAGCCAAAAGCTTCACTCGCAGCTCTGGATTCAGTCTTTGAACTGGTGCCCTCTGTCCAGGTGGGTGCCGCTCCCCTTCCCTCACCCACCCATGCTGCTGAGGTGACCTTTCTAGAACACAGTCTGACCAGGTGCTGCTCATTTCAGCTCTCGTGACTCTCGCCACCTGCAGATCAATGAGTGAACCATGTGGCCAATATGGGGTCAGAGTTTCTGGCCCTTCCTCCTACCCATCCTGACCCCTGAGAGCCCAATGCTCTGCCAGCCGTTGCCCTCTCCTCGCTAGACTCCAGGCCCTCAGCTCTCCAACGAGCCTCCTCTGCTCGCTCAGGTCACTTGCGGCCCTGCACCTGAACAACCTCCCTTCCAAGCCCTGGAGCCCTTCCTCGCGGGCAGGGATCTGCTTCCTCTCCCATGACTCAGCGCTGGACACGCCGGCCACTACCTGGGAAGACCAGCTTTCACTGCTGAGCGCTTTGGAGGTCAGCCCTTTCTGGTGGGGAACCTGAAGCCCTCAAGCAAGGAGGAGACAGACCCCACCCCAGGATCCCATCCCAGGTCCATAGGTAACCTGTGAGAGAAAGAAAAGGTCACCTCCCCTCCAAAGGGCTGCAGGGTTATCAGTATTCTTGAAGAAAACCCAGTTTCAGGTAGAGGGAGAAGAGAAAAAGAAATGTGGCTTCTAGCTGCCACTGCTCTCCAAGGACCCCTCCTGCAAGCTGCCCTAAATCGGCCTAACAGGCTGCCCCCAGGGAGGCCTCTGCCCATCCCCCAGAAGCCCAAATCCCCTATTACAGGACAGAAGAGCTACCTGGGCCTCCAGGACCAATGCCATGATGGGTTTCATCCCCCTCCCTTCCCCACCCCACACATCATCCCCCTGCTGAGGCAGTCTGTCCCCAGTTGGATCCAGGTCTCTGGCATCCCCCACCTTGGTCCTAGGGCTTATCCCAACATTGTCCTGCACACCCCCTAGTCGGACCCTATCTCCCACCCCTTCCCAGACTCCCAGCCCTCTGGATCCACTGGTCATTAGCAAATACACCCAATCCCCGGCTTTCTCTGAAGTTTCCCTTCTCCTTCTTGCTCGAGGACTGGCTCCCCTCTGAGAACACAGGTTCTCCTACAGTCCTTTCAAGTGGCATCTATTTTCTTTCACACTCATTGCTCCTAAGTTTCACTTCCCAGAAATTTCCCTGGCTTCTTGCTTTACCATCTTTGAAGGGCACGGCATCAGATACCTACCGCCTGCCTCCCCGCTAGCTGCAATCATTCACAGTCCTCACTCACTGAGGAGCTGAGCACTCGCCTCACCACCTTCTCCATCAAACACCTGTCATTAGCCAGCATCCATGAAGAGGGTCGAGGCAATGCACTGGCCTCTCAGTTCTTTTGATCTCCTTCCACCTTCCCATCATGTGCTCATTCTCTAAACCTTATATTATCATATCTGCACCTCCCTTGAAATCTTGATTATAAACATCTCTGAAAATACTCTGCCCGTCACCCCTCTCCTTCCATCTCACCCACTCTGATGCCCCCATCCTAGCAGCACTAACCTCATAGAGACCGCTTCCATTTTCTCAAATCCATCACCCTGGATGAAGCCTCCCTTAACCAGCCTGGATGCCACGGGTCAGCACTCCAGCCATCCCGCCACAAGTGCCCCCAACACCCTCGTCCTTCTTTGCTTTTGTCACATTACCTGGCAAGACCCTGACTCTGGTTAAACCCAGCGATCCATCCACTTTGTGCTAGCACCGAACAGCTGAAAGCCACCGCGGACAATCAGGCACTCATCATGACTGGACCTACTTCATACTGATGGGCTCTCAAAACTGCCCGGGAATCCTACTATAGTTCCCTGGAAAATTCACTTCCCTAATCTCTGAGAACACCATTTCCCACCTTCTCTCCTTGAATCTCTAATGCGTCTCTCATTCTTTTACTCTTGCCTGATGATCTTGTTTCATATTTCATAGGAAAAAAATAGAATCAGGAATAAAGATCTGCCTTGAATTCCTCCTACCAATTCCTCCTTTCTTACCTGCATCTCAACCCACGTAGTCTGTCCTCCCTCCCATAATTACACAAGGAGAGTCTCCATCTACCTCCAACCTCCCGCTGTGAGTTATCTTTACCCACTCTTGCCAACTCTAGGACTTTGCCCTTATTGTGGTCCCCTTTCTCTCCTGCACCATCGTCATTTCTCGCTCTGTTGGAACATTCCATCACCACACAAACATGCCTTAATACAGTGCATCTTAAAAATGCCTCCATGGTCCCCGCATCCCCTCCTGCTGTTGCCCTGTTTCCCTCACTTGTCTTCATAGAAAAACTCCTCCAAAGAGTTGTACATGTCCACTCTCCACCTCCTCGTCCCCGTTCCTTCATTACTGCCAAGCAGATTTCGTCACCACCTGTCCACTGACCCAGCTACAGTTAAGGTCACCAATCACCTACACCTAAAAGAAATCGATGGTCACGTCTCTGTCCTCGCCTTGTTTCATCTCTCAGAAGTCTTCATCGAGGTGACCACTCCCTCCTTTTGAAATGATTGCTCCTCTTGCTTCCTTGACAACACCTCACTTACCTTTCTTCCTCCTTCAGGGCCACTTCTCCTGAATCACCTTTCCAGGTTTCTCCTCCGCCTGGACCCTAAATCGTGGGGTGCCCCAGCCCCCTTATGCTGTGTATGAACCTTCTCTCTTCAGGGGGTCTGGTCTCCTCACACTGCACACGCCATCTATGTGCTGACGGCCTTCCCCTTGTATCTCCAGCTGTGACCCTTCCTTTGATCTGCAGACTCACTTCCCCAACTGCCTATTCAACATCTCCCCTTGAATATCTGAGGCATCTCAAACTCAGCCGGTCCAAGAAGCACCTTTGATCCCCCCACAAATCCACTCCTTTTCCCTATAAAGGCTTCCATATCTCAGCAAGTAGCACCACCATCCACCAGGCTCAGATACCCAGAGTTATCCCTGATTCTTCTTTCCATCACACCCGACAGAGAGTCCTATTGGCTCCGCCTCCTAAATAAACATATCCAGGAACTGACCATTTATCACCATCTCCACTGCTCCAGCCCCACACTCACCTCTCACCTGCACTATTACATCTGTCCCCCGCTGGCCTTCTCACTGCCACCCCTGCTCTTTCACACAGCGGCCAGAGCAAACTTTCTAGAGTGTAATTCAGGTCACACTCTGCCCGCATTTAAATGCCCCAATGGCTTTCTGTTGCAACTAGAATAAATAAACCAGTACCTGACCATGATGTTGCAGATCAGGTTCCCTGGACAGCCTCTGAGGTGGAGAGCAGCGTGCAGGAAGTTGGTTGGGGTGTGCTCTCAGGATCGGGACCTGTTGGGGAAGGAAGGGAAAAGGTGAGCTGCCATACAGTTGTAACAGAGGCCTCAGCCGATCCCATGGGAGCACTGGGGTAGGATAGTCCTTCCGAGGCGTCCCAGGAAGGGAGGTCAAGCCTTACACCCAGCATTGACCTGTCATGGCTGTGGGCTGTCTTCCCCCGGGCACAGGGCATTACCCTGAGGGGACCAGACAGCTCTCTTCAGCTGACCACAATTCCTAGCAAAGGACTCAGCTGAGAGAGCTCAGCTGCCCACCCTCCCAGCCACAGAGGAGAAGGGGTGCCGTCTCCAGGGCACCCACGGCCTCCGAGACCCTGCATGCTCTGCCCCCTGGCCCCCAACGCATTCCCCACCACGCTCCCCTGTGTTTACTCTGCTCCAGTCACGCTGACCATCATTTGGCCCCTAAAACATGACGAGCTCGAGAACTTTGCTCGTGCGGCTTCCTCTGTGTCTCAGTTTCCCCATCTGTAAAATGGAGGAAATAATCACACCTACCTTATAGGTTGAGAGGAGTAAACGTGTCAATACGTGTAAAGAGCAGTGCTTGGCATGTGGAAGTGCCATGTAATCAGAAGTGATGCTGATGATGATGACAATGGCAATGACAATGACAATGATGAAAACAGAGGAGACTCTCTTCCCCATTCCCTGCTAAACATCCTAAAATGCACAGGGCAGCTTCCCCTCAACAAAGAATTATCTAGCCCACAATGTCAGTAGAGCCGAGGCTGAGAAATCCCGGTTTCCATGCTGATTTTCTGCACAGTGAGAAGGTTTGTCTTATTCTCTCTTATAGCCCCAATATTGACACCCTGTAGATGTTCAGTAAATAGATATCAACTGGCAGGGCTTATATGCCCTCGATATGTAGTAGGTGGTCCCAAATGTTTGCTAGGTGAATATGTGATAAGCTCAGTTGACTTCAGAGCTTAGGATCTTGGGGAGTCATTTAACCTCTCCAAGCTTCAATTTGCAATTTGTTCATTTGTGAAACAACTTAAATATTCATCCATGCAACCGACATGTACTGAGAGCTCACTGAGTTTCTGCCCGTCCACCCTTCAGAACTGTTTAGGGGAGCTCTGTGAATTCATCCTTTGAGACCTGCTGACGTGTCACCTCCCCTGTGAAGTCTTCCTTGATCCTTGACCTCCCCAGGGGCCCACTCCCCATTGAAAGACTCTCCTCCTTCTGTTTCCCAAAGCCCCATATTTGCAGTGCTATCGGCTTGAAATGCTCCTTTAGTTCTAGGCCCTATATCCCCTGCTTTTAAAACAAATAGCTTGCAATGGCTCCTTTACAATCCTGAAATGAAATTCATAGACCGTATAACCTTCCTAGACACATCGTTTGAAAATAAATCAACATAATGTCTTAACTATAATACAAAAGTAAAGTAAAGATCATTTCTAATAAAAAATGTATTTCAATACGTAAATGCTCAGGTTCAAGTACACGAGAAGACGTAACGAAAAAGTCAGAACCTTGCACCCACATGCTGGATCAACGCAAGGGCCGCAGCCTCAAATGCAGCCTGACATTCAGGGGTTATGGGTGGGACTCAAATACCACCAAGAGCATTGTCATCGGAAATGTGATTTTCCAAAAATGATGAATAACTCCGGGTAATGTTTCCAACAGAACAAAATACAGTCTTCCTTCAATTTACGCGGTAGTTGTATTCCTGGAAATTCAGGACACAAATGCTTTATGTTTATATACAAAACAGAGTTAGGTTCCAGGCTCAAATAATTATAAACAGGTTTTCACCTATTTAAATGTCAACCAGGATATTTGAAAGTCAGGCAGGATGCGGGGTAATTCTTTGTTATGCAAGACTCTCCCGTGTGGTTTGTAAGACTTTAGGAATCACCAGCACTTCCCACTCAATGCCAGCAGCATCCTCTATAGTAACTGTGACCATCAAAACACCTTCACTTATTCCCAAAGCTCTCCCTAAGGGACAGCACTGTCCCCATGGAGAATTTGTTCTCATTTGTTTGTCTCTTTCTCCAGACTATGAGCCACCAGAGGGCAGATGAACTTGTCCTGTCCGTCAGTGTGTTCCCAGAGCCTAGAAGGAGCTGGGTACATGATGGGTGCTCAGTAAATACTGATTGCTCAAGTAGCTGGGGTCATGCCCACATCCCCTCAGCCAACCCCAGAGGTCACCTCCAGATGGACATGCCAGCTGCTTCCTAAGCCACAGCCTGTGGGAGGTCTCTGACCCCAGGGGGTGCCAGCCCTTGTGCAGGGCAGGCTCAAAATGCCAGGGAGTTAATAGCCTGGAGGCCACCCACCACAGATGGGGATAAACCCCCCACCTTCCTCCCTGCTCTGTGGGACCGATCTGAGGGACACTGGGCACAGTGTCTCAGAGGGTCCCTTTGTGAGGCTGAGCCCCAGCCACCCTGCATGAACACACCTGCCTGGCTTCCCCTCCCCCGTCTCACCTCCCCACTCCTCAGAGCTTCCTGCGATCGCCTCCCAAATAGAGCACTTGCACCAGACTCTGTTTCAGGTACTATTGCTACATTACAAACTACCCCAAAATGGCTGGAAACAGCAACGATTTCTCATTTCTCCCGATTCTGTGGGTGGCTGAGTGGATCCTCTGCAGTATGGCCAAGTCTCTCAGCTACATCCAGCTGGAAGGTCAAAGCTGGCCTCACCCACATATCAGACAGGCTGGTGGTGCTGGCCCGTGGCCAGGAGACTCTGTTCTCCCACTCAGGGCTTCCCATCCTGCAGTAGCTAGACTGGCTTCCATGCATGACACCTCAGGACAATACCCCATGATGGCAAAGGAGAAAGCTGCTCCTCTTAAGGCCTAGGCCTCAGATCACAAACACCCTTTGCACTGCATCCTGTAGGTCAAGGCAATCACAGGCCACCCAGGTTTGGAGAAACAGACTCCTCTATGAATGGGAGTTGCAGTGAACAGTGTGCATGCAAGGACGGCAGGGGTTTGTGACCATTAAGCAATCTTCCACTTGGGGTCTGCTTTTGTGGGGGGGGGGGGCGGTCCCACATTGACAGTGGAAGATGGAAGCCACGTGAGAAGCGCCTTGGAAACCAAGCCAAAGCACTCCCCAGGCCTCTGGTGAGGACTTGGGCGTGTAGCTCGTGGACACAGGCTGGGAGGCAGCCGAGACCTTCTCAGCATCTCTCGTTCCACTGCCAGACTTGTATTTTTCCACAAGACTGCATAGTTCACCAAAGATACAATTACTGAAGGCAGAACATAAATAGTGTGTGTCATGCACCCGTGGGGGTCTGTAATTCAGACATGTCTCCAGGGGTAATTAGAACCTCCCCCAGAAACACAAAGTCTTGAAATAGTGCCCCAGCCGTGTGCCCTGTGCCTGCTGAGCCAGGGGGGTGGCCGGGGACTCCTTAGGGGGAAAAGGAGCTGAAGGTGGGGAGGTGGAGGCAGCCAGAAATCCTTGGAGAACTCTCTCCAGGAGGCCTCGGCCAGAGGAAACGATACCCTGCTGCAGTGGCAGGAGGGAGTTCAATGTCAGGGAAAACTCTTACCACCAGGGCCATTTTTCGACCCCAGCACAGGGTTGCCTCCTTTGCCTGTAGATGGGAGAGGAGAGTCGGGGGAAGCCTGGCTGGACAGAGGCAGGATAGGGGTACGATGGGCCTTCCAAGGGAGGCTGGGGATGGGGAGAAGGAGACTTCCTGGATAAGGGAGAGGAAGGGACCATGGAGCCTTGCAGACCTGCTCTGTGGCAGGCACTGTGCTAGACACTTCACACCCATTCTCACTCAATTTGTCCCCATTTTATAGATCCGAAAGCTGAGTCTCAGAGACATGAAATGCTATGCCCAAGAGCACCACGTTGCTACGTGGCAGAGCAGGGACCAAGGGCTTTTGACTCCAAAGCCAACAGGAGCATCTAGAGGAGAGCAACAGGCAAGGTGAGGTGTCTAGACAGCAAAGAGAGGATGCTGTCCAGAAGGAAGGAAACACTTCTGCCTTAAAATTCTTGAAGGCCACTCACAGAAAAGAGATTGCCTTAGTCTGCATGTCTCCAAAGGCCAGAAACAGGCCAGGGAGGAGATGTTATCGAAAGATAGATTCCAGTTTGATACAAGAAAGAACTTTTTTGTGTGTGTGTGTAGTACGCGGGCCTCTCACTGCCGCAGCCTCTCCCGTCGCGGAGCACAGGCTCCGGACACGCAGGCCCAGAGGCCACGGCCCACGGGCCCAGCCGCTCCGTGGCACGCGGGATCCTCCTGGACCGGGGCACGAACCCACTTCCCCTGCATCGGCAGGCGGACCCCCAACCACTGCGCCACCAGGGAAGCCTGAAAGAACTTTTAATAGACAGAAATGTCCCACTCTGGAACGAATGGGCTGTGTGGATAGGAAGTGAGCTCCCCATCCCTGGAAGCATGTAAGCACAGCCTGGATGCTCACCATCAGAACTTCTGCAGAAAGGTCAGAGCTGGTTCCTGTGAGTCTCCTGAAGCTTGAGGATCTCTGGGAGTGGCTGGGGTGCACTAGCTGGGGTGTCCCTGGTGTACAGGAACAGAGTCAGGGCAGGGGAGACTTGGTATCTAATGGACAGGCTCTGGGCCCCACTTTCTCTCTTCCCTGAGCCTCCAGACACCCTCATTTCATTGCTGTTCTCCCGGCAGAGCCACTGCCTAGGGGAGGAGAGGGATCAGGTGATGCCCAGCCCCGCCTGCATGCTGAATGGCAACCAGCTAACCTGCTGACCCTTAATCAAAGTCTTGGAGCACAGCGGCAGCTGGATGGATGCAGGCGTTTCTCCAGCTCCAGTTACTCTACAGGAGGCTCATGTGGTAGCAAGAGGCAGAAGGAGTGGAAGGCAGAGACAGCAGAGATGGAACGGTCCTAGGGGAGCCCACAGCCATGGCCTCAGCCCGGGGCTGGGGGCACAGAGGAGGAAGGTCTCCTTCTCCATCCCCGACCACTGGCACCTTCCACTCCAGCCCGAGCTCACAGAGCTCAGCTACCAGGGAGGTCCTCCAGCCGGGTTGGGAGAGGCCTGGTGCTGGGCAAGGGAGAGGGGAGACTGAGGACCATGAGGCAGCCCAGGCCCTGGTGGTACCAGGGAGATGAGCCATCGAGACCATGAAAGCCTCTACCCCTGAAGCACACCCCCCCATACTGGGGGCTGGAGGTGGTACACAGGGGCCAGCTTGAGGTTGTGGGAGGCATCTGTCCATCCTGGGGAGCCCTCCTCCACCCCATTCCACCCAGCAAAGTCACCCTATGTTCCACCTGGGAGCGGTCAGCCCTAAAAGTGGAGAAAGGGTGGCGTGGATAGAACACACTCACATCCAACCACCAAGATCCTTCCCATCTAGAATTTCTAGAACAAGGTGGTTTAGGAGCCCTGCCAGCCCTCCTTCCTCTGCCCCCTCATCTTCCTCCCGATTCAGAAGAACTTGACAGGTGGGCAGGGGTTCTGGGCCCCAAAGCTACCTGTTGGGGGGCGTGGGAGGCTCCCATCCAAGAAGTGCCATCTGATGGAGGAGACACAGACCCTACCCTGGAGGATCTCCCAGGCTGATGGGAGAGGCAGAGTTCTGAGGTCAAGAACCCAGTCTGAGGGAGGAAGACAAACACGCAGATATGGACTCACAAAGGCTCACACAATGTATTGATAGAAAACAAACTTAAGGTTACCAGGGGATAAGCGGGGGAGGGAGGGATAAATTGGAAGATAGGGATTGACATATGCACACTACTATATATAAATAGATAACTAATAAGGACCTACTGTATAGCACAGGGAACTCTACTCAATACTCTGTAATGGCCTATATGGGAAAAGAATCTAAAAAAGAGTGGACAGATGTATATCTGACTCACTTTGCTGTAAACCTGAAACTAACACAACATTGTAAATCAACTATACTCCAATAAAATTTTTTTTAAAAGGCTCACACGGTGAGAGGGTCCCCTGCCCTCTGTCACAATTGCACACGTCAGTGCTGGGAGAGCAGTGTATATGCAGAAGGAGGGACAGAGGTCAATCCTGGGGGTGCCCCTGAGGAGGAGGTAAGCTCGGAAGTGGCTTTACTTCCTCCAGACACTGCCTCAGAAGGCGTTTCCCAGGGCACAGGAGCCCCAGTCTGTACAGCTGTGGAAGCCAAGAAAGAGCAGCTTATTAATTTAATCCTTAAGCAAATTTACAAAATTGCCAGTGGATTTGCAGGAAGCCAAAGGAAGTGGCTTCCGGGGGAGCGGGCAGGGAGGGAGGAGCCTTGCAGCACCTCCAGGCAGGGCCCCTGCTTCTCTGCATCCCTGGTCTCAATCTCTTCTCTAGAAGCAGAACCTGAAAATGGGTCAGGGAGGACTTCAGCCATGTTGGCTGCTAAGAGGAATAATTCTAAGATACTGAGTAAGTGCTTTCAGCACTCTGGACACTGAACATACATTAACTCATTTCACCCTTTCTTTCTTACACTTTCTTCTGCTTTAGTGAGGTATAAGTGACAAATAAAACTGAAATAAAGCAGGTGTTATTACTAGCCACATTTTACAAATGGGAAAACTGAGGCACAGAGTCCTTCAGTCACTTATGGCCCGAGGTCACACAGCTCGTGAGTGGTAGAGACAGGCTGGGATCCGAGACAGGCTGTCTGGCACCAAAAGTCGGCATCCTTAACCTCGCTGCAAGTCTAAGTCCTCCTGGGTCTTTTGCCTCTCTCTTTCTTTCCCTTTTGGCTTCTGTGAAATGGGGGAGAGACCGTCCCCAAGGGCAGCGCCAAGGGTCAGCCTGGCCATCCCCCAGCCTCGAAGCACCTCTGCCACTCAGTGCCAGGGTAAACATCTCTCTCACCCCTCCTCTGTCTCCCTCCACCCACTCCTTCCATCTTCCATCTCCCCCCTCCATCCTCCATCCCAAGTGATGGAACAGATGACAATCAATGCTTCCATTCAACTTGTGTTCTGAGCATTCCCCTCAGTCCCTGAGGAAGGCACAGCCTCTCTGTGGGGCCTCAGGCCTTCAAGCCCTACAGAGACTTCCCTGTTTGCATAATAAGACCTGCGCCCATTAGCCTTCTTGTTTGAAGAGGCCTCTGTGAGCCAGCTGACCCAGCGCCGGCTGAGTCTCAGTCCCCACGGCTGAGTCTCAGTCCCCACGGAAGCCAAGGCCAGTTAACCTGTTTGGAGAGTTCACTGATTAAGCACTAATAAGAAATGACCAGCCTGCAACCCCACCCAGGCCACTGGGCCTGGTCCCTGGTCCAGCTCTAGCACCTCTGTCCAACAGATCCCTTATTAGCATCTTAATGTAACAAGCATATGCAATGAGGCATCAGAGAAAATCCCCAGCATTTAAATTCATTAACAGTCTCTGGAAGTCTTCAGTGTGGAGATGGAATTATCGCTAAACTGCTTTTAACTTACCAGCTGTGCACTAAACGGCAGAGGAGTCTGGCTCTAGTGTTTAGGGGGGCTGGATGGGTGTTGCCATCTGGGGGCCCAAACTCAAACCCAGGGGTGCCGAGGCTTCTGGCTGGAGAGCTGTGTTTTCTAGATTCTGTTCCGCATCCTAATGATGAGTGAAAAATTCAATCAACCAGCTGGCTTGTCCACTTAGGAACAAACAGTCGCCTCAACTGATACTGATGTGGCTGCACGTCTCAGGCTAAGTTTTGTGACCCTGCTTCTCTCTGCTCAGCATCTGATGGATGATGGAGGAAATGTCTCTCCTCTCCCAGGCATGGCCTCCCTCTGCCTGGACGGACGCCGCCCAGGCATCAGTCATCCCCTCCAGGAACCATTTCCTGATGCTCATCCCCGTCATCTCCATCACCCTGTGCATCCACTGTCCCAGCACACAGCCCACAGTGCATCCATGACCTTGCTAAGATCATGTGCCCAAGAGCCCTGGAGGGCAGCATTTAGCCTCTGTGTATCCCAGAGCCCAGCCAGCAGCTGACACAAAAGATATGCTTCACAAAGATTCACTGAATCAATTAATTGATCGATTAAATGTTCCTCCTTGCCTGCAGTGTCGATCACAGTGCCTGACTCATTGCAGTTTCTCAATAAATATTTGCTGAATAAATGTTGAATGACAGATAAGCCGGAGCTGCAGGGATAGGGTGGAGGTAAGGAGGTTAGGATTCAGAAATTCAATGCTTTATTCAACAAATATTAATTGAATAATTAATTGAGTAATCAGAACGATGGTTAATATTTATATTGGACTTCCTATCTGCAAAGCACCAGTTAACTCATTTAATATTTATAACAACCCTATGCAGAGGATTCTAATACTATCCTCATTTTACAGCTGTGAAAATTGAGGCACAGAACATCTAAACATCTTGCCCAAGGCTATATATGGCTAGTGAGTAATGGAGCCTGGATTTGAACCTAGGGGTCTAGCTCAGGGCAGTGCTGTCCAGAGGAAGTATAACGTGAGCCGTGTGTGTAGTTTTACATTTTCTAAGAACCCCATTCTAAAGAGTAAAAATAAATAGGTGAAATTAATTTTAATAAGATATTTTACTCAACCCAATATATCCAAAATACTATTATTTCAACATATAATCAATATAAAAAAGTATTAATGAGATACTTAACACTCTTGTTTTCATGCGAAGCTTTTGAAATCCAGTGTGAATTTTATGTGGGTTTTTTTTGTTTTGTTTTGTTTTGTTTTTGTTTTTGTTTTTTTGGCCAAGCAGCAGGTGGGATCTTAGTTCCCCAACTAGGGCATTAGAAGTGCAGAGTCGTAACCACTGGAGTGCCAGGGAAGCCCCCAGTGTGAATTTTAGACTCACAGCACTTCTCAGTGTAGACACTCAACATTGTAAGCATTCAGTGGCCACGTGCAGACGTGTATTGGATGGGGCTCAGCCAAAGTCTGGATTCTTAAATCCCCTGTGCTCTACTGCCTCTGCCTATCCTGTGTCTGGCACAGATACTGAGGGCACGTAGATGAATCAGGCACAGTCTCTTCAAGGAACCCACAATTTGCTGGGAAAGACACACAGGATGTGACAGCACACTGTGGTGAGTGTCAGTAACAGGAGACATGATAAGATCATGGTAAGAGTATGGTGTTGTAGACTCGTACAGAAGGAGCACCTATTCAAGTCTTGAGGGTGGGAGCTTCAGGAAGTCAGGGAGATCTTCCAGAAATCAGAGACCTGAAGTTTGAATTGAGGTTAGCCAAGTAAAGAGGCAGGGAGCAGCACGTGCAAAGGTCTATAGGTGGGAAAGTGGACTGCAAATTCCTGAGACTGCAGGCAGTTCATTCCGAACAGTGGAGTCAGGAGTCTGAAGTGGGTGAAGACGTTGAAAGCTGAGGCTGGAGAGGTAGGCAGGGGCCAGAACACACCGGGCTGTACATAAGCCACAGTGCGAGGGTTTGGACTTGACCCTGAGAAACATACGGAGACACTGAAGGATTCTAAAGAGGAAGGGATGGAATCAGATGTACCTTTCAGAATGAGGCTGGAGGAGTTAATACCACAGACAGGAGGCTGTGGCCAAGGTCTGGGTGATGGAGCAGAGGCCACGGCACAGGTGGAAAAAAGATGAGGAAGTGAAGTCAACAGGACTTGGTAACTGTGGGTGGTGGAAACTGAGTGGACAATTTGACCCCTGGGTTTCTGACGGGGCAACTGGGTGGATGATGGGGTCATTCATTGAGAAGAAGGAACACAGAGTGGGTTTGGAGAAGAGGATGCAGAGTTTGGATTCTGTCATATTGAATTTCTGGTAATGGATGGACAGGCCTTAGAATAGCTTAGGAGAGAAGGCAGGTCTGGAGGTACAGATTGGGAACTTCAGTGGACAGGTGGTCATTGTGGATGGGTGGCAGAATCTCTGGACCCTGCCCTTTGTGGAAGACAAGGCACACACAAGATGTGGCCACAAGTTCTCCTGTGGTTACATGCAGTTAGGTGAAAGGAAGAAAACATCCTGAGGATTTAGGGCCAAAGAGACCACATTAATAAGGGAATAAATCATCTTCGTTATCTCTTTTCATCTGTGTGAATAGCTCTAGGGAGTAGAAAATGGAGGCCCAGAGAGGTTAAGTGATTTGTCCTAAGCCACACAGCCAGTTAGTGGTCAAGCTGAAGCCAGAATCCAGGTCTCCTGACTCTAACTCCAGTGTCCTTTCATCCATCCAGCCATCCATTCAGCAGCTGCTTATTGAGCACCTACTGCATGCAATGCACTGGGCACTGGGATGCACGGTTGAGCTCTGACATGCTATGTCCAGGATTTAAAAATGAAAAAGGGCCTGGCAGAACAAAGGGGGGCAATGGTATAGACAAGACCTGTGGTGGGAACTAGTCATGCAAGGTGGTGAGGAAGGGGCTCGCAAGAGCAGCGAATCCAGTCTGGGGAGAGGTGAGGCATGGTGAGATGAAGGGCTTGAGCTTTTGCACAGCCCTGGCCTCACAGACACAGACACCTCATCTTTGCACACCACGAAGGACTCCATCTGGCCCTAATGCCAGCAGTAGGACCTAGGATGGCATAAAGAAGTCCTGTTAAAACAACCAGGCCCTCTCGTATTCAGTTCCTCACAGCACCTCTCCCCGTGGCTCACCCTGGGGGTGAGGCAGCAGGACCAAGGTCCTGTAGGTCCAGCTTGGAAGTCATAGTTCACAGTGTGGCCTTGCCTCCCTGCCCTCCTCAGCGCAATGGAGACAGTGGGCTGGATCTGCCTTTCCCTGTCCCAGCTGAGGCTTGGAGTCACCTCACCACTTGTCAACCACTCAGATGCCTGAGCCCAGCTTGGGGAATCAATCCTTCCAGGAATGGGGATCAGATGGGGCTTGAAAACCTATGTGACCCATAAAGACCTCTTCAGCCCAGACCTTCTCAGAGCTCATGGGATACACAAGGAGAAGAGGAGGCTAGGAGGCTGTCAGACCCAAGCCTTAAAATTCATGGTCTTCCTCACCCTCCCACCTTGTCACCAGGGTACCCAGTTACAGATGAGAGCACTCAGGAGCACACCCTGTCACACCCAAGGGCAAAGCACATCACCCTAGTTTGCCCATTTTCAATGGACCAGTGGCCTTCCAGGTTTGCCAGGTTTAGGAAATAAAAACACAGGATGCCCAGTTAAATTGAAATTTCAACCACAAATAATTTTTTTTTTTTTTTTTTTTTTTTTGCGGTACGCAGGGCTCTCACTGTTGTGGCCTCTCCCGTTGCGGAGCACAGGCTCCGGCCACACGGGCTCAGCGGCCATGGCTCACGGGCCCAGCCGCTCCGCGGCATGTGGGATCTTCCCAGACCGGGGCACAAACCCATGTCCCCTGCATAGGCAGGCGGACTCTCAACCACTGCACCACCAAGGAAGCCCCACAAATAATTTTTTAGTAGAAGCATGTGCCCTTCAATATGGGCCCAAGAGTTAGATGAATGGATCCCCCAGCCTTTAGGCTTCAGAAAGCATCAAGGGCCTTCCTCTGGAATTCTCTCCTGCTGCCTCTGAGGGGTGAGAGGCTATTTCAGATTGAAATACACGGAGATCATCTGTGAAGAGGATCAGGGCAGCAGCTCCACGCAGCCTATAGCACCTGACTCAGGTGATCCGGCCGTTGTCTCAATCACCTCAAACCACTGCATCACACCAGACCACCAGCCCCAGGCCCCACAGCCCACAGAAACAGAGCAGGACTCCCCATGCTTTGGAGAGGAAGGGGCTGGGTGGAGAGATCCGCTGATTAGGACAAGGTCTCCAGGTTATAGTCTGGAAGGTCCTGTAACTGACAGACCCAGGCCCAGGAGCCCCGGGCATAGGAGAAGGAGTCCCTCAGTGACTCTTGCCTGCGCTGGTCCAACCCCAAATGATGGGCCACAAGACAGGGCCCTGACCCGGTCCAGGCCCAGGCCTGAGAAGGAGCTCAAGTTCATCATCCACAGGTAGTTGTGTAAATCCCTCATCCCATAGCCCGTCCCTAAACATACACACATACACCCCCCACCCCACCCCCACACGTACTAATATTCCCAGCACTTCCCAGCCCCACCCCGGTGCCCTACTCTCCTAACTCCCAAAACAGACTCCTCACTATTCAGAGATTGAAAACTGATAAGCAGTGAGGCTGCCAGCCCCACCCTCATCCCCCAAAGCCATCACCTGAGAGCCACCAGTTAATAAGCTGTGGGATAACGAGGGCCCTGCACTCCCAGAAGGCGGGCACTGCCATTCTGGGACATTAACTTCCTAAGTTAGGAGGCACCTTCCGCTGCAAACACCAACCCAGCCCTGAAGATGGATTGGCAGGGTAGGAGCCGGCCTGGGGTGGGGGAAGAAGCAATATGCCTCTGGAAGCCCTTTATCAACTGTAGCTAATTCACTCCATACACTCCAGGGAGCCCGGCCTGAGAGCCCAAGAGAGGGGAGAAGGACATGGGAGGAAGACTTGAGACTGAACAAAGTACTGTAGCCTAGGAGCACCTGGATTGTGCAGATGGGGAAACGAAGGCCCCTCGAGGGGAAAGGAGGTACCCGAGGGCCCGATGTGGTAGAGGTGGGGTTCCTCCTGGTTACGCTCAGCTTAAGCCAGGAGCCCTGATGATCCTTTTTCTGGCTAAAGGGCTGATCCTGAGCGGAGGTGGGGAGTGGAGGGGTGTGATGGGAATGGGGAACTGGGCGAGGTGGCCTGGGGAAGGGCGGCTGGCAGGGGCAGGCGGGGCAGGAGGCCTCCCCTTAGCTGGAACGGCTGTCACTTCTCAGGCCGCGACCAGGAAGGCTGTGAGGCAGGCTCCCCCTGAAGCTGAGCAAATGCTTCCCTCTTGTTTGAAAGATTGCAGCTGTGAGTGGAAGTGGCTGACAATCCTGGAAGCAGGCGTGCCACAGGGGCAGGCGTGTGTCTTCAAGGGGCCAAGCACAGACACGTTCCTGCCATCAGGAGCACAGGCAACCCGGCTCCCCTTGGAGCACACACTCCAGAAGGTCCACACGTGACAGTCAGGTGTACACACACACACACACACACACACACACACACACACACACACACACACGTAGCAGTAGAGGTGCAGGGGTGGGGAGGTGGAGACCTGAAGCAACAACCTGGCCCTCCAGCAGCCCCAGAACTGCCACCTGGCCCCGGCCCTGACCACGCAGGGATGGGCCCAACCAGGAATTCTTCCAGCTGGGCTAGTCTCAGGTTTATCATCATCCCTCTTTGTAACAAACATTTTGGAATGCCCTCTTGAAATGAAATGAAATTCAGAGAATATAACCTACTTCTGTAGGTAACTTTAAATGCCCTAATTGTAATATAAACGGGGGGGGGGGACGTTACAATGAAATAATATGTATCGCAGTGTGTGAATGCTTGAGCGTGACCACCCATGAAGACACATAAAGGAGTCTAACTCTTGCACCTGAGCACATTCATGATTTTCATACACAAAACCACAAATGCTGGCAGGTCAGTGGGCTCTTTTCAGGACTGTGACACCATGAGCCATGTAGCCGTTCACAGAATGGTTTTCCAACCATTTCCAAACAGTTCTTAGTAAAATGCTCATCAAAACAAAGTCCAATCTTCCTTCCATTTACTTGGTGGTTACATTCCTAGAAAATGTCTATTTTCACATACACACACACACACACATATAACATTTATAAATCTATAAAAACATGATCCCAAATAGTGGAAACATAAGTAACACACAGTTAAGTTCTAGCCTCAGCAAATATACTCGGATGTTTCACCTACATCTGGCAGGACACAAAGCATCTTCAGTCCTGTTCACTAGATGCCAGGGCGCCCTCACAGCAGGGCAGTGGGCCAAAATGCCCCCTAGGGGGCAGTACTGCCCTCACAGAGAACCACACATGAACCACCACAACTGCCTCTGAAGTTGTGTCCAGGGTGCATCTGCCCACCTCTGAGGGCTGAGGTGAAGGACACAGGGGACCAAAGATGGAAACTAGTTTGAAAACAGCAGGGCCTATGTGAGGTGCCGTCATTACCCCAGAGGCAAAGGCTGGCTGCTGGCCACGGCTTGAGGGGGTGCCAAGGAGACCCATCCCAGCTGGATGCCTGGCACACATTGTCTGTGAGGCAGGCTTTGGTGTTCTCCTTGCACTGGGGGTGGGGAGCGGAGTGACTGAAGCTCTATGAGGTTAACTGGTTGAGTCCAAGTTTTTCTGAGTCCAAAGCCCTTACTCTTTCTAAGACCCCTCTCACCCTCAGGAAAGGCTCCAGGGAGGAGCAGGTATTTGCAGTGATGATCATGCCATTCAAGCTAAAAGAAGGAGAGATTTCCAGCAGGCAGAGATGGAAGGAGGAAGCCATCCCAGGTGGGGAAAGAGCGTGAGCAAAGACATGGAAAGTGCGTCCAAGTCACATGAGTCCTGGGTTTGCTCAGAAGATGGACTGTGTGTAGCTGTGATAGAAGATAACTCTGGAAAGATGGGTTAGGCCAGATAATAGATGGCCTTGAATGTTCAAGTAGGTAGTTTAGTCTTGACTTGATAGAGACTAGGGAGCCAGTGAAAGTTCTTGAGCGGAGGCGGGGAGTTGCCCAGATCTGCCTTTCTGCAATACCCTAAACTGGGCTCCACGGCCATTTCTCCAGTCCCCCAGACTAGGCTCAGCTCAGTCCTGCTCCTAAACCAGGCATCTTCCTGGGGCTGGTGCTGTCAAGGAATTCCTCCCAGCCTCCTCAAGCAGTTTTCAAGCCATAATTAATTGCACAGTAATGAGGATCTAATTGTCTTCCCCCTGCTAGCACCCCAGAGATGATGGGCTGTACCTGGAAGAAGGTGTGTTCAGAAGAAACGTGTTAACACCCTGAACAAAGAGGCTGCTAATTGCATTGTTTCCATCGCTTGGGAAGACACTTTTTAGGAATGGGAGTCTATTGCCTTGGGCTCACTGTTGGAAAAACTCAGGTCTCTAGGCGAAGAGGCCCTAGTCCCTCTCCTCCCCACAAAAGAACTGCAGTAACAGGCATCCAGATTGCAGGAGCAAGGGCGCATTTTCCCTGGGAGAGCCAAGAACCCAGGTGCCTTCCTGTCCCCGTGTTACAGATGGAAGAAATGAAACCACAAAGGACACAAGGATTTAACTGCTTGGTAGCTTGGGCGCCTTCCACAGTGCTCCTGCCTGCCATAATCTAACAAGGAGGGTGGAAAGGACAGGGCGAGACTGGGGTAAATTTTCCCCCTAAATTCTCTCCGCTCATGAAGGAGGAAGTGTGTGCAAAGAGGCCGGGAAGGCTTAGACTCCAGGGGAAAGTGAGGAAAACCTCTGCTGTTCTCTCCTGGGGCTGCTAACCACCAGGGGGTCGGCCCATCTCACTAGGGAGACTGGCAGGTGGGGAGTGGGTTCTCCATTGAGCCCTCCTGGGGACGTTAGCCTTAAGACCACGCCTCACAGCCCATCCCTGAAGGAGGGGCAGGTACAATGCCTCTGGTGGCCCCCTTGGTATCCATCCGTGGACTTAGCATAGTTCCTGGTGTGTGGTAGGAAACCTCCTCCTGTCTGGGCAACAGAACAGCATAGGAGGGGACTGCCCATGCTGCTGACAACTCACCAAGAGACGGGTAAAGTCCTCTGCAGGCCCTAGAGCCAGAAGTCCCCCTGCTCCCCACCACTCACCTCCCCCAACTCCTTCCATGGTTTACTGTCCAGAGTGAGGCCACCTCCCTTGTCAAACCTGCTGGCCTGAAAGCTTCTTGGCCTGGGGACCTGGCTTCTTCTCCTAGTGGGTGGGCTACCCCCAGGAGGCTCTTCCATCAGTTTCTCTCCCCAGGCAGACAATCCCATGGCAGGGGCAGAAAGGGAGAGAGGTGCTGGCAGGCAAGCATTCTGGGAAAATCCACAGACCTTGATGAATGGAGGGGAAAGCCCAAGCAGCTAGACCAAGCAGAGCCTGGCTGTGGGCGCGTGGCCAAGGCAGGAGGGAGGGGCAAGTCACAGTGGCAGGGGCTTGGCTCTGAGGCTGGGCTCTGGGCTCTCCGGGAGGCTGGAGAGAGTTCCAGCAGATCCCAATTGTGAAAGCTAGACGTTTCAGGAAAGGCTCTAGGACCTCTGAGGAGGTATGGATGGAACACAGATCAAAGCCTGGAATTGAAGTTGGAGACGGGAGAGAATCCAGCACAGGCTGCCTTCATACTGGCTGCCCTGTCAGTCTCTGGCTCTACCAAGTGCCCCTGGAGCCCAGAGGATCTGCGAGGGGTCAGTGAGTACAGAGAGGAGGGAGGTTGGCAGGAGGGTGAACATGGTTAGCCCTGCCCGGGGCCCATGGTAAACAGATCCAGAGAAGGCCAGGGCTGGGCTACCCACCGAGGAAGATAAGGCACTTTTTAGGTCCCTGCCCAATTTATCCTGACTAGAGAAGAGGAAGCAGCAATAACTTGCCTTGTGGACATCCAGCTTGAGAAGCATCACACCAGACTAGGGAGGGCACAGGGTCCTTGGAAAATATTACTCATAGTGAGTGCTCCAGCAGGCCAGTCACTGTCATACTATGTTACATGTATCATCTCATTTAACTCTCTGGAACAATGTTATACAGTGGGTATTTTTATTCCCATTTTACAGATGAAGAAACTGAGGTTCCAAGATGTCATGTCATCTGCTCAAATTCCACAAAGCCAACAAGTATCAAGTCTGGATGACTCTCAAACATTTCCTCTGTGCCCAGGGATGAAATTCAAAACAGGTAATGAGCAGCATGGCATGGATGTCAACCCTGGATGCCAAGTGTAAACAGCTAGTACAGCTAAACAGCTGGTTGCACCAGGCAACCACTGCATGGGATCCTACCCACACACATACTCACAACACAATCCATCTAAAATACAAACAGGAAGTCACCCCCTCATTGTCTTCACTGCTGAGGAAAGGATCCCAATCCCAATGAGTCTGAGACCCCGATGTCCGCCAATCAAACCAGCCCACAGTCAAGAGGCCTGGTGTGTCCACCAACACAGATCATCCTGCCCAACTCCTTCATTTTATAGACAAGAACACCTAGGTCCAGAGAGAGGAACTGACTTGCCCAGGGTCACAGAGCAAGTTGGGGGCTGACCCTAGTCCCAAGAAACAGAAGTCCTTGTCCCCATTGCATGGTCCCATCCCTGCGCATGCTGGTGGCAGTGCTATAACTCGAGTCTGTTCTTGGGAAAAGCAATCTGCAGTATGTTCGTGTCCTCTGACCTGGTACTTCTCCTTGTGGGAATCAACCTTTGGGAAATAACCTAAAGGGGAAGAAAAACAGGGAGTTTAACAAAGATGTTCATGGCAACACTGTTCGCAAGATTGGAAATTTGGCCATCACCCAAATGCCCAACGATAGCAGTAAGCAAACAGTGGTCATATTAATGTGCTATGGTTATTAAAAATGACAGCTCTGTAGACTAAGTGTATACAAAAGAAACATTCATATTAAATACCATTAAGTGGAAAAAGCAGAAAACGTCTTCGCATGTTGGTTACAACCAGGCAAAACAAGTGTGTGCATTAACAGAGGCTGGAGGAGATGAGGAGAGATGAAAGTGGCTTATTGTTCAATTGGGGTGGGGTTTTTCCCTGAGTGTTGTTTGGTGTCATAATTTTTTGTAGAGATTTTTAAGTTACCCAACTGCAATGGAGGAGAATTAACTATGGTAGAACAATACTGCATTCAAATCCACCAAGCAGAGTCCTAAATCCCACTTAGCTCTGCTTCCATGCCACACCCAGCAACCCTGGAGACCTGATCAGCACCTGCCTCCCTTTTAGAAGGATGGTTAACAAACTGCTTTGGAGACATGAGATGTCAGGAAGTTCTTCACTGTCTACCCATCTCCTGGAGACTTTAGCAGAAGTGAGAATTGGCTCCATGGAGGCATCTTGGCCATGAGTCCTAATAGAAACAGATCCAAAGCTGAGAGAAGCAGAGAAAAACACCTGAGAAATGAAGACAGTGAGACAGAGAAACTGGGTAGGAGACAGTGAATATTAAGCCCCATAGGAGTGCATTTGGGGGAAATAAGAAGTGTAGCTGGTTCCAGGCCCAGGAGGAATTATGAAAATCCTTCCGTATAGAGGGAGCTGGTGTAATCAGAGATATGCAGCCTGCAAAGCCGAGCAGAGGCACCACATTTGCAGCGGAATTGGGGGAGTGGGTGACGGTCACTTGGTTGTGTTGAGTGAGGAACACAAAAGAACAGGAGGAAAATATAAGGAGGGCAGTGAGGGGGAGATAAATGCACACTCTTCCTAGCCCCTCAACTCCTTCTCCCTCCTTAATCATTTCAAAATTCATGGCTGTGAGCCTGGGAGGATCCTAGCATCCAAGAGCTTTTGGTTACACTACCACCTGTACCACCATTGCCTCCGTGTCAAACTGATGAGGCCCCTTGGCCTTAAGCAGAGGAGGGAACAGTAGTTAGAGGACAACTCTGTGAGCCAGTCCCTAAGGAGTAACCTATGAGGTCAATACTCCCTTTTACAGATGGAGAAACTGAGACTTGAGAAGGCTATCTGACTTGCGCAAGGTCACACTGGTAAAGGATGGAGATGCTTCTTGATCCCAAAGGCTGTATTTTCCACCATACCCCATTCCAGGGAAGGAAAGAGCCCCACCAGGGATAAGCAGTGTCCTTGGAAAACTAGACATATCCCACTTCTTCAGGCCTTCATCCCAGTTGAATCATAGCTAAATATGGCCAGAAGAACAATCCACAGTTTCAGCATCAGGAACAGCAGGAATTGGACACGTTGTAGGGGAATAAAAGCTTTCGGAGGGGGGCTCTTTACACGGCTGTCTGGACTTGCCTCTTCATGGTCACAACCCAGCTCGGCATCATTCTTGGAAAGTGAGGAAGGCACTTAGCACCAAGTGTGTGGTTGTAGGATCCTGCTAGGCTACTTCGGGGCTGACTGTTTAGGAAGAAGGGTATGGGTCTAAAACAGGCCCCATATCTTGGACAAGGCAATGAAGCCCACCGTGCAAAGTCAGGCATATGCCATGTGACCAGGTCACAGCACATTGGAAAACCAAATGTGGGCTCCTCAGACTGGGAACACCCTCCCCTAAAAGGGCTGAACTGGGCTAGTCAGGTACTCGCTGCAGAATGTGAGTTGGAAAATACACAAAGTTTGTCAGGCCATGAGGCTGCCAGAGAGCAGGGGTAACTTAAAGTTACAAGTAAGTAGAAACTGTGAGGCATTCAGATGTTGAGAAAAGGAGAAGGAAGCTTTTGAGAGCAGAAGCAGACAGACCCAGAGAGAAGCCTCCACATGGGGCACAGCTGAGCCACGTTCATATGCTTAGTAGGGGAGCTAAGCAACACTTGATGCTGCTAGGGAAACAAGAAAACCAGATTCTTGGTCCCTGAATTCTTTCCCAGATCCAATTACTGTGACGCCTGAATCCTGTATATCACACAGGATTCCTGTCAATACTGCTATTGTAGCTTTACAATAAGTTCCATTTGTTGAAGAAATTCAAATGAATGTCTCTGTTCCTTGCAATCCAAATGTCTGAACACAGAGCACAGACCTGGGTTAGATGCCCTTTTTTTAAAATTGGGGTATAGTTGTTTTACACTGTTGTGTTAGTTTCTACTGTACAGCGAAGTGGAGTTCCCTGTGCTATTCAGCAGGTTCTCATTAGTTATCTACTTTATACATATTAGTGTATATATGTTAATCCCAATCTCCCAATTAATCCCACCCTCACTTCCCCCCTTGGTGTCCATACGTTTGTTCTCTACATCTATGTCTCTGCTTCTGCCTTACAAACTGGTTCGTCTGTACCATTTTTCTAGATTCCACAAATACATGTTAATATACAATATCTGTTTTTCTCCTTCTGAGTTACTTCACTCTGTATGACAGTCTCTAGGTCCACCCACGTCTCTACAAATGACCCAATTTCGTTCCTTTTTATGGCTGAGTAATATTCCATTGCATATATGTATCACATCTTCTTTATCCCTTCATCTGTCGATGGGCATTTAGGTTGTTTCCATGACCTGGCTATTGTAAATAGTGCTGCAATGAACATTGGGGTGCATGTGTCTTTTTGAATTATGGTTTTCTCAGGGTATATGCCCAGTAGTGGGATTGCTGGGTCATATGGTAGCTCTATTTTTAGTTTATTGAGGAACCTCCATACTGTTCTCCGTAGTGGCTGTACCAATTTATGTTCCCACCAACAGTTCAGGAGGGTTCCCTTTTCTCCACACCCTCTTCAGCATTTACTGTTTGTAGATTTTCTGATGATGCCCATTCTAACCAGTGTGAGGTGATACCTCATTGTAGTTTTGATTTGCATTTCTCTAATAATTAGTGATGTTGAGCATCTTTTCATGTGCCTCTTGGCCATCTGTATGTCTTCTTTGGAGGAATGTCTATTTAGGTCTTCTGCCCATTTTTTGATTGGGTTGTTTTGATGGTATTAAGCCACATGAGCTGTTTGTAAATTTTAGAGATTAATCCCTTATCGGTCACATCATTTGCAAATATTTTCTCCCATTCTGTGGGTTGTCTTTTCATTTTGTTTATGGTTTCCTTTGCTGTGCAAAAGCTTTTGAGTTTAATTAGGTTCCATTTGTTACAAAATTCAACACCCATTTATGATAAAAACTCTCCAGAAAGTGGGCATAGAGGGAACACACCTCAACATAATAAAGGCCATATACGACAAACCTACAGCTAACATCATACTCAATGGTGAAAAGCTAAAAAGCATTTCCTCTAAGATCAGGATCAAGACAAGGATGTCCACTCTCACCACTTTTATTCAACATAGTTTTGGAAGTCCTAGCTATGGCAATCAAAGAAGAAAAAGAAATAAAAGGAATCCAAATTGGAAAAGAAGTTAAACTACCACCATTTGCAGATGACATGATACTATACATAGAAAATCCTAAAGATGCTACCAGAAAACTACTAGAGCTCATCAATAGATGCTCTTTTACATTTTCCCACCCAGCACTTCCCCATCACAGCCCTTTTGTCTAGCTCTCCCTCTAGACTCTAAGCTCCATGAGATGGTGACTTGTGCACCATTTTATGCCCAGAATTTGACAGTATTGGGAAAAGAAAAAAAGAAGGGGGGGGAGGGGAGGGGAGGGGAGGTTGGTAGGAAGGAGAAGCGACATGGGCAAGTTTGTGTTGCTAGACAGCCAGCCCAGCATATCGCACATGCACAGAGGGCTGAAGTTGACCTCTATCCTCTCCAAGCCAACTGCACCCAGAGCCAGAGCTAGCCATCCAAGCTGCATTTCCCATAGAGGCACCACTGGAATAGTGGGGGAAAGTGGTTCTTCATGAATTGGGATGTCCTGCATATTAAAAGATATATATCACCCCAGCCCCTTCCTAGTAAACACCAGGAGTAGCTCCCAATCATTAGGAAAATCCAAAATACCCCATTTCTAGTTGCCCTTCTGGAACTGTCCCCAGTTCCTCTGATCATGTCTTCCCCCCTCAGAAAATCTTTCAATGGTGCCACAGAACACTTGTAATACTAATGGCTAACATCCATAGACTACCTTCTCTATGACAGGCACTATTCTAAGTACTTTTTTTTTTTTAAAGACGTTGGGGGTAGGAGTTTATTTTTGCTGTGTTAGGTCCTCGTTTCTGTGCGAGGGTTTTCTCTAGTTGTGGCTAGCAGGGGCCACTCTTCATCGCGGTGCACGGGTCTCTCACTATCGCGGCCTCTTTTGTTGCGGAGTACAAGCTCCAGACACGCAGGCTCAGTAGTTGTGGCTCACGGGCCTAGTTGCTCCACAGCATGTGGGATCCTCCCAGACCAGGGCTCAAACCCGTGTCCCCTGCATTAGCAGGCAGATTCTCAACCACTGCGCCACCAGGGAAACCCCTATTCTAAGTACTTTATATGTATTAATTCCTTTGCTACTCAGAGCAATTTTTATTGTAAGGTGAGTACTGATTTTACAGATGAGGAAGATGAGGCTCAGAGAAGTTAAGCAATATGACCAGAGCACAGTCCATAAGTGGCAGAGCCAGGACTCAAACCTATATGAGCCTGACATGAGCCTACACTCTTAACCACCACTCCAGGCTCCAAGCTTGCAACAAGCTCATGCTCCTGAGTGCATGCAAACACTTACACCCACCCCAGCTATGGTGGACCACTCACTGCTGTCACAACATGCTCGTGTTTTCTCTGCTGAAGCTCCTCCTGAAATGTGCTTCCCTCACTCACCACCAGTTAGGTCTTTCCCAGCCTCAGAGTTCCTACTCAGATAGTGTTTTCTCCATGAGGCTTGCAAGCTTCTCCCAGGCAGAATAAACTATTCCATTCCCTCATCCTCCAGCGGCCCTAGAGTCATGTTCCGGTTAACGCAGGCTGCCTTGGAGCCCAGCTGCTTCGTGGGTGTTTAGTGGATGGCTGGGCCAGCTCTGAGCACCTGGAGTCTGTTCACAGCATGTGCTGGTGGCCCAGACTTCTTCTCCCAGCCCTCACCAGTTGTCTCGCTGGATCACTCCACCGCTCCAGCTGGCCAGGCCCTATGCAATCTTCCAATATGCCATTTCTAGAGATAGCTTTGACCACAACCTCCCTCAGTCCCCAACCCTGGCACGCAGGATCCCAGGGCCACCACTGGGGGTGTGTCATTTAGCCTCGAGCCTTCCTACTACCCAAGCTGGTGATGGGCAGCTAGAACCCAGGGGTCATCATGCCCTCACTCTGCCCTCCCCATAGGTGGCCGGTCCTGTCCCCAGCATACATTCCCTCAACACAAGGCTAATGCCCCTTCTCCCTCAAATTCCAATCTAGGTCCACTCCCAGCCATTAATAACAGCAGCACCATCAAGCGGTTCGTTACTTAGCAATTTGCAATCATTAATTAGTGGAAATTGAAGATTGGGGCCATGAAGGAGGATAGCATGATTAAGCTCATTTGGAAATCAAGTTAATCGAGTGATAGAGAGGGATGGCTGCCTGGTCCAGAGCAAGAGGCCCTCCTGTACCTGCTGAGCCAGCCTCAGCAGGTGGACCCTGGACCAGGGCGCAGCTTCCCCACGGGCAAAACAGGAAGGAGGTGCCTGGAGGTACCCTGGGCTGTGAAATAGGAGAGTCTAGAAAGTTACTGGGATAGACATGAAAGACTAACATGGACACCATGGTCACTCACTCTCTAAATTGATACTTGTTCCCAAGTTGCCAACTGCCCCCTTGAACCTCTATGTTTCCCCCTCCTGTCCTCTTAGTCCCAACCAACTTCTTTGAAGGATTTCAAATTCCTTAGGCATTATTCACCTCTGGGAATTGATTTTGCAGAAAGCATTTAAGGGAAAAGGGTTAAACACTCTTCCTTACCCCACCCCACTCTGGAGAAGGATGCTGAGTAGACATCTCTTCTCCCAAAGCTGAAAGAAAGATGCTGCTGCCTGTGCCCATATTTCTTCCTGAGGAGACACAATTATCTCCCCCACTTCCTTTTCCAGTGAGCAACAAGACGACACAGCCCCTGATATACGGGCGGCCAGCGAGCGCCCTATGCTGGATAAGGATTCATCTGAGGGCTGCCGCCCCTAAGTCATTCCTCCATCCCCCTTGTCTCTGAGGAGGAATCTCAATGAGGAAGGCAAAATCTGAGCCGGCTGGCAGATGCTGGGCAGACTCCTAGTCTCTCCCACCCCTCCCATTCCAGGACCCAGAGCTTGGAGTTCCCTTCCCAGAATGTAGGATAAGGACCCAGAGGGCTGCAGCCTCCACTGCACCCCAGCTCCTAGGTCACTTCCCATTCCAGCACAGGGATCACTTGTTGTCCCTCCTCCACGCCTATGCCCAGGCTGTGTTCACTGCCTGGAATGTCACTTAGTAACTTCATCATCTGGTCATTCAACATGCACTAAGTGTCTACTGTTGGCACTACTAATAAAACACTGACTAGGATGAGATTAACAAGCCTCTGCCTGGTGTAACAGAGGAAGACTGTCTCACCAAAAAGTAATTAAAATGTAGTGTGGTGGGTGTGATGGTAGAGAGAGACCTACAAAGGGCACCTGCAGCATAGGGTTGGGTCCCGGAAGATAAAGAGAAGTTTAGCAGGTGCATAAGTAGGCTGGGGGAAGGTTGTTTTAAGCAAAGGAAGTAGTCTGTGCAGTGGCTCAGCCATAATGAACACATACATGCGGGGAACTCGGAGCAGTGTGTGATTGCTGGATTGTGAGGGGCGGAGTGGTGGTGAGACACGGAACCTCAGTGTCTCACCATGCCGAGGGGTATGCAGCAAGGCCACTGCTGACTGTGACCAAACACTTGCCCTGGCAGCTGAGCAAAGGATGGCTACTGGGGGTGAGACAAGAGACGGAGTGATGGCAAGTGTTAAGGGGCCACTGGACTAGTCCATGTGAGACGGGCTGAGGCTGGAACCACGGTGGGGCAGTGAGCATGGTGAGAACTGGCAGACTCAAGAAACATCTTGAGTCAATATAGGACAGTCAGTATATCCACTGAAATCTTACCCAGGCTTCAAAGCCCAGTTCAAATACCCCCTTTCCATGCAGCTTCCCTGATTTATTTCACACCCACAATAATGGTCTCCTTGTTGTGTCCCCAGACCATTGAGCTCTCTATCAAATTGGTAATCACATTCTGCCCTGTGTTAGAGGGGTCTAACTTGCCCCATCTCCCCCGAATACTGCCTGAAAGTAGGGGCAATATCTTGTCTTCTCAGAGCCTAGCCCTGTGCCCTGATAGTGGCTGCTGAGTCAAATTGAATTGAAATACAGGGAGGCTGTACTTCGGCCTGTGAGGGACAGAACTCAGCACTGACAATGCTCAGGCAGAGACTGGCCTTCCCTCGTTGGTGGCCTGGCAGACGGGGCTCTTAAACGGAGTGTGAGGTTGGAAGGCACACCCTCTGAGCCCACATATTTTAGAGGGGCCAGTCCCCCTTTCCCCAGAGAAGGAGAATCACTTACCCCGGGCTGCCTAGCAATTCTGCACAGGATGGAGATGGGTACATGGCCTAAGAGTCTCCCGAAAGTGGATTGAGGCTGTGTTCAGGGGCTTGGAGTCCCTTTTCTGGAGGAAGCAGGATGCCTGTCCACTACCCTTCCTCTGCCAGATCCCCAAGTGATGTGGCCTGAGCAGGCACCATCCAGTGTGACATGGAAGTTTTGCTGGCTTCTAGATTTTAACCCTTCCTCTCTGTGGCTAGCATGAGGGGAAAAGTCTGGAGAGAAACAGAGACATGGCAGAGGCCAAAGTCCAGTGAACAGGATGGATGCAAAAGAGCTCAGATGCAAAGACCCCTTCTTGGTTGCTTGTTGACAAGCATTTATTGAGTGCCTACTGAGTACTAGCCCCTGGGATTTGCCCCCATCTCCACTCCCTCACGCAGGCTACAGCACTTCTACACTGACACTAAAAACCAAAATGAGGGTGCGGAAGAAACAAAATGCATTGAGGCCCTCTGATTATCTTAGGTGCTTTGTAAATCAGCACCTCTCAAACTTTAGTGTGCATAACCAGTCACCTGGGATTTTGTTAAAATCACATCCTGGTTTTTTAGGTCTGAGTTGGGGCCTGAGATTCTGCATTTCTAACAAGCTCCCAGGTGATGCCAATGCTGCTGGTGTGCAGACCATGCTTTGAAGAGCAAGGTTGAATCCCCTCCCCCCCAAAAAAAGACCTACAGAAGAGTGTTGAGAGTCCATTTTATAGATGAGGAAGCTGAGGCTTAAAGAGGTAAAGAACCAAAGAATGGAGTCCTCACGCCCAGGGGCTCTGGTGGGAAGACAGAACATATACGCAGAGAAATCACAGTCTGATGGAGGAGGAGGCCCAAGTCTGATGAGGGAGATAGAGCTTTATCCTGGGGTGCCCCCCGCTAGAGTGACAGGTATAAAGCCTTACCCAGTGGGAGTCTCCCAGTCTTGTGGGGAGACAAGCCCTTGCCTTGGGAGCCCTAGTCTGTTTGTAAGGGCACAGCCCCTGTCCTTTGGGAGATTCCAGTTGGCTCAGAGACACAGGGAGAGGAGGAAGAAAGGACCAGCTCCTGACCCATGCTTCCAACACAAGGGTCTGCTTCCCAGATTGGAGAGGAGATGCAGGCGAGAGAGGGTTCATGGGGAGTCCCTTCTAAATCCACCCTCAAAACCCAGCCTAGATGCACTGAACTCCTAGCCTGGAGGGTGGCCCCCAAGCCTGGGTGGGGGCCTGGCTATTTAACACTGTAAATACCACACTTTACTGCAGCCATTAGGCCCATAACTGCATCCCATCCATCCCTACCCTAGCCCTGCAAAACCAAACGTTGATGGTGCAATTAGGCAGCAGAGAGTGGGCTGTAAATTGTGGGTGCAGCCATGCCTCTGCCAGGCACAACTGAGAAGCCCCTGCCTGTACTCCTGCATCCCAGGCTCCAGTAATGAGTGGTGGTCATCCTCAGTCTCAGGACCCCCTGCCCGCTCAGAGACTCCCCTCAGAGGCTGGGGCCCTGAACACCAGAAAGCCTTTTGC
Source organism: Grampus griseus (assembly GCF_964374135.1). Taxonomy (NCBI): domain Eukaryota; kingdom Metazoa; phylum Chordata; class Mammalia; order Artiodactyla; family Delphinidae; genus Grampus; species Grampus griseus. The sequence goes on from NC_139014.1 coordinate 57,814,092, forward strand.
CTGTTAGGGCCACAGGAAACTGTAAAGCTCTTTGAATAGCTCCACCCCATAGGTATTTTTGTGCCAGAAAGCTCTGGGATGCCTCTTCTGTGCTTTTTTTCGTGCCAACCACTAACAGCTATCACACTGTGTCCTGGAGGGGATGGGCCTGTTTCTCCTGAGACCATGAGCTTGCCCAGGGCTGGGACCATGCCTCCTGAACACATCTTTGTATCACTGGGCCTAGCACATTGTGGACGCTCCAAGTTAGAGGATGTACATTCTAGTCCCTGGTAATATGCTTCTCCTGACATCTTGGGCAACCTGCATCCTTTCTCTAGACCTAGTTACGCATCTATCAGATGAGGGGAGAGGTTGCAAACTGGAGGCCCACTGACCCCACAGATGTGTTTTTTATGGCTCACAAGACTGGAGGGGGGGTAAATTCAATTATTTGGCAATACTTATACAACAGAGAATTTCATCTAAAACTCTACATTTCCAGTGTCTCTTTAAAAATTAGGAGATGAGACAACACTGGCCCCACTTCCCTCCTTGGCAACAACCATGTGGTGCTGCATTACCACTGTTCCTTTGGACAGGATGTGCACTCTCCAGTTTGCCCCAGACCTCACCTCTCCCTAGTCTATCCCTCAGTTTTCTTCTACCTGACTCACTTCACTCATTTCTGCTACCTTCCTGTGGGCCTTTAGAGTTCTCTCTCATAATCTAATCAGAGCCCCCCTATGTCCTGTGATCCTGGATTCTGCACATGAATAAATAAATAGATGGAAGGAGATGATTGGTTAATGGGTTCCAAGCCCCTCTCTTTCTTTATGAGAAAAATCACCAAGTTCTTCATTTTTCTGCCTTCATACAGCAGGGAATATCCTTCTTGCCCCTAGTTCCCTCAGATGATGGTGAAGGAGGTTAAGTTTATATAATCAGAATAATGATGTGTTGGGACACTGAAGGGTCACATTGCAGAAAGGTTAGGGGAAGAGTAATTTTGGAGGTTGTAGGGAGAGAGGCCCACTGCCCACCTACTCTGAAGCCACCACCATCCAAAAGCTTCCCTCTCACCATACCCCAGGTCTCGCTAGTTCCCTTGCACCCTTCCCCAATCAGCACCAAGGACAGTTCCACCCATCGCCCTTGATCCTCACTGCTGCCAACCAGGCCCAGCCATTCCCAGCGCCACCTACCTCCCCAGCCTCCTCCTCCTCAGTAATGATCCCTCATTCCTTGTGTTCCCAGGCACATGGGCCTTGTGTCTATTCCTCAAACTAGACAAGCTTTTTCCCATCTCAGGGTGTTTCTTGTGCCATCCCCTGGAAGTTTTATCCTCATACTTTTTTTTTTTGCGGTACGCAGGCCTCTCTGCTGTGGCCTCTTCCGCTGCAGAGCACAGGCTCTGGACGCGCAGGTTCAGCGGCCATGGCTCACGGGCCCAGCCGCGCCGTGGCATGTGGGATCTTCCTGGACCGGGGTACGAACCCGTGTCCCCTGCATCGGCAGGCGGACTCTCAACCACTGCGCCACCAGGGAAGCCCTATCCTCCTACTTTTTGTAGGGTTAACTCATCCTCACTCTTCAGATCTCAGCTTCAACATCACTTTCTCAGGAAGGACTAACCCGAACTTATAGTGCAAATGAAATCTCCATAGAATGCCATCTCGTAACACCTCACCCCTTTCCTTCATAGCACCAACTGTGGTTGTAATGACTTAGACATTTGTGTGATTACTAACTAATGTCTCCTTCCCCACTAGAATAGGGGCCCTAGGAGACAGGGTTCAGATGAGTTTTGCTCACCGCTGCATATCCACCCCTAGTATAAGGGCTGGTTATGCAGTTGTTGAATGAATAAATCACTGAGCCCCTTTTGTCTGCAGGAACTGCGCTAGAATATAGTCCCTTTCCTACAGTAGCTCATGACTTTGTTGGCGAGTTAAACTCCAGTTTAGCTGGAGTTAAAAGTAATCCAGTCCTCCGCACCCCCAATAAAAAAAAAGTTGAATGAAGATTCTAAGGCGTAAAATCACCCCATGATTGGGGCAGACCCGGGACTAGAACCCAGCCCCTCTGCTTCCCAGTCCAGCCTTCTCTTCCCTCTGTGGTCTGTCATTTCATCTGCCTGTTAATGGCCATGCACATACCCACCTCCATTATCTCATCAGCCCTGCTTGGGCATCTCTGTTGCTCCATTTAACCCCCTAGAGTTTCTGTTTGCTCTGACTTTACCCCATTGCTGCTTTCCCAAAGACTGCTGTCTGGGCCTCCTTGCAACTCTGAGTGTGGATGAGCAGGAAGATTTAATGTTGCTGCTTTGGTATTTGTCTCTGCAAAGCAAACCCTTCCCCTGCTGGGAAACTCATCATCACCAAGCATCAAGCTCAAGCTGAGCTCCACTTAGCTGTTTGCAAATGGTGGTGAGTAGGGGCATGTGGGTGTGTGAGTGAGAGGCTTGAAGCCCAGGGAGGGGGCCTAGGGGGCTTGTGAGGAGGCACAAAAGTATGGGGGCTGTGGGGAGGCAGCTGAGGTGTGTATAGGCATGTGAGGAAGATTGGCTGACTGAGCAATGCCTGCCCTGCCTGCAATCACATCCCTAAATTTACATCCTCTAATCACAAGCATAGACACTGGTCAGCACAGGCTTTGGCACAATTCCTGTCTTATATCCATCCAGGCAGCCCTCAGTCTTCTGTGAGTAGATTGATTATCCAACCAGCTGTGAGTCCCAGGGAATTCACCTAATCTCTAATCTCTATGGGCCTCGCTTTACTCATCTTGAAAATGGGAACCTTGTAAAGTTGCTGTTGGGATGCAACGTGATCACTCACAGACACACCTAGTGAGGGGTTCACACATCATCAGACCCATGACCAGCATGCTTTCCTCCCTGTAACAAGTATCCAGCATTGCTTGCTCCCTACTTTGACTCATGCAACAGTGTGGCTCACCCGTCACAACTGGCCCATGACTACCAGGGAGGCCATCAAGGAGGTCAGAATGGGATGAGGTAGGTCGTGGCCATGCTAGCACTTCATGTCCTCATCCACCCCTGTACCTCCTCCAGCCTCACGTCTCCCATCCTTGTTCCTTCCAGATGCCAATATTCTCTGAATCGCAGGCAAAATAATTTATTCTGTGGTCTGAGTGTCTCCTGCTCACCCCTCTGCTGCTGTCTCTGTCTTAGTCCTCTTCCCCTTCACCCCATAAACATAAAGACAAAACACCCACAGATGAAACGAAAAGGGTGGAGAAAAGAGAAAGAACAGAAAGAAGGGGGACAAAAGAACGCCACCATCTCAGCCTACCTAATTGAATGACTCTCCTACCTGACTCTCCTTGTCAGCTCCCATGTTCCTTCATTGCCCCTGACAGGCCTTAAAATCCCCCCCCCATCTCATCAAATCCCTCCCCTTTCCTCCCCGCTTATTCTCTAAGCCGCAGATTACTTTTGCATAAAATTCAATTTCTAGCCCTTCTCATTACTTACTCACTTAATGTGGCTGGCTGTGGGGAGGGGAGCAAAGGAGGAGGATGAGGGGGACGGGGGGACACGGTGTTCTGTGCAGCACTTATCCAGCCTAGTTACTGAGGCCCCTCGCTGAGGTGTATTAGAGTCTGATACGAGCAGATAATGGACTTCTGTCTCACAGAGGGAGACGGCACTGGCATATTTGGAGATTGCAGCATCACGTCGGAGGGTGGCAAGACTCACGATTGTCTTCTGTGACTCCTTTCCCGCTGGGAAGAGTCCACTGGGGGAGCCATTTGTTCAACAAATATTTACTAAGAGCCTTTTTATAGACCAGGCACTCTATTCGGTGTTGGAAGTGTAGCCGTTGTAAGAGGGGTCCCTTACCCAGACCTTGTGGTTGGGGAAGAATTTGGGAGGAAGTGATACAGGTGAAAATCTGAATAAGAATTATACAAGCTCAAAGAGATATGGGAACATATGTATATGTATAACTGATTCACTTTGTTATAAAGCAGAAACTAACACACCATTGTAAAGTAATTATACCCCAATAAAGATGCTAAAAAAATAAAAATAAATAAAAAAAAATAAAAAAAAAGAATTATACAAGCTCAAAAGAGAAAATCAATGTCTTAATTTGGGTTCCTCTCAAAACAGAGCCTGAAACAAGGTCCTGAGGGCAGGTATTTCACTTGGGAGATAATCTCAGGAAACCAGAGCAAGGAAGTAGGGGGAGTGAGACAGGGAAGGAGAGAAAACCAATAAAGAGCAGATTATTGACCTAGTTACTTCTACAGAAAACTCAGGGCTCTCTGAATAACCATGCAGAATCAGAATTATCCTCTTGAAGGAAGGAGGGTGGGGCATTCACCTGACTCCTGTCCCTGTTGTTTGAGGGTGGCCCCCAGAGGTATTCGTTTTCCTGCACTTCCCATGCTGCACGTGTGTGGGCTGAGCAGCCTTCTCTGGATTCAGAGAAAGCCCTGAGTCAGAAAAGCAGAGAGATACTACATCTAATGCTTGAGATAAGATGGTGGCAACAGGCTCAGATTTTTCTACCAGAGTTGCACTGAAATCAGGTCACCTGAGGGAATGGGGCATAGGGCACAGAAAGTATCTGTTACAATCCACCCCTTATACTGCTCAGATCTGCTGCTGACCCAAAATATGTGCACTTCGTCACTGAATTTTCAAGATGTAGCTGGCCTTAATCTCTAAAATAAAAAACAAAAATAAATAAAATCCTTCGGGCAAGAAAGTTAGTGGGTCAAGGTACAATACCAGCTGCTACAACAGGACCTAAGGCTACAATTGATAGTCATAAGTTATATCCTTTACCACTTATACTACATTTCCTTCACCTTCAGTCACTACTTCAGCTGGCCTGGGTTGCTTTCTGCTTGAGGCGGGTAAGCCCTTGGTCGCCTTGCCTTCCTCAGGCTATGGTTGCTGCAATTGCCCACTCACTTATCAGGCATGGAAATATCATGTCTGTCCCAGTGAATCCCTGAGCTCCAGACTGAGTCCTCCTTGCCCTCATTAGAGAGCAGTAACCCCAGCTCCTTATGAAAATCATGGTCAGATACACCCCCACTTTCTTTGCTTGCTATTCCACTGACATGAAGATCCCAGAATGACCAGGCACACTCACAGTGTCACTCACGGTGGAACCCTGCAGTGTCTCCTGGTAAGATATGTTCCCCACAGGAACCAGAACTTTTACTGCACCAAAGCCTAGAGTTGTAACAACAGAAAGCACACATTCTCCACGAACACTACTAGAAATGGTGATGAGTGGACCCAATCCTATTTCCACCCCTTGTTTCCCAGAGACGTGTATCCTAGCTTTGGGGAACACAGCACCATACATTAGCCATTGATTCAGTACATATACCATATCCTGGAGGGCACTACCACAACCCCACAAAGTGTCTTTCACAAACTGGCACCTTCCCTAAACCTTCATTAGGCTATTTCAGTATTCAATCAGACTAGCTGCTTCCAGACAGTATGTTACAGAGTAGGCCAGTGAATTTAATTACATGTCTCATGACCATGTTGACCCTTCACCATGAAATGAGTCTCTTGGTCAGAGATGATGTTTTTGTGGGATCCCAAGCTTATAAATCAGGCACACTTTAATCCCACAAATAGCAATACTAACAGAGGTACTGCAAACAGGAACAACAAATCAAATCCAATGAGGAGGCCAAATGGGTGAACTGAGCAGGTATATGACAGAGACCACCATCCTGCATCTTTTAGCTCTTTGAGGGTTGCACTAATCTCTGCAATTCCATCTGGATAGTTTTTGACTTTCTATCTTGGTTACAAAGGGGGAAAGTTAAGGAGGTTCCCTCTGGCTCTCTTACCATAAAAACTCTTATCCATAGTGAGGGCACCAATGTGAGTGTTCTGCTAATGTCTAAGTATATCCATCCCAGTAATGCACACAAGGGTTAGAGAAATGACTGCAAGAAGAGTCTATGAACCTATTCGAGATACTGTAAAGTGAACAGAGGCAGGACTCCATTTATCATCTGGCCTTCACATACCCCCAGTCTAACTGGGGAATTGTGAAGGCATCACAGGTCTCCTAGCATCAATGATAGTTCAGACCCTGTATTCAGTAGCCCTCAAAAGCGATCTCTTTCTTTGGTGAATGGTTATGGGTCCCTTTGGGAAAGCATTAAGGAAATACTTACTGTACTGTATGTACTCGGGGTAGCTTTACAGGTTCTTCCTCAAGAGGACCCAGTCTTTCCATCAGTTATGGGCTCTGGGTCTAAGAAATAGCTCAGATCTGGAAAGTGGGTGAGGAATCATGGTTTTCTACTGCAGTGACTGATATCAGTCATCAGTATTTTTATTTCTCTTGATCATACAATTCATGGAATCCTCTAGTTGGCCACCCATCTATCTAGTCCCTAGGAACAACGCAGTGTGTTGTCCATCACCACAGTTCCCTGGGTGCCAAGGCACCCTAGTGGCCACTCTGGTCTTGCTTCTCACTATGATAATTATGTTCACCTGCAGACCTCAGCTAGTCCAGAACCTTCTCATCCCCCATCAATGCAAGGGAACTCAGTTCCATGGCTGTACCCCCTACTGTCAGCTCTGGCCTACAGAGGACAGCCACCTGCTCAGTGGTGCTAGAGAGGCCCCCTCACTCGTGCATTCCTGATCGACTTAATGCTGAGTATCCTATTGGCCCTCCCAGGGCACATAGATTTAGGTGGTGGGTTTCCTGGTTTCATGTAGTAAATCCATTGAAATACACCCACTTCTATGAGCCTTCTGACCCCCTCAGTGCTCTGCCAAGGGGGGCCATTCCAGCAGCATATTAGAACTAGCTCCAGAAGTCCCTGCCAGAACATTAAATCCTGAGTCATGGGAGGGCAGCCCCGTGTCAATAAATCAGTTTCCAGCCTATATTCCACCCCACACCAAGTCTTAGCCCCCAGATTCCACTTCCATACAGATTTCCCAGTTTCTACTATCATATATCAGCCAGGTCCTCCTGCAACTCTTTCAGTGAGTAAGTATTTCCTCCTGTAATGGGAAATATGTGTCTTCCCTTGAGCTAGGCTAAGATCTGACTCCAGTTAATGATTTGGGTGGAAAGGGGGGTAGATCTTGAGGTGGGACAAGCATCATCTTACAAAGCTATCATCTCAGGAGAGGTTTCTGCATCATCTTCAGGCAAGGAGACACTGATCTACTCTAACAAGGGGGAGGGAACTGCTGCTGTCAGCCAAGAGAGTTCAGGGGAAGCTGGGAGTTCACTGTCCTCAGGTGCATCACCGAATAGCCCCATCTCATTCTCAGGCTCCCATTCCTTCTCTATCAGACCTGACTTGAGCCTAGGAGACCTGTGGAGATTGCACATTCAGTCTCCTTTGCACTTCTGCTCCCTTACCATTAACTCCCGGGCTGGGGTTCTGGCATCATCTGCCCTCTAACTGAACCTCACCCAATCCACTGAGTGAGAGTCTCAGTAATTGAGATACTTCAGTACATCAGAGGTTATAACACCCCCCACTAGCCACCTGCAACGGTAAGGGATGTTCCAGAATCCCACGCAAAGGATGTATGCTCTAGGGCCAATTGTAGTATCAACTGTAATGTTTAGGGTTCCCCTAAAGGCAGAACCTGAGACAAGGTCTTATACAGGTAGTTTATTTGAGAGATGATCCCAAGAAACCAGAGTAAGGAGGTAGGGACAATGAGACAAGAAGAAAAGTGAAAAAACAACAAAGGTACTTGGTTGAGCTAGTTTCAATGTAGGCAACTGGAGCTCAGTCCTGCTGGGACCCCCAAAGAACCATGTGCAATATGCTTTAGAGTTGTTTCTCTAGGCATGAAGGATGGGGACATCAGTTCACTGACTCCTAGCCCACACTAGTGCCCCCAAGGATAAAAACTACCCTACCCCACCCTTCCAGACTGTGTTTGTGCACAAGCTCAGTGATTTCCATGGCTTTAGAGAGAGGCCAGTGTCAGAAAACAGGAAGGCAATGCAGCCCGTGTTTGAGGTGGGGCAATAAAGGAATGCATGGGGGGCTTCCCTGGTAGCGTAGTGGTTAAGAATTCACCTGCCGGGCTTCCCTGGTGGTGCAGTGGTTGAGAGTCCGCCTGCCGATGCAGGGGACACGGGTTCGTGCCCCGGTCCGGGAAGATCCCACATGCCGCGGAGCGGCTACACCCGTGAGCCATGGCTGCTGAGCCTGCGCATCCGGAGCCTGTGATCCGCAATGGGAGAGGCCACTGCAGTGAGAGGCCCGCGTACTGCAAAAAAAAAAAAAAGAATTCATCTGCCAATGCAGGGGACACGGGTTCGATCCCTGGTCCGGGAAGATCTCACATGCGGTGGAGCAACTAAGCCTGTGCACCATTGAGCCTGTGCTCTAGAGCCCGCGTGCCACAACTACTGAGCCCACGCGTCACAACTGCTGAAGCCCACACGCCCAGAGCCTGTGCTCTGCAACACGAGAAGCCACTGCAGTGAGAAGCCTGTGCACTGCAACGAAGAGTAGCCCCTGCTCACTGCAACTAGAGAAAGCCCGCGTGCAGCAACAAAGACCCAACGCAGCCAAAAATAAAAAATATAAATAAATAAATACATTTTTTTTTTAAGGAATGCATGGAAGAGTCCATGACAGCTACACTGAAATCAGCTGGGCTGAAGGGGTATGACATGAGACTAAAAAAAATTTTAAGCATCTGCAACAAAGTGTTTCTGACAGCAGGAATAGCATGTGCAAAAGCCCAAAGGTGAGAGGGAAGATGGTTAGAGTACCAAGGATTTGAGGGAAAAGGACTTGAGACAAAAGAGGTAATCTCTGGTTCAGGAACTCTCATAGGTTGTGTTAAGATTTTGAATTTTACCCTGAGAGAATCTGAACACCATTGTAGGGTTTTAAGCAGGGGAGTGAAATGATGATGAACTTGTTGTAGAGCTTTGTAGTAAAAGCCACAAATTGTTCCCCAATACCACCACTCACCTTCTTCCTCAGTGCCTCTGATTTGTCAACAGGCACATGACTCCAGCCCAAGTCTTTCTTGCATCTAGGTATGGCCATGTGACTCAGTTTTGGCCAATGCGAGGTGAGTGGAAATGGTGGGTGCACTGTCTAGGAAGTGTCCTTAAATGGAGTGTCCTCCCCCCTGATGGCTGGACTGCAGATGTAATAGCTGGAGCTGGAGCAGCCTTCTTGGTCCACCAGGTGACAAGGTAAAAATGGCAGAGCACTGAAATAAAAAGGAGCTTCAGTGCCTGACAATGCCATGGAGCAGAGCCACCATGCAAACCACCTGAACTGCTCACCTACAGACTTTTCCATGTAATTTTGAGTCTCTGTTACTCACACTCCAACTTAATTCTAACTGATACAAGGCTATGGAGTGAACACAAACACATCAGTTAGAAAGTTATTGCAAGAATCCATACAAAGGGTAATGATAGCTTGGACTGGGGTAGTGGCAGTAGAAATGGAAAGAAGTGGATGAATTGGAGATATTTTGGAGGTTAAATCTATGGCTTGGTGTTTATGGGGGCATATGTGGGGTAAGAGGGAAGGAGCAATCTAGGTGATGCCCAGGTTATAGGCTTGAGCAAAGTGGGACCTAGACTGGGAATGACGACGAGGTGAGCAGATACTCTGTTCCTTTGTTCCTAAGTGGGGACTGAGATACCTGGTACCAGGCCCTCAAGGGCACCTGCTCCCACGAAGGAGACCTTGAATCAGCTTCCAAAACCAGCTCAAGACTCACCCTTTTGGTAAATCTTCTCAGATTATTCCTGCATCCCCACTCACAACACCATTCAACTTGTTCCTTGTTCTTGACATACCCAACATCCATTCTCAGTATTTCATATGCAGCTCAGAGAATATCATTGAGTCTATGCTCTATGTACGATGGAGAGATGGCTTGGTTGGAACCAGAGTTAACTCAGGCACTTTGTTAGACACTGGGGATAGAAATAAAACTGAAGTCTCCATTCTCAAGTGGCTCACAGTAAAGACGGTAGATTAATAAAGCAAATGCTCTCAATTTCAGAGAATCCATCCAATGTCAGTATGTTCTGGGTGCACGATTTCCCCCAAAGAAAGTGGTTGTCCCTGCGTGAAGGGTTAGAGAAATTGTCACAGATGAGGGGGCATCTGGACCAGACTGTGACAACAAGATGAGGACAGACATTCCTGGCAAAGATACCTGCTATACAAAGACATCTGAGAATGAATCGGTGTCATAATTTCAGAGAATTGTTAGCAGTTGAGCATTCCTGGAGTGTAAAGTTTTCATGGTTTTTGGAAGAAGGAGGGATTGGGAACTCAAAATGCAGTCAGGATCCATGTCAGAAGGAACTCTGTGAGCCATGCTATGTGGTCTGGACTGTAGTTATGGGCAACAGAGGGGGTGGAAATAAAGAAATTTAGGCAGGAGAGTGCTGAGATATACAGCAAAGCAGTCATCATAATTACAAAAATTGCTAACATGTAATGAGTGCCTCCTATGTGTCAAGACTGGCGCTAAGCATCTTACCTAGATAACCTCATGTACTCGCCACCCAGTACAATGAGTATCATTAGCATCCCCATTTATACAGATGAGGAAACTGAGGTCTGCAGATTATGCAACTAACCCAAAGTTACACAGTTAATAAGTGGGAGAGCCAGGATTCCAACCAGAGAGGTCTGCCTCCAGAGCCCATGGCCTTCACCAAGATGCTAATGCTAACATCCCCTCTCACTGCTCATGCAATGAGATGTATAATGAGGTACATTTCATTGCAACTGTGCTTTAAGTCATTCCATGTATAGTGGTAGGGAGGAGGGAGAGGCGGGTGTTTGTACAAAAGGAGTTTTCAATAAATATCTCTGACCAAGGGAGAAATTGAGACATACACATGGAATTCTAGATGGCTAAAACTCAATGCACTTCAGAGAAAATCCAGTCTAATTCTCTCACATTCCCAGAGATGAAACTGAGGCTCAGAGAAGGGGGTCACACAGACAGTTGGTGGCAGGATCTGACGCTGATACTTTTCTTACACTATCAGGGGAAATTAGCAGTGCCCCCGTAGTCTATTCCTTACCACTCTGCATAACACTATCTTTCTGGAGGTACTAGCAAACTGTACTCACTCCCTGGAAGTAAAAGAACAGCTTTGTTCTTTTTCTTTTTAAACAGCAGAGGTCCCAGAAACAAAGCCAGAATCAGCCCTGAGAAACTCGATGTGCACACTGCAAAGTCTGGGCCAGCAGGGAGTCAGTTGAAGGAAAAGCAAAACTTTCCCCAAAGCCATCATTATAGGGAGGACTTTTACCATGAAAGAAGAAAAGATTAACAGGTCAAATAAAGAGCTCCAAATATACCCAGCAAGCCCACTACTGGGCATATACCCTGAGAAAACAATAATTCAAAAAGACACATGCACCCCAATGTTCACTGCAGCACTATTTACAATAGCCAGGACATGGAAGCAACCTAAGTGTCCATCGACAGATGAATAAATAAAGAAGATGTGGCACATATATACAATGGAATATTACTCAGCCATAAAAAGAAACGAAATTGAGTTATTTGTAGTGAAGTGGATGGACCTAGAGTCTGTCATACAGAGTGAAGTACGTCAGAAAAAGAAAAACAAATACCGTATGCTAACGCATATACATGGAATCTAAAAAAAAAAAAAAAAAAGGTACTGATGAACCTAGTGGCAGGACAGGAATAAAGACATAGACATAGAGAATGGACTTGAGGACACGGGGGAGAGGGAGGGGGAAGCTGGGGCGAAGTGAGAGTTGCATGGACATATATACACTACCAAATGTAAAATAGCTAGCCAGTGGGAAGCAGCAGCATAGCACAGGGAGATCAGCTCAGTGCTTTGCAACGACCTAGAGGCGGGTATAGGGAGGGTGGGAGGGCTCAAGAGGGAGGGGATATGGGGATATACGTATGCATATGGCTGATTCACTTTGTTGTACAACAGAAACTAACACAGTATTGTGAAGCAATTATACTCCAATAAAGATCTATTAAAAAAGAAAACATGAAATGTAATTAAAAAAAAAAAAAAAAGAAAGCGCTCCAGCCAAGTCCCCAAATCCCAGAATGGGAGCAAGTGAGCCTGCTCTGGGCTCACTACCTTCCTCCATGGTCAAGGTCAAAGCCAAGCAGACAGGTGCCCAGGGTTATGGCAAACTGAGTCAGAATTCTGAGCCCAACCAAGTCATCGGTCCACCACACACACACACACACACACACACACACACACGTACACACACACAAACCCCATCCTCATCATCCCCCAGGATGCCTAGGATCTTTCTAGTGTCTCCAAAAGGAAACTAAGATGCAAGACATTTCGAATGATGCAAATGCCAGAAAGGGCATCAAAGTTTGGGGGATCTTTCTCCTTCCTTGACACACTGTGACTAAGTTCGTTAAATTTGTCCTCTATGCTCTGTCCCAAAAGGGGAGCTGGTGGTATGGTGTAGAGGAAAGAGCACTGGACTGGGAGACAGAAGGTTCTGGTCCTCTTAGCATCTGCTGTGTGAACTTGGGTTTCCTATTTACCCTTTCTGAGCCTCAGTTTGCTGACCTGAAAAAAACTGAAGGCTCTTTCAAGTTCTAGGATCTTATTAAATACAATGGGTCAGTCTCTTTTCTTCCCCCTCCCAACAAACCCCTATTCCCCCTGCCTTTGCTCTTGCTATTCCTCTTACCAAGAATGCCCTCCAAGATCCCCTCCATCAATTCAAATCAGAACCCAACTTTCTCCAAGAATCTTCTTCTAATTAATCCCACAACTCTGTGCTCCTTACTATGGAGCCCCTTAGCAAGTCTGTGCTATTTCTCAAATAAGTTGCCTTACAATCCTTCATGCATGAGTGGATTAGCTCTCCAGCTGGACAGCGAGCTCCTCCAGGGTAAGGACCCCAAACCTCAATTCTTCCCCCAAGGGTACTTGATAAATGTCAGGATCATGCTACTCTCTACCCCTCAACCACCTTCAGTTGGCTGAAGTTCAGGCTCCACATTGACTGCAGGCCAATGTCATTCATTTACTCAGCATGTATTTATTGAACACCTACTCTGTGCTGGGCACTGTGCTAGGTAGTGGAGATGCAACAGTGGACAAGACACAGCCCCTGACATCCCAGGTCCTTCACAATTGGTCCAGTCTCACCCTCCACCCTCCTCCAGCAAGGATGGTCCATTCCTTTGCTTTCTCCCTCTCTTTGACTTAACTTATGCTAAATCCTTTGCTGGTATTTGCTCCCTCTCCACTCCTCACCATCTTTATAACTCCTAGAGAATGGAGAAGAGAAAAAAAAGGAAGGAAGAGAGAGAAGAGGAAGCATAAGAGGAGAAAGGATTACCAGAAAATATAAATCCAGCCCAACCGTCCAGGGCTTAGAAAAACTCTGCCAAATTCCATCCTGTTGGTTGGGACCTAGAAACCTGCTGCCCAGTGAGCAGGCCAGGGTAGAGTCACCTAGTGAAGGACAAAGTCAGGCCACCTCTCATTCATCCCAGAGATTCCCTTACAGGCACCACTCACCCTCCATCCTGATTCATCCATTAGCCCCACAGGCTCCTGGGTCACCCCCTCGTGCCTATTGCTTCACTCGAGTGATACAGCTGAACCAGAATGCGTAGTTAAATGGCTGGAGGAGCCAGTGAGTACCAAACACACTAACCTGCCATCTCTGGTATTTTCCCTAATTGGATCAAGAACAAAACTCAATTTCCTTGCTTTTCCTCTGAATGCATGTTACAGATCAGTGCTCCTAGCAATTACACTCCAGCACCTGCTATGCAGGAGCACAGGGATGCCAGTGGGCAGCATCTGGAGGCCTAGAACCCCTCTTGCCTGGCATCCCTACCCTCTATGCCCACAACCCTCCCTGGCCCTGCATCCAGGACATGCACTCATGAGCCGGAAGAATGAAGGCTCAGTCTCCAGGGGACAGAGGGAAAACATCGGGCATCTCTTTTGTGGAACATTTACTTCCTCTGACTTGCCCCCAGGTGCTTGGGCTCTTGGAGGAGAAGATATTGTGCTGGGACATACAGACTCAAGTAGCTCTTGGCTGCTGGGGAGGAGCATACCGTCAGCATCCCCTACAAATTAACAACTTTCTCTCCCCAGACTCCCAGCCAAACTTCCCATAGCGCCAGTACACAGTGATGAGGGCATTGGATCTAAGTCCTTCCCCATCAGATTAGGAACTCCATATGGGGAAGAAGTTAACCACATGACCGTGAGCTCCCAAAGGACAGAGGCCAAGTCTCCTCTTGTCTTCAGATCGGGGCTTCTGTGAGTGGAGACCTTTCATCCCTTTCCAGATTGGGGCACCTCCCCGAGACAGGGCTTTCCTTCCCTCATCAGACTGGGGACTGTGTCAAGGAAAGGTCTATTCTCTCTCACAGACTGGAGGCTCCCCCAGGACAGGGCTTACTAGATCCAGTTTATGTAACCTCCACTGTGTGCCAGGTGCTTTCCTGAACAAAGACTGAGACCTGGTCCCTGTGTGAGGAGTGGCCAATACAAAGGAGGAGGCATGGCTAAGGCCAGCAGCTAAGATTGGGGCCATCTCTTCTGATCAAAACAACCACCTGAAGAAAGTAGGAAGAAATGGATGTACCCAGAACAGGGTGGTCAGTGTCTGCCCCTCTCTGCATAGGCTTTGAAGCAGAGCTGAGTCAGAATCCCAGCTTTGTTGTGTACGAGCTATGGCACTTGGGGCCAGTCCCATGACCTCAGTTTCGTAAACTGTAAAATAGAAATAACAAAGTCTACCTATAGGGATTTGGCGAGGCTCCTGCAGTATGACAGGTAAAGCCAGAATGTTGGGTGCTAGCTGGGGGAAGGGGGAGCCTTCACTAATATCTTACAGAAAAACCCGAACGAACTTTTTGGCCAACTGAATAACATGTGCCCATTTCCTTGATTTCAACAATCCCATCATGGACCATTTCCAACTACCAATGTGGCATCACTGAGAACAGAGTTGGGAAGAGATGTGCTGAACTGGCTTTCAGGAGCCAATTTGAGCTGGTTCTAGCGCATCACCATTTAGAACATACTAGATGCTCATGAAATGGTGACCGCTCATTTGCTACCTGGTCAGGCTACACCTACACCATTTTTTTTTTCTTTCCTTTTCTTTTTTTTTTTTACAGTACGCGGGCCTCTCACTACCGTGGCCTCTCCTGCTCCGGAGCATAGGCTCCAGACATGCAGGCCCAGAGGCCATGGCTCACGGGCCTAGCCGCTCCACGGCATGTGGGATCTTCCTGGACCAGGGCATGAACCCTTGTCCCCTGCATCGGCAGGCAGACTCTCAACCACTGCGCCTCCAGGGAAGCCCCCCTTTTCTTTTTTAATGTCTGAGTGTCACACTTAAGAGGGGCATGGGCAAGCTGAAGTATGTTTGTAGAGGGTGAGCTAAGGATGGTATGGTATGGACCAGCTAGTTCACCAAACCATTTCCCATCTCCTCTTGGACGCACAACCAGACTATATTTCCCAGCCTCTCTTGTGGTTAGGGGCAGTCATGTGACTGAGTTCTGGCCAACAGAGTGTGGACAAGAGTGATCTGCATCACCTCCAGACATGACCCACTCACTGGCTAAATGGAGAGAACTTGAAGGTCCTACAGGAGGGCAGAGCCCAAGAAGCAAGGAAACAGGGATGCAGAATTACTGCACTGAAGGCCACCTGCCGAATGCCTGCACTGAACAGTTAGTTACATGAGACAGAAGTCAACTCCTGTCATGTGAGGGAAGCCACTGACATTTGGACATGGTGGATCACAGCAGTTAGCCCATTCTGACTACCACAGGTGGACTCGCAACCCCACCATGGGAGGGACAGCTGAGGAACTGCTGCCCTGGAGAAGAAGAGGTCCAGCGGAGGACATTATACATTATCCTCAAATACTTTATGACTGTCAGAGGGCAGGGTTGTCCTGTATGACCCCAGAGAGCAGCTGTAGGACCAATGGGAGGAAAGTTACAGGGATCCAGATCCTGGCTCAACATGCAGGAAGATGTGGTCAGAGAGAGACCTTAGGAGGTAGTGAGCTCCAATCCCTGGGGGGTGTGCAAACAGGCAAGAATCCTACGGAAGCTACTTGAACTTCAGCTAGCGGCTTGACATCAGCTTCATACTCTGAAGCAGTCTTAAGACCTTGGAGTCTGTGACTGTTGATCTATCATTCCACACTAAGATGCTACTTCCTCCATCAGTCCAGGATCTCCCAAAGGCCCAGGCTTGATTCCTGAGCAAGACAGAAAGCCCTCAGGGCAAAAGTTCTAATTCTCCTTCAGACTCCCCCCCTGCTCATCCAAGCCCCAGCAACCAACAAGGGCCCCATGACCAAATGTGGGGACGGGATTCCGTGTTTGGGGGAGATCTGGTTACTAGGGAAAGCTACATTCCTGAGCGGGAGAGGGTGGAGAATGAACAGACAAGACTGAGCGGGGAGTGCAGGCAGAAGCAGGAGACTTATCTGGAAAGCAATTTGCGCTGGAGGAAAGGAGGGTTGGCTGTTCCCAAGCATCCAGCAAAGGCAGTAATCTTCATCTCTGCCTGCTTCGTCCAAGGAGGAAGGCTCAGAGGGAACCTCAGTAGCGTAACCTCGAGACAGAAGCTCTGGCTTGGCCCTCCAAAGGCTTCTTTTTTTTTTTTTTTTTTTTTTTAATTTATTTTTGGCTGCGTTGCGTCTTCATTTCTGTGCGAGGGCTTTCTCTAGTTGCGGCAAGCGGGGGCCACTCTTCATCGCGGTGCGCGGGCGTCTCACTATCGCGGCCTCTCTTGTTGCAGAGCACAGGCTTCAGACGCGCAGGCTCAGTAGTTGTGGCTGACGGGCCTAGTTGCTCCGCAGCATGTGGGATCTTCCCAGACCAGGGCTCGACCCCACGTTCCCTGTATTGGCAGGCAGACTCTCAACCACTGCGCCACCAGGGAAGCCCTCCAGAGGCTTCTTGACATGAGAGTCTGGACTGTGTTCTCCTTCAGCATCCACACACACACACCCCTTTCCACCTCTGCTCTGGCCTGCTATCTCCTCAAATATTTCCCAAAGCCAAGCTCCCAAAAGCACCCTGAGATTTCTGGGAAATCCGGAGGCTGGGCCCGGAGTGGCCAGGAAACAGGCAGAGAGAAAAGGCTTCGGGGTATTTTCCTGAAAGAGTCATTAAGATGTATTAAAGCCTGAGGTCGCCTCCTCCTGCCCACACCTGGCCCACCTCTGCCAGGGCCTCCCATCACCACGTGCTCCGCATTAGGGCCAAATTGAATTAGAATAATTAACTTTTGGTCACACTTTTAATTTGGTGCCAGAAATAAGAGAGCTAATGGAAATTAAACAAGGCTCTGACTCTGGAGACCAGCGTGGAAGCTGCACAGGGAGGCCCCAGGCTCTGGTGGGGAGGGGAACAAACAGCCAGAGGGAAGAGGCTGAGCCAGACGTATGCGGTGTGTGAACCTCAGCCTGTCCGTAGTGTTTATGCACGTGTTCGTGTTCTGTGCCAGTGTGCACTCACTGCCCATGGGAAGAGGCCTGTGTGTCACACAGGCAAACGTGTACCCATGTGTACGCGTACACAGGTATCTGGGGGTTTGCACACACGAATGGCTCTTTGTATGTGTGTGAATGCACATGTGCACATTGCTTTAAATCTTAGGCAGGCAAAGCTGCCTGACTTTTATGGAATCCTAGCAGCTCTGACCTGAAAGGGGCCTTCATAAATGTCTTCAAATCCACCAACTGCTTGAGACTCTTCTAGCACATTTTCCCCAGGAGAGTACACATCATCAGCCCACACTCCCTGACTGATGGGGTGCACACCACCACCGAAGGCGCCTGCAGAGCTCTTCCTGTAGGAAAATAATTCCTTCCTCCAACACTCACCTGTAGTCCTGGGTCTGCCTCCAGCGTCACACAGAACAAGGCCTATCCCTCTCCCTCAGCATCACCCGAAGGTGTGACTGTTGCCTTCTAAGGAATCTCTAGGTGAGGCATCTGGTTCTCCCCTAAGGTCTCCCTCCCCAAAATGTGCGGCTTATTTTTCTGATTAAAAAAGAGCCGTGCCATTATTTTTTTAAAAAGAGAGAGAGAGGGACTTCCCTGGCAGTCCAGTAGTTAGGACTCCGCACTTCCACTGCAGGGGGCACAGGTTTGTTCCATCCCTGGTCAAGGAACTAAGATCCCGCATGCCTCATGGCGCAGACAAAAAAAAAGAGAGAAAGACAGAGAGAAACCTCCCTAGATCCTCCTACAGGACTTCACACGACATAACATTTGCACATGGCACCGAACACTCAGTCACATGCCAGGGCATGAGGGAGACGAGCTGGGATACACTCCAGCCAGAGGGCCCTGGGCTCATCTGCTCCAGCCATGGTCAGACTTCACATGCAACAGAATCACCTGGTGGAATTCATTAAAATACCGATTCCCAGGCCCTTACTCAGAAGTTTTGATGCTAAAAGCCTACAGAGAGCACTGGTCCTCCTCACTTTTAACAAGCAGCCGGGTGACTCTGATGCAGCTGCCCATGAACAGTTATTTGAGAATATCGACGTCATCCAACCCCCTCATTTTACAGATAGACTGAGGCCCAGAGAGAGAGAGATGCTCAGAGTGAGGAGGAAACTAAGCCAATACTGGCGCCCTATTTTCCAACCCCTGGTGCTCATTCCTACCACCAGCCCAGGATGAATAAACACAGACTGCATCCCTCTCAGCCTGTTTCCCCCAAGGGAGCCCATCCCCACCACCACCACCCCCACCCCCGCCCACCACCACCGCCACTAAGGGATATCCAGGTCTAGGAGAGAAGCATCCTTCTTCAAATCTGACACTTCCATCTGTTCCCACACTTATCCCTGGCCGGGGAGTCAGTAAGACAGAGGCATGTATCAGCAGCCTCATGTCTGCTAAATGAAGTATTTCCCAGCTCTGGAGGAGCTGAGATTCGTGGAGGCCACCGCTGCATTGGAGGGAATTCCCATCAGGGAGTGAGAAACAGATGAGGACCAAGGCCTCACTGCGGATGCCCAGGGGCGGGGGGAGATGAGCCAGGCGAGGGGAGGCCAGCCTGGAATTCACCAGAGTGAGAAGACAGCAGACACACAGGGCCTGGTAGCAGCCAGAGGCCTCACCTCCCACAGAATCCAGAGTTACCTTCCAGAGTCTGGCTACATCCTTCTGCCACACTGACCTGCCACGTCCACCCAGGGGCCTGAGGTCCTCTGGTCAAACCTAGCCCTACAAACATAAGGACCAGAGAGGACAAGTGAGGACATAAGATCACATAGCTTTTCACGGCAAAGTCCAATCTCCCAGCTCCTAGCCTGTGTCCTTTCTGCTGTTCCACTCTCATGCTTGCTGCAAGAAGCCAGCACCGACTGGAACTATCTCAAGTGGCTAGATAATGAAGAAACATAAATAATAAGGAGAACGTTACACCAGATCTTCTCCCAGCAAAGTGAAAGCAAAACCAAAGTGCCTGAGACCAAGCCAGGAAAAATTGTCTTTCACCACCATTGACCTTCCTCATTACCTACAACCATTGGTCTCCCTGCCCTGGTCTCCAAGACACCCTCACTTTCTAGGATTAAGTGAGAGCAAGCAGATGCCTTCAAAACTCAGAGTGCCCTGGACACTTGAAAGCAGGAGACTAAAAAAGAAGAAAAGGGAGTTTGACTTCTTTCAAGCCTGCTCCCTGATTTCATTTGGCCTGAGGTCTTATTTGTCTTAAGCGATGGCACCACGGTCACATTCCATTTCCAAGACGGTTTTGAAGGTGAGATTCCCCAGTTCCCCAGGAGGCGGGGTTCATCCCCGAGTGCTTCGACATCACTCATGGCCACCATCACCTGCTGTCTCCACCAGCGATGGCACCACCAGGCCCCAGCAACACTCAGCCTCATCTCTCTGGATGTGACAGGTCTGCCAGGCCCCCAGGAGAGCTGGGAGCTGTGCGCCCCCGATGGAAGAGTGAGAGCAGAGGGAAACGAGGGAAGGGAACAGCCCAATCCCCTTGCCACGGCAGCGGAGAGGCAACAGGGGACAGACCCCAGGCTGGGCAAGTCCCTCCTTTTCTCCAGCTGCTGGGAAGGGTGTGAGCAAGGAGGGAAAAGAGGGGTCCTTGGTGCCAGGCCCCTGCGTGTGAGAAAGGGCTCGACGGGAGAGGGTCCAGCTGGGAGATGGGTGCTGGTGTTTCTGCCCAAGTCCAGGCCCCACTGTGTGCTTGGGAACATCTCACTTTCTCAGGACCCCATCTCCCTGGCTTTCTCCCCTGTCCTGCTTGTGAATGCAGAGGAGAAAGATAAGAAGGGAACAAAAGGTATCATCAAGGACATCTTACTGTCTCAAGTCAGGAGGACAGAGTCCAGGCCCTGCCCACAGTTCAATGCACACGTGCCCTTGGCAGGTCCATCTGTCCTTGGCCCCAGTCTTCCCCATCCTGCAGAAGCAGCCCATCCCTGACCCTTCCAACACCAGATGCCTCCCATCTCACTTCTCCCTCCGTGGGCATCTCTCCCTCCTTCTCCCTTTCCTGTCTCTGCCCCAGGATGAGCACTGAAGGAAAAATCATGAATGCTATATAAATAAGGCATGTGATCAGGGATCAGGGGAGGCTCCCCGAGAAAGTAACTTGGTATCTGAGACCTGAAAGCTGAGTTGGGTTTGCCTACAAAAGAGGATTAGAGAGGAGTGTTCTGGGTAGAGGGACAGCCTGTACAAGGCTCCAAAGTAGAAAAAAGCTCGACTCACTCATTCAGGGACTAAAGAGAGCCTCCTCTAAAGAGAGGAATGAGGGCTTCCCTGGTGGCGCAGTGGTTGTGAGCCCGTCTGCCGATGCAGGGGACGTGGGTTCGTGCCCCGGTCCGGGAAGATCCCACATGCCGCAGAGCGGCTAGGCCCGTGAGCCATGGCCGCTAAGCCTGCACGTCCGGAGCCTGTGCTCCGCAACGGGAGAGGCCACAGCAGTGAGAGGCCCGCGTACCACAAAAAAAAAAAAGAGAGAGGAATGGAAGGAGCCAAGATACTTCAGAGGAATCAAGGGCCCTGGGGCTCCTCAGATGTGGGGAGGAGGGGGAGGCCCTCACGCAGCGTAGAGGTGGAGGTCACCTGTCCCCGTGACCCCCACACCTTCTGCTAAGTACAACATGCTCTGAGAGCAGGAACTGTGCCTTTTCATCTGGCACCTCGAGAAACCTCACTAATGCCGAAAACTGTCTCCCTGCATTGGCTCCTGCCCTCTGCATACAAGGCTCGACCCAGCCATCAGAGCATCCTGTGAAAACTGAAGTCAGGTCCGGGCACTGCTCCGCTCTAAACCCTCCAATGGCTCCATCTCACTTGGGACAAAAGCCAAAGTCGCAACAATGGTCTGCAAGGCCCTGCGTGCTCTGCTCCTCCCTGTCTCTCTGCCCTCATCGCCTACCACTCTCCCCTGCATCCTTTCTGCTCCAGCCACACTGGCCTGCTTGCTCTTCCTCACCCCTGCCAGGCCTGCTCCTGCCTCAGGGCCTTTGCACATGCACAGATATTCACACTCCCCCCACTCTTTCAGATCTTTACTCAGATGTCCCCGGCCGGGTAAGGCCCTCCAGCCAACATCCATGAATTATACCACCAGCACCCCCAATCTCCCCTCATGCTTTATGTCTTCCTCCATAGCATGTACCATCATTAATAATGCTATCTTTTAAATTTATTTTGTTTTTGTCAACCCCTCTAAAATATAAATTCCTTGAGGACAGGGGTTGTTTTACTATTATTACTATTATTGGTTTTGTTCATTGCCATATTCCTTAATACCTACAAGAGTTGCCTGGTGCATACTGAATATTTGAAAAATGAATAAGAAAGAGGTGGGGAGGGAGTGGGGGAGGGAAGTTTCCACTCCTCAAAGTCCCTGAGGCACTGGACATCTCATCTCAGATAAAAGCGGGTGTCGAATCGTAGCTGGGATTGTAGGTAGATGTGAAGCACACGGTTCATTCTGAGCACTCCACGCTCAAAACTACCCACAGTGAGAGTTCAGACTCACAAAAGGGAAGAGGCAAGTTTCCAGCCATGGACACCCCTGCTGTGAAGGGCTGGCATGAGCTGTGAATTCACCATGATTCCAGTGCCCTCCACCTCCACCCCGGGCCGGGATCCAGAAGAGCTTCTGAACGCCCTCCTGGCTCCTAGGGTGAGCCTTCCCCAGACACTGCTGAGATCACCAGGGCAGCGAGCAAGCTCTTCAGTGAGGCCCATCTCGGTGACTGGAGGCCTGGGGAATCACTGACCCTCTGCTTTTCTACCTTGAAAATGTGAGTGACAATGGTCCCTGCGTGTCCTGCCTCACAGGGGTTTTGCACAGCTCAAGAGTGTGTGGAAAATGTAAACTTCCACACAATTTTTTCTGGTCCTTAAACTCTCCTCCACCCAAGCCGATTATTTCATGATTCACAGAATAAACACCACATCTTCCCTTTCACTCCCAAACCAGTTTAAAACTCTACATTTTGGGAATTCCCTGGTGGTCCAGTGGTTAGGACTCAGTGCTTTCACTGCTGAGAGCCTGGGTTCAATCCCTGGTTGGGGAACTAAGATCCCACAAGCGGGGCAGTGCGGCCAAAAACAAAACTTCTACATTTTGCAGAAAGAAAACTCATCTGTCTGGCCCCCCTGGTTTGCCTCATGTCTATCTTTGTGTCTCTTTTTCTTTTTTTTAACTCAATTCAATTTCTTTTTCTAACCCAGCCTCCCTATGTGTGAGTGTATGTGGTGTGTGCGTGCGTGTGTGGTGTGTGTGTCTCTGTCCATCCATGCTCTCCCTCTTCTCCATCTGTCACTTTGAGTATCTCTGTTTCCCTCCTTCTCTGCCTCACCCTGTTCATCTCTCCGTGTCCCTCTGTCTCACACTCGCTTTCCATGTTTCCTTCTCTGTCTTCTCTTCAGACTCTGTTGTTTCTCCATCTGTCCTGTTGTCTGTCTCTGAATGTGTTTCTCCCTGTATCCTACCATCTCTCCCTC
This sequence comes from Grampus griseus, assembly GCF_964374135.1. Classification (NCBI taxonomy): domain Eukaryota; kingdom Metazoa; phylum Chordata; class Mammalia; order Artiodactyla; family Delphinidae; genus Grampus; species Grampus griseus. The sequence continues at coordinate 57,837,120 of NC_139014.1, forward strand.
TCTCTCTCACTTTCTCTTTCCGTCTCCCTCTGAATCTCTGCTCGTTCCCTCTCTCTCTCTCTCCTCCCTAATTGCTTCTTGTCTCTGTGAGGATTTATGTGACACACGGACAGCAGTGGCAGTGGCCAATCTGAAAGGCTGCTTGCAGGTGTAAGAACTTAATGGGGGCCCAGCCTCAGGAAAATGAGCTGCCATCCTCCTGAGGGCTCCTTTGCTCAGGGAAGCCTGGGCCATCTCCCTTATCCTGAAAAGAGAGAGGCAACTCTTTAGACAGCGCCCCTGTGCCCTCACTGTATTCAGGGACCTTTGCATCTCCTGCCTCCAAAGGAGTAAGTGTCACAATCAGCCTGCACTTTTTTTTTTTTTTGCAGTACGCGGGCCTCTCACTGTTGTGGCCTCTCCTGTTGCGGAGCACAGGCTCCGGACGTGCAGGCTCAGCGGCCATGGCTCACGGGCCTAGCCGCTCTGCGGCATGTGGGATCTTCCTGGACCGGGGCACGAATCCGTGTCCCCTGCATCAGCAGGCGGACTCTCAACCACTGCGCCACCAGGGAAGCCCCAGCCTCCGCTTTTAAGTAACACAGTGGAGACAGCACTGGACCAGAATCAGGACACCTGGGTCTCACCTGACTTTGGTGGAGGCCTTGGACAGATCATGGCCCCTCTCTGAGTCTGTTTTCCCATCTGGAAAATGGCCACAATAGTCTAAGACTCCTGGAGCATTCTGCTGTAGGGGAATCAAGTGACCCCACACCATACCACATTCTGATGACAGCAGGGCTGTGGTCAGGGCTTTAACAGAGGAGGTGTTGCGACTGACAGAAACCCATAGCAGAGGTGCCAAGAGAGTGACTCAATGACCTGGGGGTGGAGAGTGGGCTCTGGAGCAGAGGCAACAGGGAAAGCCTTCTCCCATGTCCACCTGCCCTGCAGCTGGTGCCTGGCATCCCTCCCCGGGATATAGTTAATTTCCCCCACACTCTTGGCCATTGCCCACCTGGCACCCAGCAGATCAGGTTTGGCTGCAGCAGCCAAGAGCCAGAGAGAAAGTAGGAGAGAGGTGGGTGAGAGCAGGAGCACCTGATTCCCAGAGTTGGTGGGAGAGAAGGAAAGTAAAAAGGCAGGCGGAAGAAATAAACACTTACTGCGCATCTGCTCTATAACCTGCTTGGTGCAAAATGCAGGATCTGAGCCTTGCTCAGAGCAGTGAAGTCACCTGGCTGGGGTTGCCCAGCTCATAAATGACCACACATGAGTAGGAAAGCACATCCTAAAGCCTGTGCTTTTCCTATACCAATGAGGACTTTTAGAGGAGGAGAGAAGAAACTCAGATAAGGAGAGGAACCTTGAAGACACGTTTTTTCCTACCGTACATTTCCCCAGCGGTCATCCTTATTGGTGGAAACAAAGGTTAGGGGAGGTGGGTTTGCTTGGTCTGCAAAAGAGAATCTGGGAAGTATTTTCAGAGAAGCACTCAATTTCTATTTTCAGGTACTTGAAGGGCTTACATCAGGAAGGCAAAAAGATGTGATCTATTTCCACAAAATCGAGACCATGGACCCAACCTGCAACAAGAGAGACGTGGAACAGACTGAAGGAAGGACCTCCTACCCATCAGAGCACTGGTACAGGCTTGAGTTCATTGTTGTAAGTTACATCAATAAAGGAGGGGCTCCCTCCCTGAAATGTGTCGGAAGGATGCTAACGTGCAAGGACACAGAAAAATCCTCTGTGCCAGATAACCTGTTAGCGGCTCCTACAACTCTTGGGGTCAGAGGCATAGGTAAAGACACCACCAGGCACATTCAGACACACACACACAGTTCTTGGAGGCTTGAACACGGGCTTTTCCCAGATGAGGCTCTGCAGCCCACCTGCAGCCCTCACCCTCAACTTCCTCTGCATGGTGGCACCACAAGGACAGGGTTCCTCCAGCGGGCTGATGGGCACTGGTGCCCCTGCAGACAGGCAGGACGCCAGAGCCGACACTGCTATCTCCTCATCGCTCCAGGCAGCCACGTCTGAGCCCTCTCCCTTTCAGGAAGCCAAGCCAGGAAATTAACAGGGAGCCCAGACGCCTCCAGATACCTGCCCGGAAATTCAAACCTGGAGCAGGCGGGGGCTGGCTTAGGAGAGCAGAGTGTAATGGGAGGGGCTCTTTGCAGAGGACAGTGGGTACATGCAGTGGGTGTGCACCAGCCCTTTTTAAAGGGGGGCTGCTGTCACAGATCACCAACATGGGCTCCCTGGGGATGAGACCAGGAGGGACACAGCCAGCTTGTTCTGGGGAGCATGCTTCACCCAACAGCAGGAGGCCTCAGAGCAGGAGAGCCCTGGCAGCAACTTGGTGATTTGTTCTGCAGCTGCCTCCACCTAAAATCCCCTAGGGGATGCAGACAGAGGGGACAGAAATGACGACGAGGTTTCTCCTTAGAGTCAGGAGCTGAAAAGAGGCCGCACTGATTCTGAAGCAAACACAGGTATCACAGCCAGGCAAACCTGGGCTCAAACCCACACTTTGTCGCTTACAGGTTCTGTGACCTTGTGTTTCAGTTGCCTCATCAATGAACTGGGCATAACAATAGCAAGGCAAGCCAACTGTTCTAAAAAATAATCCCCCAAATCTCAGGTGGTTTAAAGATATATTTACTTCCAGTCTAATTCCTTGGGGGCAAGGAGAGCTGTGCTCCATACAGCCATTCAGGAACCCAGGCTCTTCTTTTCAGAGTATCCCAGGGCCTCAGGACTCTCGAGACCAGGGTTTCTCAATCTTAGCACCATTGACCTTTGGGATGGCTAATTCTTTGTTGCAGGGGTTGTGACAACCAAAAATGTCTCTGAATATTGCCAAATGTCCCCAGGGAGAGGGGGAACAAAATTACTCCGCCTGAGAGCCACTGCTTTACACGCCGCCCCCACCCCGACACCCTCACACCAGCTAACCAGCAGAAGAGGAAAAAGAGAATACATGGAGCCTCACAAAGGGAGTTTGAGGGGCCAGCCTGGAAGAGGCATCATGCATTACATCGCTCACACTCCACTGGGCAGATTGAGGTTACCTGGCCCCACTGCAGGGCAGGCTGTGTGTCCAGGAGGGAAAGGAAACAGGGTCTTGGGAGCCTGTAGTCTTGCCTCTGACACACCACCTCTTGGGGCTGTTGGGATGATTTGATGAGCTGAGAATTTTATGTAAATAAAATGCATGGCATATGGTAGGCTCTCAACAAATACTAATGACTAATATTCTTGGAGGGTTTGCATGAGCTCCATGCCATGAGAATGCATTAGCTCGTTGGATCCCCATTTGCTGATGAGGAAACAGAGGTGCAGGGAGGGCAAGTAACTCCTGCAAGGTCACAGAGTTGGTGGCTCTGAGATGCTGGCTCCAGCACCCACCTCTTGACCCATATGCTGTACTCTACTAAGTATCAGTCTCCTGCCCCAGGTCCCCTCATCCTGCTGTTACATGCAGTACAGTCACTCAACAAATCACAGATTCACAAAACACTTTCTCTGCACAAGGAAGGAAACAAGGGCCCCAGGAAGTGAATGCCCAGGGTCACTCAGCTAGAAAGTGGCAGAGCCAGAACTAGAACCCAGGGCCACTGGCTGCAGAGGCAGCACCCTCTCTGGGGAGGAGGCCACTTCTATCCTCGTGCCATGGTTTAGAGATACTGGCAGAAACCTCTGCCCAGGACAGACCCTGCTCTGGGTCTGCCACTAATTTGCTGGGTGGCCCTTAGCAATCTCTTTTGTGATGGTTAATTTTCTGTGTCAGCTTGACTAAGCCACGTGGTGCCCAGATATTTAGTTAAACATCATTCTGGGTGTGTCTCTGAGGGTGTTTCTGGAAGAGATTAAGAATTAAATTGATAGACTGCCCTCCCCAATGTTGTAGGGCCTCATGCAATCTGTTGGAGGCCTGAATAGAACAAAAAGGTAAGGGAGAATTTGCTCTCGCTCTCTCTCTCTGCCTGACTGTTGAGCTGGAACACTGGTCTGGAATTCACACCGTCAACTCTTCTGGGTCTCCAGTTTGCCACCGGCAGATCTTGGATTTCTCAGCCTCTGTAACTGTGGGAGCCAATTCCTTATAACAGGAGATAGACAGATAGATAGATAGATAGATAAATAGATAGATAGATAGATAGATAGATTTCTCAGCACTATTCATTCCTCACTTGTTCCCATCTGTGGTCCCGGTACTGTGAGGGGTCAGCAATCCTGTGGGAAAGGTGAGGGTATAGCCTCTACCTTGCACAGGGCCCCATCCACACATCCAGGAAGAAGCAGAGCCAGGGCTCAAACCCAGTCATGTCTAGGGCCAGACTTAGGGCTTCTCAGGGCTCTCCCATTGCAGTATTCTAGAATTCTGCCATTCTGTGGCCCTAAGCCACTCCCAGCCAAGATCACCAACACTTGGTCCTCAGCCCAGGGAAAGGCTCTGGGGAGAGAGACAAACTTTGGGCACATGAGGGAAAAGATATGGCCCTTGCTCTCAAGTGGGGGTACCCTCAAATCCTCTCTCTCCCTCATCCCCACAGCCAATCAGAGACCAAGCAGTACGGCCCAAGTCAGTTTGGAAGGATTCAGAGGTGAGTTGAAGTCATCCTCCAGTGAGGCAGCAGGACCAGGCCTGGCCCTAGTACTGAGTGCTGGCCATGCATCCCTGGCCATTCTCAGGATCAAGATCGATGTTTACAACTATCACCCACATTCAGCCTGACATTCCTGCCTCAGGTCTGAGCCTCTCCTGGACCACTCCCTCTCCTTCCACATCTAGTTATCCCTAACTGAGTTGATGTTACAGCTTAAATGGCTCTGCATCCAACTCCCCCACTTCATCCTCACTGAGACACCCCTTAGGTCAGGCCCCCTTCATCTTTTTCTGTAGTGGCCTTCTCATTGGTCCCAGCCTCCACTTTTATCCCTCCAACCCATCCTCCACAATGCTGCCAGGATGATCTTTCTGACAAAACTGGCCATGTCACTCCCCTGCTTGAAACCCTCCATGGCTCCCTGATACCCTCAGGACAAAATCTGGACTTCTCAGTTGGGCCCACAAGATGCTGCTTTGGATCCTGTCACCCTGCCACTCTTCCAACGTAACTTCAGTCATGCTCTTCCTTGCCCTCAATGCTACAAAAGCACCAAATTACGCATGGTTCCCCTGAACACGTCATGGTTTCAAGCCTTCTTTGACTTTGCCTAAGCTGTTTCCTCTACCTGAATTGTGTCCCCTAGGTGGTACATAGCAAACCCCTATTCATCCTTCAAAATCCTGCTCAGATATCACCCTTCACCCTGAAGCCTTTCCTTACCACCTCCTCCCCACAGCAGCACTAATTATAATAATACTTAACGTTGATTTGGTGCTTACAGGCATTGTCCTAGACCCACTACATGTCTCATTTAATTTAATTATCCAATGCTATGAGTAGAGTGACAGTTTTAAAACTGTCCCCTCACCTTAAACCTAGGTAGGTTGTGACTGCCTCAACTAATAGAATGCAGCAGCAGTGATGTGATGTGCCTTCCCAGGTAGGTTATAAAAGACCATGCAGCTTCCACCTTGGTCTCTTGCTTTCCAGACATTTCCTCTCTCAAGATGCTCCCTCTCCAAACCCACCAGGCCCTGAGAAGTCCAAGCCTCATGCACAGGCCGCTAGTGGCTCTGCTCGTATTGTCCAAGCTGAGCCTTGGAGTCACATGTGAGTGACAGATGATTCCAGCCCCACCCACTTTCATCACCCCTAGACATTCAAGTCTTCCAGCCGAGGCACCAGATTGTGGAGCAGAGACAGGCCGTCTCCACTGTGCCCTGTCCAAATTCCTGACCACGGAACCTGTCGACACATAATACGATGGTGGTTGTTTCATGACACTGAGTTTGGGGAGTTTGTTATACAGCAATAATAGTCACAACTCTGTTATGGTCCACCCCATTTTACAGATGGGAAAACTGAGGCAATGAGAGGGTAAGTAAATTACACAAGGTCCTAAAGCTAGGAGGGAGTTGAGTCAAGATGGAAACTCAGGCCATCAAGTTCCAGAATTGGAACTTATCTGCTTTTCTCTCAGCCAATTCCACATGATGGTGTAATTGACCACTTATATGTCTGCCTCTACCTTCAGACTGAGCTACTTGAGGGCAGGGAGGCATCTTACTCCTGTCTCTATTCCCAGCACTAGCTCAGTTCCTGGCATAGAGCCGATGCTGAGGACAGTTTGCTGCACTGGCCTGAGTGCCACAGGGAAGCCACTGCAGCAGGGTAGGGTGGGGTTTGGGTCACTGGAGCTGAGCCTGTCTGTGCCGTGGTCTCCCCTCTGGCTTCCTCCAATGCTGCCCTGCTGATCCCCAGGCCTTCACCCCACCCAAGGCTTTGACTCATTATCTATTTAAATTGATGATTTTCTGCCCAGTCTTCTCCCTGTGCCCCCGTGGCCCAGCTGACAGCTTCATTAAAAACGGTTGTGGGGCTTCCCTGGTGGCGCAGTGGTTGAGAGTCCGCCTGCTGTTGCAGGGGACCCAGGTTCATGCCCCGGTCTGGGAAGATCCCACATGCCGCGGAGCGGCTGGGCCCGTGAGCCATGGCCGCTGAGCCTGCGCGTCCGGAGCCTGTGCTCCACAAAAAAAAAACGGTTGTGGTTGGCGCCTCTCAGTCCAGCAGAGCCCACAGGCGTGCGTCATCATGGACCTCACAGCCCCGGCCACCTCCCCACTTCTGCCACCAACGACACGTGGGACAGCCCAGCTTAGAGTCAAGGGTTTGAATCTCCACTAGTTACACCCAGGGACCCCTCCCCTCTGGGTCAGGGGACAAGGGGCAACCTCCTAAGTCTAAGGCCCCCAAAGAGATGGGTCCATGGTCAACAGCTTCCCCACAAAGAAGACGAAGACCGGGACCAGAGTCAGTGGAGATAGCTGAGTGCAGACCCTGGCTCCGTGCTGGGGCAACACTGGCTTTGGGGAAGCCACCCTCCTGACCTGCCTTCCAGCTGCAAGAGGAAAACCTCAGAGTGACTCCTCAGGAGTAGGAGAACTTTCAGGCACTGCACAAGCCTCCTGGGGGCTGCTTTTTATAGAAGGGGTCTTTGCCCTCAGCGCCACTGACCCCTGCTCTCCCACTGGGTGACCTCAGGCAGGCCACTCAACTTGCCCTTCCTCAAAGGCTCAAACAAGAGGCTGGATACCCTTCATCTGAGTGAGAAAACAGGCACAGGCCAGGGCCAGCTCAGGTGATGAAAAGATGAAATAATAATAATAATAGCTAAATTTTATTAACATTTTTCTATATCTCAGACACTCTTCTATGTGCTTTCCCTGCATGAATTTATTCATTCATCCCAACAACTCTAGTGGGTAGGCACTGTTGTGACCCCATTATGCAAATGAGGAGACTGAGGCACAGAGGGGTCAGGTTACTTGGCCAAGGTCTCACATGCAGCTAGCAGGTAGAGGAGAGAGGAGACACAGTCAAGCAGACCAGATCCAGAGTCCTGACCACTCATCCCTCTCGCTGTGCTAAGCCAGTGTGAAGTGCTTAGCACAGCGTGGCACACACAGTAGGTGACGAAGGACCCTTAGGCCAAGGAGAGGGGCACACACGGGCCCCAGAGGCCACAGGGAGGGACTGCCACCCCCATCCAGAGCAGTGGAGACAGACTGTCCCCACCTGCTTGTAGTTCAGCCGTGAAGATGAGGAAGGCGAGGAGGCCAGTCTCCAGCTTGCCTTGTCCTTTTGTCCTTCTGCTGGCATGAGAAAGGGATCCAAGAGTTATTTACTGCAGAGTTTGCATTACGATGTTCTCACCCTTACTGTACATCCTTTAAAGGTGGAATAAAAATATCTAAAGGGGAAAAAAAAGCCTTTTTATTCAGCATCGTAAAAGTCATTGGCAGAGCTTCCTCTGGAAGGGGAAAAAACAGCATAAAATTCTGCAGTGACATTGTTCTGGGAGAACCTTCACAGTCAGCCTGAGTCTGGAGGGTGTGCCTAGGGGTTAGACTGCTAACGGGGACCCTGCACATGGCTTTGGGCTCCACCAGGTGGGCCTGCTGCTGCATCCCCAGAGTCTACAACTAGATTAGCAGAGTGGGAGCTTAACAAATGCTGGTTAAATTCAAGAGTGAATACATGAATGAGTACTGGAGTGAACACTTCCCCAGAGTTTGCCCAACTGTCCCCAGTGGGAGGGCCAGCAGTGGACCGGAGCATCATGGTGCCCAGCACCTTGAGACTGACTTCCCAGCAAATCACCAGATAGGTCACACTTTCTCACATCCACCTCACACTCTGTCCTTCTGCCGTAAGGGGGTTTAACGCAGGCTTCCTGCCTCAATTTGTCTGCTCAACATCAATTGCTCATGCCCTCCACTTCCCGCCTTGAACTCTAAGGGGCCTCCTCCTCCTCTTGCTGGGGACTGTGCCTTGCTCAGTGCCCTTCTAGGCTCTCTGCACAGGGTATCTAGGCGCCTGTGTCTTTGTTTCCCTCAAGAGGAAGTGTATTCCTCAGAACAGTGGACCTGTTAGGAAATGCTCAGTAAGTGTGTCTCAGGTGAATGAGTGAATGAATGAATGAGTGAGTAAATGAATGACTGACATTTGCATGATCCTTGACACTTTACAAAGTATTTCCCCATATAGCGCTCCAAGAACTCTCACCACCCCTTCCTCAAATGTGGTATCCAGCTTTGACATCATGAACTCATTTTACAGATAAGAAAGCAGAGACACAGAGAAAGCAAGAGAGTTGCCTAAGATGCAATGAGTATGGGTGTCCTTGAATCCAGTTCTACATCCTTTGCTTTTCCACTGTACCAAGTTGCAATTCACAAACTGTCACTCTTGTCCAACACACCTACAAATGCATGCACACACACAGACACAGATGGATACAAACTACACATATGCACACAGATGTGTGCTCACACGCCTGGATGCATGCACGCACATACACAGATGCATCCAAATACATACATGTATGCGCATGCACACACACACACACACACACACACACACACACACACACAGACATTCATGGCAACGAGCAGAAACGATAGGCCTGAAAAGAAAAACAGGAGTTGAGGAGAGAGGGGAGAAGTCCCAGAGGCCTCCTTCAGTGCCTCCCACCACCATCAGGCTTTGCCTTTGATTTTCAACTTTTAATTTTCACATCATCAGTTACTACATCAAAGCAATTTTACTGCAGGTGCGTTGGACCCAAGCTGTTTCTAGCAGCCCTGATTCCAAATTCCTCTTCCCGCTGGGCCCATGTTGCCAATGGCATTTGACTTCTCATTAAATTCCACGTGGGGAGCATGAGGAAGCAGGGGCGATGGCCGTGAAAGCACCTCTCACCTCTGTTTCCAACACTTGTTCACTTCTGTTTAAACGTTGCTTAAGGAATTATGTTTGGGGTTCTGGTTAAACGTGACGGAAAAAACCTCCTTCGCTGCCTAGTCCACTGGGCTCTTGTGGAGATAAAATGAGAGGACGGATGTGGATGGGCTGTGTAAACTCTGAAATGCTGTGCATACACGATGAAGTCACCCTGCACCTCCCTTCCTCCCAACACAGCACTGAAATGACTAAGGGCTTTTGTTACGACTTAAACAAGACAAGAGAAAAGGAGAGAAGGCAACAAAATTTGCAATGCTGAGGAGCCGATGGGTGAGTAGTGACTGACTCCCCAGGCCAGAGAAGGCTGAAACCTGAGTGAGCAGGACCTGGCTGCCCCCTAGTGCAGAGGCCCAGAAAGTCTCCAGTACTGGGGATACCAGCTGTTTCTGAAAGTGGGGCTCAAAGTCAGGCTAAAAATGGAAGCACTGACTGAATGCTGCATATGAAATAGTCAGAACCTCCAGATATAACCCTCACTCCCCAGCACAAGAGAGAAGAGCAGTGGATCTGGACAGCTACAAATTCCAGAACACAAGGCCTCACCACGGGCAAGATGCTGATGGAAAACAGAGGTATTAAGTAAAGGTCTACACACCTCCTACTCCCACTCAATTTCCTGAACTTTGGCAGCCCAGCTTCTACCACCCAGGCTGGAGCTCAGAGGATTCCTCTCTGATGGAACAGTACAGCCCAAGAACAGACTGAGAGCTAGGTGTCCCCCAGACACCCTCCACGGTTTTGCCACACACCAGGCCCATGCACGTGAAACTTCCAGGCAGCCAGCGCATCCAATAAAAAAGATGAGGACCCCAAAACAACAACAAAAAAATCTGGGGGTAAGGGGCTCAGGTGAAACAGAAGCAATTTAGGAAGGAGCAGGATATCTCAAAACCCTACAATTATCCTTGGAGAAATAAGAGAAAATACTGCATCTGTGAAAAAGAAACAGGCTCCTATTAAATTTTTTTTTAAAAAGAATTCTTTAAAAAATAAAAAGAATTCTTGGAATTAAAAAGAGAAAGAGAAAATTCCACTGGGGGGATGGTGAATAACATTGAGGAAATCTCCTAGAAAGCAGAACAAAAAGAATAAGAATAAAAAACTGGTGAGGAACTTCCCTGGTGGTCCAGCGGTTAAGACTCCGTGCTCCCAATGCACGGGGCCTGGGTTCGATCCCTGGTCAGGGAACTAGATCCCACATGCCGCAGCTAAAGATCCCACACAAGGCAATAAAGATCCCACGTGCCACAACTAAGGCCAGGTGCAGTCAAATAAATAAATAAAATTTTTAAAAAACAGGTGAAAATGATAAAAAATGACAATTAGTCCAGGAAATCCAACATCTAATTAACAGGTGATCCAGAAAGAGAAAGAAATTGGAAGTAAGGCAATTATCACAGAATTAATATAAGCAAATGTTTCAGCACTGAAAGATATAAGTTTCCAGATTAATGGGTCCCCGATACCAAGGTGCTTCATGGGGAAATTTCAGAACACTGAGGATGAAGAAAAGATATTAAAGCCACCAGAGAGGAAAGAAAAAATCTGGTCACATACAAAAAGATCGGGAAGCTGCATGGCATTAAATTTCTCCTAAGCAGTCTCAGAAATTTTATCTCCCATGCACCACCGAAATAAAACCATAAACCAAGAAAAAATGAAGGTGCAGGATCCAGGAAACATGATATGCAGACAGGAGAGAAGCAAAGGAGGTTTTGAAGTGGTGATAAAGAAACCCCAGGATTGCAGCTATGCCAGTGCGTGTGAAAGGAGAAGGATGGAGGGCTCCACAAGGGATGTCTCCAGAGGAAAAGTGAAGCCAAGGGACCACATGATGGATACCCTGAGAGCAGCGTGTGGAAACTCCAGGCTTGGAAGAAGGATGCTCCTTCTAAAGTGCTTTCTTTAGACCCTAAGATGCTAATTTCCTTCACCTACCACCCCTTAACCCAAAGCGGTTTGTGGCTCACCCTAAAGCACAGCTGGTTGCTATGGAGATGGTTGTATGCATAAGCAGAACAAATATTCATTTCTCTCCAAAACTGGGCAGGGGAAGCTATTAAGGCATTGCTTACTTGGATAGATGTGGGAGACATTATATTAGGGTTCAGAGAAGATTTTACTTATTTATTCAGAATCATCAACATCAGTGTGAGGTTACCTGGTGGAGAGGGAGAAGACTGCACAAGAAGCTTAGGTGGGAACTTCACCTCTAGTGAAAAAGGTGGCCCAGAACTGATATTATAATGTTGGCTGCCTTTTATTTATTTATTTATTTATTCATTCATTCATTTTGGAAGGGAGAAAGAATTTCAACCATGAAAATTCAAAAAGTCCTAGACTTTGAAAACAGAAAACAAGAGATTATGGAGTGTGAGCCTCTCACTGTACAGAGAAGTGCCTCAGGTTGTACACAGCAAGTTAACTAGAGACCAGGACCAGAACCTAGGTCCCCTAACACTCCTAGCCACATGCTTCCAGAACCTTCTTCAAGGTCACCTATCTCTCATTTAAGCATTCTACAAAAATAGAATCAAGCATTTTATTCTGGGCCAGGCACTGAGTGTATTTAAACAAAGACACAATCTAGTGACAAAGAAAGCATGTAAACAGTAAACAGGCACAGGTAAAATAATGGGATGTGTGGTATAATGCAGGTTTGTACCAGGTGACATGGAAAAGGAGTGCAAGTCAGCCTCTGGGGGGTCAGGGAAGGTTTCCCTCCCAGGGCCTTAAAGGGGTGGGTTTTCTCCAGAGAGGTATAGTAGGGTAGGGGTAGCATTCCAAATGGAGGACCAGCCTGTGCAAAGGCAGGACGGCTCTGATTCGCTGGAATATAAGGTCAAGGCTGTGAGTTGAGGATGGAAAGACAGGCTGGACTTCAGACTCACAGAGGTGCTTTTGGAGGATGGACTACTAAGGATCAGCAAGTCAGCCTGTAGACTAGGTCTACCAGGACAGCCCAAAGTGGGAAATGGGAAGTGACGGGGAGGAAGTTCATCTCAGAGGTCTGGGGAGAATCAGGAGTGGGACAGGTAAGTGCTCCTTCACCCCTTCTCCCACCCTCAGGTCTTGGCTCCCTCCCCCTTAATTCCTCAACCTCCCACTCCACCCCCAACCAGCGGGCCCAGCCTGCAAGGTAATTATAAAGAAGTTAAACCAAATTATACACGCAGGGCTTATTTTGTGTTTTTCTGCTGCTGGCGGCTGCCAATTATGGTGCAATTAGACTGCCTTCATTAGCAAATGAGAATAGAATTAACATTGTTAATTACTCATTCTGTTAAATGGAGAAGAGGGTGTGGTGGGATGGGGGTGGGGGAGTGGAGGGAGAGAGAGTGCACGGCAGGGGGGAGGTTTGCAGTCTCCCTGGGGCTCCAGGGCCCATGGGAGGTGAAGGAGGAAACCAAGATCTACCCAATGTCAAGACACAGGTGGGGTGAGACAGGCCAGAGAAAGGAGGCTTTGCTCCTTCATGACACTCACTTCCACTCACTGTGTACTCAGTCTGTACAGCACCTCACATACAGTATCCACTTCATCCTTGCTACCCTGTGTGAAGTAGGTCTTAGCAACCCCACTTTGAGAGGAGAAAAGTGATGCTCAGAGAGGTTAGGTAACTTTCCCTAAGCCACACAACTCTAGTAGGTGGTAGAGTCAAGCACTTCTCCACTGCTGACTGCCAGGACCTTTGGTTCTCCTAGGAAAGGGGACCCACATGTAAATTATACTTTATGTAGTGACAGTTTTGAGTCAACTCATTTGATGCTTAGATTTGCCCCATGTTGAAAGAAGAGTTATTAGCCTCATTTTCTCATGAGGAAGCTGAGACTCTGAGAGTCTAATCCAGGGTTGATTTACTATGGCCTGTGGGCCAAATCCGGCCTGCCACTTGTTTTGGTAAATAAAGTTTTACTGGAACACAGCCATGCTCATTTACTTGTATGTTATCCACGGCTTGCTTTCGAACTAAAACAATAGAGCTGAATAGTTGCGACAGTGACCATGTGGCCCACCAAGCCTGAAATAATTACTCTCTGGCCCTTTGCAAAAAAAGTTTGCCAATCCCTGGTTTAAATAATTAACATAAAGTCATAAAGTGCCTGCATAAAAGTGTGGGATTTGAACCCAGGTCTTCTGGCCTCCAAACCCAGACTCTTCAACAACTTTTATCCAGAGGGAAAAGGGGCAGTTCTAGATAAAATAGGCTTCCAGTGAGCTCAGAGAACCTTTAATTGCCCCCGAGGAGAGACTCAGCAGACAATTAGAATTATTTCATCCTGACTTCCGAAATTTGATAAGGTTGGCTGCTTTCAGCAACAATCAATAGAAAAGTCAATTATGAGTGGTTTTGAAAAAAGAAGATAAGGAATTCATTATTTCTTATAACAGGAAAGCCAGAGGTAAGGCAATTCCAAGTTTGGTTAATTCAGCTGGGTCCTTGGGATACCATCCAGGACCCAGGTTCTTTCTCATTTTCTGTTCTCCTTTCCTCAGCAACTTAACTACTTCCCTTGTGATCTCAATATGGCTGCCAAAGCTCCAGGCATCACATCCTCACCCAACAAAAACCAAAGATGGTGGGTAGCTGCTTCTTCTGGCAAGTCAGTTTTTCAGATCTCAGAAGGCCTTTCCCAGAAGGCACCCCTGCTCCACCAACAACCTTCCCCTTAGTTGTCACTGTCCAGAATTGCACAACATGCCTGTGCATGAACAATAACCAACAAAGGAAATGGAACTATCATTTGGCTTAGATTAATCGCTTAGGATTCACTCCTAGGGCAGGGAGGGTCCCAGCCTCCCCTGAAAAAACATGGGTGCTAGTATCTTAGGTCTGATACCAAAAAAGAAGTGGGGGAGAGGGGTGGCTGTTGGGAAGGCAATGGACGGAAACTTTAGAATTCTTATTCCGCTGGTCACGTGAAAGTCTTTAACCCCTGAGGTCTGGGCAGTAGACACAGTCCCTCTTCCTCATCTCTCTTTCCAAAGCCCTGTTGCCTCTTCTGGTGCAGGGGGCCAGGAAGAGCCAGGGGAAGGGTTCATCTCCCCAGCTTCCTGGCCTCTAATTAACTCATAGTGTAGGCACAGCCCTGCGGGGACTCTTTGGCCTTTGGTCCTCTCTTCCACATCCCAGCCCAGAAAGGCCAAGGTTTCCTGGCAACCCCCTGCGGTGCTGCCTCCTTCATTCTTATTCTCTAGTCTTCCGATTAGATGACCTCACAAGCCATGAGCTATGCACCAAGGAGTGGAGGCCTGAGTGGTCCCAGGCAGTGGGCTGAACCAACAGGTCACACTTTCTGAGAGGTGCTCAGAACTCTGCCCACCTGGGCTAAATGCCAGCACTGTAGTGCAGTACAGATGGCCAGGGCCAGCCTGGGCAGGGCATGTCCTGCTTCTCCAAGTCTCTCCCTCCCCTCCATCCCTGCCCAGGCTGGCACTTCATTTTCCTGCTTCCAGATTCCCAGCACACATTCTCTGTCTCTCTCTTTGTCTCTCTCTCTCTCTCTCTCTCTCTCTCTCTCTCTCCCCACCTTCCGCTCCAACCCAGACACAATCTCTTCTTTTAGACTCTGGGCAACTGGGTTCATGCACCTTTGCCAGAACTTCCTTCCTGTCATCTGGGCAGGATTGGTGAGGCAGAGAGGTTACCCAGCCATTTAAAGAAAGTTTGGGGAGAAGGATGTCAGGCAAGGTGGGTCCCATCTGGGTGCCACCTGTCACACACAAAGGCTCAGAGGCAAATTCCACAAGGCCACGTGGCCTTCGTTAAGAAACAAGAGTTACAGGGAGCAGGGGTGGGGAGACTGTACATGAAGCCAGTGAGGGAAGGCCTGGGTCTATTTCCTCCCATCATTGATGACACTGCACTGGAGCAGGGCCACCTCCTGATGGCCAGTGCAGGTTTGCATTTCAGGCAATGTTGCTGGCAGGCCCAGCCTTGGGTAAATCTTCATTGTGTAAAAGAGGGGAGGCATGTTCCCTCCTGTCTTAGGTCAGTCGGGCAATGTAGATGCCATGGAATTCACCCCAAACCTGGGGGCCTGGCAGGTGGTGACCCCACAGGGAAAATCTAACTCAGCCCCAAGGGGGAATGGCCAACCCTATGGGTTAGACATATATGTGACAGAGCCCAAAATACAGAAAAAGAAGAGGTTTAAATGACTTCTGTCCTGTCCTAGTCCAGATCTGGAAAGGCCGGTGCCCCTGGAGAAGAAGTGTACATCCTTGCTTGTCTGGAGCAGACATGAACGATGATGCAAGAATAGGACAGTTGGAAAGTGACCCTGTGCCCCTGGGAACATGGGTGGTTGCACTCAGGTCAGCTTCCTGCAGGGCTGTGGCTTCCCCCAGCCCACCTCTGACCTGCAACTTTCCACGGGCCCCAAGGCCCCATATGCTAAGCAGCCGTTTCACAGCTAACTCCTTTCAACAGCAGGCACCCATGTCCAGACTGCCTGGAGCCAAGTAGTCTAGGTTTTCTCCCCTGTAAACAGGTAGATGAGCCTGGGGTCAGGAGTCAATGTCTTCCTAAGGCATGCAAAGCCGCTCCAGTGTCCAGCACGTGGCCGGGCCCAGACAGCCTAGGATGATGGAAAAAGCAGGGCACCGGGTCTTCCCTTCTCTTGTTCATCCTGGCTTTGTACATTTCCCCTTTCTCAAACAGAGATGCTTCCCAAATGCCATGTGGCATTTGGAATTCCCAAGTCCCAAGCCCTGGTACAGGACAAGTAGCCACGCTGAAGATGTCCTACCTGGCCTAGGTTGATAAAAAGGGAGAAAAGTGGGAGACAGGAATTTTCTGAGCGCCCAGAGCATGCCAGGTGTAAGGGCGTCTGAGTGGTCAGGGGTCTGAGAGCCTGAGGATCAGTTTCCTCATCTATAAGATGGAAAGAATAACACAAGTGTTGGAAGGATGAGATGTTGGGGTCTGGGGGTTCCCCAGGTCAAGGGGAATTGGGAAGGCCCAGTTCAGGGAGGCGCCAGCCCTCAGTATACAGAGAGAGGAATGTGGTACCTGGAAAGGTGAATTAGGGACAAATCCCAAAAGGCTTTGAATGCCAAGTCAGGGTTTCTGGACTTATCTGATAGGCCATAGGGAGCTATCAAAAGTTTATGAGCAAGGGAGTGACCTATCAGAGCCATGTTCCCAGCAGAAACATTAGGATAAAAATTTGGAAATGTAAAGAAAATAAAAACCAACAGAAAATGAAGTTTGTTGTCTGTCATCTTGGTGAAGAGAATATTCCAGTCCCAGGCAAAGGAACTTAAATGACTAAAGACATTCCAATGCGTCAGTGGGAGCTGGGTTGCTAAGGCCAGATGGTGTGATACATCCAGACCACTGAAAAATCCATCTCCCACAGGTGGCCCCAAAACAATGTCAGCTCCAGGCCAGATTCCATCCACCTGCCATTCCTGTTAATAACAAAGCCTAATTAGCATGGCTTTTAAGCATCCATTACCTTAATTTAACCCAAAAATCTAATGGAGTTTTATTGGAATCTTTTTTTTTTAATTTATTTATTTTTGCTGTGTTGGGTCTTTGTTTCTGTGCAAGGACTTTCTCTAGTTGTGGCGAGCGGGGGCCACTCTTCATCGCGGTGTGTGGGCCTCTCACTGTCGTGGCCTCTCGTTGCGGAGCACAGGCTCCAGACGCGCAGGCTCAGTAGTTGTGGCTCACAGGCCTAGTTGCTCCGCGGCACGTGGGATCCTCCCAGACCAGGGCTCGAACCTGTGTCCCCTGCAGTAGCAGGCAGATTCTCAACCACTGCGCCACCAGGGAAGCCCTATTGGAATTTTTTTTCAGCAAAATTAACCCTGAGGGTTTCTTACACATGTTTTCATTCGGGGCTGTGAGCAGTGAAGATAGAGAATTAGAATTAGCCCTTGTGGGTTTTGCTGTAATCCAGTTCCTCTGTCCCCAAGCCCCCGGGTATGTAGGTCTTTGTTTAGCAAAGCTCCTGTCCCTACACCAAATGGTCCCCATAAAGACCATTAGGATGGTAGGAGAGTCAAGCTCCAAGGTTTGATCAGGTGCCTCTCTGATTCAAACATATCCCACCCCGCCCCCAAAGCTGCAATTCTGGGACCCTGAAGAATCTCAGGATACCAGGATAGGATTCCTAGATAGGCAGACTTTCACCATTCGATGTTTTAACCCAAACCCATTCCCCACTCCCTTCTCCTGGCTATCTTCCAGCTAGGGGTGGCCATGTAACCTGGTTCTGGCCTAAAACAAATAGACAGAGGCTCAGGGGAGGGCCTCTTTCCCTGAATAAAAAGACAAAATTAACTAGAAGAATGCCCTCTGCCCATTCATCCTTCCCTCTTCTCCCCCCTGGGAACATGGATGTAAGATGTGGAGCAGTACAACCATCTTATGCCATGAAAATAAAAGCCCCAGGCTGGGGGCAGTGCTGTAAAGGGCTGTCCGAGGGGGGGAAAGTGGAAAACAGGGAGAGCCTGGGCCATGGTACAGTCCTCAGCAGTCTATGCTTCAGCTCCTTGTTGCAAGAAACAAACTCTTTCCTTGCATAAGCCTCTGTCAGTCAACCTTGCTGCTACTTGCAGCTGAAAACAATTCTAACTGATAGAGCTGGATTCTGGTCCCAGATTCTGTGTGATTTGGGGCAGGTCCCTGTATCTCTCTAAGTATCAGTTTCCTCACTTGAAAAACAAAAGAATGGAATAAAGCATGCTTAAAAAAATTTTTTTTACTCAGTACACCCTAAAAATCCCACCCTACTCCACTGAAATTGTGTTCCATGAAAAGCTTATACACCGAATCCAAGGGGAGGTGTTTAAGCAAGCAAGGAAGCTGGAGTCCTGCCTGCACCAGAGAAGCCACAAAGACACCACTGGGAACCCCAGTGCTCCAAAGTGCATGGTTCACAAAATGCCCAGCCTTAGAGACATCTGAGGGCTCTTCTGGCTCTGGTATCACGTGGTTCCACTTCCAGAAAGCACTCAGTAGCTCTGGAACCTGGAAGCCAACGTGGCAGGCAGAGTTCTAGAGCAGTGCTTCTCTGCCTCTAGTGTGCTCAGTCTCCTGGGGATCCTGATCAAATGCAGATCCTGATTCAGTAGGGCTACAGTGTGGCCTGATTTCTAACAAGCTCCCAGTGATGTTCAAGCTCCTGGTCCATGGACCACACTTTGAGTAGCAGTCTTAATATCATCTTCATCACCATTATCATCATCGCTAGCCAGGCCATTCCTCTTGCCCTGTCACACATCCCCAGTCAGGCAAACAGCCTAGGGCAGTGAGGAGAGCTCGTCCCAGAGTCAGGTAGATTGGGGTTGAATGCCGACTCTGCCACTTCACTCTGGAATTTGCAGCATCTTGCTCAGCCTCCAAGCTTAACATGGATGCTACCAGGCTGAGTAATACTGAGTAATACTGTAAAGCAGGCAGGGGCTGCCGCTGAGGCCCAGCACAGTGCTCTCAGCCAACTCAGTCATCCTTCTGGAGCAAGGCAACCCGGCAAGACAGGGCCAGGGCTGACATGGGGTGCACGGTGGGGGGATAGAAAGCAGGTGGTGAGAGGAAGTGGGAGAGGGAGGGAGAAGTCAGGGTTGGTATGTCAGAGAATTTTGACATTAAAGGAAAGTGCAAATTATATGCAAATGGCATCTCTGTCTAAGAATACTATGACTGGATAAAGATGCCTCTGCTTGGAGATATCCCCCATCTCTGCAGCCTGAGTCCAGAAGTGACCCTGACCTTAACTTCCCAAATACCAATTTTTAAGATGGAAAGAAGTCATCACAAAAACTTAGCAACCATCTGATCTAACTTTCATCCCCATTTTTCAGGTGGAGAAATTGAGACCCAGAGAGGTTAAGCAACTTGCTCAAGATCATCTAGTTGGTGGCTGGTCTCTTGTCTGTGGCTCTGCATGAAATGGTGACAGGGAATAGGGGGACCCCTATTTCATACAGGCCCTGAAAAGGAGGCAGGCTGAAGGAGGCCGGAAGGGCGTGACAAGATGCTGTCATTGAGCCAACCAAAACAAGGCCCTTTTGTCGGGCCAAGCAGCCAAGACAGGAAATAAAGATGTCAGGGCTCCTGCTCCCCAGTTAGCATCAGTGTTTCTCTTTAACCCAGCCACCTGAAGGTGGCAAATCTGGCTGCCTTGGGGGCCCTACTTCTCACCAGCTCCTTGAGGATCTTGGCAAGACCGACAGTTGCAGAGCTTGGGGGTAGGGAGCAGGACCCCGCCTTCTATGCGGTATAGGAAACGCACCTAGACTCTGGCATCGCCCAAGGCCAGCTTCCAAACCCATCTCTCACACTGGCTGTGTGACCTTAGGCAAGTGCCTCCCCTCTCTGGTCTTCAGGCTCCTTGGCTATGAAATGGAGACAGAAATTCCACCACACCAGGAACATTCAACTACACACAAAGGTGCAATGCCTGGCACAAACAGGCCCTTGACACATGTGACTTCCTGCCCTCATCCTGCCATCTGGTGACACAGACACAGCCCTGCCCTTGGGGAGTTTCTAGTCTGTGGAGAAAGAAATTTAGTCTTTAAATAATTCAGAAGTGATTTACTCTTGGGCACCTGGAATATTTTCCTAGCACTAGCAGATTTTTTTTTTTCATTGGGATTAAGGTTTACTCAAGCCAAGATCAAAATGAGTTTGCATTTTTGAGCTCACAGTGGAAGACAAATTTAGGAGAGAACAATGACCAAAAATGAAGACTCAGAAATTACTGAGTCAACTGACCAGAAGTGGATTTGTACTGGCAGTGTGGGAAATAAAAGGACAAGAGGAAGACTCAGTGAGGCCACCCTGCAGGACCTCAGGAAGCATTGGCTGGAGGCCACAGGGCAGGCTGGTGGCCCGGGCCAGGGAGAACTGGGGCCTTCCACTTTGCTGTGAGCACAGGGGACGACAGCAGCAGGGTGGGAGAAGCGGCTAGCGGACCCCTGAGAAGCTCCATGCCTCGTGGTCCCTTGCTGGCTTGGAGCATTTCTGAGTTCTGCAGGGTGGGAGCTCACCTCTCCCCTTCATAGGAAACCCTCAGATTTCAGCCAACCTTTGAGGTCCTCTCAGGCCCTCAGGTACATGGAATCTAGGGTTGTTCTCCACTAGCTTTCTGATCACTTCCTGCTCTGTTCCTCCATGGAACATGAGTCTTTGAAGGTTTGGTCCACTGCGTATTCTTCTCTTGTAAATACCACCTCCACAGTGCCAATGAAGCATGGGTCCGGCTGGTCCACTCTGATAGCACTCTCACTCCATGCCACCCTGGCACCTGCCCTGCCTCTCCCAGAGATGGGGGTGCCAAAGCCGTAGTGGCCCAGGGCCCACCTGGAATAACCAGTCAGAGTACCTCCTGGGCATGTCCAGCAGTGAGACCAGAAAGAGCCCTGCATGAGAGTTGAGAGACCTGGTTCTTGGCCCAGTGTTGCTGCCTACTTGCTGTGTGATCTTGGGCTCTCATTGGTCCTCTCTGAGTTTTATCTGTAAAATGTCCCCAACGTCCCTTCTGGCTCTGACATCCTCACCTGCTCCCCACCAAGTCCTCATCCATCGCAAAGGGAAGCTGAGAAGGAGAGGAGAGGAGAGCTGGCCTGTCCTGAGCTCTGAGTGTTGGCCACCCAGAGCTCAGGGTAATGTGAGAGAGGTGAGCAGAGCTGACACAGGGCCCTACCTCTGCTCCAAACAATCCAGGGAGCCATGTGGTCGTGTGGGAAGGAAAGGGAAGCCCCACACTGCTTTAACTGCACGGAAGCCCGTTGGAGATTTAGAGCTGAGAGTTAGCTTAAAGAAAAAATGGTGCTTATTTGGGTAGGTATACAAACTGATTGCTGCAAAGACTACTGGGAAAACTGATTATCTGACTGTGTGAAGAAACGGGATTAGGATGAGAAGAGGGAAGACACCACGATCTGCAATTCTCATCTATCCTTCAGAAATTGGATCCTCTGTGCTTTCCCAGCCCTGCAAAGTAGAGCAAGCTCTTCCCACATCACAGAGATGGCAATCAGAGGCCCGGGGAAACTGGGAGACTGCTCAGGGTCACAGAGCAAGTTGGAGGCAGAGCCGGTTGAGACCTGCCCTGTCCTAACAACGTAGGAAGGCCCTCCCCTCCTTCTCTAGGGAAGCCCTGCTTTCTTAGCCCTGCTACAGGACTGCTGCTGGCTCCTCCCTGGAGGATGGTATGGTGTGTGGCCTCCAAGATGGACCCCAGTGATCCTCGCCTCCTGAGATCCTCACCTCATGTAGTCCCCTCCCACGCTGTGTGACGAAGCAGATATGACAAAATGACCTGGTGTGACTTCGAGGCTAGGTCACTGAAGACATTGCCACTTCCAGCTAGCCACCACGTTGTGAGGATGCTCAAGCAGGCTGCTTCTCTAAGAAGTCCACGTGGTGAGCAACGGAGGCCTCCCAACCACACCAGCATGAACTGGCCAGGCATGTGAATGAGCCGTCTTGGAATGGGGCATCTGGGGGCAGACTCTCCAGCTCCAGTCAAGCCCTCAGATGGCTGCAGCCCTGGGCCAGCATCTTAACTCTAACAAACTTGGGGCCAGAAGCTCTCAGCTAAGCTGTTCCCAAACACCTAACCCAGAGAAACTGTGAGACATAATAAAAAAAAAAATTTTCTTTTTTTTTTGGCCGCACCTGTACGGGATCTTAGTTCCCCGACCAGGGATCGAACCCATGCCCCTGCAGTGGAAGCATGGAATCTTAACCACTGGACCGCCAGGGAAGTCCCAATGTTTGTTTGCTTTTTAAGCCACTGAGTTTTGGGGTAATTGTTATGCATTGATATGTAACTGATACAATAAGGAACAGGCCAGAACAGCAGGGACCCTTCACCCCACAGCTTGGCTTTCTATTCATGAGGTCCCAGGACTTGAAGGAGCTCAGGGGCCTGGGCTGGGAGGCTGGGTTATTAGGGCTGGTTTCCAGCAAAGAGACAGCAGTAGTTGTGACCATCTGTGTCCTACTAGTACCTCCTCAGCCATGGTCTGAAGGTCCCTAGGGTCCCTGGAGTCCCATGGTCTGAAGATCAAGTCCACATGTCCTAATGAGGTGTGCAGGCCCTCCACAATCTGGGGCCTGGCCCGTGGTCTCATCCCCCTCCCACCAAGCCCTCCAGCCACAACTCCCACCCCTGCCCCACCCCACGATCCCTACCATCCTCTCACATTGGGCCTCTCTCTATTCCCTGGACAAAAAGAGCCCTCCTGGGACTCCACACCTTTGCATATGCTGTTCCCTCAGGCAGGCATAGGCTCCTCCCTTTAGTCACCTGACAAACTCCTGCCTGAAACCTCACTGTAATGGCTGCCCCTCTGGGAAGCACCCAACTGTCTCAGGCAACTGCCCCTGGTACTCACAGCACCTCGTGATATACAGTTCACCTCTCCATCTCTCTCTCTCTCTCTCTGAGAGCAAGGCTGTGCCTTCCTTATCCACAGGCCTTTATCACATGGCACTGGACTTGGCACGTTGTCTTTCTCCAATAAAGTGTTTTGTTGAATTAATGAATGAATAAATAAACAAACGTGTCCTTGAACACTTCACTCCCACTCTCTGGGGCTCAGTTATTCACCTCTAAAATAGGAATAATCATCATCTTCCCTTCCCTGCTTACTTCACAGCCTGTCGTGGTGATCCAGTGGGACAAAGGATGTAAACTGTGAAGTGCAATGCACCCATAAGGAGGGCTTCCCTTAACTCTGCTAAGACATCACCACCACTCTGCCTGGCTGCCCTCTCCCCTAGCTTCCTAGTTCAAGGAACTTCACAGGACCTTCTGAGAGAAAGGCAGAAAATTGTCCTCCGCTGTTCCCTGCCTCCCTTCCTCTCCCTGGAGCAACTGTGCTCTCCGTGCCACCCCCATCTTCCCCCAGCAGCATGTAGAGGCCCCTCCAGCCAAGATCTTCTCCCCCTCCTTTCTTTTCCCCCCTCTCTCTTTTCAACAAGCAAACTTGAGAAATGGTAACTGTTTTCCCATTATTCAAATGGCATGGAAATTACCTACTTGGCATTCCTCTTTGACATGGAGGCTTTAATTAGCCACTGGCTCCCCAGTCCCCAGTATTTCTCCTGCTCTGCAGCTCCCTCACTTCCTCAGCCCCCTCCTCCGTTAGCATCCTAATCAGAGATGTCCAGGCTTCAAGGGAAGAGAGAGAGAGGAGCCGTCCGGAAAGAGCCCATCCATGGCTGGAGTGAGGAGCCTGGGTTGCAGTCTCTGCTCCTGTCACCAACACTCCAGCGACCTTGGACTTCTGTGAGGTCACACACAAGTTGGGGGCAGAGCTGTACTCTGATCAGTGCTCTAGTCTCAGTGCATATCTCCATCCTCAACTCAACAAAGTATCATCGCCCCTGTTTCACATATGCCTTTCCCAGACTTGCCTGGCCTTGGCTCCTGCCCTATTCAGCCTTCCCTCTTTCAAGAGTTTAGATCTACTGCTCCCTTGCCTATTGTTTTGGGGTGCTCACACCCCGGGGACTCTAGAGATTGGGAGGGCTGATCTGTGAGGTCAGTTCTCGGCATGGTAGGATACAGGCAAGGCGCCCAGTTCAAATCAATGCTCAGTTCAAATCAACACGTCTTTATTAGCAGGTGCCTGGTCCCTGCAGGTCATCCACGTGGAGTGGATGAGAGGCAACTGGTGCTGGGTGTCACAAGCCTGCAGGAGTGTGAGCCATTGTCCTGGCTCTCATGGAATTGGCAAACTAATCGAAAAGACTAGACTGTCACACAGGATGCCACCAAGAATCAAGGAGGAGGCGTAGATGCTGGGCAAGTCACTCTACCTCTTGGGTGTGTTCGTTAAGATAACACTAACTGGGGACTTCCCTGGAGGCCCAGTGGTTAAGGCTCCACGCTTCTACTACAGAGGGCACGGATTCGATCCTTGGTCGGGAAACTAGGATCCCACGTGATGAGTGGCACAGCCAAAATTAAAAAAAGATAACACTAGCTACCACAACAGGTAAAGCCTGAAATCTCAGAGAAGTGTTCCTCTTGCTCATGTAAAGTCCAAAGCAGCACTGGGAGTGGGGAGAGGAGGGTGCACCGACCAAGCCCCCCACCGTCACTGACTGGGCCAGGCTGAGGGAGGCTGTGCCATCCTCAACAGGCAGCTTCCAAGGTCCCCCTGGCCAGGGTGGGTGGCTGGCAGGTGGGAGAGAAAGGATGGATGCCTTAACCGCCTGGGCCCAGAAGTGGCGCACACCCCTTCGGGTCACATTCTATCTGTGAGAAGCATACTGGGAAGTGCTATCCCGTGGGGACAGCTGCTTCCCCACACCGTGGAGGGGGTATACAGCAAGCTGTCTCTGCCACTTAAGCCTTGGTTTTATGATCTGTAAAATGAGGGCAAGGAGGACTGGATTGAATATCAGGACCGGAAAGAACCTCCCCCCATTTTACATCTGAGTCCACTGAAGCCTGGAAAGTTAACAAGACTTGCCCACAATCACAAAGGCACACACAAAAATCTAGGTCCCTGGACCCTCAAGCCAATGATAAAAATTCCAGCTACCGCTCACCTCCTCACACAGGCCCTTTACAAACATTGTCTCTGATCCTTGAACAAGCTGTGAAGGAGGTACCATTGTCCTCATTTTACAGACAAGAACATTGAGGTTCAGAGGAAACAGCTTGCCCAAGGTCACCTGACTGGCAAGTAGCAAAGCCAAGAGTTGACCCTTCCCAAACTGCCTCTCCTATTACTACACCGTCTTCTTCCCAAACAGCTAATGCTGAACTCTTCTTGGTACAAGGACCGAGGCCTCAGGCCTTCCTGCGCTCTGTCTCCTTGGAGCTGAAATCTTTGCCTGCTCACCCTTGACCCCCTGCATGGGCAGCTATCAATATCAACAACCAGCAGAGGCCCAGAGAGGCTGAGCCACTGCCCCAGTCACACAGCAAAGGAGGGCCTACAAAAACAGGAATGGGTTTAGCTAAAACTTTCCAGGTAGGAGTCCAGGGTTGCTGTGGTGCTCTCAGTGTCAGGAACTCAAGTTCCATCTACCTTGTTGCTCCACAGCCTCTCTCCTAAGTCCACCTCAGGGCCTAGCATGGCTGCCCCAGTGCTACATCTGCACTGCGGCCCACAAGAAAGGAAATACAGGGGAAGAGAGGTCCTTAAAGACCCATCCCTTTAAGGACACATCCTGGAAATTGCACATACAATTTCTGCTTCCATTCCCTTGTCCAGAACTTGCTAACATGGCTACACCTCATTGCAAGGGAATCTGGGAAAAGCAGTCTTTGTTCTGGGTGGCCATGTGTTGGGTTCTTATTGAGAAAGAGGAGAGAATGCCTGTAGGAGGCCCGCAGTCTCTTTCCCAGAAACCAGTCAGGCTCAGCTCCCAGTCCAAGCACTGGGCCTATGACAACACTGCCAGGGTGATGGAGACAAGGGCTGCAGGCTTGGTGCAGTCCCACGGTAAGAAATGATGGGTCCCCAGCTGACTCCTTCCTCTCCAGGAGCCTTGGCTCATATTTCTGACTATAAGGACTCAGCCCCAGGCAGGAGCCTAATGGGAACTAATGTCCATTGGGGTTTATTTGGCTTCCACCTGTGGGGTTGGTCTATCTGTCTTCTGGGAATGGGTAAGTGTCCTCCTCCGAAAGGGCAGAGAGAAGGGTTGAGCCCCCTTCTCTCTCACTGACTCACTCCCCCAAAATAAGTTCTCTGCAGAGAGGGAATGAAATGGGATCCAAGACCTCCTCCTCTAACTTTCCCTGGAGCCACACCGTGATGGTTAATTTTGCGGGTCAACTTGACTGGGCCATGGTGCTCCCAGACCTTTGATCCAACATTACTCTGGGTGTGTCTGTGAGGGTGTTTCTGGATGAGATTAACATTTGAATTGGTAGACTGAGTAAAGCAGATTGCCCTCCCTAATGTGGGTGGGTCTCATCCAATCAGTTGAAGTCTTGAATAGAACAAAAAGACTAAGTAAGAGGGAACTCCTCCTGCCTGACCACTTGAGCTGGGACATTGGTTTTTCCCAGCCTTCAGACTCAAAAACATCAGCTCTTTTTAGGTCTCAAGCCTGGCAGCTCCCAGACTGGAACTTACATCATCAGTTCTCCTGGCTCTCAGGCTTTTGGACTCCGACTTCAGCTGCACCAGTAGCTCTCCTGTCCCCATCTTGCCATCTGCAGACCTCAGCCTCCATAATTATATAAGCCAATTCCTCAAAAAAGATAAACAAACAAACATATTATTTATTTATTCACTTACTATACATAATAAATATATCTCCACCCAACTGGTTCTCTTTCTCTGGAGAACCGTGACTAATACACATACCTGCTTGAGGCCCAGGTAAATTGGGGTCACTGGGCCAGCCCTGAGCCCCACTTTTTCTCAGCTGGGGGCTTGCACAGGTCACCTAACTTGCCCAAGCCTTGGCTTCCTCACCTATAATATGGGGTCATCATAGCTGACTCATAGGATTGGCACAAATACTAGATTAAAGGAGATTACCTAAGTGAGAGGTCTGACACGTGGTAGATGGTTCCCTTCCCTTCCCCCCTCCCCACCCAGGATAAAGCCCAGTGAACTGGCAACAGCAGGCAGCGGCTGTATCCTTCTGGAGGTAAAAGTT
Source organism: Grampus griseus (assembly GCF_964374135.1). Classification (NCBI taxonomy): domain Eukaryota; kingdom Metazoa; phylum Chordata; class Mammalia; order Artiodactyla; family Delphinidae; genus Grampus; species Grampus griseus. The sequence goes on from NC_139014.1 coordinate 57,864,126, forward strand.
ATCTTGGATTCATATATCCACAGCAGGTAGCCCTACAAAGGGACATAAAAATGTCTCCGAAAGCCACTCCCACACCAACGCAGGGTTTATACATTTCTGAGATGCCTCCTCTTCATATATTTTTCCTTCGGGGCTTTCCTCCTATCTTAATTCTTGCTCACTGGGAAACATGGCAGGGGTGGCCTTGGCTAGGGGCCACTGTGGCTGCATCCCCAGTCCCACATCCCAACCCCCAGTCAGGTGTGACAGTGCCATCCATCAGCCCCCAAGTGTTGACCAGGAGTCTGTCCCTGCACTTCCAGAGCTATCCCAGATACTACATTCTCTAGATTAAGAGAGAACTGGGGTGAGACGGAGGGAGGACCCATCAAGGCATATTGGCAGGAGGGCCTTTGACCCATCATGATAAAGACTGATGGTGCTTTGAAGGCCCTTTATAGTGTTAAAACATTTCTGCCCCCTCTCTGGGGAGAGCACCCAGGAGAGGAGGGTCTGGTCCTGATTCTGTCACTACCTGGAAGTGAGGCCAAGACCTCAATTCCCTCATCTATGACACAGGAGAGATCAGATGACCTTCATGGTTCCCTCCAGAATGATTATTTGGTGATGCAAGTGGTGGACACATGTCTCCTTTGTACACCAGCACCCATATCCCCTTCCCTTTAGCCCAACCTCCCTGTTAGGAAGCCCCCAACTGTGTGTATTGGGGGCAAGGGTGGAGGGTCCCCTCTGGTGGAGCATCCTGACCCAGCTGGCCTGCAGTGGGCAACTCTCTGTCCTCTTCCCACTCCATGGGAGCTACTGCGTTCCTGCTGTCCCCAAGATTAGCCTGTCCACCTCCTTAGGATCCAGGGAGGTCCCATGAAACTTAAATAAAATCCCCTTTTTGTTAGCTGCCCGGAATTGGTTTCCATTGCTGCAGATACCCTGGCTGATACATAAGCCACGCCCATGCCCTGAACATATAAGCCCGTTCTTTAGGATGGCGCACCTGCCCTATTGCACATCCTTTAGTTTTTCCCCATCCCTGCCCCTTTTCATTATCAGTTACTGACGTCTCTTCCCCTTATTTATTTATTTATTTATTATTTTTTTAATTTTTGGCCTCACTGCACGGCCTGTGGGATCTTAGTTCCCCAATGAGGGATCGAACACACGCCCTCAGCAATGAAAGTGAGGAGTCCTACCCACTGGACCACCAGGGAATTCCCTATTTCCCTTTTTTAAGGGAGAAAAAGAAGAAGGTGGTAAATCCAGGGTGAACGAAACTATTAAGAAGTATAACCTTAAAGGCAGCTCCTCTCCAAAAATAGAAATCATAACAAACAGAACTGCATTGCTTTAACTTAGACTGTGTTCATCCAGCAGCCCTCTGCTGAGTGCCTGCTGGGTGCCAGGCACTGTGCTAGGCATGGGGACATGCACGAATATGGACACGCCTTCCCAGGAGCAGCTCACAGCCCAGCCTCCCTCAACAGATTAGAACCGAAGTCCCTTGGCAGCACGGTGTCCCTGTGTTCGATGAGATTTTGCATTATGTGAATTTGACACTATGATATAAAGAGATTAAGAAAATCTCACTTAATATGCAAAATCTGAAATAATGTGTATCTCAAACATTTTTCTTAAGCATGAAGAATGTTGAAGCTGGCAGTGAACTGTAAACTACGCTTGCATGCTCACCACACAGCAATGCCACTTTAGCGGATAAACAGGAACACCTACCAACCTCTGTCAGGATTTGCCTTAAATTATGCAGCTTTCTGAATTACACAAGGCCTTCTGGACCATGTGTCTCACATATGAGGCGACAGGTCTGGTGTTCAGAGCTCTGGCGGTGGAATCAGAGCGCCAGGATCTTACTCCTGTCTCCACCACTGTGTGATCTTGGATGAGGCACTGAACCTCTCTGTGCCTCAGTTTCCTCATATGTACAATCAAGATAACAGTGCTGCCTCTAGGGGACTTCGGAGGATTAAATGCGTTCTTCCACGCAAGGTGTTCAGGGGAGAGCCTGCAGCCACTGGAGCAGGGGGTGTTTGCAGCATCTCCCCAGGCTATGGGTTGGCAGGAAGAGGTCAACACCCACATTATGAGGAACATGAACTGCTGCCCAGAGTAGAAGCAGTTGCCTCAGCACTCTGTATGACCTTGGCCCTTGAGGTCCCCAGGGACCTCAAGGTAGGTAGGTAGGGCCCTCGGATTCCAGCAACATCACTGCCCATTCATGCCCAGGGGGCTAGGGCACCATCCAGACCCTTGGCCATGACCATCTTTGGACTCATTTCAGGGCATTCACAAACACTCTATAGATTCTTTTTAAAGCTAACCCAGCACTAATAGAGCCACATCTTCATCCAGAGGAGAAAGCTGTGCAGGTGCCCATAGCTCCCAGAGCCAAGCCTCTAGCCAGCACCCTGTGTGCCAAAAGCCTGCCTCTCCAAAGTGCTCCATCATAGTTAATTTTTTTAAGCCAATCTAATGCGATAAATACTACCCTTACTTACTCTGGGGAAGTAAGGGAGGCCACCTAAGCTGGCCTGGAAGACTAGGGAGGCCTCCCCGGATGGGGGTGGAGGTACTGCTCTCCAGTATCTTGAATAAACCCAAGAAGCCAGGTGATGGGGTGGGGTAGGGTTGCCACAGATCAGGCAGGGGCAACAAAGGTATGGAAGAGAAAGCATTGGCACATTCAAGGAATTGCCAGTAGCTCCATACACAGTGGGAAGAGCGTCCACCAGGGTCTCACTCGCTCACTTCAGTGAAATGGTTTCTGGAGCAAGTGAGTGAGGCTCAGAGAGACCCTCTCAGAGGAGTCCGTGGCCTTCTTTGCACTGTGGTTGCCTGCCTCTGGCAGTCTGGTGAAGCCCATGGGATCCCACCTTTAAAAGCATAAAACAAAGTATATAGAATTGCAAAGGAAATCAATTATAGCAAAATAGTTGTTATTTTCAAAAGATTTTTAAAAATAAATGTGTGCTTCTAATAATATATGAGGCTCTTTATCAATGCATTAAGTGATAAGACCTAGTGGCAGGAAGTAGTGCTGAGCAAAAATTGTTTTTCAAGATATTAGAACAATGGTGATATGATACGAAAATGCCTATGATTTCTATTGATGACAAATCCCCAGTACTGCTAATTCTACTGTGGGTCGTTGCCTACATTCTTAATAAAGGGAAATACTCAATTGCAGTTAAAGATTAGGGAAAATAAAGATGTTACTTTTTCGCATCCAAGTTCACAGAGCCCCAGAATTCTCTCCACATTCCCCTGGGATCTCCAGGATGCCAGGAGCAAAACCCCCGCCTTACAGGAAGACCCAGCTTGGTTCTCAGAACACAGGGGTTAAGAGAATTGACCACTTGTTCCATTACTGCTGCAGGACCTTGGGCAAGAAACCCTGCCATTCGGTGCCTCAGTTTCTTGAGAATCAAATGAGTTGACACACATAAAGCAGTCAGAATCGTGCCTGGCACACAGTCATTGGTCAATAAATGAGGGTTCGCTCTTTTCATTCTTATTCTCAGCCACCAAAGACGATGGGGAGAGAAACTCGCCGAGAGGGGCTCATTATTTACTAACTGAAGTCATGTTAATAAGGACACGAAGCACAATTAGCAGAGTTATTTCAATTCTGAGGTCTGCTTGACTATAAAAGCCTCACATTTGTCCTTCCCGATTTCTCTGCTAATTACAACTGCTGCTGTCGTCCATCGCAGCTGCCACATGACGCCCGTGTTGGCTGCATCTAAAGTAGTTGTTAAGGCCGCATAATGGCGCACGCTAACTAATTGGCCATCATACTGAGGATGAATGGAGTCAGACAACGGGGGCTGGCCAGGACTGGGCCCTAGAACCCCGAGCTGCACAGCCCCAGTGAGCTCTCAGGCCTCCACCTGCCCTCCCAAGCTGCCCCTTGGGACAAGGCTATGAGAGGGTGTAGGGATAGGAGTGCTGAACGAGGTGGCCCTGGGGACCCTGACTGGGGCCAGCCCTGCAGCTATTGATAACTTGCTGTGCAACCTTGACTCGGGCCCTGAACGTCTCTGGGCTGTACTTTAATCATCTATAAAATGAGGAAGAGGAGCAGGTAGATCTAGATGCTCCCTAGAGCCCACACTACTGTACTTTGATTGTTCCATAGTAGTTTCTCTTTAGAGTGGCTGGCAGTTCTGCCCAGTCCCCTGGGGGCACCACAGGCTGCCTGAGCGTGAGGAAGTATGAAAGGAGATTGGCAGAGACAGTGGTGCTCATGGAACATTCCATCTGGAGCCCCATACTTCCCAACTTTCATGCAGTTACTAGGCCAAGTTCTGGCCAAAGGACCGTGGGCAGAAGTAACAAAGGGGCAAAGCAAAGAAGAGCTGGTACGTGGTTGCCCCACAGTCTCTTCTCACTTGTGGCCAAAAGGCTTTGTGGGGAGATGGAGGAATTGAGCTGAGATGGGAACAGCACAGATTGCCAAACTGGCCCTCGGAGGACACTCCCAGTGGACTTTGCAGAGGTTAGAAGTAAATCTTAGTTGTGTTACGCCATTAAGATTTGCAGGCTAGGGCTTCCCTGGTGGCGCAGTGGTTGAGAGTCCGCCTGCCGATGCAGGGGACACGGGTTCGTGCCCCGGTCCGGGAAGATCCCACATGCCGCGTAGCGGCTGGGCCCGTGAGCCATAGCCGCTGAGCCTGCGCGTCCGCAGCCTGTGCTTCGCAACGGGAGAGGCCACAACAGTGAGAGGCCCGCGTGCCGGAAAAAAAAAAAAAAAAGATTTGCAGGCTATTGTTACTATAGCGTAACCTGGTCTCTCACCTCATATAGTTACTTTCCAAAAAGTATTCAAATGATGGGCTTTTTAAATAAAGGATTTAGGAGGTAACTGCTTCATAGTACTGTTAAGAATAGAGGTGTACTATAGCAAGAGGGAGTGGACTTTCTAACAATGAGGCTGGCTCAGCGATGAGATGAGTGATCCTCCCTAGGCCCCCTCACCATGCTCCCCATAACTCCTCAAGTGGGGAACTTGAAACCAAGTTTAATGCACCAGAAATCTATCAGCAGTCCCAACCATGGGGACCAGGATAGAGAGTGAGAGACCAGACATTCTCAATTTTCACTTGGTGAGTTACAAAGAAAATAATGGGTTCCGTGATGGAAGAATCATGCGATGAATTTCAAAATTGAGAAGAAAGTGTTTGGGTGTGGGTTTTACTCTGGGGTTCCCTCTCTCAAGAGGATATCGAAGAAGAATTAAGTACAATTGGGTTATCCCCCTTCCCAGCCACAGATTGCACCCCAAGAGGTTTCCCTTTCCCTCCTCCTGGAGGGGACTCCAGAATGTGGGAAAGAAATGGATCCTTTCTCATCTCTACAGGGTGAAGGAATCCTACAGAACTTGTGATTCATTTTTTTTTTTAATCTCAAAGTTCTTGAGTTAGGAAATAATTCTGGATTGTCCCAATCCTAAATCAAAGACCCTAGCATTGATCATGATTCCACAGCAGCACAGAATTCCACTGTCAGAAGAATCTTAAAGCAACAGAACAGTCCTGGAAAAAAACAGGACAGCAGGGGTCACCGGCCTGCTCCGCCATCAAGGCCTAACCCAAGAGGCGGGCCATTGGCTTCTTCTTCTTGGGGATGACCAGGTGAGCCAGCCCTCAGCCTCCCTCTCTCCCCGTGCCCATGCTTCATGTCCCCACAGCGGAGCAAGCTGCAAGCAAGCTATCCCCGTGCAGCAAATAAAGATATAAGAAATAAAGAGTGTGACTTTGTGTTTTTAGGACGAATGCCAAGTTTCCTCTCCGAGGCCCTCTCCCAAACCTCTGTATGTCACCTCCACACGACCAAGCTGTCAGGCCTGCCACCCCAAGCTCTGCTTGGCTGTGATAAACACAAAACAACGCATTTTCTACACCCTCAGGCCCTGCAATCAGGAAGAGGGGGGTGGAAAAAATCCACCCAAGCCACTCCAGGATTTATGTTTGAAACTCTTTTCCTTTGTCAGGGGAGAAAACGAGCAGATGTTCCTAAAGGTGAACCCTGTAAATCAGTGCAGATGTGTTGGTGCATCTTGCCCTTTTTGGCAACTCGGCTAGGTTCAGTTTTGCACCAACACCTGGCCATGCACACTGACACACACCCATCCCACCACCTCCCTTTGACTTCCCTACCTCTTATCTCTCTTTGAATCAGCCTCGATCCCTTCTCCAGGAAGTCTGCCCAGATTATGCTCATCTCTTGCCCAGCCCTACAACTTGGGCCCTTTCTCAGCCCCCAATGTGTTTAGGTCATTTCATAATCATTTACTTCTCTTCATCCAATGAACAGCCCAGGAACTCGTAGAGAGTGCTAATTGTCTCCCCCATCAGACAAGGATCTCCCCCAGGACAGGACATGTCTCCCCCATCAATCCAGGCACTCCTAAGGACAGAAAGCATGCTTCCCCAACTCTATCCCTTTGGCAGGTCAATCACCCTGTTTTAGAAAGCAGGGGAAGCAATACCTTCTAACTCAAAGGTTCTAAACAAGGGGACATTGTGAAGTCTGAAAGTACCTGCCAAATGTTTGTACATACTTGTAATTTTCTGGAAAGAGGATCCATAGCTGTCAAGTGATCCTCAAATGGATCTGTTCAGAGTCAGAGTGAGAGCTTTGGAAGCACCAAGCACTGAATGGATTGTGATACCGGTGCCCTACCCTTACCCACCATATGTGATTCAAAATTAAAACAGCACTGAACTCTGAAACACAAAGCTTCCGCAACGCACAAGTTCATCAGAGCTAAACGTTCTATTTCTTGCTAAGTCTCCTTAGAGGGTGATCCCTGCACTAGGCCTGCTACATAGCAAAGGTTAAGGCCAGTGGCTCCCAGGATGGAGGTGGTGAAATAGAACATGCCCCTCCCAGCCCCTGACGCAGTCAGGGAGGTGCCGAATCTGGCTAAGTCTCTCCCCTGGGAACCTCTGCTTCCCCAGCTTGGGCAGGGGCAAAGGAGGTGGGGGCCATCTTCATGTTTTCTGAACTGGAATGAGACACGGAAGATGAAACTCTGCAGTATCAGCCGGGCTTCACAGGACTTAGGAACCACTGAGCACCCTCCTGCCTAAACACCCGCCCCTCCCTACACCCCTGACAGTCTCCAGGAGATGAGGGATTTAAGAACTCCCAAGAAATCCCCCACCACCTTTGAAAAGCCATCAGCCTTGAATCTGGTGGGCCTCATGCAACCCAAGTCCACTTCAGTACACAGCCTCACCAGCCACACCCTAAGCGCAGCCCTGGAAGTCAAGTCCCCCAAAGCAAGGGGTCAAGGTTAAGGCTGAGACCCCACTTCCCAATCCTCCCAGGGTTTTGAGACCAACAGGAGACACACAGAGGATGCTGGATGAAGAAGCAGCAGGGGCTCCAGACTGGGAGTCGGGAAAACTAGTTCCAGGTCACAGCTCAGCCACCACTGTGCTATTCAACCCTGGGCAAGTCACTGCGTCCTCCAGCCTCCACTACCTCCACCTATAAAGGGAGGGGTTTGGCCACCTGAGTGCTGACCACATCTGTGTGTCTTGGTTGGGGGTCTACACCACAGAGAGGGGCTGGCTAGGAAGACTCATCTCGGAGCCTTTTCTCCACCTCAGCATGCTAGTCTGGTCTTCCCATGGCCCCCCAATGCCAGCCAACACTCCCCAAACTGGGCATTTGCCTTAGGGAGGAATCTTTAATTTCGTGGGAGAATGAACAGGAAGACAGCAGCCCGGCCCCTGGGGGAAGTGCCAGCAGAGAGTAGAAGCAAAGGGGCTTGAACTCTCGGACCATGGTCTGGCTCAGGGAAGAGGGTGGCAAGGCAGGTTGTAGACAGGGCCCTGAGAACTTGGCAGTTATGATTTCCTTTGGGCCCTAAGGGCTCTTACTCTGTTGAGAAGGAAGGGAAGTACCAAAAAGCAAAAAGGATATGAGAGAAAAGCAAGGTTTGCTGAGGTTTTGCTAGGTACACGAATAACTGCATTTAATCCCCACAGACCTATGAAGTCATACTATTGTTACCCCCATTGTACAGATGAGAAAACTGGGGTACAGAGAGGTCAAATAACCTACCCAAGATAACACAGCAAGGAAATGACAGGACCAAGACACAAACTCCAAAGCACACGTTCTTTCCATGGGATTACTCCACTGACAGGGATCTCTGGCATCAGGCTCAGAGACCCAGGATACAGGCTGGCTAGGGCTCTCCTTCAAGGAACTAGATGAGCAGTCACTGCCCAAGGTGCTGCGACAGGTCACTGCCCCTCTCCCACTACACACCACCTGCCCTGCTCCCAGGAGGCTCTCAGAGCCCAGCCACCCCTTGGTCCCCTCAGCTCTGAGCTGGACACCTGGAAGGCCAGCAATGGGACACCTCAAGCCTCCTCCAGGAAGTTCAGTCACCCCTGGGCTAGGCAGCACAGTTTCTCCCTGCCACCCCAGCTCTGCCATGCCATGATGTGCCCACAGCCCGGCTGGGCTCCCGGCCCCCAGCTGCCTGGCTCATGACCACTGTGTGTAGTGAAGTGTGCAGTCTAATTGTGTCCCCTAATGATAGCCCTCAGCCGCCAGGAGACAGGTGCAGAGACGGAGGGGAGGGCCTGGAGCTGGAGCCGGGGTAAGGGGCAAGGGCTCCATCCCATTCCCATACCTGCAGAGGACTCAGGGGAGGGGATCATGGAAATGGGGGGATGCTGGGGTGGGAGGGGTGCCTAGCCTCCTGGGACCACAGAGTCAGGCTCTTAGAAGGAGCTCTCCAGCCACCAGAACCTTCAGAAAGAATATTCTTAAATAGCTCCGTACACAGCTAACCGCTATTAAAAGAAGATAGGATCTGTCAGTGCGGAGGCCAGCCAGGCAGAGAAGATTCAGTGGGAAGGGCAGTGGCCCAAAAGAAAGGACCCCTGGCTTCCCCACCAACTTGCTCTGTGACCCTGGTAAGCCATGGCCCCTCTACGAGCCTCAGTTTCCTTGTCTGAAAATCAGGATTTGGGTTTGAACTCATGTATGCAACAAATGATTCATGCTAAGTAGGTTCCAGGCCCTGAATTAGGTCCTGGGGGTGGAAAGCACAGGTGAGACCAAGAGATGACTGAGAAAGACACAGGCTCTGCTCTCAGGGAGACTGCAGTCTAGGAGAGAAGCTAAGATTTATAATAATACTAACAGCTAACAGTGATGGAGCACCTACTGCTTACCAGGCAAAACCCTATGAGATAGATGCTAGTATTAACCCCGTTTCACAGATGAAGAAACTGAGAGACAGAGAGGTTCACTAATTTGCCCAAGGTCACATAGCTAGTAAGTAGCAGAGCCAGGATAAGAGTAAAGACAAAATACAGTGGGTATTCAGGAGAGGGAAGGTTTCCTGGAGGAGGTGGCTTCTGACCTGAGCCTTTGAAAGATGGGGGCAATTTGGACTGGCAAACATTTAGGGAAGGGGGAGTAAGAAATTCTATTAGCTGAAAATTCCAATAGCACTTGGCCCCCAGTCTCTGCCAAAACACCAACCACGGTCCCAGGAGAGCAGCAGAACCCAGGCCAACCTCTGCACAGCAGCACTGATAGAGGATGAATGCAAGAAGGATGAGTGGCAAATGGGGAGGGAGGAGGTGGGGAGAATAAGAACACTTCCCAAACCAAGTCCTGTCTGAGCTCCTAGAAATGGGGCAAGAGGGAAAGCCAGAGGGCAGCAGGGCAGTTTTCAACAGACCAGGGAGGAGGGTGCACACCACACATGGAGGAGGGGAGGGCAGTCTCCCCAGCACCCTAAGGATTAAAACCCCAGTGGTGAGCCACGCACACTCGGAACACTGTGCAGACATAAACCACAGTGCTGGGGAGGATATTTATTGCCGTGGGAAAATGTTTCAAGTGAAAAGGCAGGTTGCAAAATAACATGTATGGTATGATGCCATTCTTGGAAGGAGAAAAATATCTTTATATAAGTCTGGAAGGATATGCACCCAAAATTTCAACAGTGGTTATCTCTGGGCAGTAGATTGTGGAGGACTTTTATCTTCTTTACACTTACCTATATTTTCTAATTCTTCTACAATAGAGGTATTATCTGTGTAATTTTTAAAGTTTCTTTTTTTTTTTTTTTTAAAATGCAGTAAACACATCAAGGATTTTGGCAGGGTGGTGTGGGCAGAAGAAGAGATGGACCAGCAACCTGGGTGCAGTGGTGGCAGAGGATGGAGGGTGGCAGGGCTCCACCAGGATGGGGGTGGGGTGGGATGGGGAGGAAGACCATGCTTCCTTGACAGGACAAAGGACTTATTAAAAAGACTAGCTCATGGGGCCCAGCCTCCTGCATCTTCTGCCCCCCAGTCTCCTCAGAGCCCAGAGGTCTTTCCAGCCCCCAGAAGTGAAGGGTCTGGTCTGGAAGCCCATGGCTTTCTGATGGAGCTCAGAGCAGAGGGGGTGGAGCAGCTGGGGGTCCCAGAAGAGATGCGAATTTGGAGGACTAAGCTAGGGAGGTTTGAGAGGAAGCCAGGCCTCAGAGAGAGAAGTGGGCCTGGCACGGAGCAGGGGCCAGGGTGACGGGAGAAGCAGCCTGGAGGGTTAATCCAGGTCACCACCAAGTGCAGAGCTCTCGGGAGGGGAGCCCCGTGGAGTTGATCTGATGGGAAGCCTGAGCTCCAGGCTGAGGAGGGAGTGGAAGGTGAACTGGCCTTCCTGGCCCTTCTCCGAGAAAAAGATAAGAAAGACTCAGCAGAAGCCACAGTAGTAACCGGCCTGGGTCAAGTGTTTGTTACTCTCTTTGCCCTCTTCTATTTCCCCTGTCATTAGCAGTAAAACCCTAAAAACAGCCAGGACTCTCCTTGATTGCATAATAATCAGAGCTTCTAAAACATCCTTAGGCTAACTTGTAAGATAGTGAGCTTCCTGTGCCTGGAGGTATTCAAATAGAAACTGGGCCACCTTCCTGGCCTGCTCTCAAGGGTTTTGCATCAGAAAAACAGCCAGACCTCTGAGGTCCCTCTCATTCCTGAGATCCTCTGAGTCAGTGAAAGTGGGGTTTTAGGCAGCAGTGGCCCGGAAGAAGGTGCCAGGAAAAAGAAACTGTGAAGGCACACACCCTGCCCCTCCCTTGTCCTCACAAATCTCAAGGACCTCACACGGTCTGAGGGATGATCTGTCTGCATGCATGGTCTCCCTTCCCTGCTTCAGTCGAGATGGATGTCTGGTCTACCTTGTGCAAGTGCTGTTCAGGTTCAGGGCCAGAAGGAGAAAACATGCCTGGTATAAAGGGAAGCAGGAGTTCACACAAGGTCACAGGGAACTTTGCAAATTGAAACATCAGCCTCATTCTAATTATTAGTCTTTCAGCCAGTGCACTGAGGTGACAGCACAGACCTCCAAGAGCCTTTGGTAGTGCATAGAATTAGTGGAAGCATCAGCATCATTGTTGGTTATAGATACAGGAGAATCAGCAAAGATAAAATGCTGTAAAAATGTGGTAGGTCATGCAAAGCAAACTGATACTAGTGTAGTCACACTGTTTACCATTTACCTCTCACACAAAGCCAAGTAACTATTGGCATTCATTGTTAAATGGGGAGGACTGATAGGGAGGCCAACTTGAGTTTGCTGGAAGGAAGAACTCCCCAGTAATTAGGGCAGCCCAACAGCCGGACCTCAGGGAGGCCGTGAGCTCCCTGTCCTGAAAGAAATATTCAAGCAGCGGCTGGCTGCGATGGAGGGCTGGCTGGGTCCCTTCCGCTCCCCGCTCAGATCCACTCTCCATCCTCACCCTGCCCTCATCCCAGCATGGACCCCATCACCGCCTGACTCTCTCTGCCTCCTGGTTGGGTCTGGCCAGTGGGAGCCCTGGCAGGACATAGGAGAGGGGACAAGTATTTGTTTCCCACACTGCCTCCCTGCAAGGCCACCTTGGGCCTGAGGACCTCCAGACAGAAGGTCACAGCTCCCCGTGGAGCAACCTGCACCACACACCCGGCTACCTCTCGCTTCTGATTTCTGCTCCGTTCTCCCCATTCTCGCAGCCCAAGGGAGGGGTATAGCCAGGGAATAGCTGTTCCTAGCCCTGAGGCACTGCTCTATCCCTTGTGGCTTCCCTACACCCTGCCCACACCTTTGTAAATTGTGCCTTTATTAATACCTTCCTGGAATTATCCTAATGAGAGGGTGCCATCTGTTTCCTGCTGCAATCCTGGTTGATAACGGGGGCTCCCAATCAGAGAAAAAACTAAACTGTATGGGCTCTCGACACCGTACAATTAATTCAGCAGCTCCATGAAATGTGAGTCAGATTCACTTTGTCGTAGGCTTTATTTCATTACAGTACTAAACTTTATGTTATCAGCCATTATCAGATATAGCTTGTGGCTTACAGCTTCCAAAACCATTGCTGCCCATGGCTGCTGTCTATAGATAGAGAAACTGAGGCCTCCCAGAACCTTACCCAAGGTCACAGCCAAACACAGGAAGCCAGGAACCCCAGGATCCCACCCCAGGGTGGCTTCTCTGAGCAGAGCAATCCAACTGGTCCGCCCAGGCATGCTTCCCTATCCCCCTCCCCACCACTGAAGCAGCTGCCCCTTCTCTCCTCAGTCCCCTTTTCTCCCCATTCCCTCGTGGGAGAGGCTGGTGGGGAAAATGATGAGGATTTTATAGCATTCCTGTAGTAAGCACTTAATAATTCTCCAGGCTATAGATCTGTGCTTCGCATGGGCTGGGGATAATTCACAGTAAAATACGACTTTTCATTTATCACACTGATATGTAATAAATACTTCCCAGTGAAGGTTGGGCACAAAAGCGGGTGGGGTGAAAGACAATCAGATGAGGCTCCATGACTGGGTGTTGGGGTTCAGGTCCGTGGCAGGTGGACTCAGGGAACCAGAACTCTGAAACTAGGGATGCTCACGACGTAAAGGGAAATTCCTCAGGGACTATCAGCCAGTGCGGCACCACAGGTCCCCCACCAGCCTCATCACCACTTCTGAAAAATCAGGAACATCCCTCCTGGAGCCAAACTCCCCCCAGAGACCTGTGGGGCCTGAAACCAATGTGAAACCAACAGCCCAGGCAGCTCTCCTCCTCCTCCACTCTCACATCTGGAACTGACTTGTCTCAAGAGCTTCCCACCCACCTCCCCTTCCACCACCCCCTTTCCAGCCCAACTGACACTGTGCTAATAACTGGACATCTAGATTGTTTTCCAATTTTTCACAATTAGATAACAATCATAATAGCTCCCATTTATTCTGCATCTTCCGTGGGTCAGGAGCACTCGATCATTGAATTCTCAAAACCCCTCATGGCATTATCACCACCCCCAGCTCTCAGGGGAGGGCACTGATGCTCAGAGGGCTGAGCATCTTGCCCACGGTCACATTGTGATCTGTCTGACTACAAGTCCCACTGTCTCCATGGCCATGTGTCTTAGGTCAGGCTCCGCTGAAGCAGATCTTGGGACAAGGATTTGAGGGCAAGATGTTTATTTAGGAGCATCAGTAGGAGTGCGGGGCTGGGAAACAGGGGAGGAAGGAAGCCAATACAGAATGTGTTATGAGCAGGTTACCACAGAGGACAACTAGGGGTGGGGACGGGTGTCTGGAGACAATGTAGAGCACACCTCAGGGTAATCCCGCCCAGTGAGTGAGTTCACTCTGAGTGATTAGTAGAGAGTGTTCTCTGGCCCTGCTGAGATGGCTGAGCAGTTCCAGGAGCCAGAGAAAGCCCTGGGGCAGAGTCCCAGGTTGCAAGCTGGAGTTGACAGCCATTGGATCCCCGCACATTGAAATGCTGAGTGTCAGGGGCACGGGCAGAGCACCGGCAGCACCTGCCTCTCTGGACCCCTGTCACTGCTTGCCTGGACAAACACAGTAGTCACCTAACTGCTCTCCCTGTCTTGGTCTTGCCCCATCTGAAATATCCCCCAGCCCCAGACAGTAAGCACATTCCACCTTAGTCCACATAGCAAAGGATGGGTTGGAAAGTATCTCCTCCAACAGGAAGGATACCTTGCTGATGTCTCAGCGAGAGGGGGCCTGACCACCCAAATGTAGAGACCACAGGGTCTGAATTATCTTTGAATCCTCACTCAGTGCCTAAGGCAGGGCGTGGTCTACAGTAGGTAGACCTACTGCATTTTAAATAAATCCCCCCCAGGCAGGCTTTGCAGTGAGGGGAGGGCTGGCTTCTCTGATAACCCCTCTGCACCACTCCTACTGAAGAACTAATCATGCCTTCCTTGCTCTGTCCAGTTCAGGCTGCTACCCCAGCCCCTAGAGCAAGGCTGCCTCCCTGGGAGACTGAGTCTCTGGCACATCTTCGTATATGCATGTACAAACACACACACACACACAGCCCAGAGCTGAGCCTAGAGCCTGACTTAGGCTTACTACCTGCTGGTCAAACGTATGCCTAAGTGACTGAATTAATAATTGGTTAGTGAGTGGTGCCATGACCCCAGCTTGAGAAATTCTTTGGACCAGCAGCCTCATGTGGCCAGGAGTCCACTGGCCTGGTGAAAGGAGAGGCAGGGGTATAGTAGAGGTATCCATGATGGTGAGAGGCTGCATGGTGCCCACACACTACCACCACCAGGGGCGCTCTTCCCTCCTCTTAGAGTTCCGACTCCAAGACCAATGACCTGGCCCATGTCCAACCATAGAGACAAGGAACCAAGACAAGGATGACTGACCAAGGACCAACAGCTGACTCTGACTGAGCTGCATCAGTGCAGAGAGCCAGGGCTCTGGGATGCCATTCAAGTTATTTTCCACCTGGAAAGCCAACTTTCCTGACAATGCTCCACAATTTGACAGGAAAGGGAGCTAGGGGACACATGTACCTCAGATCAAATCCTTGCTCTGCTATTTGCCACTATGTGACCTAATGCAAGTGACAATTTTGCTAAGCCTCAGTCTTTTCATCTGTAAAATGGGCAAAATAATCCGTGCCACACAAAGTGGCTGAAAGAGAATAAAGAACTCAGGAAAGTCCACAGCCCAGTGACCAACACATAGTAAGCACTTGGTTTTCTCCTCACTTTCTGTCTGGCCTGGTGAGTCAAAAGCAACTGCCTACCATCTTGACCCAAAGACCCCATGCTAAGATGATGTAGAATCTCCCCAAGAGCCCATGCAAGAAGAAATCTCAGGAATGATAGGAGGGGTGGCTGAGCATCCTGCTTCTCTGAAAACTTCTGAAACAAGAGCATCTCTGTCCATTCTCCTGCAGCTTTCCTCCCTCCCACCCTGCCAAGCCCCAGGTCAGAAGAGGGACCAGATGAATCCCATCACTAACATTCTTTAACTCCTCGAATTCAGGAATTCTCTCAGGTCCTGAGTGATCTTCACAACCTCACTGTCCTTACAGGGCAGAGTGTATGTGAACCCATTTTTCAGATGAGAAAGCTGAAGCTCGAGGAGGATAACTGATCTCCAAAAGCTCCTCAGCAGATCTATGGGGAGAATGGGGACCTGGGTCATGGGACTGCCTCCCCTGCCCCTGACCCATGGGCCACCCTGGCCCTAACACCGCTGGATAAGATAGGAGTGTTCATACCCAAAAGTGAACATGAACTTACCTCGGGCAGCCAGAGACGACTCCCAACCCCTGCTTCCCACTCCAGAATTGAAGCAAAGAGCAAGAAACAATTTGTGGCATTTCTTGCCTGTCGAAGTAGATTTCTTGCTTACAGAGGATATACGGGTTTCTGAATAATTAAGTACGACACTCAGCTTCCAGGGCCCAAGACTCCAAAGGCACAGTGAAGCTGAGGCAGAAGTCTTCCATCACCAACTGAGCCAGAGACTTTGAGAAGTTTCCTCCTCCCATCTGAGGACCAGAAAGACCTGGGCTCCACCTGGGGACAAGAAACCCAGGCTTGAAGGGGCTTCAGGGATGGTCTAGGGTCAGCACCTCATTTCCAGGCAAGAGAACTGAGGGCCAGAGAGGAGAACTCACCCAGGGTCACCAGCAGCCCTGGGAAAATGGTAAAGGCCCTAAATAGGGGCCTACACATCAGGATTAGAATTCAGCTCTACTTCTTTCTAGCTGTGTCACTCTGAGCAACCAACTTTACCTCTCTAAGTCATACTTTTTCTCTTCTGTAAAGTGAAAATAAAACTTCACACATGTTGATAACCTCCATTCTATAGATGGGGGAAAAAAGGAGGTGAAGAAAGTGAAAACTATTGGTGAATTATAAAGAGATATGCAAAGATGGGCTTCAGAAGCCAGGCCTCCTGCCTCTGGGTTCCAGCATCATACTCTCTTCTCTCTCCCCCTCCTCCTCAGCCTCCCACCTCTGCTGCCTCCAAGACAAGACTGAAGGACCCATTCAAGAAGCAGAAGGAAAACAAGGTTAAATTAGAACCAAAGTGCCACCTTCAAAAGAGTAACAGAACTTGACAGACAGGCAACTGACAGCTCCTTGAAGAATCAGAGTTCAAGGTCAGCAGACTTAAGGCTAGTGACATCTCAGGGCTGTGAATAGACATCATCACTAGCATTTACTGCCTGCCTACTATGTGCCAGCACTATGCTGAGCCCTTTACATACTCTGTCACATTCAGTACTAACAACGACTCTGTGAGATAAGGTACTATTGTCCTCATTCTACAGAACTGAGGTTCAGAGAGGTTAAGGAATTTCCCTGAGGTCACACAGCTAGTAAGTGGTGGAGGCAGGATTCAAACACAGTGGTCTGCCTCCAAGCCTACACTCTTAAGCCCTCTGCTTTTCTGCCTCCTTGGAGCATTAAAGGAGGTCTCTCTGAACCCCAGGGACTCTATGCAGTTCAAAGAAAGCAGAGAAGACTGTGTGAGTATCCACAGCTATAATTTTTGTTTTTAATGGATCTTTATTGGAATATAATTGCTTCATAATACTGTGTTAGTTTCTGTTGCACAACAAAGTGAATCAGCCATATGCATACACGTGTCCCCATATCCCCTCCTTCTTGAGCCTCCCTCCCACCCTCCTTATCCCACCCCTCTAGGTCATCGCTAAGCACCGAGCTGATCTCCCTGTGCTATGCTGCTGCTTCCCACCAGCCAACTATTTTACATTCAGTAGTGTATATATGTCGATGCCACTCTCACTTCATCCCAGCTTCGCCCTCCCACCCCATGTCCTCAAGTCCATTTTCTATGTCTACCTCTTTATTCCTGCCCTGCAACTAGATTCATCAGTACCAATTTTTTTTTAGATTCCATATATATGCGTTAGCATACGGCATTTGTTTTTCTCTTTCTGACTTACTTCACTCTGTATGACAGACTCTAGGTCCATCTACCTCACTACAAATAACTCAATTTCATTTGTTTTTACGGCTGAGTAATATTCCATTGTATATATGTGCCACATCTTCTTTATCCATTCATCTGTCAATGGGCATTTAGGTTGCTTCCATGTCCTGGCTATTGTAAATAGTGCTGCAGTGAACATTGTGGTACATGACTCTTTTTGAATTATGGTTTTCTCAGGGTATGTGCCCAGTAGTGGGATTGCTGGGTCATATGGTAGTCCTATTTTTAGTTTTTTAAGGAACCTCCATACTGTTTTCCATAGTGGTTGTATCAATCTACTTTCCCACCAACAGTGCAGGAGGGTTCCCTTTTCACCACATGCTTTCCAGCATTTATTGTTTCTAGATTTTTGGATAATGGCCATTCTGACCGGCGTGAGATGATACCTCATTGTAGTTTGGTTTTTTTTTTTTTTTTTTTTTTTTTTTTTTGCGGTACGCAGGCCTCTCACTGCTGCGGCCTCTCCCGTTGCGGATCACAGTCTCCGGACGTGCAGGCTCAGCGGCCATAGCTCACGGGCCCAGCCGCTCCGCGGCATGTGGGATCTTCCCGGACCGGGGCACGAACCCGCGTCCCCTGCATCGGCAGGCGGACTCTCAACCACCGCGCCACCAGGGAAGCCCCTCGTTGTAGTTTTGATTTACATTTCTCTAATAATTAGTGATGTTGAGCATCTTTTCATGTCCACAGCTATAATTTATAGAAGAAGGTAAAAACCTCCTCTCACCCCTGCCCCTGCCTAGAAATGGAAAAAGGCAAGGGAAGAAGAGGAAGAAAGAAGTTGGATAACTTTTCTGTTTTAGCCTCGCAGGACAATAAATGCAACTGCATAAATCACCCCAGGGCCAGGGAAATGAACTAAGACAGAGGGAGGATGGGCCCCCATTTATCACATCCCCCTGCACATAATAAATGCTCCCTATTGAAGCCCAGTGAGTTAGCACCCTTCTCAACACACACTCACAGTCCCACTGCCCCTGCCCTTTGCTCTGGGAACAAAGCCTCCACTCTGGTGGGCTTCCCCCAACCCAAAGGTCACTGAAAGACCTCCAGGAAATGGTGGTTAGATAGGAATTTCAGGGACCAAGGCAGGACCCCACCAGGGGCTCAAGCACAACTGCCCTCCCCAGAAACAAGCAGGGCAGCTTCCCACAACCTCTGTCCAAATCTCAAGCCCCTCCAGGCGATGTCACACTCATCCTGGAGCTGGGCCTGCCTAGAAGGGCCTCCTGTAGCCTGAGGATCCAACTTTAACTCAGAAGAGCCAGTGGGAATGAACCTTAATGATGTTCTCATCCAACAACCTTGCTGACACAGAGAAATGGAGGCCTGAAGAGTCATAAGCCTCATTAGGCTAAAGCTCAGGTGAGAAGTGGATAGCCTGTCTCCTGGTTCAATGCTCTCTCACCAGCCTCCAGGCTGAGCTATGTAGCTGTCCCCTGCAACCCCCACTGCATATGTGAGCCCTGGAGCTGGACGCTGAGGTGCTACAGGGCCCACAAATTGCCAGTAGCTCCTCCACACCGGGGCTAGAGGGCAGAGGTAGAGAAAGGCAGCCTGGTGCAGCAGAATCAACCCAGAATGTTAACAAACAGACCTGGCTTCAAATCCTAGCTTGATCATCATGTTAGTTATCTATTGCTGTGCAACAATTACCCTAAAACTTAGCAGCTTAAAACAGCGCTTATTCATTGTCTCACGTCTTCTGCAAGTCAGGAGTCTGAGTACAGATTAGCTGGGTCCTCTGCAAACCATGGTTTCTCACAAGGCTACAATCAAGGTGTCAGTCCAGGAGGGGCTGCAGTCTCATCTGATGGTTTGATTGGGGAAGAATTCACTTCCAAGCTCACTCACGTGGTAGGACTGAGTTTCTTGCAGCCTATTGCAATGAGGGCCTAAGTTCCTTGCTTCATCGGTCTCTCCCACCTGGCATCTTGCTTCACCAAAGCATACAAGCCAGAGGGCAATAAATGGAGTCTGCTAGCAAGAAGGAAGTCACAAACTTTGGTAACCTAATCATAAAAGTGACATCCTATTACCTTTGCCACATTCTCTTTATTAGACTCAAGTCACTTGTTCCAGCCCACACTAAAGGGGAGAAGATTACACAAGGGTGTGAATACCAGGAAGTAAAGATCACTGAAGGCCATCTTATAAGTCTGCCTACCATAGCCATTGCTAGCTGTGTGTCCTTGGCCATGTGGGACTCGAGGGACATTGTTCCAGCTAATGATTAAGAACTCTCCAGACAATAGGGGCTTCTTAGACAATGGGTGAATTTCCAGGATGTCCGGCCCCCTTCCGAGAAGGAGGGAGATAACAAAATGTAAAAAAGGTGTTTGTCAAAGACCAATCAGGCAGCTGGGGACAAGTTCCCTCTCTGGTCCGAGCCTAAGCCGGGACCAATCAGCAGGAGAACACAACCAAATCTATAATTTACATACGGGGAAGTGGGAACCTATAAAACTGACATATTCGCGCCCAAAAGGGTTCCTTCTTCGACCTCCTGCGTGAGGACCAAGGAACCCCGGTGCACCGGCCTTCAATAAACCTCTTGCGTTTTGCATCGACTTCCGACTCTTGTTGTTTCCTGGGCGAGTCAAAACTCCTAGGAGACCGCGCAGGTCTAACATTTGGGGGCTCGTCCGGGATTCCACTCGCCCCGGACCACAAGAACATCGGGAGTTGGAGGTACCAGGTAAGCTCGAGCTTGATTGTCTGTTTGTCCCTTGTTCTTTGTGGGCCATTATCGGAGGAAAGCCGTAAGAATCGGCTTATTATGGAATCTGTATCGGACCTCTGGCTAGGCAGACGTGCTAATAGCCGGCGTCCATGAGCCCTAGGGGACGCCCTGGTGGCTCATCTGGAAGGAGAGGCAAACTCTGTCTCCCCTTCACTCGGTTTCGGCAGTTCCCTTGGTGATAACTGCCATCTGAAGAAGTTTCGGTTTTGAAGCGAGCTCGCGGTGGCCCATACGTACATGTGTTTCGTGGAGTTTTAACTGTTTCTGTATTGTGGTCTATTCTTCTTCTCTGACGGACGACAATGGGACAAACTATGACGACTTCTCTTTCCCTTACCCTAAGCTATTGGACCGAAGTTCGGGCCAGAGCCCATAATTTTTCGGTAGAGGTAAAGAAAGGAAAGTGGCAGACTTTGTGTGCCTCTGAATGGCCAACATTTCAGATAGGATGGCCCCCCGAAGGATCCTTTTTATTAGACAAGATTAAGCTGCTGAAGTCTAAGATATTTAATATAGATCCCCACGGACATCCAGACCAAGTACCATATGTCTTGGTCTGGGAAGATTTAATTCTCTCCCCACCTCCGTGGGTCCGGCCCTTTGTTTCCTCAACAGGTACGTCCGCGCATACATCAGCAGCGTCGGAGATATTAGCCTTAAAGAAAAACCCCAACACGGAGAAGCTACCCGACGCCCCGGATCTACCGAAGGCGATTTATCCTGACCCGCAGTCCGATTTGCTTCTTTTGGATTCCCCACCCCCTTATCCTCCGGCCCCGAATCCCCTACCACCTAGAGGACCCCCAGCTCCACTGCCCTCGGCACCAAGGGAACCATCCATGATGGAAGAAGAAAGGGGTCCCTCAGTGGGCACTAGGAGCCGGAGGGCTATCTCCCCGGACTCCACTGCCCTACCTCTTAGAGAATATGGCCCCCCCGATGGCCAAGGGAATAGACCTCTCCAATATTGGCCCTTTTCCTCTGCAGATCTTTATAATTGGAAAATGCATAACCCAACTTTTTCCGAAAATCCACAGGCCCTTACCGCTTTAATAGAATCTCTTGTTTTCTCCCACCAGCCCACATGGGATGATTGTCAGCAGCTGCTCCAGACTCTCCTAACGACTGAGGAGAGGCAACGGGTTCTTTTAGAAGCCAGAAAAAATGTATTAGGCCCCAATGGGCAACCTACCCAGCTGCCTAACGAGATTGATGCTGGTTTCCCACTCGTCAGGCCAAACTGGGATTTCAATGCCCCGGAAGGTAGGGAGCGCCTGAAAATGTATCGCCAGGCTCTGGTGGCGGGTCTCCATGGAGCGGCCAGACGGCCCACTAATTTGGCTAAGGTAAGGGAAGTAACTCAGGGGCCCCAGGAATCGCCAACTGTGTTCCTGGAACGTTTAATGGAAGCCTTTAGACGCTTTACCCCTTATGATCCAACTTCGGAGGGACATAGGGCTACTATAGCAATGGCTTTCATAGATCAAGCGGCCCCTGATATTAAGAAGAAATTACAGAGGCTAGATGGCTTGCAGGGATTTTCGCTTCAGGAGTTAGTAAAAGAGGCAGATAAAGTATATAACAAAAGAGAAACAGAGGAAGAGAAGGAAGAAAGAAAGCAGAAAGAGCAGGAAGCCCGTGAAATAAAACGGGATAAGAGACAGGAGAGGAATTTAAGTAAGATACTGGCCACTGTGGTTGGAGGAAGAAATATAGGGGATAGAAATAGGCAGGAAGGGCGAACGGCAGACAGAAGGCGGCCATTAGACAAGGACCAATGTGCCTACTGTAAAGAAAAAGGACATTGGGCGAGAGAATGCCCTAAGAAAAAGAATGGAGGAAGGCCAACCAAAAACAAAATCTTAACATTGAAAGAAGAAGACTAGGAAAGTCAGGGCTCGAACCCTCTCCCCAAGCCCTGGGTAACTCTTAAAGTGGAGGGGGAACCTGTTCAATTTTTGGTAGATACCGGAGCCCAGCACTCCGTCCTTCTCCACTCAAAAGGTCCTATCTCAGCTAAAAGGTCATGGGTACAAGGAGCCACTGGGAATAAACAATATTCATGGACCACACGAAGGACAGTAGATCTTGGGATTGGACGAGTAACCCATTCATTTTTGATTATTCCGGAATGCCCCTATCCTTTGCTGGGAAGAGATTTACTCTCCAAAGTAGGGGCTCAAATCCACTTTCAGCCAGAAGGTCCCACCATAACTGATAATAAGGGAAGGTTACTTCAAATATTGACTATGAAATTAGAAGATGAATATAAATTATACGAGCAGCCTTCATCCTCACGAGTTAATGTTACTGATTGGGTAACTCGGTTCCCTCAAGCCTGGGCAGAAACTGCCGGAATGGGGATGGCCAAAAATCGGCCCCCGGTGCTAGTGGAACTCAAGGCAACTGCCACCCCAATAACGGTCCGTCAATACCCCATGAGTAGAGAAGCCAAAGACGGTATCCGTCCCCATATACAGAGGCTACTAGACTTGGGCATCTTAATAAGATGTCAATCAGCATGGAACACCCCTCTCCTGCCGGTAAAGAAACCAGGAACAAATGATTATCGGCCGGTGCAGGATCTACGAGAGGTAAACAAACGGGTGGCAGACCTCCACCCCACAGTTCCAAACCCTTACAACCTCCTGAGCACTCTTCCACCTCAACATACGTGGTATACTGTTTTGGACCTTAAAGATGCTTTTTTCTGTTTAAGACTCTCTCCCCTGAGCCAACCCTACCCTGCCTTCGAATGGAAAGATCCAACATCGGGAATGTCTGGTCAGCTGACATGGACACGGCTACCTCAGGGATTTAAGAACTCCCCGACCATCTTTGATGAAGCCCTCCATCAGGATTTGGCATTATATAGAGAATCAAATCCCCAGGTAACATTACTCCAATACATTGATGATATTTTATTAGCTGCTGAGACCCAAGAAGATTGTATCAAGGGTACTGAAAAACTGTTAACGGAACTTGGAACCCTGGGATATAGAGCCTCAGCCAAGAAAGCACAAATATGCCAACAACAGGTCAGTTACCTGGGGTATCTATTAAAAGGGGGGCAAAGATGGCTCACGGAGAGCAGAAAGGATACGGTGGCCCAAATTCCGGCTCCCAAAAACGCCAGGCAGGTTAGAGAATTTTTGGTGACGGCCGGATTCTGTAGACTATGGATTCCAGGGTTTGCTGAGCTGGCAGCCCCATTGTACCCCCTAACCAAAAACAGCACTCCTTTCGTTTGGGGCGATAAGGAACAACGGGCTTTTGACCAAATCAAACGAGCTTTACTTTCAGCTCCAGCCCTAGGACTGCCAGATGTAACCAAACCTTTTCATTTATATGTGGCCGAAAATAAGGGCATTGCAAAAGGAGTATTGACTCAGAAATTGGGTCCCTGGAATCGCCCAGTTGCTTATTTGTCAAAAAAATTGGACCCTGTGGCCTCAGGATGGCCCACCTGTTTAAAGATAATCGCTGCAGTGGCCGTTCTAGTCAAAGATGCTGACAAACTAACTTTAGGACAAAATCTAACGATAACAGCTCCTCATGCCCTGGAAAATGTAGTCCATCAACCACCGGATAGGTGGCTAACTAATGCCAGGATGACCCATTACCAAACCCTGTTGCTAAACTCAGATTGCATCAAGTTTGCTCCAGCCACAGGACTCAATCCAGCCACCTTGCTACCTGATCCTGACTTGGAAGGCTCCACCATCATACATGATTGTCAGGAAGTACTAGCCGCAGCACACGGCAGTAGGCCAGATCTGATGGACCTGCCCCTCCCTGATGCTGATTTCACCTGGTTCACGGATGGGAGCAGTTTCCTGGAGGAAGGTAAGCGTCGAACTGGGGCAGCCGTGGTAGACGGAAAACAAGTCATATGGGCAGCGGCGCTACCACAAGGGACCTCAGCCCAACGAGCTGAATTAATTGCCCTGACGAGGGCATTAGAGATGGCAGAGAATAAAAAAGTAAACATCTACACAGACAGTAGATATGCGTTTGCTACCGCTCATATCCACGGTGCCATTTACCAACAGAGAGGGCTACTAACTTCAGGTGGCAAAGAAATTAAAAACAAAGATGAAATCGTGGCTTTGTTGACTGCACTCATGCTTCCTACTAAAGTCAGTATCATCCACTGCCCTGGACATCAAAAAGGAAATACCCCAATAATTAGGGGAAATAATATGGCTGACCAAGTGGCCCGAGAAATAGCATCGGGAGAAGTCATTTTAGGACTGTCAGATAAAGTTCCTGAAAAACCAGGCCGCGATGAAGAAATCATCCCGGCCACAACAAAAGGAACTTTGTCCCCTCAGCAAGCAGAATCCATGTTACAACAGATGCACAGATGGACACATTTGGGGACTAAAAAGATGGCAGCCTTGTTACAAAAAGCCGGGTACGAAACCCCTGGAATGACAAAATTAGCTGAACAAATTGTGCAGGAATGCGTCCCATGTCAACAGGTAAATGCTCACAAAGGGAAACTTGAAACTGGAAAGAGACTCAGGGGGGACCGCCCAGGAACTTACTGGGAAGTGGACTTTACCGAAGTGCGTCCTGGAAGGTACGGTAATAAATACCTTTTAGTTTTTGTAGACACTTTTTCAGGATGGATAGAGGCTTTCCCAACAAAGAAAGAAACAGCTGCTGTAGTAGCCAAGAAGATTTTAGAAGAAATTTTTCCTCGATTTGGAGCATCAAAGGTAATAGGGTCTGATAATGGTCCAGCCTTCGTCGCCCAGGTAAGTCAGGATGTGACCAGATATTTGGGGACTGATTGGAAATTACATTGTGCCTATAGACCCCAAAGTTTAGGTCAGGTAGAAAGAATGAATAGGACTCTAAAAGAGACCCTAACTAAATTGTCCTTGGAGACTGGCGGTACCGATTGGACGGTGCTCCTTCCTTTGGCCCTATTCCGGGTTAGAAATACACCTTCCCGATACCATCTTACTCCTTTTGAAATATTATATGGTGCCCCGCCTCCCCTCCTCACTTTAGGAAAAGAAATAAAACCTGATTGTCAAAATAACACTGACTTATATGCTAGGCTACTGGGACTCCAATTGGTCCAGAAAGAAATATGGTCCCAACTTGCCAAGGCCTACCAACCGGGAACACCGGGAGAAATTCATCCTTTCCAAGTCGGAGACTCCGTATACGTCCGTCGGCATCGAACCCAGACGTTGGAACCTCGATGGAAAGGACCATACACCGTCCTCCTCACCACCCCAACGGCCATAAAAGTGGACGGCATCGCTGCCTGGATCCATGCTTCACATGTGAAGGCTGCACCAGCGACGGCATCATCAGGATGGCGGGCCCAAAGAACCGACAACCCGCTCAAACTCAAGCTTCTACGAACCTAAGACTTATAATTTTGGTTTTACTGCCTTTACTGACTGTAAGTGATTTTAGCCCTCACCTCCCCCAACGTTTAACTTGGCAGGTAATTTCTCAGACTGGAGATGTAACCTGGTCCATTAGTCATACTGCACCCCCCTGGACCTGGTGGCCAGATCTTTTTCCTGATGTTTGTAAATTGGCTATAGGAGCACCTTATTGGGATACAGAAGATTCTCATGATATGAACACTGCCCCTTCCAAAGTTTCGGAAACTGATTGGTTTGGGCCGGGTTGCAAAAATGCAGGCAAAAGAATGATGCTTGGTATCCTCACTTTCTACGTATGCCCCGGGTTCCACCGCCCTTGATCTCTGAATTATAAATGTGGTGGAACTGAAAACTTTTATTGCAAAAGCTGGGGATGTGAAACTACCGGGGATACTAATTGGAAACCCACCTCAACTTGGGATTTTATTACTGTAACGGCTAATTATTCTCATAATGAGGATACCGGACACCGGAGTAAATGTTCAGGATGGTGTCATCCCCTTAAAATTTCCTTTAGTAATCCCGGAAAAAGAGATAAAAAATGGATAAATGGTCATTCTTGGGGCGTTAGATTTTACATGAGGGGATATGATTTAGGAATATTAATGACCCTTAAGCTAAAGATTGAGACTCCTGCTCCTATATCAATAGGCCCAAATCCCATACTTGGCCCCCCTTTGCTTCCCCCGGCCCCTTCAACTACATCAACAAAGAATGAGACTAATGAAACCTCTGGATCCAAAGAACCCACAGTTAAGCCTGGGACTCCTCAGGATAGGATGCTTTCTTTGGTGCAGGCAGCCTTTACGGTTCTCAATGCTACAAACCCAGAGGCTACAAAATCATGTTGGCTTTGCTATGCTGCCCCTCCCCCTTATTATGATGCTATAGGATATAGCTCCAACTATACTAATTCTACCTCCTCAGACCAATGTCGATGGAAGCAAGAAGGGAACAGTAAATTAACCCTGTCCTCGGTTTTTGGAAATGGTACTTGTATAGGAACACCTCCCCAGTCCCATAGACACCTTTGTCATGATTTTAGCCTCCCTTCAGGCTCAGGATATCTTGTACCTCCTCAAGATGGATGGTGGACATGTAACACGGGGCTCACCCCTTGTGTCTCTTTAGAGGTTCTTAATACTTCAGCTGACTTTTGTGTGTTAGTGCAATTAGTCCCTAGACTTATCTACCATTCAGACTCATCCTTTTTAGATGAATATGTAGGAAAAACAAAAAACAAAAGAGAACCTGTAACCCTTACATTGGCTGTCCTTCTAGGACTAGGAATATCTGCCGGGATAGGAACAGGAACCACAGCCCTCATACAACAACCCCAGTATTATGCAAGTTTAAGACAGGCTGTAGACATCGACCTTCGAGCATTAGAAAGTTCCATAACTCAACTAAAGGAATCACTCACCTCACTTTCAGAAATGGTGTTGCAGCCTAGATTTGCTGTTTCTTAAGGAAGGGGGATTATGCGCCGCTCTAAAAGAAGAATGTTGCTTTTATATTGATCATTCAGGAACCATTACCAAAACCATGGATAAACTAAGGGAACGCTTAGATAAAAGGCAAAGGGAGAGAGAGAACGAAAAAGGATGGTTTCAATCATGGTTTGATAAGTCCCCCTGGTTTACCACCTTAATCTCTACTCTGTTG
This sequence comes from Grampus griseus, assembly GCF_964374135.1. Taxonomy (NCBI): domain Eukaryota; kingdom Metazoa; phylum Chordata; class Mammalia; order Artiodactyla; family Delphinidae; genus Grampus; species Grampus griseus. Next base: position 57,891,254 of record NC_139014.1, read on the forward strand.
GGACCTCTTATTGTTTTATTGTTGATTTTAACTTTTGGACCATGTGTTCTAAATCGCTTGATAGCATTTATTAGAGAACGTATCAGTACTGTACAAGTTCTAATGTTAAGACAACAGTACCAAAGTTTACGAACAGAAGGTTGAGATTCCATGATTGGAATCAATAGTCACAAGAAAAAGGGGGGAATGTGGGACTCGAGGGACATTGTTCCACCTAATGATTAAGAACTCTCCAGACAATAGGGGCTTCTTAGACAATGGGTGAATTTCCAGGATGTCCGGCCCCCTTCCGAGAAGGAGGGAGATAACAAAATGTAAAAAAGGTGTCTGTCAAAGACCAATCAGGCAGCTGGGGACAAGTTCCCTCTCTGGTCCGAGCCTAAGCCGGGACCAATCAGCAGGAGAACACAACCAAATCTATAATTTACATACGGGGAAGTGGGAACCTATAAAACTGACATATTCGCGCCCAAAAGGGTTCCTTCTTCGACCTCCTGCGTGAGGACCAAGGAACCCCGGTGCACCGGCCTTCAATAAACCTCTTGCGTTTTGCATCGACTTCCGACTCTTGTTGTTTCCTGGGCGAGTCGAAACTCCTAGGAGACCGCGCAGGTCTAACAGCCACATTCCTTAACCTCTCTGAGTGTCAGTTTTCTCCTCTGGGGATACTACGCTTGGCATCAAGCACATAGAAGGTGCTCGAGAAATGGTAGTTATTACTCTTCTAATTGCTATTGATAGACTGGGGGGCCAGGAGAGGCATGTCAGGCTGATGAGCCGCCAGGCACACACAGGAAAATAGGTGGACCTGGACACCAGGCAGGGACAGCAGACAAGGTACATGGGCCTTCCCAGTCTGGGCGGGGGAGGGAAGATTTGCTTGCGAAGTAGAGGAAATCATTTGCTAAATTGGCTTCCAGCAGCAGTGTAACAGGGAGAGTTTGGGGCAACCTGCAGATGTTGAACTAGGAACCTTGAGAGTGAGCCACACAGAGCTCCCCTTCACATCATGGCTTCAGGAGGCAGGCTAGAACCTCTGGGATTTGGAGTCCCAAGGAGCTGGTCTCCTCTAAGAGGATCTGAAGGGAACCAGTACTGAGTACAGCACTGGCCAGCTGGCTGATCATATAGGACCTTCCCAAATCATATGTTTGCAAGTCAGGGGAGCTTGCACGTAACATCAGCCAGTGCTTAGTGAAAGGTGGTACCTATGGAGAGCAAGGACTTTCTTGAAGAGCTCTGCTTCACGCTGTTAAAACAACTGTCTGATGAAAACCATAGCCAGTTGCTCTAGGCTGTAACCCATAGAGAAGAAAAAGAATAGAATCCTGGAGTACCCACGCTGAAATGACTTTAGAGGATCACAGATGGGCATCAGGGAGCCATGAGCCCTCTGAAATTATTTACAAAATTGTATGTGTGGCTGTGCATTTTGTGGAGGCAGAAAAATCTGTCTACCGTCCCAAACAGATTAGGAACGCAGACCCAGTCCGACTCTCCCATTTTACAGATAAAGAGACTGAGGCCCAGGTGGTAACAGGAACTCCCCAGGCCATACAGTTATCCAGCAGGGGACCAAGATGAGGACCCAGGCCAGCCCGTTTTCTCTTGGCCAGATTCAAAGCCCACCCTTCACCTGCAGAAGCTTAGACTCTGCGTCCTAATAATGCAGTGACATCTCTGAATGATGTTTAATTATCTTGCAAAAGAACTGCTTCAATGGGTTGCATGAAACTTAAAGGATTTTTAATAAAATCTCACAAGCTCAGGGGGCTCCAGGCCCCTCCCCATGCTCCCCTTTGTTATTTCTCCTGATCCCATGAAGATATAACATTTGTCACTGTTTCATTAGGACCTGCGGTGCCCCGTATTATTTATGAGCTTCCTATTTATTGAAAATTGTATTTTTGAGGGAGAAGAAGAGGGGGATGAAGTTTATCACAGAGAAGGCTTGGCAAGAAAATTAGTGACATTTCAATGTCCTCAAATCCCTGCCCCTATAAAAACTGAATGAGTCCAGTCCCCAGATGTCAAAGCATGACTTCAAGTCCTTTCCCAGGTGGGGTCTGTCACAGGGTTCCTTGGTACCATGATGATCCTTAGAAAAAGAGAAAGGCTTTTATAATCTCCTCTTTGATCTGATCCATGTCTATCTTCCTCAACACAAAACAAAAAAGAAAAAAAACGCCAAAAAACTGTTTTATTCAAAATAATATATGCACAAGGTTAAATACAGTATCCTGCTAAACTACTTCCTACTCCCAGATCTGTTCCCCCTAGGCAGCCACGTCTAACTTTTTAAAACGTCTCTTCTTACATTTACCTTCATCTTTCTAAATAATATGCTTCTCCTGATATTTCTTCATGCATCAGTTTTAGACACAATCTGTTGACTTACTACTGTAACAGACAAGGATTTACCTCTCTTGCACCACCTCCACCCCCTCCTGCCATATCTCTATTTTTAGTTCTTCCATTGGTTACCTCTGTGATCTTCTACCCTCTAGGGTTGCACTTTGCAAAAAGAGAATCTGCACTTTGTAAAAAGAGGGTATTAATACTCCTATCCTTCCCTTCACCTCACTTCTCCCACTTCTTCCTCCTAACTTCTGTCATCCATACTTATACTTTTATGTTGGTAAAGTTGATAATATTTACATTTATTCTATAACCATAATAAGCCTTTTGGATTAATTCTAAGAAATGAAAATTGCTAAAAAATCACTAGGCACATTATTGTGCATAGGTAAAGACTACTCATTGCAGAGCCAAGTAGTGTACTATAATTACAGTTCTCTTTCAGATATAGCTCTGTGTGTGTGTGTGTGTGTATGTGTGTGCTTATAAGTTTCAAGTTGTCTTTCTTTATTCTTTTGTCCTAGAAGTCTTAATAAAGCGTATTCTATCTAGTGCCCCTTTTCATTAGGGACTACCACCATTACCGCCACCCCTGCCTGCTGGGACCTTTGGTCCTCTTGCTTCAATCTGGAATTGTTGCTCTCCAGGCCTGTGCACAGCTCTTACCCTGGAACTCATCCCTGCTCTTCTGAATTCTATCTACTACAGCTTCTTGTCTTCCCAATTTTCCCCTTTTCCTGGATTACTCCCTCATTTATTGTAATACATCCTCAAGTCGCTTTCTTAAAAAGGATTTACAGGAGATAAATTTTATGAGTCCTTGCAACTTGCGTGATGGGTTGGCTGGATACAGAAATCCTGGATTGAAAATCATTTCTTTCAGAATTATAAAGTATCCGATGTTGCTGATGAGAGTTTGAAGCCAGTCTGATTCTTGCTGCTTTGTAAGTGACCTGATTTCCCTCTTGGCAATCTTTAGAATATTCCTTTCTCCTGTCGTTCTTCTGACTCACAATGATGTGCAAAATTGGTGTGGACTTTTTTCATTTATTGTGTTGGGCACTCAGTGGGCCGTTTCTTATTTAAGTTGGAATTTACATGTAGTTTTGTAACTTATATATTGTAAACTACAGAAATATATATCAAGATACAAACATTTCCAGTATCTAATGAATTCATTCATGCCTCCTCCTGCTTGACAGCTTTCCAAAAGTAGCCCCTATTCTCTCCTCTATCACCATGGACTAGTTTCACCAGCTTCATATGAATGAACTTTTACAGTATGTATCCTTCTGTGCCTAGCTTATTTTGCTTAACATTATGTCTTTGACATTCACCCATGTTGTTCCATGTAGAGTTTATTGGTTCTTTTTCACTGCTGCATAATATTCCATTTGCGTATACCACAATTTATTTATACAAATGGCAATGGACCTTTGGAACCGTCCCCAGTTTTAAGCTACTATGAACAATGTTTCTGTAACATTCTTGTGTATGTTTTTTTAGTGGAAATAAGTATTCACATCCCTTCAGTCTACATTTAGAAGTAGAATTGTTGGATCACAGGGTAGGCATATAATTTAGCTTTTGTAGATGCTGCCAAACAGTTTTTCAAGGTGGTTGTACAAATTTAAACTACCAGCAGCTATGTCTGAGAGTTCCAGTTGCTCCACATTCTCATCAGTACTTTCAGACCTTTTATTTTTGCCATTCAAGTAGGAGTATAGTGGTATTTTATTGTGGTTTTAATTAGCATTTCCTGATGACAGTAATATTGCGCATCTTTGAGTGTGTTTATTGACCATTTTGTACTTCTTTATTGACATTTTATTTTATTGACTTATTTTGTAAATCTTTTGCTCATTTTTACAGTTTCTTTATGAGTTTGTGGGATTTCTATATACAGTCTAGATATACATTCTGTGCTGGGTTTATGTATTACAAATACTTCTCCAAGTCTTTGGCTTGTATTTTCACTCTCTTAATGTCATCTCTACTGAAGAGAAGTTCTTAATTTTAATAGGGCCTAAATTTAGTGATTTTTCTTTTATAATTAGTGGTTTTTGTATTCTATTTAAGAAATCTTTGCCCATCCCAAAGACATGAAGCTATTCTTCTGGGGTTTTTTTGTTTTCTAGAAACTATAGTGTTTTATCTTTCACATTTAGGTCTATGATCCATCCTGAATTAATTTTTGTATATGGTATGTGACCAGGATTAATGTTCATTTCTTTTTCATATGGCTATCCAACTGGTCTAGTATTCACAGGTCCTTTCAATATGTAGATTCAGGTCTTCCAGCTTTAGGATATTATCTTGCATTATTTCTTGATAATTTTCAGCCCTCTGTCTGCTTTGCAGCACCCATCACTTAGATGTTAGACCTCCTGGATTGCTCCTCTTGGTCTCTTCTTTTTTTCTCTTATTTTTCTTGTCCTTTTCTTTTTTTACTTTCTGAGAATTTTCTTCAACTTTACCTTTCAAACCTTATATTGAGTTTTATCTCAACAGTACTATTTTTCATGTCCAACTAACCTATCTTGTTTTCCCATTGTTCTTGTTCCACAGCTCCACTCCACTTCTAGTTGTTAATGGAGAACTGCCCTTTTATGTCACTTTAATGGGCCATTCTCACCCCCTGCAGAGCCTTCTGCACTGAAATGAGGGCTGAAACATCTAGCCTCAGTTGGAGTTCCAGAGAGGGACCCATATCTTCAAAGGGTTCATCCCCTTTCCTCCATTATTCCTTCTTTTCACATCTTCTTTCTTCTCATTCTCTTTCTCATTGTCTAAGATTGGGTTATCTGGGGAAATAAAACAGAAATTTACACACCGGAAATTTATGGGAGTGCCTCCAGGATCAACCCTGAGGAGAGGGTGAAGAAATGGGCAGAGGAGACGAATTGCAATGCAGTTGCAACAAAGGCTTCATCTGATTCCCAAAGACAGCTCTGGAGTTGGAATGGCCCTCCAGTCATCCCACTTTGAGGAGAGAGGGCCGGAATTTTATCCTCCCCAGACCATTGTCAGTTGTTGAATGAAGCCTATGTTGGGAAGGAGGTGTAATCTTGGTCTTAGTAGCTCTCTCCAGCTGAGGGAAACTGTTGGAGGACTCAGCTGAGAGCTATCAGCTGCCAACACTCCCAGCAGCTGGGAGAATGAGTGCCTCCTATCCCTCTTGCACTGTAAGGGATCCTGTACATATTCACTCACTCCTGCTGGAACACACTGTCTGGGTCCTGCAACAACTAGGGTATAAAGTCCCTTCCCTTTTATAGTAGACCCAGCACTTCCTCCAGCCAAGTTATGTGTTGACTTTACCCCAGTAATTGTCTGACGACCAGAGGAGAGGTGGGGCTGGAGTCTAAGGGCAGTGTATGTTGTCCAAGGCCTCTGCATCATCCTCCAGCAAGGGCAGAGCAGAGGAGGTGAGTGGCCTTTAATAGGGAAGATCAGGCCATCTGCAGGCCCAAAGGACCAGAGGGATCTGAAGATTGATGATATTCAGGTGCACTGACCCAGATGTTCCCATCGCAAGTTTGGGGATCCCACTCCTTCCCAGTCATGGTTATGATCTTGGAGAAGCAAACTGGCCTTGATATTCAGATTTTTCTGCCCTTCAGTTCCAAGATCATTTTAGGTGCTGCCTCTTGGGCCACTCCTGGCACTAATTTTCTCAGGTGGATTTAGGTAGACAGAGGTTCATGTTCAGAAAGTTTCCTAGGAGTTTCCTGGGGGTCGACACCCATGGAAGAGCATCAATGCCTCCAGCCAAAGACCCCAAGGAACACCTCCACAGGTAAGCAAGTTGGCGTTACTGCTTGCTGGAGTGAGGAACATCATGAGGACTTGTAGGACATCTCAGTAAGGGGATGTTAAAAAGGACCTAAAGGATTTGGACTCATTTTAGGTGATTTAGGAGATGGTTCAATTTTGCTCTGAATTGGCTGCTATTAGGAAACAAGGGTTCTTCTATGCTTCATACGCATCTGTGATTATATTCGATGTTCAGATGGCTTAATAAATCTAATCTAGAAGGAGAGAGACCAAAGTGAGGCTAAAGCCGTAGTTGGGAAAAGAAGCAGCATCACTCACATTAGTCAGTAAAGGAGGATGTTTGTTATTTTTGTGGTTTGCACAGTGATCATGCTTTTGTCTTTGCTTAGACGAGATTACAGAGTGGTCTTGTTTTGTGCCTCCTTTGATCATGGTCACTGACTGGCCTCGTCCAGTGTTCTGTAAGAGGGTTTATGTCTAACGGGCCTAGGTTAAGTGTAAGGCCAGCTCCTGGATGTCAGAGGCTGCTTGTGTCTATCTCAGGAGTGAGGGAAGCAGGATTGGGTGGAGGGAGGAATTGAACTATGATATAGTCATAGCAAAGGCCTCAGCAGATCCCACAGCGAGTGATGGAGCTAAGATGGCCCTTCAGATTTGTCCCACTCTGAGGAAGGGGCCGAGCCCTTATACCTCCCTCCCAACAGTGAGCAGTCGTTGGATGCAGACCACCCCTGGGAGGGGTAAGGCTGTGGGTGAGGCAGCTCATTTGTGGCTGAAGCTACCCCAGAGAACAACCAGCATCCACTAGACTCAATCTCTCTCCCTCTCCTTCACACATGTCCCATGTGAAACCGGGACCCTGAAACTCCCTGTGTGTACTAGACCTTACAGTGGGGAAATAAAGGAATCCACATGGTGCATTTCCCCCTCAGCCCCATAACTCCCTCTTACCACACCAACATGGGGTGTGTGGGACAGAGGGGAGTGAGGCTGGAGGAGAAGGAGGGCGAATGACGGCTCTGTCCTGGACCAGAGGTGGGGGATAGAATTAAAATCACTAAAACTAGCACCTTTGTACAAGCCTCCCACACAACCCCCGTATCAGCCCTGTCTTCTCCATCCCTCCTGGGAGCAAAATAATGTAAAATATCCTTCCAAGTAGCTAATCCGCATTACAAAGAGAAATTGGGGGGGGGAGACTTAGGCTACAGGGAAGGATTCAAATTGAAAATGCTCAGGGAATCCCATTAATAAAAACAATAATTCAGCTCCTTACTGAGTAATCCCAGAAAAAGAAAAGAAATTGCTGAGTCCCTGACTGAATGAGGAACAGGGACAAGAGGAGGTGAAACAGGGACAGGTTGACAGACTGGTCCCTAGCCCACAAATGCCCCTTTGAGTTTCTCCAGAGAAACGTAAAGGTCTGTGGTTTTAATAACCCTGTAATGGGGCCCAAACCAATCTTTCCCCTGGCTGCTTAACACGAGAGGTCTCCAAACTGGAGGTGTAAAGATCTAAAGGCATGTGCTGACCAGAGACCTGGATTCAGTGGGAGTCTCTCTGCACCTCTCAGATTTGCCTGTACAAAGAACAGGATGGGCGCTAACACTGCAGCCACCAGCTCTTTGTCAAGAACTGTGCTAGCTACTTTGTCCCTTATCTCCTATATAATTTTTCTTTTCTTGGCTGAGCCGTGTGGCTTGTGGGATCTTAGTTCCCCGACCAGGGGTCGAACCCGTGCCCCCTGCAGTGAAAGTGCAGAGCCCTAACCACTGAACCGCCAGGGAATTCCCTCCTATATAATGTTAATAATAAAATAATTAGCATATTCTGGGAGCTCATTACATACCAGATGCTGTGCATTATCTCACTGACCCTCACAAGGAAACTGAGAGGTAGACCTATTAATAACTCCATTTTTCTTTGGTTAACAGCTTTGTTGAGATACAATTCACATACTTTACGACTGACCCGTTAAAGTACACAATTCAATGGTTTTTAGTATATTCTCAGAGTTGTGCAACCGTCACCACTACCAATTTTAGAATGTTTTCATTACCTCTCCCAAAAAACCCCACACCTTTTAGTTTTCACTCCACCCACCCTTCCATTCCCCTGGAGACAACCACTTATCTACTTCCTATCTCTATACATTTGCCTATTCTGGATGTTTCATATAAATGGACGCATACAATATGTGATCTTTTGTGACTAGCTTCTTTAACCTAGCATGAAGTTTTCAAGGTTCACCATGCTACAGCATGTATCAGTACTTCATTCATTTTATTGCTGAATAATACTTCATTGCATAAACATACCACATTTTGTTTATCCAGTCATCAGTTGATGGCCATTTGGTTTGTTTCCACCTTTTGGCTATTAAGAATAATGCTGTGGGGCTTCCCTGGTGGTGCAGTGGTTGAAAGTCTGCCTGCCGATGCAGGGGACGCGGGTTCGTGCCCCGGTCTGGGAAGATCCCACATGCCACGGAGCGGCTAGGCCCGTGAGCCATGGCCACTGAGCCTGCGTGTCCGGAACCTGTGCTCCGCAACAGGAGAAGCCACAACAGTGAGAGGCCCGCGTACCGCAAATAAAGAAAGAAAGAAAGAATAATGCTGCTATGAACATCTGTGTATAAGATTTTGTGTGGACACGTTTTCATTTCTCTTGTGTATACATAAGAGTGGAATTGCAGAATCATATGGTAACTCATGTTTAACTTTTTAAGGAACTGCCAAACTGTTTTTCCAAAGTGGCTGCACAATTTTACATTCTCAATATCTGTGTATGAGGGTTCCAATTTCTCCACATCCTCACCAACACTTGTCTTTTTCGATTATGGTCATCCTACCATTATAACATGGTATATCATTGTGGTTTTGCTTGGCATTGCCCTAATAGTTAATGATGTTAAGCATCTTTTCATGTACTTATTGGCCATTTGTACATCTTCTTTGGAGAAATGCCTATTCAGATCCTTTGCACATTTTTAATTGGGTTACTTGCCTTTTTATTATTGAGTTGTAAGAGTTCTTTATGTATTCTAAATACAAGTTCTTTATCAGATACATGATTTGAAAATATTTTCTCCCATTCTGTAGGCTGTCTTTTCACTTTCTTGATAGTATCCACAAAAGTTTTTAATTTTTATGAAGTTCAATTTATCTATTTTTTATTTTGTTGCTTATAATAATCCCACTTTACATATGAAAAAAACTGAGGCAGGTTTTTAGCAACTTGCCCGAGAACACATAATAGCAACTGACAGAGCCAAGATTCAATCCCAGGTCTACAGACTTCAAAGCTTCCTTTGAGGGCCTGAGAAGTCACCCTGAGCAGGGACTGTGTCTTCTGTGGTCCTGCCTGAACTGGGGCAGGTCCCCAAGCCCTGGGAGAATGCTTACTCCTACCCCTGCCCATGGGAGTCAGGAAAGGCCCCAGTATCAGGCCCTGGCAATGAAATGTGCCCCAGATGTGGATACCTGAACTACCCCTCTGCAAGTCTCACAAGGCATAGAAGAGAAACTCTCCCACTTGGAAAGTTTCCATACAGTGTGGCCTGTGGCAGGTGGATGGACAAAAGGAACCTCTCAATCTAGGACCCACCAACACACCAGAGACCAGGAGTTCACCCACCAATATTCAGAGATTCTTACAAAATCTTTCATGCTCTACTTTAATGTTTCCCATACGTCACCTCATTTTTCTCTATAAATATTCATTCCTTCAACAAATGTACATCAGGCACCTATTCAATGCAAAGCACTGAGCCAAGAAACTGGGAGATAAAGTGTTTTTCTCTTTGGATCACCCTGGGAAAATGGAGGAACTACTGACCCTGGTCTAGAAGTGAAGAAGTGGAAGTATCGGAACTTTTCATAACTTGACCAAGGTGACAAAACCAGACAGTGGTGACCCAATAAAGCCCAGATCCCGGGGCCCTACATCCAGGCTCTGTCTACACCACAATGAACATCATCAGTCAGTGGGGTCAAATTCAAGGTTATCTCTGCCTTCGTTTCCCATCTAAGAATGGGACTCACCCATTAGAAAAATATCACTCAAACCCAAGAACACAAAGCCGGCTGTAAGTGGGTCTCACAGCAACCATTCCTTCTGCCCCTTCTGCAGAAACAACATGGTAGCTCCACTACTTCAGAAAGGATCTACTATGGTGCTGACTTGGCAATCTGGCTTCCCAGCTTCCATCTTTTGATGATTATTATTTTACGACTAATTTTCCAGTCAAATCCTTTATTTGTGCAAAAGCCCATCCAGCCTTGGGCACTTTCTTCTTGTCTTTGAATTTTATCTCTCTTTTTAATTAAAAAAAAAAAAACCCACACACATAAGGCAGCAGCACAAACTAGGTCACCATCAAAGACTTCCCTTCACAAAGAGTAGTCCTACAGAGATTAACCCTAGCACTGCCACTGATGCAGGGGGAGACTTTGCTCAGGTTACTTCACCTCCCTAGGCTCAGTATTTTTCTCTCAAATAAGTGGTTTAGGCTCCGCTCACCTGAAAGCCCCTTCCAGCTCTTAAAATTCTTGCGTCCTCATTTAGGCCTGAGTCACAAAAACTAACTATATATTCCTAGGATGGGATGGTAGCCAAGTTGCACAATGACCTCAAATGCAAACCAAGGGTGCACTCCACCTGTTCTTAAGGATGACAGGCACATTTATTGAGCCCCTGTTGTGTGTCAGAAACCTCATGTTTAATCTTCCATCACCACTGTGAAGGAGCAGTCAGAGGAATTCATTTTAAATATAAGCCAGATCATTATCATTTCTCTGTGCAAAACTCTCCAAGGGCTTCCTTCTCATGTAGAGTCAAAGCCAAAATCCTGACAATGACCTACAAGGTCCTTCATGACCCACCATCTCTCCATCCCCTCTGCCCCCACTCTCCCCAGGTCACTCCGTTCCAGCCACACCGGTCTCCTCGCTGTTCCATGGACGTACCAAGCACGCTCACCTCTCGGCCTTTGCTCTTGTTCCCTCTGCCTGGGATTCTCTTCCTCTAGACCAGAAGTCCTCAACCAGGGGACAATTCCACTTCCCAGGGGACAATATCTGGAGACATTTTTGGCTGTTACAACAGGAGAGAGGGAACTACTGGCATCTAGTGGGTAGAGGCCAGGGATGCTGCTAAACATCAAACAATGCACAGGACAGAACCCCGCAACAAAGAATTATCCCATCCAAAATGTCAGCAGTGCCGACGTTGAGAAACCTTGACCTAGATGGTGTCATGGCACCCTCCCTCATTTCCTTCAGGTTGCTGCTCTGCCTTCCATATATAAAATAGAGAACTACCCAACTCAGCAGTCTGTCTCCTTTCTGTCTTAGGTTTCTCCCCGGAACTTAGCACCCTCTAACTCTAGTCATCTCTCTTTCCACCTAGAATGTAAGCTCCCTGAGGGTGGGGACTTTGTCTGTCTTGTTTGCTGCCATGTTTCCCAGCACCTGAAAGAGGTACTGAACAAATAAATCAATTGTCTCCCTTTCACAATTGTGGAAACTGAGGCTCAGTCAAGCTAAGCAGCTTACTCAAAATCCCTGTGATGGATGCTATCCCTCCAGGGCTGAGGCCCTCACTACCCCAGCTGCCAGCACTGTTAACTACTGAGGTTCACAGCTGAGTCCTGCTTCAGGCATTTGCCCTCAGCTGAAAGCTGCCTTGTCAAAGCTGCCACCCCTTCCCTGGGAGCCCACATGCAATGACTGGACAATGGGGGTACAAAGGTCTGGCTCCTTTGTCTCAATCTTGGACAACTCTCAAGGACCACTCCAGCCCCAGGACTCCCCATGGCATCAGCTGAGGCCTCTGTTGCAACCGCACCACGACGCGACTTCTCCCTCTGCCCCATCCTGCTTCTCTCGCCCCTGTATAGGTATTCTTCTCGAGCACACACCCCTATAAACCTCCCACACACAAATTTAGGTCACTGAATATGTTACTAGGGGAATCTGACCTTTGATGGTCACACAGCTCAAAGGTGGCAGAACTTGAATGCTAACTCAGACTTGATCAACCTGAACATCCCTATTCTTTCTGCTCTTCCATACTGCCTCAGCCTTGACTTTGATCAGCCACAGGTAGGCTAGGGGCTGGGGATACCCAGGTGAACATGACAGAGTCCCTGTCTCTGAGACACTGCAATCCTCAAAGAGAAACAGCTCCCCCATCCAATTCACTGGTGGGAACAGAGTGCCAAGGGCAGAATGGACCAAGCACTGGAGGATCCCATGGGCAGCCGCACTAGGACATACTGTCTTAGAATCTAGACCACAAAAAGACCTCCTGCCAAATGTCAACAGAACAGGTCCCCTCCCCCAGACTCGGGACACAGACCCTGCAACTTCCAGAGAGGATCCCAGCCAGCAGGACCTACAGCAGCCCCTGCCTGTTTCCTTGAGTTCCTTGGGGTAATCTTGGACAAAAGAACTCCGAGGTGTGGTTTTGATAGAAAAGGACACAGAATTCCCCACCCTGGCTGGGGTCTCTTCAGGCTTAGCCTGGTTCTCAATACGTGAAGACCCGATATCCCCCTAAATTCGCCTCCTCTGGCCTCTCCTGGGGCTTGTCTCTGGTCTGATGGCCACCTTTACCTTTACTGAAGTTTCTTTTCCTTCTTTCCTATGCCTCCCCCAGTTCCTGAGAGTCTCAAGAAGTTCTCCAAACATACTCACCCTTTCCTACATAATTCCATTGCCCAGTCCCACCTCCCAGTCCTTCCTTCTGCCACTATTCCTGGCCATTCAGATGCTCAACAAATGTCATGAAAGGAAAAAGGAAGAAAGGAGGGAAGGGAAGAGCAAGGAGAGTAGGGAGAAAAAGATCAAATGACCAACTCATGATAGGGATGTCCTATATTCATCTGATTTAACTTCTAGGGCCTCCAAAACATCATTTAGGAATTTCTCCATCGCTCCTATCCTCCAAGGCAGGTCCCTTGCCTCCATCTTACAGCTGGAAACACTGAGGCTCAAGAATAGAGAAGAAAGCTTTCCTGACTACATTTAGAGGCAGCTGCAAGAGATTCCAATCTTGGGCATCCTAACTGCCTGGCTGTTCTGAGACCCTGGGAGTGAAATACTAATGGGAAGATTCCGCCCACACAGTGATCAGAGAGCAGGCGAACAGATGCTGACAGACAGATCAGCGGTGCATCAGCAGGAACCACTCCAGCATTCTTTATCATCCCACCCCTACGCTTCGGGTAAGGGCCACCAGGTCCCGGGAGCTGTGCAGTTTCCAAGGGGCTACAGCCCTGGTGCCCTCAGGCTGTGCCATTCTACACTCATCCTCCACCACCCAGCTGAAGCACAGAGGCCAAGTGCCAGCTCTGCCTCTTACCTAAGGAACCTTGGCCAAGGCCCTTTCCTGCTCTGGCCTCAGTCTCCCTGCTTGTAAAATGTGAAAGCTGGACCTGATGAAGTTTGGAGATGATGGAAGAAACCTAGACTCTAGAGGCACCAGCCTTGAGATTGACTCCTGACTCTGCCACTTGCCAATGGAGTAAACTTCAGCGAGTTATGACCTCAGTTTTCTTACCTGGAATGAAAGGCCATCAACACCTACCTCATGGAGTTGTTACAAGAACTGAACGTGACAATGGATATGAAATACCTGGCACAGAACATGTGTTGGATAAATATAATACAACCTTCCTTCCCTTTCCCGCCAGCCCTGCTTCTCTTAGGCTTAAGGCCTTATTCTTTTTTAGATTTTAAGCCCTGAAAGCTGGACATGGATACATTCCCCTTAGCAAAATGTCTCTAGCATAAAGACATACTCGAGAAAGTGGTTTGCTGCCCCTGCCCCTGTCCCTGCCCCAGGGAGAAGGCACAGCACAGACAGTGGCCATGATGGCCATGACAACAACGACAGCCAAGAACGCCACAGCGGGCTTTGCCCTCCCTCCCTCCATCCTGGGTGCCTGCCATCTTCATGCATTCCGTTCAAGCTGAAAGTTGGCACTCAGGCACCACAAGCCAGATGTTTGAGTTTTGTTAAGAGCGGCTTAAATAAAGCCTTTAAAACAATAATTCTCAGCCATCAGAGGGACATTCTCTTTCTGGCTTCACCTCTCTAACACACAAGATTTTTTTAAGATGAAAAGGGAGAGAAAAACAACCCCTCTACAAAGAAGGAACATTTTTTAAAACACATGGGGGGCTTCCCTGGTGGCTCAGGGGTTGAGAATCTGCCTGCCAATGCAGGGAACACGGGCTCGAGCCCTGGTCTGGGAAGATCCCACATGCCGCAGAGCAACGAGGCCCGTGAGCCACAACTACTGAGCCTGCACGTCTGGAGCCTGTGCTCCGCAACAAGAGAGGCCGCGATAGTGAGTGGCCCCTGCTCGCCGCAACTAGAGAAAGCCCACACACAGACACGAAGACCTAACACAGCCAAAAACAAATAAATAAATAAAAATTTAAAAAAACATGGATTTTGCCATGATGCTCTGGCCTTTCTGATATCGCCAACAAAAGAGAAAAGGAACTTAGGGAAAGAGCCAATTTTCTCCAGCCCTTGGCACACACCTGCAGCTCCAGAAGGTGTCTGGAGGAGCCTGGACAGGTGGTGGCCATCTGACAAACTCCCTAAGGCAGAGTTTAAAGAGATACATACTTGGATGACATTGGTGAGTTGGAGAGTCTGTCTCCTTCTCCCTCCTGACCCCTCTTGTCCTCCCAGTGGAGACTGCCAAAAGGGTGCTTCTGAGAAGGACAAAACCTGCCCCTCCACCTCCCTGCATGATGGCACCTGGAAGGGAGACCTGAGGTTGGATGCCCTTTGCAGTCTAGAAGTGATCCTTCCCAAGAGAGGTGATATTGAAGGGAACACGCACGTGATGCAAAGCCACCCAGAAGTCTGTCATGAACACAGCTGCACATTTCCAAAAGCCAGTGACAACACATAAATACTTACTACTGTGAGTTAAATACCAGATTCCTAGAAACTACTAGGCCTGGCACAGCTTTAAGAACAGACCCTGTCTAGTAAGAGCCGTAAGAGGAACCTCGTGCTCAAAAGGAGAACAAAACTTCCAGTGATGGTCAAGTGGCTCCTGTCAGACCTGTCCTCCCACACATAACAACTATAAACTCAGAGGACTTCCCTGGTGCTGCAGCTGAGAGTTTGCATGCCACGACTAAGGAGCCCACCTGCTGCAACTAAGACCCAGTGCATCCAAGTAAATAAATACTTTTTTTAAAAAACCTATAAACTCTGGATAAAATATTTTAAAACTACCTAAAGACACTGGTAAAACAAAAAGCAGGCAGAAATCAGAGAGTAATTGACACTTCGAAGAAGGACAATGGGTGTATTTCATGTTTTTAAAGGATTCCTCCTGAGGGAAGACCACAGTCAGTGTCCTACAGGATAGTTCAATTTTTAGGAAACCTGCAGCCTTAGTGGCTTGAAGAATCAGAGAGAAAGTGTGGATGAACACAGCAGCTGAAAGTGATGGCAGAAATTCCAGAAAGGAGAGAGCCACAGAGATTAAGCTCTAACATCTATATATAAACTCTACCCAAATCTCTGGCTGATCCTTCAACATATATGCACAGGGAAGACTCCAAAAAGCCCAGCTAAGATTACCAGAACTGAAGTGAGATTTCAGCTGCTGCCCACCAGAGAGGAGATAAAAGTTTGAAGTGTGAGTTCAGCCAAATTAAAAACAAAAAATCAGCACTCTTTAGAGGAATATAGTAGAATCCAAAGTCTCTCCAATATATCATTCACAATGTCTAGGATATAATCCAAAAGTACTAGACATATGAAGAAACAGGAAAATATCACCATAATCAAAGAGAAATCAGTACAGACCAATGGTGAGATGACATTGTGGCTTTAATGGACATAAAAGTGACCCTGGAATAAGAAGTCACTTTCCAGGGGAAGCTCTGACTCTGAGATCAGATAGACCTGGACTTGTGTCCCAGCTCCACCACTCCCAGCTCTGTGACCTTGGACAGCTCCTCTACTTCTCTGAGCTTCAGCTTCCTCATCTACCAAAAGACAATAACACTGCCTTCCTCCCATGATTATTACGGAACCAAATAGAAAAATGAATATGAAAGCACCTGGAACGGCATTTGGTACACAGTATGAGCTCAATAACTATTTGTTGACCCTAAATAATGATTCCCAAGTCAACGGTGCATCTTCACCCTTACCTCAGGAGCCTTTAAGCCCCTTGACATTCCACGTCCTTTGGTTCTTAAAATGGGAATGTTCCACATTGTATAACCTGAGTTCTGGGGAAATTTTTCTAATACATTCTAAGGGACAGTCCCACCCATCTAAGTCAGAAGAATGCACACATCTAGTCATATCTTCAGTAGGGCCTTGGAAGAGATTAAGAGAAAGCAGTAAGGCCCCCTACCTAGAAATCATTTTATTAAGTGGTTGTTTGAACAAAACCCTGCCTCCTCCAAGCTCTGGACCCTAAATCCCACCCTCAACTAGGAATGTGTTGATCAGGAACTGAGATACCAAGATAGTTATAGGATTAGATGTTGTTCAAGTTGGAAGAGACTGAGAGTTGACTTGGTCTAATCTCTTCATTTCAGACATGGGGAATCTAAAGCCCAAGAAGGAGAGGTGATTGAGGTTGATTCCCATGGGAAATTAATAAAAGAATCTACCACCTCAATACAACACCTTAGAGGATTATAAACACATATTCATTCATAATTTTATTTCAGTCATATCACAGTTTATGAGCTGTATGAGTAAGTATATGAGAGGGGTTGATGGAAGGGAAAGCCATTCCCATTTTTCAGATGAGGCAATTGAGCCCTAACGGGTAATGTGAACTTTTTCCATGACACCCAGACAAGCCGTGTCTACTTGGGGCTCATCCCTACTCTCTCCATCCCTGATCCTCAGACATAAGCCATTTTTATTAGACCTTGTACCTGTGAATGCAATGCTTGGAGTCCATCCCAAGTGGAGGAAACTGGATAGAAGGTGGAACTATCCAGGAGGAAACATGCTGGGGAGGTGACAGGGACAAGACATTACTTGTCAGCCATGGGAGCAAAACCAGTCAGATTCCCACCCCACTCCACCTCTACTGGGACCCATAAAATTTCAGGGGCTTTGACCTTGGGGTGGCCTTTGGGATGACCCTCTGGGCTGCTAGGATTGGATTTATGTGAAGTATCTCACCACCTTCAGACTGTGGGCCCCACCTGGAAGACTGGAAAAACCTCAAAAAGAAGCCTCTTGGACAAGTGAGGGTCTCTCTCTCTCTCTCTCTCTCCCTCTCTCCCCCCCTTGAAGGCCAGCTAAGCCTCTCCATTCTGGCCGTGTACCCCCCAAGGCTGGAGAATGTGCCCCCTCTCTGCCTTCACCTCTCTTCTCTTGGGTACCCAGCCAAGGCCAGGCCACAGGGAGACCAAATTAGGATTTGTGGCCTGGACCCTCCCTCTGATGCCTGAGGAGACCCTGCCCCCTCACTGGACAACACTTGTCCATTTGTCCAGGGCACAGACAACTTCCCACAAAGCTAGTGGTCTGGGTGCTAAGGCCCAGGCTCCCTATGCTCTCTCCAGCCCCACTAGCACATCTGCCTCCCCCAACTGTGCCCCCAACCCTTCAGAGCAGTCCTCCAGCCTTCCCCACCCACCACCATGCTGCTATTCTGAGCTGCTCATAAATTGCCAAGTTTGACTCATTTTTCTTCATAAATCCAGAGCTTCCAGCCTCCTGTTTGACTTGTGTTCCTGAATTATCTATGAAATTCTCAATGGCTCATTCAATAGCCAAGCAGAGGTCCCCCTCAGCCTCTACAAAAAGCCACCAGAGGCTGAGACGAGTGATGCTGGGGGATCCAAAGACAGGGGGTGTCCAGGCTCTGGAGAGGGGGCAAACTTCAGAGACATGGCAGGAAACTTAAGGAGTGAGGGGAAGCAACTGGCCAGGTCTGGAGAAGCGATTCTGCCACCACCAAAGGAAGTGGAATCAGAGAGGGAAACAGACTTAGCTGAGGTCACACAGCCTGTTCTTGGAATAATGATAAGCCCTTTGACATTTCTTTGAATCCAGGATCATCAATCCAGAGAACATTAAGACCAGAAGGAAACTAGAGATTCACCTGATTTTTCTTTTAGAATTTGTGTGTGTGTGTTAAAATATACATAACATACATTTGCATTACTGTACAACTATCACCACCATCTATCTCCAAAGCTTCACCCGATTTTACAGACTGAAAACACAAGAGCAGAAAGACCAGAGGACTAGCTCAGGGCTACACAGCACGTCTGTAGCAGAGGCCGGGTTAGCATTTGTGCAACAAAGTGTCGCCCAGAGGCAGACACACCTGTGGGGACAGAGGCTGAGTACGTGCTGCAGAAGAGAAAGGGCTCCTCCACAACTCTTCCCCACCCCTCAGGACCCTCACCTGACAGGCAGCCCCTCCTCCTGTGCACCTGCTCATCCCCTTCCTCCATGAACTTGAGAAATGGCCCCAGCTGCATCTGAGCCAGCAAACACGGCCGGGGTCTCAGCCCCCGGTGGGATTATGGAAGCCATCCATCCCTAGGTGAGAGCTTAAACACATCTACATAATCAGCTCCCCTCGACCCTGCTGCTCCCACCATTTCTCATGAAACCTCACTGAGGCTCTGATTCTTTTTTTTTTCTTTAATCAAAAACATGAACCGACACCACCCCTCCTCCCCCAAGTCAGGGGAAGGGTGGTGCTATTTAGACCCAGGACTTTGGTATGACACAGGCTAGATTAGACCCTGGGAGGGGGACAGTGATTAAACACATCTCCCCAACACACACACACACACACACACACACACACGTGTGAGAATTTAATTACCATGAGAAATTGCTTCCTGACAATAAATGCCACCCCACTCTCTCTCTTCTCCAGCCAGATGGCTTTTGCTGGAATATTTGTCCCCATAATGAGTCCTCAGCTTCTCCCTGAATAATTCATACACAGGTAGGGCTGGATATTGTAGGGAGGTTTGGGATGAAGTGGAGGAGTCAGGGAAAGCTCCCAGGGCTGGCCGAGGTAGGGACTCAGGCCAGTCTACCAGGGGTGGGAAGGGAGAACATCTCTCTGAAAAGAGGACATTTAAGCTGACAGCTGAAAGTTTTAAAAACCCAGTCATGAGAAGAGGGGGGAGGGGAGGGCATTCCCAGCAGAGGGAAAAGCATATGCTAAGGTCCCAAACCTGGGCCACAGGTCTCAGGCCACCTGTACCCTCTTGTCCAAATCTGTCTCTTCTTGGAAGGATTTCCCTCTGCCCTGCTCACCACTGCCTCCTATCCACGAACAGGTAAACAGTGCTTCATAGCTAGCAAGGAGTTACCCCACAATCACCTGTGAGATGGATCACGAAACGTTCCTTTAGAGATGAGGAAGGTGCAGGTTAGAGGGTCAGAGGACCCTCCTGCCAGAGGACCCTGCATTCCCACTGCCCACCGGGCTCTTTGTGGGAAGTCAGGGTCCCTGAGAGACACTCTCCTGCAGAACAGCCCAGCAAGAAAGGTACAGGCTCTGGAATCACACTCCCTGACTTCACATCCTAGCTCCTTCCCTTACCAGCTGTACCTCCGGGGCAGTTCACTCCACCTGTCCCAGCCTCCCTTTCCTCACCGGTAAAATGAGGTTAGTATTCTTCCCCACTGGATAAAGTTGCTCTGTTGAGTAAACACATGGCATGGTGCCCAGCACATAGCAAGCACTCAAAAATAACATAAATAAGATTAGTACTATTCAGGTTCAAGCACAAGACAAGATTAGGTTTTTAATTTGTCTTAAAAATGAAATACACACCCTGCAATCCACACATTCACAGTTTTTATATAAACCAAACACTGTCTCCATCCTATTCCCCTTCCTCCCCACCCTTGTGAATGGCTGAAACTATTGGCCACTGCCCCATGGGAAGAAAGCCCCAGGTTGCTGTGATGACCCATTAAGATGACATACAGAGTGGCTCTGCACACTGGATGGGGCCACACAAATGGTCTTTGTTGATGAACATGCTCTTAAAGCACCAACCTCATTATCTGATGCTCCTGGGTCCTACTGGTCCCTCTACCTCTCTTTTTCAGTTGTAAGCAAGCAGCCATATAGCTGCAACCAAAGTCAGGGACAGACTTTCGTGTTGTAATCAAATGAAACTTGCAGCAAAGCTAATCAGCCACACGCAGGAGCTATGGGTTATGATTATTCTGCTACTTGGAGATAAAAGCTCATTGGTAAGCAACAGCTCAGAGAGGAAGTGCTTCTGTTTCTCTCCTTTGTCAGTTCTTCTGAATCTCTGAATGAGGGTGGCATTAGATTGAATCCATATCACGGACACATATGCTGACATTCATGCTCAAGAAATTCCAGACCCTGGATCCATCATCATCCAGGGCTCCCTGGGGCCCCACCCCACCCAGCACACAGGTTGAGTCTCCTTGGGTCTGCAAGTGGGTCTCTTTCATCCCTCCCTTCATAAGGGTGTCTAGAATGTCAGCTCACCCATCAGTCTCAGGGAAGGTGGTACAAAGGACATCGATTCTGAATTAGAATGTCTTGGATTCAAATCTTGGCTCAGGCTCTTTCCTCTGCCGTTGCGTACGCCGAGCCCTCCTCGTTGGTCGCTGTGTCCTTGGCTGGTGTGAAAATGGCCACAAACTTTCTAGTGCACGAGAAGATCTGGTTTGACAAGTTCAAATATGATGATGCAGAAAGGAAATTCTATGAGCAGATGAACGGGTCAATGGCTGGCTCCTCACACCAGGAGAATGGCGCCAGCGTGATCCTCCGTGACGTCACAAGAGCCAGAGAAAACATCCATAAGTCCCTGGCTGGAAGCTCAGGCCCTGCGGCCTCCAGTGGGCCCGGTGGAGACCACAGTGAGCTTGTCATCCAGATCGCCAGCCTGGAAGTGGAGAACCAGAGCCTGCGAGGGGTGGTGCAGGATCTGCAGCAGGCTGTCTCCAAGCTGGAGGCCTGGCTGAGTGCACTAGAGAAAAGCTCGCCCACCCACCCGGCCACAGCTCCGCAGACCCAGCACGTGTCTCCCGTGCGCCAAGTGGAGCGCCCCACCCGGAAGGCGGTCACTGTCACAGAGGACGATGACGATGACATTGACCTGCTCGGCAGCGATGAGGAGGAGGACCAGGAGGCTGCCTGGCTGCGGGAGGAAAGGCTGCAGCAGTACTCTGAGAAGAAGGTCAAGAAGCCTGCCCTGGTGGCCAAGTCCTCCATTCTCCTGGACATCAAGCCTTGGGATGACGAGACGGACATGGCCCAGCTGGAGGCCTGCATGTGCTCCATCCAGCTGGATGGGCTGACCTGGGGTGGGGGGCCTCCAAGCTGGGGCCCGTGGGCTACGGCACCCACAAGCTGCAGATCCAGTGTGTGATGGAGGACGACAAGGTGGGCACGGACCTGCTGGAAGAGGAGATCACCAAGTTCGAGGAGCATGTGCAGAGCGTTGACACTGCTGCTTTCAACAAGATCTGAGCCCTGGCATTGGCCTGAGCGTGTGAAGCCTTGCAGCCAATAAAGACTGAGATTCCAAAAAAACAAGAAAACAAATCTTGGCTCAGCCACTCACTAGCTACATGACCTAGAATGAGTCACTTATCTTCTTAAGACCTTAGTTTCCCCATCTGTACATGAGGTCAGTGTAAGGATAAATGAACTAGCATATGCTTTAGCAGAGTGGTACATCGTTGGACTTTGGTATCAGATGCTTGGATTCATATCTCAGCTTGGCTACTTGCAGGTTGTGTGACCTTGGGCAAGTCATTTGACCTCTGTGAGCTTCAGTCTCCTTGTCTGTTACACCAGGCTAGAAACAGTATCTACCGCCTAGGGTTGTTATGGGTGAGATAGGGATGTTACATTAAAAAGTGCTAAAAGGAGTGCCTGACACGCGTGGCACATGCATCAAATGTTTGCTGTAGTGGTTGTTAGCACGACTACTGGTCCGGTGCTTGGCTCATCTTAGCACTCCTCTCAAACATGCAGGCTCCCTGCTCCCATCTGAAGGGACAGCCTGGGAGTCCCGGGGAACAGTAGCCCTGGAGGCCACAGACACACCCGCACGGCAGGAGGCAGTAACACTGATACTGGGTTTCCTCTGGGGTAAGGTGGGGCAGGGAACTCTGGACAGGGAAAAGTCAGGGAGGAAATCAGACAGGTGGGAAGGGCAGGGATCAGGCAGGGCTGGCTCCAGATGTCAGGGCCGGGACTTGACAGAGCTGCTGGACCCAAACATGTGGGCCTTCACCCTTGGCAACTCTGAGACCAAGATGCCCAGCAGCCCTGACTTTGAAATGTGCTCCATTCAACTGTGAATGAATAATTTACAGTCTTTGATCTTATATTGCTGAGGAGAAGGCGAGAGAGAAGACCATGAGGGCATTGGGAACCAGGAGATGGGAAAGGAGGAGAGGAAATAACCCCTTGTGTCCTATCTGGACTGTCAAGTCTCCTCAGAGACAATTCCCATAGTCTGGATGCTGGCAGGCCCGCTGATCCTTCCTCACTGGGCGACCAGACAGCAAGAGCCACATGAACAGGTTTGGGCCAGTGCATCAGTAAGCTTAGCAGGAAAGAGAAAGGAAAAGTGAATAACCCCGTGAGCAGTGAACGTGTGATGCTTTAGCAGTGCAGCCAAATGACTTCCATTTCCCCTGCTTAGATTCCATCTATCTCTCCAGTTGGCAAACCACCCTTCCTTCATCAGAAAACACTGAGAGAGCCCTTTCTTCACCAGCCTGTGGGTGTGAATGGCACTAACAACACCCAAATATCGCTAGCTCCAAGCTCCTAGCAATATCAGACTGGAATATCTGCCAACTGGGGGATTCAATCCTTTGCAAACTCTCTCCCGGCATCTGAGAGCCCCAGGAAGTAGCTCACCCATGAATAGATCTGCGTTTTCACTCTCTTGACTGCTCCGCAAATTTGCTATGACAAAACCCTCCACTAAATGAGGTGGGGTTTTTTTCTTTTTTAATTTTATTATTACTTTACCCAAGTATTTTGGAGCACCTACTTTGAAGCAGGCACTGTGCTAAGTACTCAGCATTCTCCTGCAGGGTGGGAAGAACTTTCGCTCAATCAGCGTTAGGTTCAGATGCAGGCAGGAGGGGTTCCACAGCAGTGTTGCTTTGTTCCCAAAGGGTTAGGGACTAAATGAAATGACCCTTTCAGTCAACACACACAAACTTTTTTTCCCTCCGGGGACACTCAGGCTACCAATGTCACTGGGTTCCAAGAGTTTTTTCTTTTTTTAAACATGTACATTTTTTTCCTTTGGCCACACTCCGTGGCTTGTGGGATCTTAATTCCCCGACCAGGGATTGAACCCGGGCCCTTGGTAGTGAAAGCAAGGAGTCCTAACCACTGGACCACCAGGGAATTCCCCCAAGGGGTTTGGTGACCAGCCACACATCTGTTCTCAGAACCCCTACCCCTCCAGCCCTCAGGCATGCTACAGCAGCCAGACCTCAAGACCAGACCTCTTCAGCCCTTTGTGATGAATTCTCTCTCAGGGACCCTTCTGTCCCCCAGCATCCTGGCTTCTACTGCCCCTTCCACTGGTCCAACAGACACAACTCTGAATATATAACCCCAATTGTGGACAGAGTTAAAGGTCTGGGTCTCCCCGACCCAACAAAGTCTTATTCTTCCATGCATCAATGGATGCAAACAGATGCTTGCGGTAAGAAGGGTCATTACCACACACGCCAGCTAGATGAGAGCCTCAGCCAGCCTGGAGGCTGCTGTCTCCCGCCCCAGTCCTGGCTGGAAGCCCCCAAGGCCTCTCCCAGCACAGCCCCTCTTGAGAAAGGGAGGAGCTTCGAGCCACTGAAGCCGTAGGTGAACGGAAGTTCCACTTCTCTGACTTCACCTCTCCCCGCAGGGCTGGGCTTGCTCCTTTCTGAGCCTGACCATGTGGAAGCCCAGTGGGGAGGTGCCTGGGATGCAGGTGTCCCCAGCACGCCACCTTAATCTGGCCCTTCTGGATGGAACCCAAGGCGAGCAAGAAATGTGTTGGGAGAGTTCTGAAGGGGTGGGAGCAGGTTAAAACGAGCCACAGAGCAGTCCCCTACACACACAACCCAGACTTGATAACCTATCCAGGCCTTGGCATGACCTAGAGGTTCCAACTTTCACCAAGACCCTGGTTTCTGTGGTCTTCTGCCTCCCTCTTGAGGCCAAGTCCCATTCTAGACCCCTGTTTTGATATCTGCAACCATATCCTTGGGCTTGAGACTTTGCCTCAATAGCTAACTAACTGAATAACAAAAGCAGTAATAATGACTAATATTTATTAAGCACTATTTATTAACAGAGTCAAACACAGTTACTTATAATTCATTTAATCTTCACATAACATTGTGAGGTAAGTACTATTATTAACCCCATTTTATGGATTTATAAGCAGAGGCATGATGAGATCATCCCCAAAGGTTGATGGATGGCCTCATCTAGTAACCCACCCACCTGCTAACAGACCTCACCAAGGCCGACCCCTCACCTGACACTTCTCTGAGACATCATCTAGGCCAGTGTGTGTCAAAGCTGAAGACTGGACCTGCCAGGCCTGTGCTAGATTTCTCCTCTAGATCTTATTTCATCGTCAGAATGACTACAGATGGTGAGCATTACTGCCCCATTTTGTAGATACCAATAATGAGGCTTGGAGGCTTAAAGGACATGCTTTACCACCCAGCTAGTAAGTGGAAAAACTAGGAAGTGTATGGCAACCCTTCCTCATGCTTCTTGCCACCCAGCACCCCCACTACACAGATATCCAGCATCCACAGTTGGCAGGCAGGCACCCCACCCCTTCCACAGCTCCGGTTCTGGGAAGACAAGAGGCAAGCAGGGCCCAGGCAAACGCCACAGGCATGAGGATCTGGGGAAACTCTCTGGACGGCGGCACCCCTCTCCTCTTCCCTCCCCAGGGAATCTTGATGAGGAGAGACATGTGGAGATGGAGGCCTCTTGTAAAACTGATTAAGAAGCCCTCCAAGCTCGAAGAGCAGGTCCTTTACTCCTCTCAACACTGGGCTCCTGGGCCCCTCTGCCACGTGGGCTGAGTGTGTCTCTTCAGCGTCGTGCACCCTCATCCCAGGGCTGCTGCCCCTACCAGAAGTGAGGGGCCAGGTACACCCCCTTAACCCTCACCCTCTGACCCAGCACAGGAGAGAGAGAGCACAGACTGGTCTTGCTTTCCTCCTCTACCCTCACCCTCTTATTTTTGTTTTGTTTAAATAAGCATCCTTCTGCCAGGCAGAAGGGCCACCTCCCGAGCTCCCTGATCCTGTGGCCAGTCTTGTCAAACCTGGTCTCCCACTGCCTCTTTCGAGAGAAGGGGCCTTCTCTGAACAGCTTGCCCAGCTCTGTGTCCCCCAGCCTGAAATGTGTCCCTCTGCTGGAGTTGGAGCTGTTCTGAGTGTTCGTGGAAAAGTGGAGGAGCTGCCTAAACTCTCTACCTCCAGGCCTTTGTGAACGCTATTTTGTCTTCGGGAAAACTACCACCCACCCTGCCCCCAAATCTTTCTTGTGCTTTAATGCACAGTACAAATGAGGATGGTATCACCTGTCTGTGAAGCCACCCACAATCACCCCGAAGTTCATTTTCCCCCACTCAGTGCCCTCTGCAACGCACCCCTTTTACCATCCCCATCAACCTGTGACGTAACCATGGACCCAGGAACCTGAGTTCCTTGGCAGCAGGGCAGGGTCTTACTGGCACGCACAGTGCCAGCACCTAGTAGGAGCTCAGTAAAGGTTGGGTGGCAGAGCAGTTTGCCCTTTCCCTGGGGTGGGAGCCCTCAAGAAGTGTGGTCCTCAAGCCTTTGTAGATCTAGCACAGCAACAGGGACAAGGGCAGAATCCTCCTGATGCCAGGCAGTGCGTAGGCACTCAGAGCATCACATTCATAGACTATGAGTAAAGACAGCATTTAACTGGGCACTTACAAGGGTGCTGGGTGCTGCGCTAAGCACTTTACACCCATTATCCTATTTACTCCTCACAATAACTATGTCACATGGATACCGTTAGGCCCATTTTCAGATGGGGAAATGGAAGATCAGAGGGGTTAATTAAGCTGGCCAGGGAGACACAGCTGCTCAGTGGCAGAGTCGATACTCAAATCAGGTCTGACTCTGGAGTCGCCTGCTCCCCAGCCCCACTGCACAGTGTTCCCCTTGTTGTTTGGGTTTGAGGCTCCATGTGAGTTCATGACTAAAAGGACCAGAGGCTTGGCTGGGAGCAACAATGCCACCCCTGCCCCCTGAGCCGGGACTCAGACTGCCAGGGGACACCATCAAAGGTAAAACAACCTGGTCAATTGTAGAGTCAATTCTCCAGCTCTGGGAGATAAGCCTCACCTGTCAGATGAAAATCTTACCCCGGGCACCTAGCCACCTGCAAATGATAATTCAAGGGAAGCCCAGGCCTCAGAGGCAGCTGAAATCCCTAACCGGGCCCCACAGGTGCACCTCGCCCTGCCTTCCCTCGGCTCCAGCCACCTAAACCCCGGTCCCAATCCTGAACCAGGAGCCTTGAACCTGCCTGCCTGTTGCACCAAACCCGCAGGCATTGATGGCCCTGGGCAACCCAGAGGAAGAGGAGCCATCCTCACTGTCCCAGGACTTGAGGCCTGCGTGGCCGGGGGTCCCAGGCTGCAGGTGAGCTGGAGGGTACTCAGGGCCACACACACACTAAAAAGAGCTTAAGAGTCACTTCTAAAAGAAGGGGATGGTGTGGGATCATGAGAAAGTCACTTCATCTTCTGAGCCTCCGTGTGCTCACCTATAAAATGGGTGGGACTCCCGGCAGGCCTGTCTCAGAGGCTGCTGTGGGGAATTCAAGCAGCACATTTGGGGGAAAGCTTTGCAAGAACCTGAGGGTCATGCAGATGTATGGGACTGTAACAGTTAATAGTGAAAATGGTACACACCCTTAGAGAGGGCTGACTTGGGGCAGGCCCTATTCTAAGTGCCTTAGGCATATTAACTCATTTTATCCTCAGAGCAACCCTCTGAAGTGGGAACGATTATCCCATTTTACAGATGAGAAAAGTGAGACCCAGGGAAGTTAAATAAGTTACCCGAGGACCCCTAGCTAGTGTGTGCCTGTGCGGGTTTGTGAAGCAGGACAGTCGGGCACTAGACCCTGCTCTAACCATGAGGCCACACTGCCTCTCTAGAGCTGTGGTTTGAGGGGTAGAAAAAAGGAGGTCAGGGAGTCGGCCTCTCTGAACAAGATGGCCAGAGGGAGCTGCCCCTGGGGGAGCACCTGCTATGTGTCAAGCACTTTCCTCACCTCTCACTTAATTCAGCAGCCCGGGCGGCAGGGGATAGGAGTGGGGGGCCGGCATCCTCGGCCCCATCGGCGCACCAGGAGACTGAGGGCCAGAAAGCCCAAGGTCTCTTGGTTGGTAGGGACTTGAACAGTGTCTTGAACAGTGTCTTTTCATTTCCCTTCCCTGTTACTTCCAGCCCATACCAGCCTTGTCTTCCTGAGCCCAAAGTCTCTGCCACCCCCTGCATTTCTGGGTTCCAGGAACTGAACACCCTGGGGGATGGGCAGTGAGGTGACCAGAGGCTGGACACAGGCCACACCCTGCCTTACACGCCCTGCCACAGGGCCCCCATCTCTCCCTGCCCATGACCAGCTTGCCCGACTCCCACCTCCTCTCCCCATCGCCATATCCAAACTGCCTATCCAGGGCACCCATTAGGGTCCTGCAGAGTGGGGTCTAGCATGGCCACAGCCTGGCCCTGGAGAGCTTTGGAATGTAGGTGAGGACCTGCCCCCCTGAACCAGCCTGGCCCCCAGGATCCCCAGGTGCCCCACTCACATATCCAGCTGTACCCTGGCTACTCTCAGGCCATGATTTTCCCTCCTCTCCCGTCCACAGGAACAGGAAGAAGGAGCCCAGCTCTTCTGCCTCTTCCTCCAGGAGCCCTCACCTCACCCTTAGAGCAGCTAGGCTCCACAGGGCTCTGCAGAGGGTGCGTGGGGTAAGGCTGCCCCCCACAGGCAGCCAGGGAAGGAGGTTGCTTTGCTCAGAAAACCTGAAATCTCTTTGTAAGCAAGTGGGTAGGGCAGGGAGGTGTCAGAATCTCTCGGTGGGATTGTCTCTGGGATCTTGAAACTCACCCCTAAACCCTGAAGCTGGGAGGAATCCATTTAAAGGATATTAGGAGCAGGTTCAGAGCGGGGATGTGGGCAGAGGGGTTCCAAGTCCAGCATACAACCCCTGAGTCAGAGCCCGACCCCCAGCACAGGGTCAGAGGTCATGGGTCACCCCTTACCCCCATCCCTTTCACTGTCCGTACTGCTGACTCTAGGTCTTAAAAGCTCCCGTCCTACATGCACCATGCCACAACCCCTAATTGTCTGAGTGCTTCCTGGGATCTAACCAGAATCCCTCCTGCTACAACTGAAGCCCAGGTCCAAATGCTCTGGTCCTGATTGGTCAGGGTAGGGGAGATGAGTGAGTGGTCACAGCATCACACCCTCAGGGCTGCCTGGAGTGGAAAAGGGGGCATAGCAAGTTTTGGAAGGGAGCCAGTGGTGTGGGGGGAGCCCCAGGGGAAATCTTCAGACCAAGGGCAGCAAAGCAGAAAGCAGAGCATCTCCTTAAGACAAACGTCTCCACTGCCTTCAGCTCAAAGCTCTATTTGCATAAAGAAATTATCCTTACTGCTCTTTTGCCTAATTGGCAGGGAGCACCTGCCCACGCCAACAGGAACTACCGCTAAGCAGCCCATAAAAGCTGGTGTGAGCAGTGGCTAGCCTGTGCCCACCCCACTGGCCAGGACAGGGCCTTAACGCAGCTGCTTCTTCCTGGCATGGCCTGGTCCCAATCCCAGATCTGCCACTTCCTCTGAGTCACAGTTTCTTCATCTGTTAAGAAGGAGGAATAATTCTTGCCTTATTTGGTGTCTGAAAGGATTTCAATGTGGTATCGCTTCTGAAGGTTTCAATGCAAAGCCGGGGACATGCTCAGTGCTCCACTCACATTCAAGAGCAAGTTCTTCTAGGGATGGCCCGACTGGGTTCCAAACCATCTCTGCCAGCTAATCCAATGATTCTTGGGTAAATTACTTAACGCTCTCTGTGCCTCACACTCCTCATCTGTAAGAGCAGGGATTAACAATACCCACCACAAGGCTGCAATTACACTTAAATAAGGCAGCATGTGTAAGAGCCCCTGGCACATAGTAGGCCTGTGCTGAGTCAGGATTATTGGTTACCAGATGCCATCAACCAATCTTTCACCAGAGCAGGGAACCCTGCCTGACACTTCAGAGGGAATTCTGAAGCCAGATGAGGGGTTTCCTGATGGTCCCTCCAATTTTGAGTTTCCCTCATCCAAACAGTCACATTCATCATGTTTCAGGGCCCTGGATTCCAGGGTCAGAACCCCTGACGCCTCATCAGGGAAGAAGCAAGCTATGCCTGTGGACTGGTGATGGTTACCATTGGATCCCCCAGTGTCATGTGGACAAGTCAGCTCCCTGGCTGCATCTCAGACCGCTCGCACAGTGCTGGGCTCATCCCAAGCTCCAGCTCTGAGACCCCTTGCATCAACTGTACTCTACATCTGTCTGTTTCAGCCCAGGAACCACCAGGAGGACAGGAGGGGCGAGCTTCTGTCTGGCTCTGTTCAGGGGTCTGACCTAGGAATCCCACAGAGCTGGCCTGCTCTTGGACTAAGGGGATCCTTCAGAGCCCCCAGACCTACAGGAGTCAGGTCATGGCTGGGGACCTGACCACTTCCAAGGAGAGAGCCATGGGCACCAACTCGACAGGGCCACTCACAGGTTAGGACAATGAGTCATCAGTGACAAACTTGAGAGAAGACCTCAGGCCTGCTGAGTCCTGGGCCAGGGTACTGCCCCTGCACTGGCCTTTCTCCTGAGACTAGGAATGGCTTCACTGAGCTGGGGAGCCCTGTCGCTATGGAATGTCACTCAGTGCTGGAGTGCACACGGAGATCTGAATTCAAATCCTGGCTCTTCTACTTTCTGGTGGGAACAAACCCACTTAAGATCTCTGAGCCTCTGTTTTTTATCTATAAAATGAGGTCATAATTGCTTACTTCCCAGGATGGCTATGAGGATTCAGGGAGATGAGTTCGGTACAGGGATGTAGCAGGTGCCTAGTACATGATGAGAATACAATATGGGGAAGCAGTTGCCACGGCCACCCCTCTGTAAACTGCCTTCTTATTGTCTGTCACACATACACATGTGCATGTACACCCCAGATGCACAAATATGCCCACTCAAACATATATACACACAGCATATACTACAAATATTAATACTGGATAAAAGGGAAGAAAAGAAAAACCTCAAGTCAACTAACAGGGACTTTGTCCCATCCCTGCACACATTTGCTTTTAATGGCACTAGATAGGGAGAGACAGGGGAGAAGGAGAAGAGGAGGCAGGAGGACAGGACCTGAGAGGCGGCAGGGATTCACCCAGAAACTAACAGTAAAAGGGATTGGGGAGAGGCAGTCCTCCTTGCCTCTCCCCCAGCCCCTGCTGGTCACCTAGCAACAAGCATCTCTTCAGAATCCTTCCTAAATCGCTGAGAGTCTTCTGCTCAGCAATGCCCTCCACAACTTCCCCTCACTCTTCCTCCAGGTATGAACTGCCCTCACCTGTAAATCCACACCTCACATGTCCTCCAGGCCCACCTCCCAGGGCCAGGAGAACTGTAGGAAGGGACATCGATGGCAAGGTGCTAAGGGTGGGGCACAAATATCTGGGTGTTCCATGTGGCGGGGAGGGGAAACCAGTCTGAGATGGTCAGGATCAGGGCCCAGGAGGGGGCCCACAGCCCTACCCTGAGAAAGGAGAAAGGACAGAATCCAGAGCCACCTGATATCTCATTTCAGAAGGCACAGCTGTGAAAACCCAGAGCTATTTAATATCTGGGATCAATGTTTGGGGAAAGCCAGAGTGGAACAGGGAAAATAAGTGAGAGGAAGCATTTGAGCTTGTACTGTGTGCCGAGCATTTTACACACACACACACACACACACACACACACACACACACACACACACACACACACACACACACACACACACACACACACACACACGTGTGCGCAAAGTCTCAATCCAAAAACCCTGCAAGATTAGGACCTCGAACCTCACTTTACCAATAAAGCAGCAGAGGCCTCAAAGAGAGAGGTCCCTTGCCCTTGGTCAGAGAGCAGCAGATGTGCGGCAGCCCTGGGGTCAGAACTCACATCTGTCTGACCTCAAGGCACTGGAATTTCAGGGCTAGTGCCAGGAGTCTGTGAGATAGAACCTGATCAAAGACAGGGCTTCACAGAGTGCCCAGTATGCACAGGGCCACTGCCACATGAAAACACCTGCCTGAACCAGGACATAAGTCAGTCAGTGAGCCCTTTCCCTCCTCCCCTCTCCAGGGGCCATGCCCTCCACTTCCCAGTAGCCCTGGGCTCTGGGCTGCCATGGTGGGTCATCGGCCCCCTCCAAGGGTTTCCCCAAGTTCCAGGGTCTCTAACAGGCAATGGCCATCCACCCCCTGAGACCTCCAAGCCCTCCCAGCAGTCCTGAGCTGCCTCTAAGAGTCCAGGGCTCTTTATTACTGATCCAGCACCGTTCCGAGAGGTAGGCTCTGCACACAGCTGGCAGGATGGTTGGTGGCTTCATGGAGAGGTGGTGATAAAAACAGAAGTATTAGCTGAATGTCTGCCCCTCACCAAGGCAGCCAGCACCCTCAGGACGGGTACTGGGCATGGGGTGGGCTTGCAGCAGGGAGACTCCTGCCCAGGACCTGGGGTGTGGGGTGTGTGCCCACTCTCCCCCATCTGCAGCCCTTACAGCTCTCCCTGCATTCATCCTTCTGTCCACTGCTTTGCAGCCCCCTGAACATGCCACCCTCTCTCCCACCTTCATGCCATCCCTATCTCACCCTGTTATCCCCTTCCCCATCAGCTCCTCCTTTCTTCCTGTAATTCAGCGGCCCTCACTGTTGGCTGCACATTAGAATCACCAGGGGAGATTCTGATTCAGTAGGTCTGGATAGGGTCTGGGCATCAGCATTTTTTAAAAGCTTGCCAGGGGATTCTACTGTGCCAACCTGAGGAACTGCTACTTTTTATCAGACCTCAGCTCAGAAGTCAACTCTTCTGGGAAGCTTTCCCTAACCATCCCTCCACCCCCAGCCTGGGCTGGATGTCCCTCCTCTGAGCTCCCAGGTCCCCTGATACCTCCAACTATCAACAGCCTTATCACATAACATTATAATTGACTTTATTACAAGCCTGTCTTGCAAAGACTGCAATCAACTCCAGGGCCAGGACTAGGTCTTGTTCATTGTTATATCCCCAGCACAGGGCCTGCTATGAAGAAGAGGCTTCAGAAATGTATGATGGATGGATGAATGGATGGATGGATGGATGGATGGATGGATGGATGGATGGATGGATAGATGGATGGATGGATGAACAAACACAGGTGCTAATGCTCTGCTCACCAATGTCTATTCCCCTTCTTGTTCAGACAAGCCTCCCGGATTGCTAAGCTGCCTGAAGTCCCCTTTGCTTAATCATCGCATTCCAGCTGCCCATCCGTTGCCTACACAGGGTCACATGTCTGGGGTGCCCACCACACCAACCTAGGTAAACCTCTCAGATCATTCTGACTGCTCCACAAATCTCTCCTGCTCCAGGAAGCCCCCATGGTTAACCAGGTGGACCCCCAACAATTCTCCTTGATTTAGAATACCCTGGTTACTTTCCCACCACTTTACCCCACACCTGGTCTTGGAGGGTCCATGCTGGACTGACCTCACAGGTGACAGTCAGCAACAAGTCCAGGACTAGAGTCAAGAGACCTGAGTTCGTGCCACCAACTTCCTGCGTGAGCCTGGGCCATTTAACCTCTCTGGGTCTCAGGTTACCCATCTACACAATGAAGGAAATAATAGTACTCTCCTCATAGAGTTGCTGTGAGGATTAATGAGTTAACATATCTAAGGCCTTAGAGTAGGACCAGGCACAAAGTGCTATTATCAAGGTGTTTGTAACTATTCTTATCTACCAATTGAGAGAACATTAACCACTAGACTTGAGGCCTTTCCAGCCTGATGCATTATTTTACTATATCATCTGCCCAAGCCCCCACCTGTAGACAAGACCACCAACAAGGGCGGGCGACAGGCCTGGATTTATGCCAGTTGGCCCCTGGCTGAGGTCTGGTGATGCTTCTGTAAATGCAGTGGAGGTGTGCCCAGGCTGCCACCCAGCCACTACCAGACTAGAGGATGGCCCACACAATAGATCTCAGCCCCAGAGTCCAGACCCACCTCGCCAGGATCAGGGAAGAGCCTTTTTCAAAACATCATGGCCACCACAGCCCCTCGGTTGTTCTTCCTGCTCACTTTTCAGCCTCCATTTCCCACTCACTGAGGCCCAGTTAGATTCCCTCCGCACCTTCTGCCCTCCCCTTAAATAGACAGAGCATCAAAGCGTGAAAAACATTGAAATTACCAAACGCAATTTCTCTCCAGAGATGACAAATCTGCTGCAGTTTGTATTTCCAAACAGGAGCTGCAGCTCTTGAGCAGCTCCAAGGCAGGTTCCCTGCCCCCACTGACCAACTCCTCATAGGCACAGCGCCCCCTGTCCCTCCACCCCTGCAGAGGAGGAGCACCCTGCATCTTCACTCTAGGGATAAGGATGCTGCAGCGGGGAAGGGTCAGAGCAAGGTCAGAAGGCAGAGGAGGGAAGCAGGTGACAGGTCCTTCGAGGTTCACTCAGCCACACCTGTCCCGCCAAGGCCAGACAGAACACCCAACAATGAT
This sequence comes from Grampus griseus, assembly GCF_964374135.1. Classification (NCBI taxonomy): domain Eukaryota; kingdom Metazoa; phylum Chordata; class Mammalia; order Artiodactyla; family Delphinidae; genus Grampus; species Grampus griseus. The sequence continues at coordinate 57,925,270 of NC_139014.1, forward strand.
CCCTGAGATAAGTCTGCTTGTTAAAGCTCTGCCTCCAATAAACAATGACAGCAATAACAGAGCCCACCATGCACTAAGAGCTGGACCACCCACTTCACTTACAAAATCTCATTTACTCCCCCCCACCCCGAGAGTTGAGTGGTCTCCTTCCTTCCCATTTTACAGGCAAGGACTTTGTGGGCTGGCCCAAAGCCATGCAGTTAGTAGGATATGATGTTGGACCTCTCACCTCCCTGACTCCAAAGCTGGCATTCTTCCCAACCACCATCCCGTGACCTTGGACACCTCTTTCAACTTAGTTTTTCCCTTCTGCAAATTAGTTTGAACCACTGTTTCTTAAAATACTTTTTAAAATTATGTCCTTGTTTAAGCAACATCAAAATCTCATACCCTTTCTGTGATCTCTATTATGAAAAACATAGAGGGTTTTTTGGTTTGTTTTCCAAAACAAAATTCTGTTTTCCAAAGAAAAGATTCATTTTCGGGCTTCCCTGGTGGTGCAGTGGTTGAGAGTCCGCCTGCCGATGCAGGGTACACAGGTTTGTGCCCCGGTCCGGGAAGATCCCACATGCCGCGGAGCGGCTGGGCCCGTGAGCCATGGCCACTGAGCCTGCGCGTCCGGAGCCTGTGCTCCGCAGCAGGAGAGGCCACAGCAGTGAGAGGCCCACGTACCGCAAAAAAAAAAAAAAAGATTCATTTTCAAAGATCATAACCCTGAATTTGCTTTTTCATGTGTTAACTCCTCCCTGCTCCCAGGAGATTCCTATGTGCACCTGTGGGAAGACCGGGGTCTCCATGGCTCACCCACTGCACTGGGTTGGGGAGCTCTGGGCTCAGTCTCTTTGGTGCTACCATTGCTCACACCCGAAGAGAGGCAGTGGAGCCTTAGGGGTGCCCCTCTTCAGGGGGACTCCAGGCAAGTCACTTCACTCCAAACCTGTCTGTAACATGGGAAGAACAATACTAGTTCCTAGTGGTGTTGTGAGGATTAAATGAGTAAATTTCTGTAACACACCCAGAAGAGGGCCTGGCCCTCAGCACTCAGTTAAGTGTTAACTATGTTACATTCTAGGGATGTTTAATCAGAGTCATCACTTGCCTGCCCCCAGGAAAATTCTTGTAGCAAGTGCCTGTGCCTTCACTAGGCCCTGGGAGGTCATTTTGGGGACATGTTACATTACTGCAGACTCTCAATTGTCAGAATGACCCAGGATTATTGTGGATCCTATGATCTGTGAGAATCCAAACAAATCACAACCTCTGATTGGTTTGGGTCCAACTCAAACAAATTCAAACAAATCACAGCCTCTGATTTGTCTGGGTTTGATTTCAAATATGAAGGACCTCTGTTTTTTTGTATTTGAGGAACTAGCCATCTGGGAAATTTTTTAAGTTAGAGGGGTCACACACCAAAATAAATTCCAGATGGATCTCAGATCTCAGATTTAAACATAAACAATGAAACCATAAATGTACTAAAAAAAAGAAAAAAGAATCTTAAAGTGGGCAAAACACCTGTATAAGTAGGACACAAAACCCAGAAACCATAAAAGAAAAGATGAATAAATTCAACTACATAAAATTGCTTATTTTACGTGAAAAAAATTATAAACAAAATTAAAAGACAAATGATAAGGTCAAGGAAAATACACTTTAAAACATATTTCAGAAAAATGATTAATTTCTTAAAGAACTGGAAATGAATGAGAAAATACCAAAGACCTAGTTTAAAAAATGGGTAAAGAACATGATGAGACAATTCACAGAAAAAAACAAAAATAGCTCTCAGACATATGATAAGATCCTCAACTTCATTAACAAGAAAACACACAAAACCTGGAGCAGGATATCTATGGCTTTTCATTTGTCATTTTTTTAAAACTGTCAATTATACTTCAATAAAGCTGGAATTTTTTTTTAATTTTAAAGTTTGATAATAGTCTTTTGGAGAAACAGGAAGTCTCACTTTGCTGGTGTGAATTGACAAAATGTATATGGAAGGCAATTTGGCAAAATTTGACCCAGCACTTCCATTTCGAGGAATTCACCCTAAAGATTTCTTTCCACGTATGCAAAATGACTTATGTATAAGGGTATCATTATATAATAAATCCACACCAGTGGGGATAACTAACCAAATGTGGGACCTTGGGCAATGTTACTTAACCTCTCTGGGCCTTAGTTTCCTCATCGTAAAATGGGGATAATAACAGAAGTTGCCTCAGAGATTGTTGTCAAATATGTACATAAAGTCCCTCGAAGAATTGCCTGGGGTGTAGTAAGTGCTCAGCAAATATTACCGTTCATATCATTATTATAATGTCACCAGTGGAACCCAACGTACAGACTGGCTCTGATGGTAGGAGTGAGGAGTTTGGGAGCCACCCATCATCTTCCTTTAAGGAGGAATCTCAGGAAGGCAAAGTGAGATTGCAACTGTGACTGAGTAAGTAGAAATCCAGTTTTTGTATTATGGCCTTTGTATTACAGCAGCCTGGTCAGCAACATAAACAGGAAAAATGGTTTTCCTAGACGCAAACCTTGACAATGCCCATCCCTGCTCTTGTCCTGGAAGAAAGCATTTTGGCTAAGCAGACTGAACCATTCCTCCTTTCTTGGAAAACCTACCCCAGTGATGGGTGAAAGACTTGCTTACTTAAGGCCAACTAATAATAACAGTAACAGCTAACATTTTGTGGTGTGTTTTCTAAATGCCACACAGAGCTAAGCATTTAACATACAATAATTCATTATTCCTCATACCACTCTATCTGGTAGGTTTTTATTATTCTTCCCATTTTATAGAAAAGGAAACTGAGGCTGCAACTTGGAGATATTCACACAGCAGGTAAGTGGCAGAGTCCACATTTGGGCCTGGATCTCTGTTGCATCAGCCTTGTCCAGGAGGGCATTTCATTGTATTTCTCTGTATAAACCACAGGGTAGCATCTTGGCTTGTGTGCATCTGCTTCTTCTCTGTATCTGTCAGTATGAATCAGCCCCAAAGGCAGGACCTCTCTGAGCCCAAGAACAAAATTGGGGTTTAGAGCGTAGGAGGCATGGGCCAGGTCATGGGACCCATCCAGCCCATGTGAGACATGCATTTCTGTCCTGATCCCTATTTTCAGACAGAGAAACGGTCTCAAGGTGGCACACCCAGCAATGTCAAAACCAGGTCGCCCTCGCTCCTACTTACTGCAGCTCTCCGTAGCACCTCAATGCCTAAGAAGCCCAGGCAAAGGCTGTGCTGGCAGGCAGGGTGAAATGCAGTCCCCCACATGCTCCTACAATGACAAGTGGTCCCTGAGCAGAACCAGAATTCCATTCAAGGCCATGGAGCCCCATTCCCTCACACATATGTGGCCACCAGCTGTTCCCACTAATTATAATACCTTCCCAATAAAGGAGGGGTCAACACTGGGGGAAGGTGTGCAGTAAGAACACAGCTTCCCGGAGTCCTCACAATCCCTTTAGCACAAGATAAACTGTTGCCTCTGATTCAATTTCTTCCTCCCTCACCCCCTAAAACAATAAGAAAACATATTTCTCATCACTGCATTTAATCCTTCAGGCAGGGAAAAGGAGCTATGCATCTACACAGGTAATGAGGAGGGAGGGAGAAGGCTGGGGAGGGGCAGTGTCAGGGCAGCCGAGTCCAGGAAAAGACTCAGAGGGGAAGACGGCTCAAAATGAAATTCTTAGGGGGATAGGATGCAGCTTGCTCTACTACGCCCTTAGTGAGTTAATCATTCTTTCACTCAACTAGTATCCATTGACACAGGCCCTGTTGTATGTTGGACAGACAGAGAAGAGAAAGACACAGTCCAGGATTCACTGTGTAATGGGAGACACTGACCTATAAGCCACTAACTAGATTACAGTATTCCATGAACTCTGATAGGCTTTGAGGGAGCAAGGACAAGGGAAGGCTCCACTCTGGCTACAGGAGGTTTTGCAGTGGATGGGGTATTTGTGCTGCCTCTCAGAAATTCACCAGGCAGGTGACCTGGAGAGGGAAAATGTCATTTTAATAATGGCATTTAGTACTGCAGTGGTCCTTACAGTGAACATGTGTACAGGGCTTTACAGTTTGCAAAGTGCTATTGCACCCATCATCTCATTTAATCTCATGCCATGCCTATGAAGCAGGGATTATCCTATCACACTCATTCTGCAGAGGAGAAAACAGGAGAAATGGCTTGCCTGGGTCTCCACTGTCAGTCAGTAACAGAGCTGGAATTCAAGCTCAGGTTATCTGACTCTAAAACCCGTGCTCTTTCAGGACTTCCCTGGTGGTCCAGTGGTTAAGAATCCACCTTCCAATGCAGGGGACGCAGGTTCGATCCCTGGTCGGGGAACTAAGATCCTACATGCTCTTGAGTCCGTGTGCCGCAACTACTGTGCCCGCACCTCACAACTAGAGAGACAAGTCTGTGCGCCACAATGAAGAGTCCGTGCACCACAACAAAGAGCCCCACACACTGCAATGAAAGTTCCCGCGTGTTGCAACAAAGATCCCACGTGCCGCAACTAGCCCCACACACTGCAATGAAAGTTCCTGCGTGTTGCAACAAAGAGCCCACATGCCGCAACTAAGACCTGACATAGCCAAATAAATATTTTTAATACTTTTAAAAAATAATAATAATAAAACCTGTGCTCTTTCTACAACCTACTGATGCCAGTTTGCTCCCCAGGAGAAGGATGCTGCAGGGGAGGCAGCAAAAGTAGAGTGGGGTCAAGGTAGGGTTAAGGAGGGCTGTGGACAAATAGCCATGGGCTCCCTGAAACCGGTCAGCTACATCCCCAGGCCAATCCACACACACTGCTAGGTCTGAGCTGAGAGAGCCCCTGCCCTCGGAGTGACATTCTCACTCAGCCAGGCAGCCACTGTGACAGTGGGTATGGTTAGTGTTTTGTAGAAAAGGATGTCTGGTCTGTTGGCTTACATTTGCTCTTGCCTTGTAATTATGGCTCTCTATATATAAATACATGGAATCAGCTGCTATTTCGAAAATGGACTGAAGGGCAAGGAACAAGGACACAACTTTTTGTAGCACTTACAATGTACCAGGTGCTATGTATGCTAAATTGTCCATCTCACTGGCTCCCCTGAAAACCCCATGAAGGGAAATACTACAATCCCCATTATACAGATGAAGAAACTAAGTCTCAGAGAAGTGAAGCTACTTGCCCAAGGCCTCTGACCCAACTCCTGGGCCACTCATTCCTTAGTACCATAAATGCCCAGAAAAGGAGCAACCAGGGGTCATCAGGACCCAAGTAGCCTGAGCATCACTCTGCAGCATCCTCCTGAATGTTCCAGGGGTCTGCAGAAAGTCCCTTGTCTTCATTTTAAGACAATCAGTGTCAATAATAATAATTTAGTGCTAACATTGATTCATCAGAGCATGACCCTGCCAGTGTGACCACAAAGTTAAACCAAACCATGGGAGAGAACCAGAATTCCAAAGGATGCCATTTTAACATCAAGGAAAGTGTGACCCTAAAAAATAGAAATAATAAAAACAGAACTACAGAATCTCCTCAACGTCAAAGGTTTCTGGAGCCTGGAGACAGGAGGAGATTTCGATATCTCAAGAGGCCAACAAATGCAAAGTCCGATCACATGTGGAGGTAGCCCAGGAGGGGGCTGCCCGCTTCTGCAGTGGACTGAAGAACTGAGTAATGAAGGGACTCGAAGCCTGCCTGGGTCGTGGAGTGCATGACCACCTTCTTTAATTCATGGAGTCTCTGACACAGCATCTAGACTGGAGCTTAGTGGGTTCCATCAATGCCACTGATAAGAATCCAGTCAGCATTGTGGCCAGTAACTATTATACAGCCTGTCATCTGAGAAGGTGACCCCCAAAACTACTTTGGAATGCATAATTATCTCCTTAGTGCGTAAAGATCTTTCAGTCTCAAAGACAGAAGTGTTTGAGAAACTCAAACACACAGGATGAATATTTTTAGATGTTAAAGGGTCTGTACATATTGGTACCATTAAGTATTTGTAATGTTGGAGAATTTGGCCTATTTGAGTAGCAAGTCAGTCTTTAATTCCAATCTAAAATGTAATTTAATAATTGAGTTAGATATGTGATTTTTAAGTTGAAAAAAATCATTAAATTCATATACAGTGTTGGAACATTTAAAATAATTTAATATTCTCTTAGATTTATAAGAATTACTTAAAATTACCTGGGAAGGTTTATCAGTCAGGTAATAAAACATAGTACTTTAAATTTATCAAATAACATTTTACATATTTGAAGGAGTTTGATTAAGTTGGTAAATGAAACAAACATCATCCAAAAGCCCCTTAAAAAGACTGCTAAATTTTGATAGACTTATAAACAGAAAAAGAAAAATTATAAGCTAAATCTTAAAACTTAAGAACTAGATTTTTATGACATTTATAACTTTAATAGATTAAATATTCCTTTCAAAACCCAAAGTATCTTCTGGATATTTTTCCTGTGCATACATACAAACTGTCTTTGAGGACTGAAAGAAATCTCACATTGATATCAAGTACTTCCTACATGCTCAGAGCTAACGCTTTAAATGAATGATCTCATTTAGTCCTTACAACAGCTCTATAAAGTAGCTACTATTGTTATCTCCATCTCTGGGCACTGAAGGTGGGAGCCAGGATTCTGAACTGGGGTAGTTGGAATTTCAGAGCCATCTATCTTAATCCCTGTGTCACAAGTTCCTGTGTAAAGAAAGAACCCCCTCTTGGGGCTGGCTTGGAAACACCATTGAACAGCCTGATGGCTGGCCTCTTCTTTCTGCGTCCATTAGTGTTTGAGCCGCAGCTCCCATCCTCATCTCTGCACTGAAGCCCGCGTGCCTAGAGCCCGTGCTCCGCAACAAGAGAAGCCGTTGCAATGGGAAGCCCGTGCACCGCAACGAAGAGTAGCCCCCGCTCAGCACAACTAGAGAAAGCCCGCGTGCAGCTTTCCTTCTCACTGTGTATTCTAAGAACTAGCAGCCTGGGCATCACCTGGGAGCTTGTTAGAAATTCAGTGTCTCAGGCCCCACCCCAACCTTTCTGAATAACCTGCATTCACAGGATGTCCCGGTGATATGGTTGCCCATCAGAGTTTGAGAAGCCTAGATCTACAGTGTTACTTTGGATCAGCCTTGCTCTACCTGGCAAAAGAAGTTGCTGCTCCGCTCTCCCTTTCCCCAGAAAACCCCTGTCTCCTGAGGGCAAGCACAGTGTTAATAGGAGGGATGCAAAGCCACCTGGCCCAGCCCTTAGCAACTGTGAGGGTCTTCCACCACTCAAAGAAGTTCTGCCACCATCTGCAGAGAAAGGTAAATTTTGTTGAACTGCCCAAGGCCACGCTAATCTTTAATTATGCCGTTAATGTGTGTCTCCCCCCAGGTGGCTGTTATGCCAGCAGTAACTGCAGTGCCCTGGCTTTAAACAGCTTGCAGATTTCCTGACAGTATTAATGGAAGTTTTGCAAATTGATTTGGGGAGATTAGGTGGACAGAGGCTGGCGTGACTTGATGTGAAGCCCATTCTAAGCAGCTCATATCCTCCTGTCCTTGATCCCTGCCCAGGACAAGGGGAAAGAGTAGGCATCAGGAAACCTGGGTTCCAGGCCTGGCTCTCCCACAGTGGAACTGTGGCCTAGGCCCTGTCACTTCTTGTCTGAACCTCTTCTTTAAAATGAGCAGGTTGGTCTAGTCTAGGTTCACCGATGATTCTCCTGGCTTGAATGGCTCTCATTTCTGAGTCGCAGAAGCTTAGAGCGGACGAGCTTCCTTCCCTCCTTCTTTCCCTCGACCATCATTCATACACTCACCTCTTCACTCGGTACAAATGACTGAGGACCATATGAGGCTCTGCTGTAGACACTGGGGACACAGGTATGAACTGGCTGCTTCGGGCTTGCATAGTCACCCTCAGGAAAGCCAAAAGGCAAGTGGTGCTCATCATGGACTGGGTTGGCCTCAGGTTCAGAGTACATTGGCCCTGTCACCATCATCCCCTGTGCTCCAAGATTCAGAGAAGGGAGGTGACCAGAAGAGGCAATGAGATGGGGTGGAAAGAGAATTGGCCTTGGTGCCAGGGACCTGGGTTCTGGAACCAGCTCTGGCTCTAAATGCTGTGTGACTTTGGGCAAGTCACTTCCTATTTCTAAAGTTCCCTTCTCGGGACTTCCCTGGTGGCACAGTGGTTAAGAATCCACCTGCCAGTGCAGGGGACATGGGTTCGATCCCTGGTCCAGGAAGATCCCACATGCCACGGAGCAACTGAGCCTGTGCGCTACAACTATTGAGCCTGAGCTCTAGAGCCCGCGAGCCACAACTACTGAGCCCGCGTGCCACAACTACTGAAGCCCGCGCACCTAGAGCCCATGCTCCGCAACAAGAGAGCCCATTGCAATGGGAAGCCCGCGCACCGCAACAAAGAGTAGGCCCTGCTCGCTGCAACTAGAGAAAGCCTGCGCGCAGCAATGAAGACCCAATGCAGCCAATAAATAAATAATAAAATATTTAAAAATAAAGTTTCCTTCTCTGGAACATGTGGAAACACAGATGATAATTCCTGTTCTGTCTTGCTAGGGGGTGGTTGAAAAGAAGGTCATTAGTGAACCCAAGTGCCTTTTGTGTGTGGATGGGGGAGAAGGATTATTCAGTTGCCAGGGAGCTGCCCCGCCCATTTCCAAGAAATCCAGCCATGGGGCAGAGTATCCAGGGGGCCAGGCCTTGGCTGAAATCTCTACCACCCCCTATCCCCATCTCATGAGTGACTGTGACTGCAAAGCTTTTAAAATATTCCCAGGGAGACACGCAGGGCAGGGACAATGGGAAAATGGAGCGGGGGTAGAGGGAAGCAGAGTCAGAACAAGGATGAAGACCAGGGATCTGCCCTAGTCCCCATAGGTGGTCCCTAGTGGTGGAACTGGATCCTCAAGTGTATCCCCATCTCTAAACCACCCCACTGCAGAAAGCAAGGACCCATCCCAACTCCAGTATCCCAGCGAGGGGAAGTAACTGACTTGGGGAAGTGGCCCTGGCCCACACTCAGTTGGGACAGTTAGGAGACAACTTGGGCCTCCTGGCTCTCCCCATGCCCAAGTGGTATTCCTCTAAGCTGGGCCTCCCCTGTATCTCTGCCCTTGTCCCTCTAGCTTCCAGCTTCCTTCTTTGCCCCTCACTCCCCCTATGTACCACAGCCTCAGTGTCTTCACCCTCTCTGACAAGCTGGCTAACGCCAAGTGTCCTAAATTCTGCCCAACACCAGCGCCCCTGACTCCAGAGCCTCTGGCACCTAAGGGCTCTCCATGTCCCTAGCCCCTCCATCATCACTGCCATCAGCAGCAAGAAGGGTTTATATGCCTGGGTTTATTCTAAAAATAAGTTTTCAATTAAAGTTGAGAGGTATGAGAGAATGCTGCCTTGGGCAAGCAGCCCCTCTCTGAGGCTTCCTCTCCGAACAAATGGTTTGTAGCATTTCTAATTAATGAGAGATGTGCAGATGCAGACACTTAATAGCCTGCAGCAAAACGTAGAGGCTGGGGAGGAGTGGAGCAGAGCTGGCCCTGAGCAGCCTCTGAGCCAGGGTTTGCTGCCCAGGCTGGAGAAGGGAGACCTGCCCTTAGTCCTGTCTCTCCATGGCCAGCCCTGCACGCAGCACCCAGGCCAGCCCTGGCCAGCCCTGAGGATGAGAAAGCCTTGCACTGTGGGTTCTATGCTCCGCACTAGCAGGTGGGAAAGGAAGGCATGTGGAAGGGCAAGCTGCTCTGTACAAATCAGATGGGCCTGAAGGGCCTCTGCACACCTTGCTTTAGGATATTTTATGCCTCTCTCATCTGAATGCCCCCTCTCCCCAGATCTACACCTTGAGCAAGGCTTTTAATGGCTCTGAGCCTTAATATTCTCATGGGGAAGAAAAGGATTGGAGAATCATAAACCTGCAGGCTTGAAAGGATCATAAAGTCCATACTATTCCACCACCAGGGCCTGAATACCTACAAAATCTCTCCCACCAAGAGGTGGCCTGGTCTCCAAGGCTGAGGCCTCACTTCCTCCAAGAGCCACACAGAAGCCACTTTTCTCTGCAGTCAGCTCTGATAGAAAAGTCTACCTTAAAGTACGGTGGACCTGCCTCCCTGAGTTAAGTATGAGCGTTGTGGAAAATTAAGAAGGAAACAAGGCATATGAAGTTGCTGGGTAAAATGATTGTAACTGTCTTTAATTATGGGAACAGATGATCTAGGGCCAGAAGAGAAGAAAGTAGGGGTCAGCCAAGACAAGGTCCCAGAACAGCATCCCAAGCCTTGCTACGGAAACCCACCAGGTGATAACTAGCCCCCCACCCTATCCCACCCCAGAGACCCCTGCCTCTTGGGCTCAACAAGGGAAAAACGGTCAGAGAAAGTGTGCTTAGGTCAGCATTAACTAGCCATCACTAGATCAACAAAAGCTCCTGGAGCCCCTACTATGTGCCAAGGACTGTTCTAGGCACTGAGGATTCAGCTGAGGACAGAAAGCATCTTCCATTCTGGTGCAGGGGAAGTAAAAAATTAACCAATAAGCATTTTATTTAAATCTCAGGTGGTGAGTAGTAGTCTGAAGAAAAATAAAGTAGACAATACAGAACATGGCAGGAGGCAGGGTACTTCTTAAAAAAGGAAGTGTAATAATTAAGTGAGGGAATAAGCCAGGCAAGGGTATGGGGGAGGCATGTTCTAGGCTGAGAAAAAGCAAAGTCCCCAAGACAGAAACGAGCTTGACAGGAGGAGCAGCAAGGAGGCCAGTGTGGCTGGAAAGAAGTGAAGGGAGCGGGGAGGGTGAGAGATGAGGCAGGAGAGGGAGGTGGGGTGGTGTCATGTAAGGCCGCTTAGGCCACGGTGATGACTGGTGGGGGCTGGGCACTCAGGTAACCCTCCCAGACAGGAGCCTTCCTCCCATTCCCAACACAGCAGTCCCCCCCGCCCGCCCCCAACCAGCTCCCAAGTTCACACTCTGCTGCTGCTTAGGGTTCTGCGAGGACAAGGAGGTGGCAAACTCTTTGTCATCCACTGGGGCATCGCCAGAGAGAAGCGGGATGGTGAGGGAGGGCTGACTGGACAGCTACAAGGACTGAGGAAGAGGTGCTTCATCTTTCACGAGAGATAGAGGATGTGAATTTCAGTGGGGAAAGAAAAAAAACATAAAATGTAGACAAAGTAGGCAGAGAGAAAGAGAATGCCAGATAATAACAGTAGCTAACGTCATGTGCCAGGAGTATGATGTAAGGTGCCAAGTGCCACTGTGTTCTTAAAACTTCATAGTCTTTTCACCTTCCAAACAACCCTATTAGGTACTATTTTATAATTCCCATTTTAGAGATGAGGAAACTGAGGCACAGAGCAGTTAAGTAACTTACTGAGAGTCAACCAGTCAAGTGACAGAGCTCAGACTTAACCCAGGCATGCTGGCTTCAGAGTCCACGCTCATAGCTACGTAGGATGCTCCAGACAGGAACTGGACAAAGGTGGCTTGAAGAGAAGCAGGCTGAGCAAGGGGGAGGGAACCTCAAGGGACAAATTTTGCCTCCCATACTACTTTTTCCCCATAAAATTCAATGCTATCCATTCAGTACTTGGGAAGTTTACAAAGTGCTCTCCTATTTGATCCAAAATGACTGTGAAGTAGGTTCTATCATCATCCCCAATTTATAGATAAGGACACTAAGACTCAAGAGGTTAAGTAACCTTACTAGGAAGTGGTAAAGACAAAATTCAAATACAAGGTTTGCTTGACTCCAAATCCCACGCTCTTTCATTCATCCAAAAAGCACTTACGAGCATTATAAGGCACTGAACCAAGTATTCAGACATGGGAAAGACGCTGCCCTTGGTAGGATCCCTTGGTTAGTGACCCTGTCTCCTATGCTCTATACTCAGCCTCATAAAGAACAATTAATCTTACTCCTGGCTAAAGCACTCGAGAGCCAGGGGGAGGGACGGAAAGAACACTCATGAGCTCCTGCTCTGTGCTTGGTATTTTCAGGGATTACATCACTGAGCCCCTCCATCAGCTCAGCAGGGTAAGATGTGGCTGGAACCGCTTTGCCTGTCCAGTGTCATGCTTACCTACCTCTGCAGCATGAGAACCCTGGTCTTATCTAGAGTGACGATGTGCCTAACTAAATACTACATTTTAAAGCCTCTATTGCAACTAGGTGTAGCCAAAAGACTAAGCCGTGACTAACAAAATATAGAGGAAATCACTGTGTGGGACTTCTGAAAAGTCTCCTTAAAACAAAGACAGACTCCTGAGATGGGCCCTTTGTACCCTTTCTCCTTTTCTCCTGTTTCCTGCCCGGAACTCGGTTATGATGGGTGAAGTTCCAACAGATATCGTGGATCATAAAGGCAACTTTAAGAATGGAAATCATGCACACACAATAGTGGAACAAAAAAGATTAGGGTCCTGGATCCCAGATGATACTGAGGAACAAGCCCTGATCTCCCTGCTTCTGAGAAATAAACTTCTATATTACTTAAGTTACTTATCTCAGTTGCTGGAAGTCAAGAGCATGTCTTTGTAACAGATACAGTAGTTACTACCATCATCCCATCTGGAAACCGAGGTTGGCAGTTTGCCCCAAATCCCACAGCTAGGCAAGGGAAAGAAGCAAGTTCAAACTTGAATTTGCCTGGTTCCAAAAGCCATACTCCCATCCCTTTGGTGAGAGCCTCGTTCACTCTGAGTAATTCATGAGAAGGCACGGGCATGGCAGTAGAGTATTAAACAGCCAACAACCTCTACGTCCCCTGCTCTGGCCTTAAGGATGCACATCAGAGCACACTGTCTTCCTCCCTACCTATGCACTCTAGTAGATCAATTAACTATATACCAGACAGCAGGCACATCTTTTATTTCCCATCTAACATCTCCTCTGCCTCCAAGATCCAAGTTGCCAGGCCTTTTCAGGACTCCCGGAAGAAAGTCCCCTAAACTTACCCTCGTGCAAACTTGACAATGTGCTCTACTCTAAGTACAACTTGTGTATATTAATTCCTTAGAATTTCCTAGATACCAGATAATGTTGTCTGTGAATAAACATAGTTCTACTTCTTCCTTTCCAATCTGGATGCCTTTTATTTCCTTTTCTTGTCTACATGCACTAGCTAAACCTCTAGTACTATGTTGTATCAAAGAGGTGAAACTGGACATCCTTGCTTTGCTTTGTTCCTGATCTCAGGTGGAAAGCATTCAGGCTTTCAGCATTAAGTATGTTGTTTCCTGTGGGTTTTTTTATAGATGTCCTTTATCAGGTTAAGGAGGTTTCCTTCTACTCTAGGTTTACTGAATTGTATTGTGAATTTTGCAAATGATTTTTTGTGTGCATACTGAGATGACTGTGTGGGTTTTGTCCTTACATTAACTGATTTGGGGATATTAAAACAACCTTTCATTCCTGGGATAAATCCCACTTGGTCATGGTGTATAATCTTTTTTATATGATGTTGGATTTGGCTTGCTAATATTTTATTGAGGATTTTTGCTCAGATATGGCTCTGTGGTTTTCTTGGATAGCAGGAATATTGTTGTGTTGGAGGTCACCAAGAGCATCCCCAGGTTTGATGATTCACTAGGAAAACTCAAAGGACTCAGCATAGTCATACTCATGGCTATAATTTATTACAGAAAGAGGATACAAAGCAAAATCAGCGAAGTAAAAGGTGCATAGGATTATGTCCAGAAAAAGCCAAGGGCACGTTTTCAAGGACCCTCTCAGTGGAGTCAGACCGGAAGCTCTTAATTCCCCCAGCAAGAAATTGTGACAACATGTGTGAAATGTTGCCAACCAGGGAAGCTCATTAGGGACTCAGTACCCAGGGTTTTTCTGAGAGACTGGTCACACGGGCACCCTGTGCCTGACATGTACCCAAATTCCAGACTCCCAAAGGAAAGCAAATGTTCAGCATAAGCCGTATTGTTGACAGTTTAGGCACAGTGAGCCACTCTTTGAGGTTAGGGCAGTGGGAATACTCCTGAAATCCGAGTTACCAGATGCCAACAAGGACCAACTGCGGAAGCAGCCCTTTCAAAGGACAGGAGTCAGACCTGCCATGTTAACCCTTTTTTGCACACTTGCATTTAAAACAAAAACCCCGGGGCTTCCCTGGTGGCGCAGTGGTTGAGAATCTGCCTGCTAATGCAGGGCACACGGGTTCGAGCCCTGGTCTGGGAGGATCCCACATGCCGCGGAGCAACTAGGCCCGTGAGCCACAACTACTGAGCCTGCGCGTCTGGAGCCTGTGCTCCGCCACAAGAGAGGCCGCGATAGTGAGAGGCCCATACACGGCGATGAAGAGTGGCCCCTGCTTGCCACAACTAGAGAAAGCCCTTGCACAGAAACGAAGACCTAACACAGCAAAAATAAATAAATAAATTACTAAACTCCTACCCCCAACATCTTTAAATAAATAAATAAATAATTTTTAAAAAACCCAGAAAGCAGGTATTGCTTAATACAAAGGAATTCAATGCTAATGTTGGCATTTTAGCCACAGGAGGTAGGGAGGATTGAGTATCAGGATGTTCTTGGTGCCTTGAAACCACACTCTTTCAGCTTACCCACATGGATGTGGAAGGTCAAGCCTGTGTCTCTAGAAAGCTCCATCTGGACTGACAGAAAAGGCCTCTCAGTTCACGCTGTGCACTGCTCAGGCGCAGCACTGTAGGGAAAATGGCTTTATAGGCCTTCTGGCCTTTCAGCAACGTGAGCCCCCCACCCCGGCCAAAAATGCCCAAGTTTCTTCAGTCAGTCTAGGGTAGAGACTGAGGTGAGCCTAAGGGGAAACAGGAGAGCAAACACTCGTTTGGCATCCCCCTGGCACACTCTCAAGACCCAACCTGCCTCCAGGCAGCAAAATCCTGGTCTTACAGACAAAGCAATGTTGACACTGAGTTCCACTGGCTACAGTCAGACACTTACAGGGTTATTCTGCACTAGCTGATTTTACTCTGTGTATGTCACAAACTGCACCCCTAACCCTTCTCTGATGCATACCACTGATGGTAATCAAAAAAAATAGCTAAGCAGTTGTTAAGCACAAAGTATGAATCAAGCACTGTGTGAAGGAATTTGCACAAACTTATCCCCACAACAATCCTGTAAGATAGGTAAAATATTATCCCCCTTTTAAATATGAGAAAACTGAGGTTAGGTAACTGGCCTCAGGTCACACAGCTGATAGATGGCAGAGATGGAATACGATCCCACGCACTCTGGCTCCCAAGCCAGCATTCTTAGCTGCCAGCACAACCCTGCTTCACCAAGACAACACCATGACCCAGGGGGTTTCCAACACTGTCCTCCCCGCCAGGATAGCCCATCAGATTCTCTGACCTGGATTGGGGGTGAGGTAGAAAGAGTACTAACTGAGGCTGAAGTTTAGTGAAGACAAAGAATACAATGATACGCAAGTGGGTGGATCATGAACAGTTAAAGTTTCCTTCAGCGGTACCAGCTTCCAGAGGACACCTGGAAATGCAGGGGCATTCTTGGCTGTCACAAGGAATGGGGGTGTACCAGCCATTAGTGGCCAGGTGCTAGGAATGTGAAACATTCTACAGTGGATAGAACAGTCAACACAATAATCGGTGCCTCCCAGATGTCAACAGCACTCCCACTAACAAACATGATGCAACCAACTGGCCCTCGTATACAGCTCCAGGGCGACAGAAGAAACAGGCAATGGGGAAGATCCTTTGAAGCTCATTGCTTTTGAAGCCTTACCTTATGCATCTTGAGCTTTTGTGAAGCACCTGCCAGGCAAGCATATGGACCAAACCTGTTCCTCAAGCTCCACATCAAGATTTATCTCCAAGGTATGGACAGGAGCCAGATTCAGGCCCACAGGCTATTTGTCCAAGACATTTGGCTCCATCCTGGCCCAGGCGATGAGCAGACACAGGGCTATGCCAGCTGATTCTTGGACTAAGCAATTGAGAATGTTGAGAAAGTCTCAGAAGGAAGGAGACTGCAGTCATTGCTCATTGTGACTATCATCAGCTCTGTTCTGTACTGTCAAGGACTCTGCTGAGTATGGAGAAGGTGGCAAGTCAGATCATGGGAAAACAATTCTTACCATCTGTGGGCTCTGGGGAAATACCAGCACCCTGCTACTTCCCTTCTCTCTCTGTCCTCAAACATAATGCCCCTCAGTAAAGTAAATGCCCCTCCAACTCAAGTCCCAAAGTCTCCTTTACAAAGAAAGGCTAATATTCATGAAATAACTAAAGAGCAGCATAGTCAAGAATCCACAATCAAGTCTGTGTTGCAAGGCAACCTGTAAAGATAGCTTAGCAGCATATGTTTGTTTTTCACTAAAAGCACTAAATCAGTGATCTTCTAAATACTAAAACACTGATCTTCTAGTTTCTCATCTCTGTCCCTCTCCTACATAGCCTAAACATCTGGCCAGGCAAAGTATGACTGAAGATTAAATCTAATTCATGAGACACTTGATTTCCTAGTTGATAAGCTTAAAGACCTCAATTTAGCATAGGATAAGGAAAGCAAGGCTATTTACAGAGTCGCTGGGGATATCCTTAATGATTATACCCTTGTTCCCCTAGATCTCATTGACAATTATATGGGCAGCTGTAAAGGAAGAGTGAATGGATTGTTACAAGGCCTTAATACTTAGTGATATTAAACTGAATTATGTTCAAGAGCAAGAACCCTGGAATGACAGTGGTATTGTGGGAGGCTGGGAAGGCAGTAATGTATGACTATCAGACAGGATCAAAACATAAGCAATACTGATGGCACCAAGTAAAGTAATCTCAAAGAAACAGTTATTGTCATGGAAAGGACTGTAAAAAAATATATGGGTAGGAAACAAACTGTTAGGAGGAGAAAGGCAGATGGGGGATAACAGTTCTTGGCTCATGATTCTTTAAGTGAAACAGAGATTTATGAAACAAACTTATGATAAAGTCTTTTTTATTTTTAATGGAAGTGTCATGAATTTTTTATGTACTCAAAAGTTGGCTACTCTCCAAAAGAGAAAATTAGTTAAACAACTTGCATTAAAAATACATAGGTCTTGGGCTTCCCTGGTGGCGCAATGGTTGAGAGTCCGCCTGCCGATGCAGGAGACACGGGTTTGTGCCCCGGTCCGGGAAGATCCCACATGCCGCGGAGCGGCTGGGCCCGTGAGCCATGGCCGCTGAGTCTGCGGGTCCGGAGCCTGTGCTCCGCAACGGGAGAGGCCACAACAGTGAGAGGCCTGCGTACAGCAAAAAAAAAAAAAAAAAAAAGTAGGTCTGGCAGTTGTAGCAATTAGCAGATTTAGCCAATGTGAACGACCCTCCACCTCACCCTCAATTCACAAACACAGAAAATTGCCAGATAAAATGAAGCATATTTAAAACTACATACTCAATATGAGAGACCACTTCACACTCATTAGGATGGCTATTATTTAAAAAACACAAACAGAAAATGATAAGTGTTGGTGAAGATGTAGAAAAATTGAAACCATTGTACACTGCTGGTAGGTATGTAAAATTTATGGAGGTTCCTCAAAAAGTTAAACACAGATTACAATATTATCCAAAAATTTCACTTCTAGGTATACATCAAAAAAAAATGAAAGGAGGGGCACAAAGAGATACTTACATACACATGTTTATAGAAGCATAATTCACAATAATCAAAAGGTAGAAGCAACACAAGTGCCCATCAACAGATGACTAGATAAATGAAATGTGGTATACACATACAATGGAATATTATTTGGCCTTAAAAAATAAGGAAATTGTAACACTTGCCACAAAATAAAGAAACTATAACATGATGAACCTTGAAGTCATTGTGCTAAGAGAAATAAGCCAGACACAAAAGGATAAATACTATATGGTTCTACTCATATGAGGTACTTAGAGTAGTCAAACTCATAGAAATAGAAAGTAGGATGGTGGTTGCCAGAGGCTGGGGGGAGAGAAGAATGGGAAATTATTGTTTAATAGGTTAAAAGTTTCAGTTTTGAAAGAATAAAGTTCTGGAGATGAGTGGTGGTGATGGTTGCACAACAATGTGAATGTACTTAATGCCACAGAACTGTACACTTTAAATGGTTAAAATGATACATTTTATGTCATGAATATTTTACACAATTAAAATAAATAGAAAAAAAAACTGTATGGCTGAACTTAAAAGAGAGAAAGGGAGATTTTCCTCAAGAGGAAACCAAAACAGAGTGATAAATTCTGAAGGTGAACTGTAGAAGCCTGGGAAAAACACAAGATCTGGTCTAGGTGTCAAGCTTTTAATGCCCACACAGAAAGAGGGCCACTCCTCCTTGAAGGAGGAGTTGACACTAGGGCCCTAAATGAAACAGGAGCCTTGATGCTAGACAAACTCTACCCACCTGCCAAGTGAAGCAGTAAAGAAACTTGCTCTGTTCAGGGCTCCTATAAGATATTAAAGCCCAAAGTCTGTACCATGCTCAGGAGCAAATGAAGAATTTATATTACCTAAGTGAAAAAAAAAAGGTAAAAACAGGTCCCGTGCTCTATAAATTGCTGACAGTAGTGCAAATTAGTATAACCCCTAGGCGGGGAATTTGCCAATACTGTTGAAATTATAAAGCATATATAATGCACATACAAAGTAGAAAACAATAGCATAATATTTTCAAAATGCTGAGAGAAATAGTGGTTAACTTAGATAAACAAAATGTGGTATATACACACAATGGAATATTATTAAGTATTAAAAAATAGGGAAATTCTAACACTTCCCACAATAGGATGAATCTTGAAGTCATTATGCTAAGTGAAATAAGCCAGACACCAAAGGCTTATACTATATGTAAATTACCACTCAATAGCAGAGGGCAATGAAGACCTTTAGAGGGAAGCAAAACGGAGAGTATTACTACCAGACTTGCACTAGGACTAGGATATACAACAGAAAGAAAGAAAGTGAAGCCAGTTGGAAGAGTACAGTTGCAAGGAAGAATGGTAAACAAAGCAATGAGTTAAAAATGAATGGAGGGCTTCCCTGGTGGCGCAGTGGTTGAGAATCTGCCTGCTAATGCAGGGGACACAGGTTTGAGCCCTGGTCTGGGAGGATCCCACATGCTGCAGAGTGGCTAGGCCCGTGAGCCACAACTACTGAGCCTGCGTGTCTAGAGCCTGTGCTCCGCAACGAGAGGCCGCGATAGTGAGAGGTCCGCACACCGCGATGAAGAGTGGCCCCCGCTTGCCACAACTAGAGAAAGCCCTCACACAGAAACAAAGACCCAACACAGCAAAAATAAATAAATTAATAAACTCCTACCCCTAACATCTAAAAAAATAAAAATAAATTTAAAAAAGAGAGGAAAATAATTACATTTATTAAAAAAAAAATTAATGGAGTGAGACTTCGCTGGTGGCACAGTGGTTAAGACTACGCACTCCCAATGCAGGGGGCTCGGGTTCAAGCCCTGGTCAGGGAACTAGATCCCACATGCATGCTGCAACTAAGAGTTCACGTGGTACAACTAAGGAGCCGGCAAGCGGCAACTAAGGAGCCTGCAACTAAGACCCACTGCAACCAAAGACCCGGTGCAACCAAATAAATAAATAAATAAAAATTATGTTTTTTAAAAAAAAATGAATGGAGGGACTTCCCTGGTGGTCCATTGGTTAAGACTCTGCACTCCCAATGCAGGGGGCCCAGGTTTGATCCCTGGTCAGGGAACTAGATCCAGCACACCACAACTAAGAACCTGCATGCCACAATGAAGATCCTGCATGCTGCAACTAAGACCTGGCACAGCCAAATAACTAACTAAATAAATAGTTTTTAAAACAAAGAATGAAAAACACAAACAGGAACTGTTTTACTGTTGTATAAAACAATAATAATAATTATTATTATGACTAATTTAGGGGATTTAAAAGACAAAATGGAATTAAAATATTGAATAAGAACACATATAAAACAAGAGGCAGACTTCCCTGGTGGCGCACTGGTTAAGAATCCGCCTGCCAATGCAGGAGACATGGGTTTGAGCCCCGGTCCGGGAAGATCCCACATGCCATGGAACAACTAGCCCATGCGCCACAACTACTGAGCCTGCACTCTAGAGCCCGCGAGCCACAACTACTGAGCCCCTGTGCCACAACTACTGAAACCTGCATGCCTAGAGCCCGTGCTCCCAAAAAGAGAAGCACCACAATGAGAAGCCTGCACACCACAACGAAGAGTAGCCCCCGCTCGCTGCAACCAGAGAAAACCCCGTGTGCAGCAACGGAGACCCAACGCAGCCAAAAATTAAAAGTAAGTAAAATAAAATAAATTTTAAAAAAACAAGAGGGGATGACTATATTTAAAATGTTTTAAGGACTTTGTATTGTTGTGGGGGAGCAGAGTTATTAACTATATTAAGTAAGCAAGTTAAAATTTTTAAAGTAATAAATAAGATGTATCATTTCCAAACTAGCAGAGGGAAAAGAGGGGTGATAAACTAAATTTAAAAATTACATCAATCCAATAGAAGGTAGTAAAGGAGAAAAAGCATAAAAAAGGATAAACAGGAAGTATCAAAATTATATGGTAGAAGTAAATCTAATGTATCAGTAATCATAAAATATTAACTTGCCAGTTAAAAGAAATGTCAGACTGAATTTTTTAAAATAATAAAAATCTAGCTGTAGGCTATTTTTAGAGACATACTTCTAAAAACAAAGAAGGTACTTCAATTAAAATAAATAATTTTTTTTAAAAAATCAACTATATGTCAATTAATAAATATATTCTTAATAAATATATTTTTAAATAAATAAAAGCAAAGAAAATAAATGGATACTAGAAAAATATTATCCTCTCTCAACCCCCACCCACCCAGCCCCACCATACCAAAAAGAGACAGCATCTCTAGAATAATACACAACAAAATAAGGCTCTAAGGGTAAAAGCAACATTTTATAGGTTTCCATAAAAATATAAATTATGAAAACAGACTCAAAAGGAAATAGAAAACTCAAGACGTAAATCAATGAAGAAAATTTTATCAGTAATCGAAAATCCATCCCTCCCTTTTAAAAAACTACTAGGCCAAGACCAAGCTGTCAAGAAAGAGATAACCCTCGGGCTTCCCTGGTGGCGCAGTGGTTGAGAGTCCGCCTGCCGATGCAGGGGATACGGGTTCGTGCCCTGGTCCGGGAAGATCCCACATGCCGCGGAGCGGCTGGGCCCGTAATCCATGGCCACGGAGCCTGTGCTCCGCAATGGGAGAGGCCACAACAGTGAGAGGCCCGTGTACGCAAAAAAAAAAAAAAAAGAAAGAAAGATAACCCTCCATCTTACTGACTCAAATTGTTCCAAAGAAAAGAAAAAGAAGAAGAATTCCCCAACTCATTTTATGAGCCTAGTATGTCATTGATACCAAAACTGGATAGTGAACAAGTAAAATTATGGACCAATCCTGCTTATGAATACTTACAAAAACCTAAATAAATATTAGCCTCAAGTCCAGCAAAAAGAGTTAATACAATATTTCATCAAATCAAAAATGTCACTGATTGTAAGAAACACCATTATTTTTATACTAAGAAACAAAAATCCTGTCATTTCAGCCATAGCATAATGCTTTCTTATCACTCACACATTTTATTTTATACCCACTGAAGGAGTTTTCAGACTTAGTTACACTTATTTTTATCATTTATCATTCTTATACGTTCAAAATGAGGAAAATATAAGCAAAATAAATAACGTTAAGATCTTCATATTGGAGTCCAACTCTTCTAAATCACCTTACAATTCAGAGTCTTTGATATTTATTCTTGCCATCAAGAGGTGGTAGTATGTAACATTTCAAAAAATAGTTTCTACCATTCTCTCTGGCATTTTCTTCTAAGCCACTGACACATAATCGGAAAGTTTTGCTGCTGAAATGTTCTTACTTTACCAGAAGTTAACAACAGAAAGTTTTCAGCAACAATCAAGACTCCTATTTCTTCCTCAAAGGGTCCTTAAATGGCTGTTAACTAAAACGCTAAGGAATCACAGGTAACCAAGTTCAAGCAAGAGCAATTAGAAGATGCCATTGACTGTAAAACATATTCTACTTACAGAAATGTGAAAATGTAAAAAATCTGCACCTCAGAATCAACAAACATGGTATTTCACAATCAAAGAAGATTTATTTCAGGAATACGAGAATAGTTTAACATCAGAAAACGTATTAAAGTAGGTAACCACATTAACACATTAAAGAAAAAAACTCAAAGCATGCAGAAAAGCATTTGATAAAATTCAACAATCATAAATTTTTTTAAAAACCTCTTAGCAAAACAGAAATACAAAGGAACAGACTTAACCGTATACAGCTGACTACCTGCCAAGATTCCACAGTAAAAACAAACAAAAAAATGGTAAAATGCTAAAAACATCCTCTTTAAAGGCAAGAACAGGAATAAACGTGACTATCATTGCTTCTATCCAATATTCTACAAAAGGTCTTAGGCAGGGGCTTCCCTGGTGGCGCAGTGGTCTGGGAAGATCCCACATGCCGCAGAGCAACTGGGCCCATGCGCCACAACTACTGAGCCTGCGCTCTAGAGCCTGTGAGCCACAGTTACTGAAGCCCGCGCGCCTAGAGCCCATGCTCCACCAACAAGAGAAGCCACCACAATGAGAAGCTCGAGCACCGCAACGAAGAGTAGCCCCTGCTCGCCACAACTAAAGAAAGCCCACGCGCAGCAACGGAGATCCAACACAGCCATAAATTAATTAATTAATTAATTAAAAAGGTCTTAGGCAGCTCAATAAAACAGGAAAATACTAGAGATAGTACAAGGAGTGGAAAAGAAGAAAGAGCTAACCTGTTATTATCAACCCAGATAATCCAAAATAAACTACAAACTATTGCACTAATAAGAGAGTTCAGCAAGGTTATGAAATATAAAAGCCAATATATTAAAGCCCATAGAGGGCCTATAGTACAGCAATGAACAATTAAAAATATAATTTTTATAAAAGATGGTATTTATAATAGCTTCTAAAAAAACACAGGAATAAATTTAATCAAACATGTAATGTATTTTTATAGAAAACACTTAAAACTTCATTGAAAACATTTAGTAAAAAAAAAACTGAAGCACTAAGATATCAATAAAGTGATAATATAAAATATTTATGAGTGGAAGGAATATATCTATTTCTACCAGAAATAATCTATAAAGTCATTGAAATTCTAATCAAAACATATAACTCAACAAGCTGATCCTGAAAGAGGGAAGAGAGATCTCGGAATAGCCAAAACAATTTTGAAGAAAATAAAGAAGGGGTTGGGGAACTCAACCTACCATGCATCAAGACTTTATATAAACTTTTAAGAACTAAAACAATGTGTATTGATATAGTAACAATTATCAGTGCAACAGAACAAAATATTTAAACCAGAAACAAACCCAAGTAAAGAAAATTCAGGGACTTCCCTGGTGGCACAGTGATTAAGAATCCACCTGCCAGTGCAGGGGACACGGGTTCAATCCCTGGTCCGGGAAGATCCCATGTGCCGCGGAGCCAACTGAGGCTGTGCACCACAACTACTGAGGCTGTGCTCAAGAGCCCACGAGCCACAACTACTGAGCCCACATGCCACAACTACTGAAGCCCGCACACCTAGAGCCCATGCTCTCCAATAAGAGAAGCCGTTGCAATGGGAAGCCCACACACCGCAATGAAGAGTAGCCCCCGCTCTCTGCAACTAGAGAAAGCCCACGCGCAGCAACGAAGACCCAACGCAGCCAAAAATAAATCCATAAATACGTAAATAAATAAATTTATTTTAAAAAAAATCAAAGAATATCTCTAGGTAGTCCTTTTTCTAAGGAGAAAGGGTGGGAAAAGCATCTGATGAGGAGGTAGGGGACAGTGGCAATTTAACAACATCCATACTTTCTTATTTCTTTACAGAATATCTGAAGCAAACATGACAAAACTTTACTATTTTTTAAAGCTAGGTGGAGGGTACAAAGGTGTTTATTATATTTTTTCTGTCCTTTCAGTATATTTTAGGTATTTCACAATTTAAACACTTTACATAGAAAAGGTCTGGGAATATGCATGATATACCCATTTTTAAAGCCCTATCCTATAAAATAAGGATAGAGTCTAAAAAAGATGTTTGTTTATAATGGGGAAAAACTGAAAACAGAATTAGCTAAACAAATTGCAGAACAGCCACACAATGAAATGTCACATAACCACGAAAAAATTATAGTTCAGAAGTGTAGTTATTAACTTGGAAAGATGGTGACAACACATTAAATGGGAAAAAAAAAAAAACCAAACTATAAAACTATAGGCTTTTGGGCTTCCCTGGTGGTGCAGTGGTTGAGAGTCCGCCTGCCGATGCGGGGGGGGGGACGCGGGTTCGTGCCCGGTCCGGGAGGATCCCACATGCCCCGGAGCGGCTGGGCCCGGGGGCCATGGCCGCTGAGCCTGCGCGTCCGGAGCCTGTGCTCCGCAGCGGGAGAGGCCACAACAGTGAAAGGCCCGCATACCGCAAAAAAAAAAAAAAAATCTATAGGCTTTCAACTAAGGCATTAAATGGTTAAATGAACTTTGCCCCACATGCACCAGCAGGCCAAGGTTCCATTAATGCACTTGCCATGTTTTAATCTCATCAACTTGCGTCCATGGACAGAAGTTAACTACAAGGAGCTTAATAATAATAAAAAGTACAATAGATTAACTCTAGTGTTTTGAATAAGAAAGATATTGCTATAATACTGATATAGAATAGCAGCATTCAAAGCCAAAAAAAATTATTTCTCAGTGTTGGTGCCAATAATCCCAGCCTTTCCAGATGAGATCTGTTCTATCTAATCATCCAGTCAGAGAACTACCAGAGTTAGCACAGTAGTGTAAATTGCTAATCATGTATAAGAAAGAGCCAGGTAAAATATAATAAACTATATTCAAAATAAACTGTCAGGTATCAGTGAAACAAAGCTATACTAACAAAGTGATGCCATATTTATTAGAGAAAAGAGTGGCAGCAAGAAGTTACTAAAGGAATTTTGAGAGAATAAAACATTTTGCCCTGTTACATTTATACCCACTGATAAATTGGAAATTGACTTGGGTACTCTAAAACCTGTGCTCCGTATTTTGTTCATTAGAAGTTGCCCAAGGGACTTCCCTGGCGGCACAGTGGTTAAGACTCTGAGCTCCCAATGCAGGGGGCCTGGGTTCGATCCCTAGTCAGGGAACTAGATCCCACATGCAAGCTGCAACTAAGAGTTCGCATGCCACACTAAGGAGCCCGCAAGCCACAGCTAAGACCCGGGGCAACCAAATAAATAAGTAAATATATTTTTTTTAAAAGTTGCCCCAAAACATCTAAGAATCACAACAGATTCTATTTTATGAAAACTGCAATAGCATACTAAAGGAAAATTGTTTCCTCTACTCACAATCTTTTGATATCAAATGTGTGGGGATTTTCCCACACCAACCAATTCTCCAACTCTCCAGACACAACTGGGTGTCCTACAATTCAATTCTGACACTAACTACTGGGAGTTAGCATAGACCCCACAGAACTGAGCCCCACAGGCTCAGTTCCACAAGACTGTCCTCCACTTCAGACATCAATGAACAAGTGGTGGGTCCCCATGTTACCCACACTTCTGTCCAACTTCTGTTCCCATGACCCCCCGCCTCATGTTTGATAATTTGCTATACCAGCTCACAGAACTCGGGGAAACACTTACTTACATTTACCAGTTTATTATAGAGGATATTATAAAGAATATAAATAAACAGCCAGATGCAGAGGTATATAGGGCGATAAGAGTCCTGAGTATAGGAGTTTCGGTCTCCATGGAGTTGGAGTCCACCACCCTCCTGGCATATGGATATATGTTCCCCAACCTGGAGGCTCTCCAAACCCCATAGTTTAGGGATTTTTTTATGGAGGCTTCATCATGTAGGTATAACTGATCAGTAACTCAGTCTCCATACCCTTTTCCTTCCCTCCCAGGGCGGGGAGGCTTAAAGTTCTAACCCTCTAATCACATGGTTGGTTCCTCTGGAGACTAGCCCCCAACCTGAAGCTATCTAGTGGCCCATCAAGAGTTACCTCATTAGCATACAAAAAGATACTCATTAATTCCAGAGATTTCAAGGGTCTTAAAAGATCATATGTCAGGAACCAGGACCAAGACTAAATATTATAATAAAAAATGTTCCTGTCACCCCTATTGCTCAGGAAATTACAAAGGTTTTAGCAGATCTTGTGCCAGGAACTGGGGATAAAGACCAAATATAGGACTTTCCTAGTGGCACAGAGGTTAAGAGTCCACCTGCCAGTGCAGGGGACACAGATTAGATCCCTGGTCCAGGAATATCCCCCATGCCATGGAGCAACTGAGCCCATGTGCCACAACTACTGCGCCCACGCACCATAATTACTGAAGCCTGTGCGTCCTAGAGCCCATGCTCCGCAACAAGAGAAGCCACCACAATGAGAAGCCTGTGCACCGAAACGAAGAGTAGTCCCCACTTGCCGCAACTAGAGAAAGTGCGCGAGCAGTAACAAAGACCCAACGCAGCCAAAAATAATAAAATAAAATAAAATAGGCCAAATATATATTTCTTATTATATCATAATATCACACATACAATAAAGGGTAGGGAGTTAGAACTTCGAGGGAAAAATACTTTCATTAATATTATTTGCTGTGAAAGTATTTCTTGTGTTCTTTATACCTTGATGAAATACTTTTGAGACTTATAAGACCACCAAATACAAATTGCATTTATTGTGTAAAAATTAAGAATGGCTCAGGCTCTATAATGGTAGTTGGATGTAAGATGTGCTAAGTCTCAGCTTCTAGAAGAGTTGATTTTGAACTCAATCACCCTTTGAGAGAAGACATACCAGCTCGCATAATTTCATCAACCAGGAGAATGTTGGTGGCAATCACTGTGCTGAGGGAAAAGATGACAGGGTGAGTAAAGCTTACTAATCCACTCTTATCTTTCCCCCTCAGAAATCTTCAGCTACTAATGACACTTTGTTCTGCAATGATGTTGGTGTGAGATAAGACATAGCTATTATAAATACAAACATCACCCCTTGCATTATAATTTCAACTCATTTGCTGATAAAGTAGAAGCCTAATTTTATATTCCAGCAAAACTGAGCTCATTTTTAGCACATCATTTGATCTTTTTCCCACTATGCATGTGGTACTATTTCAGTAAATGTCCTTCTTTCCCTTCTCCCTCAAATAAACAGTAAGATTAACATTTCCCATAACTTACACTGATAGAACTAAAATCTAAAAGGGACTGTAAAATGACAGAAGCTAGTCTTAATAACTGGATACCATGCCTTTTCATACACTTAGCCATTTTCCACTGTAGCAGGCAAAAATAATAGAAAAATCTTCATGTTATCAATTATGTCCTTAAAAGTCTTTCTCTTTTTACTAATACAAACTTACCAAGAGTGAAGAAGTTGGTTTTTCACAAAATAATTATCCCAAACTCCTGCATCTGCTGCTACCATTGGCTCACCTGCAAAGGAAAAACAAACTATTTCAATACTACAATCTTGATATATTCTGTTAATATTGGCTGTATATTCTAACAATATTTAATATACCACCAAAATTACTATTATCAAGGTCACCAATGACCTCCATGGTGTCAAATCCAAAGGTCAATTCTCAGACCTCATCTATCAGCAGCACTTAACTAACACAGCTGATCACACCCTCCCAACCACTCTTTCTTCACTTGTCTTCCAGGACATCACACTTGCCTGTTTTTTTTCTTTTGCACTAGTGGTTCCTTTTCTGTCTACTTTGCTGGTTCTTCCTCTTCCTCCTGAGCTCTTAATGTTAGAGTACCCAAAGGCTCAGTCCTGCATTCTTCTCTCTCTACGCTCACTCCCTAGATGATCTCACCCAATCTTCTAGATTTAAAGCATATACACTCTGACGACTCTCAAGTTTTTATCTCCAAGCCGGACCACTTTCCTGAGCTTCAGACTTGTACATCCAACTGTCTATTTTAAAGTCTCCAGATACTTCAAACTTAACTTTGCCAAAACTCAATGCTGACCTCCGGCCACCACAACATGCTCTACCCACAGTCTTCTCCAATGCAGTTAATGGCAATTCCTTCCAGTTGTTCAGTTGACTACTCTCCACAGAGTAGCAAGAGTGATCCTTTTAAACATATTTAGACCATGTCACACCTCTGTTCAAAATTGCTCCCTATTCCACCACAGAAAAAGTCAAACTCTGTACACTGGCCCACACGCCCTCGCATGATCTGACCTTCTATTACCTCTCTCATCTCCCTCCTCCTCGAGAACACCAGACAGTGGCTTTTCCACTAGCTGTTCCCTCTGCCTAGGACATTCTTTCCCTAGTTCCCACGTGGAACTTCCTAACTTTCGTTGATTTTGTTCAACAGATATTCTCAATGAGGCCTATCCTGACCACCCTCTTCCCATTGAAACCCCCTCCCCACACTCCTGTGCTAGCATTCACAATCATCCTTACACTGTCCCTTTATTTTTTTCACAGAATTTATTACCTTTAAAAATGTTAAAGGAACTTATTTATTAAGGTTATTATTTACTGCCTATCTTTCCCTGCTACAACATAAGCTCACAAGGGAAGGGTCTTTGTTTTGTTCTGTGTGAATCCCAAGTCAAATAACAAGCACTCAGTAACTATTTCTTAAGTGAATGAATACTTGCTTCTAAGAAGTTCAAAAGTAAAACAAAGGCACCCAAAATTTAAATATAAAAGTCATCCAGGGCTTCCCTGGTGGCGCAGTGGTTGAGAGTCCGCCTGCCGATGCAGGGGACGCGGGTTCGTGCCCCGGTCCAGGAAGGTCCCGCGTGCCGTGGAGCGGCTGGGCCCCTGAGTCATGGCCGCTGAGCCTGCGCGTCGGGAGACTGTGCTCCGCAACGGGAGAGGCCACAACAGTGAGAGGTCCGCATACCGCCAAAAAAAAAAAAAAAGCCATCCAAACCTCCACCCCCTTACTTAAGTTCTGGGTCACTGTAGTATAACCTCTTTTTTTATTAAGCAGCTGATTTTTCTTTACTTTCTTACCTGTATTCAAATCTATGCCAACAGGTTGTTTTGATTCTGAATGCTCAACCTGAACTTTCACTAGTGTTTCCTGCAGGTCATATCCAGAATTCTGAGCAAGAACCTTTAGGAATAAAAAATAATAATAAATATATGTATGGAATTCCTTCATATATATTTAAATATCAGATATAAAAAATAAGGCACTGCTCTCTCCAATCTTATGAAAACACATCCATAATATAGTAATCATCTCCTTTTGAAGAATTCCATTCTTAATCTAAATCAAATTATTTCATGTACCTAGTAACTTTTATATTTAAACATTTTCCCTACGTACATCACACTAAATTCTGACGAAGACTAATTAGAGTTTCCCCACCCCACCCTGCTACATTAATTTCCCTCTGTTAGGGAACCGTGGACTGAAACCACCATTTGCATAAGTTGTCTCACAACAGGAGGTCCTGATAAGGAACACTGAACTGACAAGGTGCCTCCAAAACCAACCAGAAGAATTTGGGAGGGGCCAAAAAGAGGGAGGAGACACCAGCCCATAATATGTCCTGACAACCTCCCAGAAATCCTCATGCTGGAATCCATCTTGACTGAGAGATGTGCATGCCCACCAGGAAGGTTCTTGAGTCGGGCCAAATATGGCACAAGCAAGATGATTGGCCAGAGACAACCTGGAAACCAACTCCAGCACCATAAAACCTGAGACTGCAAGCCACGAGGCAGAGCAGCTCTCCTGGGTTCCCTTACCCTGCTGTTCTCTGCTCGAGCACCCAAGTCTTTTGCTTTATCAGTATGTGTGTCTCCTCGGACAATTCATTTCCGAGTGTTAGACAAGGGTCCCCGAAGGGGTCCCTCTCGGTTAACACCTCCTTGCAAAAGATTTTTTTTTTTAAACGGAAGGAAGTAGAATGGTATTCTTGTTTGCTTAGTCCCTCTAGCCACATGTTTTCTGGTTTTTCCTGGGCACTTGTTAAACCTGCCTATCTGCATTATATCTGTGCCCCTCATTCACATGAGGAGAGTTATGACCTGTGGCAACAGGGATGGAGATACCTGCACTCCAAGCGAGGTTTATTTCCAAGTGGTCCTAAACCAACAGCTGATGAGTGAAAAGGTACCACCAAATGTCTACCAGATTTACCAATATTTGTTAACTATAGGATCGTTAATGACTTTGCCTCTTCAGGGGAAGAAAAAAATGGATATCTAATGCACAAAGATTCAACAAATTATTAATAATTTTAAAGCAATTATCAGAGACTTTGCTAGCATTGTTAGTAATGTTTTAATTCATGGTAATAGTATATTTGAAAGAGTTCTCTGTGTTTCCAAGTAGTTCACAATCAGATTAAGGCAAAGGAAAAAAATGGTAGTTCTCTGTCCTTCTGTTGATACATGGAAAAAAACTGATTTCTCTCCTTTTCTAGGAATTATAATGACAATGACAAATGCAAGCCTGAAGTTCTCACTTCCCATAATTTAAAGTGCTAATACTTTGGATACCACCAACATAATAAAGGTCTACTCAAAATCTAATTAAATTTTACGTTCTACACTTCTTCATTATGATTAATCATGAACCATTTTTGAAGGAAATTTTTGGAGTTACTTCAACTTTTGGAGCTCAGAGATGGAAGCAAAGTGATAATTGAGCCATTTCATGAAACTCCTACAAGAATTCAGAGCTGTTATCCTAAAAACTTCCCTGCTTTAGCTATATAATATCTTAAACAAAACTGTGTAGGGAAATACAAATACCTATCTTTCTACTCTACTGTTATACATAAAATGGGCAATTTAAAATTAATTAGACACCTTTTGTCTAAACAGTTGTTCTTTGGCCATTAGGATAGTTCTACCTTAGGGATAATGAGTAAAGCATCAGCAAAAGCTTGGACTCCAAGACGAGCTCTTCCTTTTATACTGTGCTTGTATGTAACTAGAGCTTCAGCTATTGCCACTTCAACTGCACCCGCTCCTGGAACCACACAACCTATTGGAGGGAAAAAAAGGATTGGCAAGACATACCACACAGAAGAAACAGAAAAAAGCAACTAGCTATTCATGTTCTATTATCTTGCCTGCCTCTAAAATGTATTTAAATATATACAGAAATAAAATAAGTTGCATAGCTCAGTGATCACTCAGATGTCTTATGAAGCATCCTGAAGTTATACACCATTAAACAATTAACATAGTACAGACAAGAGCTGGCTACAGTTTATTTCATTGTTTACAGAGTAGACATTTCTTCCACCATCATCCTTCTCCTTTATGACTATATTTAAAAGGTAGTTATTTATAATTTATGGTGGCAGGTAACTAATTATAACATCTGATTTGAAAAAAATGTTAGGCCAACATAATTTGGCCATAGTTTTTGGTATGAAATTCTCAGGACTCAAGGAAGTATTTGCTTTCTGTACTGAAGCAGAAACCAAACTTTCTGAGAAAAAAAAAAAATTTTGGTGTTCTTATTATTCTAAGGCAAAAGCTCTAGTTAAACACGTCAATTTTCACATCAGGATATGACTCTTATACCTGCTGGTATGGCTCTATAAAGTTTTTGAATTTGCAAACTTTGAATCAGTAAACTTGGTTTGGAATCACCCATCTTTAAAACAAAACAACACAAAAAGAGTCTCTCCTTTTATTCCACATCATTTTTAAATTACTACCCCCTTTCTCGGCTTCACTGTACAATATAACTGCTCAAGAGAGTTATGTCTACCCACAAGGTAATTACATCCTCACCTCCCATTCACACTTTTTAAAAATTCCTTGTTAAATACTGAATACATACAAAAGAATATTTACATGTATAAGATATAAAGAATGTACAAATAAATGTACCCATGTACCTACCACCCAGCTTAAGAAACAGAAAATTACCAGTAGCTTTGAAAACTTCCCTGATCCCGTTCTCCTGTGAAAACAGAACATACCAAAATGTGTGGGATACTACTAAAGCAGTACCTGAAGAGAAATTTATATCACTAAACACCCATACTAGAAAAGCAGAAAGGTCTCAAACCAATGACCTCAGCCTCCATCTTAAGAAACTAGGAAAGGAAGAGCAAATGAAATTTAACGTAAGCAGAATAAAGAAGACAGTTAAGATCGGAGTAGAAATCAATGAAATAAAAATGACCAACGTCAGAAATGAAAACGGTGTAGAATCTGTCACTACAGATTCTACAGATATTAAAGGATAATAGGGGAATATTATGAACAATTTTATGCCAATAAATTTGAAAACTAAGATCAGGGATTGGCAAACTTTCTGCAAAAGGCCAGAAAATAAATATTTTAGGCTCTGTGGACCATACCATCTCTTTTGCAACTATCCAATTATGCTAGCATAGCACAAAGTCACAGACAATACATAATAAATGGGAGTAACTGTGTTCCAATATAACTTTATTTACCAAAAATAGGCAGCAAACCAGATTTAGCTCATGGGCAGTATGATCTTAACTTAGATGAAGTAGAAAAATTTCTTGAAAGACACAAAGTACTAAAGCTCACTCAAGAAAAATAAACAACCTGAATGATCCTGTATCTATGAAAGAGATTAAATTTGTAGTTTAAAATCTTCCCATGAAGAAAACTCCAGGTATAGAAAGCTTTACTGGTGAATTCCACCAAACATTTAAGGAAAAACTAACACCATTTCTATATAAGAATTCAACACTTTCAGAAAATTAAAGAGGAAAGAATACTTTCTGAGGCCAGCATTACTCTAAAAGCAAAAAAGATAAAGGCATTACAAAAATATATATATACAGACCAACACCCCATATGAATGTAGATGCAACAATTCTTAACAGAATTATAGCAAATTAAATCCAACAATATGGTAAAAAAAAAAAAAGACACAGCAAGCCACATTATTCAAATAGTCAAAAGGTGAAGAAACCCAAGTTTCCATCAACAGATGAACGGATAAATAAAATGTGGTACATATATACAACGGAATATTATTCAGCCTTAAAAAGGAAGGAAATTCTGTAACATGCTACAACATGGATGAACCCTGAAGACATTATGCTAAGTGAAATAAGCCAGTCATAAAAGGACAAATATTGTATGATTCATTCCTATAAAGTACATAGAATAGTCAGATTCGTAAAGACAGAATGTAGAATGGTGGTTTCCAGGGGCTGGGGGGAGAAGAGAATGGAGAGCTATTGTTAATGGGTAGAGTTTCAGTTTTTCAAGATGAAAAATGTTTGTGATGGATGGTGGTGAAGGTTGCACAATGTGAATGTACTTATGGCCACTGAACTGTACACGTAATGGTTTAAATGACAAAAAAAATCCAAAATTAAAAAAAAACATTTAATTATTTCTAAAACTTTAATCCATTTTTAAAAAGATAATACATCATAACTAAGTAAGGTTTATCCAAGAATGATTTGAAAATCAATGTAATTTAGTACATTAAGAAACTAAAAGAAAAACCATACGATCACCTCAATAGATGCAGAAAAAGCATTTGACAAAATCCAACACCTATTCTTTTTTTTTCCTTAAACATCTTTATTGGAGTATAATTCCTTTACAATGGTGTGTAGTTTCTGCTGTATAACAAAGTGAATCAGCTATACATAAACATATATCCCCATATCTCCTCCCTCTTGCATCTCCCTCCCATCCTCCCTAACCCACCCCTCTAGGTGGACACAAAGCACCGAGCTGATCTCCCTGTGCTATGCAGCTGCTTCCAACTAGCTATCTATTTTACATTTGGTAGTGTATATATGTTCATGCCACTCTCTTACCTCATCCCAGCTTACCCTTCCCCCTCCCCGTGTCCTCAAGGCCATTCTCTACTTCTGCGTGTTTATTCCTGTCCTGCCCCTAGGTTCTTCAGAACCTTTTTTTTTTTTTAAGATTCCATATATGTATGTTAGAATATGGTATCTGGTTTTCTCTTTCTGACTTACTTCACTCTGTATGATAGTCTCTAGGTCCATCCACCTCACCACAAATAACTTAATTTCCTTTCTTTTTATGGCTGAGTAATATTCCATTGTATATGAGCCACATCTTCTTTATCCATTCATCTGTCGATGGACACTTAGGTTGCTTCCATGTCCTGGCTATTGTAAATAGAGCTGCCATGAACATTGGGGTACATTACTCTTTTTGAATTATGGTTTTCTCTGGGTATATGCCCAGTAGTGGGATTGCTGGGTCACATGGTAGTTCTAGTTTTAGTTTTTTAAGGAACCTCCATACTGTTCTCCATAGTGGCTGTATCAATTTACATTCCCACCAACAGTGCAAGAGGGTTCCCTTTTCTCCACACCCTCTCCAGCATTTATGTTTCTAGATTTTTTGATGATGGCCATTCTGACCGGTGTGAGGTGATACCTCATTGTAGTATTTTTTTGGTTTTTTTGTGGGGTTTTTTTTGTGGTATGCGGGCCTCTCACTGTTGTGGCCTCTCCCGCCACGGAGCACAGGCTCCAGACGCGCAGGCCCAGTGGCCATGGCCCACGGGCCCAGCCGTTCCGCAGTATGTGGGATTCTCCTGGACAGGGGCGCGAACCCGCGTCCCCTGCATCGGCAGGCGGACTGCCAACTACTGCGCCACCAGGGAAGCCCCCTCATTGTAGTTTTGATTCACATTTCTCTAATGATTAGTGATGTTCAGCATCCTTTCATGTGTTTGTTGGCAATCTGTATATCTTCTTTAAAGAAATGTCTATTTAGGTCTTCTGCCCATTTTTGGATTGGCCAACACCTATTCTTGATAAAGATTCTCAGCAATAAAAGAGAACTTCCTCAATTTGATAGCAGATGTCTATGAAAAACCTACAACTAGTATCACACATAGTGGAAAAAGACTGAATGTTTTCTCCCCAAGATCAGGAAAAAGGAAAGGATGCCTACTCTCACCATTTCTATTCAACATTGTATTGAAGGTTTTAGCCCATGAAATAAGGGGTAAAAAGAAATAAAATATATCCATATTGGAAAGAAAGAAGTAAAACTGTCTCCATTAACAAGACAACATTATCATTTATATAGAAAATTCAATGAAATCTATAAGAAAGCTACTAAAATAAGTGAGTTTAGCAAGGTTGCAGAGTTCAAGATCAATATACAAAAATCAACTGTATTTTTATATATTAACTAACAATCAGAAATTGAAATCTTAAAAATACTATGTATAGTAGGATCAAAATACATGAAACACATAAGGATAAATCTGAAAAAAAAGTTGTGAAATACTTAGTATACTCACATACTAAAAAGTATAAAATATTGCTGAGATAATTCAAGAAGGCCCAAATAAACAGAAAGATGTACCATGACTCAATATTGTTAAAATATCAATTATTCCCAAACTTATCCATAGATTCAGTGAAATTCCAGCCAAAATCCCAGCAGTTTTTTGGTAGGAATTGACAAGCTGATTCTAAAATTGATATGAAATGCAAAACATTTAAAATAATCAAAACAACTTGGAAAAGAACAAAATGGGAGGATTAACACTACAGATTTCAAGACTTATTATAAAGTTACTATAAACAAGGTAGAATGACATTAACACTGAGATAAACAGATTGATGAAATATAGAACCCAGAAACAGAACCACACAAATGTGGACAACTAACTGATTTTCAACAAAAATGCAAAGGCAACTAAGTAAAAGGATAGTCTTTTCATCAAATAGAGCTGAAACAATTTGATACCTATACACGAAAAAACAAACTTAGATCCATACTTTGCAGCATATACAAAAATTAACTTAAAATGAATCACAGACCTAAATATAAAACCTAAGACTATAGCACTTCTAAAAGAAAACATAAAAGAAAAATTTTGTGACCCTGGGTTAGGTAAAGATTTTTTTAGATACCACCCAAAAGCATAATCCATGAAAGAAAAAATTGATAAATTATACTTCATTGAAATTAAGAATTCCTCTTTGAAAGGCACTGTTATGAGAATAACAGAACAAACTACAGAGTAGCAGAAAATGTCTGCAAATCATACATCTGAAAAGGTATTTGTATCCAGAATATACAAAGAACTCTCAAACTCAACAATAAGAAAACAACCCAATTTTTAAAAGTGCATGGGCTTCCCTGGTGGCGCAGTGGTTGAGAGTCCGCCTGCCGATGCAGGGGACGTGGGTTCGTGCCCTGGTCTGGGAAGATCCCACATGCCGCGGAGCGGCTGAGCCCGTGAGCCATGACCACTGAGCCTGCGCGTCCGGAGCCTGTGCTCCGCAACGGGAGAGACCACAACAGTGAGAGGCCCGAGTACAGCAAAAAAAAAAAAAAAAAGTGCAAAAGATTTGAACAGAAACTTCACCAAAGATATGTAGATAGCAAATAAGCACGTGAAAAGATGCTCAATATCAATGATCATTAAGAAAATCCAAATTAAAGTCACAATTTGGTTTTTTAAATTTTAGAATGGCTAAAATTAACATGAATGACCATATCCAGTGTTAGTGAGGATGCAGAACAACTGGAATGTTCATAAATGGCTGGTAGGAATGTAAAATGGTACATGGCAAAACAGTTCAGCAGCTTCTAAAAAGTTAAACATGTACCTTCCATAGTACTGCATTCCTAAGCATCTACCCAAGAGAAATGAAAGCATAGATCCATACGAAGAATTGTACACGAATGTTCATTGCAACTTTATTTGCAATAGCCAAGAACTGTAAACAACCAAATGTGCATCAATAGGTGAATCTGATTAAATAAATTGCAGTATATTCATATAATGGAATACTATCTAGCAATAAAATGAATGAACTACTGATTAATAACATCAATTAACTTAAAAATAATTATGGTGAGTAAAAGAAGCCAAACAAAAAAAACTACATATTGTATTATTCCATTCATATAAGATTCTAGAAAATGCAAACTAATCTATAGCAACAGAAAGCTGACTGAAGGTTGCCTGAAGGTAGGGTGACACAGTGAGAGGAGGCAGGAAGGATTACCATGGGGGAATTAGGTAACTTTTTGGGGTGATAAATATGTTCATTATCTTTAATGAGGGGATAGTTTCATGGCTTTAAATGTGTGTAGTAGTTCATTATATGTCAATTTTACCTTGATAAATTATTTCTTAAAAAACTAAGAGGTTAAAGTGATTTAAAAAATAGTCCCTTTTTCTTTGTATCCTAAATTCTAAGAATCAGGTTGAACTACCAATGGCTTCATGCCTGAATCATATACGTTTATCTTCTTGAAAAAAATGTTACTAGCTTTTATCAAAAGTGACTACAAGAAGGAGGGTCTTATATCAAGCCCCATATTTTTTCAATTTAGAAACTGCTCTGTTTTCTCCTTTTCAATAATGAAACCTATATAGCTAACTGTATCTCTTTATGTTCTGGCAGTTTAAATATTATACTATTACATTTGCTATATTCATATTCTTTTTTCCTAGGTTCTAATTTTCCATTTCAGCTTCTATTTTACCATTATTTCACATCTACATTTTTGCTTATCAGACAAATCTGAGGTATTGTTTATTATAGAGTTTATTACTCTATTTTTTGAGATACAATTCACATACCATAAAATTCAGCCTTTTAAAGTATACTTTTCAGGGCTTCCCTGATGGTGCAGTGGTTGAGAGTCCGCCTGCCGATGCAGGGGACATGGGTTCGTGCCCCGGTCCGGGAAGATCCCACGTGCCACGGAGCGGCTGGGCCCGTGAGCCATGGCTGCTGAGCCTGCGCGTCTGGAGCCTGTGCTCCGCAACGGGAGAGGCCACAACAGTGAGAGGCCTGAGTACAGCAAAAAAAAAAAAAAAAACAAGGATAAATTATGTGGCTCAAACATGTGACACAGCTGATCAAGTAATGAAAGGTAGGCACACAATGAGTTTCTTAGGAACAGTTGTTCAAAATAATTACATGGAACAACTAAAAATTGTTAACCTAAATGTCCAACAATAGGGCACTGTTCAACAGATAATGACTCAACTATGTGTTAGTCATGAAAACCATGTAATAACATGGAAAAATATTTACGGGGTAGCTAAGAAGCAGAGAATGACAAATTACATATGAAGCACGATTATAACTATTCTGTTAAAAAATAAGCACCTTGGGGGACTTCCCTGGTGGTGCAGTGGTTAAGAATACGCCTGCCAATGCAGGGAACATGGGTTTGATCCCTGGTCCAGGAAGAGCCCACATGCCGTGGAGCAACTAAGCCTGTGTGCCACAACTACTGAGCCTGTGCTCTAGAGCCCACGAGCCACAGCTACTGAGCCTGCATGCCACAACTACTGAAGCCTGCACACCTAGAGCCTGTGCTCTGCAACAAGAGAAGCCACCTCAATGAGAAGCCCGCCCACTGCAACAAAGAGTACTCGCCGCAACTAGAGAAATCCTGCGCACAGCAACGAAGACCCAATGCAGCCAAAAATTAATTAATCAATTATTTTTAAAAAGCACCTTGGCATTGAAAAGGAAAAATGGAAGGAAACTAAGAGTAGGGTTATGCTTGGGTGGTGGG
The DNA here is from genome assembly GCF_964374135.1 of Grampus griseus. Taxonomy (NCBI): domain Eukaryota; kingdom Metazoa; phylum Chordata; class Mammalia; order Artiodactyla; family Delphinidae; genus Grampus; species Grampus griseus. The sequence continues at coordinate 57,963,901 of NC_139014.1, forward strand.
GGGGGGGGTTTCCTATTTTCCAAGTGATCTTTCAAGAGAAAATATTTTTATAACTTTTAAAAATTCATTTACACCCAATTAGGAAATGCATTTCTACTTATGAATCTTTTATAACCAATATTTGTTACACATTCATGTAAAGAAATAATTTTTAAAATAGTTAAGCATAATTATAGGGAATTTTCCAAAATTTTCATCTAACTAGATTACTCCAACTCCTAACTGAATGTGAAGATACTTTATTTAGGAAGAAAAAAACAAACTATATGTTCAATATTCTTCACTCTTCCAGTCTTCTTCACTCTTCCCCTTCTTCTCACTCTCAGCAAATGATCTTGCTTCTTTGAGAAAATAAAAACACTGTCCCATCACTACCTCTACCAATCTACCTGCACTTGAACCTGAATCTCCTATGACTAGGAATGAACTGCCCATGCTCCTCGCTAAGGTTAACCCCTCTGCTTGTGTACTGTATCCCATTTCCCCTCTCTGCTCCTGCAACTGTCCCCTCTTCCCTCACATCAACTGTTCCTGCCTACAGGAGCATCCTCATCAGGGAACAAACTTGTCATAGTAATGCCCATCTTTAAAACAAAAAATTATCCTTCAACCCCATTCCCATATTCCCTTCTAGCTACTGCCCCACTTATCTGCTCCCCTTTAGAGCTAAACTCCTCTGAATTGTCTACATTTGCATCCTCACTTCTTCCCTAACCATTCTCTCTTGAGCCCACCTTCAACCTGACTTTCACACTCATCCCTTTATTGAATCAACTTTCATTAAAGCCACCAAAAAACTAAACGTTCTCCAAATCTAATGGTCAATTCTCAGTTCACAACTTGCTCATCAAACTGTCAACTGCATATGACATAGCAGATTATTCTCTCTTTCTTGAAACACTTTCTTCTCTTACCTTCTGGGACACTATTCTCCTTTGGCTTTCCTCCTACCTCACTGACCACCCCTTTTCAGTCTTCTCTGCTCAGTCCTCCCTATCTTCCCAATTTCTAAACACTGGAGTTTTCAGGGCTCAGTCTTTAAACTTCCTCTTCTATCTATATCACTTCCCAGATGATCTTATTAACTCTCATAGGGACTTCCCTGGAAATCCAGTGGTTAAGACTCTGTGCTCCTAGTGCAGGGGGCACGGGTTCAATCCCTGGTCAGGGAACTAAGATCCCACATGCAGCACGGCGCAGCCAAAAAAAATTAAAAAATAAATTAAAAACTCTCATAGCTTTAAGTCATCCACACACTGATGACTCCCAAATAAATATTTCCAGTCCAGACCTCGATCCTGAACTCCTGACACCTCTCCAAATTCTTACACAACATGTCCACATGGACATCTAATCGGCATCGAAAACATAACATTCCCCAAGCTAAACTCTTGATTTATTTCCCCAAACCTGCTCTTCCCAGTCTTCTCCATCCCAAGAAATGGCATCTCTGCTTTTCCAGCTGCTCATGCAAAAACCCAAGAGACATCCTTGAATCATCTGTTTCTGTCACATTCTATGTGGAACATCAACAAATCCTACTGCTCCTTCTTTCTAAGTATACCCTGATCCAAATCTTTTTTCTTTTCTCACCTATATTACAACAGATTCCTAACCAGTCTCCTGCTTCTGCCTTGCACCTCCCACCCTGCTCCGCAGTGTACTCCCCACACAACAACCACGGAGATCCTTCTGAAATATAAACCAAGTACTTGTTGCCCTCAGCAATGGTAAGGTAATTTGGACCAACCCTACTACCAAAAGCAACTAAAAATGCTGGATTAAAAACAAAACAGGGCTTCCCTGGTGGCGCAGTGGTTGAGAGTCCACCTGCCGATGCAGGGGACACGGGTTCGTGCCCCGGTCCGGGAAGATCCCACGTGCCGCGGAGCGGCTGGGCCCGTAAGCTATGGCCTGTAAGCCTGCGCATCCGGAGCCTGTGCTCCACAACAGGAGAGGCCACAACAGTGAGAGGCCCTCGTATCGCAAAAAAAGAAAAAAAAAAAAAAAACCCTTAAAAACTCTGCAGAGCCATAAAACAGTAAAGAGCTACAAAAGTTTTCTTTCCAAAACTGAAAACAAAACAGGAACTCCAAGAGGTAAGTAGATAACTGTAACCACTCACCCTAAAGTCATCTGACAATTCAGACAAATCTGAATTTTGACCTCATAATGAGAGGGGGACAGAATTTAAAAAGCTCAAGCCTCATCCAAAGTAGAGAGTAAAACAGTAAGACCCTCTTCACATTAAACTAGAACCTCAAAGGCTACATACTCAGGGTACAAACCAGCAGCCCTCACATGGACTTGCAGTTAGAATTCACAACTGGTTATTCAAAAAAAACCTCAAGCTGTGGATTTAGTTTAAAGTTGTCCCTGGGCAGGGCTTCCCTGGTGGCACAGTGGTTAAGAATCTGCCTGCCAATGCAGGACACACGGGTTTGAGCCCTGGCCCGGGAAGATCCCACATGCCGCAGAGCAACTAAGCCCGTGCGCCCCAACTACCGAGCCTGTGCTCTAGAGCCCATGAGCCACAACTACTGATCCCGTGTGCCACAACAACTGAAGTCCGTGTGCCTAGAGCCCGTGCTCCACAACAAGAGAAGCCACCACGAGAAGCCCATGCACCGCAATGAAGAGTAGCCCCCGCTCGCCCCAACTAGAGAAAGCCTGCACACAGCAACAAAGATCCAACACAGCCAAAAATAAATTAATTAATTTTAAAAATAAATAAAATAAACACCAGAAGTAGACAAGACAAAACTTTAAATATTGTAATTATCAAACTGAACTATATGTTTAAGGAAATGAAAGGTAAGTTTGAAAAGAGTTCCCTCCTGCAGAGGGAACAGGAAACCATAAAAAGTGACAAGGCAGATTTAAGAACTTCTAAAAATAAGTAAAGACACCTATACATACACACACACATATATTAAAAATAAAGTATTTACAGATGAAATATAACATCTGAATTGGCTTCAAAATAATCCAGATTTGGGCAGGGGGAAGGAAAGAGGAGTATATACGGGGGATATAAGACTGGCCATATACTGAAAATTGATAAAGATGAGTGACAGATATGTGGGAGTTCATTCACTATTCTATTCTACTCTTATATATGGTTAGAGTTTTCCATAATAGAATGTTTAAAATGAGTTAAGTCCAAAGTCAACAAGGTGCTACTCACTCTCAGGACATACATACTCAGACAATGTTATAATTGTCTTACCTCTCTGATCTCACCTTCTACTACTTTTTCCTCTTCCTCTGCTCCAGGCACACTGGAACACCCCAGCACACTTCTGCCTCGGGGCTTCTTCCACCCTTATTCCCTCTGCTTAGAACACTCTTCTTCCAGATATGCACATGGCTAGCACTAGAGACCCATTTAGCTCTCTAGTTTACTTTCTCATCACGATGATCTTCCCTTACTACCCTAAAATCATGCACATGCTCACATATACAGCTGCTCTAGCCTCTTCACAGCACTTATTAGCATTATTTGTCCACCATCTCTTTCAACTAGAAATGTAAGATTCTTAAAAAAAGAAATTCTGTTTTGTTTACTCTTCATTCCTAACACCTAAAACAGTGAATGGCTCCTGGTAAGTATCCAATTAATATATGCTGAATAAATAGACTGATGATGAATAGAAGTAACTAATGAAATCAGTGAAAGAATATCTGAAGATAACCAAGTATTCTAGAATCTATGTACTGTTAAAGTTTACATCATTTACTTTGTATCTGTTTCTGATTTATGCTTCATCTCCATGATTTCTACCATGAGGAGATCAATAGGATAACCCGGTCTTCTAATAGCCAAAACAGAATCCACCACAGCCTGGAAGAGAAATGAATGAGAACAGTAAATTATTTGGTCTACTAAAAGAAACCACTGGCCCTAGTAATCTATCACCAGACTAAGCAGATAAAGTGTTTCAGGCTCCAAAACACAAGGCAAGGTCAGAAAGTGTCACTCTGTCATGGATACAAATGATAACCAGTGCCAATGGATAGTTTAGAGCCTACAGGGACTTCAGAGGTTATCAGGTCCAATCCCCTTATTTTACAGAGAAGGAAACTAAGGTGAGACTTTAAGAAGTTATGGTCTTAAAACAAGATCTAACAGGTAGTAGCAGAGTCAGGACTAGAAATCAAGTCTCTTTAACTGCCAAGCCTACTATACAAACACTACTCAAACTTTTCCACCAAAGGACACCTTAATGGAAAAGAAGGAAATGAAATCTAAGGAAAGAGTTCAAATTTGCTGGCTCTAACAACATGAAATTTTTAAGTCTTATGTTTTACCATGAAACTTTTCTACATCATGCCATAATATATACATGTTTGTTTTTTGTTGTTTTTTAATTTTCATTGGGGTACAGTTGATTTACAGTGTTCTGTTAGTTATACATGTTTGTTTCAATGTGAAAATAATGCTTTTCCTCCATAGTAAAGTAAAATTGACACTCCAGAAAGACGTCTCATTTATTCTACCAAATATCCCCAGGGATATGCAATTTGAGAAGCACAGCACCACACAGCCTATTGCTTAGCTCAGAAAGTAATATGAAAATAACTGACTACAGAAATTAAGTGTTATAGTATAATCATCCTCAAATAAAATAGAAGCAAAAAAATCTATATCTTAGAAAAGTTTACTGAGGTAACATGATTTTTGGTTTTGATGACTAATGGGGAATAATGACAAACCATTGGTAAATGAGAGCATTAGTGTTTCTATAACTCCAAAAGGGAATGGAGTCCCTAATCAGATAGCTTGAAGATTCTGGGCCACGAGATATATGTACTTTAACAGCAGAAAACACAGCAGAGTCTTTATTTAGACTGCTCAGCAAGAAAATGTCTTAATTTCTTAATCTTAATCTGATTTCCCAAGTAGGTTTTCCTATCGGTAAGAATTGACCAGAAACAACTCAGGTGTTTCAGTATTTATATTTCTCAAGGTAAATTAGTAAGACAGAATTCTGATTTCTATGTCAATGTCTTGTGAATTTGGTTGTTATGAACTCATCATTCCTGATAAACTAATATACTCAAGTTTCAAAAAATGCAAAGCTGAGGAACAATGATGATATCATCAAACTACAGCTACCTGATAAAAGCCTTCCCAAAATACCCAACTTTGTCCTGATATTATATATATATATATTCTACCTTTAGAAGTAAACAAGTATACACTTCCCAGATGTGAATATTATCTATCAGATCAGTCATGCTCATTAAAGTGGTAACCTTGGGCTTCCCTGGTGGCGCAGTGGTTGAGAGCCCGCCTGCCGACGCAGGGGATATGGGTTTGTGCCCCGGTCTGGGAGGATCCCACACGCCGCCGAGCGGCTGGGCCCGTGAGCCATGGCCGCTGAGCCTGCGCGTCCGGAGCCTGTGCTCCGCAATGCGAGAGGCCACAACAGTGAGAGGCCTGCGTACCGCAAAAAAAAAAAAAAAGGTAACCTTAACTACAAGACACACCGCCAAAACAACGTCCCCAACCTCACATAATAATAAATAAATATAAATATATTTATTATTATTATTTTATATTAAATATAAATAATAAATAAATAATAAATATGGACCTCTAGGTTTAGGAGACCAGTGTGCATCACCCCAACAGCTTCCACAGGGGGTGATCCATAGGCAGCCAAGTCCCTCCCAACTTTCAAGTTAACTTAAAAGAAGGCTTAATATGACACTTTTGAAAAATTACACATACTGTTCTGACCAATCAAATCTACTCTGTAAATAAGCCTATAAATATTTGTCTTCTATATTTTGTTGTATGTTCAAAAGAACCACATGCCATAGCTAGCTGATTATCTTATAGGAAAAAGAAAAATACCACCATGTGTTAGGCTGTACTCATTCTGCAAAAGTTTAACCACATACCTCTGTTAACACATAAGCCAGCTGAGGATGAACTTTAGTTTGTAGAGATGTTCTAGCCACATCTAAGAGGATTTCTCTTTTCATCTCTTTTTTAATTTTAACTTGTTCCAAAACTTCAAGTGCCTTTATTTTTGCAACTTCAAATCCTTCAGCTATTATTCTAGGGTGCAGGCCCTAATACATCAACATAAAACTGTAAATTATAAAGTAAGTTATCCAAAGTAAAAGTAACTATCCTTTCCTACTAATAGGTATGTCCAAAAAAATTAATTACCTATATCAATGCCACTAAATATAAGTGTATGTATGTAATTTGTAATCTTTCAGCGCTTCATATTTCAAACAATCTCAAACTTACAGAAAAACTGTTTACAATTTACAACAGTAGAAAAAAACTACAAAAGTTCTTTTTATGTCTGAAAACTGTAACACACTGTTGTGTAGTGCTCTTCTGAATGGGCACAGAAGAGAAGACTCCCTGTAATGTAGAGGAAAAGAACCAGCATTGTTTGGAGAAAAACAACAGATAGGCAGCACCTTCACCAAATGTTCAAAGTTAACATCATAGAACGGGACAAACACACACCATGTGCCTCCAGATATGCTGCATTAAGACCAATACAGCATTTCCATGGCACTCCTGCCAAAAGTTCATAACCTGAGTCTGATAATGAGGAAACAGACACATCCAAACTGAGGGACTTTCTTAAAAAAAAAAACAGCCTGTTCTCTAAAAGTAGCAATGTCAGCAATGTCATGAAACACAAAAGATGGCTCGAGAACTATTCCAGCTTAAAGAAGACTAAAGGGGTATGACAACTGAATGGGACAAGTGACGAAATTTGAATAAAACCTGCAAATTAGATAGAAGTACTTATCAATGTGCTAATACTAATTTCCTGTTTCGATCACTATACTGTGGTTATATATGAGAATTCCCTGGTTTAAGAAACATACACTGAAACATTTAGATCATCACGTCTGCAACTTATTCTTATACCATTAGAAAAAAATATGTATATTACTATATATATACACATTCCATATATATATATATATTCATGAAAGAGAGAGAAATGTTATTCTTTGGAATATTCTTGCAACTTTTCTGTAGGTCTGACATTATAACAAAATTTTTTTTGAAAAAACGCTATTGTTTATTCTGAAAAATAATACATAAACTTATTGAAAGCTGGAACTAGTTCTAATTTATTCCCTTCCTCCATTCCTTTATGTCAGTCCTATAATAACTTTCAAAAGTTGACATTTATTGAGCATTTGTACCAGGCACTATTCTAAAGGATTTACATGTATTATTTTAGTCCTCTCAACACTATGAAGTGGGTGTTTTTATCATTCCTGTTTCACAGATGAGGAAATTTAGGCTTAAAGGCTTAGATCACCAGGCTAATAAGAGCCAGAGCCAGGATTTAAACCCAAAAGGCCTGACGCCAGAGCCTGTGTTATTAACCATCTTCAAAACATTTCCTCAGCCTAGGACCTCACAACTTCTCACCTAGACTACTAGGAAAACCTTCAGTCTTGACTCTCTTAAAACTGTCCCCCAAATATTTAAAATGCCAATCTGACCATATCACTCATTCATATGTCAGTATGAACATTCTTCTTGGTTAGTATATTACATGCCTATTCACTACTGTCCACATCACTTTAAACTCCACCAACACCAGACTGCTTGTAGCTCTGCACACACACCAGTTTGCTTCCTTTCTCTGTGCCTTTGCTCATGTTTTTCCTTCTGCCTGGAATGCTATTCTCCACACCCCTCACTCTTTCATCAGGTTCACTCCTCACCCCTCTCTCTTTCATCAGGCTCACTCCTTCTAATCCTAAAGATTCAGCCCAGGCCTATTTCCTCCAGAAAGTGCTTCCTGACTACCTCAGGCTAGTTTAGGATACCCCTCCATCCTCAGTGTTTCTATCCCATCCTGTGCCTAGCTCTGTCACTGCACTGTCACACAGTTTCATAACTATGTCAGTGTCTGTCGGCATCTCCCCTCCCCTAATTTCTTCCTTCCTAGCCCAACCCTAATTTTGTTTAGGTATCTCTCTTCCTCAGTGCTTCAGAGGAAGCTGACCCTATCCCTAGCTCAAGGGGCGGATCCTAATTAGATTAAGTCAATTTCCCAAAAAACTGTCACTGGTTTGGGATGGAATAAAACCAATGTCGGCCCAATCATATAAAGGAAGGACTTTTATTCTATGGCTGGGTGAATGGTTTTCTCTTGCCCTCTCCTGCTGAGTGTTAGTAAGGAGAAGAGGCAGCCCTGATTTCTTCTGACAGTCTTTCATCCAGGATGGGAATAAGCCTATGATGAAACAGCATTACAAGTGGAAGAGCTAAGAGACAGAAAGGATCTGGGTACTTGATGACTGAATGAATTTTTTAATCAACTAACCCTAGAAGCCTGTTTTATTGCTATATTTCCTGTTACGGGAGATAATTTTTTTGTTGTTTAAGTGACTTTTAGTCAAGTTTCCACTGCTTACAGCTAAAAGCATCTTGAGATAAGTTGCAGGTACTGAATTAATAGACAGATCCCAATACTAAATGAAACACAAAGTGATCCTTTTAGCACTTCGAAAGGACAGGTTATGCTTTGCTAAAATGGTCCTTGAAAGAGCAAAAATCCAACTGCTTAATTGGAAAAGACAGATAAGTAACGCAAAGAAAACACTACAAATTGAACAAAAGCATGGAGGTAGAAATGTATGTAATGATTTCAGAGGCCAGTGAATGACGGAGTCTGGCTAGAGGAGACTGTTTATAAAGGGAAATAAAACTAGAAAAGTAGGTAAATTCACAATGTGGAAAACCTTCATTAATTTTTCTCTAGTTATTTTTTAAAAGGTGCATAATTTGGTTTCAACTTTCTCAGTGATGTTTTCTTTCTTAGGCCATTAGTCATGGGTACATGGCTAATTTTTTAACTTTTATATATATTTCAAATATTTCATTTTTTAAAAAGGTATATAATTTCAATAAAAGGCATTATTCTAACTAAAAATTTCATTATTATTTCCATTTATAATTGTCCAAAAACATCTTGATGAAAATTAACTTTTTCCCTCTAAAATTAAACCATTTTACTAGCAAAAAAACAAATAACTTTTTATTCAAAATAAAGTACCACATGAATGTGCGTTCTATGAAATTCTAATACCTCAGAAATGTAAAGATCAGCTTGTTTTAGTAACTCTCCGATAATTAGGACATTTGAAGTAGTACCATCTCCTGTAATGTCATCCTGGGCTGTTGCTACTTTTGCTATCAAGGAAGCTGTTGGGTGTTGAATTTGTTGAAAAAAGCAAGCAAAAGATTAAAAAAGAGAGAGAATGAGATAAAGAAATAGTCCACCAAAAACAAGATAACCTAAGGGTCAACAGTAAAATTAAGAAATGAAATAAGCTTCATTCTATAAGTTCACAAGTTTTATATTATCATACATAATAAATGTCAAAATGAAAAGTTAAAACCTGAGAACTAATGAGGTTTGAACATTTTATAAAAGAGTCTCTGCTTCGAATGCAATGACATTTCCAAAATAAGATTAAATCCTTCAATCTTGAAGATGAATGTATGTACTAAACTTGCAAAGGATTTTTTTCCCATGATTACAAAGAACGTAAGTGCATTGACTTTAAAAAATGTAACTAATTTGGAAGTATCCCTAAGTTATTATTTGCACTACACAAAGATCTGAAAACAGCCAATAGACTTTTTTTTTCCCTAAGGTTTAAACAAACAAGCATATCTCATGACTACAGTATTTAGCTGACGGCCTTGGTTTAAGGATATACAAATTGTACTATGTTCTCAGCTAAGGCTAATTAAGGTTTATTAAGTCAGCAACATCAGCTCACCATCTCATGGAGCAGTACATTGCCATCTTTGGTGAGTTTCATGTCTCCTGCACCAGAAACAAGCCTGTTCAGAAAACAGTGGTTATAAACTTCATACAGCAAGAGCCAAACAAGACACTCCCAGTGTTAGCCACTCCACTATCCTTAATATAAGTAACTGGGTGTGGAAAACTTCCATTATACCATGGGGGATACCACAGTAACTACCACAGAATCACTTCTCCCCAGATGGACTGCTATGGTGATTTCATTCCAAACAGCACATTTACAAGTTTAAGGACAAGAGCAGTCCATGAGTTATGAACAGTGGCTTGGTACCTGGAAGAGTACTTGGAAGTCTACAAACCACAAATTTGTGAACTTTCTGCAGGTTTCTTTTTTTGTGAAATGTTACCATTCATTCACTCAACTAATGTTTTCCCTCACCCCTCATGTTTATTAGATCAAGTTCTGTCAATTCTACAACCTAAATGTCTCTTAAATCTACCCACTCCTCTCCACCTCCACTGTCATCATCATCTCTAGTCTGGACTACTTAGCATCTTGATATGTCTGAATTTGAATTTACCCTCCACACTGCATTTATCTTTCTAAAAGGCAATGTGATTCAGTCAGTTCCCTCACCAAAAATCCTTCCATGATTTTCATGTTCTCCATCACCTTCATGATAATATCCAAACTATATAGCAATGACGTAAGTTACCTTTCCCAATCTGGGTAATGTCTATTTCTTCTACCTCTTCTATCAAATGAGATCTTGTGGGCAAACCTTGGGGTTCCCTTACTACATCATGTTTGCTTTCGTTTCTGTTGGATTTACACCATTGAGCTTCTCTTGTTCCTGAAGTTACCCTATCTAGAAGTCCTTTACTCCCTTCTCCAACTGGAGAACTCTGATTCGTTTTTCAAGACTGATGAAAAATCCTCTGTTATTGAGAAGCTTTCCCTTCTCCCTTCTGCCATCAGTTATTAGTCCCTTTCCTCAGTATAATGGTATATATATAATTAGCACATTCATCTCTACCAGAACTCCTTAAGAATAGAAACTGTATCTTAGTCATCTCTGTGTTCCCAGCATCCCAGTCAGTACATACTCAGTGCCCTCTTTTACTGTTAATATTAATTACTTTGCTCATTCCTCTGAGACTGTATCTCTCTCCTCTTACACCTCTTTGCCCTCACTAGTCTCCTTCCCTCTCTTCTAAAGAAAATAATAGTCCTTAGTAAATATATGCTGAAAGAGCGTTCAACTTGCCTAGGGACGCATAGCTAAAGCGGTCCTTGAATTTGAACCCAAGCCTGCCAGGTTCCAAAGCCCGTGCCGTCTCCACAACACACTGCCCAGCAAAACCCAAACTCTTCAACAGCAGGGGAGCTAGATGGTTTATGTTTCATATATGACACTAAATGAACTTTCTACTTGCATATGAACCTTACCGAGAAGTTGGAGGGCAGGGAGGAGTCACAGTGAGCCCTTTTTTCGGGTAGCATTTCTCCTCCTCTCCCACCAGACTAGAAATGAGCTCAGGGCAGGAATGAGAACGAGGGAAAGCAGGCCCACAAGTGCGTCCACATCGCTCCCAACTCTTTGTGGAACGTCTGCCTCACAGCGCGCCCGGACACCCAACAAACCCCGACGCCCTAACCGCCGCTCCAACCGCCGTCTCACATTTTCATGGTTCCCTTAGCACCCAAGTTGGTCCGCAGCACATCCTGCAGCCCTCGGGCGGCGCATATGTTGACTGCCAAGGCCGCCTGGGCCTGCGCCACCTCAGCCTTGGAGTTTATGCCTTTTACCTCAGCCCTGGCCAGACGGTAGGAAGACTCCCCGCCCCGTAAGGCGGCCTCAGCTGCTATTCTGAGGGAAATCCTGGCGCTACGGCTCACGCTCCTGAGCCTCAGCCAATCCGCGCCCGGACAGGAAGTAACGTCATCAGGCGTCGGCGGGACGGAAGCCAGAATCGCCTCGGGTCGGGTCGCAAAGATGGCGTCTTCTGCCTCCGCTCGGCCTGAGGCGGGGAAACGAGTGGTTAATCAGGACGAACTGCGGCGGTTGATGAAGGAGAAGCAGCGTCTGAGCACCAACCGTAAACGGATAGAATCTCCATTCGCGAAGTACAACCGCTTGGGGCAGCTCAGTTGTGCCCTGTGTAACACCCCGGTTAAGAGCGAGCTCCTGTGGCAGACTCACGTCCTGGGAAAGCAGCACCGAGAGAAAGTGGCCGAGCTGAAAGGCGCGAAGGAAGCCGCCCAGGGACCGTCCGCCAGCGCAGTGCCTCAGTCCGCCAGCACAGTGCCTCAGTCCGCCAAGAGGAAGGCGCCGGACGCAGAGAGCCAAGATGCCAAAAGAGCGAAGGCCTCCCTGGTGTCTCAAGTACAGCCCTCCACTTCCGCTTTGCCCACCAACTTTGACAAAGCCGGAAAGGAGTCCACTAGGGCGACCCTCAGTAAGGCTTCGGGACTCGGTTTACTCCCTGATTATGAAGATGAGGAAGAGGAGGAGGAGAAAGAGGAGGGAGGAGGAGGAGAAGGGAAAAGAGGGGATGTCTGTAAGCATCCGGCCAACGCACAGGGCAAGGAACACTCACTTTCCTCCGCGCGGGAGGCAACCGGTAGTAGGCTGCCAAGCGATTTCTCGGACACAAATCCTCCCAAGGCCCCTTTAATTCCTCATTCAGGGTCAATTGAGAAAGCAGAAATACATGAAAAAGTGGTGGAAAGGAGAGAAAACACCGCGGAAGCATTACCGGAAGGGTTTTTTGACGACCCTGAGATAGATGCGAGGGTACGAAAGGTTGATGCCCCAAAGGATCAGATGGACAAAGAATGGGACGAATTTCAAAAAGCCATGAGACAGGTCAACACTATTTCCGAAGCCATAGTTGCCGAAGAGGATGAGGAGGGACGCTTGGACCGGCAGATTGGGGAGATCGATGAGCAGATAGAGTGTTACCGTCGGGTGGAAAAGCTGCGGAATCGCCAGGATGAGATAAAAAATAAGCTTAAAGAGGTTCTGACCATAAAAGAACTGCAGAAGAAGGAAGAGGAGAATGTTGACAGCGATGATGAGGTAGAACTACAGGATTTGTTGTCTCAGGATTGGAGGGTGAAAGGAACTTTGTTATAGGGTTTCAAAGACCCAAGAGTTCTACATCCTCTACGACTGTATAAAAAGTTCCACCTCTCAATACGATATCGTTTACTCCATGCCTAGAGATTTGGTAACTTGACTGGGTTGTCGAGATACAATGAGCCTGTGAAGATACCGCTTTGGAAAATTGGTGTAAAATATTTTTGAGGTAAAGGTGTTTTTGAAGTTTTCGAAGTATTACACTCAAATGCCCACTTTTTCACACACTTATAGATCCAAAGTTTGGGTTGTAAAAGCTGTAAGCTGTAAATATTGTACATATTAAATATATATTTACTTAAAAATTATGTTTTGAAAGTTATAAGTTAATAGAAGTCAGACCAACCGACAAGCTTTTAGATGAAAACCAAGTGTGGCATTTAGAATGTATATGGCTTTTTCTTTTCTGACTCCTAAATCAAACTCAAGAGGGTTGTCGCCGGGAGGGGGGTTGTTTTGTTGTTGTTTTTAAGAACACTACTCATATAAGTCATTCAGGGCTAATCAGATCTCTGTTTCAAAACCGTGTTCCAGGAGAGTATGGTGAAAAATATATGCCAAGTATGACCAACCTCCTTAATCCAAAGTTTCTCTTGATTAAACCAGTGATTCTCGGAGGTGGGTGCACAGGAAGATCTCATACAAAGATTTTTCAAAAGTGTATGTGGATCATCTAGGAAGCTTTTTAAAAAATTCATGTGCTTGTGCCCTACCATTGGAGAGATTCAGTAAATCTGGAGTGACGCTCAGACACCTGTATTAGTTTTGATGGCTTCCCAGGTTATTCTGTGGGAATGCCCTGGTGGTTCAGTGGTTGGGACTCCGCGCTTCCACTGCAGGTGGCGCGGGTTCTACACCTGGTCGAACTAAGATTCCCGCAAGCCGCGAGGCACGGCCAAAAAAAGAAAGCTTCCCAGGTTATTCTAGTAAGGCCAAAATTGGAGCACCACTGCCCTAAATCCAGAACCTATTTATAATTTTCCAGGCTTTGTTTTTTCTTTAAATGACACATTCCGTAAGTTTACTGTCTACTGCATAAAAGAAATGCTACCTTTTATTTATATCCCATCTAATCTTAAATTTTATTGTTACATATTATAAATTAGGGGTCAGAGTTAACAGGGTCTATCAGTTGTAGGAAGGAGGTATAAGTTGTTTCTCTAGCGGTAACAATTAGCCTGTGCTGATCATCAATAGTTTAAATCAGTCCTTCTCCCTTTGGAGATAGAGGTATTCAAATAGGAAAAAGGAATTAGCAGTGTTCCAGGGATAGAAATGCATACAGCACATTCAAATAAAAGTGAGTAGTAATAATAATACCTAAGACTTTCTTATAAGCCAGGCAGAGTTCTAAGTGTTTTACATAAACTCAATCTAGTTTCCCTAAAGCCCAGGTTTTAAGCCCGGGGATAAGGTATAAAAAAGCCTTGAGTGTTAAACAAAAGAATTCTTCCTGTAGGCAATGTGGGCAAAATGGAAGTTTTTGAGCAGAGTCATATCTGCAAGAAATATTATGGAAGATTATTTCAGTTGCAGTATATAGAACGGAATGAACATGGGTAGGGGGTAGGAAGCTGGGAGAATACTTGGAAACTAGATTTTAAAAGCAAGGCAACTAAGACTGTAATTAGGTATGTATTGAAAGAAAAGTCATAGTATTGAAAGAATTTCACAGGAAGGGCTAACATTGACTAGAAGTGAAGAAAAACAGGAGATATATAGATGGAATTCAGGGGTGTTGGGTTTTTCTAGTGTGGGTGCCTAAAAGAAGTTATCTAACACTTATGGAGCATATTAATTGTCCTGCGGCCTTTGGCAGAAAGGCTTTGCTTTCCTGAGCTGTCCAGTGGATCTGTGATAGCAACTTCAGTTTGATAATAATAAGTTTATCATCTTACTATTTCAGGATGTGAGAAAGTACAAGGGGGGTCTTGAATGGTGTGCCAACTTCTACATGGGCCTAAGAGGCTAGGCTAATGATCTAGAGGAGCACTGAATATTAAAAATATAATTCAAGCCACATACGTATATTAAATTGTCTAGTAGCCACATGAAAAAGTAAAAAGAATGTGACATTAGTTTTATTTTATTTAATCCAATATATCCAAAATATTCCATTAAATTTCAATATGTAATCAATATTTAAGTATTATTAATGAAATATTTTACATTTTGGGGGTTCCTGTAGAAATGTATTTTGAAATCTGGGTGTATCTAATACATCTCAATTTGGACTGGCCGTATTTCAAGTACTCACTAGCCATATGTGACTAACGGCTACCATAAAGGACATCTCAGGTTTAAAGAGAAAGGTACTGGAACTTCCCTCATGGTCCAGTGGTTAAGACTCAACGCTCCCAATGCAGGGGGCATGGGTTCGATCCCTGGTCGAGGAACTAAAATCCCACATGCGGCACGACACAGCCAAAAAAATAAAGAGAAAGGTATCCAAGTGGAAAAATACATGATCAGGAGGTAGTGAGCAGCCCAGTTTAACTGGAGCAGAGTGTTTATTCCTGACAACAGTGGGAGTTATCACTGAAAAGGTAGGTTACGAACCGTCGTGGAGGGCCTTGAATGCCATGCTCTAAGGAGTCGGAACTTTCACTGAGAGTTGAGTATCCTTGAGGTTGTTGAGTCCTTTACTGTAACACAGTTAAAGGATGAGCTTAAGGAATGCCAGGCATATAAACCCCCAGTGGGTTTTTAGGAGGACCCAAAAGCTCTCAAAATCTCCCAATGCTCTGTATCCCAGAGCATGAGTGATGGGTCCCTGATCAAAATCAAGTGAATCCTTGTTGTATCTGAGATTGATGTAGAAAGCTACACAGGCTGTTGAATCCTTCTTGTTCCTCCATGCCTTAGAGAGCTCCTTTGTACCTCTTAGAGCTGTGGGAAATAGGTTTCGGCATTAGACTGCAAGTACCACCAGTGTTTCCAAATTGTAAGAATTGGTCCCAGGGATTTCTTCCTGTCACTTGTTCTGTTTTTAGAGAACCCCCCCCCCCCCACAATTCAGCCAGCATTTACAGGCACACCTCAAAGATATTGCAGGTTCCATTCCAGACCACCACAATAAAGTGAATATTGCAATAAAGCAAGCCACACAAATTTTTTGGTTTCCCAGTGCATAAAAAACTTACGTTTACACTATATTTTAGTCTATTAAGTGTGTAATAGCATTATGTCTTGAAAAAAGTACATACCTTAATTTAAAAATTCTTGTATAGAAAATGCTTACCATCATCTGAGCCTTCAGTGATCATAGTAGTAACATCAAAGATCACTGATCATAGATGACCATAACAAATATGATAATAGGGGGAAAGTTTGAAATATTGTGAGAATTATCAAAATGTGACAGAGACACGAAGTGAGCAAATGCTGTTGGAAAAATGGCACCAATAGAGTAGCTCAACACAGCGTTGCCACAAACCTTCAGTTTGTAAAAACAAATGTAGCACTATGAAGTGCAATAAAATGAGGTATGCCTATGTGTTAGAATTATTGTAAATACTACAAAAAGTAATTATGTAAATACTACCTCTCACCCAAATACAGTTCCCCTAACTTGGAGGAAAAAAAAAATTGCTGATCTCATAACTAGCCTTCAGATGTTCATTTGTCCAGTGCCTTACAATTTACAAAATGCTTTCACATAGATCTCATTTAATGATGGAAGTAATGACTACTTTTTACACACCAGGGAACAGAATAAGATGCTATGGAATTAAAATTGCAGGGAAAAGAGTATAACTTAGACTTAACACTTTTAATGTAACACTCACTAGATTAGTATGGAGTAATGGAAAGAACAAGGGAATTGGCACGAGAAAAGACAGGTTCAAGTTCCCACTCTACTTTTTTTTTTAATGAAGTATAGTTGATTTACAATATTGTGTTAATTTCTGCTGTACAGCAAAGTGATTCAGTTATATACTTTTTCATATTATTTTCCATTATGGTTTATCACAGGATATTTAATATAGTTCCCCCTACTCTACTTTTTAATGTCTAGTGATCTTGGGCAAGCCGCCTCTCTGAAACTTAAGTTTGCTCTACTATAAAATGATGATGATACCCCACAGGGTGTAGTGAGAGTCTAATAATACATGCATGTGAAAGGGGTTTATAAACTGAAGTTTATAAATAAAGCAATAAAAGTGTTTCTGCTAGTGGAATCTGGTCTAACTCTGCCCCATGCTGCTACTAACTTGCTAGCTTGATCTTAGGCTAATAATTTAATGCCCCTTAATTCCATCTTTAGAATGAGGGAATTAGAGCAGATGATTTTTCTTTTTTTTTTTTTGAGATTTCTTTTAACTCCAAATAATTTTGCCATGAGACAAGTGGCGTCTCACCTTTTAAAGATTTTAAAAGTCATTCAGTTGACTATCTGGAGACAGAGATGGCCAAAGTATTGTTACTTTTACTTGCACGATTTGCCCAGGATAGTCCCAGTTGTCTTGGTTTAATTATGAATGGTGTCCCGTTTCACTCTCAACACTGTTCCTTTTTGCAGATACATATATAGGTATATACTCACCTACCTAAAAGTTTGATATGAGGAAAAACCACTTCTAATGAATGGAAGGTCTTAATGGAAATAGTATGTTTCCTGTTAATGATGCACCCATTGGCTAGCTACTTGGCTGGATGTTGTGTTAGGGGATTTGAGTCAATACATATGTGGGTAGGAATTATGGCCAGATAGATGACCTTAGGTTGGTTTGTTGTCTTTTTTTTTTTTTTTTTTTTTGCTGTGTTGGGTCTTCGTTGCTGCGCACGGGCTTCTCACTGCTGTGGCTTCTCTTGTTGCAGAGCACGGGCTCTCGGTGAGCGGGTTCAGTAGTTGTGGCTCGCAGGCTCTAGAGCACAGGCTCAGTAGTTGTGGAGTACGGGCTTGGTTGCTCCGCAGCATGTGGGATCTTCCCGGACCAGGGCTCGAACCCATGTGTCCTGCATTGGCAGGCAGATTCTTAACCTCTGCACCACCAGGGAAGTCCCCCCTTAGGTTGCTTTTTAATACTGAGAGTCTAGTAGCCTGTACAATACCAGGAATTTAGATGCTTTAAATTTGAACAGGAAAAAAAAATTCCTGTAACCCTGTGTTCTATTTTCTATCTGCATTTCCTCCCTCAGCGACCTCATTCATTCCCATGGGTTTAAATATCACCCATACTGCAGCAAATGAATGGACCTAGAGATTATCATACTAAGTGAAGTAAGTCAGACAGAGAAGGACAAATATTATCATACTAAGTGAAGTAAGTCAGATAGAAAGACAAATATCATGATATCGCTTATATGTGGAATCTTAAAAAATAATACAAATGAACTTATTTACAAAACAAATAGAGCCACAGATGTAGAAAACAAACATGTTTATGGGGGGGAGCGGGGGGGGGAAGGGATAAATCGGGAGATTGGGATTGACAAAGACACACTACTATCTATAAATTAGATAACTAATAAGTTATCTAACTGTATAGCACAGGGAACTCTACTCAATACTCTGCAATGACCTATATGGGAAAAGAATCTAAAAAAGAGTGGATAGGTGTATATGTATAACTGATTCACTTTGCTGTACAGCAGAAACTAACACAACATTGTGAATCGACTATACTCCAATAAGGGACTTCCCTGGTGATCTAGTGGGTAAGACTTCACACTCCCAATGCAGGGGGCCTGGGTTCGATCCCTTGTCAGTGAACTAGATCCTGCATGCAGGCCGCAACTAGGAGTCCGCATGCCTCAATGAAGATCCCATGTGCCGCAACTAAGACCCAGTGCAGCATAAATAAATAATAAATAAATATTTTAAAAACTATACTCCAATAAAATTTTTTTAATAAAATTAATATCACCCATATACTGATAACTCCTGATTTATATCCCCAGCCTTAACCTTTCTCCCGGGAGGCATCCTTCATTCCCTTTTCTTATGCAAATCTAATGCATTAGTTAAGTCCTGGCAACTCTACCTCTAAAATATGCCCAGAATCTGTCTACTTCTTTCTGTCTCTACTGGTCCTAACCACCAACATTCTCTGCATTAATTGTTGCCTGTCCCCATCCCAGCCACGAAGTAATCACAGTTATCTTTTAAAAATGTATATCAGGTCACTCTGTCACTTAAAACCCTTCATTATATGCTTCCATCACACTTAGGGAAAAAAAGAATCCAGTCCCTATCAAGCCTACGTGATGCTCTGTGGTTACTAATTCAAATATCTACTATTTATGAACTGCTGACCATGAGCCCCATTAAAGGAGGATGGGAGGGGACAGGTGAGCATAACTGCTGTATGTTGAAATCAAATGTTATCATTCAGGAGTAGTGGCCTGGCCTGGCCAAGTTTTTTTAATTTTCAAGAGAAATTGCAAGTCAGGGTCATTTATGTTTTTAGTGAAATCTCAGAAACACCATGTGAGCTAAATGTGATCCAGGGGACCCCACTTTGTGAACTACTTTCTAACGTCATGTGCTACACTCTCCCCTTTTATTCTCTATGTCCCAGGTCTCACCGGCTAGCCTCCTATTCCTCAAGCATGCCATTTCAGGACCTGTGCCTTGCAGTTCCCTCTGCTTGGGACCTGACCTCAAATAGCATGGTAGTCGTCTCATCATTCAGTTCTCAGCCCTAATGTCCCTTTCTCAGATTACATAAACAGCCATCCCCCCACCTCCTGTCATTATATCACATTTTTCCTGTGAATTCAGTAAACTTACCACTATCTTAAGTTAGCTTGTTTATTGGTACATAAATTTTGTGTCTCCACATCAGAATGTAAACTCCACAAGGGCAGGGAGCTCATCTGTCTTGTTCACAACCTAAAATAATGCCAGGGGGGACTTCCCTGGTGGTGCAGTGGGTAAGACTCCACGCTCCCAATGCAGGGGGCCTGGATTCAATCCCTGGTCAGGGAACTAGATCCCACATGGATGCCACAACTAAGAGTTTGCATGCCACAACTAAGGAGCCTGTGAGCCGCAACTAAGATCTGGCGCAACCAAATAAATACTTAAAAAAAAAAAAAGCATAATCCTGGACTGGATCCTGGATCAAAAAAAATAAAATAATGCCAGACACATAATAGGGCTCGATAAATATCTACTGAATGAATAATACCCACAAGGCAGCAAGTTCCTTGGCAAAGTTATCAAAAGACCAAACTGACTCATGGAAATTGGAACCAAAACAGAAGTCGGTTCAGCAGCTTAAAGGAAGGGATAAGAAATCTGCCTTGTGTCTCTCTTCTCTGGCACATGAAGCCCTTATCTATGCTGAGAGTAGCAGCGCAA
Source organism: Grampus griseus (assembly GCF_964374135.1). NCBI lineage: Eukaryota > Metazoa > Chordata > Mammalia > Artiodactyla > Delphinidae > Grampus > Grampus griseus. Next base: position 57,984,135 of record NC_139014.1, read on the forward strand.
GGAGGTATACACAATAGCCTCTATAGTGTAATGGGCCACCTCCGCATTTAGCAGCTAATACGAATTCTTCCTGGCACCAAGCAAGCAAGAGGGATGTCCATATGTCAGTGGGAGCTGATGGGGAGCCCTGATTGCCTAGAGGCCTCTCAAGTGGAGAAAAGGAGGAATAAAGTGATTCAATAGCAGAGTAAGATCAAAGAGTCAGCAAGTACACATTGCTTCCCAACTGCTCTCAGCTCTCAGCCCCCTTCTCTGCCATCACCGTCTCATTCGGCTCACTCCTGTCCCTTGGCAGTCAAAGCTATTTCTGAGTGAGTCTTTGCACTCAGCCATCATCCTTCGTTGAAAGCACTCCCAGTCTCAGAGGAGGAATGGAGTTCCACCTGGCTCCACCTCCATTTTGCTACAGCATTTGGGGGGCTTCAAACACACTGGGGAGCCAGCAGTCACCTTTAGGGGAGTTCAGAGGACCATGCTGGTTGGGTGGTTAGTGGTGGTGGTTATTGTTTTCATTGTGTGTAAGTATTGTTTGCTTGTTGTCCTGCCAAATGTGGTTATAAGAGAGTATCAAACCAGGTTGTCAGGTTATTATTAATAGTAGTTACCATTCACTGGATTCCTACCATGTGTCTGGCATTTTGCTAGGGCTTGACATACCCATCTCTAATCCTTCCAACAACCCTGTACGGTATATACTATCTTCATTTTACAGATGTGAAACTGATGCTCAGAAGTGAAGGAACTTTCCCACAAAGTCCCTACTATTACCCTGCATCATTATTATTTAACATTGCCTTATATTTGCATAGTGAGAGTATTATTTACTCAGCAACCTTCAGATCAGTTTTCTTCAAGTCTCAACACCCCCCAACTATTGTCACCTCCATTTTAGATGTAAAATGATTTGTCCAAGGTCACTCAGCAAGTTAATTGCTGAAGTAAGAGTAGGTGTAACTTGATTCCCAGTCCAATGTTCTCTATTTAATAATGAAATATGGGAAATGGGAGAGGATCCCCGAAAATAGCAAGAATTGAGATTAGGGAAGTTTACCATCGAGGTTAAGGGAACTTGGTGCTGTTCAAAGACCTTGGCTGGGCTGGGAAATCAAATATTTTGAAGTTTGTTATCACATTCTCTCCACACCGCCCTGCCTTAACCCCATTTCACCAGCAATAAATTTTACTCCTTAGTGGTCTCTGGTCAGAGCAAGAAGGATGACTTCAGTTCCCAGATATTCCAACTGGGAAACAACAGATACACCATTCCCAGTGGTCCACCACTTTTTAACCAAGTGACCTTGGATTAAGTTACTTCACCCTTACTTTCCCCAACTACAAAACAGGGGGAATAACAGTTTCTATTTTCTGGGACTACTGAAAGGATTAGTTGAATAACTGAACACATGGCCCTTACCTTCAAGAAAACTGCAATCTGGTTTTATTGTAAACAGTATAAGAAATCCAGCAGTTATTGTGGAATCTAAAAAAAATGTACATGGGACTTCTCTGGTGGCGCAGTGGTTAAGAATGTGCCTGCCAACGCAGGGGACACGGGTTCAAGCCCTGGTCCAGGAAGATCCCACATGCTGCAGACAACTAAGCCCGTGCGCCACAACTACTGAGCCCACGTGCCACAACTACTGAAGCCCGCACGCCTAGAGCCCGTGCTCCGCAACAAGAGAAGCCACTGCAATGAGAAGCCCGCACACCACAACGAAGAGTAGCCCCCACTCGCCACAACTAGAGAAAGCCCGCACACAGCAGCGAAGACACAACGCAGCCAAAAATAAATGAATTAATAAATTTTAAAAATAAATAAATGGGGGGCTTCCCTGGTGGCACAATGGTTGAGAATCTGCCTGCTAATGCAGGGGACACGGGTTCGAGCCCGTGGGGTCTGGGAAGATCCTACATGCCACGGAGCAACTAGGCCCGTGAGCCACAACTACTGAGCCTGCGCGTTTGGAGCCTGTGCTCCGCAACAAGAAAGGCTGCGATAGTGAGAGGCCCGTGCACCGCGATGAAGAGTGGCCCCCACTTGCCACAACTAGAGAAAGCCCTCGCACAGAAACAAACACCCAACACAGCCAAAAATAAATAAATAAATGTGGGGTTTAAAAAAATAAAAATAAATAAATGGTACAAATGACAGATGTAAAAAACAAACATGCATTTGTAGTGATGTGAATGAACCTAGAGTCTGTCATACAGAGTGAAGTCCGAAAGAAAAATAAATATATATTAATGCATATATATGGCATCTAGAAAAATGGTACAGATGAACCTATTTGCAGGGCAGGAAAAGAGATGTAGACATAGAGAACAGACCTGTGGACACAGTGGGGGGGGGGCGGGGGGGAAGGGGAGGGCGGGACAAATTGAGAGAGTAGCATTGACATATATACACTACCATGTGTAAAATAGGTAGCTAGTGGGAAGATGCTGTATATGGCACAGGGAGATCAGCTCAGTGCTCTGTGATGACCTAGAGGGGTGGGATGGGGAGAGGGGAGGGAGGCTCAACAGGGAGGGGATATATGTATACATATAGCTGATTCTCTGTTCTACAGCAGAAACTAACACAACATTTTAAAGCAATTATACTCCAATTTAAAAACATAATTTATGGTTACCAATAGGGGCGAGGGGAGGGATAAATTGGGAGATTGGGATTGACATATACACACTACTATATATATAAAATAGATAACTAATAAGGACCTACTGTATAGCACACAGAACTCTACTCAATATTCTGTAATGGCCTATATGGGAAAAGAATCTAAAGAAGAGTGGATATATGTATAATATATGTATGACTCGTTCACTTTGCTATACAGCAGAAACTAACACAACATTTTAAATCAACTAAACTCCAATAAAAATTAAAAAAAAAAGAAAAATTGGGTAGGACCTTGATCAAAAGTCTAGGGTCAGATTTCTCCCACTTACTAGCTATGTGGTATCTACCTAGTCAGTTTACTCCTCCAGCCTTCTCTGGGTATTGTGTTGTCTGGGTATTCCCTAAGAACCCTCTCACCTCTGTCACTGTGATATTGTGATTTATAATAAGAAATATATATTTTGGCCTTTGTCCCCGTTTCTGGCACAGAGCTCCTAAAACCCTTGGAATTTACTAAGTGATTAGAGACAGAAGAGTGATAATGGCGTCATTTGTTATTCAAAACAAGCCCCTTTCAACCACACCTGAGTTTATGTTAATGAGGTAATTTTCGGAAAGCCGCTAAGAATGGGTGCTGTTTACAAGGGAAACCAACCACTGATTAGAGGGTTAGAACTTTCAGCCTCACCTCCAGACCTCCAGGGAGGGGAGGGAACTGGAGACTGAGTTCAATCATCAATGGACCATGATTTAATCGATCATGCCTATGTGATGAAGCCTCTATCAAAACCAAAGAGGGGGGCTTCCCTGGTGGTGCAGTGGTTGAGAGTCCGCCTGCCGATGCAGGGGACACGGGTTCGTGCCCCGGTCCGGGAAGATCCCGTGTGCCGCGGAGCGGCTGAGCCCGTGAGCCGTGGCCACTGGGCCTGCGCGTCCGGGGCCTGTGCTCCGCAACGGGAGAGGCCGCAGCGGTGAGAAGCCCGCGTACCAAAAAAAAACAAAAACAAACAAAAAAGGATGGCATTAGAGAGCTTTCAGGCTGGGGAACACAGGGAGGTGCTTGGAGGGTGGTGTGCCCAGAGAGCATGGAAGCTCTGCACCCCTTCCCACATACCTTGCCCTATGTATCTCTTCTGTCTGTTCCTGAGTTATATTCTTTCATGATAAACCAGGAATCCAGTAAGTGAATTGTTTTCCTGAGTTCTATCAGCTGCTCTAGCAAATTAATTGAAACCTGAGGATGGGGTGGTGGGAAATTCTGATCTACAGTCAGTCAGAAGCGCAGATAACAACCTGGATTTGTGACTGGCATCCGAAGTGGTGGGAGGGGGCAGTCTCATTGGACTGAGCACTTAACCGATGGGGTCTGACACTAGCTCCAGGTAGATAGCGTCAGAATTGAATTAAATGGCAGGACACCCAGCTGGTGTCACAGAATTGCTTGGTGTTTGGAAAACCCATATGTCTGGTGTCAGAGTTAAGTAATATTCAGAGAGTATTGTGTATAATGTAAACGGAAACAGTAGAGTTTTTTCCTTTACAATCACCAAGACCGAGACAGGAGCTGAAGGCAGGAGAGGGAAACTATAGTGGGCTGTTGGTCAGAAGGCTTCAGTAGGAAGTAGAACCTCCCAGAAAAGGAGAGAAGAGGGCTCGGGGCTCTCCTGGTATAAAGGAAATGGCACGAGGAACAAGAGAGGAGCGTTCAACCCAGTTTTCAACCTCTGCTGCACACCAGAGCTGGAAAACCAGCGGTCATCAGTCCCGTGGAGGGCACAAAACTTAAGTTTAAGGACACAAAACTTAAGTTTGCTCCCCAAATAGGCTCTCTTGGTAAAATTAATTTTCCCTTTGAAAATTATTAACTTACCTCCTAAAAAACATGACCACCAGGACTTCACACTAGAAAACCCAACCAAAAGTTCAAGGAGAATGGTAGTAACTTTGAGTCACCCTCACTCTATCTGTGACCTCAACCCTGCCCCAGAAGCCCCATCTCTGTGCCATGGATTAACTACTCCCAAAGGCACACCTGACTCCTCTCAGCTGTCCTACTTCAACCTGGCAGCTGCAGCACAAAGATGTTCAAAGGAGAGGCAAAAAAAAAAACCCTCTGGTTAAGAACCAACCTCCAGGGACTTCCATAGTGGTTCACTGGTTAAGACTCCACCCTTCCACTGCAGGGGGCATGGGTCTGATCTCTGGTGGGGAACTAAGATCCCCCATGCCGCACAGCGCAGCCAAAAAAAAAAAAAAAAAAAAAAGCCAACCTCCATAGCCTTTATTGAGAATGAAGAGCCATGGGCTGATATGAATTATTACATCTTCCTACAGCTGTTTCCTTTTAAATATTTATCTTGGCAAACACCACCACTGTTTTTTACAACTTATTTTAATTGTGTGACTATTAAGCAAACCAAACCGTAAAATCAGCTCTCAGTGCTGAAATTTATGTGATTCATAGACCAGAGCTTATTAAAAAGAAATCCAACAAGTGCAAACTAGCCTCATGAGTGCCCCACACCATCTCTAGGCAGGTGTGAAGGCTTTTCACTATTACTGCCTGTGGCTTCCAAGCTTCCACAGTGTGTAGCGTAAAAAAAGAACAGAATCTACCCATTTCCCTGTGATTTTTTTTTTTCTTCTTAACAATCCTGATGAGTGAAAACCGGATGTCAGGGATGCTACAGTCCTAAAGGGGGTGGCAGAAGCTCTGACTCTCAAACAGGATCGGTGCCCTGGAAGATTTAGGATCAAGGTCTGAGGGAAGGACTTAATCATGGGACTTCGAAGAGCCAGGAGGTATCCTGCATATTTGCTACCAAGGTCCTTCTTGATTTGGATCATGGAACTGCTTTGAGACTCCAGTAGAAGCCCTCCCTCCAAAAATGCACTTACACACAAATATTTATATAAAATTTCAGGGGGTTCAAGGACACCCCTGAGCCTATCCACAGATCTCCTAGGGGTCCATAAGCCTTCAGTTATTACTACTTTCACTGTTACCACTCAAGCTGCCCTCATTTCTCTCCTTTTTACAGTAGCCAACTAACTCATCTCCCACTCCCTCTACACAGCAGGCAGAGTGACAGCAATCCTGTTAAAACCTAATCAGATCGTGTTACTTCTCTGCTCAACATAACCCACTAGCTTCCCATTTCACCTGCAATAAAACCCAACATCTTTACAGTGGTTTACAAGACATGATCTATCTCCAGATCCCCTGCTGAGCTCATCTCCAGTTCTACTCAGCCTTAACTCCTGCTGCTCTAGACACACCCATCTCCTTGTGATCCCTCAACAGGACAGACACCTGCTGCTCTGTGCTGTGCAGCCTTTTCTTGCTGTCCCCTCTCCAACTGGCTCTCTCCTTCATTCCTTCAAGTGTACTCAACCGTCACTTTGTCAGCGAGGCCTTCCTAACCACTGTATTTAAAACTGCAACCCCCATTCTGCCCTCCCTGACACCTCCTGTCCTCCTTTCTTTTTCTCCATAACACCCATCATCATTTCACACAGTATGCATTTTCCTTACTGTTTATTATCTTTCTCCCATGCTAACCTGTTAGCTGCAGGAGGGCAGGGATTTCCGTCTGTTTTGCCTCACGGCTGTACTCCAGTTCCTGGAATAGTGTCTAACCCAGAGCAGGCACTCAATGAACACTTGACTGATTGATGACTAGCTTAAACTCTGCAGTGCCACGAATGTGTCCAGGCTGGGAACAGGCGGGAATGTACATTTACTGAAATACCTCCAAGGGACAAGCAGTTTACAAGTTAATATATGTCATCTCATTTAATTGTCATACACAATCCTAAGAGGTATGCAAGTTAATATGTGTCATCTCGTTTAATTGTCACACACAATCCTAAGAGGTATTTTTATCCCCATTTCACCATGCAAACTAAGCCCCAGAGAAATTAAGAAAATAAAGAGAGGTTACACAGCCAGTGGTGGAACATAATTCAAACCTAAGTCTGTGTGACTCCAAAGCCCTGCTATTCCCACCACACATCACCTCCTTCCTCTTGGTGGCAGTTCCCACTTCCCTAAGGAACTGCAACTGCCAGCTTCACACCTCCTTCCACTTTACAGCTAGGGTCTGAGTCAAAGATCATTAGGGGTTCGTTGGAGCTCTAATCAAGCAAAACACTTACAGCCTGAGCCTTTTTGCACATTTACATCCAACATTGTCAAAGATACAATGTAATGAACATCCTGCTGAGGGAAGTTTATTACTTTTAGAGAGTCATTCATTCATTCATTCCATTCACTCATAGGTTTCATTCATGTATTCATAAATACTTGCCTAGTGCCTACTATGCACCCGCTACTGTTCTAGGCACTGAGGATAAAAAGATGCACGAGGCACAGATGTCACCCTTCACCAACAGGTTTGAAGTCTCAGGTGGTGCTGTCCAACAGAAGTATAACACGGGCCATTTGCAGTTGTATATTCTCCTGTCACCACATTTTCAAAAAGTAAACAGTTAAAATTTATTAGAATATTTTTATTGAACCCAACATATCCAAAATATCGCTTCAACATGCAATCAACATAAAAATATTATTAAAGAGATATCTTACAGTCTTTTTTTGTTTGATAACATCTTCAAAATCAGTTTGTACTTTACACTTACAGCACATCTTAATTTGGATATTTTTTTAAATTGAAGTGTAGTTGATTTACAACCTTGTGTTAGTTTTAGGTGTACAGCAAAGTGATTCAGTTATACATGAGCATATATCCTTTTTTTTTTTTTTTTTCGGTACGCGGGCCTCTCACTGTTGTGGCCTCTCCAGTTGCGGAGCACAGGCTCCGGACGCGCAGGCTCAGCAGCCATGGCTCACAGGCCTAGCCGCTCCGCGGCATGTGGGATCTTCCCGGACCAGGGCACGAACCCGTGTCCCCTGCATCGGCAGGCGGACTCTCAACCACTGTGCCACCAGGGAAGCCCCATATATCCTTTTTTTCATGTTCTTTTCCATTATAGGTTATTACGAGATATTGAATAGAGTTCCCTGTGCTATACAGTAGGTCCTTCTTGCTTATCTACTTTATATATAGTAGTGTATATGTTAACCCCAAACTCCTAATTTATCCCTCCCCCGAGCACATCTCAATTTGGACTGGCCACATTTCAAGAGCTCAATAGCCACATGTGGCTAAATGACAGCAACTGACAGCACAGGGCTGGGGGAAAAGACAGATGCAGTCAAGGTGACTTTCAAAACACCATAGTAAATGCAGTGACAGAGATTTTGTTCAGGATCACTCAACCGAGGGAGTTCGGATTTGAGCCTCCAGTGACCTTCCAACCCCAGACCTGTTCATGCTGCCGCACATCAAAGACACTGCCCACTTCAAGCAGTGGCCTCATTGCTGGCCTCAACCAACCAAACTTAATATATCCAAAATAAAATTCATCCTCATACCTCAAATACCTCCTCCTGCTCTCTCATTTTCTATTTCAGCTGATGGCACCATTATCTATATGTTCATTCAAGTCATCTTCATTACATCTTTAGACAAAAGGTTACTTTCTCTAGAAGATAATTTAAAATCTAAATGCTGGGACTTCCCTGGTGGCGCAGTGGTTAAGAATCCGCCTGCCAGTGCAGGGGACAAGGGTTCGAGCCCTGGTCCAGGAAGATCCCACATGCCACAGAACAACTAAGCCCATGCACCACAACTACTGAGCCAGGGCACCTAAAGCCCGTGCTCTGCAACGAGAAGCCACCCGCTCGCCACAACTAGAGAAAGCCCACGCGCAGCAACAAAGACCCAAAGCAGCCAAAAATAAATAAATAAATAAATTTTAAAAATAAAATAAGCTTATAAAAAAATCTAAATGCTTATCCAAAAATGCACCTTCCTCTCCACCCCAACTAACCAAGCTTGCTCAGGCCACTTTCATCTCTCACATGGGCTGTCACAAGAACCTTTTTCTTACCCAGTTTTATTGAGATATAATTGACATTCAGCACTGTGTAAGTTTAAGGTGTATGGCATAATGGTTTGATACAGATAAAATAAAAAGCAAAAAAGAAAAAATTTCCTTAAAAACATGAACCTCTTCACGAATTTGCATGTCATTCTTGTGCAGGAGAGCCATGCTAATCTCTGTATGGGTCCATTTTAGTTTAAGTTTTGCCCAAGCCAGCAATGAAAACCTTTTAATTGGTTCCCTTACTATTTCGTAAGGCCCTTCAAAGCTCTCCATCCCCTACATAACAAAGCCCATGATCTTTTTCACATAGCAAAGAATTCCCTCCAGGGTGTGAGCTTTGCTTCTCTAACAATGCCCAGCTGTTTACCTTTTCTAGACCCTGAACAAGTTCTCTCACCTCCTCTGAGCCTGCAATTCTTTTGTACTTTGGTTGGTTGGTTGGTTTTTTTGGCCGGGTCCCAAGGCTTGGGGGATCTTAATTCCCCCATCAGGGACTGAACCGGCCCCACCACTGAAAGCGCCCAGTCCTAACCACTGGATCGCCAGGTGTAAAAACAGCCATCCTAATCTCTCAAAAAGTTGACCTGAGGTTTAAAAGAAATATACTTTAAACAATACACAATCAAGGGTTCTCTGTACCCATTACTCCTTTATATATATTTATAAATATTATATATAATATTTATATATTACTCTATCTAGTACCCCTTTCCAATTAAATAACATTTATTGAATACTTACTATGTGCTAGGCACTTTGCGGGACACAAGACAATGGAAATACAGAAAAATAGATTGAATAACGCGACCTTTGCCTTACCCAAGCTCATCACAACATAGTTTCTCAACCAGTACCTTTAATAACTAGATAATCTCTAAAGTTAAGAGCAAATCACAGGGGCACTTCCCTGGTGGCGCAGTGGTTAGGAATCCGCCTGCCAATGCAGGGGACACGGGTTCAAGCCCTCGTCCGGGAAGATCCCACATGCCGGCGAGCAACTAAGCCTGTGCACCACAACTACTGAACCTGCGCTCTAGAGCCTGTGAGCCACAACTGAGCCCGAGTGCCACAACTACTGAAGCCCATGCGCCTAGAACCCATGCTCCGCAACAAGAGAAGCCACCGCAATGAGAAGCCCAAGCACGGCAACTAAGAGTAGTCCCCACTCACCGCAACTAGAGAACGCCCACGTGCAGCAACAACCCAACACGGCCAAAAATAATAAATTTAAAAAACAAAGAGCAAATCAGGGTGTCCCCACCGTTCCTTCAGGCGCCGCCTCATCCCAGCATCTGGGCTTTCTCCTGATGGGTAAACACCTCCGCCACGCCCCAATACAGAGTCTTAGGCCTCTCCCGGGGAACCTGACTACCGCCCACGTGGCAGGCGCGGGGCGGGGACTTGAGGCGCCTCTGGAGCCAGGACCTCTGCGCCTGCGCGCTGCGGCCAGCGCAAGGACCCGGATTTAAAGAGACAGACGTTACAACCTTGGTGGCTGCGCGCGGCCTGTGGGTGCCTGGCCCTAGGCCTGAGGTGGAGCCGGAGCCGGGAAGGCAGGTGAAGGACGGCGCGGCTGGGCTGGGCGGGGGGGAGAAAGGCAGCCCGGGCTCCGAGGCTGGGGCGGCTGGGAGCCAGCCTCCTGACCTCCTCCTCCGCCCGCCCGGGGAGCCCCAGGGCACACCCTCCGTGACGTGGCGGCCCCCGGGGAGCTCCACCGGCCTGCGCCGAGGCAGGGTGCCCCCGGCTGCCGCAGGACTGCTCTGGCTGGATCTGCCCATCCGCCGCGCTGAAGTCGATGGGCTTCGGAGGGACCTCGGGAGCCTTTCTCTTCCCGCCGCGTCCGGGCTGTGTCCTGGAGGCTCCTCCTGCCCGAATCGAGGGATTCGCTTCCCCGTCCCCTCCCGGTGTCCCCGCTGTTCGCCCCGGGCAGTAGTAGCCCGTGCCCACTCCCGAAAGCGTCGCGGGGAGGCCCTCCGGCAAAAGCTGTCGCGGGGCTTTCACTTCCCGGCCCGGTTGCGTTCAGGCCTCAGTGGTTTCCTTTTCGGCTCCCTTTGATGAAATGCTGAGCGGCGGCTCTGGGGACTGTGAGCCAGGCGGGGTTCCTCACAGCGGCTTTGTGCCTTGTGGCCCAGCGCCTCCTGGGCCCTGCGGAGGGTCGGGCGCTGCGAGGGAGGTCCTCTCTTGTCGGCTCCTGTGGTCCCGGCGGGGGGGCGGGAGGGGAGGGCTTCGTTACTCGCCCTCCAAGGAAGGTGGTGAACCTTGTTCTGAGCGCCTCTTACGGGCCTACCGTGCTTTCCCGTACCTCACCTTTGTGGTTCCTCAACTTCTGGGGGTTATAGAGACCTTTGTGAGTTTCCTGAAAATCATGACTGTCTGTCCCCCCACAAAATGTACAATGCTGAATGTGCACCTTTTTGTATACATTTTCAGGGAGTTCAGAGCCTTCCCCCCATGGACTTATTTTAATTTTCCCAGCCATCCCGTGAGGTAGGTATTATTTTCTCTGTCTTAGAAATAAGAAAACAGACTCAGGGGAATTAAAGGAAATTCTCAAAGATAACATAGTCCTTGAACTGTATGGTCACACTTGTGCTCCCGTCTCTATTCCCAGTTACCTGCTGTCCTCTGCATCATGTTGCAGTACAGTAAGTAAAGCCTGCTTTCCATTATCACCCAATAGCAATTTCACTACAAAGGTGGGTGCAGGCTGAAAACAATGTCCAGTCTGTTTAAAGTTGGAACTGCGAGGATACTTCAGAAAATATGGATATAAGAAGGTGGGGGATGCCATGTGGATATGATACCTGTTTCCATTCGGGTTGATTGATCAGTTCCTCTGATTCTTGCTGTTTCAGCTACTTCAGCATTTCCCAATTCAAGCTGCTGAATTATAACCAGGCTAGTTTCACATAGGGAGCTTCAGCTTAAAGGATAACTGCTTCATTGATTTTGAGGGCTTTATTCTTGTGACAACTCTTTGAGTCAGGTACTATTATTATCCACATTTTACAGTTGAGGAAATTGAGGAACTGAGAGGTTAAGTAACCTACCAAGGTCATACAGCCAATGAGCTAGGATTTGAAACCAGGCAGTCTGGTTTTAGGCTCCATTTAATTGCCTCTCAAAATAGGGCTTCTGATTAAATCGCACATCTATATAGTGGCTTAATTATTTTCTGAGGACGGCATATATTTTATATTTCACATTAAAAACTTTATGAACATAATGTAGTGGGTTTTGTTTTGTTTTGTTTGCCGCACCACACAACTTGTGGGATCTCAGTTCCTCAGCCAGGGTTTGAACCCTGGCCACTGCAGTAAAAGTGCAGAGTCCTAACCACTAGACCACCAGGGAACTCTCAGTGTAATTTTTCTTGATGATTAAAAAGAAACTTTAGGGTCTTATTATTCTTAAGGCTCACCATCCATTTTAAGGATTAGGGGCTGCTGGTGGCCTGAGAGAAGGTTTTGTGTTATTTGGAGTCTCTTGATTGTGATTTACTAGATACACATGTATACATTAGATAATTGAACATCCTTTTGCAAACTGAATTTTCCTGTATTGGAACTCTGAATCAAGTAGGCAATAAATCTTTCATACCTGGTCTTCCCTGGTGGTCCAGTGGTTAAGACTCTGAGCTTCCACTTTAGGGGGTGCAGGTCCGATCCTGGATGGGGGAACTAAGATCCCACGTGCTGTGCTGCACAGCCGGAAGAAAAAAAAATCTTTCATACTTTGGGAAATGTTTGATTGGTCAGCATGGATTGTGTTAGGATGTCTGCCTTTGAGGGAATTAGAAGCCTACCTCCTCGTTTATAACTCACTTTTCTGCCTCTCACCCTTTCATGCAGCTGTATGACTTTGGCTTTTAAGATCCTCTTACCACCAACTCTCCGTGCGCTCAGCCAGAAAGAACTGTGCCTATTCCGAGAACAACATCACTGGCCTGACATAAGACAGTTCAGCCGGTGGTCGGAAACAGTTCTTCATGGACACCACCTCCTCCAGAGAAGAAAGCCTGTTGTGTCATTCCAGGAAAGCAATCTAAGACCACGTGCCACCTGCCTTGTTTTCTTGCCAGGGTCGCATGTGGGAGTCTGCAGTGGCCCCTGTGAGATGGCAGAGCAACGGTTCTGTGTGGACTATGCCAAGCGTGGCACAGCCGGCTGCAAAAAATGCAAGGAAAAGATTGTAAAGGGGGTGTGCCGAATCGGCAAAGTGGTGCCCAATCCCTTTTCAGAGTCAGGGGGCGATATGAAAGAGTGGTACCACATTAAGTGCATGTTTGAGAAACTGGAGCGGGCCCGGGCCACCACAAAAAAAATTGAGGACCTCACAGAGCTGGAAGGCTGGGAAGAGCTGGAAGATAATGAGAAAGAACAGATAATCCAGCACATTGCAGGTGGGATGGAGAATACTGCTTTCTCATCTTATTGGTGCTGAGAAGAAAAGGGATGAGAGTAGAGCCCAATTTCTTTCTTCCTGTTTGTCTTTCTGTCTTTGTTTTAATTTTTGGTTCAGAAATAACTTCAAACTCACAGAAGAGTTGCAAGAATAAAAATAATACAAAGAATGCTCATATTCACCTTTTTTTTTTTTTTTTTTGGCCACACCACGTGGCTTGTGGGATCTTAGTTCCCCAACCACAGATTGAACCCGGGTCCTCAGCAGTGAGAGCGCAGAATCCTAACCGCTGGACCACTGGGGAATTCCCTCAGATTTACCTATTGTTAACATTTTGCTCTCACGTGTGTGCGCTCTCACACTCTCTCTTACTCTCACCTTCCACACACACTTTTTTTTTCCTGAACCATTTGAGCATACGTTATGGCTCTTTGCTTTTAAATACTTCAATGTGTTTATCTTAAGAATAAGGATATCTTGACCATAATACACCTATCAACCAGTAAATTTATCATGATATAATACTTTAATCCACCATCTGTATTCTAGTTTTGTCAGTTGATCAGATAATTTACAGCTTTTCTCTCCCTTCAGTATGGAATCCTAATCTAAGATCGGGTATTTCATTTAGTTGTCATTTCTGGCCTCCTTTAATCTGGAACATTGCCATGGTCTTTTTCTTTTATGACATTGACATTTTTGAAGAATAGAGTACCTACCACTACACCCTTTTATCCATCAACTTATTATCTGTATGAACTCATAGATTACTACTTTTTCCTGGTGGCTTATAATTGTACTGTATTAATTTGGTACTAAATTGTCCCATATTTGGCCAGTTGAGAGCCCCTTTAAGCTAGTTTCTGTCCTCAATGCCCAAATCACATTTTTAAAAACGTTTTAAAGTACTTCCTTATTCTCTGGCATAACAGTATGCTTGCTCTTAGGCTTACCTTGTATGTATCCTATCTTATCCCTGGAATCAGCCATTTCTCTGGAGTCCTTATTCCTGTTAGTGGGGAAATGGCATAAGAAACCAAAATCTAGATGTTCCATGTCCTGGGTGCCATGAGGTGTCCTTGCTTTTAAGCCCTTTCAGCAGACAGAACTAGAAAATATATGTTCGTATGTACGCAAAAACATATACAGATATATATGTGCACATACGTGCATATTCACATGTATGCATATTTTAGAAATCTTATACTGATACTTACAAATCCAATTTGTACTTCCTGACCTTCAGTGTCTTCATCTATAAAGTAATATTCATATCTTCAATTAAGTTTAGTTCTGGTCACTGTAGGAGTACTCTAAAATGGGCATCTATCTTTGTTCTTTGAGAGGAAAAGAGATTTCTGGGAGAGAAAACTACTCATACATTTTTTTCTCAAGCTCCCCTCCTGCCCTGCCTGGCCTTAGCCATTGGCCTCAGCCTTTGACCCATCTCATTCAGAGGAAGAAAAACATGAGGTAGAAGTAAACTGTCAGCTCAAATAACTCAGCAGCTGGAAGGTTTTTCCTACTTATACCAAATCAACATGCTCTGTTTATCCATCTTCATTTTGCTTTCTTGGTTATCTATAAATTGGGGCTAATTCCATAAGCTGAGGTCGCCACATTTTATCTGTTGAGACGTGATTTCTGATTTCCTCCAAATAATCTGGAGATTATTATATGTGGGATAAGGGGTGGACAGTGTCGATGAAAATTTAAGTTACTAATGAAAATAAAGAGTAACTGAGTCTTTTGTCCCCAGGACACCCTCTCCCTAATAACCTATTACTCACTACCTCCACTTTAGAAGACCAGCCAGCCAGTAGTCAGCATTGGGTTAATACCATGGTAGTAACTTACCTAGCCAGGCTGTGAGAGCAGTTGATAGATTCTTTAGAAGCTTTCTCAGGGATCTTTCACTGAAGGATATTTTCCCTTCTTTTGGGGTCCTACAGATCTGTCTTCCAAGGCAGCAAACACACCAAAGAAGAAAGCTGTTGTCCAGGCTAAGTTGACAGCCACTGGCCAGGTGACATCTCCAGTGAAAGGTGCCTCATTTGTCACCAATACCAATCCCCGGAAATTTTCTGGCTTTTCAGGTAAGATAGATCAGCGTTACCTGAGCTGTTACAGTCCTCCTTTTAATTTGGTATCCTATTTGGGACTCTGGTTAAGAGTGAACATTCTGGGGGCTTCCCTGGTGGCGCAGTGGTTGAGAGTCTGCCTGCCGATGCAGGGGACACGGGTTCGTGCCCTGGTCTGGGAAGATCCCACATGCCGCGGAGCGGCTGAGCCTGTGAGCCATGGCCGCTGGGCCTGTGTGTCGAGCCTGTGCTCCACAACGGGAGAGGCCACAACAGTGAGAGGCCCACATACCGCAAAAAAAAAAAAAGAGTGAACATTCTGTGCTATCTAGCCTCCTTAATACGGTGACCCTTGAACAACATGGGCATTAGGGGCTCTAAACCCTCTCTACACAGTTGAAAATTTATAGTCTACCCTCCTTATCCCATGTTTCTCCATATCCATTGTTCTACCATACCCTCAGTTTGCATCCATGGATTCAATCAACTGCAGATTGTATAGTACTTATTTGCTGTTGAAAAAAATCTGTGTGTAAGTGGACCCATGCAGTTCAAATCTGTGTTGTTGAAGGGTCAAATGTAATTTGCTTCCATCTGAGCAGAGAGGTAATGGCTAATGCTCATTGCCCCACTTGTATAGCATTTCTTTGTATATTTTAATCTCTGCTGCAGCAAAAAGATGTTTGTTTTGTCAAGACTTTTTCCCCTTGAAGTAGTTTACCTGGATCAGACATAACCTGCCCTTTACTTCCTTTTTTTTTGATAATGGAAGAATCTTGAGAAATTGCATGCCTAAACTTGCCCAAACTGGAGATGAAAGTAGAGAAGAAGGGAGATGTCCTGCATGGCCTTGTGTAGCAGATAGCGTTGGGCTGGGGGCTTTTACATACACGGTTTCATTTGTTTTTCATTAAACTTTGGGAAGTACTTGTATTAGGCCCATTTTATGAATGAGAAAGCCAATGCTCCGCATCGTTATGGAGTTAGTATTTACACTGAAGTCTGTTTAACTCCAGCACCTGTGGTCTTTTACCCTACAACCTGTTACTTCTTTTATATGGAGACATTCTTGTGACTGCCTCAGCTAAAGAAAATAAAGTCAAAACACATGGGCTCAGAAGTTGTTTGAGGAGGTTGCTTCTATAATGAGTGAAAGAAGCCGGGACTTGAGGTCAGAAGACCTGGGTCCTGTCTGAGCCTCTGTGGCGTCATCTGTGAAGTGGGAATGGCAACACCTGCCTTGATCCCACAGTGTCTCACAAGGAATAAAGGAGATAAAATTGCAAAAACAGTGTCTGACTCTGGGATTTTTTATTATTTTAAAACTCCGAGGTTTGCTTGGTTTTTGTCTAGTGGTAGGCCAAAGATAGAAATATGGAAGAGTCCAGGTGACAGTAAGGGCAGTGTGTTTCTGGAAGGGTCCTGGTTCTAGGGGGCGAATTTGGGAGAAATGAGGTGTTCTAGTTCTTACAAGCTGCTGAACAGTGACATTTTGGAGATTTTGTCCCCTAAAATCCTCTTTAGACTCCGGGTTAGAGATGAGGATAGATTTATAATTTACAGAGCCCAGGCAAGAAGACACTTATATCAGCAGACAGCTTGCTAATGGCTTTGCTGCAAGCTTGCAGAATGAAATTTACTTTGTAAATGGTCACAAGGAGGTAAAAGAGGATCAACTCAAAAGAGTTGTACAGTTATTTGGGGTGTCTGGAGGAAAGACCTACTTTTTGTTTTTATGATAAGAAAGAAAAGAAAGTGGTGTGGGGTTGGGTGGGAGTGGCAAGGAGCTGGGAATGTCTTCTCTCCTCTGGCCTTGGTCTCCTCATCAATAAGAAGAGATTAAACTAGATAATTTTTAAGTCTTCTTCCAGTTCTGACAATCTGCAGTAGCAATGGTTTCAGATTGACTAACGAGTCCCCTGATTTCTTCCCCCTTTCTGATCCCAACTTTTCTGGGTTCAGCTTTGCAAGTGCTCTGAGATTGTCCTGACCACTCTTGGCATGAAAACGGCCCTTATTCTTCTGTGAAGCAATCATATAAAGGGATGCACATCAGCGGGTCTTCTGCTTCAGTGTGAGGCTGTCGTTTCTTTACTATTAACAGCTGTGAGATTTGGGGAGATCACTTGACCTCTCCTTTTTTACCCATAAAATGGGTATAATATCTACGCCCAAAGGGCTCATTTTGGGAGATTAAGTGAAGCTACATATGTATAGAGCACCAGCAGAGTGTCTATTAGTTTCCCTTTCTTCCTTCTCAGCAAGGCAAAATGAAACATCTATGCTGTCTGTCTTCTCTTTTCCTCTTCCCAACAGCGAAGCCCAACAACTCTGGGGAAGCCCACTCAATACCTACCCCTAAGACAAGTCTGTCCTCAAGCAAATGTGACCCTAAGCACAAGGATTGTCTGCTACGTGAGTTTCGGAAGTTGTGTGCCATGGTGGCTGAAAATCCTAGCTACAACACGAAGACCCAGATCATCCAGGACTTCCTTCAGAAAGGCTCAGCAGGAGGTGGGGCCTCGAGCATCCTGGATGGGCTTCTTCTCTAAAGAGCTCAGAGTCGTGGCCGCTTCATGGACATGTGAACTGTACAGTTGCACGGGGCCTCACGCTTGGTTTAATGCTCTGCTATTGCCATCTTGAAATTCTTAACACTTTTGAACAAAGAGACCACATTTTCATTTTGTACTGGGCCCCACGAAGTGTGTAGCCAGTGCTGCTCCAAACATGTGGCATCTTTCTTCCTCCCTTATTCTGCCCCCCAGGAGGCCAGAAGAACCTATCCCATTTGACCAAGAGGAAAATTCACTATCCTGCATGTTTGATTAGATTTTTATGAACCACTTGCACAGCTTGGGGATAGAATCTTCCAACTGTGTTTCTTTCATTCATCTAACAAATGATCATTGAGCTTCTGTAATGTGCTCATCACTGGGGACACTACAGTGAAAGACATGGCTCTGCCATGCAGGAGTTCATCCAGGGGCTAGAAGGGAGGCACACCACCAGCCACCCAACGCCACGGCCTTTGCTGCCATAGTGAAATGCACACCCTACCCTGTGGTCCCGTCACGGCAAGGGCAGCAATGTAGACATCTCTTTTGGTTCCTTGAGGTTATGTATTTATTTGTTTAAGCTCCATTTCTCAAGAAGGGTTTCTTTCTTCTGTCTCCTACAGATGGTTTCCACGGTGACGTGTACCTAACAGTGAAGCTGCTGCTGCCGGGTGTTATTAAGAGTGTTTACAACTTGAATGATAAGCAGATTGTGAAGCTTTTCAGCCGCATTTTTAACTGCAACTCAGATGATATGGCACGAGACCTAGAGCAGGTCAGAGGAAGGGGAGGGTAGGTGGATTCCAGGTGGGGTTCTGCCTAGCCAAGCACCCGTACCCTCTTTTTTCTGGCGGAGCACATACTGTTTTAGGAAACTGAAACCCACTTGAGCAAGCTTTCATTATGAGAGGAGCTGAATGGGAGGCTACAGCTGTTAGTTTCACAAGGTTCTGAGGACTGAACTTATACTGCTGCTGCACCCGAGAGGCCTAGACCTCGAGGGGCTGGATCTGAGACTTCCCACTATCTCTCCAGGGGCTCTTATTCTAGACCCTGGCTTTTTCTGGCTTTTTTTCCCCTATAACTTGGGCTTACCATTCAGTTTTGGTTTGTTCATGACTCCAGCTGTGGCACAGTGGAAAGTTTCTATCCAAACATCCCCATTATCTGATGACCATATCTGTCTCTTAGTTCAGATTCTAACAGGCCTGAAATTGGCTTGGCCCTGGATTAGTTCCTGCATCACTTCTCAGCTAAGGCAGGTGGCCAGATCCTGTGGTGGATGGAGGTACCCTTTCCATGAGCTGTGGGTGGGACAGATTCTTAAGAAGTGAGGTCAATATGTGTGAGTTGGGGATAGGAGCGGTGATTGAAATCTCTGATTCACCCTTTAGTCCTGGGGACTCAGGGGTTACACTTGGCCACTCTGGGGTTGCTGCAGTGGCATTTTGGTTTTTGGAGACAGGGTGACGTGTCAGAGACAATCAGAGTCTTCTTTGAGCAGAGCAAGTCTTTCCCCCCAGCTGCCAAGAGCCTTCTTACCATCCAGGAGGTGGATGAATTCCTCCTGCGGCTCTCCAAGCTCACCAAGGAGGACGAGCAGCAACAGGCCCTGCAGGACATCGCCTCCAGGTGGGGATGGGCCTGGGGGATGGAATCACTAGGGAAGGAAGGTTTGGGAGTGCAGAGCTTTTCAAAGACCAAGTTGAATGTGCCTCATCCCTCTAGGTGTACAGCCAATGACCTTAAGTGCATCATCAGGTTGATCAAACATGATCTGAAGATGAACTCAGGTGCAAAACATGTGTAAGTACCGGGTGCTCTGATAGTTGAAGCTGCCCACTTTCTTTGTTGTCAGCTGGTGTCAGGACTTTGGAGCCCTGATTTGGTTTTGAATCCTGATTCTCCCTTCTTCCTTCCTGTGGGACCCATCACTTGACCTAGCTCAGCCTCCATTTTCTCATACGTTAAATGGAGATAACAGTACCTTTTCACAGAGTTATCACAATCAAACATATGGAATATGTTCAATAATTATGGTATGAGTTGCTTGCCCATTCCAGCCCCCTCTTTGCTGGCAGCATCCATGTAGCACAGTATCTCAAAAGAGCTGAGTTTTCCAAGAGCTTTTTCTCCTGTGAAAATCTTTAGGCAATAGAACATAACTCCTTCCCCATATATTGGGAGCCCTCCTCTCTCTGAGGACAGACTGCTATCCAAAGCATTAAGGTCAAAGGCAGTGGTTTTTGTTTCCTTGCTCCTGTTGGCCTTGGCAGGTTAGATGCCCTAGACCCTAATGCCTATGAAGCCTTCAAAGCCTCGCGCAACCTGCACGATGTGGTGGAGCGGGTCCTCCGCAACGAGCAGGAGGTGAAGAAGGAGCCAGGCCGGAAACGAGCTCTGAGTGTCCAGGCCTCACTGATGACCCCGGTGCAGCCCATGCTGGTAAGGACGCTGCTCTGGCCCTGCTTTCTACTCCTATCCAAGGTTACTGTCCTTACCCGTGAGATCTGATAGGTAGGGTACGATGTTGACAGCCTGTGCAAGTTGGCTGGAGGAGTTTGGGGAAGGAAGAGTAGAGATGCAGAGGTTGTTTCTCATGGAAGAGTAAAGGCAGAGGAGGAGACGGCGTGACCTGGTGGAAAGGCCTGAGATCTAGGCCCGGCTCGGCCATCAGCAAGCTGTAGAATCTTAGGTGAGTTCCTTAGCCTCTCTTGGTCCTTAGTTTTCTTATGGGAATGAAGTCTGAAGCGTCTACCTAGAGCAGTTCACCTGTCATCTTTCCTGAAGTCAGGTGGATGTATGAAGTAACTCCTGTTTCTGTGACCTGCCTCAGAGTAGCTCTGAGAATTGGTGACAGAGCCAGGCTTCCTATGCCAGGGTGACTTGGGTCTCCTTTTTTTCTGGAAAGAGAGGAAGCTTAAGGAATGAAGACCAGCTCTTCTTGGGCCTCTGCTCATTTCATGAGAAATGAGATTTCCTTTCTGGCATGGGTTTTCTTATGCATCAGGACTGTCCACATCTGCTGCCATGCCTGCTGTGAGAGCCTTTGCATTGTTTCAGTGGGGTGCGCTGCTTTGTATGAAACGGTCTTGTGTGTTTTACTGAAGTCTTGGTCTAGGGTTCTGTGTTTGGGACAGGGAAGTATTCTGTGGGACAGCCAGCACCAAAATAGTGAAATCTCCACTTGAGGGACCGGTCCCCTCCATTATGGCCTTTCTGACTTTTGTAAGAATTCTATCTGGAGTCTCTTCTACAGCCTGTCATTTGAAGAGTGGCATGGGTTATACAGCTTACTGGTTAACCACCCAGGCTTTGGAGTTGGGCCTAGATTCACATCTCATTTCTGCCCTTTACTAGCTATGTAACCAAAAATGGGCATTTAACCTCTGTGAACTTCAGCTTTTTCATTCATAAAGCGAAAACAACAATATTTATGGCATAAGATACAACATTGAGGATGAAATGAAATTTTGTGTATGATCTGACACATAGAAATACCTCCAAGATGATAGTCATTGTTGTTTGAGTCAGGACAGCACAGGTATGTCAGTAAGCACTCCTGTGTCATGTCCTGTCCTAGGGATTCCTGATCACTGCCATCCTGCCAGCCTCACTGTCACCTGCATACTTTAATCTTACCTCTGCGTACCCCCTGTGCTGAGATAACTGTGTGTTCAGTAATAAGCCAGAGGCCCTACAAGACCCTAAATTATTATTGAGAAAAAAATCAAATGCTGTTTCAGTGGAATTGTATTTGCTCTACAATGGATTGCATTCATATATTCCTCAAAATGCAAGCTCCTGTGTCAATTTCGGTGGTGCTTTTATTGTTGGAATATGACACTGCCCAGCCTTTTCCATTCCCATCACCTCTTCGGCAGCCTGCCCTAGGGGTATGCTCTGGCTGTTGGTCCCTGGGACCTGGGCTCTGGGCTGTCCTTGCTGAGCAGCCCCTCTTGGAAGAGCACCTGTAAGTCTCCAGGCTTTTCTTTCCCTACCTCAAGGCCGAGGCCTGCAAGTCCATCGAGTACGCGATGAAGAAGTGTCCGAATGGCATGTTCTCTGAGATCAAGTATGATGGGGAGCGAGTCCAGGTGCATAAGAACGGGGACCACTTCAGCTACTTCAGCCGCAGTCTCAAGCCAGTCCTGCCGCACAAGGTACAGGTCCCTTCCTTTCCACTGGGACTCTTTCACTTCCTGCCTCTAAGAATCTCTAAGCCAATGTTCCATAGCCATTCCAGCTCTGGTGTAAAATAGGGTCTATTTTGTATTTGTTGAATGAAAGAATGAATGCATGTATTCCGTTTTGGACTCTTCCAATAATGAGGGGCTGCTCAGTAGGGACAGCCAAAGAGCGCAGGCGGGTCAGTCAGCACAGAGCCTGTGGGCAATGATGCCAGCTGTGATTCCGGGACAGCGAGCTCAGCTGGTGAGCCACGTGCAGTGCTTGTCTTCTGCGTTTCTGGGTCCTGTGTGCTCCCCCCTAGCTAAGTCATGGCTCAGGTACAAAGGGCCAAAGGGCTGTCATTCATTAATTTGTTCAACAAATATTTATCAAGTGTTTAGTATATTCTGGTTGCTGTTTAGGTAGTGGGCATCCAGCATTTAAAAAAAAAAAAAAAGAGTGGAAGTTCTGCCCCTCCAGAAGCTTACGTTCAGATGTAAACATAATCCCACAAGGATTTCTGGGAGCCCAGAATCCTGCCCTCAATCAGAGGGCATTGAGAACCTCACCCCTCAGCCCTTCTTAGCTCCCGGGGCCTCTGGGAGCTTTTGGGGGTGTCCAGGGAAAAGCAGTGGAAACATCTGGCTCCAGTAGCTGGAGGGTAGGTAAACCTCTTGTTCTTGTTCCCCCTTCTGAAGTCTTAGCTCAGACTTCGCTTCTCAGAGCCCCAGGAGAGGAGACGTGGTATGGGGCTCTCATCTTTACCTCAGCCTCCCCCGCCTGCTAGAGCACTGGGCAATCAGACCGTTTGGTTTGGGTGTTCTGGAAAGCTGAGCACAACCTCCCCGTGAGCATTAGTGTGGGCTCACTTGCTCCGTGGGGAGGGCTCACAGTCAAACTGCTGAGGAACAGCTCCTGGTGAGCTTGTTCTAGGGACACCTCCTGCTTCTTAGGAAGGCATTTGAGCACAGCTTTCCAGACTGGGAGCCGTTTCTCTGCTCTCCCTTACCAGAGTTTCATTCATCCCTCTCTCCCTTTTGCTTTGGTTCATGAAGGGCTGGATCCCGGATGGAAGCAGAGTGGGATGGATGTGCAGGCCTTTCCTGTACCCCCTCCAAGCTTCTGAGGCAGTGATGGCCTAAGTGCCCTGCCCAGGGGAGGACTGGACCACAGTAATGCTCCCTGGATTGCCTTCGTGGCCTTACTCGGCAAGGGCCACCATGGGTTACAGTGGGACCTCTTCCTGTAGGACTGTAAACACTAAGGCTCTGCCTTTCATAGGAAAAAAATCCAATTCCAAACATCCTTTTCTTCCTCATTCTGAAGATGGCTATGGGTTCAGAGCTCCCACTCAGAGAAGAAGCTCCTCACATTTCATTGCTCCTCCTGAGGGGATTCATTTCTTCCCTTCCATCTTTTTTCCAACTGGTCCGTTCTCCTGCACAAATCTCTGCCTGCCCACCTTCCCTCCCTCCATTCCATGTTCGTCTGCCCCCGACCCTCATTTTCACTCTCAGTTTCTTCCTTTTTCCTGCAAATTCTCCTCTGCAGCCAATGGAAAATGACCTCAACATGGGCTGACCTCTTCCTGGGTCTGGGCAGAGGTCCCGAAACATAGCTGATTCTTCTTGTCTAGGTGGCTGCCGAGGCCTAGGTCTATTCTGCACATTAGCTCGACTTGCACATGTTGGTGTTCTGTGTTCCTTCTGGGGCCTGACTCCCTCCCTGACTCCCTCCCCTTCTGCCTCCAGGTGGCCCACTTTAAGGACTACATCCCCCAGGCTTTCCCCGGGGGCCACAGCATGATCTTGGACTCTGAGGTGCTCCTGATCGACAACAAGAAAGGCAAACCACTGCCCTTTGGGACTCTGGGAGTGCACAAGGTACTGGCTCAGGGCCAGATGTGCAAGAGTGAGTGTGTGCACATGTGTGTGCTGTCAGTCTGACTGGAGAGGAATGTATCACTTACTTAGGATCAAGCTTATCTTCATCTCTGAACTGGTTCTGAATTTAGCCCTGAGTTTAAATGTGTTTTTGTGTTTTGCATAAAAAAAGAGCTAGTAGTGGCAACTAACTTATAATTGGGTCAGTCTCTATTCAGGACCATCTGTCAAGTGCCCTTATGGCCCAGGGACTTCACAGCACAAATAGGCCTTTTGTATCAGATGCTTCAGAGGGTCTCTGGAAGTGGACTGGTACTCCCCATTTTTCATGCCCTCTTATTTTTGTCCCTTACGTACCTACTACCTCATTTTCCCTTACAGAAAGCTGCCTTCCAGGATGCTAATGTCTGCCTGTTTGTTTTTGATTGTATCTACTTCAATGATGTCAGCTTGATGGATAGGTGAGGAATCTATTTTTGATTCCTGGGTGGGGAGGTGAGGGCTTCAGATTGGACAGGAGGGAGGAGAAGTGGCTGGAGCTGGTGCCTCTTTGTGCCCAGGAGCTGCAGCGGGAGGGAGCTGAGAGCCAGCACAGTTGCTACACAGCTCCACATTCAATGTTACGAAGAGCTGATGTGTTGACCAGGTCTCGGCTCTGAATGCTTAAGTCACAGAGGAAACTCAACCACCCACAGCAAAATGGATTGTTGATGAGATACAGACTATGAGCACAGTAGGGTTTCAGTTTATCTTCAGCAGCACCTACGGGTACATGAGGCAGATAGTTTTCAGCTCAGAGGTTTTGTTTTTGGAAGAGCCCGACAACAGGAAGCTTGTGATTGTCGGTGTTCTGTGGCTGGGGCCTTCTTAGGGATAACTAGCAGTCTTGACTTAGCTGCATCCAGTTCTTGACCCTGAGAAACCGTTTTGGCCCCTTCCTCCCTTAGAGAGGCATCCCGGCCCCCACCCTCCACACCAGCCTTGAGCGTGGAAGGGGAAGGAGATAGAAGGGAGAAAGAACTGCGGGGGTAGGAGTTGGGGTTTGGGCTTCAGGTCCTGAGCCCTGTCAGCTTGCTCACCCAAGCACCAGCCCACCTGGGGCCTGGGGTGAAGCAGGGTGCAGAAAATGAGAGTCGGAGTTATTTTTCAAATGGGACCAGGAGTTATACAGTCTGTGTGGGATGATGAGGTAGAGACAGGAACTACAACAATTAAGTGGCTCTGTGCCATGGCCTATAACTGTCTGTCTTTGGTCCCAGTGGAGCCCTTGTCACCCTGGGCAGGCAGAACTGTTAGACATGAGGGCCCTAAGCCATGGCAAACCCTGAAGCTGAAGTTCATTGTTGTGCCCCTTCCCTCCTCGGAACTCCTCAAGGGGGTGGGAGGATCCTGGCCTGAACTCAGTTCTCCTGTCCCCCTCAGGCCTCTGTTTGAGCGGCGGAAGTTTCTTCACGATAACATGGTTGAAATTCCCAACCGGATCATGTTCTCAGAAATGAAGCAAGTCGCAGTGAGTGAATCCCACCCTAGGCAGTGTCCTAGTGGTTTGAAAGCAGGGCAGAGAGCCCCTTGGGTCAGATGTGACTGGGAGAATGAGTCTTAATTATTTGCTTATGAGGGAAGCTGATGAGTATACAGGCATACCTTGGAGATATTGTGGGTTTGGTTCTAGACAATAAAGCAGTATCACAATAAAATAAGTCATATGAATTTTTTGGTTTCCCAGTGCATAGAAACATTATGTTAATACTATAGTCTATTAAGTGTGTAATAGCATTATGTCTAAAAAAACAATGTGCGTACCTTAATTAAAAATACTAAAAAATGCTCACCATCATCTGACAACACAGGGTTGCCACAACCTTCAGTTTGTAAAAAACACAGTATCTGCAGAGTGCAACAAAGCAAAGCACAGGAAGACAAGGTCTGCCTGTATTTGTCTACCAATCTCCACCTGGGAGGGCAGGGCATGAAGCATCCTTCCCAGGTGGGCTCCCAGTATCTCTGAGCTGCAGCAGCTCTCTGGTTGGTCGCTGCTCTGCTAGCGCTTTTGTTCCTTCTATTCAAGTCAGGGTGTTTCTAGCAGACGCTTTGCTAGTGTGTGAAAAGGAACTCCCCTCTTCCTCACTCCCAGAGCCCTTCTCTGTTCTCATACCAACCTCAGCGTCTCTCCTGTTATCCCTCAGAAAGCTTCTGACTTGGCTGACATGATCAACCGGGTGATCCAAGAGGGGTTGGAAGGGCTGGTGCTGAAGGACATGAAGGTAAGACGGTCACATCCTTTGCTTTCTCCTGCAGAGCCCTCCCCTGAGCCTTTCCAGTCCTGGCCAGGAGGTGGCGGTGGTGGTCTGAGGTGTTTGGGGGTGAGTGCTGGGGGGCGTCTTTCCAGAGTTCTGGATCCTAGAGGATGGGTTTATGTATGTCTCCCTTAGTGCCTGGAGCAGAGCAGGCTGGGCACTGTGACAGATCCAGTATGTCGCGTAAAGAGGTAAAAAGCCCACCCTCATAGAATGTCCATTCTAGTTTGTGGTCTCTCTTGCTTCCCCTCAGGGTACATATGAGCCTGGAAAGCGTCATTGGCTGAAAGTGAAGAAGGACTATTTGAACGAGGGGGCCATGGCTGACACAGCTGACCTGGTGGTGCTTGGGGCCTTCTATGGGCAAGGGAGCAAAGGTCAGGGTGGCCTCTGGCCCCTGGGATGGTACTTCTTTGAAAGGTACCACTCAAGGAATAGGCAGGCCTTTTTGCTGGCTTGGTCTGCTACCGTGGCCAGTCATGATTTCCAAAGCTCTGGGATTAGGGGCCCCAACCTCACCCATGCTACGTCAGGCAGGGACATTGAGAGCTGCGGACCTGGTAAGGGAGAGATCAGGCAAGAGTACCCTGTGCTAGCCTGGCACAAAGAAGCTCACCACCAACTATTTCTTCAGGGACTGGCAGCTTTCTCCTCAGGGAAAATCTCCATTTCCTGACTGGAGAGGAAGCTGGGGTCTGAAGAACTAGTACTGGTAGGCATCTTTCTGTGTGCCAGGCTCTATTCAATTCCTTTTACTCCACCAGAGCCCAACATTAGGTGTAATTATCCCTAATTCACTGAAGAGCAAATTGAGACTCAAAAAGGTTAAACTTACACAGCTAGTAAGGGGTAGATCCAGGAGGTGATCTCTGGCACTCTGATGCCAAGGCCTGGGCCCTTTCCTCCAGCAGGCTGCCCCTCACAGGGCACGAGGGGGTGGCAGACATGCCCCCCCGCCCCGAGTTTATTTAGTCCCTCCTCCGCACAGGTGGCATGATGTCCATCTTCCTCATGGGCTGCTATGACCCGAGTAGCCAGAAGTGGTGCACAGTCACCAAGTGTGCAGGAGGCCACGATGACGCGACGCTCGCCCGCCTACAGAAGGAACTGGACATGGTGAAGATCAGCAAGGTGAGGAGGGGACCTGGGGGCCCTGGCCTCTGGACTGGCAATCATTCCTGAGACAGGCAGTGTTATGGGGGCTGCAGGTATCATTTATCTGTTTCCACAGAAAAGAGAGCTGCTGCTTGGCCATAGGAGCAGTATTAGGCCCTTAAGTTCTTTGAGTACCTACCTTGTGGAAACTGGCCTGCATGCCCTCCAGGCCACACCATCTCTGGGCAGGGAGGATCCCAAGGGGTGAGGGTCAGCCTTTTGTGATAAGTCACCTGTTCTCACAAGCCCGTGACCAAGAAGGGGTTTAAGTCTCATTTTGGCAACAGCCCAGGACTGTACCTTTTCTCCTCTAGGATCCCAGCAAGATACCCAGCTGGCTGAAAGTCAATAAGATCTACTATCCTGACTTCATCGTTCCAGACCCTAAGGTATTAGTCCAGGGCCTGGGGTCCTCCAGCCCCAAAACTGAGCCTGTACATTCTCTAGTGCCCCAGAGACGTCACCTCGGCCTCACTGACAGTCCACCCAGGGTGGGGCTCTGGACTGTTTAGCCAAGTGACAGGCACAGGGATGACCAGTCAACGCTGAGGAGTCATCCTCAATAGAGAAAGGGACTGCCCATCCTCTAGGCACAGAGGGTCTGCTCTAGAAGTGACCTGGGCCCACCCCTTCCTGCACTGACAGAGAAACTGAGGCCCAGAGAAGAAACGAGACTACCC
The DNA here is from genome assembly GCF_964374135.1 of Grampus griseus. Taxonomy (NCBI): domain Eukaryota; kingdom Metazoa; phylum Chordata; class Mammalia; order Artiodactyla; family Delphinidae; genus Grampus; species Grampus griseus. The sequence goes on from NC_139014.1 coordinate 58,011,938, forward strand.
TAAGGTCACACAGCATCAGTAGCAACAGTGGGACTTGAATTCATCTCCTTCCTGTTAGCCACTGCTTTTTTGACTTTAACTTGTTCTGTATTGCTTTTAACTGGTTGGGAGGTATTTTCTACTTAACCAGGGAGTGACCTGACTTACTCCTGACAGAAAGCTGCGGTGTGGGAGATCACAGGGGCTGAATTCTCGAAATCTGAGGCACACACAGCTGATGGGATCTCCATCCGTTTCCCTCGCTGCACCCGAATCCGTGATGATAAGGACTGGAAGTCTGCCACTAACCTCCCCCAACTCAAGGTGCCACCTCCTGGGCTGTGTGTGTGTCCTGTACCCCACTGTCCCAGCCTTGGAACCGAGGGCACCTGGCCTCCTGCGTCCTCTGTCTTCTCCTTTCCCCGCTGCACTGAGATGGGCAAGGAAGGCAGTTATCAGAAAGGGAGACCAAGCCGTGGCAGGGCCAGGAGCAGCAGCACTGGGCCTCCACCCACATCTCCCGCTAGAGAGCCCTACCTTCACCGGGCCCCGTGGGCAGCCCTGGGTCCCGGTGAAGGAGAGCTCCTGGCTCACGGCTTCCTGTGGAGGACCTGGCCCCAGGCTGCACTCTCTACGTTGCGGAAAAGAACTGGGGAACAGAACAGTGATCTGTGCTGATTACTCCAGAAACAGGGCCAGAGCTAGAAAAGTACCAAGGAAGCCAGCCACTTTTCCCTGTTATGTGTCTGTTTCCCCTCATTGTTCCTCAGTCACCTAAAACGTACCACACAGACTGCCTGAGGCCAGTGGCTGGGAAGGGAGTGATACACCAACATTCTCTCCCCTCCTCAGGAACTGTACCAGCTCTCCAAGGAGCGGGCGGCTTTCACCATAGTGGCTGGAGATGAGGGGAACTCCACTACAGGGGGCAGCAGCGGAGAGAACGAGGGCATCTCAGGGCCAGCTGTGTCTCACGAGGCCCCGAGAACCTCCCCCAAGCAGCCCTCCGCCAGTGCCAAGAAGGCAGGAGGGAAGCTGAGTAGCTCCAACAGCAAAGGCGGTAAGGAGAAGGGTAGGGGCTGGGGTGATGAAGAATGGACACGAGGGCAGAGACCAAGGACAAGGACCCAGTCTCACACTCCAGCCCTGAGGTCATGGATTCTCTGTCCACTGCAGCTGACGTTGGCTGCATTCCTGCTGTGTGTCCACCCATGGGCCAGAAATTGTTCTGCTGGGCATCCTCCTGCTCTGTAAATATGAATGACAGGACCCCGGGAGAGCCCCTCAGAGCCGGGGATAAGCCACCTCTGAGCTAAAGGCTCAGCGTACAGCCCTTACTTCCTGTCTCACCCACGGTCACAGCAGAGGAAGGGCCCAGCCCTTCTCTGTGCCCCCCTGACTTCAGGGACCATTATCCGCTCCCCTGCCCTCTTCTTGGTTCTCATCCTGAGCTCTCTCCTGCAGGCAACAAGCTGGCTGCAAAGCCTTCCCCTGTGAAAGTGGGAGAGAAGCGGAAGGCTCCTGATGAGACCCCATGCCAAGCAAAGGTGAGGGAAAGAAGAGCAGTGCCCTCCGGGGGGTGGGGAGCCTTGTGTGCCCAACCCTCTGCACTTGGACTCTGAGAGACAAGCGAAGGTGTTATCAGGACTAACTGCCAACCCCTGCCCTCCTGCATCTGCTCCTGGCCGCGGGCTGGGCTGGCAGTGCTGCGGCTCCACCCTGTGCCCTCTTGTTGCCTTGCAGAGGCGGCCGGCCAGCAAGCAGAGAGGAAGGAGCGCTGTGCCAGCAGGCAGGCGATAGAGCAGCCAGCCCAGCCGAGAGGCTGCAGGGACCCAGCCGGCTGCCGGCCCCAAGTCACAATTGACATTAAAGGGGAGAAAGCCCAGTCTGGGTGTGGGAGTGCAGTAGTGTGAGTTTGTGAACAGGGCCAGCCAGCGAGGAGCGGGAGAGGGCACTGGCTTGGTGACCGTCTTCTTCCCTCTCGTACTCCCTTGTTAGTCTTTGGTTTGACAGCAGCTATTGAGCGTCTACTGAGGCCAGTGACTCGGTTCAGCCCTGGGGGAGCTGATGCCCCAAAGGGCAGATAAAGAACTCGACATCTGGTCACTACACGGTGATTGTGCCACCCCAGCCCAGGAGTCAGCACAGAGGTCTGGGAACTCAGGCCCTGAACCCAGTCCCCAGAGCACCTATACGACCTTTCCGTCTTTTCCCTGCCTGAAGCCTGGAGTCCGCATGCAGTCACGAGCCGGGCTCCTGGTCCCTTGGTCAGCTAGTGCACACACAGTGGACTGCTTGATCAAGCAGCATCGCTGCGTCTGAGCGCCACTGGCCCTGCCCAACAGCCCCTGGATGGTTCTTGGAGACGCGTACTTTCCAAGTCCCCAGTGTAGGGACCCATCTCCTCGCCCTTCTCTTCTTCTAGGCAAGGATGGAAGGGCGTGTCAGTCCTATGTAATCTGGAGTGGCTGGAGGATCGGGGTTTTGATGCCTTTACCTTTCCTTCAGTAAACTCTTTCCCCTCGTGTCCTGACCGCTAGGCTCCCTGTCTCTGGCTTTTGTTCTAACCTCCCTCCTCGCTGGTCTCCGCTCCCTGGGCGGAGAGCCATCTGCCCCAGCACAGTCCAGCCCTGCTCCGGGCCTGCCCTGACCACAGTGCATTTGCAGGTGCTGCTGGACATCTTCACCGGGGTGCGGCTCTACCTGCCGCCCTCCACGCCAGACTTCAGCCGTCTCCGACGCTACTTTGTGGCATTCGATGGGGACCTGGCGCAGGAATTTGACGTGGCCTCAGCCACACATGTGCTGGGTAGTAGGGACAAGAACCCTGAGGCCCAGCAGGTGTCCCCGGAGTGGATCTGGGCCTGTATCCGGAAACGGAGACTGGTAGCTCCCTGCTAGGACTGCTGCCTGCCCTCGCCCTCTGGCTGTGCTCTCCCCACTGCACTACTCCTGGACAGGGCAGGCAGGCACAGGACAGAACCTGGGGGAACAGGCTTTCTTCTCCAAGCTGTGCATCTTCCAGAACCCACCAACCATGCATGGTCTCTTCCAGACTGGTTAGTTGCTGTGGGTACCACCAGTGAAGTCAGTTTCTCCTGCTGGTTTACATAGGTCTTTCAGATCTGGGTGCTGGTTTTGACCTCTTTTTTTTTTTCTTTAAAAAGCAGCTTTTAAAAAAACAAAAACAAAAAAGCCAGGAACTATCTTGGAGTTATGTATGTCCTTCCCCCGACACCCCCAATAATTCTCCTAGTGATTAAGGAGTGAAGGGAAGGCCGGCTGTTGAAGCTCTGTCCACAGAGCCCGTCCTGGCGGCAGTCTTTTCTCCCTTACCTGCCCCTTCTACTTCCAGGCTCATTTTAAAGTTGTATTTAAAAGAAAGACTGTCCCCAGAAATGCTTATAATTGGCAAAACTTGTATTCAGCCTGGCCGCCAGGAATGAAGTCTCACTTGAAAGAAAACAAAATGGGCTTTGTCTTTGTGCTCTCCTATTACAGTGTGTGGGCCCCTGTGTGAAGGGAGGGAACCATGATCAGGTAGGAAGGAAAGGGAGGTTGTTTGGGCTACTCCTCGGGGGGATAAAGGGCTCCAGGAGGATCTGCCTCCCCCAAATCTGGAAACAAGTGGAGCGGCTGGGCCCGTGAGCCATGGCCGCTGAGCCTGCGCGTCCAGAGCCTGTGCTCGGCAACGGGAGAGGCCACGACAGTGAGAGGCCCGCGTACCGCAAAAACAAAAAAAAGACTGCTCTTTAAAGACCCACCTGAGGACAAATCTACACAGCCTGCTTAGAAAGAATGGCTCCTGCACCGCCTGAGGCTGATTTATTTGAATAAAAGGGAAACAATTTAGCATGGACGAGTGCCGTTCAATAGAACTTTTTATGGCATTGGAAGCACCCTGTAAATCTCCATTGGCCAACATGAATCAGCCATATTCTGAGCATGTGAAATGTGCTAACAAAACTGAGGAAGGGAACTTTTCATTTTCGTTCAAGTAGTCAACGTGAGGCTAGTGCTAGTGACTACCACCTTGGGCAGTGCAGGTGTAGACAGACATAGTTTGAATCAAGCCCTGAAACTTAATAGCCCTAACCCTCCAGGAATGGGGACAGGAACTGCACCTAAATCAATCACAGGGTTGCTGTGAAGAGTAAGTGACCTCAGGAGGCCTTAGGTAAAGCACTTAGCACAGAGCCTGGCACGTAGTGATCTAGAGTTGGGAAGATCAGCACTGGTGTGCATGTCCAGACCCTGCCCAAGAGACTGGGGCCTGGCCTCTGACTTCAGAACCCTGTCAGACCACCTCCACAGCCTCGCACCTGTGCGGTACAGCCCACTCTGGTCTGAGTGCAGGCTCATCATGTCACCATCTGGTTTTAAACTGACTTCCAACTAGTTCTGCTGACTTCTGAGGGTCCATTCTGTTTTTTCTTATCAACAGATTGGCAGGCTTGTTTGTCCAGCCCTTGTGAGTGAGGTTAATGTGACTCAGTCTCTGGAGCATACCGGAGCATGAGTCTGAGTCTGGGCCACCACCTTGCCCCGGCCCTCCTCCAGTGTGCTCAGCTGAGGTCACACTCTGCTGGGAGGCCAACTCCAACCTGATTGACCGGGATTTCCAGCTGCTGCTGAAAATGTGTTGGGAGGAAGGGCAGGAGGGGGTGGTGCCCTGACTCTAGGCCAGGACGTTTGTTGTTTCTGAATAGGCACCATTCAGTCTGGCTTCACTGTTGAGAAGATGACACTTTATTCTGTCCTCTGTGGAAACAAAAGCTGCTCCTCTGAGCACTGACCTACATAAATTTTCATCCCGTCTCCAGCCTCCTCAGGCCAAGCAACTGGACAGAGCAGCAGAACAGGGCTCTCCCCTCAGGATTTTGCCAACGGACACAGACACTGCCCTTTTGCCTGGCTGTTCTCTCACTCAGGGTGTGCCGCACAGCAGAGTGGGGAGTCTCAGTCATGAGCTCAGCCCCTCAGCCCCTCCCTGCCTCGCTGGGTGTGTTGTCTTCGGTTCACTGTACAAGGTGTTTATTTCCTTCCAGTCTTTCCGACACAATTTTTCTTTGCTGCTGAGGTTAGATGTGATTTTGTATCCATGTATTTCCACAGACCGTAATCAACATCATCTTAGACCTCCCCAGCAGAGTGCTGGAGGCCTGCCCTCCTCTGAGCCTTTGTTTACTTGCTGCTGGTTGGCAGCAGACAAGAGGTCATCCAGGGTGCTGAACAGGTCAGCTGCCCAGAACAATGAGGACAAAGTGCTATGGCTCAGCCTCGAGGCTTTATGCCCTTTTGGCAAGATTTCTTCTTTCCTCAGTCACAGGGCAGATCTGCACTAATCCAGCTCTCCCAAAGGCGGCCTACTCAGGGGTCCCCTCCCCTGGACACCTGGTCAGGCAGGCGTACAGACCTGCACAGACAGGGCACTCTGCCCTCGATGCTGGGCCAACCTCTGAGCCACACTCCAGCCACCACAGCTGTATCCACAAGCTACTGTCCATCTCCCAGGGTCACCTGAAGACTTAACTAGGCACCCTGGCTGTCCTTAGATTCCTTTCTACCCACATCTTTAAGGTCTGCCTCTACCAAATCAGTGTCCCATGCCTGAACTCACTTGCGTTTTCCTATTTGGACTTAGGATTGGTCCTTTTTCCTACCCAGGTCCCATCCTCTTCTAGGCTCTTCCATGACCAAGGCCACATGGCCCAAGCATCTCCAAAAATAATGCAGTCTCTCAAGAGCATGCCTGTGTGCCTGGGATTAGCCTGTGGTTTGTCAGCTCATGTCAGTCTTAACTGTCAGACCTCTGGTATCCTCACACCAGATCAGACAGGCATCTATACTGAAACTTTATTACAAAGTTATAAAGCAGAGCTCTGTAACAAAAAATACACATTTGGGTTTGCTCTTAACACCCAAGTAAGTCTGAGAAAATCTTAACATAAGCCACTTGAAATAACACATTCACATCCAAAAGATTTCAACAAATTTATACATTTTATATTGAGCACTAATTCCTGTACAGCTTATTCTTACTAGTTTGGATCCAGCTATTCCAATGTATTATGAACCAGTCAGCTGTCCATGTCTTTTAAAACAAGTCTCAACTGAAACCTCAGAACAGTCACAGCAAAAGCCATGGAATAATGGAAGAATTAGATGTTTCCATGATAATTAAGACCAAGGACCTATGAGGAGCAGGAGAGAATATTCAAGGATAAAAGTCAAGTTTTCTACCTAGGTTAGATAGTAACTGAAATGGGATCTTAGAATTCCCAACTTTTACTTGGTGTAGGAATAAAGAAGATACAAAAAAAGTGGGGGGAGGTGTTTGCCACCTTTTTTTCGTAAATGGAAACCACCAAAAGAGGTTAGAAGACTTCAAGGCAAGTTCTTTCTCCAAAATGAGTAAATGACATCAGTTCTAATTCTTACTGAGGTTACAGACCAACCATCAGGATATTATTAACTCATGTCTAAGAGGGAAGTTGGGAGGTAGGGAGAGGTAAGGCCTCAGCAGAGAAAGCAAGTTTTAAGTAGGGAGACAGCCAGCTTCTGCCCTGAAGTTATTGCTAGGTTGTAACTGAGCTGCATACATGTAGACCTGTTTCACAGTGGAATTGAGGAGTAGCTGAATCCTTTGTTAAACTGGTAGGCACTGTAAACTGTAGTATTTACTGTCCAGCAGAAAGATGAAAGACGATGTCTTTATAGGGAAATTTCTTGACTCCCCCAGTTCCTACAAAGGCTGTAGCTCAGAATCAAATCACCCAGTATAATGTCAAGGTAAGTGGTCCAGTGTTCAGCTGACAACCACTTTAAAATTATTTCACTCCCCCAAAAGAGATTAGTGGTTGACAGAAAGCATTAAACATGTCTGTACCAATAAACAGGTCCTCTTAGAGGTTTCCCACTGCTTTCAAAGTCATGACTGGTTCTTCCAGTCTGAGAGATCTTGGCTGCATGGGGTGGGGGTGGGGGGACTGCCAAGGCCTTCGGGTGTTCAAGGGTTTGCATAGCTCGCCCAGTAGTGACGGCAGCACACACCGCTCTTCTGATAGTACACAGTACGTACGTTTGTGCTTGGTTAAGCTTCTCCGGCAAACTTAAGCTCTTCCAGTGGTGAAAAGACACTAAGAGGGCTCGAGAACATCACCTGTTCGTTGCACGGCCCTTCCTAAAGGGCCTAGAGAATGCTTCTTCCTGACCTGCCCCTAAATCAGCAGGTTGAGAAAGGAAATGGGAGTAGGGAGTCCCCACCAACCTGGGGAACTAAGACTTCCAGCTGTCTGCTCAAGGGCTGAATCCAGCCTCGTTCAGTACCTTCTGATACCTCTTAGGTGCTCTGTCTTACATGCTCAGTCTCTGGGAGCTTCATGAGAAGTCTAGCTAGAGAAGCGTGAGGCTCTCTCTCTCTGTTCCTTCAGTGAGACCATGTTTAAAACCTCCATGGGAAAGAGGGATCTCACGCTCAGGGGAAAGTGGTTTAAGGCTGGCTGCTGGACAAGGCAAAGCCAAGCAGAAAGCCATTGCTTCCACCCAATGCTTTCCCTTTTCTCATAAACTAAAATTAAGGATGGCACAAAGTCAGGCCCCAAGAGAAGCAGCAGAGATGATCCACGCACCATCTCGCGCACAGAGACTGGAATTTCCCAGCAGTTTGAAAGCCAGATGCTTTGTTGACTGCCAAGGTCAGGTCAAGAGACTGATAGCTTCCAATCCCAGCACTTAAGGAAGCAACTCTTAATGACTTCAAATTTTTTCCATAGCATTTGTGTTTCATTTCTCGCCAGAAATGAGTTTACTGGGCCAAATTCTGTCCTAAGGAGGATCACTATTGGTCTGGGAAGCTAACATCTTTTTGGTCTGAAGAAACACATGGATTTTAGGTAATGTAGCAAGAGACTTTAGCAAAGGTCGGTTAAAGCACAGAAAGCCAGAGGGACCAGAAATGAATCCAGATGTGCTGGGGAAGAAGAGAGCCATTTCCACCAGGACTTCCGATGGGTGGAACAGAGACACGCAGTTCAGGGGGATAGGTGGGCTACAGGAGGAAGGGTGAAACTGTTTAGGTTCTCAGAGGAAGGGAGGAAGATACGGTCCAAATTCCAGAAAGTCCTCTCTTCATTAGTTACCATCATCACCCCAAGATCGCTGAAACAGGGACTTGCCTGTGCGATCTGTGCATGCCCAGAGGTGACACAGCATCTTGCTTGCCCTGGTCTTGGGAACACTGCAGATTTTCTTGTTAGGCTGCCCCCCTGCAAGCTGGCCAACTGTGGGCCCAGACACCTCGAGCTATGTCCCTGTAAGGCACTGAAGAAGCTGGTACAAGCCCTCAGGATCGGAAGACGTGCACGGCTCGGATCACGTACTGCCGGCAGATGGGACACTCGTTCATGCGCTTGCCACACTTGGTACAGGTGACCATGTGGCCGCACTCCAGCAGAACACAGTCGATGGGCGAGTCCATGCAGATCCGACACAGGTTCTCCTCCAGGCTGGATGGCACTGCTCCCCCTGGACACACACAGCAGAAAGGGGGTATAGAGGAAAGTAAGAAGACTGTCTAAGTGTACGGGGTTGGGGGACAGGGGGAGAACAGGCACACTGGGAAAAGCCCCCCCAAATCCACATACTTCACTCAAACTGAACTCCAAGAAAACTTTTCCCCAGTAGTTAATTTCACTTCTTTGTTTAATCTGCACCTCTATAGGTCAGGCTATAGATCTGAAGAGTCAAGTACTTGTAGACCAAAGACGTCCCCAGAACATGAGAACTAAATAAGGCAAAGTCCTCAAAGCTTAAAAGAAATAATTTTCAGACAACTGAGGCTGTAATACAGCCAGTGAGTGGCACTTAGGGACTTAATACTCTGAGGCAGAACATGATGAAAAGATAAAACTGGTTCAGAAAAGTTTAGATATAAATGGAGCTGTAATGAATGGCTCACTAAGGATCATGAGGCTTATATGTAAACATATCCCCAATTTAATAAAGCCAAGGATCACAGGAGCCCCTGGGCCATGCCACAGACGACCCCCAGGCTTCCTCTGAGGAGATGTCGTGGTGCAAGAACCCGGCAGAGATTATGGATCCCTCTTCTCTGCTCCCCACACACAGCTTTATTCATACTCTCATGACTGCTCATCACACTGCATGAGAATTTTTCAGTTTGCCTATTTGTCTCCCTACTACACTATGGGCCCCTAAATTCAACAAATGCAATCAATTTCTATAATAATGTACTAAGCATCTGCTATGTGCTCTGAGGTCTGATTTTCATCTTTGAACCCCTGCAACCAGTCACATGGTAGGTGCTCTCTAAATGTCTGACAAATGAACATCTCCCAAGGGAATGATAACAGCCCACATTTATTGCAAGCTTACAGGTGCTAGCAGGGTCCTAAATGCTTTGCATGTTTTAACTCATTGGATCCTCACAAAAACTATGAAGCAGGTACTCTTGTTACTCATTTTATAGATGAGGCAACTGAGACCAAAGGGTTAAGTGGCTTGCCCAAGGGTTCAAATCCAGGCAGGCGGACTTCTGGGCAAGGGGCCTGAGGGCAGGGACTGCCAATAGAGTATTAACTGCTCAGTGCACAGTTCTCGACAAGGCTAACTGGCTTGTGCAAGTGGCAAGATACAGTGGGCATGACCAGCATCCTAGGTTAGCTGCAGGAACAGAAAAACCTTCACTTCCCCAAAGCCAACCATCCCCAGCATGTTTTAAATGGTAGCCTGAACCAGGTAGCTATAAACAGGCAACTGGCCCCATACCAGCCACCTCTGCGGTTCCACAGGGAATTCTCTCACACTCCATTGCCTCTGCACTTTCTTTTCCTGTTCCCTGGACTATTCAAAAAGTCAAGAAGCACTTGAGGAAGGCTGGCTGTAAGAGGTAGTGAAATCTATTTACCCCTTTGAGGAGCTGTTGGCCCTAACAGGGAAGGTTTGGAAACAACTGAACTATATAAATACCTAAGATGAGCTGGAGTAATTTATAGAATTTCATTACTGATTATTTCTATCAGGATTAACAAATTCATCAACTCAGTTGCCAGCATTCTTCCAAGGAATCAGAAAAAGAAAGACACCAAGTGGATTGGCCAGATCTTGGTATCAGATGAGGGAGTCAGTTTAGAACTCCAAATGATTTGGGGGAGTTCAACTCTTGAGAATTTATCAGCCAGAAGACTGTGCCCCATTCTGAACTGTATGATTGTGAGCTCTTCCCCAAGAAAGGATGTTCTCAGAGTAGTGCAGGGACCTGCAAAGCACTTTAAAACTTTTTCAGAAGACTCTCCAAACTTGTTATTTAGTAAAACAGCCATGTAGCCTTTAGGCTTTCAAAAAGGTCTAGCATGTTTTAGAATGATTTGGATCTGCAGTCAAGATTCCTGCAGTGTGTTCTGGAGGTGCCCAAAGGCCCAGTGGTGGTCTTTAACACATGGGTGAGTTTGTGGCAGCTGAGCGCCGATCTATCCCCAGAGCAGTTCTAACCACTACCCAGCCCTGTACAAACAAGGCTGTCAGGTCACCACCCTTTTTTTTTTTTTTTTTTTTTTGGCCACACCGCGAGGCATGTGGGATCTTCGTTCCCGACCTGGGATCGAACCTGCACCCCCTGCAGTGGAAGCTCAGAGTCCTAACCACTGGACCACCAGGGAAGTTCCCACCACTCTTTCTTTTTAGTTGGTACCAGAAGCTGAGAAACATCCCAAGTGATTTCCCTGAAGGTGTACACAGAAACCCTTCCCACTCAGACCAAAATGGAGTGAAAACTATAGGGGAGGGAGTGCCTTAGCCCCAGGAGTGTGGGAAATGCACCGGATGTGCCACATGCCACCACTTGCTTTGCTGAATATTTTACAAATGCTGGCTTCTGAGCTCTGACAACCCAGAGGCATGCAGATCAGGCTGCCCCTAGGTGTCCTGCCACTCTTGTCCCTTCACGGGGACAGGGATGAGAATTTCCAGAGATGCTGAAAAGCCTTGGTTCCCAGTGAATTCCCCCACACCCTCTCTGGACGCTGACATGAATTCTTAGACTGATAACAGGAATCACGGCTGAAGGAGGGGAAGGACAGAAGAGCTAAGAACCTAAGCCTGTTCCCAAACAGGAACAACTACATACCGTTTTGGTCTTCAGCACCACACGCTGGAAAGGAAAGAGAAAGAAGGCGTCTGAATATGTGACGGCACGAGGAAAGTCTCCAGCCACCCTGCCTTCACTTCCGAACTCTGACTGCTCACCTGCTGGGAACCAGGCCGGCCAAGAGCCCAGACAGAACACCCGCCCTCCTCACTCCCCCTACATGCGGAGGACTCACACACAGCTCCTGCCGGGGTGTCTGGTCTAGTCTTAGAAAGAGAGATTCCACTGCTTTGCCATGAACAAAACTGCCAAGCAGGAAGGATACTGCATAAGCACAGTGTCCTTTTCTGATGCTTCTGAAGCCAGCACTAAGTCAAGAAAGGAGGAACAGTCTGATCCAGTCAGCCAGGGAGTCGGGATGCAGCCCCCCGGCGGAGCCATCTCCTAGTCCCAGGTCCTCGCCACTCTAGGGAGGTTCTGGGGACGATCCCAAAGGGGAGAGTCTGTGATCAGGTGACCAGTCAGATGTCCCCTAACTCTGACGAATCTGAGCTTCTGGGAGAGGAGAGCCCCAAATCCGACTTCAACCACTGTTAGCAGGCAAGGAGTCAAAACGACCTGCAGGACCAAATCAGCGGGGGAGGGGTTGTTGGGGGGCAGGGGGCGGGGGTAGGTTCTGGGTGAAGTCACTTCAGGAAATGCAGAGTTCCACACGGCTCAACTCCTCTCTCTTCTGCAGGACTTCTCTGCCTTTACTGTTCCATTATTCATCCACCATGAATCAGCAGCAGGGACATAAAGTTTCTTTTTTTTTTTTTTCCAAACTCATCTGAGCACAGACCTTGATATTTTACTGGGCATCGCTGAAAATGATACCATGCTTTGGGAAATGAACAGCCCAAGTGCAGGCAGGACACAGTGTTCTTGCACCGTGTGTGCAAAGAAGGAGTACTGGTAAAGGCAGTAGTCAGTATGGCAGGGGTGACGTGTGTGGGGAAAGGCCACGGACTTGGACCAGGAAATCCTCAGTTCAAATCTGGGCTCTACAATAAAAGGAAGACACTAATAACGCCTATTTCACAGGCTGCCCTGAGGAGTAAATACCCAATCCCAGCCCTCAACTCCAAAGGACAGCTATTATTAGAGGCTGCAGATGTGTAAGGTGACTCCTTCCTGGGCTAAAAGCAGGGAAATTTAGTCAGGTCGATGTCGACTCTCAAGAGAGACAGCTAACACTCTGGAACTCCGTGCAGCTGTCACCCAGGCGGCCCCTCACCCAGGTGCTGTAGCCCCTTCTGATCCTTGTACAGCCGCGTCACCCTCTCCATCAGCTCCCACTTCTCACAGCAGCCCTTGTAGTTGACGAAGTTGCGAGCCAGGATCTCTTTGAGCTGCCGCACGGTTAGACCTTCAATGTCCTCCAGGTCGGTCAGGTCAGACAGAGAGGCCCTCCGGCCTGGGACGAAGCTGTCCTCTGAGTCAACAGACTGCAAAGGCAAAGATGAGATCGGTGGGCTCAGCTCCCCCAACCCAGGCTCTCCCTCCCAGGACCCCAGAGCACTCATCACCCCGTGCTTTTGGTGACTGGCCTCAAGAGGAGTAGGAACAGGAGTAGTAGCTGGCATGGCGCCCTGCATCGCAAGAGAGACCGCGGTGTCTTCCCAACCCGAGCCCTGTGCTCAGGCGCAGCCGGCCCGACCCGCCCAGCAGCATGACCCAGTAGAAGGAGCTGCAGTCTGAGGCAGGTGGCCCTGGCTTTGAATCTGATTCCTCCGCTGATTAGTACTGAATAGTATCAGGCAAGTGGCTCACCTCTCGGAGCCCAACTGCCCCTCCATGAAGAAGAGGCAGCAGACCTGCCCCACAGGGTTGCTGTGATGACTAAACGCAGCAGCAGAAACTACTGAGAATGGTGTTGGTCCTTCTCCCCCGGAGACAGTTCTGCTTTCCCACGAAGGAGCCCACCTCCTGGTCAAGCATCCTCTCTATGCACCCGTGACAATAGCTCCACGGCCCCGATGGCTGTGCCCCCCTGTGCACTGGGCCCGCCACGGCTGAGGCCTGAACTCCCTCCCATCTTTCCTCCTGACTATCTGACTTCCTTCCCCTAACAATGGCTACTGTGTGCTAGAAGCAGATGAAAAGAACAAGATTTGCACAGCGGCACCGGGAGCCTGCCCTCTGGCAGCTCTTAGAAAGTCAAGAGACTGGAAACTAATGGGCCATGTGGCTCCCCAGTCTCCACTGTGACTCACAACTCCACACGAACACACTGACAGCCACAAAGGTTAATCTGGAATGCTAACACTAAACTCCACCCCTGAAAACAGAATTTCAGAAGGACTATCATCACACACTGATTCTCCTCTCTCCACTTTGAGTCTGCCAAGAGGTTCCTAATAACATCCTAAGAATGCCAGTGAAAGAGCAAAGGCAAAGGCACAGACCCAAGCAGGGGCCCCACCTGCGTCTCATCCTCAGCAGGTGCTCTGGCTGTGCTCTCCAGGTAGACGGGTTCCTCTTGGTCCTGAGACACATGGCCATTGGCCTGTGGGAAGAAAAAGGTGCCATCACATCCACAGAGATGTCCCAGGGATAGCATGGGCCTCTTGCCAGCTCACACCATATCCAAAACGCATTCCCATCTCCCCCGGAAATCTGGAGTCTCGCATAACAGCACTACAAAAGCCTGCTCTTTAACACTGACTTTGTCAGGCAGGGAAGCAATAGAAATAAATTTCAACTCTAGAACAAGATGCATTAATTCTGCCCACCACCAGGACGGCATTAACCGCCACTCACCGTCAATTTAGTCTGTTTGAACACTCCGAGTGAAAGGAAGATAACACGTCCACTCCTGTGAGGGACCGCTGTCAAGTTTTTTCCTGATACTGACCCCAAACTACCCTCCCGACAACTTCTGCCCACCGTCCCTGGTTCTGCCCCCAGACCAATGCCAACTATTTTCTTCCCAGCTGTTCATATCACAGCTTCCCTTCCTCCACACAAAATCTCCCCCACTTCCTCATCTGGCCTGGATGAGACAAAGTTTCCAGACCCTCACCACCCTACCCCTCTCTTCTGGCTAGTTGCTGCTCTCACATTCTAGAAATAGGCTCCAACCAGCAGGGCACACTATTACTGAGAGCTGTCTTGAAACCTGGTCAAAAATTATTATTAGCCTGAGACTATTTAAGACAAACGCCTGTGCTTAAGAAGTTTCATTCTGCTTAGAATTCTAACTTCTCAAAAGGTTCCTCCTAGATACTCCTTCAGGTTTTGCCACAGAGTAGTCAGAACTGTGAGCCTCCTAATCCCATCACCACTGAAGCCACAAATCCCTTAACTAGATCCTCTTCACCCACTGCTCCCAACAGGCAAAGGGCCTGGTGTGAGCCCAGAGCAAAGAGGTGTCTGAGCTCACAGGCCTTTTCCACTGGTCTCAGTAAAAGAAACCAGTCACTCACTGCCTCTAGCCGCTCATCTCAGATTAGGATGCATAATACGGAGCTAATTAATAACAGGCAAGCGGGCTTCCCTGGTGGCGCAGTGGTTGAGAGTCCGCCTGCCGATGCAGGGGACATGGGCTCGTGCCCCGGTCCGGGAAGATCCCACATGCCGCAGAGCGGCTGGGCCCGTGAGCCATGGCCACTGGGCCCGCACGTCCGGAGCCTGTGCTCCACAACGGGAGAGGCCACAACAGTGAGAGGCCCGCATACTGCAAAAAAAAAAAAAAAAAAAAAAAAAAAAGGAACAGGCAAGCAACTACAGTGGCAATGAAGAGTAGAAATAACCATCACCACCAAAAATGCCAAGGGACGATACAACCCCACATATAGTACACATGTACGGAGATGCATCCAAAACAACGTCTAGTTTTCTCTTAGATTTACGTCGGTGTAGTACACACTGGCCTCCTGGTGTCACCTTGGAGTTACAAAAAGTCTTTCAGAGCCTAACCTCATCCTAAGTAGACAGCTTCTTGTATGTCCTTTCTTTTCCAGGAAAGAGAAACTAGATCTCATGCTGCAAAGTATGCTCCTGTATGCTCCAGTTTGCCCACTGGCTAAACCAAAATCTACAATGAATATGTGTGCACAGTTGTGCTTATTCCACACACTTTCTTCACCAGCAACTACTGCCAGGACATTAAAGGTACAGGAAAGGGCCCTGGTAGGGTGAATGGTATAAGCAGATTTGCATTCTGGGTGCAGTTCGCTGTAGAATCGTTGGGCAGCCACGCACAAGTTACTTTGCTTCCCCTGTTTTTCTGGCTGACAAAATGCAGACCTCACCAGAACAGGGGATGTGAGCTGACCTGAAGGCCCTCTGAAAACATCAGAGAAGTACCCAATGAGATCCGGTACACAGTGTCTCCTGTGGGTGCAGTCTGGAAACTTCTGATTAATGAAAGGAAGCTTAAAACCGACTCCTTTCATTGGAAAAGCCACCTGAAGGTTCTTGAGGGAAAAAAAAAAATCCCTCAAGGCACTCTCCTGGCTCCCCATAAACACAGCGAAAACACTTAGTCAAGCAAAGGGAGGAAGTCAAAGCAGGAGCCCAAACCTGTCCAGCAGACAGAGCCAGAGCTGAGGGAAGAGTTAAACTCCAGAGCGCACTGGGGAGAAAGCAGGCTCAAGCCAACAAGGGAGCTGCTGAGTTTCCTGAAGGTAAAGCATGCTATCACAGTGGCCTTTATGCCTCAGTGCTCGTCAGAGCTGAATCAGGGGGCCCCATCCTGGCAAAGGAAGTGATCATAAACAAGAGGTAGCAGCCATCCACATCCTGTGTGGGAACTGACAACACTGGCACGTGCCTGCTCTAGGCGGCTCAAAGCCCTTTAGGCGTGAGATCACGCTAGTCTGTCCTCCCAACATCCTGGCAAGAGCAAAAGTGGTCTGGATTACTAACCCCATTTCATTGTTATAGGCTCAAACCTCACCCAAACTGACCCAAGAGTCAGTGACAAACTGGATGTGGAAAACGGATTTCTTAGGTCCTAATCCTCCCACTATTGCCCAAGCCATGTAAGTAAAAGGCTCACTAAGGCACCTACGTATGTCTACGGGACGCCATCATGCCTTACACAACGGTGAGGTCCACCTGCATCACTCTAATCCAATAGTTGGTTTCTGCATCTACCTTCCCCCTTAGAGGGGCTTTCTCAGCACAGAAGCAATGTGTTACTCATTTCTGTACTTTTCATGCCTGGTTCATGTTTCAGTCGATGTGCTGCTCTGAGCTTACCATTCCCAGGCCCCACTAGGATGCTGGTAAGGCTGCTTACTGTTCAACAGCCCACCAACCACTGCCCCACCCAGACAGAGGCTGGCAAGAGAAGCAGCGCCCTTGTCCTAGTCACAGTGTTTCCCCACTCTCCCTTCCCTCTACATGTTCCTTTTCTTCCTTTGTGCCTTGTGACGGTCACTGAGGAACGGAGTTCCCCATCCGGCCAAGGAAGACCACAACAAAGGTGAGTAAGTAGGAGGGCAATTTGAACAGAACTAAACACAAAGAATACCAGTGAGTTTTCTCAAAATATTTCTGGAAAAATGAATTTTTAAAAACTCTCTAACTGGGATATGTATATATTAAAAACAAACAAAAGGCCTTCCCTGGTGGCACAGTGGTTGAGAGTCCACCTGCCAGTGCAGGGCACACAGGTTCGAGCCCTGGTCCAGGAGGATCCCACATGCCATGGAGCAGCTGGGCCCGTGAGCCATGGCCACTAAGCCTGCACTCTCTAGAGCCCGCAAGCCACAGCTGCTGAGCCCACACGCCACAACTACTGAGGCCCACGTGCCTGGAGCCTGTGCTCCGTGACGGGAGAGGCCACTGCAGTGAGAGGCCCGCGCACTGCGGTGAAGAGTAAGTAGCCCCCGCTCGCCTCAACTAGAGAAAGCCCGCACGCAGCAACGAAGACCCAACGCAGCCAAAAAAAAAAAATGAATAAATAAAATAAAATAAAAAATTAAAACAAACAAACAAAAAACACAAACACCCAGTATCGTGCATCAATATCCCTGAAAAAAGCCAAAACGTGAGTTGGATGTCCAGAAAACATCATCCCTCATCAGTAAGCAGAAAGGCATCACATAATCCGGACACTTAACCTTGCCCCACTCCCACGGTACAGGCGGGAGAGGAAAACGAGCCCTCCAACTGGCAGAGATGGTGTGGCTGCAAATGGGCCCGTACCTGCTGCCGGTCCCGAGCCTGGGCTGGGGGTGAAGAAGGGAGGCCGGGTGAGGTAGGAGGTATCGTGCTGGTGTGAGGCTGGGTCAGGAAGGCCTGCTGCTCGGGGGAGTCCGGGGACAGGCTGGGGGCATGAGTCCTGCCCTCCTGGGAGATTACAGGCTGCTGGCCAAGCACCAAGAACACCAGCTCCTCTTTCTCCCGGCACATGTCGGTAGAGATGTCATGGAGGCTGAGATAGTCCCTCAGGTCCTTCACCTTCATCTTCATGAGCTCCTCCCGCTGAAAGGCTGTGGCTCGGAAACGCTGGCAGAGAAGGCAGAGGCGGGGCCCGCTCCCCACTTGGCTCGAACAGGCCACGCAGAAATTCTTCTTACAGTCCAAGCAGGTCTGCTGCTTAGAGCAAGAGGCAGAGGAAACCACGTCAGACAGTGAGAACAAGACAGTGCGATGGGAGCTGGGCGAGACTCCCCCATCACTCTTACTTTTACTGAGCTCCTCCTCTCCCTGCGCGTGCAGGCTACCTTGCAGATTTCAGGGTAAGAGCCACTTGGAGGTGGCGCAGCCCCTGTAGGCATCATGTATCCACATACAGGACACTACGTGGAGTGTTCCGTCGGAGGCTTACTTTATTCATTTTACTGGTAGAGAAATGGAGGCTATTAATTAAGACTACCAGCTTCAGGATAAAAAAAACCCGCATTTTCATTGTCTCCCTCCTCCATTTCTTGTGGCATCACCTTGGGGGTCTAACTCAGCCTCTCTGGGCCTCAGTTTCCTCATCTGTAAAGCAAGGCGATAACAGCAACTGCCTCATATGATTGTTGTAAAGTTAAGAGATAATGCATTTAGTATATCTGACACATGAGTCTTCAATAAGTTCAGTGTTTTAATTATTCTTGCTAGGAAATACAAGCCAATGATAAGAGTCAAGATTCGAATCCTGAACTATGATTCTTTCTACTTTATTGCTGAGATAAGAAAGCAAATGCATAAAGGTTATGGTGGTGACTGTTGTTACTATTAATGTTATCCATTAAATCATTGAGGGGCCACTATGTGCTAGAGCTAGATTTGGCTTGTCATTTAATTCTCAAAGCAACCCCGCAAAGTAGGTATCCGCGTACTTCCCTGCTTTACAGACCAAGCATCTGAGGCCTAGAGAGATTAAATCCCATCCTAAAGGGCAGGCAGTAAAGAGTAGAGCTGGGATTCTCACTTGAGGTCTGAGTTTGGTGCCCACAGTCATGCTCACATTGCCTAACTCAGCCCCAGGCGAGCCTACAGCTGGGCTGAGTCAAGGGCCTGGCTCTCCATCTCCCAACTGCCAACCCCGTGCCCCGTCTGCAGAGGCTGAGGCCCAGGCCCACCCCCACCCCAGGAAGGCCCACTCAGAGTGCTGGGAACTCAGTGGTGCCTGAGAGCCTACCCAGGACAAATATTTAGTCAGCTCCAGGAGGCCCTCTGGACGTGATTAGGGAGCTCTCATCTGTGAAAGTACAGGGTGTCTCAGATGGGCGACGAGAGCGCCTGGAAGGCAAGCTGGTACCGCCTGGCAGCAGCTCCTCCCAGGATCGCAGACAACACAACTCATGAAGGCTTGCTCAGCTCACAGGAAGCAAATCCTCAGCCTCTCGCCCCGCAGGCTGACCGAGCACGGTGACATCTGACTGAGGCCTGTTCCAGCCACCAGCAGGCCACATGCCACCAGACGGGTAATCCCTGGGCCCACGGGGCTGGTCCCGGAGGGCGCCCTCACTCATCCTTTAGAGAAATTAAAAACTTTTCATCCTGTGGTGACTTAAGTATTAACCTAAAGATTTCCGCTCCCTCTTTTCTAAGTATAGAAAGTTATTCAAGCTAACAAGAATGCCCAGGAGACTGAGATTCCCAGAGTCGAAATCACAGATACTCTTGTGTGGCACTGAAGTAAAAGTCTGCATAGCTGACATCGTTATAGTTCGTTTTCTCTAAGTGTCATTCGTGCAGTAAAGGAAAACAAGCATAATGCTTACCATCGTTTTGACTAGTGATACTTAGAAGCTGGGGAAGGACACATATCAAGCTCCCTTATTCTCTACACAGTTATAACCAGACAATAAAATGTTCAGCGACTGACTGGAAAGGACGCATGGCTGCACTCGCTTCATAAGGGTTCTGGGACCAGTAGCCACTCAAGTAGAAACTGAATGTTTTTGGGTATTGGGAGTTCAGTCATATCTAAAGCTTTTCTGTTGGGCAATGAGATGTGCTTAGGATGACAGAGTGAAATGACGAGGCTTCCGTGTAGTAAAGCTGTAGGTCCTGACGTGGAACATTATTTAAGTCAATGCAGTTTGATAAGACCTAGCTTGACACAATTAAAAAGCCCCAAGTTGCTCAATCAGCCAGATCTAAACACCTCTCTTCTTCAAAGGTGTGCAGCGTATTGGATGCAAGATCAGAATGCAAAGGCAGCAACCAACCCAGCTTCTCCGTAACCCGCAGCTCGCCAGGGATTCTCAAGTCCCGGCATTGGCATCTGAAACACACCCTAGGGGAAAGAGTAAGACAGCGCTCTCTTGAGGCTAAAACCTCAGTTTGCAGAGGCAGAAGAGAACAAAGGAGAAGGGAAAAGCAGCTGTCAACAAATGTGGGCAGAACAAGCAAGGGAAATACATATGTATAAATTCTAGCAAATGGTGCAAACTGACTCATGAGGTCGCATGAAAGATGACCTAAGGGAGCCGACGAGCCTGCACAAATGCCAGGAACACAGGCAAACACCAGCATTGGGAGGCTGGCAGGGGCACCCGCCTTTGCCAATCCACCCTTCCTTGTTCTACCCTCTCCCCAGCCTCGTTCCCTGGCACAGGGCAGGCCCACTTTCTCAGCCCACCAGCCCCTCCTCCCAGCCATCCTGCCCATAAGCATCCCCTCCTGCAGCCCACCGGGAGGAAAGGGGCAGCCCGAGGCATGACACACTAGGATTAAGTCCTAGCTGGTCACGTCCCAGCTAAGGGAACTTGTGCAAAACAGATAACCTCCCAGAGCGTCAGATTCTCACCTGTAAAGTCGGAAGCTCAGCCTACCTCCAAGGACTACTCAAGTACTACATGAGCTAAGGCACAGCAAACCTCAGCGTGCGGCGGGCGCGCAACGCACTTAAAGGTAACACCGTCACCTCCTTTTCCCTTTCCCCCGTGCCTCATCTCCGACGCGGGCCAGTACCTAGGAGCCACCCCCTTTCTACTCTGAGATTTGAGTTTCTCTTCTACGTTCCCAAGTACAACCTCCCTGCCAGACCACCTCCCCAGCCTCCTGCTCAACCTGGTCAGCTCAAGAGGCTGGGCGCCAAACTCCCTCCAAAATAGGCAGGGCTGCTGCTAGACCATATGTAGGTGTTACCAATACAGATGGGATATGAGGCTTGTGGCAAATCCCAGCCTGCCATTTCTCTCTGAGACTGGAAACTCTGGGAAGGCAGGGCTCCATCTTTCTTACTACGTCCTCTCTACGAAGTCCTTAGTGCTCTCTGGACTTTGTACCCAATGAGCAGTCGGAAAATACTGACCTCGATGAAGAAAGGAAAAAGAGACAGTAGGATCCATGTAATCACGTCAATTCAAACACTTCTAGAAAAGACATTTTAAAAGCTTGCAGCTGTTAAATGCCAAACCCTTAAGATAAGATGCTGATCCACTTAAGCATGAAATTACAAGTGCAAAGTTCTCATAGGAGAAAACATCCTTAATATTCACAAAATTAATCCATCCCTTTGTGGCAAGAAAACATTGTACCAATAACCATCTTTTACCTTCCAGACTGGAACTTTCTTTCCCCCCACAAAAGCTCTTCTTGCTACAGAAGCTTTCTTTTTGTCTCCTTGTGTGGCTGCGTATTTGCCCCCATCTTCCTGTCAGACTACAAGCTCCCTACTAAGGAGGGCTGACATTCTTCATCTCTGCCTGCCTAGCCCACGCAATGTCTGACACACAGTAGATACTGAATAATATATTTTCCACTGAACCACTGAATAAAAAAAAAAAAATCCTTATTTTAATCACTGTCAGGCTCCTAGGCACCCAGACCGATTCTCTGCCTTCTTTAGTTTGACCTCCTCCTCCGTTTCATCTGTCTTCAACAGCTGTGTGCCCTTGTATCTTAGTAGCTAAAGTACCTGTTGTATCTGAGTCTCAAATTTTTCATCTGTAAAATGGGTTAACAACCACTTCTTCACAAGGTCTGGCACAAAGAGCTGCTCACTAAATGGAAGCTACCTCGATCAATCTCGGCCTCCACCCTACACCAGGCTCTGGGAACTTCCCGCCAGGTGTGCAAGAGCTTCCTAAGTGCTACTCCTATGGCTCCATCGAATTACCCTCCTCACGAAGCCACGTCTGCTCCCTGAAATGGGATCAATCAGGTTGCTGCTTTGTTCAAACTCCTTCTGATGCTTCCTTGTTGTCTGGTGGCGATAGACTCCTTACCATGGCAGTCATGGCCCTTTACCACCTGATCCCAACCCTGCTGCCCTAACTTCCCTGGCCAAACAGGCACTCTGGCCAAACAGGCCACTCACAGTTCCCAAGTCCACCTTGAACTTGCTCCACATCTGGTGCTTTTACCTCAGCCACTGCTTTGCAAATCAACAAACTTTCCTTCATCCGGCTAGAATTATCAATTTACCAACAATGCCTGATGCCCTAGTACTTAACTTATGCAACTGACTATTATTAGTTCTTTGTAAATGTGGGCCTCCTCGACCAGACAGTAAGCTCCCTAAGGGAAAGACCTATGTCTTAGTATTCTCTCCACAAAACTGTAAGCTCCAGCTACTAGCATGCTGCTGGGACAGAATCGGCCCTCAGTGAAAATCTTCAGCATGGAAATGTCAGCCATAAAGTGATGAAAATAGAAATTCTCTGGTCTACTTCCTCTTTTTCAAACTGCTCTCAACTCAGCAGTCATTCGTTCATTCATTCATTTATTTCTAAAATTTTATTGCCTACCTACCACGTGTCAGTCACTGTTCTAGATACTGGGGAAAAGTTGTGAACAAAATTGACAAAATCCCTTATCCTATGTACCATCTGAGAAGACAGGCAATCCACAAACACATGTATGTTGGGTGGTGATAACCACTATAAGGAAAATAAAGCATCTTCCCACCCTGACCCAACCATCATTCTCCTTTCTCTGGGGGCGGTTTCTTTGTTCATTCACGTTCTCTCTTCAGGCTGAGCAATGTTAAGAACTCGCTAGATCCCCTGGTTCTCTCAAGTTTCCAATGTGCTCGACATGCTTATCCTGAGCCTGGATCACCACCATCGTCCTCTCTGCGCTTTCTCTCCATTTCCACTCCAGAGGATAACTGACTTTAAAAAAAAAGGGGGGAGGGTGGTTTCAAACAAACCTATTGCAAATTCATGCTGCTTCCTTTATTTGTTTATTTCTTAATTAATTTTGGGGGGGGGGCGCTCCACACGGCTTGCGGGATCTTAGTTCCCTGACCAGGGATTGAACCCACAGCCTCGGCAGTGAAAGTGACACCTGGACCGCCAGGGAATTCCCCATGCTGCCTCATTTAAACGAGGGTTTTCCCTATTCCTTTCTTGCCAATTACTCTGCCACTTCAGCTGGTTGTTCCTAGCATTTCTCACAATGTAACAATGAAAACAGCACGAGCTTTGACATCCAACAGACTATTGATGCACTTGAGGAGTCCCTGAAACTACTAACTTAGATAAAGGGAACAATTTCTTCATCTGTAAAATGGGAACAAATGATAGTAATACACACATCATAGGCTGCTGTAAGGTTTCAGTGAGACAACGCATCTGAAATGCCAGGCTCAGTGCCAGGCACATGACCAGGACCCGACAGCCCTCCTTCCATCTCATCTCAGACCCTAACTCCACCCCACCGTCTCCACCACCGACAGCACTGAGGCCACGTGGCCCCGAGTTCCTCCTACTCACCACTTCAGTCTCCATCATGGACTGAACCTTTCAGCCTACGTATAAAAGGAGAGGCACCCCTGCCCACCGAGCCACAGTCCCCTGGCCTGCAGGAGCCTCTCTGGTTGAGTTCTCAGTGACTGGGGTAGCCAAGCAAACCACAACAAAGCTTGGCTACGTGCCCACCTTCCCCGCACTGCACTGAGGTGTAGGCAAAATACAACCTACAAGGCAAAATGCCAATTCTCCATCGTCTTACAGTTACAAAGGGGTGGCTGGTCAACACTTTGAGCTGCAGAAATTCTGACATGCTGACTGTCTTCTGGGAGAAAGCTTGAGAGTCAAAGACCTATGTTTGAATCCTGGCTCTGCCATTTAATAACCAGGTGATCTTGGGGCGCTACTTAAGTAGAGGGGAAAGAGTGAGTATTTTAATGTCTCCAATGCTGTCAGGAACTTGACAGTTTCCTTTTTACCTGTTAAACTTTAAGCCTTAGTTTCTCATATGTAAAGTGGGAGTGTAGGGACCCTAAAACCTACATCATAGAGTTACTGTGAGGATTAAATGAAACAAAAACTCTATAAATTGCTTAAAATAGTCCCTGGCATACAGAAGGTGGTTTAAAAAGTATTTTTTCCTCTCAAATTTCTCATTATCATCATTTAAACGTCACATTCTAGGCTGCAAACCTCTCATTCCGCAGAAGAAGACAGATGCAGCAGTTCTCTGGGTCAGGGCTCACCTTCGGCCCCAGGCGTGCTTACCACAGACAGAGGGATGGCCCTCACCCGTACACCATGGCCCAGCCAGTGATTTTACCTCCTGCTCACTAATCTGGAGAACACGGCTACCATGCATTTCAAATGAAATGGCAACAGTAAATAAGCTCCAGTCTTCATCTTGTTAGGGTCCTGACGTACCTGAGATGTCCTTGACACTGTTTTCAATAAAAAGAACAAGTTCACCTGCAGCCAGGCTTTTTATGACGGCAGCTAATGAAGGAAATAACAGCAAGTGCCTGCTGCACCCCAAGCATCGCACCGGGCACCCTTCGCAGCTTAGCGCATTTTATTCCCACAACATTGCGAGATGTTGACTTGGGTACAATTATTATATCCCTACTTCATAGACGGAGAAGATGAATCTCAAGACAGGTTAAGTCATACAGCTAGGAAGTTGCCTAGCTGCTATCAGAATTCAGATCTAGCTGGCTCCAAATCTACGCCAAGATGTGTTGCTTTTGCTTGGTTAGTTTTAATACCTTTGTGAAAGGACAGGTCTGGGTTGCCAGCTTTGCACAGGCAAAGGCCAGGGGCAGGCACCATGGAAGGGTCAGCAGACTTGCCTGAAGGCCTGAGGCTACAGCGACCGAGCAGGCCGAGAGGTCGACACTCACCTTCCTGGTCATGCTTGCGAAGTGGGCCCCGCAGGCCTTGCAGTTTGGTTCCGAGCCCGTGGGGGAAGGGAAGGAGCTGTACCCAGGGTTGGAATAGGCCTGCGTCCTGGCTCCCTGGGGTGGTGGGGCCTCCTCAGGCTGTCCATCCAGGCAGAACCAGTTGCAGCAGGTTGCCCACATGATAAAATCTGGCACGAGGGAGAAGGGGGTAAAGGTCAGAGTTAAGACACAGCTTGACGGCGTCCCCATTCCTGAGGGCACAGGTGAGCAGTGACATCAGTCCACACCTCCCATCACAGTCAAGGTGAGGATGGGCTTTCGGGGGCCACCGGACTTCCTACTGCCTCCTGCACCACACCCGCTGCCGTTACAGGAAAGGTGCGCACAGACGCCTGATCTGCAGGACAGGCCGGCAAAGGCAGCAGAGCTGGCACGCTACCTTTGAAAGGTTGCTGATGCCTGTTTGGGTTTAATCTGAGAGCTTTACTTCAAATAAAATCTTTTGTCTGGGGCTTCCCTGGTGGCACAGTGGTTGAGAGTCCGCCTGCCGATACAGGGATCACGGGTTCGTGCCCCGATCCGGGAGGATCCCGCATGCCGCGGAGTGGCTGGGCCTGTGAGCCATGGCCGCTGAGCCTGTGCGTCCCGAGCCTGTGCTCCGCAGCGGGAGAGGCCACAACAATGAGAGGCCCATGTACCACACAATAAATAAATAAATAAATATATATATATAAAAAAAAAAAAATCTTTTGTCTTAGCAATTACAAGTGGCCTAACAGCCATTTTATTCAGGAACATGACCTTGCCCCTAGAGCTCAGACAGATAGAGCTCTATCATACACACGTGTACAGTTCCACACTCACATTGACCATGGGGCAGAAGGATCATTACTTCCTTTATTTAGATGAGGCGACCCAGGCTCAAAGGAATCAAGGTCACACAACTAATATATACAGAACGGAGATTCCGAAAACCCAGCTCTTCTGACTCTAAACCTAACATTCTCTTCCCTATACTACGTTGCCCCCTGGTTTCCCCTCCCACCAGCCAGCAGAACTTACGTACAGCTCTTACATTTGTACGTCCGACCCTACATCAACGTCTACCACGGCACCTGTAATAGTTATGCTTTTTTTCTACCACTAAACCATACATTCCTTGAGGGCAGGGACCACTTCTTATTCGTGTCTGTTCTGTACTCAGCAGTGTCGTGCACACAGCAGATGCTCCACAAATGTTTGCTTCCTTGCTGAATCAGTGCCTCTGCGGGCTTATTAAGAAGTTTTGGGTTATTACTTCCATTTTACATATCAAATACAGGAATTAGGGGCTGGGGGGTTGATGATTTTTTGAGATCACAGAACAAAGAGGATCCAATCTCTCAAATGTCAGAATAAACTAAACATTGCAAGGGGGTCCACTAAAATGCCAAGCGCTGCTTTAATAAAGTAAAATGTGCTTTTCTCAGTAGACCAAGGTAGTCAGGATGGAAACTGTAAGCCTGAACTCTGCTTACAGAGATAACGAATGAAACATGTCATGTTTTAACAATCAGTTCACACAAAAGAATCGTACTTTCTGCTCTGCCTTCTGACTCACTGAATGTGCCTTTGTTAGATAAGAGTTCAAAGACGTAGTAAGCTGGAAGGAACTAAGACACCAACGGGTTCCACCTTGGTTATTTTTTAGAGGAAAAGAAAGAGGCCCAGCAGGAGGAAGGAACTTCCTGGTTCACCCAGCTATAACCTTTGGCCTCGTGATTACTCCAGGGCCTTTCCGGCTTCCCAACACCGCCTCCAATAATACATGCATTCACTTTTGCAGGCATGTCCGATTAATACCTGTCTCACCCGGTGGCCTATGACCCCCATGAGAGCAGGGACCATGACAGTCATACAGTGCCCAGCAGATGGGTGGCTCAACAAGTACTACTGAATGAATGAATCACATACAATATTTAAAGATTAACTAACCACACATTCGTTCCATTTCCTTCACATCAAAAACATTTCTCTCTGACTCACTATGACTTGTCTGAAGATTCTCAATTCCCAGAAAACAGGGACTTAATCTGCCTTACGAATTCACAAGGAATAATGAAGCCCAGAGCAGTAAAATAACTGAGTTATTTGTTGGCAAGAGACTGCAGGCAACAGCAGAGTAGTAGCCCTCCGAAAGAGGAAGATTGTAACTCTTTAAATCACCTGTTGATGGAAGCATCTGAAACAGTGTGTAATAATACAAAGATCAGAGGATCTGGAATCTGAAGACCTGGGCTGTCACCTACCTCTAACAAGTCATAGCCTTTCTGTACTTCATTTTTCTCATCTGAGATTCTCCAGGCTGTAGAGCACTAAATAAACCTTAGTTGTTGCTACTAGCATTATAACAATGCTTTCACTGCAATTTCTCTGAGACAGCACAGGTAAAAAGTAAACCTAAAGATTTCACAACTACCATTTGGCTTCCTGGGCTTGTCCCAAACATGGACAGATAGATCTTTGACAGAATCAGCAGGATGCATCAATTAACTGAATGAGGTCAGGGGAAGGGGAACAGCAGAGCAGCCTTGAGACAAAGCTGTGGGTGGTTCACTAACCTGTCAAATCCTCCACTCATTCATGCATGCAGCCCTTAGAGGAGCCAATGCCTTGCTGTGTCTCCAGTGCTAGGTGAGTATGGTCGATTACCTAAGTTCATGGTCTAGTAGGGGAACTAGAAATGTAAAACCAAAAATTGAAATTTCAGGGTGATCAGTGCTTTAACGGAGGTTTGTGCAGTGTAAGGGGGGTTACAAAGATGGGAACAATGATCAGCTCCTCAGGGATGGAGGAGTGACCAGGGAAGACATATCCTATTGAGACAGGCTGGGACCCTGGGACCCTTTGCGGCAATGCTTCACCCAGACAAACGTCTCCTGGAGCAACAAAATACAAATAAACTATAAGGTACTAAAAATAACTACGTGCATGCACTGGGGCAAATTATGGACAACAAGATACAAAAAGACCAAAAACCCAACTGCCACTTCTAAAGAGCCAGGAGCAAAGGCAGGGAGCAAAAGCAGGGCACTGTGCATGCCCCCTGCACACACCACCGCCAGAGGGGTGGGCAGAACACCCAGCCAGCCCTCAAGTCCGACCCCTGGACCTGCTCCTATCCTCAACCCATATAAGGAAACAGCTCGCACCCCTGCTCAGCAAGCGAGTGAGCAAGGAAACCTGCCGCTTGTTCTCGCTCCCCCTGCTGCAGCAGGGGCCCCAGGAAAGCCTTGCCTGAATTTCTCATCTGGCCTCTTATCAATTTCTATTGATAAAGGAGGCCGAGAACCCTGGTCAGTAACACTATTACGGACCAGAAAGTTAAGAGCAAAAAGACTTTTCAAGAAACAACCAAGAACTGCACCAGGGCATTAAAGAAACTACAAAATGCTTGGTTGGGTCAAAGGTAAGGGTAGGGGTGGCTGAGAGCACAGCAAGTAAACAAGCAGCCATTTAAAAGAAAAACCTTGTATTCCATGGTAAGGAGTCTGGACTTCATCCTATAGGTAGTGGGACACAATGAACGGTTCAGGCAACCAGGTTTTGCGATCTTATTTGCATTTTAGCGTGGCCACTTACAGCAGTAAGCGGTGTGGAGGACAAATCTGAGAGGGGCAGGTTGGAAGAAAGATATGAGGATATGGGCAAAAGAGAAAGAGACAGCTAGATCTGTGACAAATTTAGCAGGATGTGGCAATGAACAGAAGAGGTGGGGGGAGGGGAGAGAAGACGCTGGCTCTCTGAGTTACACAACAGGAGAGAGAGTGGAATGGTTGACTGGGATAAAGCCCTCGGGAAGAGCATGTGTCTGTGTGTGAAATGGGGAGCGGGGGCAGGTTAAGATTGAGTTGAGTTTTGTACCTGACTTGTGGGATCTGCTGGTGTATGCACAGCACCGTGTCGGCTGAAGATAAAGGTTTGTGGATCCTCGCCTACTGGAAAGTATGTACAGTCAGAGAGGGCCAGAAGGCTGGGTAGACAGTCCGGGTCAGAAGAGAAGCCAGCCTGGGAGAGCCCTCAGGAACGTGTGATCCGAAGAGCAAGCAGAGGAGAACCAACCAGCACAGAGGAAGGAACGAAGCATGCTCAGAGGTGGGAGAACAGGAACAGTGTCTTGAATTTCAAAAAGAAATTTTCAACGTTGTTTAATGACCCAGAGAGGAGAACACGCAGAAGAATGAGATGGACCCAGTTTTAGGAAACTGTGAGTGTGCTCCATGCCCGAGCAGTTTAGGAAGAGACAAGCTGACCGGTAACCACAGGTTGGGAAGTGAATGAGAAGTGAGGACTTCCCAGACTTTAAGGATAAATCATTCCTTCTAGAAACTTTTGACAGCGAAGGGAAGAGAGAAGGCAGCAGAGGTCATGAGATAAGAGAAATGTAGACGTATTCATAGACCACAGAGGAAAGCCCCCAAGACTAAGAGCTGAAAGAAGAAGGGAAGCTGGCAATGAATGATGGGAGCGACAACCAGGAGTGGGAAGAAAAGTGACCAAGTGATGAGACGTGGGGATGGACTACGACCTGCTTCACCAGAGGGTGGAACAGAGGTGAAGACAGATGGAACCAAAGATAGGCTGACGGCATTAGCAGAGAGAGATGGAAGAATGAAATATTTAACCACAAGAAAAAAACAGACTTCTCTTCCACACAAGGGGAATCCACGTGTTGCAATTGTTTTCCCTAAGAGGTAAGGACTTTGTCACGGAATGGGTAGACCCACTCGGTAAAGCACCATCAGTCGGGAACTCTGGAAAGCCGGCCAGCTGTACCTTGTTTCATTTCATGTGCTTTTGCAAGCACTTGGGAAGCACCAGATGTGCTGGGCACCGGGGAGACCAAAAGTGAATTCCACAAGGTCCTTGCCCCCGGGGACTCTGGGCCCAGTCAGGCACGATATATACAGCTCAACTCAGCCCTCCTGGTACAGAAGCTAAGAAAGCTTTTCCTTAGCTGGGAATCAAGACGACCTGTCTTCCTCAGCACTATTTCCATCCTCTAACTTTGGTTCTAAACTTAACTGCCTGCCTCCTCAGAACAGCTCTGAAAGAAACACCGTCAGCCTGTTGGAGTATCTGGCTACTCTTACAAGGACTTGGCTGTGTGGGAAGACTTGAAATTTGCCCCTTGGTTATTCCACCAGCCCCATGTATGGGTGGAGAATGCAGCCTCATCCTGGGGATGTGGGTGTGTGGGCAGGGGTCACTGGGGAAGAGTCTCCAGTGCTAAAAATACCTTAGACCTGCTCACCCTAACAGAACAGGGCCACTGAAGTCAGCAAACTAGGCTTCTACTCTTTGTGACATATATTTAACTACCAAAAGACACATTTCTTAATGTGGTCTTGCCAAACTGGAAAGCCCTAAGCCTAAATGAGAACTACATTCAGGGTTATTTCAGGGAGTGAAAGCAAAGAGTCTGTCATTTTAACACTGCCGTACAAATAACACTCTTCTTTGGGGAGTACGTCGCATCCATCAGCCCTAAACAGAGACACACATGTGGCATCTATTACTTAAGGACTGAAAGTGGAACCAATTGTGGGATGTATAAAGAATTCTCCCTAGGTTGACAACTGTGAAAAACTTCCCTCTCTGATCTGCAAACCTCTTTCTGATCTGCAAAGAAAACTATCATCAAATCTTCGCCAAGGGCTTGAAAATTCCTTCGCCAATTCGCCTCACCCTCTTCAGAAAAGATGGGACTTGGCGATCTAATTTTCAAATACAGTCTGACTGCTCTCCTACTGCGTTTGTTTGAAACCTGCCAGGCTCTCCTCTTCCAATTTGCCTAAAGGGTAAAGAAGATGGGAGATGTAGGGCTGGGGTGAACAAGAAAATGTACTATTCCCTGTGGAAGGACCCAGTGGTATGAGGCAAGGACGGCTAGCTCGCACATGGGGTTTTGTCAGCTTGATAAGTAAGCTGGTATTTCTTGGGAGACTGAACCCTGTTGAACAGGAAAATTACAGTGCTAAGAACAGGATAAGATAAGTGACCTATTCCAGGTAGGCTGAGTACAGCCATAGTTAGAGGGAAGAGGGCAGATACTGTGATTTCTCCCTATTAAGTCCTAGAATACTAAGTAATTTTAAAACCATCACTTCTCTACCTGTCCACCTGCTCAAGACAAATGATTTTAAGTGGATCAGTGGTTGTCACGGACTTTCCCATGGAAGACAGAAGAAGGGTCAGAATGGACCCACGGAGTAAAAAGGTCAGAACGTCAGCATCTTAGTAAAATCTCTGAGTTTGCAATGCAACTCCAAAACCACCTTGCTAACCACCAACATCTAAGGCACTAAAGTTGAGGCCCCCAAGATTCTCATCCAATCTGTTCTGATTTTAGTTAACTGTTCTGTGTGCCAAGCTACAGGCTTCACCCGGTTGCAGAGACAGCAACATCTTGGAATTAACATACTTATGGTGAACCTACCGTATAAGACATTACAAAAATCCTTTGGAAAAAACCTAATTAAAATGCCCCCAATCCTCAAAGAAGTACCTTTATGACATGACGAATCAGAAAATGGCTAGTTGCAAGCCTTACAGAATCATCTCCAGTTTATTGAGGGTGGTTTGCCTACTATCACTACTGTATTGCTGGAATTATCAAAAGCATCTATGCTGTTAAGAGCAGAAAGGAAAGTGTCCCACGTTCTGGAACATTAATACAGAATGGGCTTTGCTTCATCTTGTATATCATCCTTAAGAAGCAATTAAAGGATGACTTTGAAAGGAACTGCAATGCAATGGCTTTGAAAGGAAATGCTATGAAAAACCTATCAATATGGCTTAGCCATGCCTCTTTGAAATAATTGTACAATAATTACATATTCTGAGAAGTAAAGAAGAAAGTAGCCATACTCTGCTGGAAGAATGCTTCTTATCTGCCAGGCACTGAGCTGGGTACTACCTAGTGTTATCTCATGTGATTCTCACAACGATCTGGCAAGGCAGATTAGTTCTTCCCATTTTCAGGTAAGAAAACCAAGGTTCAGAGAAGTTAAGTAACTCACTAAAGGTCATGGCTAGAGGGCAGTAAAGCCAGAATTTGAATCTAAGTCGCTTAGACCCTGAAGCCTACGCTCCGTAGGCCACAAGAGAAGTGTTCCCGATTCCACAAAAAAAAAAAAAATCAGTCTGTCTGCCCTGCAGCCTATTACCCTCTGAGCATCTGCTTTCCACCTCTACTGGAGCTTTCCCATCAGCACAGAGACACTTTCCAGGACCTCCCAGACTTAAAAAACTCTTCCTTGTCATAATGCAAGTACAAATTACAATCACAATGTGTTTCCACCAAACACCCACTGGAATGGCTAAAATGGAAAAGACAGATACTAGCAAGTGTTGACAGGATTTTCTGCTGGCAAAAAATATGAACTGGCACAACCACTTTGTAAACACACACACACACACCCCAGGGCTTTGCAATTCCACTTCCAGGTACATACCCAACAGAAACATGTTTACCAAAAGAAGTATACAAGAATGTTTGCAGCAGTTCTATTGTAATAGCCCCAAGGTGGAAAAGATCCAAATGTCGATCCACAGTAGAATGGAGAAATAAAGGTATATTCATACAGCAATGAGAATAAACAAACTACTGCTCCATGCAACGGTAAAGATGAATCTTATAATGCTGAGTGAAAGAAGATAGGCACAAAAGAACGCATACTAAATGATTCCATTTATATAAAATTCCAACACAAGAAGATTACTATATGGTGCTCGAAATCGCACAGGGGTTATCCTCTGACAGTAGATGGAAGGGGGCACAAGGGGGCTTCTGGTAATGTTCTGTTGCTTAATATGACTGCTGGTTACATAGATGTTTACTTTGTGAAAATTCATCAAACTGTACACTTAGAATTTGTACACTTCTCTAGTTTTATATATATATATATATATATATATTTCTTTTTTTTGCTGCATTGGTCTTTGTTGCTGCACGCGGGCTTTCTCTAGTTGAGGCGAGCGGGGGCTACTCTTCGTTGAGGTGTGCGGGCTTCTCATTGCAGTGGCTTCTCTTGTTGCCGAGCACGGGCTCTAGGCGCGTGGGCTTCAGTAGTTGTGGCTCACGGGTTTAGTTGCTCTGCAGCATGTGGGATCTTCCCGGACCGGGTCTCGAACCTGTGTCCCCTGCATTGGCAGGCGGATTCCTAACCACTGCACCACCAGGGAAGTCTCTCTCTAGTTACATTTTAAAGTTTATAAAAAGAGTTTTTAAAGCATCTAATAAAATATTTGTAATTTGTAAAAAATAAAATAAAATAAAAAATAACAAAAACCCCCACAACATGTTGACTCCACACCCGCCACTCCTCAGTAAAGGTCCTTTTCTCTGCTCTCTACATCAAAATTTCTCCAAATATTCGACTGCACTTCCTCAACCTCTAATTCACTCTTCAGCCTTTTCCAGCCTAGCCTGACTCAATCACTCTGCCTAATCTCTTCTTTGTAAGGTCACCAGGACTTCCAAGTGGCCAGGTCCGAGCGACACTCTCTAGCTTCATCTTCCTCAACCTCCCAGCAGGGCTGGACACAGGCAACCCATCCTTCCTCCTGGAAAAGCTCTCCCCTCTAGGCATCTCTTAGCTTCCAGAACTCTGCACCCTTGGTTTTCCTCCTGCCTCAAAGCTTCCGCGCTGCCCCCCTCCCTCTGTTCTTAAGTTTTGACAGTACCTAGGCTGTCTTCCACGTCCTCTCCATCCACACTCTCTCTCTCTCGAGGAGACCCCAGTCAGGTGGCTTTAAACACCATTCTTGGGCTTCTCTGGTGGCGCAGTGGTTGAGAGTCCGCCTGCCGATGCAGGGGACACGAGTTCGTGCCCCCGTCTGGGAGGATCCCACATGCTGCAGAGCGGCTGGGCCCGTGAGCCATGGCCGCTGAGCCTGCGCGTCTGGAGCCTGTGCTCTGCAATGGGAGAGGCCACAACAGTGAGAGGCCTGCGTACCGCAAAAAAAAAAAAAAAAAAACAAAAGAAAACACCATTCTCAAGCTGAAGATTCGGCAGTGCCCATCTCCATCTCCCTTGCCCCCGACAGTGGTCTAGATCGCATCTCTCATCTATTACTCACATTTCCCTCCTTAGGCCCTTTGAATTTGCTGTTTGTTCCTTCCGCCTGGACTCTTCTCCCCAGAATATCACATGCTTGGCTCCTTCTTGTCATTCACCTTCACTTTAAATTGTCACTTTCTAATCTCATGCCTAACACTTAGTACTAGCTGGTGTTACTTGCTTACTTGTTAACTGCCTTCCCTAACTAGAATTTAAAAATCCATAAGGGCAGGGACTCTGTGTACTATTGCATTTCCAGGGTCTCTCATAGCTTCTTGGACC
Organism: Grampus griseus; assembly: GCF_964374135.1. Lineage (NCBI taxonomy): Eukaryota > Metazoa > Chordata > Mammalia > Artiodactyla > Delphinidae > Grampus > Grampus griseus. The sequence continues at coordinate 58,045,941 of NC_139014.1, forward strand.
AGAGAACTGCTTCCTAACTAGTTTCCCAGCTTCAGTTCTTGCCTCTCTCCAGTTCTTCCTCCACAATTCTTTCTTCCTTCCCTGACAAAAACACTTAAAGCTCTTTCATGGACTCCCATTACATTTGAGAATTAAAAATTCCCACTCCTTGGGGAGGGGGAAGGGTAAGCTGGGACGAAGTGAGAGAGCGGCATGGACATATATACACTACCAAACGTAAAATAGATACCTAGTGGGAAGCAGCCGCATAGCACAGGGACATCAGCTCGGTGTTTTGTGACCACCTAGAGGGGTGGGATAGGGAGAGTGGGAGGGAGACACAAGAGGGAGGAGAGACGGGGATATATATATATATATGTATAGCTGATTCACTTTGTTATAAAGCAGAAACTAACACAACATCGTAAAGCAATTATACTCCAATAAAGATGTTAAAAAAAAAATTCCCACTCCTTACACGGTTAAAAGACCCCACGTATGCTGCCAGCCCCGGCCCACTTCCCCAATTCATGTCCTGCTACTTTCCCGACCACTTACTAAGCTTCACGCCTTGTGAGCTTTCAGCTCTTCAAGGACACCAGGCTCCCTCCCGCCGCGGGGTCCCTGCACTTGCTCCCTGCCGCTACTGCTCATTCTCATCCTCAGGCCTCTGCTCAAGCGTCACCTGTTTAGAGGAGTCCTCCCCAGTCACACACTCGCTCATTGCCCTTTCAGTTTCCTTTGGGAAAATGATCATAATCTGTAATTATATCTGTCTGTTTACAGTATAAACTCCAAGGGCAGGAACCTCATCTGTCTTCACTTTTCTATCCACATCATCTAGCACAGTGCCACTTCATAGCAGGCACCCAAATAATTTGTGGAATGAACAAGTCGAGGTCAGAGAAACAGTCCATATTTTATCAATACAGCCCATGAGGCAAGTACTAGTTATCTCTGCTTAGGGCCCAAAGCATTTTGCCAATATTTACAGTGACATAAAGTGACTACGAAAAAGTTCTTTATCTAAAACAAAGGTAGTGGGACTTCCCTGGTGGTCCAGTGGTTAAGAATCCGCCTGCCAATGCAGGGGACAGAGGTTCAAGCCCTGGTTCGGGAAGATCTCCCATGCCGTGGAGCAACTAAGCCCATAAGCCACAACTACTGAGCCTGCGTGCCACAACTACTGAAGCCAGCACACCTAGAGCCCGTGCTCCGCAACAAGAGAAGCCACCGCAATGAGAAGCCCGCACACCGCAACAAAGAGTAGCCCCCCCCACCCCGCTGCAGCAGCAAAGACCCGAGGCAGTCATAAATAAATAAATAAAATTTAAAAAACAAAGGTAGCTAACCTTGGGCAGGCTACTTAAGCTTTCTGAGTCCGTTTCCTCACCTGTATAAGAAGGTAACACCTCCCCTGTTGGAAGGTTACTGTAGGGATGAGAAGTGCCTAACCTAACAAAGTGCCTAACCTACAGTAAATGCTCCATAAATAGCAAACCAAAATAAACTATCATTAAACTATATGTTACAAGTCTAATATGGCAACAGCTCAGCTGTTCAATAGCAACTATTGACTGGCAAGCCCAATGTCCCTCTCTCCCTCTGGTCGCGCAGAGCCCGAGTTTCCTACCACCCAAGGGACGGGGCTGGATGGGGACTATGACACAGCTGATCACATCACCCGCACAATAAAGACACAGTCATTATCTGAAGAACTCACCTGAAGTTTAAAATCATCTCTCAACTTGGAAGGTTGCTTATTTTTTAAAAGAAGTTAGTCTGGAAAGAAACTCGAACTCCCTCAAAACTCTTTAATGTAAAACAGAATCTCAGAGTCGCAACTGGAATTTTCCAGGAAAGCTGCCTGAGGGGCCCACCTCAGAGGGGGAAGATTTAAAATGCTGGTGACAACACAATGAGCATAAAATAGGGTGACTGTGGCATTTGTAAGTAAGGCAACTGCCAGAGTCAACCATACTACAGACGGGTCTCCCTTGCCAGGTGTGGGACAAGGAAGCATGTTCTCTGTGGTACTGAGATTATTTCTGAGATATTTATTTTAGAATGAAGAACTCAGAACACCTAAGTCACAGAGGAGACAAGTATATTGTGGAACTTTAGAAAACTTTAGAACCCCAAGGCCTGAATTAGAACAACAGCCCTGCTGGGGTAGTGTACAGGCTGGACATAAACAGGGGAGCTTTCTCAAGGCTGGAGCATTCCCAAAGGCTTTAAAGCCTAATGGATGTTTTCCATCCTCCAAGGCAGTCCTTTAGATGTGGGTAATGGATAATGTATCGTTCCTAGATAATTTTCTTTTAGGGCTAAATTTTTAGAAAATGGAACAGTAAAAAAATATATATTAAAAAAATAAAGTTCCCAAATATGTTTTACTTTGGTTTTCGATTCCGTCAGACTTGTCCTTAAATCCTGGCCCTAACAGTGAGTCACTGAAGGAGCTTAAGAAAGTTGCCTCTCTGAGCTTCACTGTAACAGGAAGACACTTACCTGCGTCCCCCAGGCTGGACACAGAGTTGGCGCTCAGTATGGAGAGAGCAGGCCTTACTGGGCTTTCCAGTTTTACATAAGGGGTGGAAGGCAGTACTAGACGTTCAGTAAACAGTAGGCACTAGACTAAGGCACGGGACCAATGAGGATCGAGTGTTTGCCTCTCTCCAGAGCCTCTCCACACTGAGACGTGTGGGAAGACTTCAGAGACACCGGGGCCTGGCTCCTCTCTCATCCCATCCCTGTGTTACACTTCTGTACAAATGTTCAAAGCTTCAGGTGAGAGAGAGGATCTCCTGTGCTGGTATTTCAGGCACAGGCAAGGGGAAAACTGGGGGAGTTATTCAGACTCCGGGGTCCTGAAGCCCTTTCTCAGATGATCCTAGAAATTTTTATTTTTTAAGGAAAAAGCAAAAACATTACAAAACACCTAACATGTGCCAAGTGAGTTGTTACATGTCCATCTACTGTCTCGTTTAATACAGTAATGCTGCCCCCAAACTCAGAATTTAAATGGTTATTTTGTAAATGAAGAGGCTGGACCTCAAGAGGGTTGGGTAACCACAGCTGGGTCACACAACTAGAGGGCGATGGGATGTAAGTCCAGGTTCTTCAAGTCATTTGTGGTCCTCCAGAAAGAGGCGGCTGCTTTCAGCATCCACATGCCCCACCCTCAGAACCAGTGCTTCAAGGGCCTGTGCGCTGGGAGAGCGAGGTTAACGGACCGACTGGGAGAAGACCAGGGAAAGCGCCTGAAGCAGCCAGCGGTGGGGAGTGCTTCGCACTGGTTCCCGCTCCCTTCTAGGGACGCCCAAAGGGGTACTTACCCGCCAAGCCAACCTTCAACACTTGAGGACCTTGTGAAAGGCACCATAGATAGAAAAGCCATTCCTGGGAATCCAGAATTTTAGTTTACACATCCAGAAAGGCATCTGCATTTCCTACTTCCTACAACCTCAGGGCACCAGTGCTCCAGACAGATGCCCACTTCCTAAAGGTAAAGCCCTTCCTCGATATTTGGGATCTGTTTCAGTTTCTATTCTTGCCCACCTGTGTTGATCCAGTGGAGGAGAGAGGCGTTTCTGACTTAATTGTCTCAAGTACAACTAATGCTCTATTAGCCCCCTTTTAAGAAGTCTTTTCACTGGTAACCATTAAATAATAATGAAAATCCTAAATGTCCATCGACAGATGAATGGATAAAGAAGATGTGGCACATATACACAATGGAATGTTACTCAGCCATAAAAAGGAATGAAATTGAGTTATTTGTAATGAGGTGGATGGCCCTAGAGTCTGTCATACAGAGTGAAGTAAGTCAGAAAAACAAATACTGTATGCTAACGCACATATATGGAATCTAAAAAAATGGTACTGAGGAACCTAGTGGCAGGACAGGAATAAAGACGCAAATGTAGAGAAGGGACTTGAGGACACACGGGGGGAAGGGGAAGCTGAGACGAAGCGAGAGAGTGGCATGGACATATATACACTACCAAATGTAAAACAGATAGCTAGTGGGAAGCAGCCGCATACCACAGGGAGATTAGCTCCGTGCTTTGTGACCACCTAGAGGGGTGGGATAGGGAGGGTGGGAGGGAGGCTCAAAAGGGAGGGGATATGGGGATATACGTAGACTTATTAGCTGATTCACTTTGTTGTGCACAGAAACGGACACACCACCGTAAAGCAATTATACTCCAATGAAGATATAAAAATAATAATAATGAAAGTCAATCATCAGAGCCCAGGGCCCCACCCTCCTTGCTCTCGGCTCCAGCTACCCTGCTATGCTTTCAGTCCCCAATTGCCAAGCTTACTGTGGCCTCAGGAACCTCCCTCCAGTTCCTCTCTCAGCCTCGACCCCTGCTCCCACCCCACCTCCCTCATGTGGCACCTACTTCCTCAGCAAAACCTTCTGGGCCCCGTCTGTGCTCTCATAGCATCTTGAACACCTCTGGACAACTGTCATTCATTCATCTGCTCAGCCCTCTTCCCGCCACTGGCGATTCCAAAAGGAACAAAACCAGGCAGGGTCCCCGCGCAACGTGGCATGGCGAGTGCATTCTAAGGGGATGAGTGTTCTGGCAGGACCGCATTTAAGCAACCATTTAACAATTCGTATGATTCTTTCTAAAGTATTCTTCTCCAGTGATTAGGGAGCAGAAGGTGAAACAGAAAACAAGAGCAAGTCACTTTACAGCTTTATTTCCAACCTCAGTGCCAGGCGAACGTGATCACCAGGTATTTGTTGAAATCTTACTAATGATAACGGCATTAGAGCTTTAAAAACTGGGGGGAGGGACAGAGATTCATTCTTGAAAATTCCACAACCGTGATTCCAGGGTGATGAGCAAATTACGGGTTTTAAACCCACAGAACCACAGCAATCCTTTTAAGGAAAGATGTCATAGTAACGCTGCCTACCTCACACATGCTGAAAATAATTTAAGCGTCTGCTAAGATTGCTTGAAAAAGAAGGAAGGAACAGGAACAGGAACAGACTGATCTGCTAAAAGTAATAGAAAAATGTTACGATTGTCAGTTCTTACGGCATTAAAAAGCCAGAAAGGGAGAGCCTCAAAGATGTACAAGATCGTCAGTCACTTCCATCCCTCCCCTGCATCAAATGGCACAGAAGGCATCAGGGCCCTCCTGGAGGCTGTGGTTTGAAATGGTGCTGCGATGAAACTGCAAAGAATACAAATAAAGATGAAAACAGCAAACGGAGAAGCAAGAGAACAGAGAAAAGAAATGCTGGAAATCAAATAGACAGACCTCAACCAGACAGCCAGGTCCAAGCAGAGCTTTGCCTATGGCTACTAGGCGCACAGCCCCAAGCCAGGTGGGAGAGAAACAGGACAAAGGCTGTGAGAACCAGAACAGCAGAGGGTCTCAGGGCATAGAGTGTTACAAAGACAACATGAAGAAGGGGAAAAGGAGAGAGATCTCTACTTTGCACCAGTAACAAATGAGCTCTTTTTTCCTGCAGTGGTAACTGTTGTAAACAACTGAAAAACATACTTAATAATCACAAATTATAAATGTTCCTGGAAACTCCCTGCTTCCAACTAGTCCATGACAAATATCTGCAGAGGGACCTCAGCATCTGCTCTGAAGTTCAGGGGAAAGTAATTCTAACCAATGGGGGTGTGCCAAAGTATCACCCTCGGGGTCTGACCAATTAAATGGCTGCTTCTTTGTGTGGCGTTTAGGAGAGATGACAGATTGAACAGTGCAGCAGAGAAACCTACACATTTAATTGCAGTCCAGGCATTTTGCCCCAAAGGGCAAGTCAATCAGGGAAGAAAGCAGTGCAGAGTGAAGTCTTCTAACAACACTGAAAACAAAATAAACGGACCTGCAGTTTAATTACCCCGAGATCCTTCTTCCATCAAAACTGATGACAAAGCCCATCAAGAATAAAAAGACTCTGATCCTCCTTGTACTCTTCTACAGGGAACAGGATTTACCAGATAAGCTTGTCTGGACCTTCTGATTGAAGAAGCTGCTTCCAGTAGACACTATGACAGTGACTGACTAATGGGTAACCATGATAAAAAAAAAAACGTTCAAGGAGACAGGAACTAGGTAAGAGGGTTTGTGTTACTCCTTACCCTAGGAAAAGGCAGTGCTTCAGGACGGGGAGTCTGCCTAGGATCAAAATGATGTTCTTTACGTAGCCAAATGTACTGGGTGTGGAAGGAACAAAGACTCTAGATTTTGGTGCTATTTAATCCCTTTAATTTCCTCAAAAACAATAGAACCTGCCTGCTTCACTGAAACTGGTAATTGAAAGAATTAAAATAACAAGCATTTCTAGAGCTTAGCACATAATAGGTGCTCAGTAAAAGTTGGTTATAAATAATTTTAAGAAAATCTTTTTTAAGGTTCTTTAATGTGACAATTTATCTGCTCTATCCTCTACTTAAAAAAACAAACAAAAAAGGCTGATACCTTTAACCAGGCTCCATCTAGTTTTCCAAAGACCCTCCAAGAACTAAAGACTCCAGGCCCCTCCCACTAGCTCTTAATTTTATAATGTCTGAAGAACTTTTCTGTGAGGTGGTCAGAAGTGGTTTCTCCACCATGCAGCCCTAGGCTGTTTCTTTCCAATTCTACTCCATTGCTAATAAATTTGTCACTTTTCCTGTAGCCCAGACAGCTTAGACTGTCCCTTAGCTCCTCAACCCCTCTTGTTCACCAAATTCAGAGACTGGAACATTCTAGGCCCTACCTGGTGCTCTGTAACTATTTGCACTGCACTGAAGTCAGATGGGATTTGGGGATAAATCCAGGATGAATCCAGACTAACCCCTTCCTCCCAAAGACCTTTGGGCTTGGTTTGATGTTTGACCTCAATCTGAAAATTATGCTGACTTTCTGAAAAGTTTTCTGCTCTTGCCAGGATATGATATGCCCAGTATCTATCCCAAGAAGCAGAAATGGAAATTTCTAGTTCACCCAGTACCACAAAGAAAACCTTTGTATTCACACGATATTATCTCCTCGTGAAGAACACCTGTGCTTACCAGGTCTTCAGGTTTTATTCTTTGCCTATATATCCCACAACACAGTGCAAACTGCCTCATATTCACCACTCCTTGACAGATCCAAGAAAAAAAGCCACCTGTGCTGATACCCGGAAGAACTGCTGTTTTCAGGGATGTTGTGATGTGCTGCTACTTCACCCATTTGCTCCTGGAATTATAAAGTGGCAGAATAGTCTTCTTTGCAATGGGGCAGGGACACGAGATGCACAAAAAAACATTACCCAAACCTTTACCTGCCCCGTACTCATTAGTTTATGGTTTGAGACCATCATTGTTCTGAAATAACTCAAGCAGTTATAATAATCCACAAAGACCCCAAGATTACTCCCTAATAGACAATAATAAAGCAGATTTCACAGTGGCAAGCAAGAAAGAATGGTGGGGGGTAGGGGTGGGGTCCAGAAAACAGGGGTTCCGAAGATTGTTTACCGGCTGGGTACCACCCCACCCCAAGCAAATTACTTAATCTCTTCTCCAGAAACTCGCCTAGGTACAAAACAGTTCAGCAGTTGCCATTAGATCCAGCCTCCACGACGGAGGAAACTTTCAAAGGCTAAAAAGACCCCAGGGTCACTTGTGAACTACCTTGCTCAGGAAACACTCAAAAGTTGGGCTAGAAATCCTGGAATTCAATAAAAGGAAACTGTAATTTAAAAGGCTAGTGAATTAGAGGCTAAAATTTCCTATCGTTATTAAAAAATAAATAAGCAAGCACAGCTTGAATCCCGCATCTACCAAAGGTAACAGACTAGCAGTCAATTCAGGGGTTTCATTTTATAAAATACACAGATGCAACATGGTGTAAACTAGGAAAAACCACCACGCACCAGGAAGAAAGAATGACCTGATCCCCAGAAGAAAGATCTGCACCTGTATAAAGGCAAGGGCAGTAAAGGTCTTGTTGCCTTATCTCCTTTTCAAACCAGAAGCAGACACTTCTTCAGCCAAGCTCAAGTATTAGAAGTCTTGACTTATTAAGCACACCAAGTTTCAAAACACAGGCATACAAGTTACAGTAAAGACAAGCACATCCTGTTTGCACTTGACTTCCTGTTCTGGGCTGTCTGATCTCTTTAGAGGGCTGCTAGCCACAAATAAGTAACCTTTCACATCTGTCAACCACTGGTTCACTGGACAGTATTTCAGTGACAACAAAATACATAGTTCCACGAGTCAGGTAAAAGATGCACCTAAAAAGGACCAAAAAGCAGTCATGAGCCTCTAAGACACTTTCTGGATTTCCCAGGCTTCATACTGACATCTGACCTACAGTAAACAATAAAAACTTAATACAAATAGTGCTGAGATAAGAAAATTAAGCCTGGAACAAAATTTGGAATATGAGGGCTGGGAAAAAGAGCAAGAAAAATTGGAAATGTTTTTATTATTAAATGTTGGCCTCCTTTCAAATGTAGAAGGAACAGATCTCTGTCAGCCAGTCCCCAGTGAGCAGATCCCCAGAAGGGAACCACGCAAAGCGATCACAGCAGTTAACAGGGCCCTTCTGGTGAACACTGTCCCCAATCCAACCTGCTACCAACCTCAGTCTACTTTTCAGCACTGCAAAAGCCTTCAGTTGAGAGACCTGAAGCCTCCACTTCAAGGCAAACTTCCACTGTTTTCAAAGAGGTAGTGGTTCTTCCAAGCCACATTCAGTGTTGGGAATAAACACTGGGCAACGAATACCCCAGTTTTTATGCACAAGTTATTTAGCCTCTTTGGGTCTGCTTTCTCATCTGGAAAATAGAAGGGTTGCACTACCCTAATCTCTAATGTTTCTTCCAGCTGTAGAAGAAATGCAGGAATCCAACAATAACAGTTAGCAGAAGATGCTATGGCTTCCTGCTTTCCTTCACTCAAATAAGATGCCTCTAACATCCCACATCCCGCAGTGTGAATCTACCTTGATCTGCTTCCCAAGCACCCAAGGATTTTTTTTCCCTTTCCCTTGAAATGTGGATCAGAAAGTTTCCCACTTGAAAGCAATATATTAACAAACCTTGAAGACTCTTCTTTACACGTGGTCTTGTTATTAAGATGGTAATGTAATCCACCACTTGGTTCCCATGCTGGTCATATGATTCCTGGAGTGAATAGACCCACAAAGGATGGAGAAAATTGACCAGCAACATGTGGTACTCCCTCCCACACAGTGACTGCTAATGGGGAAAGAATGAGGCAAATCTGGGTAAGAAAAGGGAGTGGCGAAGACAAGTTCGATGAGTCAGTGCAAAAAAAGAAATAAGAAAAGAAAAGGAAATGGAAAAGGAAGGAGGGAAGCAAACAAGAGGGAAAAATATCTAAACCAGTGAGTAGAAACTTAAATCTGAAATTCTGTTATCCATTCATCCAACAGCTATCCAATGTCTACTATGTGCAGGGAATGGAACTAGACTCTAGAGGAGATACAAAGGTCAACCAGATAGCTCTGCTCAATGAGTTTATGGTCTAGTAGGAGAGATAAAGGCATGTACACAAACAGTTGAAAAATATGGCAGAAAGTGTGCTGTGCCATAAAGGAGACATAAAAGAATCCTCCACTGTGAGACTCAAAGGAGGAAATGATTACTCCCAGTGAGGGAGTAATCAGAGAAGGCTTCATAGGAAGAATGACATTTCAAGCCAAAAACACAACAGAAACAAGGGTACACAAGTAGGAAATCAAGGACATATCGTTTCAGTAAGTAACTAGATTTAATTTGAGACATAAGTGGGTATGAAGGGAGAGATGGTAATAATAATAGGTAACGATCCAGAGAGCCATGGCTAAATTGGATAGCTGGATTGGAGCCAGACTGAGTATTCCAAAATCAGACTCAGAATTTGAACTTAAATCCAGTGGGGAAGGAAGGGGAGCGGGGCGGTGGGGAGGGAGGTTGACAAGTTAGGAGCTGGAGGAATCTCATAACTTAACCCATAAAATTAAGGTAATAAAATCAACACAAAATCAATGTGTGAAGATACACAGAGTCCCTCCAAAGAGATACAATGTCTTCCAAACCAAAAGCAAGAAGAGAAGCGGACAAAAAGGCTTGGATGATGGCATTAATATATTTAAACAAAGAATGTGACCACATCAAAGTGTGGTCAACAAAGAAACTTAGAAAAATGTAGAAAAAATAGAGGGGGCCACATTGACTCCAGAATCACCCAAGGCAGAGAAACACTGCAGAGAGGCGACAAGCCATCTTCTCTGTGATGGGACAAGGTTCCTTCATGAAGCTTAAACGGAAACAGCATATAGTAGCAGTTAGGGGTATATGGGTTCTTGGAGTCAGAGGGACTTGGTTCCAATCTCAGTTCAGCCTCCTACTAGCTTGGACAGAGCCTTGGTTTCCTCATTTGAAAACTGAGGATAATTGTGCCTACTTTGCAGGAAGACCACTGGGAGAATTAAATGTCCTACTGTATGCAAAGCACTTAGTGCAATACCTGGCATACAGCGAGCAATAAATAATCTTAGCCTTGGGCTTCCCTGGTGGCGCAGTGGTTAAGAGTCTGCCTGCCGATGCAGGGGACACGGGTTCGTGCCCCGGTCCAAGAGGATCCCACATGCCGCGGAGCGGCTGGGCCCGTGAGCCATGGCCGCTGAGCCTGTGCGTCCGGAAGCCTGTGCTCCGCAGCGGGAGAGGCCACGGCGGTGAGAGGCCCGCGTACCGCAAAAATAAAAAACAATAATCTTAGCCTTTTTGTAACTGTGTTCTCTCCTACCAACTATCCTGTCACATTATTCCATGCTCACGAACGCAAGCTTGATATTATTAAATTTCATTTTTCAGATCTCTTGATATTTAACAGCAATGTCCTAGCAAAATCCAGGATCCAGACAACAGGAAAGGAATCCACTCTAAAATAAAAATTGGCGTTCCACTCTGAGCACAGTCACTCAAGTCTGAACAAAATCCTGTCTCCAAAAGACTGATCATTTCCAGGTACAAAGCAAAATCCATTAAGAAGAATCAGACCTGAAACATAGTGACCAAAATCCTCAGAGGTCTTCCTGAGAAGCTAGATGGCACCCAGCTGACCAGTCCTACCTGATGCCACCCTCAATCTACAATAAGTCAACCTGGATGATACTTTTCCATACTTCTCCTTACTTTCCACCTCTCTCATACCCTCCAATCATGCACTGTGGTGAAACACTTATTCTCCCTCTCTAACCTTCTAGAGGTCAAAGATGCCATCTTGTCCATCTTTGCATTCTTTTTTGGCCACATCCCAAAATACCATGCATCAAACAGAACCACCATAAATATTTATCATAAGAATGAATTTCAAACATGACTTTTCTTAACAACACAATCCATTGCGATCTGCCATTGCTGCACCCTGAGGCCCTCTTCTGATTTACTGAATTCTTATTCTACACTTTTCTTCCCCTCCTTTCCTCAATCTCTCCATACCTGAGCTACCAAGTATTACAGAAAAGTCAGAAGACTTTATTTACTGGGTTCCCAACAAATTCATACAACTGGGACCAAGCCATCAATGGGCTCAGAAATCTTTTATTCATCTCCAGTTGATGTCTCATAGCAACTTTCCAAAGAGCAGTGTTGTGCAGGATTTAGGACATAGGGCCTGGAGTTAGACACAACTCAAATTCTTCCTGTGTGATCTCAGTTGAGGTACGTGAGGTACTTAACTTCCTTAAACTTCATCTTCCAAATCTGTACAATGAAGTACCTAACTGAGGTAATTAACAACGGAGTAATAGCTCAAAAAAATTGGAACTGTTACTCTTAAGTAATCTTCCAAACCCTATCCCCTCTTCCACTCCTTCTTTGTCAGATAACTAGAAACCTCCTCTCCTACTTTACCAAAACAATTCAACTGGGCCCTGTCCACTTGAGAGGCAATGGTGGTGCAGTGGGGAACACTGGGGTCAGGAGTCCAGCTGGTGCCACAGACCAGATATGTGACCATGAGCTGATTGTTTCATTTGTGCTTCAGAGTCCTCAATTGCAAAACAGGTATTCTAATCTGTTCCTTGTAGAATCACTGTGAGAATTAAATGGAAAAATATGAAAGAGCAGTAAGCAGAAGAAGAAGGGGAAGAATAAGCGAGGTGATAAGGCTTTCAAGTAAAACAGACCCAGTTTCAAATTCCAGTTCCATCACTTAACTGGTTGTGTGACCTCAGACAAGTTAATTTCTCCAGACCTCAGTTTCTTATCTGTAAAATGGGGGAAAATAACTTCACAGGGTTCTTAACAGGTTTAAAACAATGTGCAGACTAACTGGCATGTTAATTTCCCACCCTTCTCTCTACCTCTTCTTTTCTTTCCATCTCAAAACCTCCCCTTTATTCACAGGGCCAGTAGAATCCACCATTTTTGACCATTAGTTAAAAAAAAAATTAGTACATCTCCAATGTATCTATATTTAACAGCAAATTAGACAAGTACTACTACACAAATATACTGTGTTCTATATAAAGCAGAACACTAAGAAGAAATTTCAAAGGGTAAGATAAAAATACAGAAAAACTTAGCTCTAATAATTCCTTCCCATACCCCAAAGAAAGGTTCCATATGTCCCTAAAATTTGGAAATTCATTTTGGAGGTCACTACACTTTTATGGAAATTGGTTCAAGACAAAGATAAATAGAATAGAGTTGGTATAGCTCCTAGCACAGTGACTGGCACAGAGAAGATGCTCAGTGAACATTGGTCCATTACAGTTTTTAGAAAACCTGCCTCTACACACATACGTCCCTTACAAGTTTGCACAAAGTGAGCTCTCAGCTCAGTCTCCCTTTCTCTTCAATTCCCCCATAGAACAGCTGGTGCTCTACTTCACTTCCACGTCACACACTTGTTCATGAACTGTGCTTCAATCTACTGAAAGCCCTTTCTCCAAGGTCACCAATGATCTTGTGATGGCTAAATGCACGGCTTTTTCCTACATCAAACCTTGACGACCTCCCATATGCCGATGACCTACCTATCTTCTTCCCTTTGATTCCCACTGAAAGTGCAATAGCTTGACTCTCCTTTAAAGACATATTTTCCTCCCTGTCCTTCCCTGGCTCCTCCTTTTGCCCCTTAAATATCTTCTAGGGCCCTGGACTAACCATTCTTCCTTTCCTTCTCTAGTGAATTCTATTGGTTTTACTTTTAAAATATATCCTGCAAACATCCCTCCTATGTCCATGGCCACACCCTGACTTATATGCCATTATCTTTCTCAAAAACTAGAGCAAACACCTCCTTACTGGCCTCCTCTTTGCCACTCTCTTTTCTCCACATAGTAGTCAGGGTAAACTTCTCTTTTAAAAACTATACTCTGCCTGAGTTCCCCGATGGTCCAGTGGTTAGGATTCCAGGCTTTCACTGCTGTGGCCTGGGTTCAATACTTGGTGGGGGAACTGAGATCACACAAGCCACGTGGCGTGGCCAAAAAAAATACACACACACACACACACGCACACTTGTTACTCTCCTGCTTTAAAGCCTTCAGTGGTTTCCCACCATGCCCTTTTGTAAAGCCGAGACTCACTACGGCCCACAAAGGCCCCATGTGATGTGGGCCCTGCCTACCTCTTCTGCTTTACCTCATGCCACACACCCCCATCACCCTCCACCCCCCATTCACCTCACTCGAGGCCCTTGGTGGTCTCCTTTTATTTTGACTTCCTCAAAAAAAAAAAATCATTTATTGCCCCCACGGCCTGCACACTTGTGGTTCCTTTCCTGCCAGGAACATCCTCCACAGCTCTTCACAAAGCCAGCTCCTTATCCATCAGACTTCAGCTCACCTTCCCTACAGTGCAGTTGTCTGGCACACAGTGGAAGCTCAGTAAGTATCCATTGAATGAATAGATTCCTCAGTCTTTGGAATCAATCTCAGGCTTCAGTTTTAGTAGTCATTTCCAAATTCCTGCTAGATATCCAGACTTTAAATCTAGCATACCAAAGACACTCAAAACCAAACCCTTCATCTTTCCCCAAACTAGTTTCCTCCAATCTTCTGAAATTATATGAGCAATATAACACACACTTTCTGCTTCAGAAGTATGAATTTCCCATTCGTTTGCTCCACCTGCCCAAAATTCTGATCATCCATTAAAACCGAATTCAGGACTTCCCTGGTGGCACAGTGGTTAAGAATCCACCTGCCAATGCAGGGGACACGGGTTCGTGCCCTGGTCTGGGAAGATCCCACATGCCGCGGAGCAACTAAGCCCGTGAGCCACAACTACTGAGCCTGCGCTCTAGACAAAGATGGTAATCAAGCCATCCCTTAGCTTTTCCTTCTCTAGGCTAAAATCTTTCTATTTTTTTTTAAACGTATAACGATAAGGAATTTTTTTTAACTTTTTAATCATCTTTATTCCTCCCTTAAGTATGGGCGGACCAATATTGGATTCCACATGCCAGTATCTAACAGATGTTACGTCCCAGCCCTTATGGTTCATCTTTCTTATTTTACTTTTATTTAGTTATTTATTTATTTTTGCCACACAGCACAGCATGCGGGATCTTAGTTCCCCAACCAGGAATCGAACCCATGCCCCCAGCAGTGGAAGCACAGAGTCCTAACCACTGGACCGCCAAGGGAATTCCCTGGTTCACCTTTCTATAATCAAATTCCACAGTCCCCAATATGGCATGTTAGCCCCCCAAAAGTTGTGAATTACCCTACAAACTTAATCACTTATTAGAATTAATGTGAAACCCCTTCTTCTTTTAACGCTCACCTTATTCCATTTTGTGATGACTCCCTTCACTCATCAACCTGGTTTGACGCTCCACTATTGAGGTAGATTTTAACAAATTCTAGGTATCTGAAGCACAACAGAAAAGCTTGAGAGGCTGGAGTGGGCATACCATTCATGTCAATCAAGGTCTCCAACCACGGTCAAGGCCTCTCCAAGGCCAAGTAGGCTCTGAGTACCTCCTCCTTCCACCTCGAAGATAAAGTGGCCTTGCAAAAGACAAGACCTTTAGCACCCACCTACTGAGCAAAGGCACCTTTTCTGTAGAACCCAACAAGGTATATTTATCTACAAAGAGACAAACCAGGTGCTTACAGCAGTGTAAAAACATGTTTTCCCTCTGAGTCTTACCAGAATGTATGCTTCAATGTCAGAAGCAGCTTTACAATCACCGATAAAATAGGGATAACAAAACCTACCCAACACAGGGTACTGTAGGTATCAAATAAAATGATACAAGGGAATAATTTTGTAAGGTACTATACTACGTTAGGTGATGGTCTAGAACTAGGTTTCAGGAAGTCCTATAAATCTTCAAATTAACTTTGGATGGTTACTTGATGGTTTCAGGTGACATATACAGAATAGGCACCATGGGCTCAAGTTCATCAAACAAGAACAAAAACATGCCATCTAACTAGAAAGCTTATGGATTTTCTAATACTGCCAAGACTAATAAAGATGTTTTGACTAGTCGTTTGACCCTGGAGACCCACTTTAGCCACTGTCTAATGGTGCTGAGCTCTAGGTCAAGGACCAGGTCCAGTGAAGGAATTCAACAGTCTAGTGGAAAAGACAGACACTGCTGTGGAAGTCCAAATAAGGAAGAATAACTACCGGAGGAAGTCAGGGAAGGATTCACATATGAACTAAGTCTCCTGGGGATGAGCACTTTGCCTGTCAGAGAGGAGGGGGAACCACCAGGAAACGGCACAGTGTCCTAAAAGGATGTGGTATAACCAGGGACTGGAAAAATGAAGAGTTCAGGGAGGTTGGAGAGGAGAGAAATGGCTGGGAAAAGGAGAGGGAGATAAAATGAGTAACAGGTAGGATAGGGTCAAATTATGAAGGACTTTCCCAATCTAGCTAAGTAGGAAACAGAGAACAAATGGCACTCTGAAACGTTGCGAATGAAAAGATTAGATTTGGCCTTTAGGAACATAACTTTGGCAACAAGAATGAGAGGTTGGAGCAGAGAAGGATCTATGGTGCAGTGACAAAAGCACAATCAAGATTTGATAAGGCTTTGAATCAGAAGTTACAAACTCAAATTCCTGGAGGCAAAGTAGGTCAAAAGTGACATCTTCGTTGTGTAACATCTGGGAGAATGGTGATTATCTGTGATCTTGGAAGAATGCAGGCCCCGCCTAAAAGTCTTCACACATAAAATTTTAAGCCATTGGGCTGGTTAAACAAAATAGTTTTTGACCTATGATAAATTAAAGCAATACAGTGGGAATGAAGAAAAGACACACATCAAACAGTACGCCAATATAATCAAGAGGGTTTAGCAACCACAGATTTATCATATTTAGAGATGTGTGGCATAAAAAGAATGAAGAGGAAGATTTGGTAGATATAATTAACAGAGTTCAAACATACAGCAATACAAGCAGATAACAGATACTGGGTAGGGGAGATAATGACTTGTTATGTACGTGTTGAACTTAAGACAAACCTGGTAGGTTTGTGAAGTTGGACAAAGCTTGTCAAGATTTGTCAAGTTGGAAATAAGGATCTGAAGTTTGGGAGAGACAGCTGGGCTGGCAAAACATACTGAGGATGGCTGAATTCATGGACATATTTGAGATCCTTAGAGGAAAGGGCTGGGAAAAGAGTGAAAAGAAACCCAAGACAAAGCCCTGGAGCATCTCGACACTTATGGGATAATCAAAAGAAAATGAGAATAAATAATGGAAGGATACTCTGGAAACTCAGAAGAGACAAGGTGGCCACAAAGCCACAGACAGAAGGCTGCTGGGGAAAAAAAAAGAATGGTTCAATACTGCCAAATGCTAGGCAGAGATTAAGTAAGATGGAGGCTGAAATCAGGACCAGAATACTGGGCCTGGAAATCAGGAGTTTACTTGTAATCTTCAGGAAAACAGGAATAGGGTAATGGGGGTAGAAGCCAAAATAACAAAGAGCTGCTAAGAGGATCCGAGTTGAGGAAGTACAGTGGAGGCTCGTGCTCATTCTACTCTTACTAAGGACCTACTATGTGCCAAGTACCATGGATATAATTCTAACAAAACAGGTGCTGCTTCTCAATCTAGTCCACGATCGAGGAGACACAGGATGCTCCTGAGTACTCATCCAGTCTTGGTGAGTAAGAAGAGATTTCATGGAAGAAGTGATTTTCAGACTCCAGCCAGTTAAGCCAGTTGGCCAGGTTAAGCTGGGGCAGGGTGTCTCAGAGAAGGCTTGCCTGCGCAAAGGCCTGAAGTAGAGTGAACATGGACCACCTGGGGGTAATTGTAAGGCACAGGAAAGAGCAAACTTTAAAGAGGGTTACTGCCTGGTGCTGAGGCTGAAGATTTCAGAAGTTTAGAAGTGAAGAGCAGGAAGGAGATAGGGCGGCAGTCTGAAAAGAATGAGGGGAGGGTCTTCATTAACACCTCAGAAACTCACTGGTAAGACAGTGCTTTCTACAATTCAGGAGTCAAAATTATTAAGCAGAAAAGCAAATATGTTTGCCCCTCTCTCTTCCTTTAACAATGGTTTAGTATGACTAAACCATTTCTCACAAGACACAGAAAGAATAGAGACTACAACAGCAAAAGATGGATAAAGCTGTAAACCTGTTTGATTTCTCTAAGGTTTATATAATAAATGGTCTTATTAGGTCCAAAACCACATCCAGATCCCAAAGGAAATGAAACTTTTCCCCTAACATCCCCTCCAAAGAGTTGAAGGACTTTCAGATACCCAACGTGATAACACGTTGACTCACTTCTAAAGACTAAGGCTCTTCCCAGTTTCTGCATCAGCTCAGTCTAGCTCAAGACACTAAGAAAAAACAGTCTGGGGTTACCTGATTTTGCCTGTTTCAAAACATGGCCAGGGCAGAAAGCAAGCTGCCTCCGGTTCCTGCCGCTGCTGAGGTCCTTGGAGCCGGGTTCAGATGAGATCATCTCAGGAACCAACAGCAGCGGCTTTCAGGCAGTGAATGGTGCTGCCTGGGGACGTATCTTTGGTAAGCAAGATTGCAACAGAGCAGGCAGTTTACCCAGGGCAGTGCTGACTCACGCCAGGCAAAACTCATTTCCCAAACAACTCAGCCTGAGCCAACCGCAATCAACTGCAACCTAGAAAACAAGAGGCACCCCACTGATTTTTCTTTCAAATGGAAAGCTGATTACTGGGGGCAGGTGAACCTCGTTCCCCGGCTGCTGGTCACCCAGAAAAGTTCCAGTGGTCAGTCACCTTCTGAAATATCACCTGAAAACAGCCTGGGGCTCAGGACAGCACGATTACTGAAGGTAGCAGGTCCACGAGCTCTGGAGATTTCCCCAAGAGGTTGATAAAGAAGTCACTTTGCATTTGCAAATTAGAACATCTGGGTGAGAGGATGCCCAGTCATGGGGGGACCTGCCCAGTCATGGCTAGCTGGTCAAATCATTAGGGTGAATTCTGTCAGCTCTGACCAGGCTCACTGTTCTTTTTCCCCACCAGGCTTTCTCTGACCTTTCTGTTTCCTTAGACAACTCATGCTCTCTAATTAACACAGATACATAGGAGGGTTTTCTTTGTTTAATCAGCTGCCACATTCTCTATGCTAAAGCTAAGTTATCCACCATCACACCTACTAGATGTTTAAGGAACATAGGAGTCTGTGAAAATCACATTAACACTTACTTTTGAAAAATCCTTAAATTTATGTCAATTCTCATTTATTGGCCAGCTTATTAAAAAATTGATTCTAGGGCTTCCCTGGTGGCGCAGTGGTTGAGAATCTGCCTGCTAATGCAGGGGACACGGGTTCGAGCCCTGGTCTGGGAAGATCCCACATGCCGCGGAGCAACTAGGCCCGTGGGCCACAACTCCTGAGCCTGCGCGTCTGGAGCCTGTGCTCCGCAACAAGAGAGGCCGCAATAGTGAGAGGCCCGCGCAGCGCGATGAAGAGTGGCCCCCGCTTGCCGCAACTGGAGAAAGCCCTCGCACAGAAACGAAGACCCAACACAGCCAAAAAAAAAAAAAAGAATTAATTTTTTTAAAAAAGTAACAAATGTTCAAGTACAATTGGTGTCTTTAAAAAAAAAAAATCGATTCTAGAATGACTGGCTCATCAACAGCTATTAATTATTATTGAATTTGCCCTGACAGGCTAGAACTGACAATGGTGCTAGACAAAGAAAACAAAAGATTAAGTCCTTGCTTCCTCCGTGTTTTCATTCTACAAGAATGAAACTAAAGTTCATATCAGATCCTTCTGTTCCCTGCTCAAAATTTCCCATGGTTATCAACTATTCCTTAGCATGGGCATTCAAGGCCACTACACCTAGCCTTGTTCATCCTGTCAGGTAGGTCTCTCAAGGCATCAACTCTGGATGTAGCTGCCAATCCAGCCTGTCATTCAATAAATGTTAGGATTCGTTAAAATGTACATGCAGATTGTCAGAATGCGGGTTTAAAAACTATGCTATTTAATTCTATTCCTTTTCACGGGGCTAGTTTAAAAAAAAAGTTATTTTATCCAATTCAATGCCCCTTAATTACATTATTCCAACAGGATAACCACACTGGCCTTTTAGAAGGTTTTATAAAATGTTCCCTCTTTTACTTCCTCCCCTTCAGTGTTTTCCTTTCCAGAAAATAGCTGTGTTTAAAGAAGTTTTCCTACAGTATGTGTTAATTAGTCTTTTTCAAATGATAAAAGCATCTTTAGAGCAGTTGATAACCATTATCTCACAGACCACACTTTAAAAAAAATTTCTGTAGTTGATGATAAGTCACAAACATCCTAATATAGAGCAACTCTCAAGGTACATACAGTAGAGACAAATACGGAAACAAAAATAGAATACTGTTAAAAGCTTCTGACTCATTCTATATTAGTAAACTTTAAATGAGGAAGAGAAAATCCAGATGGTACTGTGCCCAGGAAGTAAATGTAAATGATGCAAAGCGCAACAGAAGCGTCAGAACTTCCTAATTCTGCTAAGATAAGCACCACTCAGCAGGTGAGGAGGGCAGGCTCAGATTATCGTCTCCCTCTGTGGGATTCTGTACAGTTCCGATCAGTTTCCCCTGAATATAACCATACTCCATCTGAGTTCCTTCTTTTAGCCAGGAAAGGCTGAGGATTACACGTGTAGAGCTCTAAAAAGATGCTAAACTTGAACTAATGGCTTCAGGCACTTGAGCTTTTATAAGGTTATATGAAAACTCCAAGAATATGAGACTGTATGAGAAATAAACAAAATAATTGTGGCTTTGTGCTTAAGTTCCTTCAATATATATATTTTTTAATATATTATTTTAAAACTCAGACAAAGTTAATTCACACCCATAGCTATATAGACTTACTTTTTATGTGTGGTCACAAGAGATATTTAACATGTGTATGTGTGCATGTATGCTTTTGTGTACGAGTATGTATGTGTGTATGTATATATACACACACATCTTGCAAACACCATACCCACTGTTTTACTTGCACAGAAATATGCAATGCCGTTTATAGCCCATATTTGGTTTGTTTTCTGATATTTCTTAACATTTTAAACAACAAGCAGGTGTCAAAAGAAATTAAAATAGTCATTTCTTAGGATTCTGTAGTCTTCCAAATCCATAGAAAATTACCAAATCCATAGAAAAAGATATGGGAGGGAAGCACAATGGGAACAGATCAAGGAGGTATTTTAGCTTTACCAGTATTTGAATACATTTTACAACAAGCATATATTCAAATATTACTTGGTAATTTAAAATTCAGTTAAAGTTTTAAATGCTCTACTGTTTATAAACTACTTTAACCTTTTCCCCATCTCACTCTTTCCTCTCAACAGCCTCCTTTTACCTGCTTCCCCATTCCTAGCAACCTAAATAATACTGCACATTTCCTCTTTTTAACAAAATTAATCTTACTTATGTCCATATCCTTTTTCTTTCCCCCCACGTCCTTTTTATGATTGAGAAGACAGTGAACTGATAAATCCAAATTTCCAAGAACCAGTGGCTTTCTCACTTTGTTGATAATTAGAGACACTGCTAAATTCTAATCTTGGATGTTCAGGGATCTTATAATTTTTTTTTTTTTAAACTAGAGTACCTACTCTTCAAAAAAGACAATGAATGTCAACCAAGTAGCTATCACCTAATAAATCACAGAAATTAGGCATGAAAAATGAAGTGAACTTTAGGATACTCGAGAATCAACTCTAGAGGTACTTAAGAATCAACAGTGGTGCTTATTGAAAAGGATCACTTCCCAACCCAGTCTCTCAGACACTCTGAATTAGCAGAAGTGGAAGGAGCCCCCAGAATCGGAAATTTTTTTTTTTTTGCCGTACGCGGGCCTCTCACTGCTGTGGCCTCTCCCGTTGCAGAGCACAGGCTCCAGACGCGCAGGCTCAGCGGCCATGGCTCACTGGCCCAGCCGCTCCGCGGCATGTGGGATCTTCCCGGACCAGGGCAGTAACCCATGTCCCCTGCATCGGCAGGCGGACTCTCAACCACTGCGCAACCAGGGAAGCCCCTAGAATCGGAATTTTTAATAAGCATCTCCCTCTCCCAAGTGATTCTGATACAGAGAGGCCTTGGATCATGTTTTGGGAGACAGGTCATAGCTCTGATCTCTAAGCACTGTAAAATGAAAAGTTTTTGTTTGTTTGTTTTTTGGCTGTGTTGGGTCTGTGTTGCTGCGCGCGGAGTTTCTCTAGTTGGGTCAAGTGGGGGCTACTCTTCGTTGCGGTGCGCGGGCTTCTCATTGTGGTGGCTTCTCTTGTTGCAGAGCACGGGCTCTAGGCACGCGGGCTTTAGTAGTTGTAGTGCATGGGCTCAGTACTTGTGGCTTGCGGGCTCTAGAGTGCAGGCTCAGTAGTTGTGGCGGGGGCTTAGTTGCTCCGCGGCATGTGGGATCTTCCCAGACCAGGGATCAAACCCGTGTCCCCTGAATTGGTAGGTGGATTCTTAATCACTGTGCCACCAGGGAAGTCCAAAATGAAAAGTTGGGGTTTTTTTCCCCGAAGACCATCAAACTGAACAGTAGTCTCACAGAGCAGGTGTTAGACATTAGTCCCCTCACCCACAAGAACCATCAAGAATATAACAATTGAACTATATTTATTCTGTTGACTGGACCATTATTTTCTTCAAGGCTCCAGAGGCAATTATCCTAACTACTTATCTTAAGGATTTTCGCTGCCACCCACAGTCCTGTTAGACTGAGACATTTTCACACCTGGGATGCAGTAGAAGGGGCTTAACAGAATTTTTATGACTGTGAAAATTGAAGTTCATTTGACTCAACAGAACAGTCAAATAGAACAAAGGAGAAAACCTCCGCAAAGGCACAGCTTGAAAGTAGAGGCTTCTGACTTCCTGATGAGGCAGTTTTGCCCAGAAATTCAAACCATGGGATGCTATATAGCTCATATGTCAAGAGTGCCTAAATGGCAACTTATCACCACAGCATCATCCACCGCAGGCTTACTGTAACATTTGGAAGCACAACCCTGCTGGATAAGATGGCCTCTCCTGGGAGACAGCAGCTGTTGCCATGGCGGGGATCATTCCATCTTGGGGCCAGAAGAACCCAGCAGTCCCTTTAATCTTTAACGAGCCACTTTAGTGTTCAGATATAGGAACCGGCACTGAATGAGGCTCAACCTGCTTCACAGCACTTTGTGGCAAAACCACCCCCGAGCTGCAGGAGGGCACACCAGCCAAGCCGGTCCCCGGAGCTGCAGTTACCAGAATCTGTTCTATAATATAATTTGGGCACTTTATTATCCACTGTGGCATAATACTTCATAGTGCACAAAGGTATCCAATAGCGGACTTCCCTGGTGGTGCAGATGGTTAAGAATCCGCCTGCCAATGCAGGGGACTTGGGTTTGAGCCCTGGTCCGGGAAGATCCCACATGCCGCGGAGCAACTAAGCCCGTGCGCCACAACTACTGAGCCTGCGCTCTAGAGTCCGCGTGCTGCAACTACTGAAGCCCATGCGCCTAGAGCCCATGCTCCGCAACAAGAGAAGCCACCGCAGTGAGAAGCCCACGTACTGCAACGAAGAGTAGCCCCCGCTCGCTGCAACTAGAGAAATCCCGCGTGCAGCAACGAAGACCCAAAGCAGCCAAAAAATAAAAAATAAAATTAATTAAAAAAACAAAACAAAAACAAACCAAAAAAAAAGAAGAAAGGTAGCCAACATCAAGGGTACTGCCTACCTCAGGCACAATGAAATACTAGATTAGTAAATGTCAGGAACTGAAAAAGTAACAAGCCCACTTTGAAGGAAAAGGAAGACTCCAAAGCTGACAGGACACAGCCTGATGACCTGATGACAAGATTGGGAGAAAGGAAGTCAGCGACGTGACTAAACTGCTATCTTGGGCAGTTCACTTTAGAAACCTGGCAACGGAAATCTTGGAACCATTCGACGGGTGTGATTTTCTATACAAAGCTATTTCTTCATTTTTCCCCCTGTGCTGCTAATACAGAAGAAGGGCAGGGAAAAGGCCCTTGTCATCAAACTCCATCACCTAAACAACTCCAAGAGCTTCATAATGAAGTAACTGGTAAGCTCATGTTCTATTCCCCAGTAGCCACCCTCTCAGAACAAAGATTCTGTAATTCAACTTTGAAGATTACCTTAATTCATAATTCTTATTTACTCTATAGCTCTAGATTTTTCTCTTCCCCAAATATACACACACATTCTCTCTCTCCCTCTCTCTCCCCCCTCCCTGCCCCCTTCTCTTTCTCTGTCTCTCCACCCTCATACTCATGCTCTGCCTCCAATAAGTCAAACTTCCTAAATTTTCACCCTGGTTTCCACTAAAAATGCCACAAGATTAAGTTACCTTCCTTCAGGTCCCCAAGTCTAGGGGGCCTTTGTTGACACGCGTTTCATCTTGATGGGTGATTTCTAGCCATGCAGATAAATTACCTTTTCACCTACAGTTAATCTTCAAACTGGCTTTTGTAGGCTATGGAAATAAAAGGGTAAGGCTGCACAGCTTGAATGTCCCATCAAGGTAATCAAAGTAGTGGAAGAGGCAGAGAAGACAGAAGGAGAGATATCAAAATAAAAACTGCGCTGTGCATTTAAGGAGCACTTAAGAAAACACTCCATCTGACTAAGCAGCCAATGAGTAGACAAATACCCAAAGGACTATACATTCTCTAAAGATTACTGTGCTCACAGTTCTTGCTTCCCTCAAGGCTTGCAAGAGATCACATCATAAAGTTAGACTTGCATTATTCATAATAGAGTGGATAGATAGATCCCAACACCCAGAATTCTAAGGATTTACCTGCAAATAAAGGCATAACCTTATTTCAACCCAAACGCATGTAACTAGGAATAAAATACATATTGTTTGGGTCTTTCAATGGTATCCCTCTCATCCCTTTTACAATAGAACAAAAAAGGGTTAGAGAAAGGAACCCAAAGTTTTGTTGCAGGCATTAAACACTTAAAAAAGAATCACAGGGAAAAATGCCCACAATATATTATCCATTAAAAAAAAAAAAAAAGCAGTACAGAACAGCAGGTGGAGAATACAGAATAGCAGGTGGAGAACACACACACACACACACACACATAGCACACACAGAACATATACATACATATGTATATATACAGAGAGAGAGATACAAAACATATAGTCAAAAAGTCTAGAACCACTTAACAGTGTTACTTTTGGTACGGGTGGAGGTTTACTTTCTGCTTTATATATACACCTTTGTGCTATTTTAGTATTTAAATGAGGAGTATAAGCTAATTAACATTACCAGAAATAAAGTACCTAAGATCACCTGACAAAGAAAATGAAATAGAACAATTTGAACAAGTTCTTAGGGCCATTCTGAGCCAAATTTTCAGCATATTTAAGGCTATATTCACTGAGGCAAACATAAGAATCAACCAGAATTCAGTGTTGGGACAGCATTGTTGGTTCGTTTTTCGTCATTCTGAGCCAGAAGCGGTACTGTGCTATGTCCTGCCAGGTTAGGGGGAGACTGAGTCTCGTGCTCATGTCCTCACTTCCCCCTGGTTAGTCCTGGTTAGTCTTCTCTCTCTCAGGGACACCAGGGCAGGGGATTAAAAAGCAGGTCAACAGACCACTGAACACTGTAGAGAGAAAGAGCCACATGAAGGGCTAACCACGACTCAAAAATCTTGCTCTTTGTCAGTCAAGTCAGTTTTACAAGTAGTCTGATGAACTTAAAAAACAGATATGCTACTTATTAGAAAAGTTAAAAAAGGGGGACAATACCAAATGCTGATGAGGATGCAGAGAAACTGGATCTCATACACTGCTGGTGGGACAGACTGTAAAATGGTACAGGGCTTGGGAAAATAGTTTGGTGGTTTCTTTAAGAAACTACATACACATACTGTATTACGACTGAGCAATTGCATTCCTGGGCACTTAACCCACAGAAATTAAAACTTGTATCTACACAAATACCTGTACATAAATGTTCATAATGGCTTTATCTGTAACAGCCCCAAACTGAAAACAACCAAAATGCCCTACAATAGGTAAATGGTTAAAACACTGTGATACAGACACTTCCCTGGTGCCACAGTGGTTAAGACTCTGCACTACCAATGCAGGGGGCCTGGGTTCGATCCCTGGTCAGGGAACTAGATCCCACATGCATGCAACAACTAAGAGTTTGCATGCCACAACTAAGGAGCCCGTGAGCTGCAACTAAGGAGCCTGCCTGTCTCAACAAAGACCCAGCACAACCTAATTAATTAATTAAATAATTAATTAAATTTAAAAACCTGTGATACATCCAAGGCATAGAAAACAAACTTATAGTTAACAAAGGGGAAAGGGGATGGGGGAGAGATAAATTAGGAGTTCGGGATTAGCAGATACAAACTACAAAATATAAAATAGACAAACAACAGGTCCTACTGTATAGTACAAGAAACTATACTAAAGACTTCCTTGGTGGCATAGTGGTTAAGAATCCGCCTGCCAATGCAGGGGACACAGGTTCAAGCCCTGGTCCGGGAAGATCCTACATGCCGTGGAGCAACTAAGCGCGTGTGCCACAACTACTGAGCCTGTGCTCTAGAGCCCTCGAGCCACAACTACTGAGCCCGCGTGCCACAACTACTGAAGCCCACGCACCTAGAGCCCGTGCTCTGCAACAAGAGAAGCCACTGCAATGAGAAGCCTGCGCACCGCAACGAAGAGTAGCCCCTGCTTGCTGCAACTAGAGAAAGCCTGCCCGCAGCAATGAACACCCAATGCAGCCAAAAATTAATTAATTAATTAATTTTGAAGAAAAGAAACTATATTCAATATCTTGCCATGAACAATAATGGAAAAGACTATGAAAAAGTATATATACGAATCACTTTACTGTACACTAGGAACTAATACAACATTGTAAATCAACTATGCTTCAATTAAAAAAACAACTGTGATACATCCATCCATACTATTTATTCTATTTAGTAATAAAAAGCATTATTAAATACATTACTAAATACATCTTGGATGGAGGGCATCATGCTAAGTGAAAAATGCCAACCTCAGAAGGCCACATATTGTTATGATTCTATTTCCATAACATTTCAAAAAGGACAAAATTATACAGATAGAGAACAGATTACTGGTTGACAAGGATTGGTTGGGGGGAAAGGGATGTATGTGACAATAAATGTGCAATTACAATTACTCATTCAACTGTCCAACCACTATGGAGAATTAAGGAAGGTGAATTGTTTGTAAGGCAAAGCACATTTCATATTATTCTGCCATCCCTACTATGCCAGAAAAAAAAAAAAAAGATTGTTTAAGCATGAGTCCGTTGCTGGCTCAACCACCTAAAATACATTTCAGGCATTACCTGTGCCCCATCTCTACCGGTGTTTTTATCTGAGCTTCCCCAGGGCTGCGAGCAATGAGCCAGGAGGCAGCAGAAGTAACCCATGCAGAGTGAACTCTCACTGCAATTTAAGCTCAGCATTCAGCCCAAAGTGTCCTGCTTGAAATCAAAAGCATCTGAAAACTGCAGCGATCAGACACATAAATTGTGAAAGATGTGGTTACTGGCGTGGGGCACCTCACATGTGACAGGTTTCCTACTACAAACAGTTTTTCCTACAAAAGTCTCAGTAGCAGTCTCCAAATGTGAGGGAAAGGTTAGTGGAAAAAATTTAAATGATGCTTCCTCTGTGATTCTCCCAGCCAGGGCTCACATGTACTGAAAGCAGGTCACATGTCTCAGGCACAAAGTTTTAGTTTCTATACTCATCCGGGCTTCTTACTGAAAGTGGTCTACCACCATTTATTCCAGTATCACTTACAACACGAGGACCCTCGGGCCACCAACATCTACAGTATCCTACACAAGGGTCAATTTACTGGTAAGGCCTATTGAAAAACAGAAAGACACTCCAAAAAAAAAATTTTTTTTTTAACAGAAAACCCACCAATAAATTCTCCTCTAACCCAATGCTTCAGCTGTTTAGCCAAATGTGCTTTTGAGGGTGACTGGTTGATATATCAAATACAATTACAATTTTAAAACATGGAATAAACTATAAAACAATCCTTCAGGACTTCCCTGGTGGCGCAGTGGTTAAGAATCCGCCTGCCAAGGCAGGGGACACAGGTTCCATCCCTGGTCTGGGAAGATCCCATATGCTGCGAAGCAGCTAAGCCCGTGTGCTGCAACTACTGAGCCCATGCACCTACAGCCCATACTCCGCAACAAGAGAAGCCACCACAATGAGAAGCCCGCGCACCATAAGGAAGAGTAGACCCCGCTTGCCACAACTAGAGAAAGCCCACAGGCAGCAACAAAGACCTAATGCAGCCAAAAATTTAAAAGACAAAAAAAAAAAATCCTTCAGTGCTAATGGAATTAAAACTAGTAAAGGAATAACAAAGACTGCTAATAACATTCTAAAATCACCTTCCACACAAGGAGGCCCATGTATAAAAGGATAATTTTAAGCCCACGTTTTATGAAATAGAACCTATTTCTAAAGACTTACTCTGATAAGTAATCATAATTAGATGAGCTGATGGAGTGAGAGGCAGCTGGGGTCTGGTGGTTGGGAGCGGGTCTTTCCAGCCAGACTACTTGGGTTCAAACACTGTGTGGCCCTAGGCACATTTTCAACTTCTCTGTGCCGCATTTCCTGATCTGCGGAACACAGATACTGGTGCCTACATTTCGCAGAATTGTTGGGAGGGGTTAAATGAGTTCATATAACAAAATCCTTGGCACACAAAAAGCACACAATAACTACCGATAATTTTTATACAGGTAAAATAGGGTATAAAGAGAAGTACCATAAGGTTATAATGACCAAAGTCCTCTGTAGCCTAGCACACATGCTATTCTACTGAACAGTACCTAAGAAAGCAAGGCCCAGTCTCATCACACAGCCTCCCCACCCCTCCCTACCCCAGTTAGACAGATGGAGTTTGGGGGCTTCCCTGGTGGCGCAGGACCAGGGCCCGAACCCGCGTCCCCTGCATTGGCAGGTGGATTGCAGAATCCACCTGCCAATGCAGGGGACGCGGGTTCGGGCCCTGGTCTGGGAGGATCCCGCATGCCCGCGGAGCAACTGGGCCTGTGCACCACAACTACTGAGCCTGTGCTCTGGAGCCGCGAGCCACAACTACTGAAGCCCGTGCTCCGCGGCGAGAGAGGCCACCGTAATAGGAAGCCCGCGCACCACAACGAAGAGTAGCCCCTGCTCGCCTCAACTAGAGAGGGCCCACATGCAGCAACGAACACCCAACGCAGCCATAAATAAATAATTAATTTTAAAAAAAAAAAAGAAAGAAAGAAAGATGGAGTTTGTTCTAGAGATGCTTAAAGAAAAAAGGCTTGACTTTACCTAGAACTTCTCTCCCATTTCTAGGTTTCCCAACTATTCAGCAACAACCATAGACATTTTGGAATCAGAAACATAAATTGTGTCCAAAAGTGTTAAACAATGCTTGTCCAAAGGCCCCAATACAGCTAATAGTTTAGACAGCTGTGCTAGGAGCCATAGAAGCTGCATTTTCTAACTAGTATTGCTTCTGAACAATTGAAACTTTCTCCAGAGCAAAGTCCAGACACAGGAAGCAGTGTTCCCCGCAAACATCCAAACAGTTTCATTATTGTTTAACCACCAAAATAAAAATAACAGCTCCAATAATCTATCAAGTTTGACATTTCATCCAACCAAGCAATTAAACCAGGACACAATGCATGCATGGAGAGATTTTTTTTCCCCTGCTCCAAATCAACACTCATTTTGACATTATAGCCACACAAACTAGTAATGCTTGTTCCTAGATTACTTACAAAAGGCTTCTAAAAACCAAACACGCTGAAGTGTCTCAAAGAAACGGCACACCGTCAAATTTTATTTTGTCTCCCACCTTTAAGCATTTTTATTAACTGTAAGTAAAGTTACAGACCAAGTAGTTGGAAACTCCCTTCTAATATTTAGTCAAAGGAGGTAAATACCCTCCTGATACAGGCACAAAATGCAAGGTCTATCAATATATTCTTAAATATATTAAAGGTAAGTATCCTCACCTCATCCTCAAGTATTAAAATCGTGGTTCTGATCTAGCAAATCACCAACTGACAGAACTTCTCTCTCCAAGTAGGGAGTTCTCAGTTGGTTGCCTCAATTACAGGTAGCCTAAGGAAGAAAATCAAGGACCTTTGATATCAAGTTCCTAAGACGTCCTCAGAACCACCTATAATAGAACAATGCTATTCAAAGTGTGCAGTCGCACACCCTCCATGGACATCCATGTCAAGGTAAAAAAAAATTCATAGTAGGTATGAACTGTGCATCCAAGTGCATGACTTCCTGGTAATTCATTTTTCTTGTACTTTACAAAAATATTAGTTGGCAATAGACTGAAAAAGCACTTTACAAAGCTGGTCCTTCACCAGTTTCAGAAACACTAACTTTTTGTACAGTTGAATGCCAATTGTGTCACTTATTGTTCTGAAGGAATCAAAGCACCCTTGCCCTATCCTACAGCTTCTGATTTGAGGGCAATCAGCGAAACCAATAAGGAGGTACACCACGGTGTAACCCCATGGAAAGAGTACCCAATTAGACTCAAAAGACCTCACTGCTGGTCTGCAAGATCCAACTATCTTGGAGACGCTGGGTGAATTGGAGACTTTTTACTTCCCTGTGCCTTGAATTCCTCCTCTGCAGAATAAAAGCAGCCCCCTAACATCAGCATTTCTCAATATTATCATTTTTTTTTAATGTGTGGTTCCTTCTGACAGTATTACTTTCTCCAAGTGTGGTCTGCAGATAAGCTACATCAGAATCCCCAGCTTCATTCCCAAACACCCAGATTCTATAGGTCTGGGCTAGCAACCAGGAAACTGCAGTTTTTTACAAGCACCCGGGAGACTCTGATACACATGAAAATTTGAGATCTACTGCAATAATAATCTTAGTAATGCCTCTAGGGATTAAAGAAAAGGTCACAATTTGTGTGTAAACCCCAATAAAGAAATTATTTTAGGTAAAAAGTCACATTTTTAAATTTTTTAAAGTATTTTTAAAATACTTAGTATTTTTAAATCAGTATTTTTAAATCAGTATATTAAATCAGTATATTAAAACTTAAAGAAAACATTTCAATATGCTTTTATAATATTAGTAATATGTAACAACAAATTTCAATTTTTCCCCATTTAAAAAAATGATGTTTGGTTGGGAAGACCAAATGTGTATTAAAATACATGTAAACATTTACATGCTATGGCATCAAGAACTGCTTTTTTTTTTTTTTAATTACTTTATTTATTTTTGGCTGCATTGGGTTTTCGTTGCTGCGCGTGGGCTTTCCCTAGTTGCGGCCAGCGGGGGCTACTCTTCGTTGCAGTGCACGGGCTTCTCATTGCGGTGGCTTCTCTTGTTGCGGAGCACCGGCTCTAGGCACGTGGGCTTCAGTAGTTGTGGCACACAGGCTCAGTAGTTGGGGCTCGTGGGCTCTAGATCGCAGGCTCAGTAGTTGCGGTGCACGGGCTTTGTTGCTTTGCAGCATGTGGGATCTTGCTGGACCAGGGCTTGAACCCATGTCCCCTGCATTGACAGGCGGATTCTTAACCACTGCGCCACCAGGGAAGTCCAAGAACTGCTTTCTTGACATGATATTCAGAACTCTTGAATTTTGTACCAGTCCCTCCCAAAGAAAACTAGTGGCTTATTTTTATGTTTGTACTGTTTCTGAAAAGAGTTGAGGAGAAAGATTTCAAGCGGCTATTTGTGAGCGTTTCCACAAATAACAGTGCAGGTGTGGATAGCCAGTATCTCAAACACCAAATTAGATGTAACTGTCAACATATTTTCACTTTTAATATTAGTTTTGGTAGTACAGAAGACATGGTGATATGCTACATTAAAAAGGTTAATCAAATAAATAAAATTTAGGAATCTGACGAAGATCATCTGGAGGTGAAACTGCAAAACTATCATATGTATGTCCCCCATTAATTGGTTGGTTCACTGTCACTATTCCTCAAGCAGCCGGTCTGCAACTATGTCAACAGTCCAAACAGTTGGGAAACACTGAACTAGATCAATGGGCGTGGGGGTAATGACTCAGAATCACCTGGAGTGCTGCGTCCAACCATATGGTGAGGGTGGTAGGGAAGGTGGAGTGCCCTCTGTCAAGCTCTCTGGGAACATTTGACCCCTTTCCCCACCAGCTCTGCAGCAAACACTGGCTAAGGTAAACTTCAGCTCTGACACAGAATGACTATGCAGGTACTTCCATCAGCATATGACAAATGACCAAGAATGGCACCTGAATCTAGTCATGCCCAAAAGGTAAAAAGAGAGGTAGACAGAAGTGAGAGAACCGGAAGGCCTAAGAATTTTCCACTGCGGACTGGGCAAGTCCTAGGCCCTGCAGCTATTCCTTCCTACCCCACACCCTGGCACAAAACTTTAACACCAAACTGCTCCTCTTCACCTCCATAAAATCCAAATTGCCCAAACCATGGCTACTGGTCTGCAAAATCAATTCCAAGACAATTCCGCCCTCTTCCTGAGAACCATCCTTTACTAAGGATTCCTCAAACCGGCTGAACTTCGGCTGACCCACTCCCTCTAAAGTCCTGGAAAACACTCCACCCTCTTTCCCCAAATCAGAACGCTCCTTTTGTCTAGGATTTTGGAATAAAGGCTCATGCTCTAGTGGATCTTCTTCCACGCCATGAAGATAATAATTGAGCATGATCAAGAGGAGGTATAATTCATTGGCTATGGACCCACTGACTCAAGACTTAGGAAAAGGTTGTAAAGTCAACAGAAGAAGATGAGGCATGGTTATTTCTCAAGCAGATATCTTAATCATTATGAAAGTTGAAAGGGGGTAGGGGGAATTCACAGAAATTGCTGGAGGGAAAACAAGCTTTCCTATAGCATAAAAGATATTGATTCCATCACATTCCATGCATGTGATCAGAAATAAGAGTGGAAAGATTTTTCCAAGTAAATGAAAAGGGTAAAACAAGAAGGGGCGGGGTGGGAGAGGAGGCTGCTCTATTTACTTAAGAAAAGCTTTTTTTCCAAGTCTTTTAACATAACCCAGCAGTTTCAAATAAACAATGATGCTGATTACTAACGAATTACATTACCACTCAGAGGCCAGCAGAGGCTCCAGTTGGCCTAACTTCCTGTAAATTTCAGGATGACTAGGCAGCATTTCTTCAAAGTGGATCAAGGCAGTTAAAATGTTTCAGCAAATCAGACTCTGGCTCCAAGCAGTCTGATTGGATCGGCTGTCCCTAGGAGACCTGACCACTCCACAACCCAGAGATAATGAAACATTAAAATTGCATATAATAATTATAATATAATTGCATATAATAATTATATGCAATTCTAGAAAAGGCGTGTGAATGTTAAACTAGGAGATGCAGGCTAAACCTATAGCATTGGAGGGGGCAGCTTTCAAAAGTCAAGTGACACTAGCTCAACAAAAATTGTGTAAAGTTCAAATTCAGCACATGGGTGGTAGCTGCTGAAAAAGGCTGCTGAGAGAGCCAGAAGGTTTTGCTTATCTTTTTACAGGAGAGGACAATGGAGAAATTACCAGACCAAGGTCACTTTCCCTTAAAAAAAAAAAAAAAAAGGTTAGCAGGCTTAACAGAGATAAAAAAAAAAACCTTCATAGGTCATAACTCCATGAAATCAGCAGCCTGGTGAGAATCTCTCCAAGAATCCTGTAAGAAATTAAGTGTGGATTAGAGTAATTAAGTGTAAAGTCTCCTTGAGAGTGACTTCTGTTCCTGAAGACTAGAGCCATTTCTGTGAAACGCATCATAGAAAAATTGTGAAGAGGATTTGCCAGGCATCACAGCCTTTCCACTTTCACATCAAGGTCTGCAAGCACTATGATCTAAAGAAGAACACAGCAGTGATTTGGGGAGGGAATTAAATAATACAGCTTATTTCAGAAAACCACTCCATTCTCTAGCCTTTGCAAAAGTTCTCATGCTCTCGTAATGGTAATATACTTAGGAGTTTCCAAAAATTACACACATTTCCTCAAAAGAGATATAGGAAAAAATATAATCACAGGGTAAAGGCCAAACACTGTCTCTTCTGAATGCTTCAACAGCCAATTATACATTGATTCTACAGAGAGAAAGAGACTATTACAGGAAAGTTAAGTAAGACATGTTAAAAAATGTACCCTCGGGCCTAAGTCTGTTCAACTGACAGTAAAATCACCCCCTCAAAAAAGCAGTTTTATGCAAAATCTAGTATTTTAATTTCCCAGCTTCCAAGAGAAATATATAAGGAGCAGAAATTAAACTAATTATGTCAGCAGCACAGTGAACAAAACTTTAATTGTATTTCACACTAGACATTTGCAGAACAATACAAAGGCCCTTAAGGGTAGAAACTTCTTTAGAATATAAATGATTCCCAATCAATATGACAAAAATTAGTTCATTTGGGCAATAAACAGATTCACGGTTTACATGGAAAAATTCAGCCAACATCCTAATTCAATATAAAAAATTAACGCAGAGTATAAGAAACAAATCTCTAAAATGGCTTTAAATCACTCCATGATTTACATATGTTGGATCATTAATAGGTCCTTTAAGCCAGTATTGTACTAATCAGCTTTTTTAGCATCCTGCCCACAAAAGAGCCTATTCATTTAGCTGGGAGACAGGTGTTAGCAACCAGCAACCTCTTTTAGCCTCAAGTTCCAGGGGCCTGGTCTGCGAATTACTACGGTCACGATTGGCAAGTCGAAAGGAAGGGCAGTTTAAAAGAGGGAAAGGGAGGAGAGAGGGAAAGAGAAACAAAAGAGCCCGAGAGGGGGGAAAGGAAGATGAGGAAAGAAAGGGCCGTCAGGTGCTACTTAGTGGGGCCACCCTCCAAGCCTGGTAGCCTGAGCTGAGCTCCCAGGCTACCGCGCAGATACTTGAGGCAGAATTTGGATAATGTCATTATTCCCGCAGACAGTAATTCTGGATATATGCCTACACTCCACTCATTCTAAAAAAATATTTTTTCCAGTGTCTATGACTCATTCCTCTTTCCCATATTCTCTAGTTCTTAACTTCAGTCCTCACTCTTTCATGCATTTTCTAAAAGAGCTGACCGAGTAGATATTCCTGGAAAGAGATAGAGAGAAGGCCAGATTTAGAAAGACATCTTAAGCCTACAGAATAAAAATCCTATGAGAAAGTGGGAGAAGAGAACGTTCACTGAGTTCCGTACAATGTACAAAGAAGAGATTTTCTCTCTTTTCGTCCACAGAACAATGCTACCAGGTATGATTTTCATCTTGCAGATGAAGAAAATGAAGCCCACAGAGGTTAAGTAACATGTCTAAAGTAGCACAGCCAGGTGGTGGAGGAGCTGGGACTCAAAACCAGGTTTGTCTATTTCCTAAATTGTTACACTTTTCCCAAGTTTAATTCGTTAACTAACATATTCAATGCCCTGATTCTGCTTTAACTCAGAGGGTTCTGTATTTCAGCAATTTTTTTCCATCCATGAACTCAGCAAAAGACCTGTGACTAAATTTTATTGCCTATTAAGCATCCATTATTTCCAATAAGCGTTTCAGCTATGTAGAAATGAAACATCTGGCAGGTTGGCTTTATTTTAAAATCCTACATACAGAGAATTCCCAGGCAGCTCTCCTATCCAACACTGATCCGAACTAGACTTGACTACCCATTCAGACCTCCAGTGGTTTCCACATTATCATTCATTTGTCCACTCAGGAAATAAAGGAAGCTACTTTCGCCAACCCTCCCTCATGACTCCAGGCAGATAATACAGCAGAGGGGGCCTCTCTGTAAAGTAATTTACATAAAAGTTATAAAAGCTCTTTGCTATCTGTCATGACTAGGAAATGGGCTATTCTAGCAAATCAAACATCCTGAATAACATAATGATGCTTTTAAAGGGACTACCAATTTATAAATAATTTCAAAGCAATGCAACAGTGGCTCCTAAACCTGGCTGCAGATCAAAATCACTTGGGGAGCTTTTTGGAAGTAGATGCCCAGAGTGGTTTTTAAAATGTAGATTCTCGGCATTTCCCTGGTGGCCAAGTGGTTAAGAATCCGCCTGCCAATGCAGGGAACATGGGTTCGATCCCTGGTCCGGGAAGACCCCACATGCCATGCAGCAACTAAGCCCGTGAGCCGCAACTACTGAGCCTGTGCTCTAGGGCCCGCAAGCCACGACTACTGCGCCCGCATGCCTAGAGCCCGTGCTCGGCAACAAGAGAAGCCACCGAAATGAGAAGACCGTGCACCGCAACGAAGAGTAGCCCCCGCTTACCGCAACTAGAGAAAGCCCGCACGCAGCAACGAAGACCCAATGCAGCCAAAAATAAATTAATTAACTAAAATAAAATAAAATGTGGATTCTCAGTCATCACTTACCCACTCAAAAAAAATCTCCAGGAGGTGGAACTGGGAAATCTGTATTTTTAAAGAACCTCAGTGACTCAGTTGGAAACTGCTAGGTACCTAATCTTTTAAGGAGTGGCTGGCTTTGGAGAACTCCTTGCAATAAAACTCACTAAAAAGACTAAAGCTGCACTGAATACAATGTGACCTTCTTTTTATGATTCAGGAGACTTCAGGATCTCCCAATGCCTCTGGTTCATCATTCACTACTAGTCACTAATCACTGTACTGGCAAAACCAGAAAGGAAGGAAAGGTTAAGAAGACTTCATATTGGTAAAAAGCTGGAAAAACCAGCTTTTGTTCTCCTATCAGATTTTTAAAGAGCTGGTTTCCCCCAGAAGAAACTCAGATTTTATGCTTGCCTCGAAAAAGGAAAATGTTTAAAAACAGGCAGATTCTCTTAACTGCTCCAATTCAGAACGTTAACAGGCCCAAATGTGTCAAAAATGTGGAATATTCAACCTGAACTACATAAAGCAGAGAAACTTCATGACAGTCTTAACGAAGATAAATGAGGATAATGGGTTTAAGCTAAGAATGGCATCATAGGATTAGATAAAACCACTGTCCTGACCATGGCAACTGATAAATCCTGGAAACTGGGAGAGCTGAGGTCTTTCAACACATAAGGCCGATGATTCCTACCTATCTAGGATGGCTTTCATGTGAGATATAACAGGATATCCTATTAAGAGCCCAACTAGTTTTAGGATTTTAAAACTCCAAATAATATAGTCACAAAACAAGAAAGTGACCACACCACCTCCCTATTGAAGCAATGGGAAGTTGTGTGTTTGGATATGAAAAGACTGCCCTTCAAATAGCCAGAATCTTTCTTACATAAACATCAGTCACTACTACCAATAAACAGTAACCAAACAAAAATAATAACCAGTAACATTACCAAACAATAATGATGAGGCAGCTCACCCCGTGAGACCTCAGCAACAGCAATTTAAACTATGCATTCTCATTAAACTCTAAATTATAACTCAGCTCTGTATTGCAGGGGTTATGAGATTCAAGGTGCAGACGTTAAATCTTTCCTCCCAAAACATAAACACTATAGCCAGTACAAGTTTAATATAAAAGTCTCTAATCTACCTTTAAAACAACAGCAGTAATAAAGAATAAAAAACTATTTTAAGAATAAAAAATTACAGTGGAATTAGTCCCGTTAACACTCCTTAGGTTTATGTAGGTGTTTTCAGAAAGTTCTAGGCACAACACTCTTACAGATGGGTGTGACTGTATTAAACATCACAATGGACATGTAATTAGGGAAGAAACTGTGCCCTTTTCTGTTATTGTTGCCATTTGTTTTGTCTTTTAAAATGCTGGTTACTGAATATGCTTTTCCCACTGCTATTTTAAGAGGCCTTAAAGAGGCATTCTTATTAGAGGGTGCTAAGCAGAGTTATTATCAACTGGCTTGGCCATGAGAAAGTTTTGAAAACAAATTAATTTCTAACCTCTTTGAGAACAGCTCTCTTTTAATGCAGGTCATTTTAGCAATTGGTTAAATTAAGTCAATTTAGAAGATTTACAATCCCCGATCCCAATGTAAACAGTTGGGATAACAGCTGTCTTCCTGATCAATATGAAAGTTTTTAGTGGGCTGATCTTCCAAACTAAATAGACATTAAAATGTGTGTGTGTGTCCTAGATTACATGGAAATTTGCTTCATGCACAATCAAGTTATCTGTTAGCCCTGCCACATCAAGCTGCAACTGTCATATACAATTTTCAAACTTAAGAAAATAACACTTCTAAATAAACTGTAATTTATGACTTGTACTCTGAAGTCCAGAATTATTAGGAAATATGCCATGATGTTTCAGAAATGCTTGCCATCATCTATTTCCTTGAACGTGAAAAAGAATGCAATCAGGAAAAAACGATAAAGACGTTGTCAAACCTGAAATCCCGTGAACTAGCTCCCAACCCTAGAATTCTGTACACAAACTCAGCCCAGCACCATGTCCCCTGCCTACTCCCATTCCTAGAAAAAGGTTCCAATAAGTGGCAGCCTTGGCCACACTTCAGTAACTTGAACTGTTACCAGGAAAACCACAACTGCTCCCCAAACAGTTGCACCAACAGGGGTGACAGGAAGTCTCTGTCCTCCAAACCACCTGTAACAGGGATGGGCAAGGAACTTACTTTCTGAGAAGGCCACATGCACCTGGGGATGTTTGTTCATTACGTTAACAGTGGCCTTTAGCCAGGGTGCAAAGTGGCAGTTGTGGGTAAAGCCCTATTTCCAAGCTAACAATAATTCTTCCCTGGGGTAGACAGGGAGGAGCATGGTACACTCTTCCTTGATTACACAAGCAGCTTTTTCTCCTAGAACAAATGACAGACCAACAAAAAAGGAGAAAATATGCTGCTGTTTCTATCTTCTGCCAGCCTGAAATCAAGCTCTGAGCAGACGTCTGCGACGCTCTGGTTCCCCAGGTCTAGCATACTTCCCCAAGCCTAGTCAAATGTTTCATGGGCAGCCAGCTGCACAGAGGCCCCATGTCCCTCTCCGTCTTAGCCACTGGCGACCTCACACACATCACCTCAAATGAACAGAGGACAACTCCCAAAAGAGAGAACAGTGGACCCTGGGCGGGGCGGAGGTGGGGGGGAAAGGAAAACCACATCCCCAAACTTCTCCATCAAGCCTCCAAACTCCAGCCTCCACCTTCCTCCAGCACGCCCGCAGGGCTCCTGCACTAGGAAGCTGGGTCAAGCTAGTTCCTTAAAATGCAGACGCAGGCCGCCGCGTACCTGACTCGGTTTCCTATGCTGTAAAGCGGTATCTTTCCCCCCACGAGCCAACTGAACGTGCCGATCTGTAGGGCGTTTGGAAATATTTGAGAACACACGTCTCCCGTTACTGCCCCCACAGGTGAAATGCCTCCTTTGAGGGGACTTTTAATGGGACAGGTGCGGGCTACCTTGAATGCGCAGACTTCCAGCGAGGCAGGGCGTCCCCCATCCCCTGTAGGCAGGGAGAGTCTCAGGCCGCGCCCCGCACAGAGGAGGCGCCCCCGGACAACAGCCTGGCGAGACCCGAGGCCGAGCAGCGCCCCCGACTCCGGCCTCCCCCGGGACCCCACCCCAGGCCCGGCGCTCGCGGAGCCAAGCGCCGCCGCCGCCGCCTCCTCCTCACCTGCCGCGGCCGCCTGCCCCGCCCGCACCTGAGAGGGGAGGGGTGGGGAGGGGCCGGATCCGGGCCGCGGACGCCTCAGGCAGGGGGGCTGCGGGCTGAGCCGCGCCGGCGTCTCCGGGGCTGAGGGGCACCCGGGGGCGGTCGCGACATCCTCACAGCCGGCCCCAGGAAGTAGGCCCCCCCCACCCATCCCCGGCCTCCCGGCCCGGTCGCTCCCGCCCCTCGCGCGGCCCCGCTCCCGGCGCGGCCCCGCCCCCCCTCGGGAGCGCGCCTCCGCTCCTGCCGCTCCTGAGCCACCATAGAGACGGGGGAGCCGCGCGGCGGGCTAGAGCGCGGCCGCCGCGCGCGTCCCCTGGCGGAGCCCAGCCGCGGGAGGCGGAGACCTCCGAGTCTGAGACCGGGCCAGGCGTCGGTACCCTGGTGTGAGGGCGTCCGCGGCTCCTCGTTGCCTTGGTTACCGAACTCTGCACGAGGTGCTGAAGGGTCCAGATCCGTGGTGCAGATTGGTGACACTGAGCGAGTCCCATAACATCTCAGAACTCGTTTCAAAATAAAAGTTTAAAAGTTGCCTCACTTTCATATCCCATTGTTCCTCACAACAGTGGCTCTCAGCAGGTGATGGTCCCCAAAATTACCATGAAAGAAGCCCAGGCCCACCAGAGTTCACTAGCTTATTCAAAGTCCCATAGTTAGAAAGTATTAGAAGTCAGATCTGGAGGACATCAAAACCCACGTTTGTCCCATTCACTCAATGGCACCTCCCTCTCCAGCATTTCCCAGTCTAAGCCCCCAGAGTTAGCTAGTTTCACCTTAAGAAAGTGAGGAAACTGCTAAGAGGAAGGCCCTGGTAGAATGAAGATGATTGTGTGGAGAAGCCCACCCAGCCATTCATCAGCTAGCTGTGTACCTTTCAGCTAGCTGTGTATCTTATTTCTGAAAGGTCTTTGTGACCTGTGATTAAGGCACATCATTCCCCACCCAGTCTCTCCTTCTCTTGATGTTAATTATTATCATAGAAAGTTAATAGGTCCAGAGCAAGGGATGGGGGGAGGCCCAGAGATGTCTTTTTGTAAGCTTAGTTCTTAAGCTGAGTGCTCAGTTCTGAAAGGGAGTGCACTTAAGCCACTGATTGGCCTAATAATTGGTGTCAGAATTCATGATATCCTTGTGGATTTTTTCTGGGCCCTCTGGTATATATTACAGCTAAATCATTGGAACGCTGCTAAATAATGTGCATGTCGCTAAAGCGAGGAGGGCTCAGAGCTGCATTTACCCACACTCCTCCTTTCTCCACCTTTAGTATTATCACCATCACTGTTTTTCACCTTTATCGTGCCCTTCCACAGAGGCACTCAATAATGTACCCATTGTGCAAGTAATCTGAAATCCTTTTCCACAAGCAATAGTATTTAGTACTAATAAAACACTAGTTTGTCTACCAAGTGACGTATTTATAGGAGCAGTTTACGTTGATGTATTTTTATTATTTCTACTCATTTGCTAAGTACTTTCCAATACATATTTATGAAGCACATGCCTTTCCCCAAACAGCAGTGAAAAAATAAATCATATTATTTCTTTTATTAGTAGCAGCGTGGCTTGTAAGTCCTAGAGCCCTGATTTTTGTTACTTTTGGCAAGAGCATGAAAAATTAATGGTGACTGAGTACCTACTATGTGTCAGACTCTGTGAAAGGCACTTTACATAAATTATCTGTTTAATTCCCCTGAGGCATATATTTTACCAATAAGGAAAAGGTAATTCCCCTGCAACATACATTTTACCAACAAGACAAAGACATTACCTTGTCCAAGTAATTCAGCCAGAAAGGACCCATCAGGGCTTTGAACCTAGATTTTCCCGATTCCAAAATCCCAAATCATCATTCTACTTCACCAGCTCTTAAATTCTCCGGACCTAATAAATTTTGCAAAATATAAAGTATTCCTTTCGGAGAGAGGTTGTATAGGTTAACCCAGAATGGAACAGGAAGTGATAAACGGACACAGGGTGCTAACCCCAATTTTTCTATCGGAGGTTATTCTCTGAGGGAATTATTCCCTAAGAAATCAGTGGTAGGGTGTTTCAATACATGGCTGGGGAAGTATTTGGTGTTTTACATAAGCTATATGACCCTAAAGCAATTCTATGCAATAGGTATTATTTTCCCCATTTCCCAGTGGCTGAAACTAAGGCTTAAAGAAGCTAATTCATCCAATGACATACAGTAAGTGTCAGAGCTAAGACCAAGTTAGATGAGATGAAAATCTTGCTCCTTGACTTTGTACACTTTTCAGCATACGCCCATTGTCTTCTGGAAAAACCCAGGCTTATATTGAGACTATTACAGCCAGAAACTAAAGAGGCAGCAAAGAGCTAGGATTGAAAGCCTACTCATGGATTCAAGCTTGTGCAGCAGCTGAAGTGCACTTGTACAGCTCTGGGATGCATGGACCTTCCACTGGCTGGGAGAGAGAATTCTACACATGTCAAATGGAATGGCCAGTACCTGGCCTCCCTCTCCAGGATAGATAGGAAACACACTGGGGTCCTTACCTTCATAAAAGGTAACTACAGGGAACCTACAGCATCTTACTTAATGATAAAATACTGGAAACAGGGCTTCCCTGGTGGCACAGTGGTTGAGAGTCCGCCTGCCGATACAGGGGGCACAGGTTCGTGTCCCGGTCCGGGAAGATCCCACATGCCGCAGAGCAGCTGGGCCCGTGAACCATGGCCGCTAAGCCTGCGCGTCCGGAGCCTGTGCTCCGCAACAGGAGAGGCCGCAGCAGTGAGAGGCCCGCGTACCGCAAAAAAAATATATATATATATATATATACTGGAAACAGCTCACTAAAATCAGGAACAGGACAAGGAGGATGGCTATTGTTGCTTCTATTCAACTTAGCACCGGAAGTTAGTCTAGCCAGTGAAATAAGAGAGGAAAACATGAGAGAAACATCTTTTTGAGGGTAAGCTTGGATGAATAATCTACCTAGCTCTAATTTAAGCTCCAAGCATCACAGAGCCTTCTCCAATGCCCATCCCCAGCAACTGGACAGTTTTAACTCTCCCCAGTGCAACTCCATGCCAGAGCACAGTAAAACCTAGTTGGGATGTGCATCTAAATCCCTTACCTCCTGGGACATCCCCCCCACCCCGCCCCGGTCCAGTGGTTAAGACTCCGCACTTCCCCTGCAGGGGGACGCAGGTTTGATCCCTGGTCGGGGAACTAAGATGCTGCATGCCGTGCCAAAAAATAAAATAAAATAAATCACTTACCTCCTGCTGGCTCCCATCTCAGGCACACATAGACCCTGTTGTTTTTCATTCAGCTTTATTTTCCCCCAAACCTCGGTTCACCTTATTACCAACAATATCTCCCTTCTTTGAGTGTTTGTCATTCTCTCCTAACTTCCCTACGGGAAATCGGAAAGAGCTGAGAAAGTAGATCTCTGATCCAGCTTTTACGGTGAACAAAGATAAAAAGAGGTTGGGATGGGTAGCCTTGGTTGCTATCGGGGCAAAATACAAAGAGAAATTTAATTGAAACATTCACATAGTCACAGCCAAAGGCAGCATAAGGATGGAAAGAAGTAGGGTTTGGAATCAGACAGATTCAAGTTTGCATTCTGGTGCTGCTCACTTATTAGCTTTATGTCCATAACCTCACTGAACTCCCATTTACTGTCTGGAAGATGGAAGGCTTTCTGAAGGTCTAAACGAGATGGGGACAAAGGGCCTAAGCACATGTGAGCCTTGATACACTTGCCTCCTGGACTTTGGCAGATACTAGTGGTTGCCCACCCAACGTACAACTCCTCCACACACACTCCCTCCTTTCTAGTAGCATCCCCATTTTCTTTTTTTTTTTAAATAAATTTATTCATTTTTATTTTTGGCTGCGTTGGGTCTTCATTGCTGTGCGCAGGCTTTCTCTAGTTGCAGCAAGCAGGGGCTACTCTTCGTTGCGGTGAGCAGGCTTCTCACTGCGGTGGCTTCTCTTGTCACGGAGCACGGGCTCTAGGCGCACAGGCTCAGTAGTTGTGGCTCGTGGGCCCTAGAGCACAGGCTCAGTCGTTGTGGCGCACAGGCTTTGTTGCTCAGCGGCATGTGGGATCTTCCCGGGGCCCACGAGCCACAACTACTGCAGCCTGTGGCGCACTAGAGCTCCAACGAAGAGTAGCCCCTGCTTGCTGCAACTAGAGAAAGCCTGCGCACAGCAATGAAGACCAAACCAACACAAAAGGAGAGCAGAGCAGAAAGATGGAAAGGGCCTACGCCACTTGATGAGCTGCCAAATGAGCCAACCTTGGACGTCGTGTTACTAGAGATAACAAATGTTATTGTTTAAGCCTCTTTCAGCCAGGTTTCATTACTTGCAGTGGACAGCAGTCACAGTGATACATGGACCTGAGCCTGAGAGTCTTTGGGAGTCACGTGCCTAACAAAAGCCATGAAGTGCTAGCACATACATAGTAGGGACTCAACATCAACGTTGTGTAATATCAGACCAACGACATTCAACAGTCCTCTGTAGAAGGATATGTAAAAAGACACTCTGGGGGGACCTCAATGACTAGATCATATGAAAAACATTCCTGCGTTTCTCCTCTGCCATCTTTAAAATGCTTTAAACCCCACCCATTTGTATATCTAACAATTACCGAGCTCCCATACTGTGGAAAGAGCAAAAGAAAAATGAACGTGGGAGCCCTTCAAGGGGATCTTGGGCTCATGGGCAGACAATAAGACAAGTCTGAGTGGTACAGGAGGATTGTGATGTCTATCTAGACCCCAGCTGAGGCATAAAAAAGGGAGGATGTCTGGGTGTGCATCGGTGTGCACCGATGCAGTCAGGGCTGGGCGGAGGCAGACACGTAAGCAAAGGGAGCAAAAGGCACATGGGCAGGAGGGCCAGCCT
Organism: Grampus griseus; assembly: GCF_964374135.1. NCBI lineage: Eukaryota > Metazoa > Chordata > Mammalia > Artiodactyla > Delphinidae > Grampus > Grampus griseus. The sequence goes on from NC_139014.1 coordinate 58,089,935, forward strand.
GGCCCCAGGCCTGTTAGGGGAGCCTCACAGGGTGGCTGGCCTGGAGCGGAGTGTGTGGGCTCAGCGTGAGGATGAGGTGAAGCCCCCGTCTGAGAGCAAGGCCAAGGAGGAAGCGAGCTGTGAGGGGCAAAGTCCTGCAGAAATGTCACGGGGTGGTCTGCAGCAGCAATGAATGGAGCGCCTTCCTGTGGCCAGAGAGGCTACCTCGGTGAGGCTCTGTGGCTGGAAGAAGTCCCCACTGAGGACAGAACTGTGCCGATTGGAAACTAAAGGCAACATGGACACAGAGTCCTGGCTGAGGAATCGAGAGTCCTGGGTTCCAGCCCCTGTTCTGCCACTGGGACTGTCATTTCTCCTCTTTGGGCCTCAGTTTCCTTCTCTGTTAAATGACAAGATGGGGCCTATGATCTTTACAGCCCTCTCAAACCACACTATTGTAGGGTCCTGAGTCAAGGACCAAGCACGCAACACCATATATGGGACATATGGAAGATCTGCCTGGGGCAGAGATGGTAACCAGCCTCCACCTTGAACGCCAGTTCCAACTGACTGCTTGTGGATACCTGGAGTGCTGTGTGGAGAAAAACTAAAACTGCAAAGGACTCTGAGCTCTGCCAAAAAGAATGCTTGATTGATTGGTGATGTCTGCGTGGGCTCAGGATGCCCAAATGGTACAAGTGACAGGGAGGTGCCAGTCCCAGCTTAACGTTTTGTTTCCTACTACGGTTGCAATTATGCGCCAAACGCTCCTGGTGTAAGGATGCTGAAGATTCGTTTCTCCTGGGAGCCTGTGAAAGCAGCAGCGCCAGGGTTCCTCCTCCAGTCTGCAGCTTACCAAGCCTGTCCTTACTCAGGCAGATACCCTCGGGCTGGTCTGCCACTTGTTCCCAGTCCTCCAGGCTTCTTGCTTTTATCCCTGCTGTGTTCATCACCTCTAAATGTCTTGTCTTCGGCCTGTAACTCTGACCTCTCTTCCTGCAGCCAAGCAACTAATTAATTACATGACAGGCTCTCAAACTGAGAAAGGCAACCGTCCTTTAAAAATTGTGGTCAGTGGGGCTTCCCTGGTGGCGCAGTGGTTGAGAGTCCGCCTGCCGATGCAGGGGACACGGGTTTGTGCCCTGGTCTGGGAAGATCCCACATGCCGCAGAGAGGCTAGGCCTGTGAGCCATGGCCGCTGAGCCTGCGCGTCCCGAGCCTGTGCTCTACAACGGGAGAGGCCACAACAGTGAGAGGCCCACGTACCGCAAAAAAAAAAAAAAAAAAATTGTGGTCAGTGAACAATCCTGATCATTTCTCTCCTTTGTCTTTTATTTCCTCTTCCCTGGTGTCCTCCTCCCCACCCAGCCAGAGTTATAGCTTGAAGAGGGATGGCCACAGTGCCCATAACAGACAGGGGGGTTATTTCATACACTAGGGCACTAGGCTGTGGTACAGCTGGCAGGAAGAGAGGGGTAATTATATTGCATGTTGGAGCCACTGGCAATGAATTTCTACATAAAGGACTAGATTTACCATGTATTATTTATGCCAGCATCAATTTTCCCAGCTGGCTCTACTTACTGTGCAAATTCTCCTCTGTCTGTTTATGGGCAAGGCCATGGTTCAGCACCTCTGGTTACTCGACACTGTGGAGGGGCCCCACAGGGCACCACGCACGTTAAACAAGTGGCTGGATTCACGGGGACCAGGTCACATCTTCCCTTCCTGTTAAATTATATTCCTGGGACTGCAGTGAGCTCCCGGTCTCACCTGGTCATGGTGATGCATGCAGGTTTGTGAAACCAAATGGGCAAGAGGGAAAGAGGAATAACCATTCTTTGAGGCCTCACTAGGGGAAACTGAAAAACAACCTTCTGGGGGGAAAATGGATGGCTCTGGGGCTCAGAGAATTTCCTTTGTATGTTTTTAATATCAGGACCTAGATAAAGAGTTTTGCACTTACAAGGTTAATTCCACCCGGTAACTCAAAGAGAGAGTTAAAAGAAAGGGAGCCCCATCTTACAGATGGAAAAACAAAAAGAAGAAGGGAAGCAAAGTCAAGCTAGAGGCCTCAGACTCGGTCACTGTGTTAGGATGGAGTGCAGTACGGCGATGCACAGGGTTATCTGTCCAGGCACCAGCATGCCTCTTCAGAGATGCCCAAGACACTGAACTCGACACCTGCTGGAAACATACGTGGTAGACACAAGGGAGGAAAACCTGGTACCGGCATGAATTTCTGGGTCCTTCCACAGTAGCATCCTCTCTAGCCAGTAACACTGTGTTTCCAGAGAGAGGAGCTAAGGACTAAGATGTCTGCCCAGCCCAAGAGCTTCTATGCAGCCACCATTTCCCATGGTGGGAGGGTTTGTCCCAATCAACAGCAAGTCACATGTGATCTCCCTGTAATGTTGGGCTCTGCACTGGAGTCCCCCAGGTCCCAATGTCCACCATCTCCTGGAAACCTGTTGGCTGGAACAAGACAGGAGGGGAAGGTGAGTTTTTCAGTTGAGCAGCCCAAGTGGGTAGCCTCTTTGGCTGCTGGGTCTCAGTATCCAGAAGTTCCTCGATGAGGAACTATCTGTGGGCACAGAAGCCACCCTCAAGGGCCCAGATTCCTGGCTTTCCCCTGGGGCTGGCTCACCAGACGGGGAGATTTGGTCAGACATGCCATGCGCCAGCTGCCTGATGCTCCTGCACCTTGGCCGGTGTCCAGGAGAAGCCGGGTGCTGGGCACAAAGCTCCAGGAGCGTCCCAGGGCAGGTTTGAGCTGCCCGCTGTCCCTGTCTCGGGTCATGTGATTGGTCACCTGCGGCAAAAAGAATCAAAGGCTTATAGATCTGTAATGCTGGTACAGACGACATCTGCTCCTATGGCTTCATTTTATAGATGGGAAAGCTGAGGCCTAGTACAAGGAAACAACTTCCCCAAGCTTCCATAATTTATCAACGGTCTGGAATCAGAACCCTGGACTCCTGACTTGTGCAGAGCTCTTGCCACTAAACCACAACGTTCCAGGCTTGATTCCAATAAAAGGTAACGGGGCATGTGTCTGGGAAAAGCAGTGCTGTCCGCTTAGGCCCACTACAACCCCAACGCAGCAATCGGGCATCCTGAGACCACGTGCACCCACCCCTTTGTGTCAGGGTGTGCATCTGTGTGTATACGTGGGAGGGGTTTTGGAAGGCCGGTCAGCTCTACTCTGCCCAGGCTAGTCTCAGGTAAGCAACGCCAACCTCAGTGCATCCTCTTGAGGTTAACCCCTGCTCCCCACCCCACCCCTGGGCAGAGGTGTGGCTTGTTCATCATTGAATCCCTGCTGCCTAAGCCAGAGCCTGGCACACAGCAGGTGCTCACATACATCCTACAGTCTGGAGAGGGAGGCCTTGGGACCCAGTATAAGAACAGAAGAAGGGACTTCCCTGGCGGCGCAGCGGTTAGGAATCCGCCTGCCAATGCAGGGGGACATGGGTTCACTCCCTGGTCCGGGAAGATCCCACATGCCGTGGAGCAACTAAGCCCAAGCGCCACAACTACTGAGCCTGCGCTCTAGGGCCCATAGGCCACAACTACTGAGCCCGCGTGCTGCAACTACTGAAGCCCACGTGCCTAGAGCCCATGCTCCACAGCAAGAGAAGCCCACACACCACATAAAAGAGCAGCCCCTGCTTGCTGCAACTAGAGAAAGCTCATGCGCAGGAACCAAGACCCAACACAGCCAAAAAAAAAAAAGAACAAAAGAATAGAAGAACAAAGCCCCTTATGCTGCTGGTAGGTGCACAAAAACTATAACCTTCCCGGCAACTTGGCAATGTCATATGTAGACATTTAAAAATATGTTTGTCCCTGACTCACTGATTATACTTTTAGGAGTCTGAGGAAATATGAGATATGTAAAGCGATTTAGGTATAAGGATGTTCACTGTAGTGTTTTTTCTGTTTTTTTTGTTTTAGATTTCAAAATTTCAACTGAATTTAATCTGCCTAACTCATAGCAAGGTGACTACTTCAGGAGGAGTGATCATTTCAAGGATATTTCTCTCCATTCCAGGTTCACTGTAGTTTTAGTTAAAATAGAGTAGGGACTTCTTGGTGGTCCAGTGGTTAAGACTCTGCCCTTCCACTACAGGGGGTACAGGTTCGATTCCTGGTCAAGGAACTAAGATCCCACATGCCTCGTAGCACAGCCCAATAAATAAATAAATAAAATAAGATGGTGTAGTATAGTTGGCCCTTTGTATCTGCGGGTTCTGCATCCACAGATTCAACCAACTACAGCTCAAATCCACAGTTGGTTGAATCCACGGATGCAGAACCCACGGATAGGGAAGGCAAACTGTATTTACTGCCTGGTCCTTTAGAGGAAAGGTTTCCTCACCCCTGTAACATAGGTATTAAACAAAATAATACATAGCTGCTAAAACTGGCATTCTTAAAGAATCTATTAAAAGACATGGGAAATGGTGGTGTGTGTGTGTTTTTTTTTTTAACAAGATTACAGTTTAGTTGGAAAGTTGGTTAAAAGTATATGTATATATGCAGAGAAAAAAGATTCTACGGAGGTATATAAAAATATTAATATGGTTTCTGTGGATGTGGAGATCGATTACAAATTTGACTCATATTTAACTATTTTTTACCCTCTTTCATGAGAAGCATGCAGACTTTTAAAAACCTACTCCATAAGCAGAAAAAGTTACTTTAAAAGCCAAAAGATCCCTTTCTATGAAGCTCTGGAAAAGGCAAAACTATTGGGACAGAAACCAGATCAGTGGTTGTCTGGGGCCGGAGGATCTTTCTGGGGTGACAGAAATATTCTGTATCTTGATTGCGGTGGGGTAACAAGGCTGGAGATGACTGTATCAAACTTCAAACAAGGAGAAGGTTACTCTGTATGAATTATACCTCAATAAAACTGACTTAAAGAAAGTAAAAAGAAAAACAAGACTGTCCCTGATCCCTTGGCTATTTAAGGTCCGATCCCCTCCCAGTCTGGTGCTCTAGATGACCCAGGGAAGTTGGGCTATGGTCCTTTCCCAAAGGGCCACTTTGGGGGTTCAGAAGCTGCTCTTTAAGGGAAATAAAGAACTGTAACTAGAAAGAATATCTCCCCACTTGGTGAAGCCCAGGGACCAGAGGTAAGGCAAGGATGGCTAGCCAAGTCCACTTCCTCACCACCAGTGCCACGCTGAGGTCCCGGGCCAGAGTCTTCAGCTCTCGGGCCAGCTGCATCATCAAGGCCAAGCCTGGGGAAGAAAAAGCAGAGAGGGTGGGCAGCAGGGCATCGGGGACCAGGCTGGCCGGAGACAGGACTCCAGAACCGGGAGGCAAGATCAAGACCCCAACACTGGGCTCTGCCACACCACTCACCTTCCCTCTGCTGACCTCCCAGAAGTGGGGCGACCACCGCAGTGACCGAGTCCACAACCACCACCTTCAGAGTCCCTGAAGAACTGCTCACCTGTGGGGTTGATGGGAAGCAGGCGCCATGAACCAGGTGGCCTCTAGGGGGCGACCACTACCAGACAAGTCTGCTCCTCTTCCAGAAACTGGTAAGAAATAACCTCCCCCACCCCAAATACAGCTGGGCATGTATGATGGAATTTCAGAAATGTCTTTTTTTTCCCACCCCCATTTGTATGTATAACAGATTTTACTGAAGAATTGGGTGGAAAGAGAGAGTTTAAATCACAGCACATCACAGACACCCTAAAATAATTAAATTTGAGAAATCCCTGCTCAGATCCTGTGGTCCCCTGGTCAGGAATTTTCTTAGTAGAATCTTTCTCCTTGTGGCCAGTCCCCCATCATCTTGTCAGGCTCTCTTTTCCTTCTCCTGCTTACGCCCCAAGTTCCTAACTTCCTTTGCTGAAGAGGTCAGCCTTCTCTTTACTTCAGTCTCTTTCCAGATTGTGCCTCTAGGGCCTAATCTTCCATATCTAAAAAGGTTCCTGGGGCTTCCTTCATGGCGCAGGGTTAGGAATCTGCCTGCTGATGCAGGGGACATGGGTTTGAGCCCTGGTCCGGAAAAATCCCACATGCCGCAGAGCAAATAAGCCCGTGTGCCACAACTACTGAGCC